>NC_064640.1:366114547-367572047 GCF_023864345.2 Schistocerca serialis cubense | reverse complement strand
GAGAGCTAGCCATGACAATACTATTCCACCTCGGTGCAAGATATACGAGACGGTGAAATACTCTGAGACCCGAGGAAGAATGTAATAATCACAGTGCCAAAAAAGGCAGGTGCGGACAGGTGAGAATACTTCTGAGTTGACAGTTTAATAAGTTGTGGTTGGAAAATAATTATACAAATTAGTTGCAGAAGATAGGAAAAACTGGAAGAAACCGACCTCAGGGAAGATCATTTTGGGTTCCAGAGAAATGCGGGAACGCACAAGGCAATACTGTTCCTACGTCTGGAGATAAATCGAATAAAGGCAAACCCATGTTTGTAGCTCTTGTAGGAGTAGAGAAAGATATTGACGATGTTGACTGGAATACACACTCTGAAATTTTGACTATAGCAGGGGGAAAGTACTGGGTGCGGAACGTTCTTTACAACTTGTACAGAAATCAGACTGCAGTTGTAAGAGTCGAAGGACGTGAAAGGGAAGACGTACTTGAGAAGGGGGTGAGGACATCGTTGTGGCCTATCCTACATGATGTTCAGTCTGTACATTGAGCAAGCTGTGGAGGAAATCAAGCCAAGATTTTTAAAGGAAATTGAAGTTCAAGGTGAAGAAATAAAAACTTCGAGGTTTTCAGTGACGTCAGTATTTTGTAATAAACGGAAAAGGGCAGGAAGAGCAGCTGAACGGAATGGACAGTGTCTTGAAAGGAGGATATAAGTTGAACATCAACAAATGAAAAACAAGCGTGTGGGATATAGTCGAATTAAACCAGGCGATGCTGAGGGAATTAGATCAAGAAACGAGACACTGAAGATAGATGACTTTTGTTATTTGGGCAGCAAAATAATTGATGATGGCCGAAGTAGAGAGGCTGTAGCAAGGAAATCATTTCTCAAAAAGAGGCATTTGTTAACATGTGATATAAATTTAAGTATTAGGAAGTCTTTTCTGGAGATCATTGGAGTGTAGCCTCATATAGAAGTGAAACGTGGTCGATAAACAGTTCAAACAAGAAAGAGAATAAAAGCTTTTGAAATGTGATACTGTAGAAAAATGCTGAAGATTATATGGATACATCGAATAACAAATGAGGTACTGAGCTGAGTCGGGGAAAGACAAATTTATGGCACAACTTGACTAATAAAAGGGATCGGTTGGTAGGTCGCATCTTAAGGCAGTAAGGAAACGTCACTTTGGTAATGAAGGTAAGTGTAGTAGGAATAAAAATTCTAGAGGGGGTGCAAGGTATCTAGTAAGCAGGTGCAAATGAATGTAGGTTACGGTAGTTACACAGAATGAAGAGGTTTGCACAAGATACTCTAACAAGTAGAGCTCCAGCAAACCAGCCGTCTGAATAAAGACCACAACAAAAATTTCGATGTAGTTTTATGTGAAAAAAAGACGCTCTGTTGCCGTAAGTGAAGGATGTGGAAGTATGTGACATACTGCGACACGTGACCCGGGTGTGACAGGGCACAAATTGAAATTCCTGTGGCAGAGGTTGGAGGCAGTGATGAATTCTCCGCAGATTGCAGAACGACAGCCATCCTGTCAATTTACGTTGGCTTCTTTGATGTCCAGCGTTCTGTAAGTTGCTGCCATGCAAGCACAGCTATAAAGTGCTGCATTTTATCTGTCTACAGCACGAGCGTTCCATTCCGGTGTCGTCAGTTTGCGCACGAGTCATACCCCTTGGCGACCTAGTTGTTCTACATCTACGTGTAATTGACGACTCTGCAATTCACACTTGTTTTGCTAAGGATTCATCAAACCACCGTCAGATTCTCTACCGTTTCTATCCCGTACAGTGCGCGGGAAAAGCGAACACTTCGATCTTTCCGTGCGAGCTCTGATTTCTCGTAATTTATTACGATGATCATTTCTCTATACGTAGACGTGGCGTCAACAAAATATTTTCGCATTCGGAGAACAAAATTTGTGATTGGAATTTCGTGAAAAGATGCAGCCACAATGAAAAACGCCTTTGTTTTAATTATTGCCACCGTAACTCGCGTATCATATCAATGATTACTTCCCCTATTGATCATAATCGTTTTCTTTGAACTTTTTCGATGTCCTGCGTCACTCCTATCTGGTCAGGATCCCATACTGCGCAGCAGAACTCTAGAAGAGGAAGGACAAGCTTAGTGCACCTCAGTAGTGAAGAACTACCCGAACATTTACAGAGGTGAGGAGCATCACGTGCGTCGACGCCCGCCAGCCAACAAACCTGACACCGGCGCATTCCTCCTCGCCTTTAACAGGGATTCGTTTTCATAGGTCAAAATCATAGTTTACTGGTGCAATGTGAAGCCGTATTTCCCACCCTGGTGCAGTGCCTTAAATGCCTGCTTCGAGCATATGTCTCCTCTGTATACATGTGATCCAGTCTGTGGAGACTGTGGCCAGTCCGTTCACCAAAATTCACCACGCGCGCTACTCCTGTCTTTGTCAATTGCGAGGACGACCACCCTCCCTAGTTCTCAAAACGTGCTACCTCTATCAAGGAACACAAGATCCAGGAGCTGAAGGTCGCAGATCAACTCTCAGATTTTGAAGCTCGTAAGAAATGTGGCCCTTTGTATGCAGTCTGTGATGCAGACTGTGGCCAGGTCATTTGCGTATTTCCTCCATCGACGTGGACCTCTGGTAGTCGCGCAAATAAACTTGACCATGGAGCGATACGCCATCCCCTCTTGCGGTTTGTGTGGCACGATCTTCAGGAACCACTCCCCGCAGCCAGGGAAGCAGTGACAGGACTCCCTTTTGGGACCCCTCTCACAAGAGTCTCAACCACCAAACGTTCTGAAAGAGGAAAGAAAGAAGTCACGGGCGAAGGCTACTCTGGTGACCCACATGCTGTCGGACTCTGAATCGATGTCTTTTTGATGCTGTTCCACCTCCATATTGAACAGGACGACCCTTCTCCAACTCTTCGAGGTTACCGCACATTTTTTTGGAATCGTATTCGTTTCGAGAGGGCATCTGGAGGTGTCTATGCATTGGTTCACACAGAAGTCGTCTGTGAATGGACTGCCTTCAAAAAAAATGGTTCAAATGGCTCTGAGCACTATGGGACTTAACATCGATGGTCATCAGTCCCCTAGAACTTAGAACTACTTAAACCTAACTAACCTAAGGACAGCACACAACACCCAGCCATCACGAGGCAGAGAAAATCCCTGATCCCGCCGGGAATCGAACCCGGGAACCCGGGCGTGGGAAGCGAGAACGCTACCGCACGACCACGAGATGCGGGCAGGGACTGCCTTCTATACCACGTTGGAAGCAATAGCACTGCGAATGTAAACGACCCCAGCAGTCATCACCACTCGTAATGTTTAGTTACCCTCAGGCAGGGCACTAACGCGCCCTTAAATGGCCACCTTCATCCACCCTCCCCCCCCCCCCCCCCCACCCCACCCCACCCCACCACTCCTTGCTTCTACTTACAAGGGAACCTCCCCATCGCACCCCCCTCAGATTTAGTTATAAGTTGGCACAGAGGATAGGCCTTGAAAAGCCGGCCGAAGTGGCCGTGCGGTTAAAGGCGCTGCAGTCTGGAACCGCAAGACCGCTACGGTCGCAGGTTCGAATCCTGCCTCGGGCATGGATGTTTGTGATGTCCTTAGGTTAGTTAGGTTTAACTAGTTCTAAGTTCTAGGGGACTAATGACCTCAGCAGTTGAGTCCCATAGTGCTCAGAGCCATTTTTGAACCTTGAAAAACTGAACACAGATCAATCGATAAAACAGGAAGAAGTTGTGTGGAACTATGAAAAAAATATGCAAAATATATTAACTGAGTAGTCCATGAGCAAGATAGGCAAGATCAAGTACATTATGAGCTCAAGATCGTTGTGGTCCCGTGGTAGCATTAGCGGTTCCGGAACGAGAGGTCCTTGGTTCAAGTCTTCCCTCGAGTGAAAAGTTTACTTCCTTTATTTTCGCAAAGTTATGATCTGTCCGATCGTTCATTGACGTCTCTGTTCACTGTAATAAGTTTAGTGTCTGTGTTTTGCGACCGCACCGCAAAACCGTGCGATTAGTAGACGAAAGGACGTGCATCTCCAATGGGAACCGAAAACATTTGATCGCAAGGTCATAGGTCAACCGATTCCTCCACAGGAAAACACGTCTGATATATTCTATACGACACTGGTGACGGCATGTGCGTCACATGACAGGAATATGTTGTCGACCCACCTAACTTGTACACTTGGCGAATGGGTAAAAAGATTCTTCTACCTTGCCCGATTTAGGTTTTCTTGTGGATGTGATAATCACTCCCAAAAAAGTGATGAAAACATAAGAGTTTGTCACATAAACTGCAACAAATGAATGCAACTGTTTCACAGTCGCACAGTTTTCCCTGTGCTCTGTCAAAACGTATGTTTTTAACGTTTTCAAATTTTTCCGTGTGTAGACCGTCAAATCCTGCATACGTCCAAGCAAATCCGAAAATGTCCTGGAATTTTGGAGAGCGAAATTGATTATGTGTGAGTGCCTGAACTTTGATAATTGTCTCAAAAAATAAAATAAACTCTTCACTCGAGAGAAGACTTGAACCAAGGACCTCTAGTTTCGCAGCTGCTCACGCTACCACGGAACCACGGCGTTCGTGAGCTCACATGTTCCTTGATGTTGCATATCTTGCCCATGGACTACTCAGTTTTTATGTTTTGCTTATTTTTTTCATAGTTCCACACAACTTCTTCCTGTTTTCTCGATTGATCTGTGTTCAGTTTCTCAAGGCCTATCCACTGTGCCAACTTATAACTAAATCTAAGGGGGGTGCGATGGGGAGGTTCCCTTGTTAGATATTACAATGTTCACCGCCCCTTGCCGGGAAGTACCATTTCGTCACCATGTCACCTCAGTGGGAAGTCATTAACTTTCTCCTCTAGATACGAAAATAATTTACTGTCGCCACCTTACGTAGGGAGAAATGATCATCGTAATAAAACAAATCAGAGCTCATACAGGGAGCTTTAAGTGTTCATTTTTTCCACGTTCTATTCGAGAATGGAAACTAGAGGAATAATCTCAAGGTAGCTCGGTGAAACCTCTGCCAGGCACTTAAGTATGAGTTGCAGAGTAGTCATGTATACGCAGAAGTATCAGGGTACTAACGTAATTTACACTCACAGCTCTAAAACCACAAATAGCACACGGCATACTTTCAAATATACTGCCAGTCAGGAACAACATATGTTGCCAGGGATTTGTAGTGTTTTTACTTCAAATCTGATAGCAATCAAAAGAGCCGTATGCTTTATTGAACAGACTTCTCTCTGCCCCGTTGTGATTTCTAGTGACTCAGTGAGCAGCTACTGATCGAAGTTATTCCTGTCACCCTGTTATATCTGCTATGCATGATTTACTTTCTGTCATTATTGGTATAACCTGTTCAGTTGTCTTTCTCTGGGTCCCATGTCGTGAGTACCGACTTTTTTTTTTTAATCGTTGTGTTGGGTCGTTGCGGACGTCACATGACATCCCTTCAAGTTCGTTTGTTGGTCCTTGCACTCAGTTTTTTTATTACAGAGGCCCACTGGCTCTCTGACCGAACACGCTGAGCTACCGTGCCGGCGACCATTTGGCTAGAGAAGCGTTTATTCGTTCAACATTCACTTTGCCGATCCCAAGAGCGGATTTGCGGGTGCAAATAAGACCTCTCCTCATTTGGAGATGGAAAAACACGTGGTGGGGTACTGCCCCCTCTAATAAACCCTGCGCTACTACTTGCATTCATTCGGAAGGAGTCCACTGTCATACGTCGCCTCCGCATCAGCCATAGAAGATTAACCCATAGTTTTACTTTATGTAACGAGCCATCTCCACGTAGTAGTTGCGGAGCCTTGCAGACAGTAACTCACGTCCTGGTGAAATGCCGCCCCCCCCCCCCCCCCTCCGCTCCTGGTTCTGCATGCTAAGCATAGTCCTCCCAAGTCTTCGCCTCTAATATTGGCAGACGACTCTCAGAGAGTTGAGCTAGTTGCCTGTTTACTCCGTGAGAGTCGTATTAATCTTAGATGTAAGGTTTTAAACTACTTTCGGGGCAGGTGTGGGATGGCTTGGGGTTGGGCGTCTCTCGACGCATGCTGGGTCTGGGCGACCTTCGAATCTACCTTCTTTGCCATCTTACCCTGTCACCCCTCTTTGTACCTCTTTTTTTTAAATTCTGGTTTAATTGCTTTTAGGTGCGGTTAGTAGTTCTTTCTTTTCTTACGCACTCTTTTCTCGTTTTAGGGACAACACACTGATGAACAGTCAACGCCGTACCTCCTCTTTAATTAACGCTTTGATAATAATGGGTCTTGACAATAACGGGTCGGCCGGGAAGGGCCCCATTCACATGCAGAGCACCAAGGGACACTCGAACTTTATTTTATTATTGTCGGTTCAAGCAGTATCCATTGTTTTTAGCCTTCTCACTTTCATGAATCTCCCGGCCAGAAGGATTAACGAAAACTGAGATGCAGGTGGCGTTTCTCTCGACACAGATGAGTCCTGGGAGACCCGTCGTCTGCTCTGAACTGCTTAACGGCAAGATTCATACATTTCTATTTCTCTTTAAATTATTTCTCAGCCTGACGTCAATATAGCTTTCAAGGTTACTATTTTACCACTCCTACATACTTCTACAATTCGATCATATTTATGCCTGACTTCAGATGACTCATCTTTTGACTCCGCTATTATCCCTTAAAACTCCTCTCCCCGCCCCCTCCCCCTACAAACAACCCAGACATTGAAGCCACTACTTCTTACTCGAAGAGGACCTCAATTAGCATCATGAGGCTGAATTCACTCCGTTCCAGTTCTCCCGGGAGGAAAAAGTCCTTTAACTTATTTATGGAATTTTTCAATTCATTAGAATATTATGTTTATGTATAAATTGAAGCACTGCCCTCTACATCTACATCCATATTCAGCAAGCCACCTGACGGTGTGTGGCAGGCAGTTGCTGAAGATGCCTTCATCCCAAAAATTGTTGTCTCTGCTGTTGCAGCTCAGTACGTGGCGTGAGTCTTCGAATACTGACGACAGCGAATGCTACGCCTTTTCACGCTGCTCACTCAAACTGGTGATCGCACATTCGAGCACGTTCTGAAAACTGCACAGCTGTTCGTATCATTTTACATAATCGTCTCTATGTTATTTTAAAACTGTTCTCTACCATCCCAAACTGCAATGCTTATATTCCAAGTGTGTGTGTGTGTGTGTGTGTGTGTGTGTGTGTGTGTGTGTGTGTGATCCACATCTGCTCCTAAACGAAGAAACCAATGGACCAATTTCAACCAAACTTGGTACACACATCACTTACTGTCTCGAAAGAATAACTATGGGGGAGAGGGGAAGAACTCCCCTACCTATCAAAGGGATGGTGGGCAGTGTAGCTCAGGACGTGCGAATACCCACACTTCATTCATCCAGTATTTGAGAATGAGAGTAGGTAGTGACTCGCAACAAACTTTAAACGAAATTTCAAACATTTTCGAAAATTTTTCTCGCTGACAGCCCCTACCAAATGATGGAAGGAGAAAAGTTTATCGCGTACTATATTTCCGCTGTTCATGCAGTAAAACCGCCGCATGAAGCTCTGAAGCTGAATATTTTAACATAATTAAGTGAAAATTTTTCATTTTTTCATTTAGTATTTCTTTGCTACTAACTCTGTTCACAACACATTTCTCAGACAATAGCCAAACATACAACTCGATGTATCTGCAAATTTATGTCATTGTATGACACACAATGCAGGAGATACGACGTTATAAACATTCAGCTGATTGAAAATGAAATTGCAGGTCGAAATTCGTTAGTAATACAGTTGAAATGTGTGTACAAATAAGTGTGAAATATATTAATTATGTGTAAATATATTTGACATGTGTGTAAAGCTACAGATAAAATGCTCATCCTAAACCCCAGGAACGATTTCAGTCAAAATTGGTACACAGATAAGTTACTATCTGGAAAGAAATACTGTGGGCGTAAGAACCATTAGCCTCCTATTGGGGGTGGGGGTGATAATGTGGAAAGAGAAGGGTGGAGTAGATAGACAGACAGAGGGGGGGGGGAGCAGGAGGAGGATACAGATAGGAGGCATGGAGATAGACACAGAGGAAGGAAGGGGGAAGTGGACAGAGAAAGAAGAGGAAATGGAAAGAGAAAAGAGAGAGGGAGTAGGAGATGAACAGTGAGGAAAGGAGGAGGAGATGATCAGAGAGGGAGGAGGAGATGGACAGGGAGAGGAGGAAGGAGGGGATGGTTGGGGAGAGGGGAAGGAGGAGATAGATAGGGAGAGGGGGAAGAATAGATGGATAGGGAGAGGGGGAGATGGGCAGGGAGAGGGAGAGGAGGAGATGGGCAGGTAGAGGGAGAGGAGGAGTTGGACAGGGAGAAGGGGAGGAGGAGATTGATGGGGTGATGGGGAGGGCATGGACGGGGAGAGGGGAAGGAGGAGATGTACAGGGAGAAGTAGACAAGGAGATGGACAGGGAGAGGGGGAGGGGATGAACAGGGAGGGTGAGGAGGAAGTGGACAGGGAGAGGGAGGAAGGAGGGGATGGGCAGAGAGAGAAAGGAGGCTAATAGAAAATAGAAATAAATACATACCCGGGCAGCGCCAGGTACTTAGTCATTATAAAAAGCTGAAAAGCAATTTGGCCATAGTCACTGTGGAAACGGTCTGTAGTGATCTGCTTTTTGGAATAAGGTTATCGGGATGAAGCAGGGAAGACATCTAGTTTGGATTACTATTATTACGAAGAAACCTGCTGTTGTCGTATCTCATTGGAGTTACTCTGACTTTTGTGACATTCTGCTTTACGACGGATATGATTGCTAAATCCGGCAATTAAAACCTGTGGATGCTGAGGGGAGAGATGTAATTTCTCGAGAGTCAACTCTCCCATTGTTGTTTCGGAAATATTCTTTATTCTTTCTCAGTTACGTTAAGACAGGAATGTTACACGAAAGACAGTAGCCTGCCTTTATCGACAAGACAGATAGCGCTCTCCCTCTCTCTGAAATAGCGATGCTGTGTGCGTTTCTTTTGGAGACTTAGATGATTTATTTCGGTCCTTTTCTCAGTCTGTTGTCCGCCTCCGTAGCGCAAGCGATAGCGTTACCGCCTACCACGCAAGGGGACCCGGGTTCGATTCCCGGCAGGGGACTGGGTGTTGTGTGTCCTTCATCATCTTTTTCATCATCATCACACGCAAGTCGCCAAAGTGTCATCAACTAAAAAGACTTGCAATACGGCGGACGAACCCCAAAAGGGATATCCCGGCCAATAAATTCCATACGATCATTTCATTTCATTTTTCCAACAGTCCGAGAGCTTAGATTCTGTGTCGTCGGTTGTGTTTCCTGTTTCTCGTCGGTTAAGACTGCGCTGCCTCCCAGTCTGGCAGCACACGACAGCGGACCGACAGTCACCAGAGGCGGGACTAAGTGTGTCAGGTAGGGCGCACGTGCGGATGCGGCGCCGTCGAGAGAGTGTGCAAGGTTCAGTAACCCGCGGTACTCCGCTCATGTTAGTTGCGGCGCTATTTCCAGGGTTTTACGACGCGGCGCGTCATGTCGTACGCCTTTATTCGACGCCGGTATTTCTGTGTGGCACATTCGCAGACACTTCCTCGCATTTCTACCGCGTGACTGGCTGGCCATTCTCCTGCTGCGTCGTCAGTCTACGCTGGGCAACACCAGCTAGTAGTAACGCTCGTGCGCTGGAAGGCTGATAGAAATCTACATACAGCCATCCAGATTCAGGTTCACGTAATTCGCCTAAGGCTATTGTTGGAGTGGTTCTCCCTCCTTGTCCTATTCGAGCTTGTACTTCTTTTGTAATGACTTCGTCGACGACGGCACGCTAAACTCCAATCTTCTCCTTCCTATCTGGATATACAGAGAAATATGCGACTGTTTACACTCGTTGGTTAAAGGAGTGAGTGAGTGAGGATCCTTCTGAAAGATTTAATGTTCACTGCTGATATCTCGGAAACATTAACCATACTTGACAAAAAAGTAAAGGAGTTGCTAAATTTCTCATAGGGCCACTCCAGTCATTCTTTTAACCAGCGTATGTAAGCATTTATGTACTTCTCTGGCAAGCTGAACAGATAAGGATGGAAGGTTAGTTGGGTTTTTGCCAAACGAGGACGTAGAGGAAGAAAATGATGCGTCTTGATCTACACCCATCGTGAGCTGTATGTGGTCATGAATGCTGGTGGATTGAACGTCTCATCAATGTTGCTATAATAAATACTTTTCCTTGTGGAAGCAGTATCCATGGTCATCAAACATCCCAGAGACAGATGTGAAGCGACCACTTCAAAACAGCTTGATTTCAGCAAAGCTTTTGATACTGTTGATTTCGATATATTGCTTATTAAAATGAAACAGCTGAATTTTTCAAATAGTGCAATGCTGTGGCTCGACAGCTTCCTCAGACACGGATGTCATCGAGTCATCTGTGGCTCGAAGTAATCATCGTGGAAATATGTGCTCTATGGAGTCCACCAGAATTCCGTCGTTCTTGGCCCATTGCTTTCCTCGCTGTATATCAATGACATTTCATCTGTACTTCACTGTTGTAACTAGCAGCTACGCACTAAGTGGCAGCCCTAACAATACTGCTGCTGCCGTATCAGGTATGAATGACGATTTTTGTTCCGTATCACGGTGAGCGCAAAACCTGGGTTCGAAATGAAATCCGAAGGAGTCGCAGGTCTTCCTCATATCACGCGGAAAGTTGATCAGTGGACATTACGTTAAACAGTTCCTCCAATACTTCTTAATGGTATTGAGTTGCCGTTTCAAAAAACCGCATAAGACCTTGACATAATCTTTGTCGAAAATCTAAATTGAGAAGTAAACTGTTACATTATGGAGGAAATCCATCTCCTACCTACATGGAATCCAAAAATGTAGAAAAAAAATTTATACTTGATAGTAAGCACAAACCAGTCCATTCTTCAGTCCTGTCAAATAATTACTACAGTGATGTAGTTCAACGCTACACAAATAGTGAAAACTTGTACGAGCTAACGATGAACAATTCCGGAAGATAAGTATGCAATAGTCAATTCTTTTGATCATAACAATCCTTCCTCTATTCCGTTAGGGTGGATGCGACAGGATAGGTGACGTGGTTTTCACACGCTTTGTTTACTTCGTAGGATTCTACTCATTTGTGTCCTTAACGCATCTCCCCCACATATCAAATACCTATCATCATCCCATAACTATAGTACTTCCAGCATCTTGGCCGTACCTTTGCACAACGCTAAACTTTTCCCCATACCCTTAGTTTCAACCAAATGACTTTGGACTAAATTATCGTGTAACCTGCGTGTTACCGAAAGACCATTCTGCATTCAAGAAAATGTCTGCTTAGATGGAAGACAGGGCCCCAAGTCCCTAATCACGACAGTTGAAATAATTGATTAAACAAATAATGTCCGAAGTGCAGGTTCACTATATATGTGGCTTGCGGGCTACACATCGTCCATCAGTTAAAATACAGTTCAACAGCCGTGTTATCAGAGAAATGAGAGAGCAGATATTTTGATTACAGCGCGTCCGAATAATAAAACCACTTCAGAGCTGACCATAACAACACCTTTTCCAAGACGCAATTACTTAATTTATATTATCAAATAACTATTATTATCGTTGATGATGTTACCAGTGACCAATTTTTTGACGAAGACTGACTAAATCGTTTTATATTACTGTAAGTGGGTAACTTGATGCCGCATTGAGCCGAAGGTGAATCTCCTTGTAATTTATTTTAGTCAGATCGTAATAAGTTAATGATGTGGATGGATGTAGGAGGAGATTTTTTGTAACACATTCTTCCAATGATGACCATAGAACAATGTCGTCCTGAAATACGAGAAGTGTTGGCACTTGCGCCACTACAGCCATGGAAGAATATACTTCGGAATCCACATACAACTGCATTTGAAAACACACAGATTCATGAGTTAGATTGCGTAATAAAAGAAGTATTGTGATCAAAGTATCTAAATGTACAGGCAATGAATAGGACGGCTTGCAGTGAAATATACCTCGGTGCTAAGGCATGCCGGCCGGGTAGGCCGAGCGGTTCTAGGCGCTACAGTGTGGAACCGCGCGACCGCTACGGTCGCAGGTTCGAATCCTGCCTCGGGCATGGGTGTGTGTGATGTCCTTAGGTTACTTAGGTTTAAGTAGTGCTAAGTTCTAGGGGACTGATGACCTCAGAAGTTAAGCCCCATAGTGCTCAGAGCCCTTTGAACAATTTTTTGCTAAGGCCTCGCTAGGCTCTAAAGCTTCGGGAAAGAAAATCACTTTTTATGGCAGTAGATGGAATACCACTAACGTTACATCCCGTAGTGCGACATTGGCATTAACCATATGTCAGTTAGTTACCCCTTGACAATAACAGAGGACTAGGCGGCAGAAACCTCATGGAAATTTAGTTACGCAACAGGACTGGAAGCTCATGAAGATTCTATTATACAAATTAATTCAATGCCGTCTGGAAGAATTTTACTTAGTAAAAACATTGTGAGAATTTAAAATTTCTACTGTCCGGAAGTAGAAGTCGGAATTCTTGCTTGTCAGGATAAATCGCGATTCTGCAACGATTTCCTTTCACAATGATGCTGTTCCCACGCACTCCGTGCGAGTATCAAAAGTGGAAATATCAGTGACAGCGAAAGTCTGAGTCAGGCCTGAAGGCGTGCTCGAATAGCGTAATGGTTGAGGTGACTCCTCGTGAAAAGCAAGAAATCAGGGTCCCAGTCCTCGTCTGGTACCAATGTTCAGTCTTCACGAAATGTTCATTACATTCGAAATTCATAATTTCTGACTTGCTTTCGTTGATGCCACTTCACGTCATGGCGCTTTCATTAGTTTTATTTTATACTAAGGGCTGAGCGGTTTGTGTGTGTGTGTGTGTGTGTGTGTGTGTGTGTGTGTGTGTGTGTGTGTGTGTGTGTGTTTCTCTTCCACTGTTTTCAAAAGTACGTAACTTACCGTTGTTTAAATCAAGAAGTTCTTTCACAAGAAACCGTGGCAATCTCGACAGTCTAAGGGGCACTTCGACGGTGCACTGCAGCCGTATTATGAGCCTTGGTTGAGTATCCCTCCCAATCCGTCCCTTGCCACTGCGCATCTGACGATCTAGAGGCGTCCTCGTATTTCCACTGCCACCGCGCTTGTCCCTTTCGGTAATTAGCTGCACGACCAAGCGACTTTTACGGCACTTTAGTTTGTAGTTAATTTTTTTTCTCATCGGGGAATATTTGTTTCTCAGGAGCCAACGTTTCATACCACATTCAGATAGTTTCATTTAGATTACCATTTGCTCAGAGCAGACACCGTTATTGCATACTGAAGTAGTGTGTTGCAGTCTTGGCCAGAATTACTTTCTCCGTAGTTGTTGTAATTTTCGAGAGCAGCAAGAATATTATTATTTATTTTGGAAAGTAGGAAAGAGGTTCTGGCGGAAGTAAAACTTTGAAGGCGGATCGTAAACTTGATATCTCAATCGGCAGAGAACTTATCCACGAAAGGGAAAGGTTCCAGTTTCGAGTACCAGTGTACACACAGGTTTAATCTGTCAGGAGTTTAAGATCATCGCACACTCCGCTGCAGAGTGGAAACAGTCCCCTAGGCTGTGGCTAAGCTATTCCGCCATTGTGGAAAACTGTTTGTTACAACGGTTAACGTATTAGGAAGTTAACGTTCTTGACCAAAACGATATCATTGCCAGTTGGTCTTTGCCATAGACAGTAGTCTCATTTGTGCAGTACAAGCATACATGTCAGTTATCCACCTCTAGACCTGTTTCGAGAGTGAATGTATGAAAGCCAATGTGTGTGTGTGTGTGTGTGTGTGTGTGTGTGTGTGTGTGTGTGTGTTTTTCAATTTTTATTTTTCCGTTTGTACTGGGTTTACTTCGTGTGTGACATTCATCTCGACTGTACATTGAGCCGTCTACTCACCTGTAGCCTTGAGGTTACCTTCTTGGTCAACGGGACTCAACACGATAGAGAAACAGTATCGCGGCGTAACCTCATATTCTATCTGTTGCTTGCTGAAAACCGAATTTCAAAGCGTATTCGTCATAAAACGATTTCATTCTTATCTATACTCTGATTCAAATGGTTCAAATGGCTCTGAGCACTACGGGACTTAACTTCTAAGGTCATCAGTCCCCTAGAACTTAGAACTACTTAAACCTAACTAACCTAAGGACATCACACACATCCATGCCCGAGGCAGGATTCGAACCTGCGATCGTAGCGATCGCGCGGTTCCGGACTGAAGTGCCTAGAACCGCTCGACCACTCCGGCCGGCGAAAACTCGTCACTTGAGTCTGTTGTCGGGTAACATCTTAGGAAGGAAAGCTAGTACACGAGTTCTCAAGTGAATCCGAGAACTTGCTGCGTTACCGCGAACTATAGTCTCAAAATGATGATTAATCATTAAAATAAATTTACAGCAGTCATCGAAGAAGTTACAGAAATTAATAATAAGCTATACAACTCGCTAATAGCCCTTAAATGCAGGTTTCCATTACCAAAAGAGAACACAAACAGCGCGCTTTTTGATTGCAGGGACATAACAGTGACGTACTTTGTGCTCAGGTTTCGTTTAACTGTAAACAATATGTTTCCTCATGGATGATGTGGACTAAACAAAAATGCAACTTCTTTGTTTGCATTGGACGAACTTGATATGTTTTTCGTCTGAATTGTGGACTAGAGCATCGAACTTTTTCCAGACTCTTTCTATACTGGAGCACAGTTACAATTGTATACACTGCATCACTTAATTTTCGTCTCACAGCATCCACAGTCTTTCAAAACACAGCTTCGTTAGAGGCCATCTGAATCCGACAATCGATCATTTCGCTCTATCAGTGATCTTTTACAGAAGCATGATCGTGCACTCGACTTCTGTAGTCCAGCACGCTTCAGTGAGAGAGCGCAAGTAGACGAGTAGGAAGCGACGGCAACGCCACCGGTCTCACAAGAGTAAGCCACGTTGCGATCACAGATTTAATTCAAACTTTGTACACCTGTAGTAGGCCATTAAAGCAACATAATGTGCAAGTAGTTCAAATGTTCAAATGTGTGTGGAATCTTATGGGACTTAACTGCTAAGGTCATCAGTCCCTAAGCTTACACACTACTTAACCTAAATTACCATAAGGACAAACACACACACACACATCCATGCCCGAGGGAGGACTCGAACCTCCGCCGGGACCAGCCGCACAGTCCATGACTGCAGCGCCTGAGACCGCTCGGCTAATCCTGCGCGGCGTGCAAGTAGAAAGGTGCACTTCTCTAGCAATTCAGAGAAAATCGCAAGAGAAGTTTTACGCGTCTGTTATGTAAGTAATGTATTTGTGCAAAGGTGCCGGCCGTGAGAAGTCAGTGTGGTTAAGTGCTCAGTCGGCTCTCAGCCATGGTAGCGTGCGGAACCGCCCCGCGCGCCGGCCAGCGCTCCGCTCTCGATGTTGTTTACTTTCTGCGTCGCGGTATTTGTGTTTATAGAGTCCACTACTAGCGTACCTCATGGCGCACTCTTATCGCCGTGCGACGATCAAAGTAACGTTTCAGGCCGAACATCCCCGACCAACAGCCTTTGAAGCAGAACTGTTCATACGAGAGGATTTGCGTTTGAACCTCCTGGATGTGATCGGAATACATTTTTCCATCACAGGAAGTGTTGTATGCATCAAGATGTCGAAGGAGGCGCTATGCGCTCAAGTGATCCAACGACACAGAGCCGTTCTAAAATTTAAACGCTCTGATGGACACATAGGTGCAGTGACAGTGGACCATGCGGGATTCGGTCTCCGAACTTTGCAGGTGTTCGAACGGGAGTTCAGAGTACCTCAAGAAGCAGTCATTGTCGCTTTCCAGAGGTGTGGAAATGTCTTAGGTCACCTCGCGGAGAAGTGGCAAACATTTACTACCTACCCAGTGTTAAATGGCGTCCAGCAGATCAAAATTGAGCTGACGAAACACGTTCCATCGTACCTGCTGATTAGCGGTGTGCGGGTCATCGACATGTACGATGGCCTGCCACGAACGTGCTCCGAATGTGGCCAGGAGGGACATGGTTCAAATGGCTCTGAGCACTATGGGACTTAACATCTGTGGTCATCAGTCCCCTAGAACTTAGAACTGCTTAAACCTAACCAACCTAAGGACATCACATACATCCATGCCCGAGGCAGGATTCGAACCTGCGACAGTAGCGGTCACGCGGTTCCAAACTGAAGCGCCTAGAACCGCACGGCTACACCGGCCGGCTGGGCATGTCCGGTCCGAATGTTTACGCCGACGTTTGAAACAGACACCGCTGGGTGAAGTGACCCCGGCATCGACGTTCACGTCCCTACCCGTCACACACGCGACGGTAGGACAGAACCCTGCCGCGCTACTTCAGGATACGCCTGAAGCCTCGTCAACACCACCCACCGCACCAAAACATGGCGACGAGACCAGCATGGCGTCACCACCAGTGCTCGCACCGGAACCATCCAATCTCAGGACCGAGACGGACGACCCTCCTCGAACCATGGACGACGAATTAGATGTCGTGCCAACTGCTACCTGTATCCAGACAGGTATAGCGACGGATGATGGGCGATCACATTCTGATTGGGATCAACACATTAGGAAACAGCGGTCGCCCAGGAAGCGCAAGGTGCGCCGACGAACACCCTCCGACAACGCCGTCCTTCAGATGACCTCGCGAGATGACGACCGGATGTCCGATGATGACCTTCCATATTGCGTCCAGTCGCATGGTATGACCACTACTGACGCCCCTTCTGTGAAGAATCCTCTCTCAATCCAGAACACGCGCTCAATGTTGCCAGTATATGAGGACGACAGCTATTGTCGCAGCGCCTGCTTCCCCCACTCCGCCAGTAAACGACTGTCACATGTCTTCGCCGTCAGCATCCTGGGTCGATGATGTTGAAGGAGGAGCGGATCAGACCACCAGCGTGTCCGAGCGAGAACATCCTACGGAAGCGCCAGAGCCGGCGCCCTGCCAGTAATAACGACCACTGCGGCATACCCGGTGGGTCTGCACCTGCAGGATGCTCCCATCACTCATTCTACATCAACTGCAAGGGACTGCACACAGCAATATCGTGTCGCCACATTGGATCTTGCCACCATCCAAGCCCCTCACAAACTGACCATGTTCCGAGACACCATCTACTCTGTGTATGCTGATATTGCACTCCTACAGGAGGTGTTTGTCGCTGACTTCCAAGTGCCCGCAGGGTATACCGCCTATGTTTTTCACGCCTCCAACATTGGTAGTGGAGTCGCCATCCTCCTACGCGACGGGCTCCCTGCACAGGATGTAACATACCTCCCCACTGCACGGGTTATGGCCCTCACCCTATTTGGTGTGCATATCATTAACATCTACACACCGTCTGGCTCCAGCCGCCGTCATGGCCGACATACATTCTTCGCCGAGGAGGTCACACTGCTCTTCACAGGCCCAAAAGACGATTTGGTACTCGGTGGGGACTTCAGCTCGACATAAGGGTCCACTGACCAACTCCCATGGAATTCACCTTGTGCGGCTCTCTCGATGATAATCGATCGCCTGCAACTTATTGACACCTGCACATGGCTCCATGGAACCCAACCAAGTTACACATTTTACACCACTCACTCATCAAGGCGCATAGACCACATCTACCTGACCTGCCTGCTTGCTGATGGCACCCGCGATGTAGAAGTCTGGCCCATGGCTTTTTCAGACTATGAAGCATACATCTGCGACGTCACTCTCGTCCGACAGCGTGTGTGGCACAGTCGTGGTCTGTGGAAATTTAATGTCGCCCCACCTGACCTCCCCGGACTGTCGTCGTATGATCGAGGATGCATGGGTACGATTCTGGCGTCGTTGTGACGCCTATGACTCCACCTAATCATGGTGGCTCTCCTGTGCGAAGACGACCCTCCGTAAAACATTGATGAGCTATGGTAAGAAAGTCAAGGGTTGGCGTACTAATAACTTGCACTTTTATTATTCCATTCTTCGTGACTATGTGGCGATGCCTTTTTCGCCAGCCTGGCAGACGGTGGTACACCGAACAAAGGCGCAGATCTCCTTGATCATGCGCCATCACCTGGAAGGCACTGTAGTCTGATCTCGGACCTCTAATTGTGTACCTCAAGAACATCCGTCGATAAACCACCTCCTCCAGGAAAGACGACGAGCATGTAGGGCTCCGATCCACGTCCTCAGTGATGCGGAAGGCCACCGGCATGAGAACCAACAAACCGTCGGCCATGCTGTCCACAATCACTTCGCCGAAATGTATGCAGCTGTATCGCATCCTGTGGAACTGATCACAGAGGTCGCACGACTTACTATGGGCACTCTCCCGATGGAGGTAGCTCATGAACTCCAAGAAGATGTGACCACAGATGAAGTACTCGATGCTGTCAAGGCAGGATCTGATAACAGATCACCAGGGCCCGATTATATCCCCATCGAATTTTACAAAAGCTTTAACTCTGTTGGCTTGCACATGGACGACCATCGCACAAGAGCTGATGTCTCCGATGATAGCGTTCCCTAACACCTTTCTCGAGGGCATCATTATACCCATTCACAACCCGTACAGGCGATCGAGCGTCCATGATTATCGATCAATCACGTTGCTCAACAGCGATATGAAAATGTTTATATGGCTGCTGGCATCGCAACTCAAGAAGGTTGCACGTTACGTCACCTCCAGCAACCAGACTTGCCTAGGAGGCGACAACAATATCCCTATGGCCCTTTGCCGTTACCGAGACATGATAGCATTTGCTCGTCACCAACGTCTCCGTGATGCCTTGAAAGCATCGGGCAGCTCCTTCAACGAGTCCAAATCCAAGGTCTTACTCATTGGTGAGGGCCTACCGCAGAGAAGCGTCGCCCCCCTTAGCGTCGCCGCCATGGTTCGATGTCTTGGCATTGAATTCATAGCCGATCTCCGTCGCTCAGCGGCTATTAACCGTAGGCGTTTGCCACAGACCATCAGATCTTGCAGATCACCGTCTCCGAACCCTCGGCATTATCCAACGCGCCCAGTGTGTGAACATCTATCATGCCTCCCGTATACCACTTGAGGCTCAGGTACTACCGGTCCCAACTCTTTTGGCCCGACATCTGTTGATGGCATTGGGCTCCTTCGTTAGCTCAGGGGTGTTATTCAAAGTGCAGTATGACTCCCTTGCACTCCCACGGGTGTGTGGTGAGGTGGGACTAATACACGTGCCGACCAGAGTCACGGCGCTGTACATCATCTCCCAACTCACTCTCTGGCATCGTTGCCCGCAAAGCCTCACTGGACTCCTATTCCAAGAGTTCGCGCCGGTCTCTTTGTCCGCCCCAGTTTTGGTATCGACCATCCCATCGCCCTTTTATCATATATGGCGATTTTTCCTGGACTTCAGTTATGTCTACCGGCCTTTACCACTTTCACATTTGTTTCAGGCGAAAACAGTTTACCAAGTGTTACAACAATGCCACTCGCCCAACCCCATCGAAATTAAGTGTCCCCAGTATGTGTGGCATCACATATGGAAAGCGGTTCACGCATGATTTCTCGAATCCGACGTCCAATCAGCGTGGTATATCACAGTGAATGGCAAACAAGTTAACGGACATCGACTGCATCGCAGCCATCTAGCCGACTCGCCGCTCTGCACCCTCTGTGGAGTGGTCGACACAGACGACCACCAGTTCCACTGTGGTTCAGCGTCCGATGTCTGGACACTTGCGCGTCGTATTTTGGCGTTTCTTACACGCCAGACAACCGCTCAGATCGAAATCCACATACTTTTATTCCCGGAGAGGACTTTTTACCCCACCACCAAAACTCATTCTGTGAACTGGATCTGTGGCCACGCGATCCGTTATCCTTTTAATTCTGGCCATACGTCAATTCTAGGATATTGGAATTACCTCAACGAAGGACACTGCTTCCTAACATGCAACCCACACTATCAGCAATTCTTCTCCAATTTCTTATGGGGCACCTTTAATCATCCGCCTCGCAGCTGGAACGTCCAAGCCATGAGAAGCAGAAAACTGATTTGAACCTACCCGAACCGAACAGAACCGATAACGAAATCGACGCCCACTCAACGAGAAGACACGCTTGAACGTGCTGGCCGACGCAGGACCCGTTACTCAAGGTGCTCATACACTACTGGCCATTAAAATTGCTACACCACGAAGATGACGTGCTACAGACGCGAAATTTAACCGACTGGAAGAAGATGCTGTGAGATGCAAATGATTAGCTTTTCAGAGCATTCACACAAGGTTGGCGCCGGTGGCGACACCTACAACGTGCTGACATGAGGAAAGTTTCCAACCGATTTCTCATACACAAACAGCAGTTGACCGGCGTTGCCTGGTGAAACGTTGTTGTGATGCCTCGTGTAAGGAGGAGAAATGCGTACCATCACGTTTCCAACTTTGATAAAGGTCGGATTGTAGCCTATCGCGATTGCGGTTTATCGTATCGCGACATTGCTGCTCTCGTTGGTCGAGATCCAATGACTGTTAGCAGAATATGGAATCGGTGGGTTCAGGAGGGTAATACGGAACGCCGTGCTGGATCCCAACGGCCTCGTATCACTATCAGTCGAGATGACAGGCATCTTATCCGCATGGCTGTAACGGATCGTGCAGCCACGCCTCGATCCCTGAGTCAACAGATGGGGACGTTTGCAAGACAACAACCATCTGCACGAACAGTTCGGCGACGTTTGCAGCAGCATGGACTATCAGCTCGTAGACCATGGCTGCGGTTACCCTTGGCGCTGCATCACAGACAGGGGCACCTGCGATGGTGTACTCAACGACGACCTGGGTGCACGAATGGCAAAACGTCATTTTTTCGGATGAATCCAGGTTCTGTTTACAGCATCATGACGGTCGCATCCGTGTTTGGCGACATCGCGGTGAACGCACATTGGAAGCGTGTATTCGTCACCGCATCACCCGGCGTGTTGGTATGGGATGCCATTGGTTACACGTCTCGGTCACCTCTTGTTCGCATTGACGGCACTTTGAACAGTGGACGCTACATTTCAGATGTGCTACGACCTGTGGCTCTACCCTTCATTCGATCCCTGCGAAACCCTACATTTCAGCAGGATAATGCACGACCGCATGTTGCAGGTCCTGTACGGGCCTTTCTGGATATAGAAAATGTTCGACTGCTGCCCTGGCCAGCACATTCTCCAGATCTCTCACCAATTGAAAACGTGTGTCAATGGTGGCCGAGCAACTGGCTCGTCACAATACGCCAGTCACTACTCTTGATGATCTGTGGTATCGTGCTGAAGCTGCATGGGCAGCTGTACCTGTACACGCCATCCAAGCTGTTTGACCCAATGCCCAGGCGTATCAAGGCCGTTATTACGGCCAGAGGTGGTTGTTCTGGGTACTAATTTCTCAGGATCCATGCACCCAAATTGCGTGAATGTAATCACATGTCAGTTCTAGTAAAATATATTTGTCCAATGAATACCAGTTTATCATCTGCATTTCTTCTTGGTGTTGCAATTTTAATGGCCAGTAGTGTACATAAAACATAAAAACAGAAACACTCAAAAAATAAATAAAAGTAAAAAATAAATAAAAATTAAAAGAAGAAACAAAAATTCTAATTCTGTAATTTTCATTTCTCCCCTGTGGTTTCCTTTCCTTTATCCTCATATCTTTCCTTTACCCCCATAGCTCTAGGTTAGTATTAGATAGGGGCCAACACCTAAAGTGCTGATTCGTTTTTTTTTGTTTTTGTTTTTTTTTTATTTAGGGCAACAATGGCTGTGGCAATTTTCCTTCCTTATTTTTGAATCCCTTTTATACTCCCCAGGAGTAAAAAGAGTGCTTAGCGTTCGAGCTTCGTGAGACGAATGTATAGCATTCGAGTCCTGCTGAAACTTAAGTTTTAATCTATATTATTTTCATCACTGGTTATATTATTTAATTTGTGAGACATTTGAGACATAATATAATTTAGAAAAACGTGTATTTGCATGACGTTTTAGTGAATTTCATATTATTTGAATACTTACTATTTTTAATGAAATTTAACTATTAGAACAGACACATTTAAAACTATCGACAATTAAATGAAGAAACGCATAAAGTTTTCCTGAAAATGTGTGACTGTTGTGCTTTGAGAAATCCCTTATACATGCAGTTTGGTAAGTCACCTGGATCTACTTTGCACCTCGACGCTTCGAGCTGCAGACACAGGGGCAGGCCCCGTTTGTCAGTTAACCTGCGTAGCTGTAAGACGTTGCTAATGTAGCAAGAAGGAATATTGTAGGTGCAAATATTTTGAATATCACAGAATTTATACTTTGAGTACAAAAACGAAGGTTTCAGTGGGAGTCGAACCGTCGTCTCATACATGTTCGTCTTACGAAGCTCGAAAGCTAACCACTTGTCCACCTTGAACTCTAAACGTTCGGCACCTACGCACAGATACGTCAGTTACATAATAGACACGTAAAACTGCTCTTGCCATTTTTGCGGAATTGCCAGCATAGTGCACCTTACTACTTGCACATTATGTTGTTCTAATGGTGTACTCAATGTGTACAAAGTTTGAAGTTAAGTCCGTGATCCCAACGTCGTTGCCTCCCCCGCTCAGACTCGTCATATTCACGGAACTACAGTGGTTCAAATGGCTCTAAGCACTATGGGACTAAACATATGAGGTCATCAATCCCCTAGACTTAGAACTACTTAAACTTAACTAACCTAAGGATATCATACACATCCATGCCCGAGGCAGGATTCGAACCTGCGACCGTAGCAGCAGCGCGGTTCCGGACTGAAGCGCCTAGAACCGCTCGGCCACAGAGGCCGGGTAACTACAGTGGGAATGAAGGAAGCAAGCCGGTACAATACTGACTTATCAGCGGCGCCTTGTTCTAGTGCAGGGGTTCCCAACAAAATTTTCTCGAGGATCCCCCTCATCGAGCATGATTGGTACCTTGTCATATCACAGTATCAAGTACCTGAAAAAGCCAAATTAAGAATCTTTTATTACGTTTTCTAATTTTGGTACTTAGAAAAAAACATTGACATATTCATTATTGAAAAAATATTGAGTTTAAAACTGCTCATGCAGGAAGCGGCCAAAACAAAATCTGTTATCATACGAAATATATTTAATATATTTTTTATTCTAGTAGCATCTTACGGACCCCTCTGGCATAGTTCGCGGACCACCTGTTGGGAACCATTGTTCTAGTGTAAGCAAACCTCAACATTGGATTCATACTCCCTCCGTCTCTGATATCTACCGCAAACAAAGACGATTTTATTTTGTGAAATAGCGACTTTCTACTCATTATTTATCCCAATACATTAAAACTAATGGTTTTTAATAACTGTCCAGGCATCCTTCTTATATATCCTGAAGCTACTCCTAATCCAGTGTTTTAATCAGTTTGTCATATCCTTAATTATGGCCCAGCGTCCTTCGTCAGCGTAAATTCACACTTCCTAAAAACCGGTATTATTACACCAGCAGTGGTTCCCCTCTTCGCTGCAACAGCCACTGTTTCTTTCTTGTCTAATTCTCTTTCTTCCCTAGGTGAAGCTTTAACGTAGTAGTTCGCCCTTGATTTCCCAGGGTCTCTTACATTGCGAAGACTTGGATTAGTCACAGACTGGGGGATAGTTTCCAGAAGGTTCAAGTCTGAACACACTCCGCTGCAGAGTGAAAATTCATTCTGAAAATAAACCTCAGGCTGTGGCTAAGCCACGTCTCCGCAATTTCCTGCCAGGAAGCAACTCATTAATGTGTTTGTTAATTTAAAGTTGGAAGTAGAGTAGCAGGAAGCAACTTGAGTTAATGATTTTGTTGCTTCGTGCTGTTACACTTGCTCGTAGGCAAATTACTAACGGACTGCAGAAGCTCGATTTGTACGTTGCACGTCCAGTCAGCATAGCTGTATTTAGAAGGAAAGATTGTGATTTAGCGTTCCGCCAAAGACGAGACAAGAGAGACACAAAATTAGTAAAGATTGAATACATTCCAGAATTGGACAGCACTGGATCAGGAAAATGATCCTGTTTTTTTTTCGGTGGAACTATCGCGGCGTTTGCATAGTGATTTAGGGAAAAATTAAATCTAGATGTCGGAGGCAGGATTTGACTGTAGTCCAGTAGCTTAACCCCAGCATCGTCCTGCTCGGATAATATAATTAGAAATGGAAAGTTTTTGCTCAGTCTGGAATCTTGGAGAATTTGATTGTGGTCTTCATTACGCCATGTACTTGTGATTACTCTTAATTACATAAATATATTACCGGGAGGCAAAATAAACGTATCGTGGAGTAAATATACGGACCACGCCTCACCAGACAACATTTTTGCGCTGCGGTCCAATGTTGGCCTACGTTCCAGCGAGATTGCGCAGCTGCCACTGAAAGTGGAAGTACTTTGCATCTGACTTTTCCTTTTAAAGCCGAAACGTAACGAGGACCGCTAAGATTGAGATGTGAGTCATCTTGCAGGTTTGCAGCTTGTCTTGAAATAGGTGGAGGGCCTGGTTCGACCCGCCGTGCGGCGCGACGCTGTACATCACTGTCTGCGTGCGGCCAGCCGCTGCTGCCAGAACATTCACCTCGCCCGCGCCCGACGGGACGCAAGGCGAATTGGGGCACCAGTAACGGTGCATGCACTCTGCACAGCAAAGCTAGCTACCTCTCTCTCTCTCTCTCTCTCTCTCTCTCTGTGTGTGTGTGTGTGTGTGTGTGTGTGTGTGTGTGTGTGTTTCTTCTGTCAGCGACGGGCGGTGCGCATGCACCTACGTCGCCGTGGCTACAACCTCGTCTGGTGTTTATTTGCTGCCCTCGAACGTTGCCAACTGTCAGGTTCCTCGCCTCCCTTTTAAGATCTGTGTTAAGCTGAAGTGCAGCCTTTATTGTGAGATCCGTAGATCTGTTTGCAAAACTTTAATCATCCAATTCCTAGCCCTACGTGAAGGGCTGAATCACCCCGTTTCAAGTTCCACCGTCAAGTGAGATCTGGCAGTCTCTGAGGGTCTCAGCTAGGAAGTTAACAAACACAGTTACTTTCAACTAATTACTATTAAAAACAGTCTTGATCACAATTTATTTTATAAGGTGACCGGTTTCGACCACTGCTGTGGTCATCTTCAGACCATTGAGTGGAAACCCCTTTCTGTTGGAGAATCACAATTGTGATTCTCCAACAGAAAGGGGTTTCCACTCAATGGTCTGAAGATGACCACAGCAGTGGTCGAAACCGGTCACCTTATAAAATAAATTGTGATCAAGACTGTTTTTAATAGTAATTAGTTACAATTTTATTGATCACTGCTGTTCCCATAATGCATTCAAAAGTAATACAGTTACTTTCGTTCGGGCTTATTTGTATAATCCATACTTCAGCGTTCAAATGTTCCTGTACTTTCCTAGCGATCAAATTAAAGTTGCAACTGCTGTTAAATGAACGCTGATTAAATTCCCCGTCTAGCCATCTACATTTACATCCGGCTTACCTAAATTTCTTAAGTCAATTGCCGTACTGGTTCGTTTGAAAACGTTGCAGCCGATACCTTTCCCCATCCGTAGCTTGTGCTGTGTCTGTAACGTTCATGGGGCCTACGGAACGTTAAACTCTTGTCGTTTTTCGTTTCTTTTATACCCCAAAAGCCACCCTCGTGTATTGTGGAGAATATTCCTGCTACCATTTTTATCCCCACCTCTCCCCCCACCCCTCCCCTGTTCAAAAATGGTTCAAATGGCTCTGAGCACTATGGGACTCAACTGCTGTGGTCATTAGTCCCCTAGAACGTAGAACTACTTAAACCTAACTAACCTAAGGACATCACACACACCCATGCCCGAGGCAGGATTCGAACCTGCGACCGTAGCAGCAGCGCGGCTCCGGACGGGAGCGCGTAGAACCGCACGACCACCGCGGCCGGCCCTCCCCTGTTCCTTCCTGTCGTGCGCTCACAAAACCCTATCATTGTTTCCCTGTTCTATTTGCGAATGGTGCGTGGGAAGCGTTATTATGAGTCAAATTTATCTCAGATTCCTGTTGTCATAATTTCCCGTGATGTTAATAGGACGACATAATATCTGGCCTGATTCTTCTTGAAACATGCAATCCTGTAGAATCTGCCACTAAAGTTTGATGAGCATCTGACAAAACCCTTACGGAACGCGCCGGTCTTATTAGGTTCTTTAGCATCACCTCTAGTAGGTAAGGTTCCCACACTGACGAGCGATACTCAATAATCGGTCGAACGAGTGTGTTGTAACCCACTTCTTCCTTGGATGGGTTAAACTTAAGATTCTTTCATCAGCTTTTCCTACAACTACTTGCCTATGGTAGTTTCACTTTAAAAGTCGCTCTGCACGTTTACACATTTGTACACTCCTGGAAATGGAAAAAAGAACACATTGACACCGGTGTGTCAGACCCACCATACTTGCTCCGGACACTGCGAGAGGGCTGTACAAGCAATGATCACACGCACGGCACAGCGGACACACCAGGAACCGCGGTGTTGGCCGTCGAATGGCGCTAGCTGCGCAGCATTTGTGCACCGCCGCCGTCAGTGTCGGCCAGTTTGCCGTAGCATACGGAGCTCCATCGCAGTCTTTAACACTGGTAGCATGCCGCGACAGCGTGGACGTGAACCGTATGTGAAGTTGACGGACTTTGAGCGAGGGCGTATAGTGGGCATGCGGGAGGCCGGGTGGACGTACCGCCGAATTGCTCAACACGTGGGGCGTGAGGTCTCCACAGTACATCGATGTTATCGCCAGTGGTCGGCGGAAGGTGCACGTGCCCGTCGACCTGGGACCGGACCGCAGCGACGCACGGATGCACGCCAAGACCGTAGGATCCTACGCAGTGCCGTAGGGGACCGCACCGCCACTTCCCAGCAAATTAGGGACACTGGTGCTCCTGGGGTATCGGCGAGGACCATTCGCAACCGTCTCCATGAAGCTGGGCTACGGTCCCGCACACCGTTAGGCCGTCTTCCGCTCACGCCCCAACATCGTGCAGCCCGCCTCCAGTGGTGTCGCGACAGGCGTGAATGGAGGGACGAATGGAGACGTGTCTTCAGCGATGAGAGTCGCTTCTGCCTTGGTGCCAATGATGGTCGTATGCGTGTTTGGCGCCGTGCAGGTGAGCGCCACAACCGGGACTGCATACGACCGAGGCACACAGGGCCAACACCCGGCATCATGGTGTGGGGAGCGATCTCCTACACTGGCCGTACACCACTGGTGATCGTCGAGGGGACACTGAATAGTGCACGGTACATCCAAACCGTCATCGAACCCATCGTTCTACCATTCCTAGACCGGCAAGGGAACTTGCTGTTCCAACAGGACAATGCACGTCCGCATGTATCCCGTGCCACCCAACGTGCTCTAGAAGGTGTAAGTCAACTACCCTGGCCAGCAAGATCTCCGGATCTGTCCCCCATTGAGCATGTTTGGGACTGGATGAAGCGTCATCTCATGCGGTCTGCACGTCCAGCACGAACGCTGGTCCAACTGAGGCGCCAGGTGGAAATGGCATGGCAAGCCGTTCCACAGGACTACATCCAGCATCTCTACGATCGTCTCCATGGGAGAATAGCAGCCTGCATTGCTGCGAAAGGTGGATATACACTGTACTAGTGCCGACATTGTGCATGCTCTGTTGCCTGTGTCTATGTGCCTGTGGTTCTGTCAGTGTGATCATGTGATGTATCTGACCCCAGGAATGTGTCAATAAAGTTTCCCCTTCCTGGGACAATGAATTCACGGTGTTCTTATTTCAATTTCCAGGAGTGTATTTTATGGTAGTTACTGTTTTGATTGAGTTTTCGCCAATAGCGCAATTGAACAGTAATGGGTCGCTTCGTCTGTTTATGCGAAATGCGTTACATTTGTTTACTTTCAGGGTTAACAGTACCAATTTTCGATTCCCTGTATGTCTTACTCCATATTGCCACTGTCCTAGGGCGTTGCGAGCTTTTACTAGACAACAGCATCGTCCACAAACATCATCACGGATATTCGGACCGTAATCATTTAAATATTTATATATATTCTTAGCAGTAACGATCCTATAACGTACCCATAAAGTAATCTCAAAGTTACGTTTACATCTTTTCATTTCGTTCCTTCAAGAATGGCGTGTCGAGTTCTATCTGCTGGGAATTTCTGGATCCAGTCAGAAAGTTGGCCCGAGATTTCGTAAATTCGAATTTCGTTCACTCAAAAACAGTGTAGGATTGTAACATTGCCTTCCGGAAGTCAAGATACAGGGTGTCAACCTATGTGCCGTTAATCTTACCGACCAACTGGGCGAGGTTAATGGCTCTGAGCACTATGGGACTTAACTTCTGAGGTCATCAGTCCGCTAGAACTTGGAACTACTTAAACGTAACCAACCTAAGAACACCACATACATCCATGCCCGAGGCAGGATTCGAACCTGCGACCGTAACGGTCCTGAGGTTCCAGACTGTAGCGCCTAGAACCGAGCGGCCACCCCGGCCGGCAGGTTTTCGGAATCCGTGTTGATGCCTACAGAAGAGGTCTTAGTGTTCCAAACTGGAGCATAAAACCTATTCATGATTCTACAGCAGATTGGCATCACTGATGTAAGTTAATTATTAAGTGCGTTTGTCCGATGACCCTTCTGACAAACGGGATTCAGCTGTACTTTTTCCAATCGCTTGGAACCTTGGTTGCTCCAGAAACATACAGTAACTGCTGCTGTAAGGCGAGCAGGTATATATGATCTATTTAGAATGATGTCTCACCATGTCTGTAGGCTTTACCTTCGTTGCACTATTTTAGTTTATTTTATACGCCACAATCGCTTATGCCAGTAACTGCCCTTTCGGCATTCTGGTGCTTATTACAAGGTGGAATCGCTATACGATCTTTCGCAGTGAAACAGTTGCTGAAGACAAAATTGATTATTTCAGCCTTCTATCATCTTTCGTTTCATTGCCACTATAATCACTGACCGACTTCAATAGCCAGCATAGACCCATTTACTGACTACATAAGACCAAACTTTTAGGAATATTTCGTCAGATCGATAGCCTAAATGCGAGATGGGAACAATGTAAAGATGGCTGCCCCACTAATAACTTGCACCAGGTGCGAACAGTGATCTAATATTTGACTCGTGCATATTGAAAGTGTAAAATACACTCCCGGAAATTGAAATAAGAACACCGTGAATTCATTGTCCCAGGAAGGGGAAACTTTATTGACACATTCCTGGGGTCAGATACATCACATGATCACACTGACAGAACCACAGGCACATAGACACAGGCAACAGAGCATGCACAATGTCGGCACTAGTACAGTGTATATCCACCTTTCGCAGCAATGCAGGCTGCTATTCTCCCATGGAGACGATCGTAGAGATGCTGGATGTAGTCCTGTGGAACGGCTTGCCATGCCATTTCCACCTGGCGCCTCAGTTGGACCAGCGTTCGTGCTGGACGTACAGACCGCGTGAGACGACGCTTCATCCAGTCCCAAACATGCTCAATGGGGGACAGATCCGGAGATCTTGCTGGCCAGGGTAGTTGACTTACACCTTCTAGAGCACGTTGGGTGGCACGGGATACATGCGGACGTGCATTGTCCTGTTGGAACAGCAAGTTTCCTTGCCGGTCTAGGAATGGTAGAACGATGGGTTCTATGACGGTTTGGATGTACCGTGCACTATTCAGTGTCCCCTCGACGATCACCAGTGGTGTACGGCCAGTGTAGGAGATCGCTCCCCACACCATGATGCCGGGTGTTGGCCCTGTGTGCCTCGGTCGTATGCAGTCCTGATTGTGGCGCTCACCTGCACGGCGCCAAACACGCATACGACCATCATTGGCACCAAGGCAGAAGTGACTCTCATCGCTGAAGACGACACGTCTCCATTCGTCCCTCCATTCACGCCTGTCGCGACACCACTGGAGGCGGGCTGCACGATGTTGGGGCGTGAGCGGAAGACGGCCTAACGGTGTGCGGGACCGTAGCCCAGCTTCATGGAGACGGTTGCGAATGGTCCTCGCCGATACCCCAGGAGCAACAGTGTCCCTAATTTGCTGGGAAGTGGCGGTGCTGTCCCCTACGGCACTGTGTAGGATCCTACGGTCTTGGCGTGCATCTGTGCGTCGCTGCGGTCCGGTCCCAGGTCGACGGGCACGTGCACCTTCCGCCGACCACTGGCGACAACATCGATGTACTGTGGAGACCTCACGCCCCACGTGTTGAGCAATTCGGCGGTACGTCCACCCGGCCTCCCGCATGCCCACTATACGCCCTCGCTCAAAGTCCGTCAACTGCACATACGGTTCACGTCCACGCTGTCGCGGCATGCTACCAGTGTTAAAGACTGCGATGGAGCTCCGTATGCCACGGCAAACTGGCTGACACTGACGGCGGCGGTGCACAAATGCTGCGCAGCTAGCGCCATTCGACGGCCAACACCGCGGTTCCTGGTGTGTCCGCTGTGCCGTGCGTGTGATCATTGCTTGTACAGCCCTCTCGCAGTGTCCGGAGCAAGTATGGTGGGTCTGACACACCGGTGTCAATGTGTTCTTTTTTCCATTTCCAGGAGTGTATATTTAAATTCATCGCAAATAAAGGTCCAGAATAGCGGTGCATGGTTGTCATAGAAATAAGTCTATGAATGGAACCGAAAATTCGCGAATACTTTGACATCCAACGACTGTGTTTCTCGTCCTTTGTCCCTCCATTGTGGTACCAGAAAAGACTGCAGTTATTGATGCCATCTTGATGGAACTAACACTGTCATACTGGCCCCCCAGGGGGGGTCCACAACTCTTTTGTGGACACGTGCGTAGCGAGCACGGGACCCCGAGCTAATGTGGCCCTCCTTCCTTTCCGGGCTGCATACCTTCCCTTTCCGCATCCTTCCCCATCCCCCATCTTCGCCCCCCCCCCCTCACCTCTGGCTGTTTCCTTCCCTTTCTCCCCCTCTGGGAGTATGGTTTGTGCCTACGTCCGGAGACGGACACTCGAAACTGTTACAAATTCCTTGCTTTCTACACTTGCAAGTCTTCGTCCTTCCTCTGTCCTTCTCTTTTCCTTCCCTCTTCTCTTTGCCCTTTTCTCCGCTGCGGCGTTTGCGATCCCTCTTCTTTCCTTTCCCTTTCTCTTTTTTTTCCTCCCTGTGCGTGTCTGAAGGCCGACCCACGCATTTCCATGCGTAGCCGGTGACGGGATAACACGTAATTCCCCGCCCTGGGTAGACAGGTAGGACACGTACGTACCCCCTGGTAACGGCCAGGCCCAGGGAGGGGTGATTACCCGAGCTGATACCTTCCGAAAGTGCCGATTGGTCCCTCCGTCCGTTTGTCGGGAGGTGTGACCTGAGGTGTGAACAATCACCTAAGGCGAGAGTGCCCTCAGAGAGGGCCCCCACAAGGGAGGAGCACGCCATCGGAGACGCCGGTAATCATGGGGGATTCTTCCGCAATGGTTTCCTCACCTTCCACTATGTCTGCTCACAAGCGTAAGTTCACTGAGTCTCAGCCACAGACAGTTCTTCCATCGTTGCCACAGTTCCTTGTTGTTTCTCGGTCTGACGAAGGTCACGACTTCTCCATGGTCAACCCTTTCATTATTCCGAAAGGTGTCGACGCAATTGCAGGTCCTGTAAAGTCTTGTTCCAGATTACGGAATGGCACCCTGTTGTTAGAAACAGTCAGTGCCCTCCAGGCACAAAAATTGCTGCGTACTTCTCTGCTCCACACCTTCCCTGTCCGGGTTGAAGCGCACCGCACTTTAAATTCCTTGCGTGGGATCGTTTATACACGCTCCCTCGATGGATTGTTTGACAAAGAAATTCAGCACTACCTGTCTGACCAGGGCGTAACGGCTGTTCATAGAGCTATGAAAAGGGTGGACACGAACATCATTCCAACCCGCACTGTCTTCTTGACATTTGACAAAGTTCAACTCCCATCGAAAATCAAAGCAGGCTATGAGATAATTTCCGTTCGCCCTTATGTCCCAAACCCTACGTGTTGCTATCGGTGTCAGCGGTTCAATCACACTAGCCAGTCCTGTTCCAATCCGGCCAAATGTGTTACGTGTGGCTAGGATGCCCATGAGGGTGCTTGTCCACCTCCATCCCCTCGCTGCATCAACTGTATGGGTGACCACGCTGCTTCCTCTCGATATTACCCCATTTTTAAGGACGAAAAGCTCATCCAGGAAATAAGAGTGAAGGAAAAGGTGTCGACCTTTACTGCTCGAAAATTATTCGCTAGTCGACAGCCCACCATGCCTCAGACAGGAAAATACAGCACTGTCCTTGCTTCTCCTCGGCCAACAAAGGAGGCGGCCATGCAGACTTGCGACCTCACCTTTAGTGCCACGGTCGTCAGATCGGCCAGCGCAAAGATCGCCCATTCGACCTCGCCACTTTCGCTTGCCCACTCTATGGCTCACCCTTCGTCGGGTTCTGCTAAATATCGAGCCCAAAAGTCAGACACCAAGACTTCGAAAAAAGAGCATACTCGTGAAGAGTTTTTACGTACCGCAACTTCCCAGCCATCGGTTCCTCCTTCATCTAAACATCATACTTCCAAGAAGGCTACAAAGAAACCCAGTTCCTCTCCTTCTCCGCCAAGGCGTGTCCCATCTACAGCACCACCTGGCGGAAATCGCCCTCGGCCGTCTTCTGTGTCGCCAAGGCGCACTGCTGGTGGCCGATCAACCGGCCGATCGCTGGTGGCAGGAGCTGCTCCTGACCAACCTATGGATCAGGATCTTCTGCCTTCGGCTGAATGCCATTCCATGCTGTCGGTCGCAAGCTCTGAGCAGTCGTTGAGTTGACAGCACCCTTGGTCACATTCCTCCATTTTCTGTTCACCCTATGTCCATTATCCACTGGAATATCCGCGGTATTCGAGCCAATCGGGATGAATTGTCGATCCTCTTACGATCCTACTCGCCGGTCATCTTCTGTCTTCAGGAAACAAAGCTGTGTCCCCATGACCGCTTTGTTCTCCCTCATTTTCAGTCGGTCCGATATGATCTCCCCTCTGTTGAAGGCACTCCAGCACATGGAGGACTCCTGATTCTTCTCCATGAAACTCTCCATTATTACCCAATCCATTTAAACACTTCTTTCCAAGCTGTCGCCGTCCGTCTTTCCCTTTCCGGATACACGTTCTCTCTTTGTACTGTATACATTCCATCGTCCACACCAATGGCACGAGCTGATCTCCTTCATCTTCTTGGTCAGCTTCCACCCCCCTATTTGCTGGTTGGGGTTTTCAATGCCCACCACCCGCTTTGGGGAACTCCACATCCTTGTCCACGTGGCTCACTATTCAAAAATGGTTCAAATGGCTCTGAGCACTATGCGACTTAACTTCTGAGGTCATCAGTCGCCTAGAACTTAGAACTAATTAAACCTAACTAACCTAAGGACATCACACACATCCATGCCCGAGGCAGGATTCGAACCTGCGACCGTAGCTGTCCCGCGGTTCCGGACTGAGCGCCTAGAACCGCTAGACCACCGCGGCCGGCGGCTCACAATTGCTCGACGTCTTCCACCAAGCGGATCTAGTTTGCCTCAACACTGGGGTCCCTACATTTTTGTCTGCCTCCACGACAAATTTATCTCATTTGGACCTTGCGGTCGGTACTATTCCGCTAGCTCGGCGCTTCGAATGGTTCGCCCTTGATGATACACACTTGAGTGACCTCTTTCCATGTGTCCTTAGACTGCAGCCTCAACTGCCATACATGCGCCCGCGACGCTGGAAGTTTGCCCAAGCTGATTGGAAACTTTTTTCGTCTCTAGCGACATTCGATGACCGTCACTTTCCCAGCGTCGACGATGAGGTCACACATATTACCGACGTTATTCTTACAGCTGCGGAACATTCAATACCACGCACCTCCAAATTGCCCCGGCACCCCCCAGTTCCTTGGTGGAACGAGGCATGCCGTGACGCAATACGTGAGCGGCGACGTGCTCTCCGCGTTTTCCGCCACCATCCTACTTTGGCCAACTGTATCCGCTATAAGCAGTTCCGTGCGCGATGCCGTCGAGTCATCTGCGATAGCAAGAAGGCAAGCTGGAAATTCTTTATTAGCTCATTTAACACCTTCACTCCCTCCTCGGAAGTTTGGAGTCGGCTTCGACGGTTCTCAGGCGCGCCTAGTTTCTCCCCGGTCTCTGGACTCACTGTGGCGCATGATACATTAGTGGACCCCGTCGCAATTTCTAACTCGTTGGGTCAGCACTTTGCTGAGATTTCGAGCTCTTCAAATTACCCGCCAGCGTTTCTCCCGAAGAAACGTGCAGCGGAAGTGCGACCTCTTGCTTTCTCCTCTCAAAATCGCGAAAGCTACAATACTGTTTTCTCCATGCGGGAACTCCAACATGCACTCTCTTCTTCTCGCTCCTCCGCCCCAGGACCGGATGGTATCCACGTCCAAATGTTGCTGCATTTATCAACCCACAGTCTGCGTTACCTCCTTCGCCTTTATAATCGAATTTGGACCGACAGTACTTTTCCCAGACGATGGCGGGAAGCTATCGTCGTTCCTGTTCCGAAACTTGGAAAGGACAAACATCTCCCCTCTAGCTATCGCCCCATTTCTCTCACGAGTAGTGTCTGTAAGGTTTTGGAGCGTATGGTGAATTACCGTTTAGCGTGGTGGCTGGAATCCCGCAGTCTTTTAACACCTGCCCAATGCGGATTCCGAAAGCATCGTTCTGCAGTTGACCATCTTGTTGCTCTCTCCACTTATATCATGAACAATTTTCTCCGGAAACGCCAAACGGTAGCAATATTTTTTGATCTGGAGAGAGCATACGATACCTGTTGGAGGACAGGCATCCTCCGCACACTGTTCTCGTGGGGCTTTCGAGGTCGGCTACCCCTTTTTCTTCGCGAATTTATGGCAGAGCGCACATTTAGTGTGCGGGTGAACACTACTCTCTCCCGTACTTTCTCCCAAGAAAACGGGGTACCCCAGGGCTCCGTGCTGAGTGTTGTACTGTTTGCCATTGCCATCAATCCAATTATGGATTGTCTCCTTCCTGATGTCTCGGGCTCCCTCTTTGTGGACGATTTTGCGATCTACTACAGCTCTCAACGGACCAGCCTTCTTGAACGACGTCTTCAAGGATGTCTCGATCGCCTCCACTCTTGGAGCATCGAAACCGGCTTCCGTTTGTCTCCGAGTAAGACCGTTTGTGTTAATTTTTGGCGACGTAAGGAGTTTCTTCCGCCCTCCTTACATCTAGGTCCTGTCAACCTTCCGTTTTCAGACGTCGCTAAATTCTTAAGTCTTATGTTTGACAGAAAACTGTGCTGATCCTCCCACGTTTCCTATCTTTCGGCTCGCTGTCTGCGATGCCTTAACACCCTCCGTGTCCTGAATGGTACCTCCTGGGGAGCGGACCGAGTGGTCCTTCTCCGCCTCTATCGCGCCTTAGTGCGCTCGAAATTGGACTATGGAAGCATAGTCTACTCCTCTGCTCGGCCGTCTATTCTTCGGCGTCTCGACTCTATCCACCACCGTGGATTACGTTTAGTGTCTGGAGCTTTTTACACCAGCCCTGTGGAAAGCCTTTATGCTGAGACTGCTGAACCTCCGCTGTCCAATCGGCGAGCAGTCCTTCTGAGTCGTTATGCTAGCCATCTGTCTTCCATGCCTGCTAATCCAGCCCATGACTTTTTTTCGACGCCTCCTTTGATGTAGGTTATGCAGGCCGCCCCTCCTCCCTACTACCACCGGGAGTCCGCTTCCGTCAACTGCTCCATTCTCTTTCCTTCCGCTTTCCTAAAACCTTCTTGACAACTTGGGGTACAGCACCGCCTTGGCTCCGTCCCCGGATCTGCCTGCTCCGTGACCTTTGTCGATTTCCCAAGGATGGTACCCCTTCTTGTTTATCGTCGGGCATTTGCTGCTCTATGTGCACAAATGACGGACGCCACATTTATTTACATCGACGGCTCGAAAACATCGTTAGGTGTAGGGAGTGCCTATATTGTTGGCGACACCCCAAATCACTTTCGGCTTCCCGACCAGTGTTCGGTTTATACTGCGGAGCTTTACGCTGTTCTCCAGGCTGTCCACTACATCCGCCGCCATCAGCGGATACAGTACGTTATCTGCTCAGATTCTCTCAGCTCTCTCCTCAGTCTCCAAGCTCCTTATCCTGTGCACCCTCTGGTCCACCGGATTCAGGACTGTCTGCGCTTGCTCCACCTGGGGGGCGTCTCGGTGGCGTTCCTCTGGCTCCCGGGACACGTTGGTATCTGTGGAAATGAGGCGGCCGATATTGCAACCAAGGCTGCAGTCTCTCTTCTTCGGTCAGCTATTCAATCGATTCCCTTCGCCGATCTACGGAGCGTTTTATGTCGTCGTGTTGTTCATTTATGGCACGCGCATTGGTCGACACTTCCCCATAATAAATTGCGGGACGTGAAAGCTCTTCCTTGTGCTTGGACCTCTTCCTCCCGAACGCGTCGTCGGGAGGAGGTAATTTTAACTCGACTCCGGATAAGGCACTGTCTTTTTAGCCATCGACATCTTTTAAGCGGAGATCCTCCCCCACTATGTCCCCACTGCTCTCAGCTGTGGACGGTAAGACACCTTTTAATTGAGTGCCCCTATTTTAATCCGTTACGCTCCCGTCTACAGCTATCGCCTGATATATCGTCGATTTTAGCAGATGACACGCGCTCAGCCGACCGCGTTCTCCAGTTTATTAGTGCCAGTGAAATGACGTCAGTCATTTGAAGCTTTTTTTGGGGACAACCAACCCCTTTCTGTAGTGGATTTTTAAGCCTTCCTTCTGCTTTTAGTTTCTCCAATTTTATGACTTTCGTTCCCATTGCTGCTGGTTTTCAATTTCGGTTTTTTACTGTTTCCTAAGTCACGGACCGGGCGCTAATGACCATAGCAGTTTTGCGCCCTAAAACCAAAACAAAAAAAAACTGTCATACCGGCGCGACATCCTACTCAGTAGGTATGCGTGTCGGCGTTCTTTCATGCCAGGCCACCCAACCTTTGACCCTTTTTTTGATGACATTCTTGACCGCCAATACGATGTACGTTTCTTCTCTGCGGCCTCCCGGCATCCGCATTCGTCACCTGCTTCAGAAGCCGCAGTTCACACTTCCTGCTACTTTCCGAATGGGTGAGAGGCCTTCACCACCTTGGCTTCAGGTACAGGTTTGTGTTCGTTTTGACCTCAGCTCGTTCCCGAAGGTTTCAACTCCCCAGCTGACCTATCGCTGCAAATTTCTCGAACTTCGCTCACGACTTGCCGATAGCTTATTCTTGTACACTGATGGTTCCAAGTCCGCGCACTGTGCTTTTGTCGTCGGGGATGATACGTATCAATACCGGCTTCTCTACCAGTGCACAATTTTTACCGCAGAGCTTTGTGCCCTCTATCAGGCTGTTCACTATGTCCGGAGGCACCAGCTCACTCGCTGTGTGATCTGCTCTGACTCCCTCAGGCCCTTCAGAATCTGGATGATCCAGATCCAGTCCAACCCATCGTTCGACCGATCCAGGACTGCCTCCATTTGTTCCCGGATGGGGGAGCCCAAGTGATGTTCATGTGGGTTCCTGGCCATGTTGGTATGCCTGAGAATGACACTACTGATGCTGCAGCCAAGGCCGCAGTCCATCTCGGTCGGTCCGCCTTTTACTCTGTTCCCTCGCAAGATATTCGTAATTTTCTCTATCGGCGTATCACGTCACGTTTGCATGACCATTGGTGCTCCCTTCATGGGAACAAACTCAGAGAAGTCAAACCTCTCCCAACAGCCTGGTCGACTTGACAAAAGAGATTTGATTTCTACCTGGTGACTCCAGTGTCTTGTCGACGTCTTTTAGATTTTTAGATACTCTTCTGTAACGTCTTGACGTTTTAGATATGTTTATATGTTTTTCTTCCTTTCTGTATTCGGCCTCGAAACTGTTAACTGTTTTTTTTACCCTCGCGGTCCCAGCATTCTATGGTTCTATACTGGGCGCTAATGACCTTAGATGTTTTGCGCCCTAAAATTCCCCCCCCCCCCCCCAAAAAAAAAAAAATCTTGATGGATCCCGTGAAGTAACAACGGATGACACTACAGCAGCTGTATATTTTACTCATGTTTCAGCACACCTCAGTACACACGATATATACTCTTATTTTACAAACGATCTGAAAGATTGTAAAAAGTGACATATTGATGTGTGTGAAGAAATGTTTCGGTGCATTGAGCAAGTAGGTAACGCTGAAATCGTCACTGCAGACTACGCCTTGATCCTCTACCAATGGCAGAGGTGTAGAGAGCTAAAGCGGTATGGCGGAGCGCTTGACGCCGCTAAGGTCCATTGTCGTCCCTGCATCGTATTTTAAACACCTTAAAAGTATCATCAGCTTTAAAACGGATCAAAACTGTGCGAATTTTTCTAGGCTTTATGTTGCAACAAGACCACGTACGTACCCTATTAAACTTGAGGTCTGAGTTTCTTAAGAGCCCCATCCTCGCCAAATCTTGCAACGAATAATTTCCATATGAGTGGGCCACTCAAAGGATCAATGGATCTATTATATCTGATTAATTAGCACACAATCTCAGTCGATTTCTTTGTTCTGCGATCATTCTAGCATTTAGTGAGCGCTGCTGGACTTACGTTGAGCTCGAAGTAGATCGGAAAGGTGTGTGTGTAGTCCAAAATTAATAAAATTTTCTATCACATTTGCATAATGAAAAGTATTTGCTGCCTTTGATGTGTCACCTTCGTAACTCCTTCTGCTAAGAAGCTGATTATTGAATATATAACATGAAAAGCCTTCTCATACTGAAACTACGACGTCAGTAGTAATTGTACTCGTTATGATATTTTGCAATGTGAGTATTTACCAGAAAATCGACAGTATATTGTATTTGCTGCAACGTATCTTTTGCAATCCAAGCTCTCCCAGTCGCTGTCATGGAATGTAGTAGTAAATGAGTCATAAATGCGAGCAGGTCATTTTATTTTCACATGTTTTCTGTATCTGCTCTGATGTTCAAAATAATTTCCCTTAAAACTGCATGAACTTTTTCTTATGATTAATCTTTGTGATAGTATGAGATATGGGCAAGTCGATCACATGCTGAATGTTGCACTGTAGCTATGTACACGATTTAACGATGTTTGTACCAGAATGTATAAGATGTGCTTCATACAGGAAGAAAAAGCTGTTGATTGCACCATTTGTTGTCAACACAGTATTCGAAATATAGCTGATGGAAGAATGCTAAAGACGTAACTGCCTCAAGTCTCCTGTACATAAGCGAAATCCCAAATCTCATCATGGGGAAATAAATCGCCGGTATTTCTTCAATTGGGTCTGTATGTTTTTTGAAGCCCCTGTTAGTTCGTGTCGTGGTTGTTGCACAGTGAAGATTTTTGCTTAGTTTTATCATTTGATAAACATTAGTATTTTATTTTTCTGCAACAGCACAGTTTGTTTTCAATGTTTTTCTTTTGCATACTTGCATACTTTAGCTGAACAAATGTCAAAGAAGAGATTTGTTTTATTCACAGAGAGTAGCGGTGCGGGGAAGTATTTCCTAGCAGTATTGTTGCTATAAAATTATAAATTATGGAGTTTCTGTCACGGTAAAAGTCGCTGCCAGGTGAGCTGTAAATGTCAAAATAACTTATATAGCAGCTGTGAGTGTTTCTCTACATAATGGACATATTTTGTCGCAGCAATATTTGCTAGCGTACAGTCGGTAAATTCTGAAAGTGGAATATTTCTTAATGGTTGACTTCAAACTGCGTTACAGCCTCCATTACTGCTGGCGGATACGAATGCCGAAAATAAAATTATTACAACGTATATCATCATAATGTCTTCCACGGCAGTAAGCTCGCATTGGAAAACGCAGCTTGAGATACACGATATGGATTTTACACTCTTTCTTTCAGCGCACCCCTGACATTCTTCGAACTGCATTTTAGATAATGGTGTATTTGAAATACGGTCTTTTGGAAAAAATGTAACAGTGTTTATAGTGGCCATAAAGTAATCTGAAAATAGCATTAAAATGACACGAATGTGTCTGTATTCGTATGCGGAACAGAAGAGCGAAGATTTATTGGCCCTATAAATTTTTGCACGAGTCCGCAAGTTAGCATTCATCATCCATGTGGGCTTTCTTTCCCTCGGTGCCACGCTGTGTTTTATTTTCGCGGTCGGAGTCTCATCCATTTCGCTGTATTCTGAGGATCCGTATTAAAACCTCACACGTTCACTATTTCAGCCAACGTCGTCAAATGTTGACTGCCATCCACAGGGCAAAGTACTAGCTCCTTTCGTTTTTGTATTGATTCCTATTAGTTTTATTCTAGTGAAATCAGTTAACTAAAACTGTTGTTTTGTTAAGCTACGCTCGTGTGTACATAAATACTCAACATCCTGAGGATTAGTTTAAACGACACTGCGTTGAACTTGGAATGGCATCTTTGATCTAAGGACTGATTCGCGCAACAGGGTTGTGCAAGAACTTTTGTGTACCAAGTGATCCGACATTTTACGGAACAACTTCTACTTTTCCACATACAAGAGCTTCACACACGCATATAAATACCTGTCTAAACATTTGTAGGAATGTGAAATGATTGCATAGACTCAGTCGAAGGTAATGCAGATGGCAGACTTGGATTAATTGGTAGGATACTAGGAAAATGCAACCAGTCTACAAAAGAGATTGCTTACAAGACACTCGTGCGACCCTACCTAGAATATTGCTAATGCGTGTGTGCGACCAAAACAAATAGGACTAGGGAATACTGAACGTATACAACGATCGGCAGCACGAATGTTCGGAGGTTTGTTTGACCCGTATGTGAGCGTCGTGGGGATGCACAAGAACCTAAACTGATAGACGCCAACCGTCCCGCGGAAGCCTGCTTGCAACGTTTCAAGAATCAGTATTAACCCTAGATTACTAAACCATTGTAAAATTTTGCAGTTGGTACCAATTCGCGGTTCCCCCGCAATCTGGTGTTGGCAGTATAGGGTGTAAAATAGTATATTTTGTGCTTTTTTGTGTGACAAGCCACTGGAGACCTTATAATTGTAATTAACTGTGAATTATGACTTCCTTTGAGTGAAATACGAAGCAGTAAGATTTTCGATGGTTTAGTAACAATGTAACATTTTACCCCGTGTAGTGTTCCAGGGTTAACCGGGAAATCTAGGAATATACGAGTAGTAAAACTCCCCTGAGTATCGCTCCCGTTGAGACCGCGATGAGAAGATTAGACTAATTACAGCGCACACAGAGGCGCTTAAGCAATCACCCTTCCCGCGGTCCATACGCAGATGGAATCGAAAGCAGCCCTAGTGATACTGTGCGAAGTACCCTCTGCCACGAACTTTACAGTGGTTTGCATGGTACAGATTTTGAGGTGGTTGCGTTCGGTGCTTCGACTGTGGAAACTCACAAGCTCCCTGTAACTTCAACATGATAATGCACCACTCACATCGTTCCCAATCTGTCTCTGACTGATCAGGGCAACGCTTCGCTGACATGAAAGAGTTTGTGTGTTCTTGCAGGTCACTACCTCAAACTGCAACCAGTAGTTCATAATATACTATGGCCCCTGTTTTAATACTCCGAAACATTCTCTCTAAATAAAATATGACCCATAAATGAATAACAACGTGATCTAACTTTTACCGTATATCTTTTAATGACCAGAAACTTTCTCATGGCGGAACAAAATAATGAAAGGGGGATTAAACATAAGCAAAAGAAAGATAACTTGAAACCTTAAACTTCTCAACAAATATCATCTACCTTCTCCCTATCTGTGTTGCCGAATCACTTCCTGTAGGAACAATCCGTACAGTGAAAATGGACATGCACAGTTGCACGATATCCTACAACTCCTAATAAACTGAAAATGAGCTCCAGTGGTAGCTAAATCTCGATCTCTTCTTCACTGCAGCCATGTGACTTGATGTTCTATTGTATCAGAAGTTTACCTTATTAACTGAAAACTGCATTTAAAAATAATTTCTTTGCTGAAGGTAGATCCTTCTATTTCACCTTGAAGTACAATGAAACTGAATGTACTTCCTTCGCGAACGTGTTTCTGAAGTGAGCACGTGTAAGGATTTAATCAAAGATCAAATGGTTCAAACGGCTCTGAGCACTATGAGACTTAACTTCTCAGGTCATCAGTCCCCTAGAACTTAGAACTACTTAAACCTAACCAACCTAAGGACATCACACACATCCATGCCCGAGGCAGGATTCGAACCTGCGACCGTAGCGGCCGCGCGGTTCCAGACTGAAGCGCCTAGAACCGCTTGGCCACAACGGCCGGCAATCAAAGATCAGAGGAGTGGAAAATGACTATATAAAAGTCGCAAATTATGTGAATACTGAATAAGCGTGGGTATGTTATGCAGAAAGAGGCTAAAAATTCTCATCTCTTACATAAGTGTGTCCTTCAACGGACCACGTGACTTAACATGACCATACAGTTACCAAAGCAGAAAAATAATCCTCTATTCGTATCAGCTCTCTTAATGAGTGGAAAAGCAGTGGGATAAACTACTTACAGACTCAAATAAATGAATAGAAAATGGATACTGAATCCTACGTATTCTGGTAATTAGCCACGTGTTTGCTATCGTGCGACCCTTAACTGAAAGTACGCGAACGACTCCTGCGGCGGCCGGGAACCAACTCCCTCAAAATTCTCTTCCGCCCCGCGCTCAGGGATCGACTGCTTCGCTTTGCCAGAACTCGACTAATAGTTGGTAATAAAGCTTTCGCCAATTATGGCCTTACAATAAATTCGTCGAGAGTCCCACTACGCCGGCCGGTGTGGCCGTGCGGTTAAAGGCGCTTCAGTCTGGAACCGCGTGACCGCTACGGTCGCAGGTTCGAATCCTGCCTCGGGCATGGATGTGTGTGATGTCCTTAGGTTAGTTAGGTTTAATTAGTTCTAAGTTCTAGGCGACTGATGACCTCAGAAGTTAAGTCGCATAGTGCTCAGAGCCATTTAGTCCCACTACCGTACTCCGTCAACCTAGGCGTCAATACCGTACCGTCCCGCCAATCCCCGTCGGTACGTGCAAACGTGTGCTGATGTAATAGTTGTGCTGATATAATAGCACAGCAGCCCATCACAGCCTCCGCCAGGACTTTGCGCGAGAAGCTGTCTGGCGATGGGAGTCAACAGAATATAATAATTGGGGTGCTACGTGTCGCGTCGTGTCTTTCTTTCGGCTACCCCCTGGAGCTCGGTGACTATTTCTCCGAGAAGTCCCAAACAACAATACAGCCGTGGCCCTCAGCTGGCGCGGTCCTGCCCAAAATATTCGGCTTTCGTGAGAAAACTGCCCCAGTCATTGTAAAAATGGCTCTGACCTCTGAGACCCGACGCCAAAAGAAGAGCCGCCAGCCATGGGTGGGTCGGGACTTCCGCAATTCCCAGTGACCGAATGTTACCCACTCCTTCTGACCATTTACTGCTATTGTGAGCGGTTGGCCTCCTCACAGCCCAAAAGTGCCCATTCGTCTCCAGTGTGAAATGAATAGAATTACGATAGGCATGCATCCTATTCCCGATCATGCACATACCGCTATGTAGCATCCAGTTACCTACTTCCCATGACAGTGAAATATGGTAGCGACATGGCTTTAATTTGCGTGTATGCAAATTTAGATTTTAAAAATGCAAGATAGGCTGGTTTGATGGCTCTTCATAAGTGCAAGGAAGAGGCCAGAGGGCCTGGCGTCTTGCAATTCTAACCAAGTTGTTAAACCGAACAGAGAAACTAATTACAGAGTGTCTCGTGTACATAAATCATAAAAACCATGTAACGTATAACTACGCAAAGGTCATGCAAGGAAGCAACAATCTCACTATGTTCTTGGACGACGTCTCTTCAATGTGTCCGTTTCAAAATCACAAGACAAGGGTCTATACCAAATGATTAAACACATCCCAGCAGGGAAACCACTACATGTTCATGGCAGCAAGCAATGCAAAGAGTGTATCCTTTGTCCAACAACCATACGGGGTGTGGCTAACTCATTCTCCGCAACTAACTAAAAGATATTTGCTTGCTAGTCTCATAGTTTAAGTCGCGAGCTTAAGACACGCCTTTGCAGTTTACAAGCAAAAATGAAGCTACTACAGCAGACAGAAGAGTGGGTATATGTTCTTTGAGATATGCAAATGCTTATTCATACGCGTACGAGTACATAACATGTCTATAGGAGACGGGTTTCACTTACTGAGCTGTGTTAGGACGCCATCGACAGAGACGGCCGTACCATTGTCCAATCTCCGTGAGTTTTCGGGGGAAATTGAGCGGTTATGAATCAGCGTATCTCCTCAGAATTTGCAGTGTCTTGTTAATGGTAGCGTCTGGACTCTTACTGTCATCAGGCATGCTAAATTCTACATTAGTGAACATGTAGTGTTTGAGATTGACTGGTTACGACACAGACTTCTTCGATACATGACGCACTGAATAGATGATACAAAATAGATTATGTAATATTTCACTCTTCGTGCTATATAAATGATTGTAGCACTTTCAAGACTGCCACCTTTAGTTTAATTTTCTTAAGAAGATTCCAGGGAAATGACCCGGTGATATATTCAACAGACTACAGAACAATATTATCCACAGTTCTTCTAGTTTCTCATTTGAGTCGGAAGTTTGGTGTCTTAATTTTGCTGTGGTAATGGGTCTAAGACAAGGATGTAGTTTTTCGCCTCTATTGTTCAATCTATACATCAAAGAAGCAATGACGGAAACAAAAGAAATGTTCAAGACTAGGATTAAAATTCAAAGTGAAAGGATAACAGTAATAAGATTCACTGACTGACATTGCTATCCTCAGTGAAAGGGAAGAAGAATTACAGATCTGTTGAATGGAATGAACAATCTAATTAATGCAGAATATGGATTGAAAGTAAACCGAAGGAGGACGAAAGTGATGAGAAGTAACAGAAATGAGGGTTGCGGGAAACTTAACATCAGTATTGGGGATCACGAAGTGGATGAAGACAAGGAATTCTGCTACCTAGGCAGCAGAATAACCCGTGATGGAAGGAGGAAAAAGGACATAAAAAGCAGGCTAGCACTGGCAAAAAGGACATACCTGGCAAAGAGAAGTCTAGTATCTGACATAGGCCTTCTGAGACTATACGTTTGGAGCAAAGTATTGGATGGTAGTGAAACATGGGCTCTGGGAAAACCGGAACAGAAGAGAATCGGAAGAGTTTGAGATGTGCTGCTACAGACGAATGTTGAAAATTAGGTGGACTTCAAAAATGGCTCTGAGCACTATGGGACTCAACATCTTAGGTCATCAGTCCCCTAGAACTTAGAACTACTTAAACCTAACTAACCTAAGGACATCACACACATCCATGCCCGAGGCAGGATTCGAACCTGCGACCGTAGCGGCCGCGCGGTTCCAGACTGTAGCGCCTAGAACCGCATGACCACCCCGGCCGGCTTGGGTGGACTGATAAGGTAAGGTGTGAGGAGGTTCAGCGAGGAAAGGAATATATGGAAAGCACTGACAAGAAGAAGGGACAGGGTAATAGCACTTCTTTTAAGACATCAGGGAATAACTTCCATTTTACTAAAGAAAGCTGTAGAGGGTAAAAATTGTAGAGGAAGACAGAAAGTGGAATCCATCCAGCAAATAATTGAGGACGTAGGCTGTAAGCGCTACTCTGAGATGTAAAGGTTGGCACAGGAGAGGAATTCGTGACGGGCCGCATCAAACTTGTCAGAAGACTAATGACAAAGGATATAGTGGAGGAACCTGGCGAAAAAGTTTACGTTTCTTATGTGTACGCGTATTATGCTAGTGCATCACGCAGAGGCTCTTGATACGTTGTATATAAGAGGGCGGATCTTAGCATTTCTACACAAATAACGGTGATGGAGTAGGTACGGAATAAGCTGAGACGGAGGCAGCAGTCATGTGACGGGAAGCGGCCGGCTGGCAGCGAGGCAGTCCATGAGCAACACGTGATGTGTGCACGCGGTGCGCGCCACGTTTCTGGAAACGCTGCCAGCATCCCCGCATACGCCCAGCTCAGATAGCACTTGGGCATCCGCATCGATCCGCTGTTTTTCCTTACAATAACCGATATTCAGTGTATGGCAGAATATATCTGCTGCATGTACCATATGCCCTCAGCCTGACAACGCGTTTTATTCGATTGACAAGAGTCGCTCGGGAAAATTGACCGTCTTTGCACCTCTGCGTGTATCATAATATCTCTTTTTTTAGGATTGTAATAAGTGGATAGTAAGCATGAGGCCACGCTGAAAAGTAATGATATCGAAGCTTAAAGCTTTTTAAATAAAAAAATTCTACATATGTACTCATGTTTACGTAATCATTTCTCAACATAGTCACCCTGGCGACGAACACCTTTCTCCCAACGAGACCAATCTGTTGATACCGTCACTGTAGAATGTTTTACTTTGTTGACGGATCCACAACTTCACCCCCGCTTGCACCGCTTCTTCACTATCAAACTGAAGTCCTCGAAGGTTTTCCTTAAGTTTTGGAAACAGATGAAGATCGGATGGGGCCAAGTTGGGACTATATGGAGGATGATCGAGGGTAGTGAACCCAAGGCGTCGGATAGTTGGAGATGTCGCAGCCATCATGTGTAATCTGGCATTGTCATGCTCCAGGAAAAGGTGTTCCATGATTGGACGAACTCTTCTAATTGGAAACACTGTATCTCACGCACCGACATAGTCACCTTACACACTACCGTGACATACGGTACAGTTGGAGCCCGCTAGCGGCAGAGGCCTACAGATATGTAGACGTGAAGAATAGCGATGTAGAATGTTAATAACTTTTGTTTTGTTTAAAAATCTTTAAGAGTTTTCACATTAAAAAGTCGGAGTCGTGTGTGTATACAGTCAGATGTCGTCACAGTTTCTTGGAATAGTGTTTCACAAAATGTAAGACATATTTTGTAGTGTCTGCTGAGGAAGTGAAATGCCTCATACGCGAGGTTCACATAATCTGACTGCTAAGTGCTTTTTAGTACTTCTTTTTTTTTTTTTTGCTCCTCTATATGGCACTTATATTGTGCGAATGACCATAAACTGCGTGGCAGAGGATGATACTTGTAATATTCGCAGATTCCGCCCTGAACTATTTGGCATTCTCTCTCTCTCTCTCTCTCTCTCTCTCTCTCTCTCTCTCTCTCTCTCTTGTGTGTGTGTGTGTGTGTGTGTGTGTGTGTGTGTGTGTGTGTGTGTGTGTGTGTGTGTCAGCTGAATCATTTCAACGTCTCTGTTTTCTCTCTCGACCGATAAACGGGCCGGAGAACATTCGGACTGTTCTTCTTTCTGTGTGCTTTATGTCCCCTGTTTGTCATACTGTCACTTGGTGTGGGTCCCACGCACTGTTGGAGTTGAAATACACAGTGTAACTGAGTAACAACAATCATATTCCGCCTACTCGCTGCGCCCTACACATGCAGTGTAATTAACTTCTGCCGAGTCTGCTGATAAACATGACAATTTTGACACCGTTATCAAGTTACTGTTACATCTGTGTTGTCGAACTAGGTTATCCTTAGTGAAAAGCCGCCGAACTGTATTCGATCGGATTGGAGTCCGTTTTCCATAATGTTTTAAGACTATGGAGGAAACCTACAATCATTTTGAACTGCAGCGTGATTACGTGATAATATGATAAGTTGTAATCAGGGCCTTGGGTCATTTCAGTTTGTTGCCTGTGGTCGCCAGTTAAAATAAACTGTGAATTACTATATATGTGTTGCAGACAGTTGTGACGCGAGTTACGTGTTATAAATGTACGCGCTGTGAGTCGCAGAACATTACCCTCTGTAGCCGTGCAGTGTGAATGGGTGACACGTCCGCTCCGCGGGCCCCGTGACTTGCACGTGATGTTGATGCAGACTGGTGGGAGCGCGTGCGCACCGGCCACAAATAGTCGCTCCAAATACCTGCTGCAGTTGTCTTCCGGAGTGCGCACTTGTCATCGTCCCGACGTCGCTTTGTCTACGCAAAGTAGAAAATAGAGGATTTATCCCAGCGTTACTTTCATCACGGTGCTTCGGTATTGTATCAAGGTCAGACTTACACTCCTAAACCGCATAAACTTTAAATGTTTGACGGCCAGCTACAACGAAGAAGTAGCAGTGGTGTGGATGAGCAGACTGACTTCTCATACAATGAGATGTAATTGCAGGTGGGATGGTGGGTGGGTTAGGGGAGGGCGGTGTCAGTATTACTATTTATGGTCTCGGAAACAGTACGTTACTTAAAACCGACAAATTATGGACAACATTCATACTAATCTGAAGCGCCAAAGAAACTGGTATAGGCATGCGTGCTCAAATACGGAGATATGTAAACAGGCAGAATACGGCGCTGCGGCCTGGCGCAATTGTTAGATCGGTTACTGCTGCTACAATGGCAGGTTATCAAGATTTAAGTGAGTTTGAACGTGGTGTTCTAGTCGGCGCACGAGCTATGGGAAACAGCATCACCGAGATAGCGAAGAAGTGGGGAATTTCCCGTACGACCATTTCATGTGTGTACCATGAGTATGAGGAACCTGGTAAAACATCAAATCTCCGACATGACTGCGGCCGGAAAAAGATCCTGCAACGACGGGACCAACGACGACTGAAGAGAACCGTTCAACGTGACAGAAGTGCAACCCTTCCGCAAACTGCTGCAGATTTCAATGCTGGGCCATCAACAAGTGTCAGCCTGCGAACCAGTCAACGAAACATCATCGATATGGGCTTTCGGAGCCGAAGGCCCACTCATGTACCCTTGATGACTGCACGACACAAAGTTTTACGCCTCGCCTGGGCCCGTCAACACCGACATTGGACATGTTGCCTGGTCGGACGAGTCTCGTTTCACATTGTATCGAGCGGATGGTCGTGTACGGGTGTGGAGATAACGTCATGAATCCGTGCACCTACATGTCAGCAGAGGACTGTTCAAGCTGGTGGAGGCTCTGTAACGGTGTGTGGCTTGTGCAATTGGAGTGATAGGGGACTCCGATACGTGTAGATACGATTGACAAGTGACACGTATGTAAGCATCCTGATGTCGATTGTGCATTCCGACAGACTTGGGCAATTCCAGCACGACAATGCGACATCTCACTCTTCCAGAATTGCTACAGAGTGTATCCAGGAACACTTCCGCTGGCGACCAAACTCCCCAGACATGAACATTATTGAGCATATTTAGAATGCCTTGTAACGTGCTGTAAAGAAGAGATCTTCACTCCAACCCCCCAACCCCCTCGTACTTTTACGGATTTATGGACAGCACTGCAGGATTCATGTGTCAATTCCCTCCGGCACTACTTCGGACATTAGTCGAGTCCATGCCAAGTCGTGTTGCGGCACTTTTGCGTGCTCGCGGGGCCCCTACATGATATTAGGCAGGTGTACCAGTTTCTTTGGCTCTTCAGTGTATTATCACAGCGTATGATGAGACAAGATCACTATTGACACACTTTACTTCTATTAATTGGCTTCATACGTACTGCTTGCCGTCTAATGGCTATGAAAGACTACTTACATATACCGAAAAAATAACGATATACAGTAGTTTTAGAACAGTGCTTCTGTTGTATCACTGTTTTAGTTCATAATTTAAGAAATTGTTCATATGTAATTAAATTTAAAGTGCATGTAATTTATTATTACTAATTAAATTTTTTATCTCGAATGCATCCTCGAATCAGCAGGCTCAGCTGTATATGTCCGGAGCTGTTCATCTAACAGCCTCGCCTGTCAGTGATTCCCTGACGCGAAGATTTTCCCAAACTACATTATATAGTAACGTATAATAATCACCAGAATATCTGTAACCTAATTTGCATTCTTGCAGCCTCAGTTTTATATCCTAATGGTTAAGTCAATTTTTTAATGAACTAATACATATATATGAACATTGTGTCTTGGTATTAGCGCAAGAGACGTAAATAGGCTACAGCAACCCTCCGTTTTCCGTATCTTCTACGCGCAGCTTTCTCGATGTGATTCTATCTAAAGTTATCATTCTAAGCCTCATTAACAATTTGCATAAAACCGTAACATCAGTTAGTTTCCTGGGACATGCAGGGAGTGTCAGACCAGAGAAATAGCCGGCCGTTGTGGCCGAGTGGTTCTAGGCGCTTCAGTTCGGAACCGCGCTGCTGCTACGGTCGCAGGTTCGAATCCTGCCTCGGGCATGGATGTGTGTGATGTCCTTAGGTTAGTCAGGTTTAAGTAGTTCTAAGTCTAGCGGACTGATCACCTCAGATGTTAAGTCCCATAGTGCTCAGAGCCATTTGAACCATTTTGAACCAGAGAAATACTCTCTGTGCATCCACATTCCTGGCACGCTTTTAAAGATTTTTATTAAGCATGAAAATTGTTTAGAAAATTGATTCCCTAGAGCTATTGGTTAGTGTTCAGTTTACTTGTGATAACTACTTTTGCAGAACATCGATGTCGGTTTTCATTTGTTTTTTTATTCCTATGATCCCATAGTGCGCTGACACACACACACACACACACACACACACACACACACACACACACACACACACACACACACACACACCCTGCATCACCATTTTAGGCAAGGTCTTCGTGTAGATGTTTCGCTATTACCTTCCTCCGACATGTTATGAAGTGTCAGATGTGTATCTGTGTCATGTGGATGATTGTGACGAGTGCTCGTACAGTGTATTGCTGAGTGCGTGTTATGGGTTAAGGGTAGGGAGAGGGTGGAATCCAGTGCTGGCACATAGCCTATTCCTCTCGAATAGCACCAAGAGGGCCGCTGAAGTCAACATCCCCCTCCCACGGACCCATCATCATCGGTAGTGTCACATGCCCTCACTTCACAAGACGCTGCGGAGAAGTTTGGAATTTAATCCAGAACGTTTCCACAGGAGCTAGTGATCAGGACTTTAGGCAACTACCTCTCCTTACCTTGCTGGCCACATACTGGTAGTGAAAATTTCATCCACCACCAGGATTCGAACCGGTGGACCTCAGAGTCGAGTGCCACCGCGCAAGAGTGCGTTAGCGACCTCGGTTGCGGAGGGTTTTTTTTTTTTTGTAGTAAGATCTCATAATTTGATTTTGTGCTGCATCATGCGCATCAGTATTATATTACGTATTAGAATTATTCCTCTGATACTACTATATGCACTTTTCTTTCATTTGAATCGAGAACTATAGAGAATACACACACACTGAGGACACGTCGACGCAGGACTCGAACCCTTAATATATGCTTTGAAAAGCAGCTGCACAACCCCAAAACCAGGCAAAAAAGTCCTAAAATTTTTTAGAAAGGCCTTTCACGTGCAGGTCAACATTTTTCCTGATACGTATCCCATTTTAGTTTAATAACTGGTTGTGTAATGTTCTTGTACAGACAAAATAATCAGTGATAAATCACGTAGCTCCTCTTCGAACTTTCTAATTTCTTCAGCCAATTCGACCTGATTTAGATTCTGTACAGACAAGAAATCCTCTAGAATAAGTGATATGTGTGTACTGGAATTTATCCCCTTCCTAACACTTACGTTTTATTTCCTTTCTAACTCTCGTCTGCCGTTACAACTGCTAAGGTGTGGCATAGTTACGCTGACGACACCTTCGTCGTGTGGAGCTGTGGTGAGGAACACGTCGCCGACATCCTTAGACACCACAGTCTGCATGCCAACATAAAATTTACTGTGGAACTAGAAAAAGACCAACAGCTACCTTTTCTAGATACGCTGTTTACGAGTAATAGTGAGAACTTGGTACACAGCGTGTATCAAAAAAAACAGACGCACACATACACACATACAACCCGATACCTGCAAGATCTATCAAACCATCACCCGAGCAAGAAAAGAGGGACGATTAATACGCTCGCAACGCGCGCAAGACGAATACGTGTGCCACAGCACATCGGATGCCAGATATAACACCTGGATAGCGTTCTGAGGAGCAATGGGTACTCCACTAGTTGCATAAGAGGTATCTGGAAATCCATCACTCAGGGAAGTGACACGTCTAAAGAAGAAATGTGGGGCACAGCCTTTCTGCCATACACCCACAAGGTGACGGCCAGAATCAGCAGTATACTTCGCAAACACGGCGTACAGTCTATATACAAACAGACGAAGACGATCAAAAACTGTCTCAGATAGGCAAAGGACAAAAGAGAGTCTTATAAATTCACCATGAACGTAAGGTTGTGTGTTTTTTTTTTTTTTTTTTTTTTTTTTTTTTGGAAGAGCGCTATTTCTTCCAAGTTCGTTTTCGAATACCTCCATATGTGTTTCTTTATCCTCTTTACTGTGGCCTCTTCATAAACTTGCATATCAAGTTTTTCTTGAAAACTATTTTTCATGGCTTTCAGGATTTCTGTACTATTCTTAAGAATTCAGGTTTTGGTAATTTTTTCTGTTCTATGAGATAAATTTCAATTTTATATTGGCTAGATAATCGTCTGTTTCTATACTTTCTCATTGTTTAGCTTGTACGCGGGCCGGTGTGGCCTTGCGGTTCTAGGCGCTTCAGTCTGGAACCGCGTGACCGCTTTGGTCGCAGGTTCGAGTCCTGTCTCGGGCATGGATGTTTGTGATGTCCTTAGGTTAGTTAGGTTTAAGTTGTTCTAACAAGGGAACCTCCCCATCGCACCCCCCTCAGATTTAGTTATAAGTTGGCACAGTGGATAGGCCTTGAAAAACTGAACACAGATCAATCGAGAAAACAGGAAGAAATTGTGTGGAACTATGAAAAAATAAGCAAAATATACAAACTGAGTAGTTTATGGGCGAGATAGGCAACATCAAGGATAGTGTTAGGTCACGAGCGCCGTGGTCTCGTGGTTAGCGTGAGCAGCTGCGGAACGAGAGGTTCTTGGTTCAAGCCTTTCCTCGGGTGAAAATTTTAACTTTTTATTTTCATTTTATGTGACAAACACTTATGTTTTCATCACTTTTTAGGAGTGATTATCACATCCACAAGAAAACCTAAATCGGACAAGATAGAAGAATCTTTTTACCCATTCGCCAAGTATACAAGTTAGGTGGGTCGACAACATATTCCTGTCATGTGACGCACATGCCTTCACCAGTGTCGTATAGAATATATCAGACGTGTTTTCCTGTGGAGGAATCGGTTGACCTATGACCTTGCGATCAAATGTTTTCGGTTCCCATTGGAGAGGCACGTCCTTTCGTGTACTAATCGCATGGTTTTGCGGTGCGGTCGCAAAACACTGTTTGTCCCATGACTTTAATTGAAAACATGAGTTAACACCCTCAAATCCTGTACTCTGCATTTAGGAATTCATCTAGCCATCTCTGTCGAGCCGTAAGAGTAATTTCCTTATTACAAAACCTCAAACAAAATGCATGTTGACATATTGAGAATGTGAAAAGATCTCTGAGGTCTCTGGTAGTCGGCTTAAAACTACAGTCTTTTTTGACAGTCCACTGGAGTCGTAACTGTTGGTAATATCGTCATCGAGCGTTACAGTTACGTGTCAGCTTCAGAATCTTCATCCCCACACCCTCTGAAAATTGCATCCATGTCCATTTGAAGTTTTTAAATTGCTGTTGGGTGGTCAGCCGAGTCCTAAAGTGTTCGGCTTTCCCCACGAAATAGTTTTATGCTGACCATGTATCAGTGTGCCTTCTTACAGATTAATTCAATTTTTGGTTACTCTTCATCGCTACATGTAACTTCTAAACGCTGTAAATTAATGCTCGTATTAGAAATTACTAGGCGTTAAACATAAATTTCTGCCATTATTATGGAGTTCATTGGCGGAAACCTACATTTTCATAACGCAGATGCGAACAGTTAATATCTGATTTGTGCCGCATCTCATGGCAGCAGAAAGCACTTATTCTGGCGAGAACTTATAAGCCTGTTATTTGCAGAGAGAAGAGGAGCCCCTGGTGCGCGCCGTGAAGCCTACGTCCCGCGAGCGGCGCTTCATCAAGTTCGCTTCAGCCGAGTATAATGGACAACTGTACATGACGCCGCAGGACTTCCTCGAGTCTGTCGTCGAACAAGAGCCTCGCCGTAAGTCTGACTGCTTGTTGAATTGTTTTGTCATATAGGATTCCAACCTTGATAATTACCAACAGAGATACACTATCTGTTCAAAAGTATCCACACACAGCCATGTAATGCGGAATTGACCACTAAATGTCCCTAGATGCATAAGTCGACTGATAGTGATGTGATTGTGGAGTGTAAACGCGAAGGAGAAACTACAGCTAAACCGATACAAGCCGGACTTTTATGTACTGACAGACAGGGACCGTCGAAGGTTGCAGAGAGCGGATGTAAAAAATTTCGTGAAATTAGCAGAGTGAGTTCCAGTAGTGCCACCAGCAGTCTAAGTACCACAATGACTGCGCTTAGGGAATTGAAAAAACTATGTACTATGGTCAAGGAGCTCCTCATGAGCCACGTGTTGCTATGTCTGTGATGTCCTTAGGTTAGTTCGGTTTAAGTAGTTCTAGGGGACTGATGACCTCAGATGTGAAGTCCCATAGTGCTCAGAGCCATTTGAACCATTTGATGATGTAAAGAGCGACGCCACTGGGCAGTGGATGTTTGATATGGGTGTTTCGAAGTGATGAATCCGATGCAAGGGTTTGTGTTTGGCGAATGCCTGGAGAACGTTAGCAGCCATCATGACTGGTGCCAACTCTATGTGATCAAAAGTATCCGGGCACCTGGCTGAAAATGATTTACAAGGGCGTGGCGCCCTCCATCGGTAATTCTGTAATTCAGTATGGTGTTGACCCACCCTTAGCCTTGATGACAGCTTCCAGTCTCGCAGGCATACGTTCAATCAGGTGCTGGGAGGTTTCTTGGGGAATGGCAGCCCATTCTTCACGGAGTGCTGCAATGAAGAGAGGTATCGATGTCGATCGATGAGGCCTGGCACGAAGTCGGCGTTCCAAAACATTCCAAAGGTGTTCTATAGGATTCACGTCAGGAGTATGTGCAGGCCAGTCCATTACAGGTATGTTATTGTCCTGCATTATGAACAGGTGCTCGACCGTGCTGAAAGATGCAATCGCCATCCCCGAATTGCTCTTCAACAGTGGGAAGCAAGAACGTGGTTAAAACATCAATATAGGCTGTGCTGTGACAGTGCCACGCAAAACGACAAGGGGTGCAAGCCCCCCCCCCCCCCCCCCCCATGAAAAACACGACCACACCATAGCGCCATCGCCTCCGAATTTTACTGTTGGCACTACACACGCTGGCAGATGACGTTCACCGGGCATTCGCCATACCCACACCCTGCCATCGGATCGCCACATTGTGTACCGTGATTCGTCACTCCACACAACGTTTGTCTGCTATTCAATCGTCCAATGTTTACGCTACTTACACCAAGCGAGGCGTCGTTTGGCATTTACCGGCGTGATGTGTGGCTTATGAGTAGCGGCTCGATCATGAAATCCAAGTTTTCTCACCTCCCGCCTAACTGTCATAGTACTTGCAGTGGATCCTGATACAGTTTGGAATTCCTGTGGTATGGTTTGGATAGATGTCTGCTTATTACAGATTACGACCCTCTTCAACTGTCTGCGGCTTCTGTCAGTCAACAGACGAGGTCGGCCTGTACGCTTTTGTGCTGTACGTGTCCCTTCACGTTTCCACTTCACTATCACATCGGGAACAGTGGACCTAGGGATGTTTAGGAGTGTGAAAATCTCGCGTACAGACATATGACACAAGTGATATCCAATCACCTGACCACGTTCGAAGTACGTGAGTTCCGCGGAACGCCCCATTCTGCTCTCTCACAATGTCCAATGATTACTCAGATCGCTAATATGGAGTACCTGGCAGTCAATGCACGTAATATGAAAAGCGTACGTTTTTGATGGTGTCCGGATACTTCTGATCACATAGTGTACACTGTTGCCTTTTTCCTAGACGTGAGAACGAAAATTGACCAAACACATTAATGGCCGCCGTTAGCTTGTTAATTTCCCAGGGAACTGTCAATCATTTAATTTACACATCGCTCATCTGAGCATTTATACCTGTGATCAGACCTCACAGCTTAAGTTTTTTAGATTTTTTTCGTCAGTTCTGTTCTTTTACCAGGAGTACCTAAGAGCTCCGAGCATCGTTTCCCTAGCTGAAACAACACTTTAGAGCCGAGCCATTTCTTAAAAACTTTTGCAGTCAATGAGACATCCACATCGCGCATGGATGGGCTGAGCACGGTTCAAGTGTAGGTAGTTAGTCGCTTCCATTGTCTTCATGTTAATGTTAACTTTAGTAACTGTATGGTAAAGATGGCTGTGATTATTACCAGTGCAGTGTAGTGCACCGTTAAGTTTACGTTTTTGTGGACCAAAGTTCAATGAAGGAGCATAGGTGGAAACTGGTGAAGGGACATGAGCAACTACAATAATAGAGCAGAGTCCAGACAGGAATGCTGATACAACTATTGATTTCATAGAGATCATCGAATCAGGAGGCACAGTAATGACATTGGACTTACATTCAGGAAGACAGCTGTTCAAATCCTGGTCTGTCATCCAGATGTAAAGTTTTCGTGAGTTCCCTAAATCGCCTAAGACAAATGCCGAGGATGGCGCCTTTGAAAGGGCACTGCTGAGTTCTTTCCCCATTCTTCCCCAAGCCAAGCTTATGTTCTCTCTCTAATGAACTCGTCATCTACGAGATGTTGGACCCTAATCTGCCTTACTTCGCTTTCTTCGTTCATTCCTTCTAGTGAGGTCATAGATTGCTGATAAAAGAATTTTGTTGCGTCTCGAATTATTGCGCCGCCTCCTGCCCCCCCCCCCCCCCCCCATCAAGGCCAAGGGCTCATATTTCTTTTGCCAGTGCGTGTTTGGCCAACACAAGACATCGGCCCTTGCAGCACTTCTTCCCTTCCCACGGGTGGTGCCGACACTGCCTTAGGAGGGACATGAAGCTAAGAAACAAGGGAATAAATACTTCCATGAATATTTACTTTGCTCTAGGAACCACAGGGACATCTTCTTGGCCACAACGTCATTGTTATTTGTTCAACACCTTGACAGGTTTGCTGAAGTTGCAGCAATTTCGAAGATGGGAGTTGGTTCTACTCTGATTGAAATGGTACACCTGCTCAGTCACTGGCACTTCTCGCCTGTAACAAGCTCGATGACATTCCTATAACCCCCCCCCCCCCCCCGCCCCAGCCCCAGCCCCACAACAGTCTCAATATGGTACAGAGTATCGCCTTCCGCCGCGACCTTTTACAGACCAATGATGAATTACGTGCCAATCTGGAGTGATGGGGTGTGCATTTTGTCCGTCATGTCCAGTGGAGACCAAAGGACAATAGTGTACGATATTGCAATGCCTGTGTTATTCTGAATTACGATGCAATGTTCATTTGGACATGCCATTATGAAATACATGAAATGTGTTCGCAGTTGCGAATGTGGAAAATCTACAGCTGTATATTGGAATGATGACAACGAAAATGTGTGTTGGACCGGAACCTATACCAGGATTTCCCGCTTATCGCGAGTGGTTGCCTTACTATTATGTATCAGATCATGAATCACAGCCAAACCCAAACTTTCATATGTCGTCAACCAAGTGTCTACAACCTGTAGTCGTACATTCATTATGTATATTCGTGTCTGGGGGAAACATTTTACTTTAAAGTCGCTTTCTCGATGCCGGCAGATAAATACGATAAGTTTGGGTCTGGCCGAGGCTCAATGTCCAAAGGAACTTTGCATCATAATTCGAAATAACACTGGCACTGCAATATCGTACTTATTCGCCGACACCAGGCAAGCGACTTTCAAGTAAAATGAATGTAACTCCATCCTCTGTCTGGAGTGTGGGACTATGGCTGGTCAACTGCGGTTCGAGTCAGTTTGGCACAAATTTTCACTGTCCTCATTTCATTATACAGCTGTAGGTTGTCCTTATTCGCAACTGTGAATGCAGTGCATGTAAAGGACAATAGAGTTGATACTGGGGCCTTCATCTTGGCCTTTGAAGGCAACTCTTTGCCCTGAAAGGTCAAGGTTATAGTGTGTTGATTTGATGTGAAACTGCATGTTCCTCCTCCCCCTCCCCCCCACACGCGGTGCTTCAAATGTATGACATTCCACCACACGTCTTCCCATTGTAGCGTCAACCCCATCTGTAAGGATTGTCAACATCAGTTGAATATGGGCCTTCCTTGTGCCCTGTGCTCCTGTGCCCCCCTCCCCCCCTCCCCCATCCGTGTCAGCTGTGGGGAGCGCCATTCTCTCTGTTCACCAGACTGCACTGTCTTCCAAACAGAAAAGAAAATCCAAGAATTCGAGACTGGACTGACTCATATATCACAAGGCCAAGAGGAAATATGATCGTTTTCATCCTGTACATATGACTGATGTTTACTACAGATACATCATCATCTTCTGTAGCGACAGTACCCTCGCTTTTCGAGATTTCCACGTGTGGTCTTGGGGCCTGCTGGACTACACGCACTCCCCTGGTGGTTGGGGGTCATCCTGTTGATTCCTCCACACCCACTTTGTGAACATTCACTCCTCACCTTAGGGGACAAATCTTCAACCTCCAGCCTGAGAATCATCACCCTCCTTCAGTGCGTCTCACCATTAAGGGGACCCTCGAGACGCTTCCCTCCAAGGATTCAGCCAGTGGCTGAAGGAGCCATGCATTGCTGGTTGTAGAGGTTCATGTTTCTTCACAAGGGCAGACAATCTTTCGTGGACATGGAAAGCATCCAAGGAGAAGTGAGACTGAAAGAAGATCTCCAAGACAAAGGAGGTTCCAGTGGTCCCCATGCCACTGACCCCGCTTGTTTCGACTCTGTACGTGAGGTAGAATTCCTGGTGGAACCTGTGGCACCGGAGCCCCATACACAAGCTGCTACATAATGCACGTGTATATATGCCACGTCCTCACAACCTGCGACTCTGGGGCGTGATCTGCCTCCTTGGTCCCTGCACACCCCCACAGGATACCTATAGCATTATCTTCCAGTAGAAATGTAGAAGTTTCTTCCACAGCCTGCTGATCTACAATGTCTCCTATGCGTTTCCCTTGCTTACTGTATTGCCCTCCAGGAAACTCGATTTCAGCATTGCTAACCACTACCCTCCTCAGCTATCAGGGCTGTTTTAAGAATCAAGCTATGACAGAGCGTTTGGGTAGAGTTTTCACATGCATTCTGGACTGTACAGTGAACACAAGCCATTCAGTATGACTTCAGAGGTTGTGGCTGTTCGTGTGACGTATTTCTGTATTTTATCATCTGTAGTGTGTATCTCTGTGCCAATAGTGAAGTGTCACAGACCACATGGTCTTCATTGATTTCTCTCTCACACCATGTTTCCCCATTTTGGGCAACTTCAGTGCCCACAACCCCTTGTGGGGTTGAAGTACAACCAACAGCTGCAGTAAAGCTATTGAAACTTGGCTTACACAGCTGAATCTTTGTCTCTTTAATACTGGTGCCCCCTACACACTTCGCCGTGTTATACAGATCATATTCAGCCACTGAGCTTCCCATTTGCATCCCTGGTCTTCTCCCCTCCATCTACTTGGGAGTCCATGATGACCTGTTTGACAGTGATCATTTTCCAATCGTCCTGTCCCTCCCTCACGATCACCTGCCTGGACACCTGCCCAGATGGGCTCTTAACAAAGCTGACTGGGTTGCCTTTGAGTCTGCCATCACTCTTAGCTCCCCATCACTTAGAGTTGTCGATGTCCAGAGCACAACTGCAGCTATGCATTTGACAGCACACATAGCAATCCCCTATTGCTCTTCCTCAGGAGTCGCCCCCCCCCACCCCCCACCCCCCCGGTCGGAAGACAGCATCTCAGAAATCGCTGTGGCCATTAGAGATCACAGTACTGTATGCTACAAGGGAGCACTTCATTGCCTTCAGTGGTTCCCTGCCCTGATCCACCACCCAATAAAACGACAGAAGCAACAATGCTGGGAACTATTATTGGACCACATACCCCTCCTTAGCAGGTTTGATGCTTCTATGGTCGCCAATACCACACAAGTGTACGTGCCATCTCCTTGAATGGTGTTGTCTACACTGTCACACATGCTGTCACCGAACATTTTGTTCTGTATTATGCTTGAGAGTCAGCATCTGAGAATCGTCAGCCTACATTCTTTGTCCTCAAACAGCAGGTGGTGCGAATTCACTTAACTGTCACTACACATCACATGGAGCCATATAATGCTCTGTTTAGTGATTGGGAATTCGTCAATGCCCTAACACTTTGCCTTGACATGGCTCCAGGGTTAGACCTCATCTACAGCCAAATGCTCAAACACCTGTCAGTGAACTGCCAGTGTCATGTCCTTTTCATTTTCAACTGTATCTATAGCAGGATGCGTTCCCATCTAGGTGGCATGAAAGCGTGATAACTCTGAGATGGATACCTGTCACCCAATTAGTCTAACTAATGTTCACTGCATGTGTATGGTGAAGCCTTGACTCTCAGGTCTTTTTCTCCATTCCACTGCAATTTTTTCCAAGGCCATTCTACTGCTGACAATTTGATGTGCCTTGAGTCTGCTATCCCATCAGCTTCTGCCCAGCGGCAGCACCTTATTGTTGTCTTCTCGGACAGCAAAAGGCTTATGACACCATATGGCATTATCACACCCTTGTTACCCTTCACGAGTGGCGTCTCCGGGGCCCACTTCCAATTTTTGTCCAAAACTTTTTGTCACACCATACTTTCCAGGTTGCTGCTTCCCACAATACACCTCATATACAAGAGAATGGGGTATTGCTGGGCTCTGTATTTAGTGTGTCTCCTTTTTCTGGTGGCTATCAATGGTCTAGCTTTAGCTGTGGGTTCTACAGTTTCACCTTCCCAGTACACCGACGATTTTTGTATTTCCTCTTTCTCCTCCACTGTGGATTTTGCCATGCGCTGACTGAACGTTTCCATGTGAAAGTTGCAGACCTGGCTCTCATCCATGACTTCTGGTTTTCAGTGCCAAGACATACATCGTGGACTTCTGTCGCCATTGTACTGTCCATCCACAGCCAGATCTCCACCACATTGAGCAACTGGTCGTTGAGGTAGAGTCTTATCGCTTTCTGGAGCTGGTCTTCGTTTCATGGTTGAAGTGACCTCCCCACCTTCACAAACTTAAGCTAACATGCTGGTCACACATTAACATTCTTCGCTGCCACAGTAACACCATTTTTCTTTATTACAGGAGTCTGGCATATGGCTCAACATCACTTTCAGCATTGTGGATTCTGTACCCAATGCACAATTGTGGAATCTGATTTATGACAGGCAGTTTTCGGACCAGACCTGCAGCCCTGTGAACAGCGTTCTAACGGACGCTGAGATCCTTCCACTGCAGATCAGGTGCCAAAAACTCCTGGTCAACTATGTTCTACACATTCACTGCTCCCCTGCACACCTGCACTACCGTGCCGTTTCACCTATTAGGGAGATACACCTCCCACAACAGCGGCCCAGGACTGGAGTTTGCATACTGTGTCTGTGCTGTGAACTGCAACTGACCCCACTGTCGCCCATTGTCAGGAAGCAATTCCATATGCCGCTGTGGTGTGTACCACATCCTGAGGTATGTCTGGAGCTATCGTTTGGACCAAAAAACTCTGTTGGTGCCACAGTTTTTTGTGGTCTGTTCCTGGCCATCCTTGATACATTTCCAGGTTCAGAAGTGGTATACACTGCCAGAACCGTGATTTATTTTCAAAGAATTTTCTTGAGAATTTATTCTACTTACTAGCGATTCATCAAGAACATTAACACATTTAATCACACTATGTGAGCGTGGAAGTAGTTGCCAGGGAGTAACCGATGAAATGATAAGCAAATTCCTTTTTAACAAATGGTAATTTATTCACTTTAATGGTGCCTAAAGCATTTTTTTAAAGAAACAGATTTAAAATTATAATCAGAAAGCACCATCTAAATATCAAGTTACAATTTATTCAGAAGCAGAAAGAAACAAATTTTTGACTGTATGAGCTTTCAGGCTGAGAACCTTGCTGCTCCCTTTCGACACGGCCGTAGTTACGACCACTCACAACAACCTCTGAAAGAGACTACACTGGTGCAAATCTGCAACACACCAGATTACTTTAAACTAAAGGTTTTAACAATTTACACAAGCACACAAACTATGCACCCCCGTAGGAGGGATGGAAATGGTACAAAACACTAAATATTAAAATGTTAACTTTGCCACCGAAGGTGCAACTTGATTTTAACTTTTAAGAAAAGTCTTACGGTGAAAGGCTGGCAACTTTATACACTAAAATGATCATTTAAATAAAAGCCCATAAAATTCAATCTTATATAAAATTCTGCAAGGTTGGCCAAACAAGTTAAGATGCTCTACAGCGCACAGATACCGCCTCTCAAGATTATAGGCAAGAAAAAAACATATTCAGGAATTAGGCCGTTACACTCCAAGCAATAAATTCGTTAACACACCAAATCCGACAAACATGACAGAGGCAGCTCCGAACGACAGACAGACACTAACTGCCTAATAAATGCGGACGTCAGATAGACGAGCAAGATGGGGACGAGACACTGACCAAGAAAACAAGTAGAATTTAACAAGAGTAAATCACACAACCTATCACCAATCACTTAACTTCTAATAAACTGCGATTTCTCGAGAAGACCTGGCGGAGCAGCCCCAAATCGCTCTCCCGAACCGTCCGCTGCCAGCCGCTTCAACGGACGCAGGAAGGCGCGCCGGTCTCACGGCGTCACAGCTCGCACCGGCCAGACCGATGTCGTGGGTTGACTCCTGTTGCTCTCGTGTCGACCGCGAAGCCACTACCCCTCGCTATACGGCGCTGCCCACTGGACTCACGTGGCGACCTCACATGCGCCGACGCTCAAGACGGACTAGTCATCTTGCGTCTGTCCGTCCCCGGTAGCTGAGTGTCAGCGCGACAACATGTCAATCCTAAGCGCCCGGGTTCGATTCCCGACTGGGTCGGAGATTTTCTCCGCTCAGGGACTGGGTGTTGTGTTGTCCTAATCATCATTTCATCCCCATCGACGCGCAGGTCGCCAAGTGGCGTCAAATCGAAAGACTTCCACCCGGCGAACGGTCTACCCGACGGGAGGCCCTAGTCACATGGCATTTACATTTATCTTGCGCCTCAGTGCGCGACCGACCAACCGATCGATCCAACCGCCAATGACCATTGCCTGAGCAAACTCGAGCAGACTGGCGGCCTAACGCGCAGACTCAGATGCAGGAACTAAGCCTCGACCGGGCGACCACTCGCTGAGTCTCTTACTGGCGGAGTGAAAAGACTCTCATTTATCCGGCTTTAAAGATTGATCCGAACGAAAGACATACTAGCACTCCGGACGACAGACAGACACTAACTGCCTCCCAAATTCAGACGAGAGACAGACTAGCAAGCTGGGGACGAGAGACTGACCCAGATTGACTGACTGGCGAGCTCATAGCGCCCCTTAAATGCACGTGAACAGCAACCTTTCCCCCCTTTCCCACCAGAGGGAGACACCAAAGCTGCGATTGCCACAGCGGCGCCACCGCCAGAAACGGAGGGCGACTGCCTCACATTACGCGCTGCGGCGCGCTCTTCAAAGCAGAAATTTTTACCACGGATCACTGCCAATGGATGAACTGGTTTTACCTGCACACATGGTAGGTGCAATGAATAATGTTCCCTGCCGAATGGCTCCTGTGTATTCACTGCAGAATTGGGGGCCATCTCTCAAGCCCTGATTCATGCTTGTTCGTTGCACCAGCGAGACGTTCTTAATCAGCAGTGGCCCTCTGAGTAGTCTTTGGACTATTGACCAATGCTACCTCGACACCCATTGTTTGTGTCTGTCCATGATCCCCTTTCTGACTTCCATCAAGCTGGATAGTTGGTCATCTTCGTCTGGACCCCAGGTCAAGTTGGAATCCCAGAGAACCAACACGATGTGCTGGTTAGCCAAGATGCCTACCAGGATGCCAACTTTGGAGGTGGGGGTACCAGAACCAGACCTTCAGTCTACTCTATGCTGTCAGTTGTTCGAGGCACGGGACACACAGTGGTGTGCCCTGCTTTCTCTCAAAAAACTGAAAGCAATAAGGGCTCCACAACCATGTGGCAGTCTCCCTTCGTGCTTCTTGCAGGCAATCTACTGTTCAGTCAGCTTCACATTTGTCACACGTGGCTGACCCATGACCACATCCTATGATATGAGGCTCCACCCCACCATCAGTGTGGGGCCCATCTGATGGTGGCCCACATCCTACAGGACTGCCCCAATTTGTCACCTTATGGCGAAACCTTAGACTTGCTAATACGCTGCCTCTGTTGCTACCAGACATCTGATCTCGTTTCACATTTCACCCGTGAAGGTGGTTTCTTCTCCTCTCTGTGAGGTAGGGCACATTGGCCTCTTGGGCCGCTTGAGATATCTGAGGTTTGCCCTGTCACCTGCACAGACCCAAGGGATCCCATGGCTGCCCTTGCTCGTTGGTCCGGCCTGTCTCCTGTCCTTCCCACATTAGTCATTCTTATTCTTGTACATCTATCGTTGGTTTAATATCTCGTCGTGGTTCTCTTTCCTGAGATTTTATCAGTTTGTCTGCGTTGCTAATTTTTTGTGGTAATGGAGGGTGAGGAAACACCCGTCAGATGTAGAGGGTGCATCTCTTATCGCATAATATGTCCGCGGGTCTCTAGCTGCTTTCTGGTCGTAACAACTCGTCGACCTTCACCTTGTTACCCCTCTCTCGTCTCTAATTGCTTCTGTTTCCTTGTTTTATTTATTTTCACTTATAACCAAGTTCATCAGGATTTATCTTCTGTGTTTTCCCTCTCAGAGGACTGTTCCCGGCTTGACGCATGTAGGATGTAGTGTCTGATGACTTTGTAGTTCAGTCCCTTTAACCTCATATAATTCCAATGAATTATTGGCTAATTCCTTCAGTGTCATGTGGCTTGGGTCCGTGTTGGTGTTTGTGTTAGAGGGTCAGGGATAATGTAGTAAGTACAACACGCTGAAAATCAGAGCTGTTGCGTTATAGAACTGTTAATGCAGCTCGAATCACATACATCTAGCCATAACTGACATTTTTCCATTACTGGCAATTTACCTCACGTTGGAAAATCTCTTCATATCAATACCATCGCTCATTTCTCCATTCAGGAGCCGTTTCAGTGCCTTTCATATTTTTTTGTTTTACTTTTTCTTCCAGTATATTTTTCTTCTCGCGTGCATATGTGACATTGTATCAATTAGTTTGTTTTGTATGCATACACTGTAACGTGTGTGGTCTGTGAAATCATAACTTTTAGTCATAGTGTGCCACTGACACTTTCCTTACGACCTCGTCTATCTAGTGCACCACTCAATAATTAAAAAGTTGTGCAGTCTGTCCTTAATCATTTCCTAAAATTATAATGCACCTTCAGGAAAGTCTGCTAGTTACTAGCCCTGAGTAGCGTCTGTGGAATGAATTAGACTTAATAGACAGTTTCCATGCAACATTCATCTTGCTAACAGGCTGTTTGTAGCTATCGTTCGTCATTCATGTGGTTTTCTTTACAGTTGTTCGCCATGTGGAAGACAGCTTGCCCGAAATCTGCGACTTCTACCTGCCGATGGAAAACAAAACGCTCGAATCTGGCAACTCTTCCCAAAGCGCCTTCCGAGTGACACGCACAAACTCGGAAACTTCTACCAGCTCGTGACAGACCAACTTCATCCCCATCCCCCGTCCCCGCCGGCCGTGGTGGTCGAGCGGTTCTAGGCGCGTCAGTCCGGAACCGCGCGACTGCTACGGTCGCAGGTTCGCATCCTGCCTCGGCATGGATGTGTGTGATGTCCTTAGGTTAGTTAGGTTTAAGTAGTTCTAAGTGCTAGGGGACTGATGACCTCAGATGTTAAGTCCCATAGTGCTCAGAGCCATTTTTGAACCCCCCTCCCCAGGGGGCTCACCACTCTATGGTGAGTTGGTGTTTGGCTACCACAGGGTCCCAGCCTGTGCAGCACGCACCTCTTCCCTTTCCATGCTGCGTGCATATCCTCCTGCTATTTTTATTCCCCTCCCTTGGGGAACATGGGTATTTTCGGGAATATGTTCTGAAGTTTCGGTAGCCTGGCATCGGAACAATACTTTGTTTCATTTCTTTGTTCTCCATCTCTTCCCCGTCTTTAACTTCGGCGTTTGAGCTTTCTCTTCGTTCCTTCTTCCTCCCTGTGCGCTCCTGAAGACCGGCCCATGCGTTTGTCGTGTGACTGGTTTGGGTAATTCCCAGTGCTGGGTCGACAGGTAGGGTTCGCACATACCCCCTGATACAGACCAGTCCCAGGGAGAAGTGATTACCTGAGATGTTACCTTCCCAGTTGCCAATTGGTCCCTCAATCTGGAGTTTGGGAGTTGAGTTCAAAAATGGCTCTGAGCACTATGGGACTTAACATCTGTGGTCATCAGTCCCCTAGAACTTAGAACTACTTAAACCTAACTAACCTAAGGACATCACACACATCCATGCCCGAGGCAGGATTCGAACCTGCGATCGTAGCAGTCGCGCGGTTCCGGACTGAGCGCCTAGAACCGCTAGACCACCGCGGCCGGCGGGGGGAGTTGAGTCCTGAGGTGTGAACAGTCATCTAAGGCGAGTGAGCCCCTATCTGAGGGGGCCCCATTCGGAAGGAGCGCGCCATGGGAGATGGTGGCAACCATGGAAGATTTTTTCGCAATGAGCCAGTCATCATAATCTCAGTCTTCATCTATTAAATGTAAACGGAATAAGGCTAAAGAGTCAACGACTCTCCCAGCTGCACCTCAGTTCCTTGTGGTATCATGTACCAAAGGACATCAGTGTTTTGCTACAGTTAATGTATTTACTATTCGAAAGAGTGTTGATGCAATTGCAGTCTGGCTCCCACTTATATAATGGGACTTTGCTTCTGGAGACCAGTTGTGATTTTTCAAGCTGAACAGCTGCTTATTGCTTCTCTTCTCCATGGATATCCTGTTCATATTGAGGCGCATCGTACTCTGAATTCTTCATGTGATGTTATTTACACTCAGCTTCTTGATGGTCTGACAAAGGGATAAATCCAGCATTATCTCTGATCAGGGCTTCGCTGCCATCCATCGAGTAATGAAAAAGGTCGATGCAAACTTAGTGCCTGCACGCACCCTTCATCTCACATTTGATCAAGTTGTGCTTCCATCTAAGATTAGGGCAGGCTATGAAGTTATCCACAGTCTGACTATACATTCCAAACCCGATGTGTTGCTACCAGTGTCAATGTTATAGCCACACTCGCGTGTCCTGTCAAAACACGTCAAAATGTGTTACTTGTTCCTATTCGACAGTGTCGCCACATGATGCCATTATCTGGCTGACCTCCATTTCACCGGTGAGTAGTGCCTACCATTTCTCTGCCCTGGAGTCCACAGGCCGACCCAGGGAGAATGCCAACACATTCGTAGATTTCGTAGAGCCTTTGTGCCCGGTAGGAGTGAGTCTTTGAAGGCTGGCACTGGGCAGCCACCGATGTGACTGCCCTTCGTTTCTTCCCTCCTACTCATTCCTCATTTGACTCTTCTCCAGTGGAACATTTGTGGCATTAGATCCAAGAAGGAGGAATAATGGCTGCTCTTGGAATCACAGCATCCAGTTGTTCTCTGCCTCCAATAAACGAAATTGCAGCCTCACAACTGCTTTGACCTCTCGTGTTTCCTTCCAGTTTGCACTGACCTCCCCCCCCCCATCCCCCCCACTCCCGTTCCCGAAGAAGGCATTACCTCTCATGGAGGAGTCATGCTGCTCATTTGGGGTGATGTCCATGGCCAGACTATCTCACTGAACACCAAGCTGCAAGCTGTTGCAGTCCACATTTTCCTTCCTTTTTTCGCCTTTTCTCTTTGTAACGTCTACATCCCTTTGTCATTCGCTGTCACCAGGGCAGCCTTACTCCAGCTTATTGGTCAGCTCCCTCACTGCTTTTTACTGCTTAGCGATTTTAATGCCCACCATGCCCTTTGTGGCTCTTTGAGAACCTGTCTGAGATGTACCCTCTTGGCTGACCTTCAGTCAACTCCACCACATCTGTCTTAACACTGAAGCACCCACGTTTCTTTCAGGCTCCACACACACCTATTTCCATTTGGACCTCTTGTTCTGTGCTCCCAGCTTGCCTGTCGTCTCTAGTGGTCCCTTCTCTCCTTCACATACTCGAGTGAGCATTTCCCATACGTTATCCATTTTCCTGTCTCTTGTCCCACCTGCGTGTAAACCTAATTGTCAGCGTTCCACGGCCGACTGGATGCCTTACCCCTCCCTCGCGACCTCCGACGACCAATATTTCCCCAGTTGTGATGACCAGGTAGAGTACCTTACGAACGTTATCCTTACCACTACAGAATGTGTCATATCTCGCACTTCTAAGTGCACCGTGTCCCAGTCCCCTGGTGGACTGACGCATGCTGCAACGCGATTTGCCCAAGGAGACATGCTCTCACACTATAATGTTGAACTTTGGGATTGAAAACTAGCTATTTGGATTTCTTTTACAAGTTCCTTTAAGATTTTGACTCCCTTTCCCGTCATGTGGGGCAACCTCCGTCGGCTTTCTGTGACCAAGGTTCATTCCCCGATTTCCAGCCTGACCGTATCGGGTGTTGTCATTGAGGACCCTATTGCTGTCTCGAAAACCTTTGGCCGCATTTTTGCGAAGATTTCAAGCTCCAAACCCTATCACCCTGCCTTCCTCCTTCGGAAACGAGTGGAAGCGGCTCAGGTGATAGCTTTTCCCTGTCAGAATCGTGAATGCTACAATGCTGCCTTTACTATGAGGGAACTTTACCATGTTCTCACATCCCAATCATATGTCACAGGGCTGGGCAATGTTCACTTTCAGATGTTGCAGCATCTGTCTCTTGTAGGCAAGCACTTTCTCCTATGTACATACAGTTGCATTTGGCCAGATGGCACGTTTCCCAGACGCTGGCGTGGAGCCACTATCATTACCCATACCTAAGCCCAGTAAGGACAAACACCTTTTTTCTAGCTACCGCTCCACTTCCCTCACTAGCTGTGTTTCCAGTGTGATGGAACGTATGATTCATGGCTGGCTGGTAGGGTGGCTTGAGTCTTGCAATCTACTAACCTACTCCACAATGTGGATTTCGTGCGCGCCGCTCTGCAGTTGGCCATCTCATCACTTTGTCAACCCATGTCATGAACGGTTTCCTGCGAAAATATGAGACTGGGGCCATGTTTTCTGATTTGAGAAAGCATACAACACCTGCTGGAGAACTGGTATCCTCTTTACTCTATACACATAGGACTTCTAAGAAGCCTGCCCAATTTCCTTCGGGAGTTTTTAAAAGACTGAGTTTCAAGGTACGTGTGGGTTCGGCCTGGTCGGATACCTGTATCCAGGAGAACGGGGTGCCTCAAGAATCTGTCCTGAGCGTCGTTCTCTTTGCTATAGCCATTAAACCTATTATGGACAGTCATCCACCAGACATCTCTGGTTCCCTTTTCCTCGGCGACTGTATGATCTATCGAAGTTCTCCACGGCCTTGTCTCCTTGAGCGGCTTCTTCAGCGATGCCTCGATCGTCTTTACTCGTGCAGCATCGACAATAGCTTTCACTTTTCTAACGAAAAAAGCGTTTGCATGAATTTCTAGCGACGCAATAAGATTTTTTCACCATCTTTACATCTTCGGCCTGTTGCTCGCCTGTTCGCTGAAACTAGGAAATTACTGGGGCTCATGCTTGATATGAAACTTTACCCAGTCCCTCAATGTCCTATGTGTCCTAAGTGGTACTTCCTGGGGAGCGGATCGGACCACCCTCCTCCGTTTGTACCGATTCCTTGTCCGTTCGAAACTAGACTATGGATGTTTCGTTTATTCACCTGCATGTCCTTCCATCTTACGCCGTCTTAACATAATCCACCATTGAGGAATGCGTTTGGCCCCTGGTGCCATTTACATTAGTCCGGTTGAGCGTCTCTATGCAGAAGCTGCCGAACTACCTCCGTCATACCGGCGTGATGTCCTCCTCATTGGATATGCATGCCGTTTGTCTTCCATGTCTGGCCAACCATCCTATGCCCCCTTTCTCAATGACTCCCTTGGCCACTAATGTGGGGCATGCCCTTCTTCTCTGTTATCTCCCAGAGTTCGCTTTGGGCTATTGCTCTAGCAGCTTAACTGTACGCTACCTGTCATGTTCCCGACGGGTGTGAACCCTTCCCCAGCTTGGCTTCCTGCAGCAGCCTGTGTTCATCTTGGACTTCATTCACTTCCCAGGGACACTACTCCAGATTTGATCTATCGTTTTAAGTTTCTCGATCTTAGCACACAACCTAGCGATATTACCTTCGTGTACACTGACATCTCTAACACTGACCAAGGTTTCGGGTGTGTCTTCATCATAGGCACCGTCCATTTTCAGTATCGGCTTTCAGACACTGCTCGATTTGTGCAGCAGAGCTCTTCACCCTCTACCAGGCCACCCAGTACATCTGGCGACACAGGCTTTTTAATTGTCATATGTTCCGATTCTCTCAGTGCTCTTCAGAACCTCTATGTTCTGTACACTGTCCATTTCTTAGTGCAACGGATCAAAGAAAGCCTCCACTTGCTCGCCACCTTGTCCCAGGAACATCTACCGTGATGTTCCTGAGGGGTTCCTGGTCACGTCGGTCTGACGGGAAATGAGGCTGCTGACGATGCTGCCAAGGCTGCAGTCCTCCTACCTCGGCCTGCTAGGTCTTTCATTCCTTCAGATAATCTCCGTGCTACCATCTGGCGGCAGGTGGTGTCACTTTGGCATCATCACTGGTCTTCTCTTCAGGGGACAAGTTGCAGGGTATTAAACCTCTCCCACCAGCTTGGCCGACCTCCTCTCGGCCCTCTAGTCGCCATTTCCTGACCCAGTGGCCTTTTTAACCGTTTTTTTACGTTCCAGTGTATATTTGCCGTCTGAGTTATCGGCCGTTTTAGCGAACGACGCGCGGGCTGTCAATCGCGTTTTCTTTTTATCTCTCGCAGCAATACGGCGAAGGACATTTCATCTTTGGTTCGGGACCTCCGCTGTCTCTACGGCGTATTTTGTGAGCCTTGTTTTTAATTTCCTTTCCTTCCGACGGTTGGACCTAGCGTATAGTCGCGTTTTACTTCTTTTACTTATTGGTGTTCTAAGGTTATGATATGGCCGCTTATGAACTCAATTATTTTCGCGCCCTGAAACGAAACAAAAAAAAGACCACCTACACAAACTCTTCCAAATAAGAACGGAGCAAGTCCACAACCTCCGCCTCTATTTACACTGTTCTTAAAGAATATTGTAAATACTGTACCACTGAACAAGATATGAAAGAAAACAAATTATAGATAAATACAAAGACTTCATTATAAATTTGACAAACAAAAATATTTCAAGAAGAAACTGCATTTCATTTATCTTACGTTGTTCTCGTGCCTGCTTTGCATGAAACGCACTTTACAAATTCTAATTCGCCAGTTTCATCATTTCTGGTAGGAAAGCTTGCGTCTTCATGGTTTTTGAGTCAGTTTTGATGATGTGGTCATTTTTTGCAGAGTTAATTCTTACTTAGGTATCACATCGTTCATCCTTCCGACTTTTCACAAAATTGAGGATGTTTGGGTGAGGATTCACACGAAGCATTGAAACGGGAATGAAAACTTTCACAAACATTAGTCGCTCTCGTTAAGAAAGCGCAGGCTCCTACCCAAACGTGATGAGGAAATAGCGCACCTTCATCGTCATCAATGTAATTTTCATTTATATAATCGGCAAATTTGGCGGGCTTTTTGTCTTGTGATCGTATTCTGACCAGGTCAGTAAAAACATCAGGAATATCTTGAGGATTTAAGTAACTTAGCCCAAAGGTGTAATGCAGCCACTGGCCTTTTTCAGTGTCTTCGTACATTGAAGCTAATTTCAGGAATAACGTAATTTTAGGAATAACTGTGTTCTTCTGTGTTTTTGAAAAAGGCGCATAATACCCTATACTCATTATGACCGTTATTCGTTCAACAGTAATACGGTTTTCCGAAAATATCAATTATAATTGTATTTACCAAACATGAGCCAGGTGAAACATACAGTCAGTAATCTTGGTTGATGGGAAGTCAACCTTGATACTCCCATGGATGGACTGTTTGAAGACAATTACCACAGCTGTCGGATTAAAAGACACTTGTCTCTTCCTCCAGTCATCTTGAACACACTGTATGATTTTCAGATATGTCTCCTCGTTGTTATCTTTTATAAGGATGACCACTAAAGATATGTAAGGGCTTCCAGAGTAAGTGTGGACCGCGAATAACTGGAGAAAGTGTTTCGTTGCATATTGAAAAGTACCATCCATCAGTATAGGTTCCTACTGACATAGGTATCGTAGATTGGAGTCGGTGGAAAAGTCATGACCGTTTTCCATATCATTATTAAGGACAAAGGCATGGCCTTTTGTAGTTGTCACCTCCATGTGAGATAAGGCAACCTGAATTTCCATCGCGGATTTTGGCAGTTTCGGCATATTCTTCAAACGAGCCTGAGTAATATTGTTCCGAATATACCTTACATCCTTCCTCGTTTATGTGTTATGGGTTGTCGGATCATCCTTCCTCGTTTATGTGTTATGGGTTGTCGGATTGTCATCTACTACTTTGCTAATAAGCTGTGATGGTCTTTCATCCAAAGCTTCACGATTTGTTTTAACAGAATTCGATAACATTCTCCAGTTTAACAAGTGTTCTGGATCTGGTGAGTGGTCATGAGTGCCTTCCAAACCCGAAAATGTGTTTTCAGTGCCTACTGTGAATACTTTAACCTAATGCCATGAATTTTTACCACAGCATCGCCATCCACGTTTTTCGGTTCCTACAAATCTTCAGTAAAATTTGAATTTATAATCGTCGAAGGTTAAAGGTATATTACCACGATCACTAAAAGTAATTTGCAAAAAGTGAGTTTCTGCCATATTTTTCCCTTGGATGACTTACTCGATCTACACAACGAAACAGTATGTGAATCTGCACAGATGTCAGCGAGTTGCTGTCGTCCACAGTACTGAAGAGTTTGGTTTAGGGCCAGGAATACGACACTCATGGACCCATACCTTGGGTTGGGCCATTCTGCTACCTGCGTACAAAGCTGCCGAGTTCGATTGTGCGATTAACTGACCCTTTCACAGTACGCTTCTAGTGGTCATTGAAAGTTGCCGAATTCGAGTCTTGCCGTGGAAGATGCCCTGCTGGGTGCAGACTAAAGCACGGTTTCCAGTCAGATGCTGATCGTAGTTCACGTCGGCGCCAGCAATTTTTGTTACTTGGGATCTGAGACTAGTGTCGGCTCGTCTCGCAGATTTGGCGGAAACAGTGAAGACAGCCTTAAAAGTTAGGTATCAGCATAGATGTCGGTATGCAACAACTTTCTGAGAACTGAGAACTGATCATTCCTCTCTGGTCTGAAGTTGGCGGACTCGGCTGTAGACTACTCGATCGCCGCTATATCGTAATACTTACGTTATCCTGGACAGACCGGGAAATGACCGCTTTGGTGGCACAGTACATTTTCAACGCCTAGTTTCTGTCACATGAATGAGGAAAATCTGTCAAGCATCAAATATGGAGAGTGAGAATATTAAAAATATGAATTGTTCGCAGAGAAGTCCCAGAAATCACCTCAGTTGCCCTTACATAATATTAGGATCTAAGACTTGATAGAACTCGACACAGAAATTTGGGAAATTTTCAACATTGCCTGAATTTATTCCGGGAAGATAGACTTCTCATGAGGTGATGTGTTTAAAGGAACAAATGAAAAATTAAATCATTTCGTCTAGCGAAGTCCACAATGAAATCAGAGTAGCCGATAGCGAACTTAGAATAATTGCCATATGCTCCCACCACTACACACACATTGTGATAGAGTCTTTATTAGATAGCAAGAAAATACACAGAGGTAGGAGATAATTTAACTCCTGTATTAGCAACTGGGAAAATTTCGCATACGTTACTGGCAGTAAGTACAATGTATCTTAAAAAGTAGAACAGACCCGATCAGTTTTATAGCTTCATCAAAGAGACAGGGAGCAGCGACTATAGTGACTACTAACAAAGGCAAGAGGCGTATTTATGTTTGACGGAACTCGTAGACAATCAATAACATCATTCCTAAAAATCGAATGAGTATGCTTAGTTCAAGTCTGAGAAACGAGACAGAGTTGTGTACAAAGATCAAACACAACCTAACTTGCGCTTTAGATAAATACCTACCAAGCAGTATTAAAAATCAAAAAGACCCCTTTATTTAGTGGTATTATTCGGAAATTTATTCGGAAACCAAAATTGTTACACTCATCAATGAGAAATAGGGAAACGGATGCAGAACTTAATTGTAAATCGTGCCTCCGTAAGGTCTATCATACATGGGGCTTACAACAGTTTCCACTCTCAGATCTTGATGGAATATCTTTCAGTATAAAATTCGGGCCCTATTTAAACTCAGTGAATGGATACAAACGTTCCATCCAGTCACCTGAGGATCAGTCGTGTTTAACCTAAGACAGGAAGAAAGTCGTTATATTGAATTACACATTTAAAAATACATTCACGCATTTGAGTAATATGAGTAATATTACCAAACTGCCTTCCTATTACGGTACTGTTTGACCACCGCACACATTCGGAAATGAGTGATACTGAAATAAGCTTTCCCGTATGAAACAAAAAAGATTACAGCTATTCAAAGAGAAATAAAGACGAGGTGCTGACGGGATGCGCATTAAATTTTATATTGAGTACACTGTGGAATTTGCTCCTTTGCTGACTGGTACTTATCAGCAAATAGACAATCTTCCACGCAGTCTTCTGAGCACTCAAGGAGGGTAGAAATAGCGATTGTCCAGAATTATAGAGTAACAATGGTAACGTCAGTGTGTTGCAGGATCGTAGAGCACAGTCTGAGTTCCAACATTTCTGAAAGGCGTTAGACACTGTCGAATAATAACCAAGAAACGACGCCGGCCGCAGTGGCCGTGCGGTTCTGGGCGCTACAGTCTGGAACCGATCGACCGCTACGGTCGCAGGTTCGAATCCTGCCTCGGGCATGGATGTGTGTGATGTCCTTGGGTTAGTTAGGTTTAATTAGTTCTAAGTTCTAGGCGACTGATGACCTCAGCAGTTAAGTCGCATAGTGCTCAGAGCCATTTGAACCAACAAACGACCATTGAATTATTTCCCAACTTACGACCAATAGAATCAGGTGTGCCCCCAAAGAAGCAGAATCGGAAAACTAATTTTCTCAGTACACAGAAACTATTCGTAAGGTATGGTCAACAGCACTCTGTTCGCTGATGTTGGGTCCAGGAAAGTATCGTTCCTAGATAATCATAAGGAAACTGCAGATGTATTTCCATGATGCACTGAATGGTAGCTTTCATCTAGTGCGCATTAGATGCATAGTAATGCATAAAAAAGAAAGGGAACCCGATAAAGTCCAATTACAAGGTCGATTAAGAACCTCTGGAACCTGTCTTGTTGTTTAAATAAGTAGGGGTCATATTATGAACCAGTATGAAATGAATCGAACGCGTTAAATTAGTGGAAGATTTAGATATATTTGCATGATATTGGGAAATTTCTGTGCATTTGTAAAGGAAACTATTAAAGATGTTAGTGTGGCCTATTCTGGGATAATGTTCCTGCGTTTAAAGTCCTTATCAAGCAAACTTACTACAGACATCGAATCACTTAAGAGCCACGTGTAATAGCTCGAATAAAATAATTTTCCCCCAAGGAGGCTCACAACTTGAGTACGTGCATGGCTACAACACGGCCCCAACCTTTGCAGCATTGCTTCCTTTCCATGCTGCAAGCTTACACTTCCACTGTGCGGATGGTTTTCTTGGTGTAGACCCTGCTTGGATCTGGTTTAAGATTTGGTGCTTGAGTTTCCACTTCCAGGGTTTTCTACACCTTTCCATTAAATAAAAACGTGGTCCCCATTGTTGGATTTGACCTCCCACCAATTTTCAAAAATCTCCATATGTGCGGATCGTCCAGGGAAGGTCGCCCGATGCAATGTATGTTCCACCTTTGTGCCTTTCTGTCTTTGCACCCTTCTCTTTAATAAGGTAACACACACAAAATCTAGCACTATAGCCATCCCGTTGTGGAGTGGGAGGTCGTCAAGTACCTGCACGATGATCGCCCCCTGACCACACAAAACCGCACGGGGTAGCAGTGCGGCCTGAGGCATCTTGTCACGGTCCGTGCGGCTTCCCCTGTCGGAGGTTTGAGTCCTCCCTTGGGCATGGGTGCGTGTGTCGTCCTTAGCGTAAGTTAGTTTAAGTTATATTAAGCAGTGTGTAAGCTTAGGGACCGGTGACCTCAGCAGTTTGGTCTCATAAGACCTTACCACAAATTTCCAATTTTTGACCACACAACTGAAAACTCCCCACGTACGTCAGTAGGTATGTGCGCTCGTGACTGGAGCATGGGGACTCCGAGCAATGGATTGCAGGCCAGGTGGCCATTGCTGAGGATGGGTGGCACCCATGGGGAGAGCCCCCATTCACAGTGGATGGCACCATGGTGGATGAGCCGCAAATGAAGCAGATGAAGTTATCCCCTGCTTCTGGTCATATGGCACCAGCAGTCTATGGAATGAAAGTCCTCATTTAATGCAGAAAGATACAACCCTAAAATGTTCCCTTCCCTGGCTACACTGTGGGAGGAATGCAGGGCTTAGCAGCAAGCCAAGAAATACTCCTCCCCAATATTCGTTTGCACAAGGGCTGATGGGGATCCCTTCTTGGCGACAAAACCCTTATTCTTTGTGGAGAACATAAAAGACAAGTTTGGGGAAGTGGCAGCCATCTCTGAAATGAAAAGTGGGTAAATTTTGATCAAAACAGCATCCCCTGTCCAGGCGCGAGCGCTGCTCACCTGTAACAAGCTGGGTGACGTAATGGTGACTGTTGTTCCCCATAATAGTCTAAATATGGTTCAGGGCATCTTTTTCCACCGAGACCTGCTCTTACAATCTGATGATGACATACACACCAACTTGGAGTGATGGGATTTACACTTAGTCAGTCATGTACATAAGGAGCCAAATGCCAATAGGATCATTTGCCATGACATGAAACTGTATGTCCCTCCCCCCCCCCCCCACACCCCAATATACGGTGCTTCAGGTGTTGAAATTTAGGCATATGTCTTCGCGTAGCAATGCTAGCTAGCACCATCTGTAGAGATTGTGAGTCGAGAGAACTGTGTGTGAATTCTCCTTGTGCCCTCCCCCCATCTGTATCAGCTGTGGAAATCACCATTCTCCCTGCTCAACAGATTGCACTTTTTCCAGAGAGAGAATAAAATACAAGAATATAAGACTCTGGACAAACTAACTTACAAGAGGCCAAGAAGCAGTTGAGCGGTCGCTCCCAGCACGTATAACAGTGTCATATGCTACAACTACGACAACGTCGCCCCCCTTTGTCGACAGTACTCCCACCCATTACACCTCCTACAGTGGGACCTTGAGGCTGCTTGACCGTGCCTGCCCCCCTGATGGTTGGGAGCTCTTCTCTTGATGCTTGCGCCACACCTACTTTGGGATCGTTGCTGCCCACCCAGTGGGGACAATGGTCCCCACCTTCTAGCTGGAGACAAATCACCTTCCTCCAGCTTATCTCGCCAGGAAGGTGTCCCAAGGGACACTTCCTTCCAAGGTTTCTGTTGGTCTACAACTGGGCACCAGCCAGTGGCTGAAGGAGCCACAGACTGCTGGTCACAAAGCTTTGCGATCATCGTCGTTACCTGAAACTGATTCAGATAAGGCCTCAGAGTCATCCAAAACCTCTAAGGAGAGGAAAGACAAGAAAAAGTCCTCCAAAAAGGAGGATATTCAGGTTTCTTTCACGCCACCAGGTCCCACCTGTGTGACTCCTGTGGCCAGGGCAGAGATTCTGGCGGCCCCCCAGTCCCCAGTTCACACCACACAACAGAACTCCGAACCTGTGTGTATTGATGCCACAACCCTCTTAACCAGTGGCAGCAGGTAACCCTAGGGCACAACCTTCTTCCTTGGTCCCTTTATGACTTCAAATTACAACATTATTCTCCAGTGGAATTGTAGCGATTTTTTTCCACCACTTGGCTGAGCTAATACATCTTTTAAGAACTTCCTCTGCCTTCTGCATTGCCCTTCAGGAAACTTTGTTTCCAGTAACGCAGACCCTGGCCCTGCCTTGATACTGGGGATATTATAAGAATCATGCTACCTATGACTGGGTGTTCAAATGGTTCAAATGGCTCTGAGCACTATGGGACTTCTGAGGTCATCAGTCCCATAGAACTTAGAACTACTTAAACCTAACTAACCTAAGGACACCACACACATCCATGCCAGAGGTAGGATTCGAACCTGCGACCGTAACGGTCGCGCGGTTCCACATTGTAGTGCCTAAAACCGCTCGGCCACTCCGTGACTGGGTGTCAGATGGAGTTTGCGCACATGTTCTGGCCACTGTATATAACGAACTATTAATATACTTTTGGAACCTTTGGAGGCTATGGCTGCTTGGATAAGGGCATTTCAGCATATTACCATCTGTAATGTGTACCTCCCTTCCGATGGTGAAGTGCCTTAGAACATACTGCTTGCATTGGTTTCTCATCTCCCCACACCTTTACTAATCTTGAGTGATTTCAACGCCCAAAACCCTTTTTGGCGTAGAACCATGTTCACTGGCCATGGAAAACACCTCGAAAACTTACTGGCACAACTTGACCTCTACCTCTTGAATATTGTGGTAAGTGGTGGGGGATACGTGTCCCTTAATGACTTGGCTTTCATGGTCTTCCAGCTGTTCCCTAGATAGGGTACTTTGCCTGCCTTTTTCCCTATGTCTCCCTTTCTTCTTTTTTGTCCCATATCTCGCCTTCGTTGACCTTTGGTTGACCTTGGGTTTTCTTTCCCTGGGTTTTGTGTGGTAGGTCATCTATGATATCCAGTCACGTAGACCTGTCTGTTCCAGGAAAATGGAACTGATGACCTAGTAGCTTGGTCCCTTTAATCATCCAACAAAGCAACCAACCAATAAAATAATTTTAAGATTGACAGGTTGCAGTGACTGTTGCCAACGTGCAGCCAGCCGCAGTTTCCATAGGACACGTGAAGTTTGGAGGTTCTAGCGCCTGGCTGTGCACTTTCAGGCTGTACTAATGCGATATCTTCCAAACAGTTACATTACATGTACCACTGCGTACTGAGTGAGAGTACACAACCAAACCTCTTCAACAACGACCCAGAAAGTTTATTGTTCTCACATCATTATTTCCACCGCCAACCAGCTTAGGAGGTTCCCAGTTTCTCGAAAGCGTCATTAAAGTCCACCAAAGGTACTGTGGTGTGGATGTTTCGTGTCAAGCGCCTGTTCCACTAATTCTTGCTGACCATAACATGTAGTCACTCGAACAAGTCGTAGTCAATGAAGCATCCAGAAACTCAGATGAAAACATCAGCAAGTAAGGTACAACGAAGGCCTATAATGAGAACTATAACCAATAGTTGGATAAACGACGTAGCGTACCACGACCAAAGCACTTCACTCAGGCCCATAACTAATAAACAACCGCTTAAAAATAAATGTTCTTTAACAAAAGTTGACTCTTCGTGTGTCACCAGCATGCATCTAAGTTTGCAGATGACCTCTTATAATTTCACAGTTTCTGGAAAAGGGACTTAACTGCTGAGCTTGTCACGTTAGTTTTACACTGAGTAAACCAAAGGATAAAAATATAATTAGAATTGACATCTGTAATCATTGTGACTGTTGGCTGTTTTCTAACTTCCCTCTTATTCGCGTTACAGCACGACTTAAACGAAGAATGCTGACTGATAAAGACCTGGAGAACATTCGAGATAAGACTCCTGCCCTTCGCCAAGGTTCTTCTCAGATGTTTCGGACATTGCGTGACAAAGGTAAGAATTCACTGATTATAGCTTACTCACTTTATTTACGTTTTCACTTGCTGCTTACTACGGGTTGCAGAAATTACAAAATTTCTTGGAAATAACTGCGTAAAATAAAAGCATTCAGCAAACGTCTCGCCTAAAATATTCTCTAGTGTATTTATTTGCGAGTCGAGACAATCGAGGAATCTGTCTTTAAACTTCCAATTTGTTCACCTATCTAGATATTTAAACCGACGCAAAGTTTCTATGTGATCTATATAGGCAGTGCACTATATGTTGTTGTTTTAAATATGTTTTTGAACACATTTTATAAAAACCTTTGGTAAAGTAATCGCAGAGATACTGTTTTTTTTCCGAACTGATGTATTCAGTGATGTATTACGAGCCGACATTGTCGAAATTGAAGACAGCATTTAAAATAAAACTGCTTATCAAGACGAGTTAACGTGTTTATCCACTGTAGGGAACCGACTCTCCAATGTACGGGAGACTAGCTAGCGTTGGATTAAACCTAACTGCTTGCAATGGAATGTGATTTTAATCGCATAATGGGAACCAGCTGCAAACACCGTGCGGCATAAAAATATGATTAGAATTGACGTGTGTAATTATTGTGACTGTTGGGTAATTTTTTCCTTAATTTTTGCATGTTTCACTCCACCAACGCGATGGTCCTCAGACCTTTGGAAATTCAATATGCTACACAAGCACGCGGTAAGATAAATTCACTGGTGCACCTTACAATGTGATAACTTACATTACGTTGTCACGGGCCACGTGGTAAAAATATGAGGCCGTGTATATCGCCACCGTCATATATCTAACGGAGTAAGTTGATTGTGTACGGTTATCTTAAACTCTTTGGTCAGCTACATTCCAAGATTAAACAGCAAGACGTATTATCTCTTCTTGAGCGAGCTACTCAACCGAATAGTAGCGGCTTCGCTCAAGAATACCATCATAACGACCGGGAGAGCGGTGTGCTGAACCCACGCCCATCCTATCCGCATCCTCCCCTGAGGATGACACGGCGGTCGGATGGTCCCGGTAGGCCACTCGTGGCCTGAAAGACGGAGTGAGTGAGCGAGTCAAAGCCCTGTCGATATGCGCGTTGGTTTAAACTATTTCATGAAGCCTAATATGTTGCAGTTGTTGTGGCCTTCAGTCCAGAGACTGGTTTGATGCAGCTCTCCATGCTACTCTATCCTGTGCAATCATCTTCATCTCAAAGTACCTATTGCAACCTACTTCCTTCTGAATCTACTTAGTGTATTATCTCTTGATCTCCCTCTACGATTTTTACCCTCCACTCCACTCTGCCCTCCAATACTAAACTGGTGTCCCTTGATGCCTCAGAACATGTCCTGCCAACCTATCCCTTCTTCTAGTCGAGTTGTGCCACAAATTCCTCTTCTCCCCAATTCTATTCGGTACCTCCTCATTAGTTACGTGATCTACCCATCTAATCTTCAGCATTCTTCTGTAGCATTTCAAAAGCATCTATTCTCTTCTTGTCTAAACTATTTATCGTCCATGTTTCACTTCCATAAAAGGCTACACTCCGCATAAATACTTTCAGGAAAGACTTCCTGACACTTAAATCTATACTCGGAGGAGGAGGAGGAGATTAGTGTTTAACGTCCCGTCGACAACGACGTCATTAGAGACGGAGCACAAGCTCGGGTGAGAGGGAAGGATGGGGAAGGAAATCGGCCGTGCCCTTTCAAAAGAACCATCCCGGCATTTGCCTGAAGCGATTTAGGGAAATCACGGAAAACCTAAATCAGGATGGCCGGAGACGGGATTGAGCCGTCGTCCTCCCGAATGCGAGTCCAGTGTGCTAACCACTGCGCAAATCTATACTCGATGTTAACAAATTCAGTTATTTTGCTCCCCAAATAGCAAACCTCATCTATTACTTTAAGTATCTTAGTTCCTAATCTAATTCCCTCAGCATCACCTGATTTAACTCGACTACATTCCATTATCCTCGTTTTGCTTTTATTGATGTTCATCTTATATCCTCCTTTCAAGAAACTGTCCATTCCATTCAACTGCTCTTCCAGGTCCTTTGCTGTCTCTGACAGAATTACAAAGTTTTTATTTCTTCTCCATGAATTTTAATTCCTACTCCAAATTTTTCTTTTGTTTCCTTTACTGCTTCTTCAACATACAGATTGAATAACGTCGGGGATAGGCTACAACCCTGTCTCACTCCCTTCCCAACCTCTGCTTCCCTTTCATGCCCCTCGACTCTTATACCTGCCATCTGGTTTCTGTGTAAATTGTAAATAGCATTTCGCTCCCTGTATTTAACCCCTGCCACCTTCAGAATTTGAGAATATTCCAGTCAAGATTGTTAAAAGCTTTCACTCAAGCCTACAAATGCCAGAAATGTAGGTTTCCCTTTTCTTAATCTATCTTCTAAGATAAGACATTTGGTCAGTATTGCATCACGTGTTGCAGCATTCCTACGGAATCCGAACTGATTTTCTCCGAGGTCGGCTTTTGCCAATTTTATCCATTCGTCTGTAAAGAATTCGTGTTAGTATTTTGCAGCCGTGACTTATTAAACTGATAGTTCGGTAATTTTCACATCTGTCAACACCTGCTTTCTTTGGGATTGGAATTATTGTATTCTTCTTGAACTCTGAGGTTATTTCGCCTGTCTCATACATCTTGCTCACCAGATGGTAAAGTTTTGTCAGGGCTGGCTCTCCCAAGGCTGTCAGTAGTTCTAATGGAATATTGTTTACACCTGGGGCCTTGTTTCGTCTTAGGTCTTTCAGTGCTCTGTCAAATTCTTCACACAGTATTACATCTCCCATTTCATCTTCATCTACATCATCTTCCATTTCCATAATATAGCCCTCGAGTACATCGCCCCTATAAAGACCCTCTATATACTCCTACCACCTTTCTGCTTTCCCTTCTTTGCATAGTATTGGTTTGCCATCTGAGCTCTTGGTATTCATACAAGTGGTTCTCTTTTCTCCAAAGGTCTCTTTAATTTTCCTGTAGGCAGTATCTATCTTATCCCTAGTGATATATGCCTCTACGTCCTTACATTTATCCTCTAGCCATCCCTGCTTAGCCATTTTGCACTTCCTGTCGATCTCATTTCTGAGACGTTTGTATTCCTTTTTGCCTGCTTCATTTACTGCATTTTTATATTTTCTCCTTTCATCAGTTAAATTCAGTATCTCTTCTGTTACGCAAGGATTTCTACTAGTCCTCGTCGTTTTACCTACTTGATCCTCTGCTGCCTTCACTATTTCATCTTTCAAAGCTATGCATTCTTCTTCTACTGTGTTTCATTCCCCCGTTCTTGTCAATCGTTCCCTAATGCTATGTCTGAAACTCTCTAAAATCTCAGGTTCCCTCAGTTTATCCAGGTCCCATCTCCTTAAATTCCCACATTTTTGCAGTTTATTCAGTTTTAGTCTACAGTTCATAACCAATAAATTGTTGTCAGAGTCCACATCTGGCCCTGGAAATGTCTTACAATGTAAAACCTGGTTCCTAAATCTCTGTCTTACCATTATTTAATTTATCTGTAATCTTCCAGTGTCTCCAGGCCTCTTCCACGTATGCAACCTTCTTTCATGATTCTTAAACCAAGTGTTAGCTATGATTAAGTTATGCTCTGTGCAAAATTCTACCAGGCGAAGCCTAATATAAAATAACGTGTTACAAAAACTCTGGTATCATTAAACTGTGCCAAAATGTCAGCCGCTTTCTCGAGCGCCCTCACACACAATTCTAAAAAACATACGTGGTTATTCATAGTAAAATTACAAATCAGAACTATAATGGGCAATTTTACGGGCGTTAATACATGTATGTCATGTCTTAACAGGTTATTAAAGCTATTGCAACTAATCTATAGTAACGTAGATGAAACGTACAATTCAGACATAGTGACACTATTCTTCTTACGCTTACAGCTATTAAAGCGCAATATATGGAGGAAAGGTACATATTTATTTTTGACGTAGATATTTGGTAAATATACGTATATGGATGTAACAAATTTCAAGTTGCATGGAACTTTCGTATTATTTCTTTCAGGTTGTATACAGTGGATATGCGACGCTTGTTACTCTGCCTGCCCCATGTGTGTTCTTGACACTTGCAGTCCAGTAGCAAATAGCTAAAGCATTCCATCTACATCTGCATTTATACTCCGCAAGCCACCCAACGGTGTGTGGCGGAGGGCACTTTACGTGCCACTGTCATTACCTCCCTTTCCTGTTCCAGTCGCGGGAAGAACGACTGTCTCAAAGCCTCCGTGCGCGCTCTAATCTCTCTAATTTTACATTCGTGATCTCCTCGGGAGGTATAAGTAGGGGGAAGCAATATATTCGATACCTCATCCAGAAACGCACCCTCTCGAAACCTGGCGAGCAAGCTACACCACGATGCAGAGCGCCTCTCTTGCAGAATCTGCCACTTGAGTTTGCTAAACATCTCCGTAACGCTTACCAAATAACCCTGTGATGAAACGCGCCGCTCTTCTTTGGATCTTCTCTATCTCCTCCGTCAACCCGATCTGGTACGGATCCCACACTGATGAGCAATACTCAAGTATAGGTCGAACGAGTGTTTTGTAAGCCACCTCCTTTGTTGATGGACTACATTTTCTAAGGACTCTCCCAATGAATCTCAACCTGGTACCCGCCTTACCAACAATTAATTTTATATGATCATTCCACTTCAAATCCATCCGCACACATACTCCCAGATATTTTACTGGAGTAACTGCTACCAGTGTTTGTTCCGATATCATATAATCATACAATAAAGGATCCTTCTTTCTATGTATTCGCAATACATTACATTTGTCTATGTTAAGGGTCAGTTGCCACTCCCTGCACCAAGCGCCTATCCGCTGCAGATCTTCCTGCATTTCGATACAATTTTCTAATGCTGCAACTTCTCTGTATACTACAGCATCATCCGCGAAAAGCCGCATGGAACTTCCGACACTATCTACTAGGTCATTTATATATATTGTGAAAAGCAATGGTCCCATAACACTCCCCTGTGGCACGCCAGAGGTTACTTTAACGTCTGTAGACGTCTCTCCATTGATAACAACATGCTGTGTTCTGTTTGCTAAAAACTCTTCAATCCAGCCACACAGCTGGTCTGATATTCTGTAGGCTCTTACTTTGTTTATCAGACGACAGTGCGGAACTGTATCGAACGCCTTCCGGAAGTCAAGAAAAATAGCATCTACCTGGGAGCCTGTATCTAATATTTTCTGGGTCTCATGAACAAATAAAGCGAGTTGGGTCTCACACGATCGCTGTTTCTGGAATCCATGTTGATTCCTACATAGTAGTTTCTGGGTTTCCAAAATGACATGGTACTCGAGCAAAAAACATGTTCTAAAATTCTACAACAGATCGACGTCAGAGATATAGGTCTATAGTTTTGCGCATCTGCTCGACTACCCTTCTTGAAGACTGGGACTAACTGTTCTCTTTTCCAATCATTTGGAACCTTCCGTTCCTCTAGAGACTTGCATGTCATGCACGTTTACACGCTGACAGTATTTCGCGGTCATAATCATTGTCCTACACTGAGCCATAATGGAAGCTAACGGTGCCAGTATGTGTAACCGCTATCACATTGTAAACATAATGAATCACATCCGAAAGTAATTCTAGAGAATGGCGGTTTCGACCTTGTCGGTGCTACCATGACTCTTTTGTGCTTGCCACATTAACGCCAGTTAAAATGGTAATTACAGTTTTTTTTACTGTGTCAAAATAGTGGTTAATCTTAGGTACGTGTCCTCACGCCCGTAAAAGCGGCGTTTCATTACCACTTGTGTGATGTTATCGCTGCCAACATGAATGGTCAATTGCCGTCTTGCTTGAATGCGAAAGTTTCAGGTATCGTAATTTTAAATATCTTACTTTTTTTCCATTTTAACGTACTGTAATCTTCCTACGACTAATGTCGCGATGTCCGACTTCTGCAGTCATATACATTTAGTTGCAGGTGCTTTTAAATAATTTTAATGTGCTTTTAGAAATACGACATGCGGAAGTCAACGTTTGGAGAAACGGCAATTTTAATTCTGTTGTATGTTAATTTAAAAGGTGTTTCTAACCAGTTATGAATCTTAGAATGTGTTCATCCCTGTAAAAGCAGCGACTCTTCACCGTCTTTATGACGTCAGCAGAACCATCATTAATTATCTTACTAATTCCCATTGGTGTAAATACGAAAGTTCCATTCAATATGAAATTTGTTACCTTCATGAGTACACACAAATTTTAGTGATTAACATTGCATGAAACAGGCTAACGTAAGCCATTGAAAATGTAAAAAGCTGGGGCATTAATAACCGGTATAACCGCCAGAATGTTGATTGCATGCTTGCAAACGTGCATGCATAGTGTTGTGCAGGTACTGCATGTCAGTATGGGTGATGGAATTACACGTCTGTTGCACTTGGTCGGTCAGTACAGGGACGGCTAATGCTGGTTGTGAATGACGCTGGAGTTATCGTCCGATAATGTTACTTATGTGCTAGATTGGAAACAGATCTCGTGAACGAGCAGGCCAAGGCAACATGTCGACACTCTGTAGAGCATGTTGGGTTACGACAGCGGAATGTGGGCGAGCGTTATCCTGTTGGAAAGCATCCCACGGAATGCTGTTTATGAATGGCAGCACAAGAAGTCGAGTCACCGGTTTGACGTACAAATAAGCTGTCAGGGTGCGTGCCATAACCACGAGGGTGTTTTTACTGTCACACGAAATTGCATCCCAGACCATAACTCCAGTTGTAGGTCCAGTGTGTCTAACATGCAGACAGGTTGAGGTTTTTCACTCTGCAGCGGAGTGTGCGCTGATATGAAACTTCCTGGCAGATTAAAACTGTGTGCCCGACCGAGACTCGAACTCGGGGCCTTTGCCTTTCGCGGGCAAGTGCTCTACCATCTGAGCTACCGAAGCAGGAGAGCTTCTGTAAAGTTTGGAACGTAGGAGACGAGATACTGGCAGAAGTAAAGCTGTGAGGACCGGGCGTGAGTCGTACTTCGGTAGCTCAGATGGTAGAGCACTTGCCCGCGAAAGGCAAAGGTCCCGAGTTCGAGCCTCGGTCGGGCACACAGTTTTAATCTGCCAGGAAGTTTCATGCAGACAGGTTGGTTGCAGTTCCTCAACTGGCCTCCTCCTAAGCAATACATGGCCATCACTGGCTCTGAGGCAGAACCGGCTTTCACCAGAAACACAACAGACCTCGACCCTGTCCTCCAGTGAGATCTCACTTGACACCACTGAAGCCGCCAATGGCTACAAGGCGTCTGGCTCGGAGCTGTCCTTGAGGTAACCCATTTGCAACAGTTCTTTGTGTCACTGTGGTGCCAACTGCTGCTCAACTTGCTGCTGCAGGTGCAATACAATTTGCCATAGCCATACACCGAACACGATAGTCTTTCCTATCGATAGTGCCACGTGGCCGTCTGGAGCCCGGTCTTCTTGCAACCGTACTTTCTCGTGACCACCACTTTCAGCACTCACATACAGTGGCTACATTCCTGCCAAGTTTCCTGCAGTATCACAGAACGAACATCCATCTTCTCATAGCCTTTATTACACGACATCGTTCAAACTCAGTGAAGTGTTACTAATAATGGCGTCTTTGTCGCTTTAAAGACATTCTTGACTAATAGTAGGTCATCACGTCCAATCTCAAAGGTAACTAGCGCTCACTACCGCTACAGTGTGTATTTAGAGCAAACCTGATATGTGACTGGCGCGAAATTTGAATAGATATTATCGTTCATATGTGGAAACACACCTACCTACCTACCTACCTACTTTCGTTTATGTCCCACAATTCATTCGTGCCCCCCAGGGGGTCTACAATTCTTTTGTGGATACGTGCGTGGCGAGCACGGGGTCCCGAGCTTGTGCAGTTCTCCTTCCTTTTCGGGCTGCCCTAGCCCCCTTCCCCATCCCTCCTCGTCCCCAATCCTCCCCCCCCCTTACCTCCCCTTCACACTCCCTCTTCTTGGGAGTAATGTATCGAGCCTTCGTCCGGAGACGGACGTTTGAAAACTCCAGGATCCTGTTTCCTTTGTTTTTCTCCATCCTCACGCTTTCTTCCTCTACTGGTCTTTCCGTACGTTCACTCTTCTCCTTGCTTTCATGCCCTTACTTCCATCTCTGCCTCATTCTCCTTGCCCTATTCTCCTTGTCTTCTTTCCCACTTCAGCGTTTGAGATTCTTTCTTCCATCCCTCTATCCCTCTCTCTCTTTCCTCTCTTCTTTCCTCCCTGTGCGTGTCTGGAGGCCGACGCACGCGTTCGCACGCGTAGCCGGTGACGGGGTAACGCGTAATTCCCCGCCCTGGGTAGACAAGTAAGGCACGCACGTTCCCCCTGGTAAAGGCCAGGCCCAGGGAGGGATGATTGCCTGAGCTGTTACCTTCCGAACGTGCCGATTGGTCCCTCCGTCCGTTTCATGGGAGGTGTGACCTGAGGTGTGAACAATCACGTAAGGCGGGAGTGCCCTCTGAGAGGGCCCCCACAAGGAAGGAGCGCGCCATCGGAGACGCTGGCAACCATGGGCGATTCATCTGCAATGGATTTCTCTTCTTCTTCTTCTTCTTCTTCCCTGTCTTCTGCCCAAAAAAGAAAGCTAGATGAAACTCTCGTTCCGAAAATTCTACCACCAGCACCGAAGTTTCTTGTTGTCACAAGATCTCATGGTCACGATTTCTCAACAGTCAACCCTTTCGTCATTCAGAAGGGTGTAGATGCTATTGCAGGACCAGTGAAATCTTGCACTCGGTTGGCAACGGTACCTTGCTGTTGGAGACAGAGAGCGCGTTCCAGGCCCAAAAATTACTTCGAGCCCCTCTCTTACACACATTTCCTGTACGGGTGGAGGCCCACCACACCTTGAATTCGTCGCGTGGCGTGGTGTATACCACGTCACTCGACAGACTAACTGATGAGGAGATTCTGTCTTTCCTCTCTGATCAGGGAGTGGCGGCCGTCCATTGGGTCGTGAAAAGGGTCGACAAGGACCTCATACCGACCCGAACCATATTCCTGACATTCGACAATGTGCAACTGCCTTCACGAATTAAAGCGGGTTATGAGATCATTTCTGTTCGGCCGTATGTACCCAGCCCTACAAGGTGTTACCAATGTCAGCGGTTTAACTATACACGGCAGTCTTGTTCGAGTGCGGCTAAATGCGTTACCTGTGGCAGGGACACCCATGAGGGTGGCTGTCCACCTCCGTCCCCTCGTTACATTAACTGTATGGGCGACCATGCTGCCTCCTCTCGCTACTGCCCCGTCTACAAAGATCAGAAAAGTATACAGGAAATTCGAATGAAAGAGAAGGTGTCGACCTCGGCTGCTCGCAAGTTATTCAATAGCAGAAAGCCCACTGTGCTTCCGGCGGGTAAATACAGTAACGTTCTCGCCTCTCCTCGGCCTACCAGGGAGGTAGCTACACAGACATGCGATCTAACATTTAGCGATTCGGTCGTCAGATCGGCCAGTGCTAAGATCGCCCTCTTCCTCCCACCAACCCTAAGGCTCAAACATGATCATTGCTACTGCTAAGACGAAGACCTCTAAACCAGATGCTCGGACCTTCAAAAAAGAACCGACACGCGACGATTTCTTGCATACACAAACACGTGCGGTGCGGTGCCAGAAGCCGGGCGAGGGTCTTGCAGTCTGAATTTAACATTGTATTCAGGCACTAGTCCTTAATCATCTGACCTATTGAAGACTTGTGTATCGGTATGAGTAGTCTATTAACGAAGACAGGTGGCATGCAGAAACCGAGAGACATCAGCTCTCAATAGATGGCGATCCAATGTGGCATCATCAGGGTTCAGAAAGTTCCATATAACTGAAGTGGAAATCATCCTGTCCCGGGTACATTGTTATGTGCACCCTTGTCTAGTGCCTCCTACGCGTCGTTCTGTGTGATCTCCGCTAAAAGTGTCGTCGACGGTGTGCGACACATACTGCAAAATGTCGTTATCGTCCCCCCCTTATTTCTTCTCGTGGTAAAACCGTCGATAATGGTCTACAAAGCCTTCACAATGAACGACTGTGTCGTTAAGGTTTGGCCATCCAGCAGATGTTAATTTCGCCGCTCACGAACGCACGACTCCTTCCAATTTTCGCCGCGAAAGACACAAGATTTTGGCTCTAACCTGATGGCTTGCCGTCTGCCGGTCTGGTGACGGTAATTTGGATGCGAGATTGAGATGCTTTGTGCAATAAACGTCCAAAGTATTACGATGCCATTTAGCGATGTTCTTTCCGTATTGTATTAGCACTCGCTAGAACGCCAGTTTTATACATTCCATCCGCAGTACCAACGACATCATTCGCAATCCAAGGACTTGCGGGTCCTGGGGATATGTCGCGTTCGTGTTCCAGATCCCATGGCTTCAGCATACCCGTTGTTGGTGGAGGGTGAACGTGCACATGAAGGAGATGAGGTCTGAAAAGGCAAACGGGATTTTGCTACCATTATCGTACCACTCTCACTGTAACTATACTGCATTTGATAAGAATATTTTCTGTCTGCATTTTAACTCAATATTGCAGGACCACTTCCCGTTTATTTGAGATGTCCTTACTCGAATAAACATTACTCAGCATGATTCTCTGCCGTCTACAACAATTACAGACTTCAGAACAGAATCATTGTTATTAAATAATTTATTTAACTTCTACTCTGTATTTCTGGTTTTTTTATTAATTATCTATTCCAGCAAATGCATAGACTGTTTGACTGTAGGATCCCAGCTATAGGTCATTATCTGCAACGAATTAGCTGTGGGGCATGAAAGCATACGTGCGCAGCTCGACGCTATGACTACATTGAGCTATTCTTTTCAAACGGATCCTGCATAGCCCACACTCGACGACATATCCGTACCCAAAGACTGGAAAGCTGCCCAGGTCACACCAATATTCAAGAAAGGTAGTTGGAGCAATCCACTAAACTACAGGCCCATATAATTAACGTCGATATGCAGCAGGATTTTGGAACATATATTGTGTTCAAACATTATGAAGTACCTAAAAGAAAACTGTCTATTGACACAAAGTCAACATGGGTTTAGAAAACATCGTTCCTGCGAAACACAACTAGGTCTTCATTCACACGAAGGGTTGAGTGCTGTTGACAGGAGATTTCAGATCGATTCCGTATATCTGGATTTCCGGAAGGCTTTTGACACTGTACCACACAAACGGCTCGTTGTGATATTGCGTGATTATGGAATATCGTCTCAGTTATGTGACTGGATTCGTGATTTCCTGTCAGAGAGGTCACAGTTCGTAGTAACTGACGGAAAGTCATCGAGTAAAACAGAAGTGAATTCTGGCGTTCCCCAAGGTAGTGTTATAGGCCCTTTGCTGTTCCTTATCTATATAAACGGTTTGGGAGCCAATCTGAGCAGTCGTCTTAGGTTGTTTGTAAATGACGCTGTCGTTTATCGCCTAATAATGTCATCAGAAGGTCAAAACAAATTGCAAAACCATTTAGAAATGATATCTGAATGGTGCGAAAAATGGCAGTTGACCCTAAATAACGAAAAGTCTGAGGTCATCCACATGAGTGCTAAAAGGAATTCGTTAAACTTCGGTTACACGATAAATCAGTCTAATATAAAAGCCGTAAATTCAACTAAATACCTAGGTGTTACTATTACGAACAACTTAAATTGGAAGGAACACATTGAAAATGTTGTGGGGAAGGCTAACCGAAGATTGCGTTTTATTGGCAGGACACTTAGAAAATGTAACAGATCTACTGCCTACACCATGCTTGTCCGTCCTCTTTTAGAATACTGCTGTGTGGTGTTGGACCCTTACCAGATATTACTGACAGAGTACATCGAAAAAGTTCAAGAAGGGCAGCATGTTTTGTATTATCGCGAAATACGGGAGAGAGTGTCACAGCAATGATACAGGATTTGGGCTGGACATCATTAAAGGAAAGGCGTTTTCCGTTGCGACGGAATCCTCTAACGAAATTCCAATCACCAACTTTCTCCTCCAAATGCGAAAATATTTTGTTGACACCGTACTGCATAGGGAGAAACGATCACCACGATAAGATAAGAGAAATCAGAGCTCTTATGGAAAGATATAGGCGTTCGTTCTTTCCGCGCGTTATACGAGATTGGAATAATAGAGATTTGTGAAGGTGGTTCGGTGAACCCTCTGCCAGGCAGTTAAATGTGATTTGCAGGGTATCCATGTAGATGTAGATGTGTTCGTTCGTTCCACGCGCTATACGAGATTGTTTTAATAGAGAATTGTGAAGGTGGTTTGATGAACCCTCTGCCAGGCACTTAAATGTGATTTGCAGAGTATCCTTGTAGATGTAGATCACAGCCATCAACTATTCTTTCGATAAAACGTAATTCTTCAAAGAAGGCTCATAGCAAAAAGAGTTCTCCATCTCCGCCGAGGCGAGTTTCTTCTCCTGCGCCACCCATCGGTTGCCGTCCCCGGCCATCTTCAGTTTCGCCAGGCCGCACCGCTGGTAGCCGATCATCTGGCCTTACAGGGGGGAGGAAGCTGCCCCTCCTCACCAGCTCAGGAAGGTGGCAGACGCAACTGTTGAGTTGATGGACCATGACTCACCACTTATCGATCGCAGCAGCAGTGCTCCCTCGAAGCCAGGCCCTCAGCGGCCATCGAGGTGACCCTTTCATGTTTCTACTTTTTCTTTTCGTTTTCCTAATGGCACTTCTTCAATGGAATATTTGCGGCATTCGGTCCAACCGAGAGGAACTAAAATTGCTCCTTCGAATGCACTGCCCGCTTGTCGTAGGTCTCCAAGAAACGAAGTTACGCCCCTGCGATCGTATTCACCTGGCACAATATACCTCCGTGCGTTTTGACCTACCCCCTGTGGCAGGTATTCCGGCTCATAGAGGGGTCATGTTGCTGGTTCGGGATGATGTCTACTACGATCCAATCACATTGCACACAGATCTGCAGGCAGTTGCCGTCCGAATTACTCTCCCCACATTCACATTTTCCATTTGTACTGTTTACACTCCATCATCGTCTGCCTTTACTAGGGCAGACATGATACAACTGATTGATCAGCTTCCTACACCATTTTTGTTGATTGGAGACTTTAATGCCCACCATCCCCTTTGGGGCTCTCCAGCATCCCGCCCGAGAGGCTCCCTCTTGGCAGACCTTTTCAACCACCTCAATCTAGTCTGCTTAAATACCGGTGCACCTACCTTCCTTTCGGACGCAACGCATACCTATTCCCACTTGGACCTCTCAATATCCACTATCCAACTTGCACGTCGGTTCGAGTGGTATGCTCTGTCTGACACATACTCGAGCAACCATTTCCCCTGCGTAATCCATCTCCTGCATCACACCCCTTCTCCACGTTCCACTAGCTGGAACATCTCCAAAGCCGACTGGCGGCTTTTCACCTCCCTGGCGACCTTCCATGATCAGAACTTCTCCAGCTACGATAGTCATGTCGCATACCTCACGGACGTTATTCTCACTGATGCTGAATATTCCATCCCTCGTACTTCCTCTTCTCCACGTCGAGTCCCAGTCCCCTGGTGGACTACAGCATGCAGCGACGCTATTCGTGCTCGGCGACGTGCTTTACGCACCTTCCAACGCCACCTTACGGTGGCGAACTGTATCAGTTACAACCGACTCCGTGCACAATGTCGTCGTGTTGTCAAAGAAAGCAAAAAGGCTTGCTGTGTGGCTTTCACCAGCTCATTCAACAGTTTTACCCCTCCTTCGGTTGTCTGGGATGGCCTACGCCGGCTATCTGGCACCAAGGTCCACTCCCCGATTTCTGGCCTGACTATAGCGAATGAAGTCCTTGTGGATCCTGAGGATGTCTCAAATGCCTTCGGCCGCTTTTTCGCGGAGGATTCGAGCACTGCCCATTACCACCCTGCCTTCCTCCCCCGAAAACAAGCAGAGGCGGCACGGCCACCTTCTTTCCAGTCTTTGAATCGTGAAAGTTACAATGCCACCTTCACCGTGCAATTCAGATGCTGAAGAACCTTTCTCCTGCAGGTAAAGACTTTCTTCTTCACGCCTATAATCGCATCTGGACTGAAGGTCATGTTCCCACACGCTGGCGTGAAGCAATTGTTGTTCTCATACCCAAACCAGGAAAGGACAAACACCTTCCTTCCAGTTATCGCCCCATCTCCCTTACCAGCCTGCAAGGTGATGGAGTGCATGGTAAATTCTCGATTGGTTTGGCTCCTTTAATCTCGACGCCTCCTTACCAAAGTCCAATGTGGGTTTCGTAGGCGCCGCTCTGCTGTTGACTACCTAGTTACCTTGTCGACCTTCATTATGAACAACTTTTTGCGTATGCGCCAGACGGTGACTGTGTTTTTCGATTTGGAGAAGGCTTACGACACCTGTTGGAGGGCGGGCATTCTCCGCACCATGCACACTTGGGGCCTTCGCGGTCGCCTCCTTCTTTTTATTAATGCATTTTTAATGGATCGAATGTTCAGGGTACGCGTGGGTTCTGTTTTGTCAGATGCCTTTCGCCAGGAGAAGTGGGTGCCCCAGGGCTCCGTTTTGAGCGTGGCCCTTTTTGCCATAGGTATCAATCCAATAATGGATTGCCTTCCAGCTGACGTTTCAGGCTCCCTTTTCGTGGACGACTTTACAATCTACTGCAGCGCTCAGACAACATGTCTCCTGGAGCGCTGTCTTCAGCGTTGTCTAGACCGTCTATATTCCTGGAGTGTCGCTAACGGTTTCCGTTTTTCTGGTGAGAAAACTGTCTGTATGAACTTCTGGCGTTACAAACAGTTTCTAGTCCCGTTGCTCTCCCATTCGTGGAGACAACGAAATTTTTAGGTCTTACATTTGACAGGCAACTTTGATGGTCTTCACATGTGTCTTACTTGGCTGCTCGTTGTACCCGTTCCCTAAATGTCCTCCGTGTTCTCAGCGGTACGTCATGGGGAGCAGATCGAATGGTCCTACTTCGCTTATGTCGGGTCATTGTCCGATCAAAGCTGGATTATGGGAGCTTTGTCTACTCTTCTGCCCGGCCGTTCATGTTACGCCGTCTAAACTCTATCCACCATCGGGGATTACGTCTGGCTACTGGAACATTCTACACCAGCTCCGTTGAGAGTCTGTATGTCGAAGCTGCCGAATTACCGCGAAACTACCTGCGCGATATGTTGTTTTGTCGGTACGCCTGCCGGCTGACGTCAATGCCCGCCCACCCGTGATATTTCTCCTTCTTTGACGATTCCCTCGACCGCCAATACGGGCTGTATGTCTCTGCCCTGTCACCTCCTGGAGTTCGCTTTCGTTACCTGCTTCAGCAACTTGATTTTACCCTCCCTACGACTTTTCGAGTGGGTGAAAGCCCGAAGCCACCTTGGCTCCAGGCTCAGGTTCGCGTTCACCTTGAACTCAGCTCGCTCCCAAAGGAGAGGACCGCGGATTCGATATACCGCTCGAGGTTTGTCGAACTTCGTTCGAGGCTCGCTAATAACGTCTTTATTTACACAGATAGCTCCAAGACTACTGCTAGCGTCGGATGTGGCTTTGTCGTTGGGGATGATACCTTTTAATACCGGCTCCTTGACCGGTGTTCAAGCTTTACAGATGAGCTTTTTGCTGTGTATCAGGCTGTTCAGTATATCCGCCGCCATCGTCATTCTTCCTATGCCATCTGCTCTGATTCTTTGAGCGCCATTCAGAGTCTCTGTGACCCATATTCGGACCACCCTTTCATGCAACGAATTCAACGATCCCTTCAGTCGCTAGCTGATACCGGCGCTCGTGTCCTTCTTTTGTGGATTCCTGGCCACGTTGGTGTGCCTGGGAACGAAGCTGCTGATGCTGCGGCTAAGGCTGCTGTCCTCCTGCCTCGGACAGCTTCCTTTTGTGTCCCATCAACTGATGTTAGTGGGGTTCTTTGTCGGCGCGTTTCATCATTTTGGCATGAAGCTTGGTTCTCTCTCCATGAAAATAAGCTTAGGGCCATCAAACCGATCCCGACGGCTTGGACGATCTCCTCACGCCCTTTCCGGCGAGAGGAGGTCATTTTGGCCAGGTTGCGGATTGGGCATTGCCGATTTAGCCACCGCTACCTGTTGTCCGCTCACCCCGCCCCGCAGTGCCCCTGTGGTCATCCATCGACGGTGCGCCATGTTTTATTGTCCTGCCCCCGTTTTATTCACTCTCGTGTTGTCCTGTGTCTGCCGTCTACCTTACAAGAACTTTTAGCTGATGATGCTCGAGCAGCTGCTCGTGTCCTTAGTTTTATTACATTTACGGACTGTCCGCCCCAGTAGCTGAGTGGTCAGCGTGACGGATTGCCGTCCTCTGGGCCCGGGTTCGATTCCCGGCTGGGTCGGAGATTTTCTCCGCTCAGGGACTGGGTGTTGTGTTGTGTTCATCATCATTTCATCCCCATCCGGCGTGCAGGTCGCCCAATGTGGCGCCGAATGTAATAAGACCTGCGATATGGCGGCCGGACCTGCCCCGCGAGGGGCCTCCCGGCCAATGACGCCAAACGCTCATCATCATCATCATTTACGGACTTGTCCAAAAACATCGAACCCTTTCAATTTGTTTCTCTGCGTCTTTGTAAATACTTTCTGGTGTTGCCCCCTTGCGTTTTTTCTACGCTATTAGTGCACTAACGTTACTGGTCGCTAATGACCTTAGTAATTTCGCGCCATAAACAAAAAAAACATTCGTGGTAGTGCAATTTTTTTCCATCAGTGTAGTTTTTTATTTATTTTATTTTACACGTCTAGTTCCGTAGGACCAAAATGAGGAGCAAATCTCCAAAGTCAAGGAACGTGTCAGTACATGATAGTACAACATAAAACTAATAACAGATAAAATAAAATGTTTACGAAGCCAAAAAAAGACAATCTATAAGTTTATATAAACGCAGTCAGCAATATAACACAGGAATCAGCTTAATTTTCAAGAAACTCCTCGACAGAATACAATGAGAGACTCATGAGGAAACTCTTCAGTTTCGATTTGAAAGCGTGCGACTTACTGCTAAGATTTTTGAATTCTTGTGGTAGCTTATTGAAAATGGATGCAGCAGTATACTGCACACCTTCTTGCACAAGAGTCAAGGAAGTGCGATCCAAATGCAGATTGGATTTCTGCCTGGTATTAAATGAGTCAGCCAACGGCCTTGCGCAGTGGTAAGACGGGTTCCCTTCAGATCACCGAATTTAAGCGCTGTCGGGTTGGGCTAGCACTTGGATGGGCGCCGGCCGCTGTGGCCGAGCGGTTCTAGGTGCTTCAGTCCGGCACCGGTCTGCTGCTACGGTCGCGGGTTCGAATCCTGCCTCGGACATGGATATGTGTGATGTCCTTAGGTTAGTTAGATTTAAGTAGTTGTAAGTCTAGGGGAATGATGACCTCAGATGTTAAGTCCCATAGCACTTAGAGCCATTTGAACCATTTGAACTTGGATGGGTGACCGGTCTTCCGAGCGCTGTTGGCAAGCCGGGTGCACTCAGCCCTTGTGAGTCAAACTGAGGAGCTACTTGACTGAGAAGTAGCGGCTCCGGTCACGAAAACTGACTACTTGCTGTGAGAGCGGTGTGCTGACCACATGTCCCTCCGTATACGCATCCAGTGACGCCCCTGGGCTGAGAGGATGACACGGCAGCCGGTCGGTACCGTTGGGCCTTCCAAGGCCTGTTCGAACGGAGTTTTAGTTTTTAGTTTAATAAATGAGTGAAAGCTGCTAATTCTTGGAAATAAGCTGATATTGTTAACAAGAAACGACAGTAAAGAATACATATATTGAGAGGCCAATGTCAGAGTACCCAGACTAATGAACAGGGGTCGGCAAGAGATTCCTGAATTTACACCACTTACTTCCCGAACGGCCCGCTTCTGAGCCAAAAATATCCTTTGAGAATGGGAAGAGTTACCCCAAAATATAGTACCATACGTCACAAGCGAATGAAAATAAGCAAAGTACCTGTAGACTGCATTTCGTGTCGAACTATCACTTACTTCAAATACCGTTCGAATAGTATAAATGACAGCATTAAGTCTTTAAACAAGATCCTGAACATGAGCTTTCCACGACAGTTTACTATCTATCTGAACACTTCGAAATTTGAACTGTTCAGTTTCACTAATAATATGCCCATTCTGTGAAATTAAAACATGGGGTTTTGTTGAATTGTGTGTTAGAAACTATAAAAACTGAGTCTTACTGTGATTTAGCGTTAGTTTATTTTCTACAAGCCATGAACCTATGTCCGGAACTGCACTATTTGAAACAGTGCCAATTTCGCACACAACATCCTTTACTACCAAGCTAGTGTAATCAGCAAACAGAAATATTGTAGAATTACCTGTAAGACTAGGGGCATATCATTTCTATAAATAAAGAACAGTAGTGGCCCCAGCACCAATTTCTGGTGCCCCATTCAGACTCCACATCACAGCCATTCTCAACACTCTAAATAATGACCTTTTTGCTGTCGTTAAAGTAAGAGATGAACCAATTGTGTTCCAAAATGGTCCAACGTCTGGAGCAATATTTTGTGATCAGCACAATCAGAACCCTTAGTTAAATCAAAAAAGATGCCTAGGGTTCGAAACAATTTGTTTAATCCATCCAGTACCTCACAGAGAAAAGAGAATACAGCATTTTCAGTTAAACCACTTCTAAAACCGAACTGTAGATTTAATTGTAAATTATGTGAAATAAAATGATCGATTATCCTAACATACACAGCCTTTTCAATAACTTTTGTAAACACTGATGGCACAGAAATAGGTCTAAAATTATCTACATTATCCCTTTCTCCCCTCTTTTATAAAGCAGCTTTACTACTGAGTACGTGATCGTTCAGGAAACTGCCCATTCTTAAAGGACAAATTACAAATATGGCTAAGTACAGGGCTAACATGTGCAGCACAGTACTTTAATATTCTGCTAGGCACTCCACCCATGAGAATCCTTAATCTTCAGTGATTTAATTATTGACTCAATCTTCCCCTTGTCACTATCACAGCTTGATTGTGACTACTTCTAACATTTTGATATAATTCCCACTTTGCTCTACATGATATCCTTGTCCCACTAGTCAGCTACCCAGGCTGCCTTTTAATGCTAGTGCCCTGTTTAGAACGTTGTAATGGAAAGCAACTTTCACAGAGCGTGAGAAATGTGTTAAGGAAAGCAATTTATTTTCATCTATGTTATCGGCACTATAAACATCCTGCCATTCTTGTTCCTTAACGCGGTTTAAAAAACTCTCTATTGCCGTTGGAATAGCTTTTGTACATAATTTGTAATTATATATAAAATTTGTTTCAGTACAAAAGCATTTTAGTATTAAAATTTGTGCATCATGGTCTGAAAGGCCATTCACCCTTTTACTAATATAATGCCCATCTAGTAATGAAGAATGAATGGAAATATTGTCAATGGCTGTGCTATTGTTCTCTTGCACCCTGGTTGAAAAAAAAAACACAGTCTTCATCGGATTATGTGAATTTAGGAGATCTTCCAACATCCTCTTTCTTGCCCAATCACATATAAAATTAATATTGAAATCATCACACATAATTAATTTTTGGTACTTCCTATAAAGTGAACCAAGAACGCTCTCTAGCCTGAGCAGAAATTCGCTGAAGTCAGAGTTACAGGACCTATAAACAACAACAATTAGAAGTTCAGTTTCACTAAATTCAACTGCCCCTGCACAACATTCAGATATCTGTTCAGTGCAGCGTTGTGATACATCTATGGACTCTAGAGGAATACTGTCATTTACGTACGTGGCCAGTCCCCCACTCCGCAAAGAACTCCTTGGAAAAATAGCTCACAAATCTGTATGCTGGTAAAGGAAGCCTCTGAATTGTCAAATTATTTAAGTGGTGCTCCGATAAATCAATAATGTCAGAGTCAACATCTATAAGCAGTTCACTAACTTTAACTCTTAATACTTCTTATATTTGGATAAAATATGCTAATTCCTTCATTATTTGGACACCTGACATCCTCTGAAGGTGATTCCTTTGTTAGAGGGACTTCCTTTAAGCAGGGATACCTATCAGGTGACTGCAGTCTAAAACAGGTGCAGCTCTAACATCAACTGCTACAGTAATTTTTCCATGAGTGATCCCACTACCACCCACTACACTGTCACCTATAAGCTTTGCCAGCCTCCCCTTTCCACACCTATTGAGGTGCAGGCCAAGCCTGGTGAAACCCAATCTGTTGATAGACTCAACTGGCACCACTGCAATGTGAGCAATGCCCTCCACCATCAGTGCCTTCTCCAGCCCCATGTTACCACACCTAACAGCAGCATTTGGACGAGGCCAATCATGACGCTAAAACAGTTGCATGAAGTGCACATTAGTGCCACCATTTTGAGTAGCTATCCTTACCAGGTCACCACCTACATCATAGTCCCCGCCACTATAAAGACTATTCCCACATCCACCCACAATCACTACCTGATCCTCTTTCATAAAATTCCTACATAACTCTCTTATGTTAACAATCAGTTGAGCTAACCGTGTACAAGGCTTCACAATGCTGGTGATCTGCTACTTCCTGCCCAACACTTCCTGCAACTACTGGCCCACACCTCTGCCATGTGAACTACCTGGCAGCGGAACCTTATTTTTTCTGCTAGAATTTGCAACTGACTTAGGCTCCCTAACTATTGAGGACTGCTGCATTTTCCTACACCTATTGCTACAAGAGGCTCCTCTCCACCCAACTCTGACAGTTGGTCAACTCTGACAGTTGGTCAACTCTGACAGTTGGTCAACTCTGACAGTTGGTCAACTCTGACAGTTGGTCAACTCTGACTGTTGGAGTCTGTGCTAATATACACTCCTGGAAATTGAAATAAGAACACCGTGAATTCATTGTCCCAGGAAGGGGAAACTTTATTGACACATTCCTGGGGTCAGATACATCACATGATCACACTGACAGAACCACAGGCACATAGACACAGGCAACAGAGCATGCACAATGTCGGCACTAGTACAGTGTATATCCACCTTTCGCAGCAATGCAGGCTGCTATTCTCCCATGGAGACGATCGTAGAAATGCTGGATGTAGTCCTGTGGAACGGCTTGCCATGCCATTTCCAGCTGGCGCCTCAGTTGGACCAGCGTTCGTGCTGGACGTGCAGACCGCGTGAGACGACGCTTCATCCAGTCCCAAACATGCTCAATGGGGGACAGATCCGGAGATCTTGCTGGCCAGGGTAGTTGACTTACACCTTCTAGAGCACGTTGGGTGGCACGGGATACATGCGGACGTGCATTGTCCTGTTGGAACAGCAAGTTCCCTTGCCGGTCTAGGAATGGTAGAACGATGGGTTCGATGACGGTTTGGATGTACCGTGCACTATTCAGTGTCCCCTCGACGATCACCAGTGGTGTACGGCCAGTGTAGGAGATCGCTCCCCACACCATGATGCCGGGTGTTGGCCCTGTGTGCCTCGGTCGTATGCAGTCCTGATTGTGGCGCTCACCTGCACGGCGCCAAACACGCATACGACCATCATTGGCACCAAGGCAGAAGCGACTCTCATCGCTGAAGACGGCACGTCTCCATTCGTCCCTCCATTCACGCCTGTCGCGACACCACTGGAGGCGGGCTGCACGATATTGGGGCGTGAGCGGAAGACGGCCTAACGGTGTGCGGGACCGTAGCCCAGCTTCATGGAGACGGTTGCGAATGGTCCTCGCCGATACCCCAGGAGCAACAGTGTCCCTAATTTGCTGGGAAGTGGCGGTGCGGTCCCCTACGGCACTGCGTAGGATCCTACGGTCTTGGCGTGCATCCGTGCGTCGCTGCGGTCCGGTCCCAGGTCGACGGGCACGTGCACCTTCCGCCGACCACTGGCGACAACATCGATGTACTGTGGAGACCTCACGCCCCACGTGTTGAGCAATTCGGCGGTACGTCCACCCGGCCTCCCGCATGCCCACTATACGCCCTCGCTCAAAGTCCGTCAACTGCACATACGGTTCACGTCCACGCTGTCGCGGCATGCTACCGGTGTTAAAGACTGCGATGGAGCTCCGTATGCCACGGCAAACTGGCTGACACTGACGGCGGCGGTGCACAAATGCTGCGCAGCTAGCGCCATTCGACGGCCAACACCGCGGTTCCTGGTGTGTCCGCTGTGCCGTGCGTGTGATCATTGCTTGTACAGCCCTCTCGCAGTGTCCGGAGCAAGTATGGTGGGTCTGACACACCGGTGTCAATGTGTTCTTTTTTCCATTTCCAGGAGTGTATTTTAGTTTCAATGGTATTAATAACCCGGTATATACTTTACGCCCATAAAAGTGACCATTCTAGTTCTGATTTATAATTTTGCTATGTCTATTCAAAATTATTTTAATAATGAGATATGTTTTTTGGATTTGTATGTGTGAATGCCCAAAAAAGTGGCTGATAGTTTGCTATAGTTTAGAGATATAACTGTTCTTTGTATTAAATTGTTTTACATTAGGTTTCACGAGATAGTTTAAACCAAAGTGCATATCGATAGGACTTTCACTTGCTCAGCAAGAATTGATAGGTCTTTGCTGTTTAATCTTAGAATCCCTGACCAGAGAGCTTATGTTAACCATACACAACCATCTTACTCCATTTTATATATGACAGCAGCAATATACACAGCCTGATATTTGTAACATGTGACTCTGGGTTACGTAATGTAAGTTATAACATTTTAAGTTGAATCTGTGAATTTATCTTATTTTATGGTTGTGTTATACTCTGTGTTTCCAGAGGTATGAAGGTGCTCGCGTTGGTCGAGTGAAATGTAAAAATAAAGGGAAAAAGTTACATGCAATTTTAATTAACTATAGGACAGCATACGTGTAGGAGTGTAGCAAATACAGTCGACCGGCAACATAAACATGTATAATAGTTATACGGCAGAAGAACAGATGATTCCGTTCTTCATGTCTGACGAATTTCAGTACTCCAAATTATAATGTTTTCCCGCGCACTGAAGGTTCACATAATGCACTAACAGCCACCGCTAGACGTTATATTCACCTAGAACACAGTGCAGTCTTCTGACTTAAAATGTGACGTTTTATAAATGTGCCTTGAAGTTTCGGGATAACAAGTATTATCTTCTCATGACAATGTCAACAACAAGACAGCTGAGGAGCTTTATTTTTCGTCTGGGCTCAGTAGTAAAATTCTTAGGGTCTTCTTACTTGGTATTTCTGTATTTTCTTAGTTAGACATTTTACCGTTTTTGCCTCTGTTCACCTTATTTTCACTGCAACTTTCCACTCAGCTTGCTATAACTTCTCAGTGCAGCACCGCCGAGAGTATTTGGAAAGGAGTCTGGAAGTATTTGGAGGAGGAACGTTTTCAAGCGGAAAGACAGTGGCTGCTATATTGTTCATTAAGTGGACCCCTATAAGATATTTAGCGGTAATGTTAGGTCTGGCGGTGCAATCAATCAGTCAATCAATCAATCAATCACTATCATATACGTAACGATTGTCATGTAATGGGAAGAGTAAGGAAGTCATCAATTGACCGACCTGTTACAAATCCAATAGTGCTCTCATAGACAGTTGTACCAACATGAAACTTTTCTTGTACAGACGGTATTATCGGAGCTGAAAGTCACGTTTTATTCCAGAAAAAATATCTACGACCAACCAGCGATCTAACAGCGAAATTTCCGATTTATTGTGGCACTTACCCACTGATCGACAAAGCCATTCAGGTAATAATGTATCATATGACAGTTCCCCATCCACCTCCGTAGCTGAGAGGTCAGTACGGCTGGCTGCCATACGGGGGATCCCGGTTCGATTCCCGAACCCGCCAGGTTACCCGCGACCGCTTTCGGGATGGGAAGCTATGCCATCCCCGGATCTAATCCATCCGACGGATTAACGACAAGATGTCGGTGTTCCGACCGGTGTGGATGTAGTTTTTAGGCGGTTTCCCACATGCCACTAGGTGAATATCAGGCTGGTTCCCATGTTCCGCTTCAGATACGCGCTAAACAAACATTTAGTACATTTTTCTCAGATTTGCACACAGAATTTACTATACACGCAGACAGACAGAGTAATTGTTTTTGTCCTGGAGGGGGGGGGGGGTAAATAGGGGACTAATGACTTTCGCTGTTTGGTATCCTTAAAGATTTACTCAGCATCCGCGTCGATCCCCAACACTGTCAGGGAGTTCCCCTTGGTGGGAGGAGTGGTACGGGTTGCACTCAGTCTACTGGGGCCAACTGAGGAGCTAATCGACAGATTAGTAGCGGTTCCAAGTTCAAGCACCCCGACAATGACCTGGAGAGCGGTGTGCTGGTCACGTGCTTCTCCACACCGCGTTCAGTGAAACCATTGGTGGAGGAAGACACGGTGCTCTGTAGGGCCTGATTGGTTCGTCTAAGGGCAGAACGCGAAACTTCGACAGTTACCCAGAAATTCTTCAAGGTAGGATAGGTATAAGCGGTGCGATTTTACCACATCCGTAGATGACGTGATACTGTTCACATATTCTTTGAAAAAGAGAAAGGTCATGCACAGATAAGAGTGAATTTCGGAAGTGTAAACATTTCATGGAAACTCAGTCTTTTACACTAATTTTTTTACTGTGTCCTTTTACTGCCAGGAAACACTATGTAGAGGGGGAAATACAAGAGGATATCTTGAGGCGAAACATAGGAAATGGAATGTGAACAAACAGTGTTTCTAACACGGTCTAATGCAGTGGTTCACTTCCTTTCTGAGACCATTACCCATGAGTACAATCAGATATTAGCTAATAAACGCCTCCGCCCCACACCATACAACCTCTGTGTTTGTACGTGGTTTATTAAACCAAGAACAAATGAGACGATCGATACCGCAAACTTGTAACAAACTGGCCACTAAAATTGCTACACCACGAAGATGACGTGCTACAGACACGAAATTTAACCGACAGGAAGAAGATGCTGTGATATGCAAATGATTAGCTTTTCAGAACATTCACACAATGTTGGCGCCGGTGGCGACACCTACAACGTGCTGACATGAAGAAAGTTTCCAACCGATTTCTCATACACAAACAGCAGTTGACCGGCGTTGCCTGGTGAAACGTTGTTGTGATGCCTCGTGTAAGGAGGAGAAATGCGTACCATCACGTTTGCGAATTTGATAAAGGTCGGATTGTAGCCTACCGCGATTGCGCTTTATCGTATCGCGACATTGCTGTTCGCGTTGGTCGAGATCCAATGACTGTTAGCAGAATATGGAATTGGTGGGTTCAAGAGGGTAATACGGAATACCGTGCTGGATCCCAACGGCCTCGTATCACTAGCAGTCGAGATGACAGGCATCTTATCCACATGGCTGTAACGGATCGTGCAGCCACGTCTCGATCCCTGAGTCAGCAGATGAGGACGTTTGCAAGACAACAACCATCTGCACGAACATTTCGACGACGTTTGCAGCAGCATGGACTACAGCTCGGAGACCATGGCTGCGGTTACCCTTGACGCTGCATCACAGACGGGAGCGCCTGCGATGGTGTACTCAACGACGAACCTGGGTGCACGAATGGCAAAACGTCATTTTTTCGGATGAATCCAGGTTCTGTTCACAGCGTCATGATGGTCGCATCCGTGTTTGGCGACATCGTGGTGAACGCACATTGGAAGCATGCATGCGTCATCGCCATACTGGCGTATCACCCGGCGTGTTGGTATGGGGTGCCATTGGTTACACGTCTCGGTCACCTCTTGTCCGCAGTGACTGCTCTTTGAACAGTGGACGTTACATTTCAGATGTGTTACGACCTGTGGCTCTACCCTTCATTCGATCCCTGCGAAACCATACATTTCAGCAGGATAATGCACGACCGCATGTTGCAGGTCCTGTACGGGCCTTTCTGGATACAGAAAATGTTCGACTGCTGCCCTGGCTAGCACATTCTCCAGATCTCTCACCAACTGAAAACGTGTGTCAATGGTAGCCGAGCAACTGGCTCGTCACAATACGCCAGTCACTACTCTTGATGAACTGTGGTATTGTTTGAAGCTGCATGAGCAGCTGTACCTGTACACGCCATCCAAGCTCTGTTTGACTCAATGCCCAGGCGTATCAAGGGCGTTATTACGGCCAGAGGTGGTTGTTCTGGGTGTATATATATGAGGAGAAGTCAAATGAAAACCGTAAATATTTTTTTAAATATTATTTATTGTGCAGAAGTGGGTCAAAGCTGTATCATTTTTCAACATAATCTCCACCACGCTCAATGCAAGTCCTCCAGCGCTTACAAAGTGCATAAATTCGTTTAGAAAAAAATTCTTTTGGTAGTCCGCGCAACCACTCATGCACCGCGTGGCGCACTTCTTCATCAGAACGGAACTTCTGTCCTCCCATTGTGTCTTTGAGTGGTCCAAACATATGGAAATCATTTTGGGCAAGGTCTGTTGAGTATGGTGGATGAGGAAGACACTCAAAATGCAGGTCTGTGATTGTTGCAACTGTTGTACGGGCAGTGTGGGGCCTTGCATTGTCATGTTGCAAAAGGACACCTGCAGAGAGCAATACACGTCGCTTTGACTTGATTGCAGGCCGCAGATGAATTTTTAGGAGATCTGTGTATGATGCACTGGTGACAGTGCTCCCTCTAGGTATGTAATGCTCCAACATGACGCCTTTTTCGTCCCAAAAGAGAGTCAGCATAACTTTCCCTGCTGATGGTTCTGTTCAAAACATCTTTGGTTTTGGTGATGAGGAATGGCGCCATTCCTTGCTCGCTCTCTTCGCTTCCGGTTGGTGGAAGTGAACCCTGGTTTCATCCCCAGTAATGATTCTTGCAAGGAAGCCATCACCTACTCGTTCAAAGCGCCGAAGTAGTTCTTCACAAGCATCAACACGTCGTTCTCTCATTTCAGGAGTCAGCTGCCTTGACACCCATCTTACAGACACTTTGTGAAACTGGAGCACATCATGCACAATGTAGTGTGCTGACCCATGACTAACCTGTAAACCTGCTGCAGTGTCATTCAGTGTCACTCGGCGGTTTTCCTTCACTATGGCTTCTAGTGCTGCAATGTTCTGTGGAGTCACAACTCGTTGTGCCTGACTGGACGAGGAGCCGCAGATGAATTTTTAGGAGATCTGTGTATGATGCACTGGTGACAGTGCTCCCTCTAGGTATGTAATGCTCCAACATGACGCCTTTTTCGTCCCAAAAGAGTGTCAGCATAACTTTCCCTGCTGATGGTTCTGTTCAAAACTTCTTTGCTGATGGTTCTGTTCAAAACTTCTTTGGTTTTGGTGATGAGGAATGGCGCCCTGCCGCCGTTGGATAAGCAGCTGAGCAGCAAGTCGTATACTCCTAGCTCACTCGTTTGTTACATAGTTTAATTCTTAATTTCTTTGCGTGTTTTTGGTACATTCATTGTTTAATTCATAAATTTCGGGCGTATTATAGTATTTGAGAGTTGTAGCATCGCGTTTTAGTACCTGAATAGTGTAAATTCGCGTAGTCGTTTGTCTACTGTTTTGGTTTTGAACGGCCAGTGTCGGTTGGTCACAGTCAGTGTGCTCCCTGCCGCCGTTGGATAAGCAGCTGAGCAGCAAGTCGTATACTCCTAGCTCACTCATTTGTCGCATAGTTTAATTCTTAATTTCTTTGCGTGTTTTTGGTACTTGCATTGTTTAATTCATAAATTTCGGGCGTATTATAGTATTTGAGAGTTGTAGCATCGCATTTTAGTACCTGAATAGTGTAAATTCGCGTAGTCGTTTGTCTACTGTTTTTGTTTTTGAACAGCCAGTGTCGATTGGTCACAGTCAGTGTGCTCCCTGCCGCCGTTGGATAAGCAGCTGAGCAGCAAGTCGTATACTCCTAGCTCACTCGTTTGTTACATAGTTTAATTCTTAATTTCTTTGCGTGTTTTTGGTACTTGCATTGTTTAATTCATAAATTTCGGGCGTATTATAGTATTTGAGAGTGTACCTGAATAGTGTAATTTCGCTTAGTCTCCCTCCGCCGCCGAGCAGTGTCAGCAGTGCGCAAGTAGCAGCATTACTGCATTTACTAGGCAATCTTGTATTTTAATAACCGTTTAAATTTTGTGTCGATTTGTTTGCGCTCTCTGTAGATTAGTTCAGACGTTCTTTGCAAAACAGTTTTTAGCATGGATAGGGACTGCAACTGCTGTGTTCGGATGCAGGCTGAGTTGGCTTCCCTTCGCTCCCACCTTCAGGCAGTGTTGGCTTCGGTCACACAGCTTGAGGCTGTTGCCAATGGGCATCACTGTGGGGGTCCGGATGGGGGTTTGTCGGGGACGGCCAGCTCGTCCCACGCATCCCCTGATCGGACTACGACTGTGGTTGCCCGGGATACTGCCCGCATTGTGGCTGATCCCTCACCTGTGGTAGAGTGGGAGGTCGTTTCAAGGTGTGGCAGGGGGCGAAAGACATTCCGGAGGGCTGAACGGAAAGCCTCTCCAGTTTGTCTGACGAACCGGTTTCAGGCTCTGTCTCAGGCTGATACTGATCTTCGGCCTGACATGGCTGCTTGTCCTGTTCCAGAGGTTGCCCCTCAGTCTGCAAGATCCGGGCAGTTGCAGAGGGTGGGCTTACTGGTAGTTGGGAGCTCCAACGTCAGGCGCGTAATGGGGCCCCTTAGGGAAATGGCAGCAAGAGAGGGGAAGAAAACCAATGTGCACTCCGTGTGCATACCGGGGGGAGTCATTCCAGATGTGGAAAGGGTCCTTCCGGATGCCATGAAGGGTACAGGGTGCACCCATCTGCAGGTGGTCGCTCATGTCGGCACCAATGATGTGTGTCGCTATGGATCGGAGGAAATCCTCTCTGGCTTCCGGCGGCTATCTGATTTGGTGAAGACTGCCAGTCTCGCTAGCGGGATGAAAGCAGAGCTCACCATCTGCAGCATCGTCGACAGGACTGACTGCGGACCTTTGGTACAGAGCCGAGTGGAGGGTCTGAATCAGAGGCTGAGACGGTTCTGCGACCGTGTGGGCTGCAGAATCCTCGACTTGCGCCATAGGGTGGTGGGGTTTCGGGTTCCGCTGGATAGGTCAGGAGTCCACTACACGCAACAAGTGGCTACACGGGTAGCAGGGGTTGTGTGGCGTGGGCTGGGCGGTTTTTTAGGTTAGATGGCCTTGTGCAAGTACAGAAAGGGCAACAGCCTCAACGGGTGCGGGGCAAAGTCAGGACATGCGGGGACCAAGCAGCAATCGGTATTGTAATTGTCAACTGTCGAAGCTGCGTTGGTAAAGTACCGGAACTTCAAGCGCTGATAGAAAGCACCGAAGCTGAAATCGTTATATGTACAGAAAGCTGGCTTAAGCCAGAGATAAATTCTGCCGAAATTTTTACAAGGGTACAGACGGTGTTTAGAAAGGATAGATTGCATGCAATCGGTGGTGGAGTGTTCGTCGCTGTTAGTAGTAGTTTATCCTGTAGTGAAGTAGAAGTGGATAGTTCCTGTGAATTATTATGGGTGGAGGTTACACTAAACAACCGAACTAGGTTAATAATTGGCTCCTTTTACCGACCTCCCGACTCAGCAGCATTAGTGGCAGAACAACTGAGAGAAAATTTGGAATACATTTCACATAAATTTTCTCAGCATGTTATAGTCTTAGGTGGAGATTTCAATTTACCAGATATAGACTGGAACACTCAGATGTTTAGGACGGGTGGTAGGGACAGAGCATCGAGTGACATTATACTGAGTGCACTATCCGAAAATTACCTCGAGCAATTAAACAGAGAACCGACTCGTGGAGATAACATCTTGGACCTACTGATAACAAACAGACCCGAACTTTTCGACTCTGTATGTACAGAACAGGGAATCAGTGATCATAAGGCCGTTGCAGCATCCCTGAATATGGAAGGGGTTAATAGGAATATAAAAAAAGGGAGGAAGGTTTATCTGTTTAGCAAGAGTAATAGAAGGCAGATTTCAACTACCTAACAGATCAAAACGAAAATTTCTGTTCCGACACTGACAATGTTGAGTGTTTATGGAAAAAGTTCAAGGCAATCGTAAAATGCGTTTTAGACAGGTACGTGCCGAGTAAAACTATGAGGGACGGGAAAAACCCACCGTGGTACAACAACAAAGTTAGGAAACTACTGCGAAAGCAAAGAGAGCTCCACTCCAAGTTTAAACGCAGCCAAAACCTCTCAGACAAACAGAAGCTAAACGATGTCAAAGTTAGCGTAAGGAGGGCTATGCGTGAAGCGTTCATTGAATTCGAAAGTAAAATTCTATGTACCGACTTGACAGAAAATCCTAGGAAGTTCTGGTCTTACGTTAAATCAGTAAGTGGCTCGAAACAGCATATCCAGACACTACGGGATGATGATGGCATTGAAACAGAGGATGACACGCGTAAAGCTGAAATACTAAACACCTTTTTCCAAAGCTGTTTCACAGAGGAAGACCGCACTGCAGTTCCTTCTCTAAATCCTCGCACAAACGAAAAAATGGCTGACATCGAAATAAGTGTCGAAGGAATAGAAAAGCAACTGGAATCACTCAATAGAGGAAAGTCCACTGGACCAGACGGGATACCAATTCGATTCTACACAGAGTACGCGAAAGAACTCGCCCCCCTTCTAACAGCCGTGTACCGCAAGTCTCTAGAGGAACGGAGGGTTCCAAATGATTGGAAAAGAGCACAGGTAGTCCCAGTCTTCAAGAAGGGTCGTCGAGCAGATGCGCAAAACTATAGACCTATATCTCTGACGTCGATCTCTTGTAGAATTTTAGAACATGTTTTTTGCTCGCGTATCATGTCATTTCTGGAAACCCAGAATCTACTATGTAGCAATCAACATGGATTCCGGAAACAGCGATCGTGTGAGACCCAACTCGCTTTATTTGTTCATGAGACCCAGAAAATATTAGATACAGGCTCCCAGGAAGGCGTTCGATACAGTTCCGCACTGTCGCCTGATAAACAAAGTAAGAGCCTACGGAATATCAGACCAGCTGTGTGGCTGGATTGAAGAGTTTTTAGCAAACAGAACACAGCATGTTGTTATCAATGGAGAGACGTCTACAGACGTTAAAGTAACCTCTGGCGTGCCACAGGGGAGTGTTATGTGACCATTGCTTTTCACAATATATATAAATGACCTAGTAGATAGTGTCGGAAGTTCCATGCGGCTTTTCGCGGATGATGCTGTAGTATACAGAGAAGTTGCAGCATTAGAAAATTGTAGCGAAATGCAGGAAGATCTGCAGCGGATAGGCACTTGGTGCAGGGAGTGGCAACTGACCCTTAACATAGACAAATGTAATGTATTGCGAATACATAGAAAGAAGGATCCTTTATTGTATGATTATATGATAGCGGAACAAACACTGGTAGCAGTTACTTCTGTAAAATATCTGGGAGTATGCGTGCGGAACGATTTGAAGTGGAATGATCATATAAAATTAATTGTTGGTAAGGCGGGTACCAGGTTGAGATTCATTGGGAGAGTGCTTAGAAAATGTAGTCCATCAACAAAGGAGGTGGCTTACAAAACACTCGTTCGACCTATACTTGAGTATTGCTCATCAGTGTGGGATCCGTACCAGATCGGTCTGACGGAGGAGATAGAGAAGATCCAAAGAAGAGCGGCGCGTTTCGTCACAGGGTTATTTGGTAACCGTGATAGCGTTACGGAGATGTTTAATAAACTCAAGTGGCAGACTCTGCAAGAGAGGCGCTCTGCATCGCGGTGTAGCTTGCTCGCCAGGTTTCGAGAGGGTGCGTTTCTGGATGAGGTATCGAATATATTGCTTCCCCCTACTTATACCTCCCGAGGAGATCACGAATGTAAAATTAGAGAGATTAGAGCGCGCACGGAGACTTTGAGACAGTCGTTCTTCCCGCGAACCATACGCGACTGGAACAGGAAAGGGAGGTAATGACAGTGGCACGTAAAGTGCCCTCCGCCACACACCGTGGCTTGCGGAGTATCAATGTAGATGTAGATGTAGAGCACTTCCACTTGCGAACTTCCTTCTCCATTCGTAGACTTGTTGCTGTAACAAACCTGCATCACCGTACTGAACCTTCATTCGTCGATGAATTTCAATAGGTTTCACACCTTCACTATGCAAAAACCGAATAACAGCACGCTGTTCTTCCCTGGTGCAAGTCGCAAGTGGGACGGCCATCTTTATACTGATACTGCGACGGTATGTGTGCATCTGCACTATGCTGCCACCTACAGGCCATTCTGCACGCTGTTTGTAGCACGCTTACCAACTTACAGGATAACGGCCTGAAATTTCGATTTGTTATTACAAATTTAAGGTTTTTCATTTGACTCACCCTCGTATATACTCTCCTGGAAATTGAAATAAGAACACCGTGAATTCATTGTCCCAGGAAGGGGAAACTTTATTGACACATTCCTGGGGTCAGATACATCACATGATCACACTGACAGAACCACAGGCACATAGACACAGGCAACAGAGCATGCACAATGTCGGCACTAGTACAGTGTATATCCACCTTTCGCAGCAATGCAGGCTGCTATTCTCCCATGGAGACGATCGTAGAGATGCTGGATGTAGTCCTGTGGAACGGCTTGCCATGCCATTTCCACCTGGCGCCTCAGTTGGACCAGCGTTCGTGCTGGACGTGCAGACCGCGTGAGACGACGCTTCATCCAGTCCCAAACATGCTCAATGGGGGACAGATCCGGAGATCTTGCTGGCCAGGGTAGTTGACTTACACCTTCTAGAGCACGTTGGCTGGCACGGGATACATGCGGACGTGCATTGTCCTGTTGGAACAGCAAGTTCCCTTGCCGGTCTAGGAATGGTAGAACGATGGGTTCGATGACGGTTTGGATGTACCGTGCACTATTCAGTGTCCCCTCGACGATCACCAGTGGTGTACGGCCAGTGTAGGAGATCGCTCCCCACACCATGATGCCGGGTGTTGGCCCTGTGTGCCTCGGTCGTATGCAGTCCTGATTGTGGCGCTCACCTGCACGGCACCAAACACGCATACGACCATCATTGGCACCAAGGCAGAAGCGACTCTCATCGCTGAAGACGGCACGTCTCCATTCGTCCCTCCATTCACGCCTGTCGCGACACCACTGGAGGCGGGCTGCACGATATTGGGGCGTGAGCGGAAGATGGCCTAACGGTGTGCGGGACCGTAGCCCAGCTTCATGGAGACGGTTGCGAATGGTCCTCGCCGATACCCCAGGAGCAACAGTGTCCCTAATTTGCTGGGAAGTGGCGGTGCGGTCCCCTACGGCACTGCGTAGGATCCTACGGTCTTGGCGTGCATCCGTGCGTCGCTGCGGTCCGGTCCCAGGTCGACGGGCACGTGCACCTTCCGCCGACCACTGGCGACAACATCGATGTACTGTGGAGACCTCACGCCCCACGTGTTGAGCAATTCGGCGGTACGTCCACCCGGCCTCCCGCATGCCCACTATACGCCCTCGCTCAAAGTCCGTCAACTGCACATACGGTTCACGTCCACGCTGTCGCGGCATGCTACCGGTGTTAAAGACTGCGATGGAGCTCCGTATGCCACGGCAAACTGGCTGACACTGACGGCGGCGGTGCACAAATGCTGCGCAGCTAGCGCCATTCGACGGCCAACACCGCGGTTCCTGGTGTGTCCGCTGTGCCGTGCGTGTGATCATTGCTTGTACAGCCCTCTCGCAGTGTCCGGAGCAAGTATGGTGGGTCTGACACACCGGTGTCAATGTGTTCTTTTTTCCATTTCCAGGAGTGTATTTTCTTACCAGTCAGTGCACACCGTAAGTCATCCTCCAAGTCCATTCAGATCCTTTTTCTTGTTTCATTGCTGTCGTAGTCATAAATCTGCTTTGCCATATTTAAATCTTAAATGCATCGTTTCTGTTTCTGTACTAGAATAAATGATGAAGCAATTTCTGGCGCATGGCAAGTGTCTCATCTGACTCCTCCTCAGAAAGGAAACGAGTCCGCTCCCTAGCGACACTTGCTTCGCTCTCGCCCTTCCGCCCCCTCCCCCCCCCCCCCCCCCCCACCAATCACTGTACTGGCCATTACGGAGTTACTGTTTTGTTGTACTTTCAGTTAGTTCGATTATCTGTATCTAGTCCATTTCAGGAATTAAATATGAGTCGGAGAAGAAATTTTCATAAGATATTTAGTGCGTTTTACTGAGGGTAAGCGTGTAGCGGATAGACTTTGTGAAAGTCATGATGATCGTACTTTAGTTTCATAATGTGGCTTTCATCACATCGTGTCAGATATTAACGATAATATCTGAAAAAAAGTAATTACTGGTAAGGTACGTAATCAGTATTAGAATCTTAAAAAATAGGATGATAATTACAATGAACTTTTAAAAATAGTTTCGTGACTGAGACACAGTCAAACCATTTTGATTTCAAACCACTCAGAAAATTTCACTTTATCCTTCAGAGAGTACTAATTACCCCAGGTTGGGAATCACTGGTGTAATGAGAATAGGGGTTGCTTAATTCATGCACCTGGATTTCACTATTGTAGTGTCAGGTGTGTAATAACTGTCAAAGTAGTGAAATATAAATGCATTTTATGGCAAATCGTGTAAAGTGTGACTCGATTATCCGGGCCTCAGTTATACGGATTCGCGATCGTCCGGATTGTCTACCACAAGCAGATATCTGTGTACTGTCTAGTCCGTGCGCTACCCGCCCGCGCCCTGCGCCGCGAACGAACAGCAGGAGATGTAAGAAGATGAAACAGAAGGAAACATAGATGCAGAAAATTGTGCAGGACCATCTTATGCGGAAGTATTTCAAGCCCTGGAAACACCTTTCAAATGGTTCGTTAAACAGCCAGTGTTATACCGTGCGTTTACTATAATTAACACGAATTTGTGATGTAGCAGCAATGAAGAGAAAAAAATGTTTACGTCGAAAGACAGTTATCAAATATTTCAAACAAAATTAATCTACAGTGACAGCCCTACGTGACTTTTGTTAGATATATCATGATTAAGGTTGTAGTAGCTTAGTAATTTTAAGAAAATATGTACGTATGTATGAGAACGTGTCTCTAAACTCTTAACACTCATTGATTTTTGTTAATTTTAATAAATTTAATTTGTTTTCTCGTTCTGAATGAACATGTAACATTATGTTTTAACCCTGAAAGATAACCGTCCGTAGACGACGTAGGTTGTTTTTCTTGAGTCAGTAACACAAAAATCGCTTTACTCGATAAACTCGATTATTCGAATGACTTACGAAAACAATCAGTCCGGTTAGTAGAGTCTCCACTGTACATCGTTTGCGGGTGTCTAAAAGTACTGAGACGTTTGTTAAAGTCGTTTGGCTCTAGAGGCATCAGCCGAGTAGGAATCAAAGAAGTAGGATGATTCATTTGTCCAGCATTATGTGACAATCGATCTGCTTTACAACTGACTTGGAGCTGTAAAAGAGCGATGTGTATCATGAAAGTACGTAAATTTCGTTGATGTCGCATATTAACGTGTTTGAAGTCCTATGACAAAACAGTACACACGGGAAACTTTCCATGTAGAGATGCGCAAAGTGTAACTGTAATCGCGTGATAAAGTACTGAAAGATCATACAGTAGTAAATATTACATTTATCGGAGTGAGGAAAGCGATCTCCATCTACATACACGTACATATTCCGCAAGCTATCGTAAGGTGCGTGGCGTAGGGTACCCTCTACCACTACTAGTCATTTCCTTTCCTGTTCCACTCGCAAATAGAGCGAGGGAAAAACTGGTGTCTGTATGCCTCCGTATGATGTCTAATTTTTCGTATCTTATCTTCATTATCCTTACGCGAAATGTATGTTGACAGCAGTAGAATGTTTCTGTAGTCAGCTTCAGATGCAAATTCTCCAATTTTTTCCATAGTGTTTGAAAAGAACTTCGCCTTCCCTCCAAGTTTTCCCAGTTGAATTCCCAAAGCATCTCCGTAATACTTGCGTGTTGTTCGAACCTACTGGTAACAAATGTAGCAGCCCGCCTCTGAATTGCCTCGATGCATTTGTTAAATCCGGTCTGGTAGGGATCCCAAACACTCGAGCAGTACCCAAGAATAGGTCTAACTAGCGTCCTGTATGCTCCGTTGCAGATGAACCACACTTTCCCAAAATTCTCGCACTAAACCAAAGTCGACCATTCGCCTTCCCTAACACAGTCCTCACATATCCATTCCATTTAATATCGCTTTGCAACGTTACGCCCAGATATTCAAACGAAGTGGCTATGTCAAGCAGGATACTACTAACGCTGTATCCGAACTTTGCGGGTTTGTTTTTCCTACTCATCCGCATTAACTTGCATTTTTCTACATTTAGAGCTAGTTGCCATTCATTACAAAAACTAGTAATTTTGTCTAAAGGACCTTGTTTCCTCCTATAGTCACTCAACGTCGATACCTGCCCGTACACCACAGCATCGTCATCAGGCAACCGCAGATTGCTGCTCATTCTGTTTGCCATATCAATTATGTATATAGAAAATAATAACGGTCTTATCACACTTTCCTGGGGCACTCCTGACGATAGCCTTGTCTCTGATGAACACTCGCCGTCGTACCTTCGTTAACAATCTGCAGTAAGGCACCGTGCCCAATGCTTTTGAGAAATCTATAATTATAGGATCTGCATGTTGGCCTTCATCAATAGTGCGTAGTATATCATGTGAGAAAAGGGCAAGTTCAGTTTCTAAAACCACATTGATTCATGGACAAAAAATTTTCGGTCTCCAGGAAATTTATTATATTCGAACTGAGAATATGTTCGAGATTCTGCAGTAAAGTGATGTTAAGAGTATGTAATTTTCGGGTTCGTTCTTTTACCCTTCTTATATACAGAAGTTACCTGAGCTTTCTTCCAGCCACTTGGGACCACGCGACCGACCAAAGCAACGAAGATGACGTGGTTGAAGGAAAATACGCGCCGCAGCAGTTGAACCCTAAGAATGTGTTACATCGGAGTTTGTGAGGGGAACTAGCAGACAAACGGACGCTGCACCTGTGCGGCCCAGACGCTAAGAAAAAGAGATTCAGATTCCTACGGTAGATACAATTATCTCGCTGCGCCCGCTAAACGGCAGTTACTTAAATTTATATCCACAAGCTGACACGTTCATCACGTCCATAAAACTTAGTAGCAACATAAAAAGGTATGTGAAACACATGTGGAGGGTTGTCAGTTGAAAGATGGAGACCGTATGACAACAGAAAAAGCTGTTGTATGCCCAGGAACCAGAGCTCATAGACCAGGTCTCTCTTCCAAAAATCATCAGGCGCGTTTTCTCTGGTGTTTCAGCAAACGGTTGCAATTTCGTTTTTGCAATGTGTGGATGGAGTCAGCCCAAGAGTTATTAGTCAACGGAAGGCATAGGTTTATTTTTTATTAGAGTTAACATGTTTTTAAAGTAGATTAATATGTGCGTATTCGATAGAGCGGTTCCAGTTTATTCTAGTGAGATATTTGATTTAAAGATGCGTATTAACAGGGACAGAAAAACACGAACAACAAGCAGTACTCTAGCAGCGATTGAGTGCCTCTGCTGCATGGCGGTAGTGAGTGAACAAGACAGAGTTTCCAGAGCCAACAACTGAAACGGGGCAACTTGACATTGATGACATGGTGAAGAAATGTTTACCAATATGACAGTTGCTAGGAGACAATGTTAAAACTAATATCGCACTAGACTAATTAGGAATCGATGTACCGAATGAGTGCATAAAATTCCACTTAAAAGAAACACGTTGTTTATAACGAGAAACGAATTGACGTCTTCCGTTGACACTGAATTTTGATTGATACACGATATGAGCAGTATTTGTTTGTGCTGACTCCGCCTACACATTTCAAAAACTAAATTGGAAAAATCTGCCGAAACATCCAAGAAAATGTGCCTGACATTTGTTAACAGTGACATCCGACACGTGTATAAACTACTGAAAAGGAGCGCACACGGCCCTCTTGAGCTTCGTGTATTGTTTTCTTCGGAAATACCTCTCTCTCTCTCTCTCCTTCTCCCTCTCCCTCTCCCTCCCCCTCTCCCTCCCCCTCTCCCCCTCTCCCCCCCTCTCTCCGTGTGTATGTGTGTGTGTGTGTGTGTGTGTGTGTGTGTGTGTACTCTTTTGACCAGAGAAAATCGCTACGAACAACCACCTGCAATCTCACCACGGTCCAATGTAGGGCGCTGTCTCTCCAGTTGTAAATGGGACAGTAGGATCGTAAGGGTTCTGTACCCTGTTCAGTTTGTCAACATTTCTCGAAGTGTCAATTCAAATTTAAAACTTGTGAGTTGTCGCTTTATGGCAAGGTGGTTTTTCAGTATGTGGAGCTGTCCGCCAAATTTGCATACACAACAGTGACGCCATTCGAACATCCACCGCCATCGTGAGGAACAAAGCATGTAAGATTTGCCTTCTAATGGTCACCTGCAGTCAACAATACCAGCTGATGGCCGCTTCCTACAAATTATTGCTCTTAGGTAACCCAAGTAAAATGCCACACAACAGTGCGCGCTGGCTTTTTGAAAGCAATTGGGAGGGCAATGCCGACCCAACGATCAGTTTGGCTTCAAGGCACCCATTACGGATAACAGTACAAACGTACTAGCACCACAACGGACGAAGAATGTAGACAAAGAATACCTGGACCAATGGCCTTGGATACTCTTCACCGACGAGCGCAGAATTTGACACATGACGATCGTCGTAGAGTACTGTAGAGTGTGTTATCTACCAGTGCAAATCTCAGACGTGAAGTCCCAGGAGTTCAGCAGGGAAGTCTGGTCACTCATGTTTCGGGCCGGTATTATGTACGGATGTCAGACGCCTCACATCGGTATCTTGCGTGATTTGAGGGCTGTGCAGTATCGGAACAGAATCCTGCCACCTGTTACATAGCCCTACAACCAACATTTTGGCGGTGAGTTCGTCTTTCAAGACGAAGACACTGAAGACCATCCTCGTGAAGACAAAGATGTGTCCTTCCGAAGAAACTGCCTTTATGTCATTTATTGTTTTATTATTTCACAGTTATTCCGTATATCACTCGATAAGATCCATAACATAAAACATGGGTGGTTGCTGTATGTTCAGCGGCCAATATCATGGATAAATTACCAAACACAGCACCAGATAATCGATCAGGAATATACATCTTAATTGAGATTAATATCCAAAGTAGTACATCGACTAAATGGGATGGTTCAAATGGCTCTGAGCACTATGGGACTTAACATCTGAGGTCATCAGTCCCCTAGAACTTAGAACTACTTAAACCTAACTAACCTAAGGACATCACACACATCCATGCCCGAGGCAGGATTCGAACCTGCGACCGTAGCAGACGCACGGTTCCGGACTGAAGCGCCTAGAACCGCTTGGCCACCGCGGCCGGCTAAATGGAATGCCGATTCAATATACAGTACTCTAGCAGCGATTGAGTGCCTCTGCTGCCGTGAACACATGAATACGCTTTGTTTAAAAAATCCTAAACAAATTTACCTTTGCTTTGCATATTGCTGAAGATGGATATCAAGTGATATGCAGAGCAGGCGAGGCGTAAAGCTTTGTGTCGTGCAGTCATTAAGGGTACACGAGTGGGCCTTCAGCTCCGAAAGCCCATATCGATGATGTGTCGTTGAATGGTTCGCACGCTGACACTTGCTGATAGCCCAGCATTGAAATCTGCAGCAATTTGCGGAAGGGTTGCACTTCTGTCATGTTGAACGATTCTCTTCAGTCGTCGTTGGTTCCGTTCTTCCAGGATCTTTTTCCGGCCGCAGCGATTTCGGAGATTCGATGTTTTACCGAATTCCTCATATTCACGGTACACACGTGAAATGGTCGTACGGAAAAATCCTCACTTCACCGCTACCTCGGAGATGCTGTGTCCCATCGCTCGTGCGCCAACTATAACACCACGTTCAAACTCACTTAAATCTTGATAACCTGCCACTGTAGCAGCAGTAACCGATCTAAGAACTGCGCCAGACCTTTGTTGTCTTATATAGGCGTTGCCGACCGCAGTGCCGTATTATGCCTGTTTATTATATCTGTATTTGAATACGCATGCCTATATCAGATTCTTTGGCGCTTTAGACTATTTGAACTCAAATTGGACGCCATTATTCTTGCGAAAACAGTACTGAGTACTGATTTGCATAGCCAACATACATTTCGCGTAAGATGAGAGATATTAGGACTTGTACAGAGGCATATACACGGTTCAGTCACATTAATGTGACCACCGGCAGTGTTAGATCTCAACTTGCAATAACATCTCGCAGACGAAGCTGGCAGCATGTGGAAGGTGTATTAAGCGTGTCGGGAGGACGCGGATAACAGTACAGTCGTTATCGTGATGCGAAAACGGAGCGATTTATCTGACGTCGTGAGTGGAAGTATTTCCGAAACGGCTAGGTTTGTAAACTGTTCATGTGTCGACGTGGTTAAAGTATACCTTGTACCTTGCATGGCAAAACGAGGCTATCCAAAACCGGCACTCAGGCAAGTGTGGTGCACCACGGGCCTTAGATGACTCGGGTGAGCGATGGCTGCGAAGATGTGTGCTGGTGAATAGATGTGCAACTGTAGAGCATCTGACTGTCCAGATGAACCAAGGGACTACCAAGAGTGTCTCCTAGACCGTCCAGCGAACGTTGCTGCGTATGGGCTTCAGCAGCAGGCGCCTGTTTCACGCACCCGTGCTGACGGCTGTTCATCGGCGACGAAGTCTGGAATTTGCATGCCAGTACCACAACTGGACGTCCACTGGACGGCGACAGGTGACCACCTTAGAAGAATGACGTTTCATGCTCTATCGGACAGTTGCGCATTAGCGTGTACGACCCTGCAACAATCGTCGGAAGGATCCGGACCAGTGTAGTGAGCATTGTGGAAGGGGTAATGTTTTCATGGCATTCTCTGGGTGATCTCCTCATTCTGGAAGACACAGTGGATCAACACAAGTATGTATCAATCCTTGGGAATAATGTCAACCCCTACGTGCAGTTTGCTTATTCCTCTACGCTTCGGCTTCTACCAGCAGGACAGTGACATGTCACCGAGCGAGGTGGCGCAGTGGTTAGCACACTGAACTCGCATTCGGGAGGACGACGGTTCAATCCCGCGTCTGGCCATCCTGATTTAGGTTTTCCGTGACTTCCCTAAATCACTCCAGGCAAATGCTGGGATGGTTCCTTTGAAAGGGGACGGCCGACTTCCTTCCCCATCCTTTCCTAATCCGCTAAGATCGATGACCTCGCTATTTGGTCTCTTCCCCCAAACAACACAACACAACCCAACAGTGACATGTCACACAACTCGCAGTGTACGTGCGCAGTTCGAAGACCACCAGCATGGGTTTACTCCACTCAGCTAAGTACCAAAATGCCCGGATTTAAACCCAACCTAGGAACTGTGGGACCAACTCGATCGGACTGTTCACGCTATAGATCCACAACCTAGAAACCTTGCCACTGGAGTTAGCGTGGCTCCACATCTCTGTCGGTACTTCCAGAACCTCATTGACACTCTTCCTGCATGTCCGCACTGCAAAAGGTGGTTAGCCAGGCTTTTGACAGGTGGTCAAATTGATGTCACTGGACCGTGTAAATAGTCGCTTTCTTCCCCACGATCTATTATTGGGAGTGGCGCAAGGTACCATACCCACCCAGCACCACCTATCAGTAGAACCTGTCCGTGTCCTCCATGCTCGCGATTCTGAGGTTCCCGCTGGAGGTCAGACGTAATTGTGCATCTGCACTGAAGTTGGATTCGTTGCCCATCAAGGCGAATCAGTTATATGAATGCGTGGTGTCTGCTCTTTCAGACATCTCCTAAAGAACAGACACCACGCGGAATCCGCAGCCGTGATACATTATATGTAAAATCCCAATGTAGGTGACGCCAATAGCTCTTTTCCTTTCCTTTCTCCCGCCTCCACCTTCAATTTACATATATGATGATACAGCCACCGTATAAACACAGACATTGTAACCGTCAATGACGTACCCGTGCCTCATTGGGCTAAAATGACGATACACTCTCTCTCTCTCTCTCTCTCTCTCTCTCTCTCTCTCCCTCTCTCTATCTCTCTCTCTCATATATATATATATATATATATATATATATATATATATATATATATATATATATGTGTGTGTGTGTGTGTGTGTGTGTGTGTGTGTGTGTGTGTGTGTGTGTGTGTGTGTGTGTGTGTGTGTGCGCGCGCGAGAGAGAGAGAGAGAGAGAGAGAGAGAGAGAGAGAGAGAGAGAGAGAGAGAATCACGGAATGTGCGAGCGTAAAGATTGTGAATGGCTGTGACAAACAACTGAAACCAGCCCGGATTTGCAAAATGCTAATCAATTCCGTAACTATCTCTTGTAGCATTATAGCAGCGCCTAAGACACAAATCGAAAATATCACGAAATAACCAGTCATGTTACCCGATTTTTATCTGTAGTTATGATCACGTGATTGACTTAAAATACATACACGGTGCTTTGCACGGCTAGAGATATAACTGCGCGCATTAGTCTCTAATCTTGCAAATCAGTCTGCACCCCGTCCTTAAATTTCTCGAACTTCGCTCTCCCAACGGATTTTTCTTCCATCATACGCTGAGACTTAAGAGATCCTTCCCAACTCCTCTTGAGAACAATAATTCCTCTTATGATTGGTAAGTGGTTGTTTGTTGCCCATCCTTTACCAAAGCACCTGAAAATACGAGTAAATTCCTGAAACTGTGTATACAAGTGATAAATAATGTTATCGATTAGATCGACCCAGACAGGTAAACATCGGGCGAGGCATTTCTTACGGTTTTATGTAAATACTGTTGTGTATATCAGACAGGTAATTTGTAATGACAGATGCTTATAATCTTGCCCATCTTCACATTCCTTGTGCTTTAACTAGGGTGTAATAAAATAGTCTTACATCTTGTGGTAACATGAAAGGGGTTCCCTTATTACTGCAGGAACGTTGCAACATTTTGGTAAAAAGTGCAATGCAGATAATTTCGTCACAAAAAGATATAGGATACGAAATACATTTTATGTTTAAAAAATAATAAATGTGATGTGGAGAATGCGAGTATTGTTATCCCCTTGTACGCTAAACAGACGAAAGAGCTAGTGAGGACATTATCTGTCTCTCGCCCACATATGGTAGGTACAGCAGGGAACAGGACGTAACGACCGATCACGAGACGTACGAATCACAGCTGAGAATACAGTCTGTATTATCTTTAATAACATATACCCAGGAGTATTTTCAGCCAACGGCCTAGTAACATATACCCAGGAGTATTTTCGGCCAACGGCCTTACCGCAGTGGTAACGCCGATTTCCGTCAGATCACCGAAGTTAAGCGCTGTCGGGCTGGACTAGCACTTGGATGGGTGACCATCCGGTCTGCCGAGCGCTGTTGCCAATCAAGGTGCACTCAGCCCTTGTGGAGGCTAACTAAGGAGATACTTGATTGAGGAGTAGCGGCTCCGGTCTCGTAAACTGAAATACGGCCGGGAGAGCGGTATGCTGGCTACATGCCCCTCCATATACGCATCCAGTGAAGCCTATGGGGTGAGGATGACACGGCGGCCGGTCGATACCGTTGGGCCTTCCAAGACCTGTTTCGGACGGAGTTTAGTTTTTATGAGTATTTCCAGAAGTGTAGTGTTATTGAAATTCCACATACTCGAAAGCTTTAATAAGTAATAGTCTAAGTCTGTTGAACAGGTGTCCCTCAAGTCTGCCATCTGAACAGCCTTTTCCAGACGCCAACATCTGGTTGTCATCCTTTTTGACTTACGTAAAGAATACGACACGACCTGGCGACATCATATCCTTGCCACATTGTATGAGTGGGGTCTCCGGGGCCCGCTCCCGATTTTTATCCAAAACTTCCCGTCACTCCGTACTTTCCGTGTCCAAGTCGTACAGCTCCTCCAGTACTGGTGTTGCTGAATGGCGCCTACAGGGAGCCATCCACAAGGTGCAGTCATGGGCTCTGACCTACAGCATCCAGTTTACAGCTGCAAAGTCGTGTGTTATGTATGCACTTCTGTCTGCATCGTACCGTTCATCCGCAACCCGAACTTTACCTTAATGACGATCCATTCACTGCAGTGGAGGCACATAGATTCTTAAGACTGGTTTCCGACGTTCGATTGACGGTTTCCTCACCTTCGTAAGCTTAAGCGGAAGTGCTGGCAGCACCTTAATGCCCTCCTCTGCTTGAGCAACACCAACTGGGGTGCAGATCGCTCTACGCTGCTGCTGCTCTACAGAGCCCTTGTTCAATCCCGCCTTCACTGTGGGAGCGTGGTTTTTGTTTCGGCGGCGTCCTCAGCGTTGTGTTTGCTCGACCCAGTGCACCACTGTGGCGTTCGCCAAGTGACGGGAGCTTTTAGAACGAGTCCGGTGACCAGTGTCCTGGTGGGGGCCGGAGTCCCTCCATTCAAGGTCAGGCGTGCACAACTGCTCGCCAGTTACGTTGCACACGTTCATAGTTCTCCTGCACATCCGAATTACCGTTTCCTTTTCTCAACCACAGCGGTTCATCTCCCGCATCAGCGGCCCAGGTCAGGCCTTACGATTGTGGTTCGCGTCCGGGCCCTTCTGTCTGAACTGGAGTCCTTCCCTTTACCACCTCTCCTCGAGGTCCATTCATGTACACCTCCATGGTGTACACCTAGGCCGCAGATTCTTCTGGACCTTTCGCGTGACCCTAAGGACTCCGTTAACCTTGTGACTATCTGCTATCATTTCCTCTCGATTCTCGACGTGTACCAGGCCACGAAGTCGTTTACACCGACGGCTCGATGGCTGATGGTCACGCAGGCTTTGCGTATGTTCATGGAGGACATATTGAACAGCACTCCTTGCCAGATCGCTGAAGTGTTTTCACTGCAGAGCTGACGGCCATATCTCGTGCTCTGGAGCACATCCGCTCATGCCCTGGCGAGTCATTTCTCCTGTGTACTGACTGTTTGAGCAGCCATCCTTTGGTAGCGTCCATTCAGGAGTCCATCTATGCCCTGGAAGGGTCCAGTCGTTCAGTGGTGTTTGTGTGGACCCCAGGACACGTCCGAATCCCAGGCAACGAGCTTTCCAACAGGCTGGCATCTCCGAAACTGACCTGCGTTCTGTCTTACACTGCAGGGTATTTCGGCTTTTTTTTTAAGACAGAATGGCATAACCTCAGTACGCACAGCAAACTACGTTCCATTAAGAAGACTACGAATGTGTGGAAGTCTTCCATGTGGTCCTCTCGCAGGGAATCAGTTGTCCTCTGCCGGCTCCGCATTGGCCATATGTGGCTAATGCATGGTTACCTCCTCCGTCGCGAGGACCCACCTCGGTGTCGCTGTGGTTCACAAATGACGGTCGCTCACCTCTTGCTGGAGTGCCCACTTTTAGCCGGTCTGTGGCGGACTTTTAACTTTCCCAGTACCCTATCTTCGCTGTTTGGCGACAATGCCTCAACAGCAGCTTTAGTTGTACGTTTTATTCGTGAGAGTGGGTTTTATCATTTGATCTAAGTTTTAGCGCTTGTCCTCCGTCCCTCTGTGTCTTCCACCCTAGTGCTTTTAGGGTGGAGGTTTTAATATATTTCAGAGTGGCTGGCTTCTCCTTTTTATTCTCATGGTCAGCCAACCATGGTAATCTGATCTCTTGTTTTGATCTCTTATACATGTTTCTTGCGCCTCTCTGTGATTTTCTTGTCTGATTTTGTCCATTTTAGTGTTTGTTGCCCTTCTGTCATTCTTGTGGTTTTCTCCTTTCTTCCAGCTGTGTTTGGCATGTCTCGATTATTTTACTCCCACCCTTGTGGAATTATTTTAATCAGAACGAGGGACCGATGACCTAGCAGTTTGGTCCCTCCCCCCGTCTTTTAAACCAACCAGCTGCAGAGTAATTATATGTAGTTTGATTTCTTACCCCAGGTATCTGGTTGTCTTCATTCCGCGTGGAAGATATGTGCTGTGTATCTTGTTTGGAATTTGTCAGCTTGTGTGGTTTCAACATGATGGGCACACTTTGCACTCGTTGTTCGAAACCACATTGATTTACAGTTTGGACAACAAGGGACTGGTCGCGGTGGTCCTGTTCCGTGGCCAGCTCTTTCACCAGACGTGACCCCAGTGGATTACTACTTATGATGGAATGTGAGGAGCCCAATATAGGAGATTCCTATCGAGACATGCATCTGGTTGATAGGATTTTTGCAGAGGCAGAAGTACTAGACCAAGCTCTTGAGATTCTTGAGCGTGTGAGACAATTAATTGTGCGTCTCTGTACACTCTGTCGTAGTCCACATGTTGAGCAGTACGTTTTAGGGAACCGTTCTAAATTTGTTGCCTATTGTACTGTACGCTGACAGGACAGATTGGACACGCTGTGGTAAATGTGCGTGTTTCGTCTGGGGATTGTTGCATTATCATGTGTTTCGTGTAGTACGTTTTGATGATCGTATATTAAAGAAATTTTCATTGTTGCGAAATTACGTTCACGGAAAAAGGGTAATTGGCGTATAATTCTATAACGAGCCACCAGAAATCATGGGTACCTTACACCAAAATATTTAGATAATTTCCCTGAACAACCTCTGAACGGGGCAGAACGATTGGTCTCTGGGAGGCGGGTCTGTCGGTCCGTGACACTGTGGCCAGTACAGAGCATGCTGCTTAACAGTGAGACGTATGTGGAACCTGTGAAGAGTAGAGGGCTGTACACAGCTCCGCACATAGGCACGATGTGAACACGGCGCGAGATGACCGCCATCTTATCTGCTTAGACGTAACTGACAAAATAGCTTCGTCCACAGTGCTGACGCAACGTTGGAGCACTGCAACGAGTGTCGATATGTCTGCGTCGACAGTTCGACAACGTCTTCTGCGAGCTGGACTGGTGCCACGCATGCCATTGCGTCTGCCTCCATTGACCAGAAACCACCATCGCCGCAGACTGCAATGGACATGCGAATGTCTTGCGTGCTGAGTGGCAAAACGCTTCTACATGTCCTACAGTGATGGGCGTATACGTGTCCGACCCCGCCATGGTGAACGCAGTCGGACAGACTGTATTGTTTAGCACCGAGCAAGGTAGCACAGTGATGAGCACACTAAACTCGCATTCGGGAGGACGACGGTTCAAACCCGCATCCGTCCATCATGCATGTGGCGAGGAATGTGCAAGCCTTCTTCGAAGAATGACGGGTATCACTGATCCCCCGGCCATCTCGTTCACGTGACATGTCGCCCATCGAATATATCCGGGATACAGTCGGTCAGCAGCTTGTTCGTTCGGGCTCTCCTGCGGCTGCAGTTGATGTTTTGTAGACGCGCCTACAAACTGCGTGGCAGAGTATTCCCTAGCAGCATATTCAGGTGATCTTTGATTCCGTGGCTCGATGTCTAGCGGCACTGATTACAGCGTGTGGTGGCGCTACTCAGTACAGTCACAGTGCATGTACGGCTCTGTAATGCTAATCATTTGTGTAGTGTCATGTCCCTAGTCGGTAGAATACATTTCATTGTGATCACATCTCTGGATTTTGGTGTTCCACTTTTTCCTAACAGTAGTGTAATTTGGGCCAACTCAATTAAGGCACAAGGAAATGTTAAGCCCAAAACCAAGTCATCAGTGCTATAACAGCCTTTGGAAGTTACAGCGTTTCTGTAGGTGGTATGCTCTTGCCTTCTTCTGATTTGTGCAGTAATTTAACCATTTATGAGAGGGAGACTGCTACAGTTACTAACAGTAGTGTAGCACGACGTTTTTCACGTTTACAAATCACTGTCAGAGGTGAAAGAATCAGCATTCAGCATATAGAGTCTTGTAATCGAACGAGGGATTGAACCTGAACATTTGCATTAGTCGTCTGACACCCTTTTAGCTGCTCAGATGAGAGACATACTTGGTCAAGTGTTTCATGTAGATCTCTCTCCAACAAGCTTAGTATTCTTATACTAACCAACCTCGCTATACATTAACTCTCTAAATAAGGAGATTAGTGATTGACAATACGAACTTCCTTTTAAAAGGAACAGCAGCATCTGTTAATTGGCTACTGGTCATGCTATTCCTCTTTATGTTATAAGCAAATTCTGAAGCATGTTTCAAAAATCTTTGCAGATCAATTGAGCATACATTTTCAGTAGGATTCCTCAAGGATTTAGGGCTGCATTACAAATCACAGAATTTAAATCCAAGTTGAAGCTTTTCTCCAGAAAAACACCTTCTGTTTCCTCCAGGACATACTAAACTCCACTTAATTACATTATGGGAACATAATTTCAGGAAACGAAAAGGGATTTCGAAAATATTAAAATGAATTGAAAAGGAGGGCAAAAATGTTAATGCAAAAAGCATTCAGGTTTGTTTATCCTCATTACTCGCGGCATTTCGTCGATTCCCATAAGAGTTCAAGCGTAGTGTGCATCCACACTGAAGTGATTAGATTAGTTAGATTAGATTAGTACTTGTTCCATAGATCATGAATACGACACTTCGTAATGATGTGGAACGTGTCAGGTTAATGAAAGGCATCTATACAAGATATTACATTAGACAAAATATTACATGACACTCAATATGTTTTTTTAATTTTTTTTTGTGGAGGTTGGGAAATTACCCACTTACTATATCCAAAAATTCATCTAATGAGTAGAAGGAGTTGCCATTAAGAAATTCTTTTAATTTACTTTTAAATGCTATATGGCTATCTGTCAGACTTTTGATGCTATTAGGTAAGTGACCAAAGACTTTTGTGGCAGCATAATTTACCCCCTTCTGAGCCAAAGTTAGATTTAACCTTGAGTAGTGAAGATCATCCTTTCTCCTAGTGTTGTACCCATGTACACTGCTATTACTTTTTAATTCGTTCGGATTGTTAATAACAAATTTCATAAGTGAATGTATATATTGTGAGGCTACAGTGAAGATTTCTAGCTCTTTAAATAAGTGTCTGCAGGATAGCTCCAGCAATTATTCTGATTACACGCTTTTGTGCAATGAACACTCTTTTACTCAATGATGAGTTACCCCAGAATATGATGCCATACGAAAGCAGAGAATCAAAATAGGCGTGGTAAGCTAATTTACTCAGATGTATATCGCCAAAATTTGCAATGACCCGAATAGCATAAGTAGCTGAACTCAAACGTTTCAGCAGATCCTCAGTGTGTTTTTTCCAGTTCAACCCCTCATCAATGCATACACCTAGAAATTTTGAATATTCTACCTTAGCTACTGATTTCTGATCGAAGTCTATATTTATTAATGGGGTCATTCCATTTACTGTGTGGAACTGTATATACTGTGTTTTGTCAAAGTTTAATGAGAGCCCATTTGCAGAGAACCACTTAATGATTTTCTGAAAAACATCGTTTACAATTTCACCAGTTAATTCTTGTCTGTCGGGTGTGATAGCTATACTTGTATCATCGTCAAAAAGTACCAGCTTTGCATCTTCGTGAATATAGAATGGCAAGTCATTAATATATATTAAGAACAGCAGAGGACCCAAGACCAAACCTTGCGGCACCCCATTCTTGATTGTTCCCCAGTTTTAGAAATCAGCAGTTTTTTGCATATTATGTGAACTGTTTATTTCAACTTTCTGCACTCTTCCAGTTAGGTATGATTTAAACCATTTGAGCACTGTCCCATTCATACTGCAGTACTTGAGCTTATCTAGAAGTATTCCATGATTTACACAATCAAAAGCCTTTGATAGAGCACAAAAAATCCCAACGGGTGACTTCCGGTTACTCAGAGCATTTAATATTTCATTAGTGAAAGTATATGTAGCATTTTCCGTTGAAAAACCCTTCTGGAAACCAAACTGACATTTTGTTAAAACTTTATTCTTACAAAGGTGTGAAACTACTCTACAATACATTACTTTATCAAGAATTTTGGATAAGTCAGTCAGAAGAGAGATTGGGTGGTAGTTGTTGACATCAGACGTATCCCCTTTTTTATGCAATGGTATAACAATGGCATACTTCAGTCTATCTGGGAAAATACCCTGCTTCAGAGAGCTATTACATATGTGGCTAAGAATCCCACTTCTTTCTTGGGAACAAGCTTTTATTATCCTACTGGAAATGCCACCAATTCCATGTGAGGTTTTATTCTTGAGAGAGTTTATTATCTTCCTAATTTCAGATGGAGAGTTGGGTGGCATTTCAATTCTATCAAATGGTGTGGGTAAGGCTTTTTCCATTAACTGCTTTGCTTCTTCTAATGAACATTTAGATCCTATGTTCTCTACAATATTTAAAAAATGATTATTCAAAATGTTTTTGACTTCCGGCTTGTTGTTTATCAAGTTTCCATTCACTTTGATGGTGATGCCATCATCCTGTACTCTTGGTTGTCCTGTCTCCCTTGTAATAATATTCCAAATTAATCTCAGACATGATGCACATGCTTCTGGACTTTTTAATAACCTTTCTTAATGTAGCACAGTAGTTTTTATAATATTTGGCTGTTTCTGGGTCATTACTCTTTCTTGTTGTTAAATACAGTTCCCTTTTGTGGTTACAAGATATTTTTATTCCTTTAGTAAGCCAAGGTTTTTTGCACAGTTTCTTATAATTAGATTTAACCACTTTCCTGGGGAAACAGTTTTCAAATTCTCTTACAAGTGTATCATGAAATAAGTTATATTTTAAATTAGCATCGGGTTCCTTGTACACCTCATCCCAGTCTAACTGCTGAAGATTTTCTCTGAAATTTCTAATTGTTGAGTCATTAATTGAACACACAACTTTGGACGGTAGTTTTGAATTACTGAATGGAGCTGTGTCATATACTGTAACTAGCTGAGCATCATGATCAGAAAGCCCATTCTCAACAGGACAAGAATTTATGTTTTTAAACCTATCGTGGTCTATAAAAGTGTTATCTATCAATGTGCTGCTGTCCTTTACTACCCGAGAAGGAAAATTAATGACAGATGTCAAATTGAAAGAATGGAGCAAGACTTCCCGGTCATTCTTCCTATTACACTCTTTCAGTGAGTCAACATTGAAGTACCTACAAATAATAATTTGCTTTCCCCTATCTGACAGATAGCGCAACAAGGCATCCAAGTTTTCCAGGAATAAATGGAAATCTCCTGAAGGGGACCTATATACTGTTACTATTATAAAAGGGCCCTCCTTCAGTTTAAGTTGGCAGGCACATGCTTCTATATGTTGCTCTAGACAAAACTTTTTTGCATCTAAGCTTTCTACACAGTGATAACTTTTGACATATGTGGCAACTCCTCCTCCCACCTTATTCTCTCTACTCATATGTGCAGCTAGTTTATAACCACTGATATTTACCTTTTCCATATCAGACACAATGTGATGCTCAGACAGGCATAGTATATCTATTACATTATTAGATTCAATGTCATCTAAACAAACCAGGAGCTCATCTACCTTATTCTTCAATCCCGGAATATTTTGGTGAAAAATGGTAACATTATTTTTTACTTTACTTTTGTTAGAATCTACTTTTTTCTTTAATCCACCAATATTTTGGTTAAATATGGTAACATTATTATTTACTTTCCTGTTGTGAGAATTTTGTGAGTTTTGGACCTCTTTTGCACCTGCCTGTCTGAACTTCTCATTGGACACTGATATTAGTCTAAAAAAGAGGTACATCCATGAGTACTAGTGTCCCCCCTTATGGATTTTGCTACCAACCCTGCCAGTGGTCATTAGTCATCCTCGCTTTAATTATATATGTGGTGTCTGTTCTTTCGGATGCGATCACTTCAGTGCGGATGCACACCGCACTCAAACCCCTATGGAAATCGTTGAAATGCCGCGAGTAATGAGGATAATGGGCAAGAGGCACTACGTCAGTAGTGAGTGGATAAGTTGACAATTTGGTCTGACGGAAGGAATGCTAGGGAAGTCTGTGTAATTGCGATTATCACTGTATCTCGATGGCACAGTGGTCAGTGTCATTGTCATCTTGCCGTATCCACAGAAGGTCTCCTTCATAGGGGATTTTGCAGTTTGGTGGACATCCCAAGCCAAACTGTATCCCACTGAGCGATTTCCATACAGTTCAAGATTCTGCATCACAAGGAGCAATCTTTCCATACATTTCAAATGGTTTGGAAATTTAGGTATCCATTACTTGGCTCTAGTTTTCACTACATCATTGCATTATATTAATCTCATCCATGGAATCCAACTGAGAGGGTACGGACCAAGGATTCGCTTCTGGGGCAGGGGTCTCGCCAATCCTCAAATATAAATCACCATTATCCCCACTTTTAAAGTGTCACTTATGAATCTGACTATAATAGTAATAAGAACAATGAAACATTTAATTACAAAAATATACAGAATGTTTTACTATAGTAATAATAATAATAATAATGTGTTTGTATCTGTGCTCAGGCCAGTATTTATGATCTATAGACATCTAGGCAGAACTTTGCTGTTATTACGTACTAATATGACAGATACCACTTTTTATTCCTGTACTTGTATTGTCTGCAAAAGAGAACAAAATTTCTTTTTACAGTGCTAGTGAAAGATCGTTTATGTGTATCAGAAACAGAGGACCTAAAACAGACCTCTGTTGTGCACCAAGTGTGATTGCTTCAAGTCTTTGGTGCCTATTGCTATTTGATTGACATACTGGTGGTACATTCAATTTATAGTCAGTGGATTAGATAGGAACTGTGAATCACATGTCTCAAATATTCTGTAATAAGATATTTTAACTTTCGCTTAAGTATAACGTGACTCCCACTATCAAGAGCCTTAGCCAACTCACAAAATATTCCCAATGATGATGATTTCTAATTAATTGATTCTCGTGTATCACATATCAAGGTCAATACACCACAGCTTGTTCAGCTGACAGTCCTTTTTTGAAATCCAAACTCTGTGCCTTTGAGTGTTTTCTGCACTGTTTATAAAGCCTTTTGTACATTTTATCTCCATTTTTGTAGAGTAGGATGACAAAGTCATGTTTATCTGTGAAAATACTAATATGAAAAGATTGCTTATATAATTACCTTGTTGTCTTATAAACTTCAGCTGAGCAACATGTGATTATTTTCCTACTGATTTAATCGTAATTGCTTGAGCAAGTATTTTAAGAGTTGGTAATGCTGGGGACATCTTTGGGAGATGTAGGATATAAAACTTTATTAAATTTGTTTTGGAATGTTTTTATTTGAAAACTTAGTCTATCTATTAGTGCTCAGATTTAAATTATCTTTTACTCTGCATTGCAGAAAATGTATTAAAAGAGTAATTTTGGGCTACATTATTTGGTCAAGACATTGTATACTCGAAAGCAATTTCCTCATTTCTTGTTTCATTTATTCTGTCTAATATTTTCTGTGCTCAGATAGTACTTACCTTATTACTGGAGGAACTTCTTTTTTTCTAAAAATAACATATGTTTTGATGGTCTGATCACTTTAAGCATGATTCTGTTGGTTATACAGGGTTTATGAGCATTTAGTATATCTTAAGTGATGGTACACTATGTATAAAACAGTTCCTGCAAATGATACCTACTGCTGTTTACAAGGTACTACCCATTCTCCCCAACTATTGAAACTATAAAACAGATACTGAATTCCTGTGGGTTAAAAATATCACCAGAGAAATTAGCTGTTGCCCATTTGCAAAGAAACAATTATAAACAGCATTTGTTGTTGGTTAATTTTCAAACTATAAAACGCTAATAAAATCCCAGGATCAATTTCTAAGAATCCATAAGTTGCAAGATTGTAGACATCCACTACAAAACACTGTTTAATCGTGAAATGGTGTGAACTGTAGCAGGGCAACTCAGAAATGTGTGAGACGACAATGTAAAACAGTTTAGTGTACTGTCACAAGTATATGTAGACAGAGGTCTTGGGTATAGTTCTCATTGAATGCTATGTGTATTTCACATATGGTGTGTCATGTAGAGAATCGGGATAGCTTAGATAGTACATAGGGATGACATCATACATGACTGGACCATGACAGTTAAACTTTCAATACTAGGTGATCTGGGAGATAGATGACACCCAAAGCATCATTTAATACCTGTAGAGTATGTTACAGGAGAGTGGAGACACTTGCCAATTTTGTATCAAGTTTCTGAAGACATCAAGTCATTAAACATAGCCTTCATTAGAGACTTCCTGGCATCCTGTGTTTCTCTTGTCTCTTGTCAGACTGTGTATAGTTGTCGTAGAGAGTTTACAATGTATGCTCAACAACTCTCCAAATGGGTTACTAAAACAGAGCAGAACATGGTCCAACCAATCTGGTGTCTCTCACACCATACTGATTAAGGTGGTAATACACTGGAGTTTCATTTGAGAGTACAGTGATTCAGATCCTTGTCTGACCATCTAGATTTAGGTTTTCCATTGTTACCTAAACTCCTTTATTTAAGGCTATTTGGTTTCTTTGAAAAGGAGTCAGACAATCATTTTTCCCCCATCCATCTCCAGGCCTAGCCTGTGACCCAACTCTGATTATTGCAGAAAGAGACTAATATGGAACTGCCAGTTTTCTCATCTGGAATGATACAATGTTAGGAGCATGTACACCATCGCACCTGTTTAAACGATAATGTAATGGCTCTGGCCCATAGGGATGGCATATCCTTATAATCCACACACTATTGTCACTTTTGCATAATTAGGTAAGTGCAACACCAGGTGGACCAGTAGCTACATCATGAGGACCTAATGAATCTAGAGTGGTTAGCTAACTCTCCAGACTTATATCTGATTAAACATGTGTGAGACAATGTAGGATGAAAGATTACAGGCTGGACACCGGCACCACACACGTGTAACGGTGGGAGGCATTATCCCAAGTTATGCTGAATGGTGTGTCCCACAGTGTAGAGAGATTCTATCCATCCTGTATTTCTTGAAAAGGTATTATGTTCTGCATTGACCTTCCTATATGCCACTGATAGAAGGCTATCATTGTACGTCAGTTGCTGCCTGTAACAGGTTATCCTGTACACTCTGTATCGTTATCACTGTGTCACATGTCACTATATTGCCGGAGATCATTTCTGATGTTCACATTTTTTATGGATCTAAAAGATCCCTTAACTTATAGATGCAAGTGTAATATGGTTTGCATTATGAATGAATGCTCAAAGTGCTACAAATTTAATTTGTTGGTGTGTCCAAACGTTTTTGGGAAAATGCCAGATCGTGAGCCTGATAAGTTTTCTTTCCACCCTTGTCCATCTCAGTTAATGGCTTACCTCTAGTAAGTTAAATAACACCAACAGAATGTTAAACTGAAACCTGCCTACCTTCTTCTTTCTTGCTTAAGAAGAAGAAGAAAAACTTTCACAATTTGTGTGAACAATATGATTTTCTTTTATGTATAGAAATTATTCTGTTGTTGCTAGTTAATAAATTTATGTGCACACAATAAAAGTCAAATGGGTTTCACTAAACTGATAATATATCAGTAATAATCTGGTTGTTGTTGTTGTTGTGGTCTTCAGTCCTGAGACTGGTTTGATGCAGCTCTCCATGCTACTCTATCCTTTGCAAGCTTCTTCATGTCCCAGTACGTACTGCAGCTTACATCCTTCTGAATCTGCTTAGTGTATTAATCTCTTGGTCTCCCTCTACGATTTTTACCCTCCACGCTGCCCTCCAATACTAAATTGGTGATCCCTTGATGCCTCAGAACATCTCCTACCAACCGATCCCTTCTTCTAGTCAAGTTGTTCCACAAACTCCTCTTCTCCCCAATTCTATTCAATACCTCCTCATTAGTTATGTGATCTACCCATCTAATCTTCAGCATTCTTCTGTAGCACCACATTTCGAAAGCTTCTATTCTCTTCTTGTCCAAACTATTTATCATCCATGTTTCACTTCCATACATGGCTACACTCCATACAAATACTTTCAGAAACGACTTCCTGACACTTAAATCTATACTCGATGTTAACAAATTTCTATTCTTCAGAAATGCTTTCCTTGCCATTGCCAGTCTACATTTTATATCCTCTTTACTTCGACCATCATCAGCTATTTTGCTCCCCAAATAGCATAACTCCTTTATTACTTTTAATGTCTCATTTCCTAATCTAATTCCCTCAGCATCACCCGAGTTAACTCGACTACATTCCATTATCCTCGTTTTGCTTTTGTTGATGTTCATCTTATATCCTCCTTTCAAGACACTGTCCATTCCGTTCAACTGCTCCTCCAAGTCCTTTGCTGTCTCTGACAGAATTACAATGTCATCGGCAAACCTCAAAGTTTTTATTTCTTCTCCATGGACTTTAATACCTACTCCAAATTTTTCTTTTCTTTTCTTTCCTTTACTGCTTGCTCAATATACAGATTGAATAACATCGGGGATAGGCTACAACCCTGTCTCACTCCCTTCCCAACCACTGCTTCCTTTTCATGTCCCTCAACTCTTATAACTGCCATCTGGTTTCTGTACAAATTGTAAATAGCCTTTCACTCCCAGTATCAATGATATAAAGTTACCTTAATGTTTAGGTGTATTGTACTACAGTTTTCTAAATTTGTGTTAAGTTTCCATATGTTTCCAAAACATTCGGTGAGAAAAGTTATTCTTTCTTGTTTAATTTAAGTATCTTTGGACATGATTGTTTAATCCGATGCTACTGCTAAAAGTATTTGAGACCCTTGAGTATTACTTGGAATAGTAATTTCTCTTTCTTTTTCAGGAATAATATCCTACACGGAGTATCTGTTTCTGCTGTCAATACTTACAAGTACGTAAATCTATGTTTACAGTTCAGTATTTTTTTCTGCACCACTTGTTTGTAGTTACTAATTCTTGAGTAGTGTAAATAAATTAGAAAAGAGCAGCTATCTCTATTTTTGGTTTCTAGGTGTTGATTTGCTGTCTCAAAGTGTTCACGTTGGATTTGTTTGTCATTTGTCTTATTTTTGTCCTAGAAGTTGGAGACATATTGTATTACCATCATTTATCTTTGTGTAAATAGCTAAAAATGTGGTAAATGACTGAGTTGATAGGTAGCAGTATGGTATTACAGTAGTCTATTGCACAGTGCTTATAATACAATCTTGTGGTGTGTTAGAAACCTGCTCTGTGATGTGATCTAACAATTAGAGATTACACAAATGAAATCCATAAATACAATCCAATTCTTGATTCCTAATTGACAAATCATTCAAGTCAGCCTTTTCCTGCTGTTGGTAATGTGTCTGTTTCCAGATAGTCAGAAGGCAATGATCCTTGCTTAAAAACTGCAGTTAAAAAGTAGAATATTGTCCACTCATGGAAGTTGAGATCATCATACTTCATCTGGGAGTCTTTATGTTGAAACCGCAAAGCAGTTGGGGTGGGTTGTGCTATGTATTTGGAATGCTATATCAAACAGAAGACTTCCTGGAACTACTGCATGAATTATCACTGCTGAGTTGTGGCCACATGAAAGTCTGATCACATCGAAGAACATGTTACTACCCACAACATTATGTACTATAATGGATGCTACACAATAAATCCCATCTGTGTTCCAGCTACTCCAACTTCTATGAATTGCACAGTAATGAACTGCCTGTCCAATCTCCAGAATTCTCCTGGCTCCATCCTCCATGAAGACTTGTTCTCATATTATGTCTGTCTCTGTTATCTCCCAGTTTCCTAATGACTGGTACTCCATCCCTTCCCCACAGATTTATACTTCTCTTTGTGCCTCATTTTAGTTATATTTACACTCTGTATATGTGGGGGGAGGGTGGTGAAGTGTGGGAAGAGATGAGGAGGGTGTAAGTTTAAAGAGTAACACAAATTATGCACTGGAAAATTACAGGGTCTGAAATTTCATAATTGATTCTGGCAGTTAGAGATTCATATATTTGATGTGAAGGAAGTGCACCTCTTAATTACTATAATTTGTCCTTTAAAAAGTTAAAGACAAATTTCCAAACATTGTTTATTGTTTTAGGAAGAGTATGAAAGATATTATTGTTTCAGAACCTCAAACTGGATTTCGTATTGCATTCAACATGTTTGATACTGATGGTAATGAGCGTGTTGATAAGACTGAATTTCTTGTGGTAAGTACATTGATTTCAAACTCCTATCATTTATAAGCTGCTCCTTGTTTACATTGTAATGCATAAATTTCTAGCCACATGATTTTGTGCTAAATATCTTTCAATTTTGGAACAATGGTTCTTTTCATAGGTGGAAGAGTACAAATTTTACATCATGTTTGAGTTGAATAGTGCTCCCCTCCCCCTCCAAATTTTCGTTACACAATTCAGGAGCATGTGAATTACGGATTATCACAACAGTGGATTTGCCATGCAGCTCCCAGAGATAAAATAATGTTGTACTGACCACCACATTCACCCAGTTTGAGTCCTTGTAATTTCTTCTTGTGGAATTTTGTAAAGACTGCTTGTGCCACCATTTGAAACAGTGCTAGCCAACCTACACGTATGGATCTCTGCAGCTATTGCAGCAATTGACAAAAACATCAAACAAAGCACTTGGGCAAGTTTCTCCAGCTATGTGCATACTGTGCAAAGCATGTTGTAAAATTTGAACATTTATAACGTGCTCAAAGTTTTTTTACATTCATTTCAATTTCTACCGTGACTATTTTTTTTTTCTGAAATGTTACAGTCAACAACAATAATTACATTTTGAAACTGAAAACATAATTTTCACTCACACTGTATTGTAGATTTTTAATAATAGTACTGCAACTGTATTGTATATTGTAAATACTTCCCACTGAATGAGTACTGTTTTCAGCAAAGTTACAGTCATTACGATTGTACAAAAATTGGACAAGTAGCTATAGTGGTTGAAAGTGTGTGATTGGGGAAGAACAATTATTGACATAATAAGTTTCAAGCTTTCAGAAATTTGTTAATTAAAATGAAGAAACTGGAGGGAAGGGGGGGGGGGGAGGCTCACAAGTTTTGGCACAGAAGCAGAATGAAAATGACACAATGTAATTAATTCCCAGAGCAGATAATATACTATACAAAGCAGCAAGTCCTATGTTCAAATACCGGTCTTATAAAGTGATGGAAGGCAAGGGGGATACACAAGTTGCATCAATTAACACAAGTAAGTAGAAATAATGTGTTGACAGAGGGGTGAGTGGGGGGGGGGGGGGGGGGGGGGATCTGGGTGAGAAAATTGGTGGTAGTGAGTGAAAGACTTAGAAGAAAAGGAAGTACTGTGAAGACAATGTAGAATAGTGAAGAAAACAAGATGGAATGATAACACAAGGAAAAATTAGTGTAATTCAGTGCCAGATGAAAGAAAGAAACTAGAAGTGATGATCAGTTCCTGTGAGGGAACAATATGACCTCGTGACAAAATAAGTTCCAGAATCGGCACTGTCAAAGTATATATTGCAGTGCAGTATAAGGTGTTTTCCTGTGTAGTCTATATATCGTCATTCAGTATTTTCAGTTGTCAATAAATGCAGGCTGCTGAATGATATGTGGAACAACACATGTAATGTCACATACATGTCTTTCTTCTGTTATTTATTTGTTAAATGCTTCCCTGCATACGAATATGTTTAACACTAAGTGGATCAATGAGGAATATTTTATATTAGGAAAGATTGCTTGTATATGAATCATAAGAAGATGACCAGACAAAATACTTCACTTTTTTCAGATGAAGCAAGCCAACTTAAAATGGTTGTAAGAAGATTTTATGTACAGTATACCTCATATCTGGAATAGAGATGTGTTGCAGGGGATGTATGAGATTGAGGTTCTTAGAGGATTTTCTTCCAAGTAGAGTGCAATTTATTTTATGATATGCTAGGAGGAATTGTAGGCTAATACTGGTGAAAATATTGATTAAAGACACAGTCTTGTAGTTACAAAGGAGTTCAGCTGATGTATTATCAAGTCTGGATTGAGGCAAACTACACTGAAAATTTATTGCTGTACAATGTTGGTAACTGCAGGAATGAAAGATATGGACAGAAATTGTTTCAGTTTTACTTGGAGAGTTTGTAACCAAGAATAATGTTCACTGTGAGAGAGTTAACAAACAGTGAAAGGCATAGCTTGTGTATTTAATGTATATGACAACATAGTGATGTTAGTTCTATGAGACTGAAACAGATATCAAAGACTGATATTTTTGCCATAAAAAGAAGTCCTATAGTTGCAGCAAATGCCATTAAGGCTACAGAGAAAATATTTTTCAGTGACTCTGTAGTTAACTTGAGACCGTAAGAAAGATTACCACTTCCAATGTCATTACCATAAATTTATATATGTCGGATAGCCATAAAGTCTTTATTCTCATGTCAGAAAAATAAAGTTATGTAATTATTTCCTTGTTTGTGAATACATGTCTGCAGTCCTAGCAGACACTGAAATTCCCAGATCACAGAACCGTACCCTGCAAAATGGCACAGCCTGTCCCCAATTTAACAGTGGGCTGTGGTATTTTGCTTTCTCTCTTTAGTGGTGCACTACAGTACTGTGAGGAGGAGGAGGAGGAGGAGGAGGAAGAGGAGGAGGGCGATTTCAGTGTGTGGCAGAACTGCAGACATGTACCAGCAAACAAAAAAAGATTAAATGTTTAACCCGAAAGAACAGATACCATCTTCATATATATATAAACTCGTCTAGCTTGAAGGGGGAAACCAGATGGCGCTATGGTTGGCCTGCTATAAGGCGCTGCCATAGGTCAAACTGTTATCAACTGCATTTTTTAAAGTAGGAACCCTCATATTTTATTAAATATTCATGTAGTACGTAAAGCAATATGAATGTTTTAGTTGGACCACTTTTTTCACTTTGTGATAGATGGAGCTGTAATAGTCACAAATGTATAAGTACATGGCATCACGTAACATTCCGCCAGTGCAGACGGTATTTGCTTTGTGATACATTACCTGTGTTAAAATGGACCATTTACCAATTGCAGAAAAGGTTGATATTGTGTTGATGTGTGGCTATTGTGATCAAAATGCCCAACGGGCGTGTGCTATGAATGCTGCTCGGTATCCTGGATGACATCATCCAAGTGTCCAGACCGTTCCCGGATAGTTATGTTATTTAAGGGAACAGGAAGTGTTCAGCCACATGTGAAACATCAACCACAACCTGCAACAAATGATGATGCCCAAGTAGATGTTTTAGCTGCTGTCGCAGCTAATCCGCACGTCAGTAGCAGACAAATTGCATGAGAATCGGGAATCTCAAAAACGTCGGTGTTGAGAATGTTACATCAACATCGATTGCACCTGTACCATATTTCTATGCACCAGGAATTGCATGGCAATGACTTTGAACATTGTGTACAGTTCTGCCACTGGGCACAAGAGAAATTACGGGATGGTGACAGATTTTCTGCACGCATTCTGTTGTGCGACGAAGCGTCATTCACCAACAGTGGTAGCGTAAACCAGCATAATATGCTCTATTGGGCAATGTAAAATCCACGATGGCTGCAACAAGTGGAACATCAGCGATCTTGGCGGGCTAATGTATGGTGCGGCATTATGGAGGAAGGATAGTTGGCCCCCATTTTATTGATGGCAATCCAAATGGTGCAATGTATGCTGATTTCCTACATAATGTTCTACCAATGTTACTACAAGATGTTTCACTGCATGACAGAATGGCGATGTACTTCCAACATGATGGATGTCCGGCACATAGCTCGCATGCAGTTGAAGCGGTATTGAATAGCATATTTTATGACAGGTGGATTGGTGGTCCAACTAAAACATTCATATTTCTTTACGTACTACACGAATATGTAATAAAAAATGGGGGTTCATATTTTAAAAAACGCAGTTGGTATCCTATATATAAAGCCGTGAGTAATGAGCGTAATGGCAGGGACACTACGAATATAGTGCAGGACAATAAGTTGGGATTGTGGGTCTCACGGGAGGCATGCCAGAGACAAGTCTTTGCAGTGGCACTATCCTCTGTGTCCTCGGTGGCTCAGGTGGCTAGAGCGTCTACCATGTAAGCAGGAGATCCCGGGTTCGAATCCTGGTCGGGGCACACATTTTCAACTGTCCCCATTGATGTATATCAGCGCCTGTATGCAGCAAAGGGTATTCATTTCATTGTATTGATTTACTTGTAATTTCATTCTAATGAGCTGCACGGTCACCGATGGTATCTGTTCTTTCGGACATGTCTGAAAGAACAGATACCAAGGTTCACCGGCCATTTGACCATTTTCTGTGCAAATGCACAAACAGTGCCCGAACTCGTACGGGAATTGATAAAGCCGCGAGTAATGAGTGAAATGGGCAGGGGCACTACGAATATAGTGCGGGACAATAAGTTGGGAATTTGTGTCCCACGGGAAGCATACCAGAGATAAGTCTGTGCAGTCGCACTGTCCTCTGTGTCCTCAGTGGCTCAGATGGATAGAATGTCTGCCATGTAAGCAGGAGATCCCAGGTTCGAATCTCAGTCAGGACACACATTTTAAACTGTCCCCTTTGATATATATATGAACACCTGTATGCATGTAAGGGTATTCATTTCATTGTAGTGATTTAATTGTAATTTCATATAACACAGGCCAGAAGCTACACATAACCAGTGATAACAATGGTGGCATATTTACTGTATAATTTCATCATCAGACTTAGTCCAAAGCTACTGTAAATATTAGATGTTCATGGATCACAGTTTACATGATGTTTGTCAGTTACTTATCACTCCCAGAGTGAGTTCCAAGAGTTTTATAAAAATACTGACTCATAGATGTTCAAAGGTTGATAACTGATCCTGAACTGAGTGACTACATTTCAATTCTGTACTAACTGCACAGTGTTCATTCTGACTGTCACAGATTTGTCGACCAAACAAATGCTGACCAGGGATTAACTGAAGCATTGTTCAGTACAGTGATAATTCAAATTTGTAGTTACAATCTGATTTATAATTGGAAGAAGGTCAAAATTAGTTTCCACAGAATAACAGTGAGCCAAGGAGTAATCTGGTTAACTATGGCTTAGATAACTGGAAAATTGACAAAGTTATATGGACTATATTGTGAATACTATGTATACTGCCACAGGGATTCACAATTCCCACAAAAAGTGGCATAAATATGTAATTTTCTATATTGAATAATTAGTGAACTTCACATGTTTTCATAATACAAGAGGGCATTTTTGCAATCATAAAAAATCAGGCCTACAAAACTAGGTAACTAAGTTTTGGAAATAATCACCAGTTAAAAATAGAAGATTCTGAAAGACGAAAATTTTTGTTATGAATAACTTTTGAAACATGATGTTTTTGGAGGAGCTAGAGTAAAACAGACATGCACACATGCCAATAAGCACATGACTATGTGTTGCTGGAGGGACTAATAGTGCCAGTGCTATTTTTCTGCAGGTGGATTGCTTGTGTTGGGGGTAGTGTCAGTGGAAAGGGAGACAGGGTGCAGGGAGAAGGACTAGGAGTGAGCAGCTAGTGGCCCGGAGGGAGGCAGCTGATTTGCCACTTAGGAATGCAACAGGGGAGGGGGGGAGCACAGGCATATGAGCTGGCATCATTGCAGCAGCTGGTGGAAAGCAGCACACACTGTAGGTGACATTAGGGCACAAATTGGTAGGTAGTGACAGGAAAGAGGAAGGGGAACTGTTGGGTGGAGGGTTCAGCAACAGTGGGTAACCTGAGATTGAGCCTAGAACGATTACAGGAGCAGATTATGTGTTGTAAAGATAACTCCCTTTTGCATAATTCATAGAAGCAGGTGATGGAGGGAAGTATCCACATGGCACAGGTTGTGAAGCAGCCATTAAAATTGAGCTTGGTGTGCCACCGGGTGCACAACTATGCTCTTGACAGCCGTTCAGCGGTGGCCATTCATCCTGCTGGTTAGCTGGTTGGTAGTGATGAAAAACTGTGCAGTGTTTGCAGCAGAGTTGGAATATGTGTGGCTGCCTTCACAAGAGGCCTGGCCTACGATGTGGTAGGAAAAGCCTTTGACAGGGCTGGAGTAAGAGATGCTGGGTAGGCAGATTCGGCAGATATTGCAGCTTGGTCTGCCACAAGGATATGATCCCTACGACAAGTGGTTGGGAGTGGGTGTGACACAGGGATGGACTGGGACGTGACTGATGGAGGGGAAGGACACTTCAGGAGGGGTGGGAAGGACCTTGGGTAGGATGTCCCTCATTTCAGGACAGGGTGAGAGAGAATTGAAGTACTGGCAGAGGATATGGATCAGTTGTTGCAGTCCAGGATGTTATTGGGTAATGAGGGGAGTGCTTTGTAGCTGATTCTTGGGGTTGGTGTGGGATTGGGGGATGTGAGGATATGCATGGGTAATCTGTTTGTGGACTGGGTTTGAGGGGGGGGGGGGGGGGGTTGGTATTGCATGTCTGTAGAGGCCTTTGTGAGACCTTCAACATATTGGGCTAAGGAGACTTGTCATTGAACATACATCATCCACAGGTGGCTGGGCTGTGTGGGATGAATTTTTTGATGTGGAAATGCAGGTACTGTTGGTGGTTAGTGGGTTTAATGTGGGCAGAGGTGTTGATGGAGCCATCAGAATTGTGAGGGTCAACTTCCATGAAGTTGTCTCGTTGGGTAGAGGAGAACCAGATAAAGTGCAAGGTGAGAAAAGGTGTTGAAGTTAGGTGAGTTAATGTGGATAGTGTGTTTTGGCCCTGAGTCCACATCATGAAGATGTCATCGATGAGCCTAAACCAGACAAGTGGTTGAGAGTTTCCGGAGGCTATGAAGGTTTCCTTTAGATGACCTATAAACAGGTTGCCACAGAAGGGTGTTTTGGGTGTTCATGGCTCTGCCACAGATTTGTTTGTAAACCTTCCCTTCAAAGGAAAAGTAGTGGGTCAGGATATGGTTTGTAAGGTGTACAAGGAATGAGGTGGTGAGTGTAGAGTGTGAAGAATGTTGTGGGAGGTTGTGTTGGAAAGTTGGTGAAGGAAGTGGTTAGTAGCTTTGATGTGGGAGGCTAGGTTTTGGGAAATTGGTTGGAGGTGTTGGTCAACAAGAGCAGAAATTCTTTCAGTGGGAACACAATAGCCAGCTACAATTGGGTGTCCAGGATTGTTGGGATTTGGCGATTTTGGGGGGCATGTAGACGATGGGTGTGCAGACTTTTGTTTGGGTGAGGAGGAAGATGGACTCAGGTGAGAGATTCTGGGAAGGGCCTATTCCAGCCAGCCTCATGTTGGAGCAGCTCATCGCAGGATGACTCTGGAAGCTAGCAAGTTATCTTTCTTTTCAGTGTACAATTGACAACTCAGTGCTTCTGCTATTTGGTGAGTGGTGCCCTTTAATCCAAAATTATTTATAGTCTACAAGAACTTTCCTACAACTTTTAAACTGATATAACTGTTATTAATAATGTGACTAATCATTAGAAACTGCAAGCCTAGAATCATTAGTACATAACCTTTATAAAAGTAAATGCAGATTTGTCATTGTGGCTTTCCTATACAGAAAATGTAATGCAGTACCACAAATATCCCCCCCCCCCCCCTCCCACACACACACACTAGAAATTCCATTCACTACAGTTAAGTTGCCATTCTTCATTTCTCTATACACATTTTTACTTTTATGGGTATAATTTGTGACTTTGGTTTCTAACTTTTATATTTAGATTTTATTTACAGCTATGACTTAGATAATGTAACTCACTACATTGTATACAAAAATAGATCCAGCGTATTATGGCAAAGAACATGAAGGAGCAGTATGAAAATGATGCCAGTCTACAGACTGTGAGTTTTATTGCTTGTCTTTGTTTTAATACCTTGTTGGAATTGCAGAGCTGATGTAAATGCTGACTGCTTTAACATGATGCAGTGCTGTGTAGTGTAGAGGAAATGTATATATGCAAAAAAGCTTCAGATGTTATTCTTTGTAATTATTTTATGTGCTGAAGGAGAAAAATATTAGGCACTTGATATTCCACAAGAGTAGTTATTTAAAATTCTCTCCTTTTCAGGAAAGGACTGGTGGTGATGAGTAGTTATGGTGCCATGCAAATATGCTAAATTCATTGCATGGAATTTTGTGTGTTTCATTGTTTAAATGAGATTTCGTAACATTGCTAACAGAACCAGCAAGTTTGTACTGATACATATAGAAGTATAGCTATTATATAGTTTTTCATGTGGTGGTTTTTTAAATGTTTTCAGCATTACATTTCTGTGTACTTACTCTGAAAAAAAAATTTTGTACTGATTCTGTAAACTAGCATATTGAACACACATTTACATTCATAAAACTATAAAACTGTGACAATGTAAACTTCTAGGATGAGAAAACTGGGGCCATTTACTCACTTTTGGGAAGTACTATAATTATCAGCAGCTGAATTAGAAGTTAGAAAGGCTTTCCTTATTGATTGTGAGTGATGTGTCTTAGTGTAACTGTTTTGTGTAGGTCCATATGCCAACTGCATGTAGAGTGTAGTGTGCTGTTTTCGGTGTTGTTGACAGTGAGAGGCTGAAACTGGGTTTCACCACATAGCTTCTGCTCCTCTGCAATAACATTAACAGGATCCACTAGTTTAAGTGTCCACATCCAATGAAGGGAATACCATCGACATTGTTACATGTCCTCAATTCTTGCGTTAGTAAATATGTGCTGGATTTAGCCTGGCTCACTAATCTGTAGTCACCTGGATTTCTTCTGGGTCAAGGGTCACCATATTAGGGGGCATTGGTAACTGCGGATATAAACGTGAATGATACAAGCACGCTTAGTTGACAACCTTGATGATTGACAGGTGTGCCATTAGTATAAATTTGCTACATCCCAAACATTCAGGAAACAGAATAGTTAAAAGAAGTTTTTAAATAACAATACTATTAATAATGTATCATTTCCCATGAATAAATAGCAATATTCACAGATTTTGATGCTGTCATGCATTTCTGTTGTTATGGCTTGTTTTAAATCCAGAGTTCTGTTTATCTGGTTTAGCTATGTCTATCCAAAAAATTGTTGGTAGAAAATTAAGCTCTCAAAATGAAAGATTTATGAATATAAATAATAAACACTAAATAGTTTATGTGTATTTGACCACTTAATGATTGATTGATTATGTGGTACTCAAGAAAATATTCCAGGAATACAACCTCTAAGTCTGTGAAGTTCAAATACAGTGATGAAGAGAGGGAGATTATTGCACTTTGTTAGTATGAATAGAGCTAAACAACCAATATTTGTGGCTTGCATTCCAAGATTCTTAAACAATGTGCACATTTATGTATCTCCAACATGTACATATTTTCTTGATTGTGGTTTTATTTCTGTTTTTGTAGCTAATCTTTTTACATATTAAAGAGTAAGTGCAATGGGAAGATATCTTCTCATTACATTGACTAGGAAAGCTAACATTTGTTTTTCTTCTTGCATTTATGTGACAAAAGTTTGATCACTTAAGGTAAGAATACACTTAAGACAAATAAAAATTAATGAAAAGGTGTATGAGATTAGAAATGAAAATGCACACAGTAGGCAGTTGAAATGCTAAATAAATGATATATATGAAAACCTTGTACGGAGTTCTTAAATTGGAGTACCTCAGGAACCAGTATCCAACAGTACAACAAAAGACATTCAATAGTTGGTACTACACTCGTGCTTATAAATTAACGATAATGCTGATACATGGTGAAACAATGCTCTGGTGGGTGGTTTGCGGGTTTAACTCACCTCGGAGTATGACCATGTGGTGCACTTGACCTGCGGTCATTGCACATATGCAGAGGTGTGTTAGTGCATGTCAGAGTACGGTGCAGCGAGTAAGTGTGCAGACATTTCCAAACATACTAATGGTGACTGCTGTGTCAAAAATGGCTCAAAGAACACATATTGATGACATTATGAGGGGTAGAATACTAGGGCAACTGGAGGCTGGTCAAGTACAGCAGGCCGTAGCATGGGCCCTCTGTGTGCCACAATGTGTGATCTCAAGATTACGGCACAATTCCAGCAAACAGCGAATGTGTCCAGGCGCTACAGTATGGGACGTCCACAGTGTACAACACACAAGAAGACCGATATCTCACCATCAGTGCCCACAGACAGCCACGGAGTACTGCAGGTAGTCTTGTTCAGGACCTTACCCGCAGCCACTGGAACAGTTGTCTCCAGACAAACAGTCTGCAGATGACTGAACAGACATGGTTTATTTGCGCAGAGACCTGCAAGGTGCATTCCACTGACCCCTGGTCCCAGGAGAGCCAAAAAGCCTAGTGTCAAGAACACAGTACATGGTCATTGGAACAGTGGTCTCAGGTTATATTCACAGACGAGTCCAGATATAGTCTGAACAGTGATTCTCACCAGATTTTCATCTGGCGCGAACCACGAACCAGATACCAGCCCCTTAATGTCCTTGAAAGGGACCTGTATGGAGGTTGTGGTTTGATGGTGTGAGGTGAGATTGTGATTGGTGCACATACACCCCTGCATGTCGTTGACAGAGGAACTGTAACCGGTCATGTGTATCGAGACGTCATTTTGCACCAGTATGTCTGCCTTTTCAGGGGTGCAGTGGATCCCACTTTCCTCCTGATGGACAATAACGCACGACCCCACTGAGCTGCCATCATGGAGGAGTACCTCAAACAGAAGATATCAGGCAAATGGAGTGGCCTGCCTGTTCTCCAGACCTAAACCCCATCGAGCATATCTGGGATGCTCTTGGTTGGCATATCGCTGCACATCTTCAAACCCTAGGACATTTCAGTAGCTCCAACAGGCACTGGTGCAAGAATGGGAGGCTATACCCCAGCAGCTGCTTGACCACCTGATCCAGAGTATGCCAACCTATTGTGCGGCCTGTTTACATGTGCATGGTGATCATATCCCATATTGATGTCAGGGTACATGTGCAGGAAACAGTGGCGTTTTGTAGCACATGTGTTTCGGGACAGTTTTTCTCAACTTATCACCAATACCGTGGACTTACAGATCTGTGTCATGTGTGTTCCCTTTGTGCCTATGCTATTAGTGCCAGTTTTGTGTAGTGGCATGTTGTGTGGCACCATTTTCTGCAATTATCCTTAATTTATGAGCAGGAGTGTACTTTGACATGTGTAAATATGAATCACACTTCATTTAACTATTATTTTCATCATTAACCTATTAACAGGAACACATCTTTTAAAAGAAAGCAGTTACAATTCCTCAATATTTGTGAATTACACTGCACTGAGGTGTTCGCCTTAGCAGTAAAACGTTAGTAAAATGAAATTCAGCCAGTATTTACTAGTGACCCTTTATTGTACTAACCCACATATAGAACCTCAGTGGAAAATTAAACAAGAGTTTCTGAAAATCAAACAATTTGGTTGTCATGCTATAGCAAGAAAGAATGAAGAAATTACATAAAAGTGTAGTGAGAATCATCCTCCTCCACTACATTCTTCAGGTTTAAATTGTTTGTAGTGCGTGTTATAGCAAATACAACGTTTGGTTATCTTAATTTATAGGACTGCATTGATAATTAAGACTTATTAACTTAGGGTAGGCAGGCTATTTTGGGTCTGTTTCATTTTATTTTAGGTAGGATGTAATGTGACATCATCTGCAAAAATAGTAATAAACTGAGCTATAACATATTTGTACAATGGCTGAAGATGGGAAAGGCTGTACATTCACTGGAAGCACCATTGCACCACACATCCTGAGAATATTATGGAAAGCACAGGAACAGGGGTATGGACTTAGTTGAACCTAGTTGGCAACAAATATGGGCACAGCATTTTGCCTAGTGAAACAGTCTCCTTGAAACACTGTGTAATGACTTTTCACATACCCCATACATGCTTTACATCTGCTGCTTGATATAGTTAACATAATCTGTCAATGAAGAAATCCATTTTGAAAATATAATGTAATTGGATAGATGAAAAATGTGCTCACCATGCAGCAGCAGGAGGACACACTTATAAAGGTACAGAAATTTGCAAGCTTTTGGAGCGAGTGACTCCTTCTTCTGGTGGAAAGGGTGAAGGGGAAGGAAGAGGGGGGGGAAGGAAAAAGACTGTTCAGCTTTAGGAAATTGGGAAAGTTTGGAAAAGTCATCCAGAACCCTGGGTCAGGGGAGACTTGCACAGGGGGGAGACTTACTGGATGGCCAGTTCTCCCTTCTCATTCTAGCCAGTAAGCCTCACCTGACCTGTAGTTCTTGGCGACTTTTTCCAACTCTCCCTATTTCCTAAAACTCATCAGTCCTTTTCCTTCATCGCTCTTCCTTCCTCTTCAACCTTTCTGCTGGTAGGAGGAGCCACTGGCTCTGACAGCTTGCAAATTTCAATACCTTTATATGTGTGTTATCCTGCTACCACGTGGTGAGAAAATATTTTTATTTAATTTAATCTGTATTTAGAGAAGACAATAGTCAATAGATAGGTGTTGGGTTCACATTGGTAAATGTGGTGTCCAGTTCACTGTTTGAAATTCACCAGAATGCTCATGAAACCTCACTTCAAAATTCTTCCCCTGAGAGCAGATTCATTATTTTGCTATAATATTCTGTCACTTTCAGAACATTTAAGCTATATACAAGAGCATGAATCAGTCAAAAACAATTTTCCATTGTTGCTACAATGAACAGACCTGCATAAGAAGACAGTGGTGTCAGTTACTGCTACAAGAATCCATACAAAATGTTACAAATTGCCATTTTGACAAGCAAGATCCAACCATCATCTCGGGAACAACTGATTGTTGTTTTATTGATTGTGCCAAATGTTTCTAGTCAGTAATTATTCACTGGATTAACTTACTGAATCCAGGAAAGACACTTCCTTCTATGCTTTAACATTGATGGAGGCATTCTGGCAGATCTTTGGATCTAACATCTAGTGGGACCTGATTAATAATACACTGTTCTGCCTGACTCATGTCTGACATCATCTATGTTAAATTATTAAGTCAAAATCAATTTGAAAGCCACACTTGCTAATGTTGCATTGATTTGACTTGTGCAGGGAGACAAAATAACAGTGGTCTTGGCCCATTATTGTCCACAACAAAACTGAGTTCATTGTGGAGTTTCACTCCCAGGATTCTAGTAAAACTAACCAGTACCCTTAAAGAATGGTAGGAGACTCTTTACTAGTTCCTTATTATACATAATTTTGTCAGGACTTAATGACCCAAATATTCTTCACATTGGACAATTAGGTGTGGTGTGATTTCATGCCCCTTGCCAAATAGTCTACACTTAAGAGCATCTTTCTCTATACCCATCGTGTGCAGGTGTTTCTTAAAGTTACCACAGCCAGTCTGTAGTCCTACCATGAGTCTAATCTGTCTTCTGTTCAGGCCCAGGATAACATAACGTCTCGTGAAATATCATTAGAGTGCCATGTTTTTTCTCTCTCTCTCTTTTTTTTTTTCATAGGCCAATATTTCTATGTGCTGCCTCCTGATCCAGCTATGTAGTTTTGATTTTACAATTGCCTTGGTGATCATAGAAAAGTTTCTGGTCTAATAAATGGAGTTGTTACACCCACCCTGATGAGCCTATCAACTTGTTCATTGCCATTAATTCCTGAGTGACCAGGGATCCACAACAAGTTTATCATCACAAGGGCATCATGGCATTCTGCTATGATCTTTGTTCTCATTGCAGTGGCTCACAGAGATTTGGGAGCTGCTTGACTGTCCAAATAAATGTAGATGCTATGATCCATGTAACACCAATACAAATTCTCCTCTGCACACATTCTGATAGCAGATATTTCCATCTGAAATACTATGGCCAGGTTCCCTAGAGAGATTGCTCTCTTTAGTCTGGGTTGTATCCTGTATACCCCAGCTCTAGTACCCTTGTATGAATAATGATGTCACACCGAAGCACACAGGGGCGCCACTGGAAGATTCTCTAGCACTGCTCAAGGGACACTTTTATGAGGACATAGTCAAACTCTTTTGGCATGTGCTAACCACCACCTACTTCAAATGTTGTGGGAAATTCTACAAGCAAATAGATGGAGTTGCTATGGGTTCCCCCTTAGCACCTATCATGGCTAACTTATACATGGAATACTTTGAGGAGGTAGCATTGGACATGGCTCCACTGAAACTGAAAGCATTTTACAGACATGTGGATGACACCTCTATGGTATGGCCACATGTTAAAGATAAACTACTTGAGTTCCCGCAGCACCTCAACGGTGTACATGAAAACATCAAGTTTACCATGGAGATAGAGAAAAATGGAAGCCTACTCTTTCTGGACATCCTGGTTACTAGAAACGCAGGAGGTACGCTGGGACATTCGGTATATAGGAGGGAAACACATATGGACCTATATCTCAAAGCTAGGAGCTGTCACCATCCAGCGCAATGCAGCTCTCTACTTAACACCTCGGTACACAGGGCGAGGTCCATTTGCAACAAGAAGAGCTTACCGAGTGAACTACAACATCCAAAGGAAACCTTCAGAAGAAACAGCTACAGCAAGAAACTAATAGGGAGAGCTTTGAGGAACAATAAGAAGAGAGGAGGAGAGAGAACCGGAAGAGGATGACACAAGAGGTTGTGCATTCCTGCCATATGCGGGACCACCAACAACGAAGATTGCAAGAATCCTTAAGAAGCACCAAGTGAAAACCATCTTTGACACAGCAAAGAAAATCAAGGATATACTTGGATCAACCAAACACCCACTAGGACTAATGACACCGGGTGTTTATAGAATTGGATGTAAATGTGGCATGCAATACGTAGGGCAGATGCAACATTGCATTACACAGCACCATACAGAACATATAAGAAATGTGCATCTTGGACAGGTTGACAAGTCCACAGTGGCGAAACACAGCATCAACGAAAAGCATACTTTCGAATTTGAAGAAACAAAGGAGATATGCAGCACCAGCAGATTTTGGGATTCAGTTATAATAGAAGTGGTAGAGATTCGTCTGCACGAAAATTTAATTAATCAAGACAGTGGTTACCATCTCAGTACAGCTGGGAATCCTGCAATTAGGAAAATTTGGCAAGAATGCTCTGGTCCAAAAGGGACCGCGGCCGGCGCTGGTATGAACAGACACCGGGAATCAATGCCCGCACGTGCCTCCCCCCCCCCCCCCCCCCCCCGCCCCGCCACCACCACCACCAGTGGTGCCAAGAGCCTGGTGCGATTCCGCTGGCACGTGATTGGTCGGCAGCCGGAATCTGATAGTGGTCCAGCACCTACAAAGGCGTGCAACAGACAGCATCCTGACACTTCACTTGAAGATGATAGATATGCAATCCATTGAAATGTTGCGACCAGAAGACGATACCACTTGGCTGATAACCTGTGAAGATTTCGTAGCTGAAATATGCCGAGAAAGCCTGCAATCGCATATAAGTGTAGAGCTTTTCCCACTTTCCCAACAGATTGGTGAAATGCTGTCTCATATGATTTATGTGATTGATGTGTGTTTTGATTTCATGCAGAGTAATCTCAGTTAACCATCTTTCCCTAATGTGCACATTAACCAGTTTTTCTATTGTATTTGTAAGAAATGAGGACAGGCTGTTTAGTCTCATACCGTTTTCCTTGGTATGATCAGTTCTCCCTGGTTTTGGAATGAAAACATGCTGACTGTCCTCAAATTGTCAGGAATGATTCATGCTGCTAGGCTGACCTTAAACAGTCTCCATATGAATCCAATTAAGCCCTCTCCTGCGTGTTGTAGTAGAGCTGGAAAGATTCCATGTGGGCCTGATGACTTCAACAGTTGAAATGTTATCATCGTCCACTTGATTTTCTTGAAACAAATACATTCTCTGGCAGATTCCCAGTTCTCTCTTTGATAACCTGTAAACCAGTACCTCTCAAAGAATCTTGTTCTGTGTTATCTGCCAGAGTGCACTGAGGGAAGTGAATCTTCAGGAGCCCATACAGCACTCACTTGCTGTCCTTGTGTACCCACCATTCTCCTTCCTTTGAGTACTTCCTGGATTAGTTTGTATTCTTGTGAAGATTTTGTGAAGTCTGGCCCTGATAGCTGCACTTTCCACCTCCTCACACAGTACAGTCCACATTGATAGTTTCACTTGCTTAATCACAAGGTTGTGTTTGTAAAGGGGCCCCTGATATTTTGCCCATTGTCCTTTCCTTCTTGCAGCAGTTTTCTTACATGCTTCCTTCACAATTCCAGACTCTTGTTCCACCTGTTGGTACATTTCTTCGTAATTGGGCAGTTTTCTGAATATGAATGAGGTCATAATGGCAGATGTTGCTGTCTTTGCCATTTCCTTGTTGGAAATGGATTTCTTATTGAAGTTCTGACTTCTGATAAGTGTTAGTTTAGGTCTCTCCTATACAAGTCTGTCTTTTTCCTCAGAATTCCCAAGGCCATGGTTTGTTTATCACCCATCTCAACTTCAAACTTAATATACATTTGGTCACATAAGGATGGCTCCAAAGCCACATGCCATTGTTTGACATAATTACCCATTAGAATGGACCCAAAAGTTATGTCAATTACTACTTCCTTTCTTTTATACCTAGTGGTAGGTTCCCTGTTCCTATTCAACCTTTATAAGTTACTCTTGTATAGGTATTTGAGTAGATGCTCACCTCTGCTGTTGGTGCCACTGCTTTCTCACACTAGGTTGTGGTCAATGCCACTGCAACCAACCAACCAACCAACCATCCAGTGGTTGCTATTCAGCTGCAGGCAGCTGTCTACTACTCTCCTCATTTCCTGGGAATGAGGAATACTGTCTTCATAAGAAAGGTAAACTGAGGTGAACGCAGTTTCCCTCATGCTTCTTTCTTCACACTGTTTCATCCTAACGGTCACTAAGTCCCTGGAACAACAGTCTGCCATCAGCATGAATGAAATTCCATTCTTGACGTTAATGCATGTTCTGGAGTTCCTTAGATTTCTTGCATAAATCATCTTAACTCCAGTTCCTTCAAAGCCTGAGATGACTCCCTTTATAAAAGAGGGGGCAACACTGTTGTAACATGAAGGACATGCATCACATGACTTGTGCACTGTCTGTAGTTGATAGCAGAAGCACAGTTGAAGTAGTGCAAAGAGCAGACACAGCTGAGTTTGAATCAGTTGCAGTCTATATTGTCTGGAAGTATTCACCTGATATGAGTCCATGTGCTAAAGACCTGTTTGTCAAAAGGAAGGAGCCTCTTCATGGCACGTTTCTCTTGGTTTGAACCCAATGAATGAGGTGGCACAGTGGTAAGATGCCAGACACATATTTGGGAGGACAGTGTATGAAATCCCCTTCTGTAAATCAAGATTCAGATTTTCTGTAATTTCCCTAAATTGTCTAAGAAAAATGTCAGGATGGTTTCACTGGAAAGGCACAGCCAGATCTGCGTTTGTGCTCCATTTTGAATGATCTCTCCATTTATGAGGTGTTTTTTGGATGAATCCAGCCTATTACCTTGTTTAATATCATGTCTAGTTTTCTTCTTTTTTGTGAATTTTGTGTAGGTGATGACACATAAGTACGTACTTAAAATTCTTGGAGCAACTCAAAATCTGGGCTTTACTACCAATATTTTAACTGGCAGTACATAGACCGTAAGGGAGCAGCAAAGTTTTTTGTGAATATCCTCCTCTGAAGACCTAAATATTGAGTTGGGAATGAATATGATATTGTGTTAAGCAAATTCTCATGAAAAATCTAGTATCATAAATGAAGAATTGAAAGTGAGAGCCAGTATAGATGCTTGTGGCTAGCAGTATATTCCAATACACATGGGTGAAATCAGCTAATACTGTTCTTGAGATGAATAGTAGTCAGACACAGAATTGCTTGGGGGGGGGGGGGGGGGCGCTGCATTTGTAATAACGTCACTGGAAAGAGAAGCAAATTAAGTACTAGATTTTCAGCCACAAATTGTTGGAGACATGTAAATGATCACCAGAATTGGTATCATTATTTATCAGCTTGGAAGATATCAGCAGACATTTTTAGGGACTGAATGCATAATTGGCTTAAGGAAATTTATTTTCATATAGCTTAGTGCCTCTAACAAAAATTTGAGATGGATTAACACATTTTTAAGTTAAAAAAGTTTTAGCTGTGATCACAATGTCTTCTCTGGTGGTGAAGCCATAGTTTTGATTTAGCATACCCCTAATTAAAGCTAATGTAGAAATATACATGTGACTTAAGGTCCTAAATACTGCTCTTCAAAGATTTTTTGTTTGGACCAAGCATATATTTTATTTACATAATATTTCATTTACCTTATTGCTTTCATAGTTAATGAAGCTGGTGGCTGGACCAATGGCAGTTCGTGAAATTAAGAAAGAGATACAGTCAACAGTGCAAACACAAAACACACCTACACAAAATCAGACAATCGTAAGTTAGATTGTTCAGTTGTGTGACAGCTTGTTGCTTCTCTCTGCATCACTAACAGCCATCATTGTTTGCTCTACATGTTCTGTATGTAGTATCACACTATAGACATTGTATCTAAAATATAATTCCTGTATTATTGTATGTATGCACATTGGACAGAGAGGGGTATTTTCACTGAAGATAGATGCACCATATGTGTGAATGAGAAAAGAAAGCTCTAAGCCATTCCTTTCTGTTTCTGAAAGTTGTCAGATCACAGCTTAGTTTAATGTAAATTATCTTGAGTATCTGGAAAACTCACAGATAGTATCTGCACTGGTAGTTAAAAAATTGTTTCACAGTTCCAGTCTTCTCCTCTGCATCAAATACTCTTTGCCTGGTAGTTAAAAGTGTTGATGTCATTGGACACTGAATATATCTCAGATTTGGAAGAAAATGTCACCTATATTTCTGTAACTATACAGCCTTTTATGCTGTAGTACTTATACAGTACTTAAGGACATGGGTTGTCCATAACAAAGGTATAGCAAAGAAGTTACTATTACCTACACATCAGTATCACGCAGAACTTTTTTGTTTTTATCACAGAAAAGATATGAGTTTGCTTGTACGTTAAGCAGTTCTATTGTCAGATTTAATTTCATTTTTATTTTCTTACAGTCATGTGGCTCAGTGGGTTAGCAAGACACTATGGACTGAAGGTGTGGTGTTGAAGTTCGCATTGGTTCTATGATTTTCACCTTTGACTGACTACCACTGTCACAGCTGGAAATGTTTGTTACTGCAAAAATGCTGAGTTGCACAGTGGTTTCGAGTCCATGAGTCAAATGACAATGATGATGTTGAATGTAATTCCAGTGAAGAATGTGTGCCATTCTCAGGTCAATGAAGTACTGAAATACATTTTATATTTAAAACTAAATCAGTCTATGGCAGTATGCAAAAGTCCTCGTATAGTTGGCTGGGTACGTTAGTTCAGAGGTTGGAGGAGAGTAAGGGCATACCATTTCCAACAGGTCCATTCTTAATAAAGCATGTTCAACTCGAGCTTTGAGTTGTTGATGACTATACCTTTTTGTAGTGGTCATGAAACTGCCTATAAATAGTACATGAACTTCAACAAATATCTGTTTAAGTGAGTTTACTAGATAAACTAAAGGCAAATTTTACTAACAACATTTTACCAGGGCAATGAAAACAGACAGGTTGCATTTTAGACTTAATTAAAAACACTTTTCAGAATGCTTTTATTAACTTTCTTGAACTGGAAGATCCTATGCCAGAGTGAACTGACTACAAATTTGGACATTTTGAGTTTGCTATGGCAAGCACTGTAGAATATCACAAATATTCATGTGGCACAACAGGTCAGGAGTATGGTTTGGTAGTGAGAGGGATATTTTTCACATTGTCAGTTCTGATATATCTTGATCTACAGTTATCTCTGATGCAAAAATGAACTAAGTCCATCTTGTGGAAGAAAGTTCACATGAGTCAAATGACAATGTTTACATTGAGTGTAGTTCCAGTGAAGAATATGTACCATTCTCAGGTCAGTGAAGTAGTGAAAGTAAATGTTATATTTAAAAGTACATCAGTCTATGGTAGTATGTGAAAGTGAACCACATATTTTGATGGTATCTTGACAAATGATCGGGGTAGTAAGCATTATATTCACATGTTTTATGTTTCTTTGTGTTATACCTTCTGACTCGTACAACACCCACAAGAATCATCTCATTTTTTGGTCTATGGAATGAAAACTGAATCTATTCTAATTTAATCTAATAAGGATGTGCTGTGCTGCCATCTAGTGAGTAAAGTGTGAACTATGTCATGGAATACACACAACCATCAATAGAGACATATTTTTTATTGATTATTATAGCCATTGAATGTTGTGAACTTGAAGAACGTAGTTGGTTCACTTAAGCATATGAAATGTATTAAAAATCATTGTTTTGAATGGTACACTATGTGATCAAAAGTATCTGGTCACCTGGCTGAAAATAACTTACAAGTTCATGGTGCCCTCCATCGGTAATGCTGGAATTCAATATGGTGTTGGTCACCCTTAGCCTTGATCACACCTTCCACTATCACAGGCATACATTCAATCAGGTGCTGGAATGTTTCTTGTGGAATGGCAGTCAATTCTTCATGGAGTGCTGCACTGAGGAAAGGAATTGATGTCAGACTGTGAGGCTTGGTATGAAGTCTGTGTTCCAAAACATCCCAAAAGTGTTCTATAGGATTCAGGTCAGGACTCTGTGCAGGCCAGTCCATTACAGGGATGTTATTGTCATGTAACCACTCTGCCACAGGATGTGTATTATGAGAAAGTGCTCGATCATGTTTAAAGATGCAATTGCCATCCCTGAATTGCTCTTCAACAGTGGGAAGCAAGAAGGTGCTTAAAACATCAATGTAGGCTTGTGCTATGATAGTGCCATGCAAAACAACAAGGGGTGCAAGCCCCCCTCCATGAAAAACACGACCACACCATAACACCACCGCCTCCGAATTTTACTGTTGGCACTACACACGCTGGCAGATGACGTTCACTGGGCATTTGCCATACCCACACCCTGCCATCAGATCACCACTTGTGTACCATGATTTGTCACTCCACACAATGTTTTTCTACTGTTCAGTCATCCAATCTTTACACTCCTAACACCAAACGAGGCGTCATTTGGCATTTACTGGCGTAATGTGTGGCTTATGAGCAGCCACTTGACAATGAAATCCAAGTTTTCTCACCTCCCACCTAACTGTCATGGTACTTGCAGTGGATACTGATGCAGTTTGGAATTCCTGTGTGATAGTTTGGAAAGATGTCTGCTTATTACACATTATGACCCACTTCAACTGTCGGCACTCTGTCAGTCAACAGACGAGGTCGGCCTGGACGCTTTTATGCTGTACGTCCCCCTTCACGTTTCCACTACACTATCACATTGGAAACAGTGTAGAGCTAGGGATTTTTAGGAGTGTGGAAGTCTCACTTACAGACGTATGACACAATTGACACTCAATCACCTGACGCATTTGAAGCCCGTGAGTTCTGCAGAGTGCCCCATCCTGCTCTCTCATGATTTCTAATGACTACTGAGATTGCTGATATGGAATACCTGGTAGTAGGTGGTAGCACATTGCACCTAATGTGAAAAACGTATGTTTTTGTGGGTGCCAAAACAGTTTTGATCACATGGTGTACATCTGTTGATAAACTTTACTTAACATTTATGTGTGCTGTGCCGGTTTTGTGAAGATACAAGTGGAGAACATACATGCTGTAGGTTTATATAAAGCAAAATTTTATCTTCTGAAGAATCCAATGACATAATTAAGATGAAGCACAAGAAAGACAGTCAAAACATGCAGAGGCAAGAAACAAAAGTTCATTGTGGTGGAAATGTAAAGCAACTATTTGTGCAGGTCTCACAGTTTAACATCACTTTTAACAAACAAGAAAAAAAAGTTTGTGGACTAACTATAGCTTGGATGAACATAAGATGCATCAGAATAACAAAAGAGAAGCCTAATGTAATACAGTTTAATTACACTCACAATGACTGTGTGGAATAAGAGTCCAAAGAAGAAAGACATTGAGTCAGTATTGTGCTTCATTCCCCCCTATTCACCATGATTTTTACAAGAACTTAACAACTGCTATACAGGTAGCTTGAAATTCCAGTGAATATGTGTTGTCAGAAGAGGAATGAGAGCCCCCAAAATTCTATTTAAATAGTACACACATTGTCTCTTAGTAGTGCAAAACCTTTTGTTTCGATGAATGAAACAAGATTGTTGTACAGGTAATATCCATATTGAGACAGTAAAGTTGTTCAATTTTTAGTGCTTTTCCTTGTAATGACCATATTCTTTTCAGGCCTCTATTTGCGTGTGTTTTGTTTATCAGCAAAATGTAATATATGTTAGGAGTCAGTTGAATGCTATTTACTGCCCTCAGTACCTCAAATGATTTAAATGAATGTCTCAAAACATCCCGTTTGTTGTTGGTTCAGTCTGGCATAGCACCTTCCAACTGGTAAAGTTCTGTAAGCAGTAAAAAGTTCTAAATTTTTGAGTACTCATTTATCTAAAGAAATAGTAGGTGATGTTTTTGTTGTTACAGTAGTTGTACAAATGCTGTGATTGTAACTGACAGAGACTAAGTGAAACAATGTAGTGACTAGGCTCTGTACTCTTACTTGGAAGAAATGAAGTTTAGTTTTTGTCTGGCTATCCAGTTTTAGGTTTTTCATGGTTTCTCTAAATCTTTAGCCATAAACTGATCTCCATCCTCTTCTATCTCAAATCTGAGCTTGTGTCCATCTCTAATTGCATCACCACTGCTGGGATATTAAACCACACTCCCCCTCCATTTTTTCCTGTTATGGAGAGGAGGGAATTCACCTTTAGCAATTTAGATAAGTTGCTAGTGAAGATGGGGTAGTTTAATCTACCATAGAAGCTGCAGGAGGTTTCTGGACACAAGACATAACAAATATATTATAAGAAGAAAGTGGGAGAAGAGAGCATACATGGAGAAATAGATAGTAAAAGTGTAAATGTGCCTAAGAATGTTTCTCCCCTACATTTCTACCACCCTCACCTCCCCTCTTGTTCAATGTGAATTGTCTAAGCAGTAATCTTGTCTTAAACTTGATTTCATCTTTGTTGCTCAGTCCCACAAACAGCTACATCAGTTTTCTTCTCTAAATGTCATGGCTCAACAAAAAATTATTTTTTTTCCTTGGACAGAATGACCAAGAATTACATTCCTCTCCCATTTCATAAACTTGTAGCTTCAAAGACCTCTGTTACAATGTTGAAGTTTCTCATTTCACAGTAATTCATTCTGGCTACCCAGTTGGTCTTTAAAAACAGTAAGTTACTTTACTTTTGTTTCTTTTTTAATTTAAATCTTGCACAAATTTCTGGCATCTGGCTTCACAGAAATGTTTAGCTGTGTGTTAATGTATGTAATTTTGCAAATAAATATGTAGATCTAATAGATTGTCTAAACTAATAAAGTCTTTTGCAATAAATATTCCAGTGGCCATTTTCTCTTTTACTAACAAATATTGCTTATTTTGTTCTTTCATGGGAACACTGATTTTTCCAGAAGTGGGTACTCCATCTTCAACAGTCTCTAACGAATCTGTACTTTATTACTCCTACAGCTGGCACATCTACTTGTACCTAACAGTTTTGATCCAACTGTGCTGCTATGTTAAACAGCAAATCTGTGCTTTCTACAAAAGGTAGTTTATTGCAGTGAATGTGATTATGCTATATGTTTGTAAAATGTGACACACTAACAAACAATTCTGCATTAGAAATGCATATCTGTCTGTAAATGTTAAGGATTTTTTTTCCAGTTTGCAAGTTACTGTCATATTGTAATAACAGTGAGAAGTAAAGAGTTTGATTTTATGCTTACACATAGTGTTCCATTGCAGATGGAGAAGATATTTAGCCATGCATGGAAGGGCAAACGGGGAATTGCAGATGTTAAGGAAGACCCAAAGCCTCACCCTATACATGAGGATTATGTGGATGATGAACAAGGTTTGCAGCGAAGACATCTAGTGGATACAACACTCATTATCCACTTCTTTGGAAAGAAGGGGAAGGATGAATTGAGATATGAGGGCTTCAAAAAGTAATATAATATTCCATACAATTTTCTTTGTTGCTTGATTAGTGTTTCAGTGCTGTGCAGTTTAAAATAAATCTATCTTTCCCCATGTGAATCATGTGAAAATATCAGTGTTGTTCATTAACTCATCAAACATTAGTGTGGGATAATATAGACTCCATGGATGAAGTATTTGCTTTATAAACTTAGAGTTGAAGTTCTATGAATAGTGATAATGAAAAGCCATGAAAAAAGCTGAGCACTATGTCATTGCATATGATTATTGCAATGTCCGATTGATTATGCTGCTGTGCTTGCTAGTAAATGTTTTCTAATCTTCCACTATTATTGATGCCTTCATTGTAAGAGTGCACTATGAATACCCTGTTACATCTATACCTTGTAAATAACTGCAAAGTGTACTGATCAGCTTGAACATTATGACCACTGACCTACTATCGATATTAACCCATTCAGGCAATAGCAGCATTACCTGGCAAGAGATGACTGCTACTCAAACACACACACAATGCATTTGGTGTCAGTCAGCATGCTGTCCTTGTTTAAAATGGGGAAGGTGTGCAATCTATCCGAGTTTGGCTGAGAGCAGATAGCGATGGCCGGAGACTCGGCACGAGCATTCTAGAAATTGCCTGACTTGGGTGTTTGAGGAATGCTGTGGTGAGTGTCTTCAACACATTGTGAAACCAAGGTAAAACCACATTCAGACATCGTGGGGTTGGGTGGCCACCCTTCATTATAGATGTTGGACATAGTAGGCTGGGCAGACTGTTAAGACAGGACAGACAGTGATCTGTGCTAGAACTAACATTAGACTTTAATGCTGGGCAGCGTACAAATGTGTGTGAACACACAGTGCACTGAATACTCCTAATGATGGGCCTCTGCAGCCGACGACCCATACATGTACTGATGTCAACACCCCGACATCGGCAACTACGACTGAAACAGGCATGTGACCATTGGCACTGGACATTGGCACCGTGGCAGAGCATTGCACTGTCTGATGAATCTCGATATCTTCTTCATCATGCTGATGGGATGGTGTGAAACTGTCCTCTTCCAGGGGAACAGCTCCTTGACTCCTTTACTGTGGGTTGGAGGCAATCTGGCAGCGGCCCCATAATGCTCTGGGGAACATTCATGTGGACATGCATGGGTCCAATGGAGCTCATGCAAGGCACCATAATGGCCAAGTAGTATAGTACACTGGTTGCATATCAGCGTCACCTGGCGAGGGATGACTGCTCGACAGATCTGAACCCGATCGAGCACACAAGGGATGTGATTGAATGCCCCCCCCCCCCCCTCCCTGGAATTTACAGGAATTAGGTGATTTGTATGTGTAATTGTGATGCCAACTCCCTCCAGGCAACCTACCAATGCCCCATTGCTTCCATGCCACGACATGTCACTGCTGTTATCTGTGCCAAAGGTGGACATACCGTTTATTAGGTAGGTGGTCATAATGTTCTGGCTGATCTGTGTATGTGGCTGCATTGTTTAAAAACGTCATCACACTGTCCCTAATGTGTGTCTGTCTCCTCTAATGACTGTAAATATTATTTCAAAAGTCAAAATCTTGCCTTTAAGCTGCAGTCTAGTTGTAGTGCGCAGATTACTTTTCACAGAGGTAAGGAAAGCCAAGGAAAAAGGCAGAACAGTCTCCTAGTTCAGTGGCTGAAGGTCACAATGTTTTCTTTACAATAACTCAGTCTTTTATCTTCAAACAGTGCATTATAGAAAAGATAAATGAAATGCTGCTCTGTTACAAGCTCCTTCAGGATCTAGGGGAACACTTTGTTATTGTTGAAATTGTTCTCATGAGGAGTTTACTCTAGTCCTCATACAGGTGTCATTATTCAGCTTGGGAAAAATGATTATTATGCTAGACTGTGTCCTGTTTAGCCAAAATAACAAACCGAACAGTTTCTGCTGTCTACATATTGCCAATGTGTGGACTTACCCACATGTGGAGGTTTCCTCAGTAGATCATTGATCTGGTACTCCATGAGAAGTCATAGAGCTGCTCATACTTTTTCCATGAAGCTTGATGAAGTGTGTTATTCCAAACTATGTGCTATTTATGGTATTCTGTATAGTGTTTGATAAGCTTTCCAACATGGATTTCACCAATCTGAATTACTTTCTCATTTATTAATCTTATTGATTAACTTGATGGTGACAAAGAATTCCTTAAAGATGTAGCTCAACTGTTTATCATTATCAAAACTGGCTTTCTTACTGAGAAATACCCCTAATATCAGTCTGTTTGCAACTTCAACTTGTGCACTACCATCTTTTTTTAATGCTCTCATTTATTAAGATACTTAATGAAACATACTTATTTTTAGGTTCATGGAAAATCTTCAAAAGGAAGTTCTGGAGCTTGAGTTCCATGAATTTTCAAAAGGACATGACACAATTACTGAAGTAGATTTTGCAAAAATACTTTTGCGCTACACTTATTTGGATACAGATGAGTATGTTTCTACAATTTGTATGGTAACTTAACAACAATATTTGTGACACTTGTTTGTCAGAAACTTAATGAAATCTTTCTCTGCCCTCACCCTTCAATCACTTACCTATTTTCCCATCAGATATGACATGTACTTGGATCGTCTGCTCACCAGAATCAAAGAGGAGAAGGGTATCACATTTGAAGAATTCCACGCATTTTGTCAGTTTCTAAACAATTTAGAAGATTTCACGATAGCAATGCGAATGTATACATTGGCTGATCATCCAATTTCAAAAGGTAAGACAACTTTGACAAAAATGTTACTAATTAGTAGTAAAAATTTGGTGTAATACTAGAGTTTCTTAAATCCAAAATAAATTTCTGCATAAAATGTTCATAAAGAAAGAAACTCAGTTGCTTAATTATAAACTAATGTAAGGTTAATGTGATATTGCACTATACTTCAGCTTTAGGGTTTCACCCACTACCAACTTCTTTACTCTGGTAAAATTGTGTACACAGATAGGGGTATTATAAAGGCACAATACCTGAACATTAAATAGTAACATGTGCTAATGGATTAGTCTACTGAAAGTGTCCAGTATGTGGATTTAGGTTCCATGTCCTGATTTAACACCAAAGTTTTGAAATAGTGTTCCCAAAGAAATACTTTCCTACCAACCTATATACTTAAATCTGTATATGCCAAGTAGTAACTTTACAGTCTAGGACACAATCATTCTTTGTACATTTATATTACTAAAATAATGCCACAAATAAAATGGATATGAACTTGAAACTTCACTTGTCTCAGCCACACTTCTTATTTTAAAAAGAAGTGTACCTGAGACAAGCAAAATTTCAAGTGCAAATAGGCCACATTGTCTTATACTGCTTTTTTGCAGACTACCAAGAATAAGATGGATATGTACAAAAAAATAAGATGGATATGTACAAAAAAATAAGATATTAGATGCTGTTGTTTGTTTTGTGGTCTTCAGTTGGAAGACTGGTTTGATGCAGCTCTCGATGCTGCCCTATCCTGTGCAAGCATCTTCATCTCCAAATAGCTACTACAACATGCATACTTCTGAATCTGCTTATTGTCTCCATCTCTTGGTCTCCCGCCATGATTTTTATCTCCCACACTTCCCTCCACTACTAAATTGATGATTCCTTGATGTCTCAGAATGTGCATAGTCAACCAATCCCTTCTTCTAGTCAGGTTGGCCACAGATTTCTTTCATCACCAGTTCTATTCAGTACCACCTCATTAGTTACATGATCTACCCATCTAATCTTCAGCATTCTTCTTTAGTACCATGTTTCAAAAGCTTCTGTTCTCTTCTTGTTTAAACTGTTCATTATCCATGTTTCACTTCCATACATGGCTACACTCCATACAAATACTTTTTCTTGCCATTACCAGTCTACATTTTGTATCCTCTCTACTGTGGCCATCATCAGTTATTTTGCTTCCCAAATAACAAAACTCATCAACTACTTTAAGTGTCTCATTTCCTAATCTAATTCCCTCAGCATTACCTGTCTCACACCCTTCTCAACCATTGCTGCCCTTTCATGCCACTCTACTCTTACAACTGCCATACCCCTACTACCTTTAGAATTTCAAAGAAAGTATTCCAGTCATCTATATCAAAAGTTTTCTCTATTTCTACAAATGCTAAAAATGTAGGTTTTCCCTTTCTTGACCTTTTGTCTAAGATAAGCCCTATGGTCAGTATCATGCGTAGCTACATTTCTCCGAAATCCAAACTGATCTTCCCCAAGGTCAGCTTCTACCAGTTTTTCCATTCTTCTGTAAAGAATTTGTGTTAGTATTTTGCAACCATGACGTACTAAACTGGTAGTTTGGTAACATTTGCACCTGTCAGCACCTGCTTTCTTTGGAATTAGAATTATTGCATTCTTTTGGAAGTATGAAGGTATTTCATACATCTGTCTCATACATCTTGCACGCCAAATGGAAGAGTTTCATCGTGGCTGGCTCTCCCAAAGCTATCAGTGGTTCTAACAATATGTTGTTTATTACCGGGGCCTTGTTTCAACTAAAATCTTCAAGTGTTCTGTCAAATTCTTCTTGCAGTATCATATCTCCCATCTCATTTTCATCTATGTTTTCTTCCATTTCTATAATATTGCCTTCAGTTCATCTCCATTGCACACTGAGGCACCAGAGAAACTGGTATAGGCATGCATATTCAAATTCAGAGAAATGTAAACAGGCAGAATATGGCGCTGCAGTCGGCAACGTGTACATAAGGCAACAAGTGTCTGACGCAGGTGTTAGATCAGTTACTGCTGCTGCAGTGGCAGATTATTGAGATTTAAGTCAGTTTGAATGTGGTGTTATAGTCAGCATACTAACAATGAGACACAGCATCTCCGAGATAGTGATGAAGTGAGGATTTTCCCATATGCCATTTCACGAGTGTACCATGAATATCAGGAATCCAGTAAAACATCAAATTTCCAACATCACCGGGTCTGGAAAAAGATCCTGCAACAGTGGGACCAACAGTGACTTAAGAGGATCATTCAGTGTGACAGAAGTGCAACCCTTCCACAAATTGCTGCAGATTTCAGTGCTGTACCATCAACTAGTGTGAACCATTCAATGAAACCTCATTGATATGGGCTTTCACAGCTGACGGCCCACTCATGTAGCCTTGATGACTATATGGCACAAAGCTTTACACCTCGCCTGGGCCCATCAACACAGACATTTAGACTGTTGATGACTGGAAGCATGTTGTATGGTTGGACGAGTCGCGTTTCAAATTTTATCAAGTTGATGGACATATATGGGTGTGGAGACAACCTCATGAATCCTTGGACCCTGCATATCAGCAGGGGATTGTTGAAGCTGGTGGAGTCTCTGTAATGTTGTGGGGCATATGCAGTTCGAATGATATGTCCAGATACGACTATGACAGGTGACACATATGTAAGCATCCTGTGTGATCACCTCCATCCATTCATATCCATTATGCATTCTGCCAGACTTGGACAATTCCAGGAGGAAAATGTGACACCCTACATGTCTGGAATTACTACAGAGTGGCTCCGGGAACACTCTTCTGAGTTTAAACATGTCCGCCGGCCACCAAACTCCCCAGGCATGGACATTATTGAGCATATCTGGGATGTATTGCAATGTGCTGTTCAGAAGAGATCTCCACCCCATCATGCTCTTATGGATTTATGGATAGCCCGGTAGGATTCATGGTGTCAATTCCCTCCAGCACTACTTCAGACATTAGTTAAGTCCATGCCATGTCGTGTTGCAGCACTTTTGCATGCTCACTGGGGCCCTACACGATGTTAAGCAGGTGTACCAGTTTCTTTGGCTCTTCAGTGTATAAATCCTTTATATACTCCTTCCACCTGTCAGCTTTGCCTTCCATGCTGAGGACTGGTTTTCCATCTGAGCTCTTCATATTAATACAGATACTTCTCTTTTCTCCAAAAGCCTCTTTTACTTTTCCTGTACGTGATATCTCTCTCCCCTACTGAAATATGCTTATAAATCCTTGCATTTGCCCTCTATCCATTCCTGCTTAGTCATTTTACACTTCTGTCAATCTCATTTTTTATTTCTTTGTATTCCCTTTTGCTTGCTTCATTTGTATATTTTCTCCTTTCACCAATTAAATACAGTATCTCCTATGTTATCCAAGGATTTTTACTAGACCTTGTCTTTTTACCTATTAGATCCTGTGCTGCCTTCACTATTTCATCTCTCGTTGCTACCCATTCATCATCTACTGTATTGCTTTCCTCTGTTCTAGTCAACCATTGTGTAATGCTCCTTCTGGAACTCTCAAAAACCTATGCATCTTTCAACTTATCCAGGTCCCAGCTCCTCCTTACCTTTTTACAGTTTCTTCAGTTTTGATTTACAGTTCATAATCAGTAATCATAATCCACATATACATCGGAAATGTCTTGCACAGTGGCAGCTCACAGATGTACATTCTTGGTGTTCACAAATTTTTATATTCAGATCAGTTTGGGAGTGTGAAATTTATAGCATCAGCTGTATAACAGTTATGCTTGTCAACAAATTTATAAAACTATAGCTACTGCCAGTAACAATAACAACATTAATAATAATAATAATAATTAGATGCATAACTTATCTGACAAAAGAAATAATTGTTTTTGAGGGATTTTGTTGTTTTGTAAATAATGAAGTATAGTTTAGGGCAATAAAAAATAATGTGTAAGTTTTCACAACTCTCCATTTTGCATTTTTGTGTAAGTGGGAGTTTTTGTGCTTTTCCATTTTTTTCAGACAAATATACAAGTTCCTTAAGAGATGTATTAGTCCACGAATTTACTTCCAAGCTGAGAATCAGATATTCTTTTGCTTCACCTACACGACAACTTCTTGTCCTAACTCTACACTTTCTTGTTAAGTGTTTGCTTCTAGTCACACTTATTTGATTTCACCACTGTCTCAATCAAAGGGCCTGTTCTCAGAAGCCATAGTTCCTTTGCCGCTAACTTTTCCTGATAATTTATTGTTCTATTCCCAAAATGATATTCTCACTATGCAACAAAGTGTGCACTGATATGAAACTTCCTGGCAGATTAAAGCTGTGTGCTGGGACAAGACTCGAATTTGGGACCTTTGTCAATCGTGGTCAGGTGCTCTACTGACTGAACTACCCGAGCACGACTAACAACCCATCCTCAAAGGTTTACCTTTCTGTTAGCATTTAAAATAGATTCAGCATTCTTCATGTTTATGCTGCACACAAAAGCCAGATCCCACCCAGTAAACAACCAACTACAAACACAAAGTGCCTTTTGTGGAAATGATTGAACTCAAGTAGTAATGTCTGCCATCATGGCCACTTAATTAGAACATAAATGAGGCACTGAGATCCACAAGGGCCTAAAGCACACCACCATCGATCCCACATGTAAGTGAATGTCAGAGAAACCAATGATACAGCTTTTTGTGAATTTTCATATATGCAGTGTGGGCCTACAGCACAGACAAACCTGACTCACCATAAGATCAACATATTTCAGAAGCATGAATAAATCTTACAATCTCACAATCAATGGTGATGTGCTTTAGGCCCTTATGATTCTCACAAGGGAAACTCCCCATTGCACCCCTCCTCAGATTTAAAGATTAGATGGCCCAGTGGATAGCCCATAAAAAACTGAACACAGATCAAGCATGAAAACAGGAAGAATGTTTATGGATCTGTAAAAAAGATAAAGCAAAATAGAAACAGTGAACAGTCCAAGCTTAACAAGTGCAATATTAAGCACACATTAAGAGGTGCGACATCATGGTTAAGTGGTCAAAGATTTGTACTGTGAAGTGGATGAGACATGTTCAAAACTTTCTCACCTATTACTGCCCCCCCCCTTCCATTACCTATTATCAAATTCCAGTCCCCCCTTCACAATTAATTTTCTGTCTCCCTTAAATATCTGAATAATTTATTTTATCTCATCATACAGTTCTACAAACTCTTCTTCATCTGCAGAGCTAGCTGGCATATAAACATGTGCTGCTGTGGTGGGTGTGGACTTCTTGTCTGTCTTGGCTACATTGTAGCTTACCTGCATTCCTATTTTCTAATTCATTATTAAACCCACTCCTGCATTGCCCCTACTTGATTTTGATTTTGTATTTAATAACCCCGTATTTTCTGACCAGAAGTCATATTCCTCCTGGCACAAAACTTCCTTAATTCCTACTATATCTAAATTCAACATGTCCATTTCCTCTTTAAATTTTTGGAATCTATTTTACCTCCTGAATATTTTACCCAATAGTATGCCATCATCCTTTAACCATATAATAGAGTTGCATGCCCTTGGGAAAAATTACGGCTGCAGTTTTCCATTGCTCTCAGGTATTTGCAGTTCCAGCACAGCAAAGCAATTTTGGTTCATGTTAAAAGACCAGATCAGTCAATCATTCAGACTGCCTCTGCAACTACTGAAAATAGTGCTGCCCCACTTCAGGAACAACACATTTGTTTGGCATCTCAACAAATACCCCTCCATTTCGGTTGCACCAAAGTTACAGCTGTCTGTATCGCTGAAGCATGCAACAATTTTTCTCAGAGTACATGGACTGAAGTCTGGGGACCTGGGAAGCCAAGCAAAATGGACATGGCAGCTCAGCACATCATCCTCACCAAATGATGTGCACAAGAGATATTTCACATGTGTATCAATATGGAGTGGAACGCCGTCCTGCATAAAAGTTGCACCTTCCATCAAGTGTTTAGCAGCCAGGCTAGGGACGATCTGATTCTCTCTCTCTCTCTCTCTCTCTCTCTCTCTCTCTCTCACTATAGTTCATTTTATACACAATTCTTGTGTCACTGACATGAAGCTGTCCAGGGCCATATGTTGGCCAGTTTTTGCACTCACTTTTGGTTTCAACAAAATCCTATATCATTTCAGGTGTGTATCAGTCTTTTACCTCCCTACCTACATTATTCTGTGAATTAGTGCATTTTCAAATGCTAACTGACTTTTGGGTCACCTTGCATGATGCTCATCCATCTCACTGTCCAAACATTTATGAGTGGATGTTTCAATGTCTAGTTGAGGTTGCTTATAATTTAACAAAAATTTCATCATGACTGTCTTACCAGTATTCATTTTAAGTATGTTTATGATCTGACCAAAATTCTCTTCAGTATTTAACACACCTAAATGTTTCAAACAGCTCCAGCTAATAGTGGATGTATCATTAGCAGTGTACTCTAACTTCAAGTTTTGTAGCTGTGCTATGTACACCTAAATCTATGTACATACATTGCAAGCTAAGCAGAGGGTACTTAGCATTATTAGGGTTTCCCATTTCAATTGAATATGAAGGATGGGGGAAACGAATGCTTAAATGCCTATGTGCACACTGTAATTTGTGTGCTATTATATTCACTTTCACTGTGAGGATGATACACAGGAGCTGAAGTATATTTCTAGATTGTTCACTTAATAATTGTACTTGAAACTTTGAAAGTAGGACTTCACAGTATAATTTGCATCTGCCAATTTAGGTTTCACAACATTTCCATTATGTTCTCCTGAGTGTCAAACAAACCTGTGACACACTACCCTTCTTTGAATACATTCAATATCCACTGTTAGTCCTATTTGATATGGGTCCCACACACTTCAGTTATATTCTAAGATGGGATAAAAAAGCAATTTGTAAGCAATATTCTTTGTAGATATTTTTGTAGTATCATGCCAATGAAGAGAAGTCTGACACCTGGTCTAACTATGACTGAGCCTCTGCGATTATTCCATGTTATAGCCATACAAATTGTTAAATCCAGATAATTGTACACGTTGACTGATTCCGGCTGTGAACAATTGATATTGTAGTAATGGGGTACAATGTTTGGGCATTTTGTGAAGTGCACAATTTTACATTTATGAATATTTAATGCATGTTGCCAGTGATTGGACCAGTTTGAAATCTTAACAATGTTTGAGTGGATGTTTTTGTAACTTTTGCAGTTAGTTTGCAAAATGAACAGCAAGAGCCCCAAAACTCTTCCCTGGGTCATCACCTGATGTTCTTCTACATCTGTTGACACACTGTCTAGGGTAACATGGTGCTTACTCTCTACCAAGATAGCCTCAGTCCACTCACATTTTTTCCCACATGACATCACAGTTTTGTGGTATCAAGTTATATGATTTCCTGAAGTCAACAAACTAATGTTTTCACTGGACTGCCCTGATCAATGACTTTCAGGGTGTGACATGAGAGACGTGAGAGTTGGGTTTTGCCTGATTAATGTTTTCAGAATCTATTCTAGCTGGCATTGAGGAGGTATTTCTATTAGAGGTAACTGAGTGCATTTGAACTCCTGCCCCGAGGTAAGTGTTTTGAGTTCACCTTTGAGATACGGCACAACTGCCCTTTATCTAGTGTACTGAACTTGTAAATCTTCCTACTTGTTTTAGTTGCTTTTCGTATTTTGTGAATCATTGTTACAACAACGGCCTCATGGTCACTGATACCAGTTTCAATATGGACATCCTCAAAGAGATCAGGTCTACTTGTTGCTAATAGATCTTGCACATTTCCACCATGAGTGCACTTTCAAAATATCTATTCTATGTAGTTTTCTGGGGCAGCATTTAGTATTGTTTTGCAGGAAGTCTTGTCACACCCATTACTTACAAAACTGGAATTATCCCAGTCAGTTGTTGGATGACACTCCAATGATAACTGTATGATTAGGGAATACGTGTACTAGTAAGTTGAGGTTTTCTCAATTTTTCAGTTACATATAGGAGCGAGTCTGGTGGTCGATAGACCCAATTATAAATTTCTGCTTGGTCTTGATACTGAGTCTTGCCCAAACAATCACACATGCAGTCTCACTTTCTGTCTTGGTATTTTTAAATTTCTTTCCTACTCCAACAAATAAACCCTCTCCATTTCCCAATTAATTTTTGATACATACTTAATTTATTCCAAAATTTGCACTGCTGTCAATTTAGTTTTACCGCCAGCTTTCTGTACCTAGTATAATGTAAACTCCACTGCTTTTTAGAATTATTTCAATCTCTGACACATAGTACACAAGTGCTGCAGCAGTTGATCACTAGTGTTTTAATTATTTCATCTGTGTAGGATATTTCTTTAGATCTGAAACTAATACTTCAGTCACCTACAGTTATAATTATCTGAATTGGGCGGAGAAATTAATACATACAAGAAACAAAAATGGCACAAGAATACTTCACTAAGTGATTCCACAACTGAGAATCTTGCTTGTTGATTTCACAGTTAGGATTTTCCTTTCAATTTTATAATATGTTTTAGGTAGCCTTTAGCATATGAGGGCATGCTGAAAAGTAATGCCTACAATTTTTTTTATCCTTTTGTCAATATTGATTGAGGTATTATATGTCAGGCATATTGCTATGTCAACTTTTCTATTTTGCTAACACAAGTTGCAACCTTCTGGTGCTAGAGGGCTCCAAATTGTAACATGGTGGTGTGTAACATAATTATGTTGGTGTGTGAGGAACAGCATACTGTAATCAAGTTTCTAATCACAGGAAATGTGACTCCAATTGAAACACATAGAAGAATGAAAGCTGTGTTCAGTGATTATTGTCTTGACAGCGGTAATGTACAACACTGGATTGTTCATGCTCATAATGAAGGAAATGGTGGTGCTAATCTCATCTTGGCCCCATTTGATTTTCATCTGTTTCCAAAACCTAAACAACAGCTTCAAGAACTTAACTTTGTTAGTGAAGAAGTAGTGCAAGCAGAAATGAGGTTGTGGCTCCATCAAAAAAGTTAAACAGTCTACAGTGACGGTATCAACAAATTGGTCTGTCATTGGGAGAAATGTGTTTGTTGCCACAGTGACTATGTTGCAAAATAAATGTGTAGACATTAAGAATAAAGTTGTACCGAGCGAGGTGGCGCAGTGGTAGCACACTGGACTCGCATTCGGGAGGACGACGGTTCAATCCTGTCTCCAGCCATCCTGATTTAGGTTTTCCGTGATTTCCCAAAATCGTTTCAGGCAAATGCCAGGATGGTTCCTTTGAAAGGGCATGGCCGATTTCCTTCCCAATCCTTCCCTAACCCGAGCTTGCGCTCCATCTCTAATGACCTCGTTGTCGACGGGACGTTAAATATTAACCTAACCTATAAAGTTGTAGAATGTTAATAACATGTGTTTTATTTAAAAAGCTTTAAGAATTTTCACTTAAAAAGTTGGAGGCATTACTTTTCAGGACACCCTCATATACACACACATAATAGCAGAGTTTAGCACATTATCGCTTGCAAAATAAGTATGTATGTTCACAAAATCAGTGCAAAAATTGTAGTGGAGAGTGACTGCCATAAGCAAAAAAAAGAAAAAGAAAGAAAGAAAAATCAATGTGAAATCCAGTGTTCTATCTTCCATAACTCAAAATTAAACAGCTGCAAGATGTAAATTCTGTGCTACTGTACATCAGGTCACATCCTTATTTAACTTGCTTCCGTTCTTCTTGATCAGTTAAAGTAAATGTTGGAATAATCACTTCAAAAATACCAGAAGGGATTTCTTGAGCCACTTCTGTTAAAATTAATGTGATAAGCATATATACTTTAAGCTGGTGTTTTATATCATTCATAAAGAACAATGTGAAAAATCTGTGAGGTATTTAAGGTTATATTATTTCAAAACAAAACAAAAAATTCATTCCAGCCTCATATCTACAGGAAGGAAATAATAGCAGAATTATAGAAGACATTTGTATGATCATTTTTCAAATTAAACATTTGTATATTTGATTATTTACTTTAAAATTTCAGATGAATTCCACAGGGCAGTGAAAATATGCACTGGAACAAATTTGAGTCGGCATCTAGTTCATATAGTATTTCAGATATTTGATGAAGATGGTGATGGACAACTGAGTTACCGTGAATTTATTGCTATAATGAAGGATCGTCTTCATAGAGGTTTCAAGGTATGCAAAAGAAGTTGGGATCAGATAGGTATTCTGGTATCATATCATTTTTATTAATAGTTAAAACAATATTTCATAATGTTCTGTGATGGTTTCATTCACATTTCCATCCTTTTCTATTGTCAGGTGCTGACTGAAAAAGCATGTAAATGGTAAAGTAACTACTACTAGATAGTATTTACCTCATTCATACTTTTAAATTAATGACATCTGTTTCTGTTACAGTCATATGCAAAGAATGAAGGCTGGGAGGCATTCAAAAACTGTGTGAAGAATGAAATGAAAGCCCCTGTTTAATCGTTTCATCTCAAAATCTACATTAATGGCAGCTAAAATGACTACTCCTTTCTGAAACTTCCATACCTTGAGAACAACAGAACTGTGAATCCTTTTGTAAATATATTTATTTCTCCCTGTATTTTATATTGCCGAATAAATGATGAGAAACACAATTTGTAGATTCCTTATTGTTCCACCACAAATGACTATGACAAAATTTTTATCCTTTTCATTTTTCTCGATAGTCAGCTGCCACATTAAAAATTTTCTGTAAATCTCAGTTGAAATTTCCAGTTGGTGAAGAACTTCTACTGCTATCAAGTTATATGGCAGCATGAAGAACATTAAAGGCTAACAAAAGTAATCTGATTGATTGCTGAATTGGCATGAAGTTTCATCATGTAAGTTGTTTGACAGAAACTGAATGAGGCACTTCAGACGAAGAAAGTTTTGAACTCATTATCTGGTATCCCAGCTGGGTAACTTTGAAAGCCTCATGTGGAGTGTGGAATTGGATCTTCGGCACCAGACAGAGCTTTTACAACCATCAGCTCTTCCATCACCTTGCCGCAGCACCACACACCATTTCATAAGCCAGATGGAGCATGTGGCCATCTCGTACAATCAGCCATGCAGCTACACACCTCAGTGCCATATTCGCTTTACTACTGTCTCATCGTAATAACACACGGTTGGTTCTTGGTCTCTGCTTATGCTCTGTCTCAAGTTCTCTCTCTCTCTCTCTCTCTCAATTACTCATTGGATTTTGTTTCTCTGTAGTGCCATCGCCATGTGTCCATTTCCTTGTTGTTGTCATTGTCTTTTATGTTTCCACTTGTTGATCTGCTTGATTGCTCCAGACCAGTCAGTCCAGCCTTGTCAGGTTTTTCTTGAGCCATTCCTGACGTTTACTTGAATCTCAGTCACAATACAAGGGTGTGTGGAAAATTTTTAATTCTGTTCCCACCATTTGTTGAGGTATTCTGTGTCATACATATTGCTTGGTCAACTTTTCCGCTTTGCTGGTGCAAGTTGCAACTATCTGTCACTAGAGGGCTCTGAATTGTAGGATGTAACATGGTAGTGTGTAACATAATTATGTCAAAACAAGAGAAACAGTGTGCTGTAATTGAGTTTCTAACTGCAGAAACTACACATGGAGCACCCTCAACTTCAGTGTGATGATCCCAGACCACACAGAAGTGCTGTAACATCTGTACCAATTGGACACCTTGGATTCACTGTCATGCCTCATCCTCCATACAGTCCCGGTGTGGCCTCATGCAATTTTCATCTGTTTCCAAAATTTGAAGAACACCTTCCAGCACTTCAGTTTGATAGTGATGAATCAGTGCAAGCAGAGGTAAGGTTGTTGCTCTGACAATGAAGTTGGACATTCTGCACTGATTGTCTCAACAAACTGGTCTCCTGTTGGGAGAAATTTGTTCAGCACCAGGGTGACTAGGTTGAGAAATAAATATGTAGACATGAAAAATAAAATTGTAGACTGTTAGTAACATTTTTTGTATTTAGAAAGCTTTAAGAGTTCTCACATAAAAAAATCAGAGGAATCACTATTCAGCACACCCTCATATAATGAGAATGTGCATGACCTAACTTACCCAGGTCATACTGATCAGGAATAGAGAGCAATATTCTGTCACTACCAAGACAAGCATTATAATTGTTAACTTGTATTCTGTTCAGACAGAAGTCTAATATCAATGACTTTAAAACATATGTTTCTAAAATTAAGTTACATAAACATTTTAACATATTGCACAGAATAAAATCTCTCTTCCTTTTAAGAGATGCTCTGTACCAAGTCAACTCCATCAAAAGCTTTCTGTCTTTTGCATTTACACACTTACCACACCTTTCTGCTGGACATCATCTTAATCTGTGCACATTCTGACACTCATACCCTCCTTCCAGGTAATGTCTTTGTTTTTGTTCCAGATTTTGATGAAAATGGTTTTTCCAACCTTTATGACATTAGTCCATGGTAAGATCCTTACAAAATTCTTGTTTTAATTTTATTTTCTGAGCTCATTTTGGAAATGACATAAGAATTCAGAATACACAGTTAACAAATTTGTAGGGTTAGGGAAGGTGGGAACCCCGTAACAACATAGCTAATGGCCACTATGTTCTCATAACACACCAGCACTTACTTGGAATCAGATGTATATCAGTGTGAAGAAGAAGAAGAAGAAGAAGAAGAAGAAGAAGAAGAAGAAGGTTATTCTCCTCTTGTCTAAACTGTTTATCATCCATCTTTTCACTTCCCATACATATCTACACTCCATACAAATACCTTCAAGAAAGACTTCCTAACACTTAAACCTATATTTGATGTTAACAAATTTGTCTTCTTCAGAAATACTTTTCTTGAAATTGGCAACTTACATTTTATATCCTCTTTACTTCCGTTGTCATCAGTTATTTTGCTGCCCAAATAGCATAACTTATCTACTACTTTTACTGTCTCATTTCCTAACCTAATTCCTTCAGCATAGCCTTATATAATTTGATGACATTCCATTATCTTTGTTTTGCTTTATCCTCCTTTTAAGATGCTGGTGTGTCCATTCAACTGCTCTTCCAAGTCCTCTGCCGCCTCTGACAAAATTACAATGTCATCAGCAAACCTCAAAATTTTTATTTCTCCTCCCTGAGATTTCATTCCTACTCCAAATTTCTCATTGATTTCCTTTACTGATTGCTCAATGTGCAGATTGAATAACATTGTTCATCACCTTCTCCACCTATTTCTCCTTCTTGGAGACTTCAATGAACATCATGTACAGTGGGGCTCTGCTTTCATGTACAGTGGGGCTCTGCTTACACTTGCTGCATGGGTTGCTTCTGCGTTACTGTGCATAGATTCTGGCTACAAGAAAGCAACACACCTTATCTTAGCAACAGGATCATTCTTAGCCACTTATCTGTCTCTCTGTTCTCCAGCATTAAACATTACAGTGCCGTCTGAAGCGGCTGATTACTTAAGTTATAGTAACCATTTCCCCATTTGGGACAACTTGCCACGCATACATAGCATTACCCAAAAGGAAGTATCCAAAATGAATGCTTACCAGAACCAACTCTCTTTACCTGAACAGAAATATAACACTTGGGACAGGGATCACATCGCTCAGTTCATCCATAAGATTCCTGAAATACCCATTGTAAAATCACCAGGAAAACATCCCAGAATTGCATATTCTAGTAGTAAGATAAGTGTCATTCGGTGATCAGATATAGACATACAGCTCTGGATTCCAACACTGTCTATTTGGGCAGGGGGGGGGCACCTTGAACCTTTCCCAGTAGAAAGAGAGAGCTAGTCACATGTCTAAGCAAGTACAAAAGATCATGACAAGAATTTGTGAACTCTGTTAACTGTTTCATACTATCTGTGAAAGTATGTGAGGTAGTGAGGGGAATAATGGTAGTAGAGTATCCTGTGATAGATATACAGTATACTGGTAGTCTCACAACCACAACACACACAATTACCAAACAATAGCAGCCTACTTTCACAAAATAATGTAAGAAACTGCCACAACTTTACCAGCACCAGAGACAGATGAAGTGATGTACAAAATGCTGAGGAGCATACAGACTACATAAAGAAATTCTTGTCACACTTTTCAACAGAATTTGGGCTGAAGGAGAGTACTCCAACTAACAGAGTGTGGCAGTTGTCATTCCCCTTGCCAACACTGAGGAGGAGTGCACAAATACAGATATCTGATGCAATGTGTCTGTCTCCATCTGCATTGGGAAGACATTAACAAACATTATAAAATACTTCTCAGTATGGACTATTGAATCTAGGAGGATAATCTGCCACTTTCTTTTTGAGTTCAGGAGAAACCATTCAACTTTCAACTACCTGACCTTTCTGAAAGCAGGAATATTGTCACACGCAATCCAGAATGAAGTACCAGGTAGGTTAGCAGTGTCGTTAAAAAGAACTAAAATTTTACACTGAAAGCATGTTTATTGAGCTCACACATGAGAGTATAGACAGAGGTGAACTGCCTGCATCAACGGTGTGTGCTCCTGCTTATATGTACCTACATACGAGGGCTGATCAGCAAAGACTGAGACTGATTTTTTTTTCACAGATGTTTATTATTCCATTTCAATGTTTACATGATATTTTTCAAAGTACTCACCTCATACCTGAATGCACTTTTTATAGCACCTTTGCCAGTCCTTGAACACATGGTGCACGCTATCATTTGTCAGGTCCTTGAGAATTCCCGCACTTTTCTTGAACACTGCCTCATAGTTCTCAAATCAAATGCCCTGAAGCTTTGCCTTTAGTCATGGGAATGGAAAAAATAAAAATCACAGGGTGCAAGATTGCGGCTATAAGGCAGATGCAATACACAGATAGTTTTGAACTGAGCCAGAAACTACATGATTTGCGATAACTGATTCCAGAAACACATCCCCTCCATCAGCAAAGAGATGAAGCATCTCATGGCTTGTGTCCATTCACACAACCTTTTGTTTCGAAGTCAACAGAGGCGGCATCCAATGGGCACAACATGGGTCATACGGAGATGATCATGCATAATCATAATCATGTGTAATCTCAACACCACACTCAGGTTAAGTAATGTCATCTGCACATGCTCACGGACCATCACAGCAGTTGTGTTGATGTTGAGTTCAGTCACAGAAGAAGCCGAAACACCAGGCCCATTTTGCTTAACACAGACAAGTCTGCTTTCTTTGAAATCCTTGATCCACTTAAACACTGCCACATGAGGTACTGCATCTTCACCATACACTTGCTGCAGATTTCTGTGAATTTGAGTGGCTGTATGGTTTAAACAAATGCTGAATTTTATTGCACCATACTGCTCCTCTTGTGTCAGCTCCATTGTTTGGTATGCGAAATGCAAAGAGAGTCTACAAAATAGAGCATTACTACCAACCTACTGATAGGAGAGTGCTGCCACCTATGGACACTGTAAATAAAAACCTGCTCTTTTCAGACATTCACAGTACAGATAGGAAACTATCACAGCACAGCACAGCTTTGTTGACCATCCCTCATAGAATGTTCCAGCAGACTGAAAGGTTTGCTGTAAAAAGAAGGTAGCTCCAGAGGAGGGGGAGGGGAGAGAATGTATTTCATTCTATCTGAGAAAGATTTATCGCCTTTTGATTGTTGTTCAAAAGATAGGGCTACTTGTCTTGTTAGTTTGTTGAGAGAAAGAGGAGTTACCTCTGATTTGGATCAAATGACTGATGTGGTTCATTTACAGGTACATTTTGTAATTGTTACTTGTATGTACAGTAGATTGATTTTCAGTCTTGTCATGTATTTTATTTTAATAAACATAGCTGTATCTACTTTTGCAAAAGACACTGTAGTCTAATGACTATTACAAGCATGCTAATGCATACGAAATCACTTCTAGGAAATATGGTGCAAACTGTAATCTCATTCCTACTCAGAAAAAGCAGAAAATTTGTTTCGGTCGTAACCTCTGTTAAAACTTGGTTCCTTTTGTCAGCTGACTAACTTGTGATAACGGCAGTCTCTCAGTAGCTTTGAAATATCAGTGTCACTATTCCTAAGAGAGTTTAGTCTAGTAATCAGATTCTTAATCAACTGACACAACACTGCTGAGATATGAGTGGACCCTTTACACATTTATTATTTTCAAAACACATTACAATGATCAGTCTCTTGTGTTGACTTTGTATACAGTTCACAAAACAGAGGCTAGCAGCTCCAATTAACAAATTTAATTGATGGTGGTGTACTTACTCACAAATCTGAATACAGAACTTAGCACCCTTGTCTATACACACAGTAAATGTCCAGAACACACAGTTTAAATGATTACCATCAATTATTAATTGCTCACGGAGAAAGTCTCTGGACTTGCACTAAAACAATTGGCACAAAGTTGTTAACAGAATGGATATTAACCACAGATTCATTAAAACATTTGCACATAGATGCTTGTGCCTTTGTGTTTAGGTGAAGACTCTTAAAGACTGAACAATCAAAAGCAACACAGAGATGTTAACGTCATGAATAACTAAGACAGACTTTACACATAGATATTGATTACTGAGTGCTGACTGAAAGCTTTGTGCTTTCTTCCTATATATGGACAAGTGTATAGATAATTGTTGAGTTTTGAAAATACATTTTGATTTATAATAGAAAAAGGTCAAAATTAGTAGTTATGGAATCACAGTGAGCCAAGTAGTAATCTGCTTTATCTATCTTTGATTACTGGAAAACTGACAAAGTTGCATGACTATATTATAAATACCATGTATACTCTTGCAGGGATCCCCAGTTCCTGCCAAATTTGGCTAATTTATCAAACTCTCAAGGTCTAATAATTAATAAACTAAAATTTTTACAAAAGCAAGTGGGCACTTTCGTAATCAGTGAAACTAGGGCAACAAAATTAACTAACTAAATCCTGGAAATAAGCAATGTTAACAATGGAACAGTCTAGACATTGAAAAGTTTAATTACTAATAACTTTTGTAACATTTGGTTACTGAAATATTTGCTTACTGAAAGGAGGAACCAAAGAGCCTTCAACGGAGATATATCAGTACATTCAGAGGTACTTATTAGCTCATCTCAAATTCGATCTCTATGTGGTTTCTCTAAGTGTTAAATCTTGAATATTTATTCATATAGTTGTTTCTAAATGAGATCATTAGATCGTGATCATTAGTAATCAAGAAATTACCTTGTGAATAATGAGAATTTAAAATCACCTGCTTGAACAAGTAAATAGACAACTTGATTACCATTAGTATATCTCATCCAAAAAACAAGGCAAAATAAAGAAAAAATATTATTATTATTATTATTATTATTATCTTTCCTTTCTCAGACCTTAGGTCTGGTTCGGAATGAAAGTGACGCGGACCTTGATCAAGCGTCACTTCCTTTTAACTGTACGGTATATGTTACATTGCGTTTAGGAACTTTCGGGTAATTGAACATGTATCAATAATTACGGATTTCTGAAGTTGTATATATAAGTTTGGATGTAGCTGTATTGCATTGATGTACTGGTGGATATTGCGTGGTATGACTCCTGTAGTTGAAAGTATAATTGGTATAATGTCAACTTTATCCTGATGCCACATGTCCTTGACTTCCTCAGCCAGTTGGATGTATTTTTCAATTTTTTCTCCTGTTTTCTTCTGTATATTTGCTGTATTGGGTATGGATATTTCAATTAGTTGTGTTAATTTCTCCTTTTTATTGGTGAGTATGATGTCAGGTTTGTTATGTGGCGTTGTTTTATCTGTTATAATGGTTCTGTTCCAGTATAATTTGTATTCATCATTCTCCAGTACATTTTGTGGTGTATACTTGTATGTAGGAACGTGTTGTTTTAAAAGTTTATGTTGTAAGGCAAGCTGTTGATGTATTATTTTTGCGACGTTGTCATGTCTTCTGGGGTATTCTGTATTTGCTAGTATTGTACATCCGCTTGTGATGTGATCTACTGTTTCTATTTGTTGTTTGCAAAGTCTGCATTTATCTGTTGTGGTATTGGGATCTTTAATAATATGCTTGCTGTAATATCTGGTGTTTATTGTTTGATCCTGTATTGCAATCATGAATCCTTCTGTCTCACTGTATATATTGCCTCTTCTTAGCCATGTGTTGGATGCGTCTTGATCGATGTGTGGCTGTGTTAGATGATACGGGTGCTTGCCATGTAGTGTTTTCTTTTTCCAATTTACTTTCTTTGTGTCTGTTGATGTTACGTGATCTAAAGGGTTGTAGAGGTGGTTATGAAATTGTAGTGGTGTAGCCGATGTATTTATGTGGGTGATTGCTTTGTGTATTTTGCTAGTTTCTGCTCGTTCTAGAAAGAATTTTCTTAAATTGTCTACCTGTCCATAATGTAGGTTTTTTATGTCGATAAATCCCCTTCCTCCTTCCTTTCTGCTTAATGTGAATCTTTCTGTTGCTGAATGTATGTGATGTATTCTATATTTGTGGCATTGTGATCGTGTAAGTGTATTGAGTGCTTCTAGGCCTGTGTTACTCCATTTCACTACTCCAAATGAGTAGGTCAATATTGGTATAGCATAGGTATTTATAGCTTTTGTCTTGTTTCTTGCTGTCAATTCTGTTTTCAGTATTTTTGTTAGTCTTTGTCTATATTTTTCTTTTAGCTCTTCCTTAATATTTCTATCATCTATTCCTATTTTTTGTCTGTATCCTAGATATTTATAGGCATCTGTTTTTTCCATCACTTCTATGCAGTCGCTGTGGTTATCCAATATGTAATCTTCTTGTTTAGTGTGTTTTCCCTTGACTATGCTATTTTTCTTACATTTGTCTGTTCCAAAAGCCATATTTATATCATTGCTAAATACTTCTGTTATCTTTAGTAATTGGTTGAGTTGTTGATTTGTTGCTGCCAGTAGTTTTAGATCATCCATGTATAGCAAATGTGTGATTTTGTGTGGGTATGTTCCAGTAATATTGTAACCATAATTTGTATTATTTAGCATGTTGGATAGTGGGTTCAGAGCAAGGCAGAACCAGAAAGGACTTAATGAATCTCCTTGGTATATTCCACGCTTAATCTGTATTGGCTGTGATGTGATATTATTTGAATTTGTTTGGATATTAAGTGTGGTTTTCCAGTTTTTCATTACTATGTTTAGGAACTGTATCAATTTAGGATCTATTTTATATATTTCCAATATTTGTAGTAACCATGAGTGGGGTACACTATCAAAAGCTTTTTGGTAATCGATGTATGCGTAGTGTAGCGACCTTTGTTTAGTTTTAGCTTGATATGTCACCTCTGCATCTATTATCAGTTGCTCTTTACATCCTCGTGCTCCTTTGCAACAGCCTTTTTGTTCTTCATTTATAATTTTGTTCTGTGTTGTATGTGTCACTAGTTTCTGTTTAATGACTGAAGTTAATGTTTTGTATATTGTTGGTAGGCATGTTATGGGGCGATATTTAGCTGGGTTCGCTGTGTCTGCTTGATCTTTAGGTTTCAGATAAGTTATTCCATGTGTAAGTGTATCAGGGAATGTGTATGGGTCTGCAATGTAACTGTTAAATAATTTAGTTAGATGTGAATGTGTTGAGGTGAACTTCTTTAACCAGAAATTTGCTATTTTATCATTTCCAGGGGCTTTCCAATTGTGAGTAGAATTAATTGCTTGGGTGACTTCATGTTGCAAAATTGTCACTTCAGGCATTTGTGGTATCATCTTGTATGTGTCTGTTTCTGCTTGTATCCACCGTGCATGCCTGTTATGTTGTACCGGGTTTGACCATATGTTGCTCCAGAAGTGTTCCATGTCTGTTATGTTTGGTGGATTGTTTATTTCAATGTGTGTGTTATCTATTGTCTGGTAAAATTTCTTTTGGTTTGTGTTGAATGTTTGGTTTTGTTTCCTTCTATTTTCACTTTTTTTGTATCTTCTGAGTCGTTTGGCGAATGCTTGTAATTTCTGCTTCTTTTCGTCTAATTGCTCTGTCGCTTCTTGTTGTGAGATTTTACCTAACCTTTTTGGTTTTTTTTCCGAGATTTCATTTCTTATAAATTGTGTTAGCTGTCCGATGTCTTTTCTCAGTTTTTCTATTTTGATCTGTAGCCTGTGTTGCCATGCTGGTTTTGTGGGTTTCTTCTGTGTGTTGGTTGGTTCTGATCTCTGCCTAGTGTGTATATTTAGTGTAGTGAGTGCTCCTATATATACCAGTAGTTGTAACTCTTCCATAGTTGTGTTTTCATTTATTTTGTTGTGTATGATTGTGTTGATAGTTTTTATTGTTGTTTCGACTTGTGGGTTATTTGGTGGTCTATGCAAGAATGGTCTAATGTCTGTATTTGTGTCTTTGTATTCTATATATGTTAGCTGAAATTTTTCTTCTATATCTAATATCTGTGTCACTTTGTGTTCTATTTGTGCTTGTTCTGGTGGCTGCCTTAAGATTTCGTTTTCCTCTGATTGTTTAATTGGTGCGTGTTGTTCTTTGTTTGTTTGCTCTGGGATGTTTGAGTCCATTACTGTATTTTCTTCTTCTTCTGATTGCACATTATTTTGTTCCAGTATTTGTTGTACTTGTTGTTTGATGTTATCTAATTCTGACTAGGGTATCCTGTTATTTTTTATTATTCCACGGATCTGATCAGCTAGTCGTTGTTCTGTTAAAAAATTTAATTCTGGGTATCTGGTAATAAATGTTGTGTATACGTGTGATCTGTATCCAGTTGTTTTGGTTCCTACGTTTGTTGCTTGGTAATAACAGAACATGAGGTGTCGATTAACTTCATCTGACCATCTCATCCTCTGTCTTTGTTTTCCTTCTAGGGTGGTTGCAGGAAGCATATCCTGCAAAACACCTCTATTTGGATTTAAATCATTTTCCAGTTGGCTAGCAGTGTCATTACCATTGTGGGCGGGCATAGGGTTCAAGTGTCGTCCCCGACCATGACGGCGCTTGTCCGAGGCTTCATTAGTTCTGTCCTGAACCAACTAATCACACTAAAAGGGGGGTTAGCCCTATTAGTGGTTTGTTCTTTTCGTCGCCTTTTACGACTGGCAGAACATACCGGAGGCCTATTCTTTTCCCGGGCCTCCATGGGAGTTATTATTATTATTATTATTATTATTATTATTATTGAGAACAGAATAAGAGCACATGGATGGTTCAGGTTCATTCTGTTACACTTTCTGTCCTCCCTACTCTTAATGTAATGAAAGGGCACTAGCACCATCACACAAAATAAGTAGTTTTATGTTGAACTACATGCAATGAATGCACTAAAATAAATCTATTGTGCTTAAAGTTTTCATTAAATAAAATGTCATGGTTTTAGACTAATTTTTTTCATGCAATCTGTTTCCTAAGAGTAGATAAATCATCTGTTGTCGCAAGAAAGAGGCAGATATAAGGCATGTACCAGGATATATTTTTGAGCATAAATATTGCCCTAATACAGGGTGGCAATTGTTGAATTGTATGAAATAAAATTGTCATAACATTTGAACAGTTTGTAAACTGCATGGTTGGCTGCAGGACATGATGGAAATTATTATGCTCAGTATGGTTTGGTTTAGCGACGAAGCCCACTTTCATTTGGATGGGTTTATCAGTAAGCAAAATTGGCACATTTGGGGAACTGAGAATATTCATTTCACGATTTAAATGTCTCCTAACCCTCAATGGGTGACTGTGTGCTGTGCAATGTCCAGTCACAGAATAATTTGTGTGATATTCCTTGACGACACGGTGCCTACCGTACAGTAAGTGATGGTTTTGGAAGATGATTTCATCCCTGTTATTCAAAGTGGCCCTGATTTTGACAAGATGTGGTCCATGCAAGACAGAGCTCGACCCCCTCAAAGTAGGAGAGTGTTTGATGTCCTGGAGGAGCACTTCGTGGACCGCATTCTGGCTCTGGGTTACCCAGAGGCCACTGGCTTGGGCCTCAATTGGCTGCTGTATTCTCCAAATCTGAAGACATGTGACTCTTTTTGTGGGGCTATATTAGAGACAAGGTGTACAGAAATAACCCCAAAACCATTGCTGAGCTGAAAACAGCCATTCAGGCAGTCATCAACAGCATCAGTGTTCTGACACTTCAGCGGGTCATGCAGAATTTCACTATTCGTCTGCACCACATCATCGCCAATGATGACAAGCATAGCCTAAATCTGAATATCTGTAGCGACATTTACATGAAAGTGTGTGCACAATGTAGTTTGTAACTAACTTAAAGTTTTTTCATATAGTTCAATAATTGTCACCATGTATGTAAAAACCTCAAAGGACATCGCATTTTTTAAAAAAAGCTTTTTTCCAAAAATGTTGAAAACTCGAGATATCTCCTTTTTGCAGCAAATCCTTCAGTTACAATATTTCAGACATAAGTAACTCCAAGAACCTTTTAGAGAAAAATAAGTGATAAATAATTACTGGAGGTGAGAATCAAAATGGTGACTTGAACATCGCCAAGCAGTGACTTTAAGCACAACAACACGGATGACATACTGCATTTGGCATTGCTCCTCCTCCTCCTACTCCTCCTCACAAAACAGTGATCCATTGTTCCGAAGTAGAGTAAAGCTTCCTGGACCTAGAACTGGTCAGTTGTACTCCTTCCAGCAATACTCATGAATCCTTGCAGTCTGGTCATGACACCACATTATGGTCACTACAATGTCCTGAGTTACTTCTGTTGAGGTACAACCCTGACAAGTCTTCGTGTTTCTTATATCAGAAACCCCCTATAATCAATTTGCATCTTGGTCCTATGGTAGGACTTCATGCCAAAGACACAGAGGATATCTATGCAATTTTGGCTCTTCAGTGTAGAATCATCACCCTTAACTTCATAGCTGAGGTTTGAGAAGTGATTTACACTTTAGTATGATCCAAAGTAGTGTTAGAATATAATTCTCCTAATGGTGCAATATTTCACACAGTATAAAAAGCCAAACTAGGCCGCCAGGCTTGTGGCTCTCAGGTCAGTGTTTGGCTTTACAATGCTCATGGTCCTTATGTTGAACATCTAAGTTATGCATGTCTTGCTTTTGCAGTTCTGGCAAGGAGCTGTTTTGATACAATCTAACTCAGTATCGTCAGGTTGAAAAAGAAACAGATTATCCATTGTAGTTTCAGCCTCTTCGCAGTGGATTAGAGAAAAAAGCAGTGTGAAACCTGTAGAGTCTAGCTTTGCTGTGTTGTAAACATGTCTCACAACAAGCAGTATTGTATCCTAGCCCCTCTGTTCAACATCGCTGCACTTCAAGAGCACACCTGCCGATGTCTTTTATGTTCTGAGGGTGCATTTGTATATAGGTGGCAGCTACTCATGTTGTGGATGAAGATCCATTGTTAAATTGTTTTCTGCACCAGTCCTGACTGAAACATCTTTTCACAATCAGAGATCATTACACATGGTGTTAAAAAAAAAAATGGTTCAAATGGCTCTGAGCACTATGGAACTTAACAGCTGTGGTCATCAGTCCCCTAGAACTTAGAACTACTTAAACCTAACTAACCTAAGGACATCACACACATCCATGCCCGAGGCAGGATTCGAACCTGCGACCGTAGCGGTCACGCGGTTCCAGACTGTTGAGCCTAGAACCGCACGGCCACCCCGGCCGGCACACATGGTGTTCCATGTTTCAAAATTAGGTCTTCTACAAGAAACCTACCAATTACCAGAGCTTTGGTAGTATGTACAGCCTTGGTGACAGCTGCATGGGTGAGGCAGTCATTGCACACTACTATGCATAATCTCCATTTGTTGAATTGATAAGCCTCCCAAAAATGTTAATTCAAACTGGTGAAATTTAGTGACTGCAGAAAGAATGAGTACCAGGTGTCCTGAAGTAAATGATTCTCATAGTTCTGTCACTGGCAAAACAGTAGTGGCTTACATAATGTCAGTAAGAACAGTAGAGACCTAACTTATATCCATTTCTGATTCTGTCAAGGGTCTCTTCAAATCCCAAATGACCTGATGTCAGAAAATTGTGAAAATACATCATATGGCTTGCCATATATGGGGTAGGATGACAAGCAACCATTTCCACCTTGGTGAGTTGTAATTCCTTTTATGCATTGTTCCTTCTCTTGATTTGAATTATCATTGATAGTTGCTTCCATCTCTAACACATCTGTAGTCTTGAGCAATACTGGATCTTCCCTTTGTTCAGCTTCAATGTTCATCAGGACAGCAATGGCTGGGATATCCCCAGCACTCTGTTTTACTCCCCAATGGAGTCTACAAAAGGCATCCTTGTGCTCGTGTTCATTTTTGTATACTGCCATCATGTATTTCAGAAACTTCAGTGCCCATCTGGCTAATCATGATGAATCCTTCAGAGTGGTCAGCCTGCATAAAGAATGGTGGCTAGTCAGAATAGTGGATGGTCTGCCATATATAAAATGGGTCAGAATTTGCTGATTTCAGACTTGAAGATCACTATGGAAGTAAAGCAATCACATGTTTTTTTTTTTCACCTTCCTGACTTTGCACTAAAACTGCGTATATCCTTTAAACAGTTGCATTGATGTGTAGTCCCATCTTGGCATTTTTGTCAAAAAGTACTGATGATATCACCACCACCTTGGAAACAGAAAATCTTCCTTGCTACTTACTCCAAGAAAATTGGTGTCTCCCTGAAGTAATTCCTTGTGTGGGTCTCTCACATCATGAATGTGCCAAGAAGTTGGGAAATCTGCTAAGATGCTTACTTTTACGGATCAGGATAGGCTTGTATTCATAAACTAGGTGTTCAAATATTCCCCCCCCCCCCCCTTTCAAGTCATCATGGACAGACTTCAACACAGTTATCAAAACAGCTTAGATATTCTTCAAACGTCTTTGAGAGCAACAGTGTCATCCTGGCAGCAAAGACAGGTTGTCCATCATGCATTCAAAGGCAACTGGAGCATTGCAAATTTCAAACAGCATAACTTTGAACTCATAGAAGTCATCAGGTGCTATGAAAGCAGTCTTCCCAGTCTGCCTCATCAACAACAATTTTCCAGTAGTTAGTATGGGTGTACTTCACTCCCTTCATACAGTATGAGGTGTTTTCAGAGACCAGAGGGAAGGACCAAAATTATATCTTCTCACATCATCATCCCCACTTCCTTCTGAATTATTTGTTGTTCAATGGGCAATGCCTTACATGAGCACTGATTCACATTGAGTTGTCTAGTCTACCTTGTCTCCACTACAGATTTGAATGCACTCGAAAACTGATGCAGAATGGCCAACATTGTTAGTAGGTCAAGCCAAGAGCTGCTGGCAGGTGGATATTGTACGCTTCCTGTGTGCAGTCAATAATGGTAGTGTAGCATAATTCTCCATTCATGACTAGTTTCACTGTGCATTTTCACACTTCCATAGGGGTGAGTTGTAGCTGTCTACATGGCAAATGGAGACCCAAAGCTCTCCTTGCCCATTTGTCATGATTATGTTAATTGCTCGCATATAGATTACTTTTGTGAGGTTGAGTAACTGTTCACACTTTACTAGAGCTGAGCATCTATATTTGATTAGAACTTATCTCATTGATAACAACAGAAAAAGTCTGTTTTTAATGGTAGACAGTCAGCCAGAGCAATCCTTATTGTATGAACTTGTTGGAGCAACTTCTTCAATCTGAAGCTCCAATATTCCACTGCCTGAGAATGCCAGTGATATCCACAAGGAGTCTCATCTAATGATTGTTGCTGCATTTTGGTAAACTGACAATTTCAAAAAGTGTCATTGATACCTCTCAGACAGATGTATATTCCATTTGCAGCCTTCACCACAATGAACTTTGAAAATCTGAATATAATTTTCAGATCATGATGAGAAGCATAAAATTCCACAGAAAGTAGTATCCAGATTTGACTAGACCCTGGAGAAGTTGATCATTGTTGGTGATGATGTAATTTCCCTGACATAATTCAATCTGAAGTGGCCTCAGCTCCATAAATTGCACTTAGTTTTGGCATCTGGGCAAATGGCTGGAACCACAGGTACAGCAATGCGTGTCATCTCTCAGGTTGGCTGTAGTCATTTGCTGGCACCTGTATGCCTAGTTGTTGCATAGTTTGACATCTTGCACTGTAATCATTGTCAAACCCTTCTTTACAGTAGCACATATTGTCCTCCAGTCTGCAAATATCTCTCTCTGTAGTAGTCTAACTACTGAGGGAGCCAATTTATATATGTCGTAAAGACTATGGATAATGTACAGCATAGGCCAGGAGTTTCCAACTACATTGCTCCATATCAGTCAGTTTTTTACAGGTTGGGGTAAATGGTCAACAAACATTTTCTCAAATTAGCAATTCTACCTCCTCCCAGCAGGATTTGTCACTCATTGCTGCTGCTGCTGCTGCTGCTGCTTCTGGCCAGTTTGTAGTGTAAGAATCTTGGTACACTATATTTTAGTTGATTGACTTCAATATTCTGACAAAATGCAGTGGCTGGCTTTGATAGCAACCTGACATTTATTGGAAGCAACAATGAAATTAGTGTTGAGAAAGTTTGAAGGTGGTGTGTGCTGTCAAGACTTCTGTGGAAACCAATGAGTATGATATTTTAATGTGAATGAAAGTGGCTCATCCATCCTTTAAGTCAAAATTCAGCCAGTCATCTATCTTGAATGCCATTTTGCAATTACACAAGCATAGAGAATGCACATACCACAAACATACATAATTCACAATTATTGACACGAAGACTGAAGTATGTCTTAAGACTCAGAAAGTAGACTACGGTCGAATGCAGCAACAGCAACAACAACAGCAGTAGTGTTCACTATTGTTACTCTTCTTAAGAGATTAATATTTTTGCCATATGGGAACTTCACACTGGACCCTTGTATTTCGTGGACTGATCTTTCCAGACATGACTCAATGCACCTTCTCATCTTGAAGATAGTAGAACATTGCCCACAGCAAGCAAGGGACCACATTCAAGTTGTGTATTAGTACAAAATTTTGACAGGAAGTTAGATAAGGTTGTACTTGGCAGTGTTCATTTGATAATCATAATAAAGCTGCTAACTTACACATCAGGTGAAAATATCACAGAGAGGGGTATTGAGGTTGTTGGAAGGGGAAAAAAAATTGACATCCCAGGATCAATTAAGCAGAATAACTTAAAATGTATGCTTTTAATGTATGTTACACAAAACAGGTAATACAGGAAGTGCATTAGGGCTGTACATGATATTTGCCGGTTATTAGTGAATCTTATTGTCACATGACACTTTCAAGACAGATCTACATTTACATCGACACTCCGCAAGCCACCAGGTGCTTGGCAGAGGGTACTCTGCACCACTACTAGCCATTTACTTTCCCATTCCACTCACAAATAGAGTGACGGAAAAATTGACTGTCTATATGCCTCTGTATGAGCCCTAATTTCTGTTGCATGAGTTTAGGCCCAGGTGCGGAATATTAGTGTTACTTCTTTCGGGACATGAATGTTTCACTTGAAGGTTTCTCTCTTGAAAGTACAGACCGTAGTACAGATATAATAATGCATATGGTCTCAACCAATTAAGTTCTGAGGAACTACTCTCGACAACTATGCATAAATTTTGATATGCAGGTTTATACTCATCATTCAGGGGTGTGCTACTGTCATAAAACACACACACACAAACACAAACACAAACACAAACACGCGCACACACACACACACACACACACACACACACACACACACACACACACACACACATTCTATGGCTGCAAACATGACAGCTATTCCAGGCCATGCCCACATTATTCACATTCTGCATCTGCACACATCAATGCAATCTTATAGCAGTGTCAACAAGTTACATTAGTTGCAACACCTATGGATACTTACACATTGTTTGTGTTAGTTACAATTAAGACACCCATGCTGCCCAAGTAGTATCAACTAGAAAGATTTATACAGGCAGTGGATATGGAAGACCAGAACCTTTTCTATCATCAGTGTGATTGACTTGTGTCCTTGAGTTCTAATTTGGCACACAGAGTGCCTTGTAGACAACTATAGACCAGATACCAGACACTAACTGAAAATCAACACACACAACAACTGTCTCAAATAGCCCAACAATTATAATTACATGACATAAAGGTACCTGCAGTCACTTTGTAAATGTCAATGGTAACCGCATTTTGACAGCTGTCATCCCTTCCACTCCAATCAGTCACACCTATTGGTCTGCAGGGTTGCCGCAAGTTTCCCCAAATGAAATTCACTGATTTCTAAACAAGTTTTAACATTTTCCCCAACAAATTTTGAGATCTTAAGGGTAAGTAAAATGTAAGGACTTCTGTATTTCTAAATGTGTGAGCAAAAATCTTAAGTACTAACATAATTTTTTGTAATGAACTTTTTAAAGTGGAGAAAGCTAGCCAAATGGTATATATGTTTCATTAAGACAACTGATGTTATTTTATTTCAATAAAGGAAAACACACTTGGGGACAAAAATATGCATTTTGTTGGAGTCTTATGACATATTTAAAATACCTTCACTGCTTTCTGAAATAACCTCAGAGAAAAGTAGGCAGCTTGGAAGAAATTTATAAAATGGGGAAAGTTGTGTAAACCATCACTATAGGTGACCACCAATAAAATGTTGGTTTTATTATTTTCATTATTGTCAGTTATTATCCACTGTGTTATGTCTATTATTCTAGAGGTATAGTGTGATTTTTCTTTCAAGAAATACACAAGTAAATAGCATACAAACTGCCAGCAACTGCCACAATTTTCTTCTTCTTATCGTCCATACTTTCTAATATATAAACTACTTTCAAAGTGTCAAACTGTACTAGAATAAATTAAATGTCTATAAAATGCCCCAGTGTACAATGTACTTGCAGTGAGACAGTCACAATTCCTGAAATCCATCGCCTGTGGCCCCTGTTCTGCCAAGGAGCACCACAGTCTTGGGTTCATGGAAAAACCATGAAAATTTGCCACATTACGCCACAGATCGGTGAGACTAGATCTGACAGGCAGGGCCCGCATGTTAGTGGGAAACTATAGGATTCACATTGGCAGGCCCGATCCGTTAGAGATACCATAGAAATGGTCTGCGGTTCTGGCCCATCATGGAAGTCCACTCGTGTCTCCAGCTATTCCAGTGTCACAGACACCATGTTGATGCAGTGAGACCACAGTGATCATCCATGCAACAGATAACTTGCGCAAATACTCTGAGAATCAATACTAATGAGGATAAGTAGCAACTCACCATAAAAATGATCACTAAGCCACAGTAAGGCACATAGAAAAGACAATCACACTCTTAGCTAAATTTTTGGCCATAGCCTTTGTCAGAAAATGAGAGCGCGCACACATTCACACAATCACTCAGACACAACTCATGCACACATGACAGTTGTCTCCGGCTGCTGTGTTAACAAGCTCTGAGAATCATATTCAAACAAACCATTCCTCAAGCCCCCCTGCCTTTCATTGGCAGCTGCTAGGCTAGCAGCAAGCAGTGGTGGCAGCACTGACTCCACACTGAGGGGAGGTGTAGGAAGGGAAGAAGCGGTAAGAATGGCAGAGTAGGGAAGCGGTGTATGTATTCAGCTGCACCCAACCAGCATGACATCTCAGTAAACAAACAATTTCATGCTACTGAGACAAACATGAGATTTTTCCATGTTTCAAATTTCCCTGATACGTTTGCAAATCCCTGATATCCAGAACTTGCGGCAACCCTGGTGTGGCCATTCCTGTATGGCACAACTGTATTGAGAAAAATTCACTTGCCCATTATGCTGAAAATCTCACACTATCTTGTCTGCAAATAGACTTCCTGCACAGTATCCTCACACAACACTGCTTCCTACCACCCCCAAGAACCAGCTGCAAAGAAGCAACCGCCCCATCACCCAATTCCATCCCAGACCACAATCCTTCCCATCAATCCTAAGGTGATATTTTGCTGCCCACACAATATCCTGGTCCATCCTGATGCCACACCTACTCCCTGCTCCTTGTCACATGGGTCATATCCATGTGGAAGAACCAGGTGCAAGACCTGTCAAATACACACTCTCAGCACATAATGCTCCAGTCCTGTTGCAGACACACTATACCATTACAGACAGAACCACCACTGAAAGTTTTATACAAGCTCTGCTGCAATTGTTGCACAGAATTTTATGTTCGCATGACTACCAACCAGATGTCCACCAGAATGGTCACTACCAACATGTGGCCAAGAACAGAGTTGAGTACAACATGCTACATTTCAATGTCTGCTTCACAGCTCGTGCCATTTGGACCCTTCCACCAACATCAGCTTCTCTGAACTAAGCGGATGGGAGTTGTCTCTGCAACACGTCATTCACTCTATCCTTCTGGTCTCTATCTACACTAACCCCCTGCCCCAGGACCCACAATTCACTTGGCCTGCGCACACCACCTCTTCCCAGCAGCCTTTGGGCAATGTGAAGCTGCAAGTTGATATTTTTTCATATAATTATCCTGTCTTTTGAGAGGCCTAAATTGAAAAAAAAAAAAAAAAAAAACGATAGCAATTGTTATAACCACTAGCCAAATAGGTTTTCAACAACATTCAGCTCTTGTGCATAAGTTATATTCACTTGTTAAAGGAAAGGAAGGTGGAGATATTTCAGAAAACTGAAGTTCATGAACAGTTTGATTGTCTTCGGAGGCGCAATTGTATTGTCTGTGACTTGGAGACTCAATTATGAACAACCACATCAAACAGCGTACACAAGTCACCGAAGTGGCGTCAAATCAAAAGACTTGCACCCAGCAAATGGTCTACCCGACAGGAGGCCCTAGTCACATGACATTTACATTTACTGACTGTCATAAAAAGAGCTGCACTCAGAAGGACAAGGCATATTGTGATAATTGGCAGGCATGCAGTTACATGGTCCCACACATACGAAATGGTTACTCTCTCAACTTTGAATGACCAACACTTACTGAGCTACATGGTCACAAAACATGTTGGTATGGTGTCGGGCCCCACGCTTGTGAATACAAGCGTCCAGATGAAATAACGTACAGGTCTCGGATGTAATTCTGTGATACTCCATCCAACACTGGTTGTACCTGAGTGCTCAGTTCCCAGTACAGATGAAGTCCTGACGACCTATTCCATCGCCCCACACACATTATGCAGCTAGCCATGGCAGAGTACCTAGAGCTGCAAGGCACACTCCAGAGGTGGCAGCAATATGAGGAAGTGTGTTGTCATGGTAGGTAAAAGAAAGAAATTTAACTATTTTACGGCAAAATTCGGTTTATGTCTTTCCCCTTTTCATGTTATTTTCTCCAATTTTGGTGCTATTTGTCACATCAGACAGTTATGTGAGAAATGAACTATCATTTTCAGCTAAGAGCACAGCCACTGTTTGCAGGACCACCTCCACCTACCATGCAGCTGTCAGAAGAGTTCATGAGGAACACCACAGAATATTGTTCTCAACACCATCACACCAGACAGGTGGGCTGTATGACAACAAACTGCTCCTTGTGGCACTCTCTACTGCACCTCCAAGGCAGAAGTAGAACTCATTACTAACAATGACCTGCTGCCAGACTACAAAGCTAATTGTCCATTTTTGCTGACATCAGGTGAGTCGAGTGCAACGCTGTGGGGGTGAGTGGTCGTCATCTTAGTTGGCATGCAGTGAGCCCTTTGTCATGCAACCACCTATCAATGGTATGTCACCTATGGGTGTTTGCACAGAAAGCAGGGCAGCCCACTGAATGGCCCCTATTGTTGCTGTTAGATCTGTTCGCATGTGGCAGACTATCAGTCCTTCCTCCCAGTTGGGCATTTCCAACATCCATATACTACATATCGTGCATGCAAGTTTTTCTGTATCCCCTGCCACCAACAGCGGGCAGTGTTGGTGTTCATACAACTAGGATGGTGCACAGATATGACAGCATCACCCAGACTCCCACAGCCTCAGGATGTAGCCCCTATCGAACTCATCTAGCTGGGCAATCCACTGTTAAACATGTTTCTTGGGCACAGTGCACACTCAGGTGAACTACACACTGTCATACTGGCCAGCATGGCTTTTTGTCTTATGTTAACCGATGTCACCCTGGCACCAGCCACACTCACTGTGTGTGCGGCCGACTATGCAAAAGTAATCATGACTGACTGTGTGTAACATATTTGCACGCTGGATCAGTGAGGACAACTGAAAAGTAGGTGTCATCAACCCTTATACTGGTTTGAACACTGAAATGTTTTACTGTGCATGGTCCTATGAGAGGTGGTGCATCCTTGCCTTCCTTCAACCTCTGAATTAACTGACCCAGCCAGTTGTAGGTGGAACTACACGTTAAAGAACTCCAAAACAGTGGATTTTTCACATTAACAAGTAAATGAAGAAACATCACTGTACCTTTGGATTTGTAGTATATGAAGACTATAAATTATAAAATTTTATTCAGGCACCCTCTGGAACAAATAATAATTATTATTTTAGTCGACAAGCTTCAGGATGTGACAGTCTCATGAATGCTATTGCCCATCAATCTCTCTGGACTTTAATCCAGTTGAACTTCACTCCAAAATTAAGTCAGAGATCTACCTTCTTTAATAGTGGCCAAAATTTTGATAAGAAAATTATAAATTCTCTCTCTGAATCCTTTATATTATGTGGGATATCATCATAATATTATCCAGTTTTTGTTTATGCATCTTACCTTCTCCAATCTCAAGTAGATTGCAACTGATATTTGCATCTTTTCTGTGGATGCCCATTCCTTTTTCCTTGAGGTGTATATTTGTATATTACTTTTAGATATTCATTCTTCTAGTATCCTTGGAAAGTGTTCATGCGATTTCTTTCTGTACTACTATATTTTCTGAAGCATGGTTTTGACACCCAATTCATTCCTTATTTCACTACTTTTTATAGGCTTGAGTTACACCAGCTAGAGGCCTTTAGGAGTCTGATCTCTGTTGCCTCAATCCTCCCCGTTATTGGCAGTTGGAGTCCAAGTCTCTGACCCATACGTTATAACTGGTACTGCCATCATATTGTAAAATTTTAGTAATGTCTCTTTTTTCCAATGTTCTTGAAGAGTGTGATTAATAGTATCTACCAACTGCTGAATTTTTGCAGTTTGCATTCTTGATCATTGTACGTGGCATGAGACCTCAAATTTTATTCAAAAGTATTTATTTGGTCTAGCAGCTTATCAACTGTCATTTTTCCTCTTAAATACTTCTTACCACGGAATGCCATTATATTAGTTTTAATTTGATATATGTCATTATCATTTGCTACCTTGTGCAAGAACCAAATGGCTCTCAGTAATGTATCTTCTGAATCCACTAAGATTATTTGATCATCTGCAAACAGGAGCATATTTAAAACTTTAATTTTAAGCTTATTATGGTGCACTACTTTACTCTGTCATGTCTTTATGACGTTGTCTATGTACATTGATCAGCTCGTACATTATGACCACCTACCTAATTGCCAGTATGTTCACATTTGGCTTGGAGACCAGTGGTGACGGGCTGTGGCTTGGAAGTGATAAGGCCTTGGTGGGGGGAGGGGAGGTTGGGTTATTTGTGGGAGGAGGCCAAACCGCGAGGTCATCGGATTAGGGAAGAATGGGGAAGGAAGTTGGCCATGCCCTTTCAAAGAAACCATCCCCGCATTTTCCTGGAGCAATTTAGAGAAAGCATGGAAAACCTACATCAGGATGGCCGGACGCAGGATTGAACTGCCGTCCTCCCAAATGCGATTCCAGAGTGCTAATCCCTCTGCCACCTCGTTCGGTGAGGCCTTGGTAGGTCGCTGGAGGAAATTAGCACCACACCTGCACACACAAAAGTCCCTTAAATCCCATAAATTCCGGGGAGGGGAGCAATAAGCTTTGGTACCATGTTCAATCACATCACAAATGTGTTCAATTAGGTTCAGATCTGTTGAGCTGGGGGCCAGCACATCAATTTGAACTTGCCACTGTGTTCCTCGAACCGCTCCATCGCACTCCTGGCCTTGTTATATGGTGCATTATCTTACTGGAAAAGTCAGAGGCATTTGGAAACATGATTGTACGGGGTCTGCAATCAGTGTGCGATACTCTTTGGCTGTCATGGGACCTTGCACGACCTCCTCTGAATCCATGGATGCCCACATTTATATCGGGATTCATCAGACCTTGGAACGCTCTGCCACTGCACCGAAGGTCACATGCCAACTTCAATCGTAGTTACCAATGTCGTGGTATTAACACTGGTACATGCTTGGGTACTTGTATTCTGCCCAGCATTAAAGTCTGATGTTAGATCCACCACAGTTCACCACCTGTCCTGTTTTACCAGTCTGCCCAGCCTATGACATCTGACATCTGTTATGAGGGGTGGCTGCCCAACCCCATGGTGTCTGGATGTGGTTTCACCACATGTTTAAGACACTCACCACAGCATTCTTTGAACACCCGACAAGTCGTACAGTTTCTAAAATGGTCATGCCAAGCCTCCAGGCCATCACAATCAATCTGCCCTCGGTCAGACTCAGATAGACCACACATCTTCCCCTTTCTACACACAGACAGCACCCCCACTGATACTACATGCACTCTGTGTGTGTGTGTGTGTGTGTGTGTGTGTGTGTGTGAGAGAGAGAGAGAGAGAGAGAGAGAGAGAGAGAGAGAGAGAGAGACTAACAGTCATTCCTCAATCAAACATTTGTGTGATGTATGCTGCTCAAATTAGTTTGACAATCACAAGATGCAACAACTTTTCTATGCTCAGCCAACCAAATAGGAACCATACATGAAGTGCTGAACTGTGTAGCAGGAGGTTATAAATTAATGCTGGCTTGAAATTCGAAATGTTCTGGATCTCCACTGAAAATAATTTTGATGTTACTAATCCTGCAGAACTAGAAAAGGCTTGTTCAATCCATTTCTAACAGTCTACGAAAATTTGTACTGGAACATTTCAGGCACATATTTGAGCACCCTGTGCTGTACTGAACACTACCTACTAATAAATTAATATGATTATCAGTAACATGTCAATATAATTCATATTAATTTATTAGTAGGTAGTGTTCAGTACAGCACAGGGTGCTCAAATATGTGCCTGAAATGTTCCAGTACAAATTTTACAAACTTCAATCTTCAACTTCTGGAAATAAACATGATTATCAGTAACATGTCAATATAATTCATGTTTATTTCCAGAAGTTGAAGATTGAAGTTTGTAACCATCAAATGGGAACTCAATGAAAGTTTTAAAATGGCTAAGCTTTCAGGATCACTTTTTAAAAAGGCGATCAAATAAAAAGCTCTTATAAGCCAAGATCAAAAAGGGTCATTGCAAATTATGCAGAAAGAAATATCACCTTGAGTATATATTATTTCCAAAATCTCTTAACCCTTTTAAATATGGTACTTTAATTACACAGTGCTGCACCGAGTTTTACCTATATTTCTTGTCAGAACACCTAAGTGAGTTAGCTGTTCATATAAATCTTCCCAGACATATGACACAAAATCGTCCTGTTACATCACCCTCATTAAAACTTAAAAACCTGTTACACAGGTAGTGCACTTACCATTTCAGCTCAATATTGCTTCAATTCTAATAACATTGAATGATCTCATTTGCTAAAAAATGGGCATTGAGCAACCCATTTGTAGTGCATGGACAAAAATATTAAAATTTCTTTCACTTATAACACTACAGTAGTGACAAATTTATTTCACAGCTTTTCAAACAACATATACTACTACCTAAATAATAGAAAATTTGTGTTGATTTTGTAGTATGTCCAAAATCTATATTAAAATATTTTTGTCTGTAAAAATGTTGATTAATTTTGAAAGAAATACTGTCACATTCTTTTTTGGTATGAAAGTAAAGACTTAAAGTTTACAACTTCTTAACAGCAAGAGATATAATGAACAACAAGTTTCAATAAGAGACAAATATAAATTAAGTGTAATACAGCTCAGGAATTATAGTTCAGAAGAGTCACAGTCTTAACTCCACAACACTGCCACACACGGAATGCACAGTCTTCACTTTTTGGCTAGTTCATTTGAAAGCCAGTCCAAGCCCTCATATAAGCCTTGACCTTGCGTAGCACACGTAGCTTGTATGTACCACTGAAACAAATAATTGCATTTTAATTACAAAACAGCTACAGATATTCATTCCATGTTAAAATTAAAGTATTGTTGGTATTTTTATTAGATTTTCAACCAATAGACTGGAAATTCTGCATTTGTTCCACTTGTGGAAGTGAGAATGTAGTGTGTGTGTGTGTGTGTGTGTGTGTGTGTGTGTGTGTGTGTGCGCGCGCGCGCGGTGGGGTGGGTTCTACAAATTCATAGAATTCTTTTGAAAAATTAAGAACATAATACGGAATCAAATCTAAAACCAGAAAATGATCATTGACTATAATCTGGCAGTGTAGTTACTTACATGTCTGTTTCGAAGTTGATTCAGCCCAAGCTTATCAGTGAGTTCCGCTGCACTCATAGCATTTGGCAGATCTTGTTTGTTTGCGAAAACAAGTAGGACAGCATCTCGTAATTCATCTTCTTGCAGCTAGAGGACAATAATTTATATTTATGCACTTAAAAATCTCTCATTGCAACTGAGAAAGACAATGGCAACAAAAGAATGACTAAGCAGGGAAAAAAACTATGCAAAAGAGAAACTGAGTACAGCTGTCACATGTAGGAAATAATATTTGCATAAAATGTATGAATCATACCATGGATACATAGCAAACAATGACAAGAGGATAAAAACTGTCAATGAAACTATATGATGATGAGCATTAGAAATGTAAATTTAACTATGGGCAAAATTAGGAACAGGGACAAAAATGATCATGATTCATGCTATATATAAAAAGTAAGTGTGAGAATGTGCATCAACACAGCTTATTCACCAACATTACTTGCAATCTTTCTTTTCTCATGCTCTATTGTCAGTCCATGGATTATTCTCCCTCACCCATTATTGCACACCAACCAATTTTCTACCCTTCCCATTATACTCAACAGCTTCAGTATTTCTCCAGTCACCTCGTTACATGGTACACATCGGTCACTATTTCACATGAAAGCAATGTGAGAACTTCTTTGAAGTATCTTAGTAAACAAGTCAACACAAAAGGTAAACTTTTTTAGTACGTGTCCTGTTATCTGCTAGTAATTAAAGAGCCTTAGGCTGTCATTCATGCATCTGCATTAACGTCTGAATAGTTGAGGGTGCAAGTCATAATACCAATTACGCTTGAGAATATTCTGTTGTGGACTGGCAAGACAGCCAATCCACAATGACGGGCAGCCGAAAGGCACGCGTTTAAGCTCACGCAGGCTGGCGTGAGGTCTGGAACAGTTCAAGGTCTTATAGTAGCAAAAATAGTACGTAGCTTCTGGAATACTTAACTTTAATCCATAATTGGTGAACATCGGTCTGAAGGTACATGCATCACAAGATAAATAGCAAATGATAATGGCGCCTTGCTAGGTCGTAGCAAATGACGTAGCTGAAGGCTATGCTAACTATCGTCTCAGCAAATGAGCGCGTAATGTCAGTGAACCATCGCTAGCAAAGTCGGCTGTACAACTGGGGCGAGTGCTAGCAAGTCTCTCCAGACCTGCCGTGTGGCGGCGCTTGGTCTGCAATCACTGACAGTGGCGACACGAGGGTCCGGCGTATACTAACGGACCGCGGCCAATTTAATGGCTACCACCTAGCAAGTGTGGTGTCTGGCGGTGACACCACATATTCTATTTAGTTAGGTTGTGCACAGCAATATTTTCTTCTCAGAAGGAACAAGTTTTGTAGAAAAAAATATGTTCACTTGAAAGAACACAGCTGATGCCTGTGTGATTTAGAGACTCATGAATCGCAATTTGAAGTTCAGGTACGTAGTTCAGTTTTTCAGCCAGAACTTCCAGCTGATTCTAAAATGCAACTATTGTGCAAATCCTGGATAACATTTTCTTCTACTATCAGTTTTCATATGGGGACTGGTACACTCTCTTCACCTAATACTGTATTTGTTTGTAATAGTGGCTAACACAAGTTGTAAAGAATGAATATATTGTCAAAATACAGAATTTAAGTTATCTATGGCTTATAAATGGATATTCCAATAAATGTAAATTCTGAGGGAGCATGTATGCTCAGATAATATTCCAAGTAAACCGTGACTGCAGTATTTTCCTGAACATGACACAGCATTATTTCCAGAGCAAACAGATGCTTATGAAAATATCCAAACTCTTTTACAATGGTGAATGAACACTGCCCAGTCACATTAATGTGACTACCTGTCAAACACATGAATAAACACCATTCGCAGCACAGACCGCTGCAAGACATGCAGGAAGAGTGTCAATGAGGTACTCGAAGGCAGCGTCACTGATGTGGAACCATGCCAACCCAAGTATCACGGCCAGCTGCACTTTGTTTCTCAGTTGAGGATCCATGGTGCAACCAGCCTAACTGATGTGGTCCTACGAATTCTCAATTGGGTTTAAATACAGGGCATTCGGTGGCAAGGGGAGCATGGTAAACTCATCCTAGCACTCTTCAAACCACACATGTACACTGCAAGCTGTGTGACACATTACATTGTCCTCCTTGTAGATGCCAATGTGCCAAGGAGAAACAAACTGCATGTTGGGATGAATATGGTCCACAAAGATAGATGCATACTTGTGTTGATTCATTGTGCCTCCCAGAATTGCTACATCATCCACAGAATGCCACAAAAACATTCCCCAAATCATACATAAGTCCCTCCTTGTTTTTGGCCATCTTTTCAATGGGGCATAAAATGTGAGTCATCTGAAAAGGCCACCTGTAGCCACCCAGCAGACTCCAGTCATTGTATTGGAGTGAGAATTCTAGCCTTCATCACCGATGAACAGCAGTCAGCATGGGTGCGTGAACCTTCATCACCGATGAACAGCAGTCAGCATGGGTGCGTGAACCAGGCACTTGCTGTGTAGGACCATACCCAGTAACATTTGCTGAACAGTCATTGAGGACACACTGCTGATAGTCCCTTGGTTCACCTGGGTGGTCAGTTGGTCAACAGTTGCAGATCTATTCGTCTGTACACATGTTTGCAGCTGGATACCCCTGTTTGTATGTCCCATGGTGCACAAGTTGGCTTAGCACCCATTTTTGGATAGTGCCTTTCTTTAACCAATGCGGCATGCAAACCGTTGACCAATTTAGCAGTTTCAGAAATGCTTCCACTTTTGGCCCAAAAGCCAATGATTATGCACGTCAAGTTATCAATAGCTCTGTTTACATATTATGACAATGACTGCACTGTTTTCAGTGTCCTGCCGACATGCTTTACATACCCTCCACTGCCAGACCTGGCACCTGCTGTTAGTGAGTGATTAAATTTATCTGCTGTGTTGCTGTGAGAGCACTCTTGTTACCCTAAGGATTGGAACAGTTTGGCATGTCGTGATCAGTACATTGTCGGGCCTTCTACTTGCTACTAGCATGACAATCTAGCACTGTATACGCGAAGTTTATATCAGCACCTCGGCTGCAGTCAGATTGTAGATGCCTGACACACGGGACACTTCATCTTCGAGGTTGTAAAGGCATTGCAATTTTCAAGTGCCATTACATCAAGGGTGTGTATCATATACAGAGGGAATACCACTGTCCCATGGGTCAGTTGCAATGGCAATATGTTGATGACAAAGGTTACTGTCAACTTTGGGTGATGCAGAACAGTAAGAGCAGTCATCCCAACCAGAACAATAAGCATCTGTCTCATACATGAACGAGGAGTGATCAAAAAGTAATGGAAATTTTTAATTTTGCGGACTTTACACATCAGGTTTTCAATGTTTTTTATCTTGTTGGTACACATGTTCGTGACATATGTTTGCATTTTCAGCTGTTTCAAATATGTAGTTTATTGTTGACAGTCAAAAATGTTATACATGATACTGAGTGCTCAGCTCAGCAAACTTTTACTTCCGTAAAAGATGGAATAAAGTGCAGCAACACATTCGAAATGTGGACTGTGGCTTTTGGCAAATCTACCATGAGTAAGACAAGGGTTCACAAGTGGTATAAACGTTTCAAAGAGGGCCAATGGGACATTTAAGGTGACGACTGCCCTGGGTGCCCTAGCACATCAATTGCTGACGGCACTGTGGAAGTAGTGAAGAAAATGGTTACGGAAAATCACTGAACCACCATCACAGAGATTTCTGACGATGCTGGCATATCCTCTGGCTCATATCACGCATTTTTTTATGTTTTGGGCAGGAAATGTGTAACAGCAAAGCTTGTTCCAAAATTGTTCAATTTCAACCAAAAACAACATCGCATAGACATTCCAGGAATTGCTGAATGAAGTAAACAACAATTCAGAGCCTCTAAAGAAGGTTATAACAGGTGATAAACATGGGTATATGGTATGAACCGAAACCAATGCCCAAGTGTGCCAATGGAAACTGCCTGAACATTCAAGACAGAAAAAATTCTACAACTTTGATCACATGTGAAGGTTTTTCTCACCGTTTTCTATCATTTGAATGGGATAGTGCATCATGAGTTCCTACTTTATCATTGTATGGTCAATAATGAATACTAACTGGAAGTTGTGTGCTGTTTTTGGGAAGAAAAACAGCCAGAGCTGTGGCAAAACCACTCACGGAAATTGCATCACGATAACGCTCATGCTTACATCTCAATGCTTCTTCACGATTTTTAGGCTAAAAATTAATCCATTATGTTGTGTCAGCCATCGTAATTGCCAGACATGACCCACTGCGACTTCTTTCAATTCTCGAAGCTGAAGAGAACCACAAAGGCGGCTGTTTTGCCACCATAGACAAGATAAAAACAGAATCGCTGAAGCAGCTGAACACCATAATGAAAAGGAAGTTCCAAAAGTACTTCCAAGATTGGAAAAAGTGCTGGCACAAGTGTATTATATCTTAGGGGAATTACTTTGACGGGGATAGAGTGGTGGTGGTTGTTGGGATGTTTAAGGGAGGACTAAACAGCTAAGGTCATCAGTCCCCTATAGAGTGGATGATGATGAATAAATAAATAAAGATTCTTTATGAAAAACACAAATTCCCATTACTTTTTGTTCACATCTCTTACACATGACAGTGGTTTAATGTTTTAAGTGCCCACCATTTTACACAGAAGTCCATCACATTACAGAATGTACATAATTGCTCATCAAAGTAAAGGACACTTGTGATTGAGGTACTGACCTTATTGACACTTAGCATGTACCTTCTAAAAACACAAGAAAGTTTGCTCCATGTCATTCCTAGAGGTGAGATATGGAAAAGAAAGTACAAGCCTCTGCACAATGGCAAGATTCAGATCAAATCAAACTTCCTGTAATTATTTTTTGTTTTAGTGAATAAATTTGTTTATTCTATAGAGAAAATTAAATTAACTGAGCAAGCTGTTGTCAATTCCTGAAAATTTTTTTTAACACTCAAAAGGGGAGAGCGTGTAATATCTTTAGCACTTGATATTCCATCCAAAGCCTTCCATGTCAATGACCACCTGCAGCCTGCAAGGGACTCTGCCAGGTGAGTAATAAATCTCTCATTTTTGCCACCTCCTCCAAGGCAGCTAGACTCCAACCCTTCCTGGCAAAGGGTTGGGCAAATTTTCTTACACAGTCCACTTCACCTGCACCCATAATCTTTCAATTGGTCATAGGTCTGGTGCAAAAAGAGGTCAGTCAACATGGGAAATCTCATTTTGTTCTGCAACCAATTCCAGCACCATACCTGACATATATTGAGCACTGATCCTACTAGAGACAGATTAATATTTCACGAGGTAGTTGTCACACTGATTGAGTCTACTGGGTAGCATCAAGTTGGCCAACTATCCTGTGAACCATTCCAAGTCCACACATACACATACAGATCCAAGCTACCACATTCACACTGACACTGTGAGATGACTTAGGGATAAATTTGGAAATAGACACCATGTGGCCTACTCATACCAAAACATAATTCACTGTGAAGAATACTGATTCATCAGAAAACATTGCATTCTGCTGGTCACAACAGATATTTTTCTCTACAAACCCTAATTAGTAGAGTCAATTATCACCATGAAGCCTCCACATTATGGCCACACATTTGCTCTGTTGTTCACATTTGCGCAAACTGTCAGTCTACCAAGAAATGCAGCAGGATGTTTCAATTACACTACAATTAAAGCTTGATTTTACCGTAATATGTTTGATAGTTCATTACCATGGATGGGTGTTGCAGACTAACATCCAGTTTTCACACACTTACTGGATTCTCCACTATCACAATGTTTTACCTGTCATAAGAAAACTTCAGTGTGAGTTGCAACTGTTATGAAACTAAATAACCAGCTTTTAACAATTATTGTCCTTCCATTATACAGCACTACTACTACTAATACTACTACTACCACACTGTGGCTGGGCAGATGGTGTTTGTTTTAATAGTAGTAGTATATTTTCAGAAGCCAGAGCCATCCCATATATATATTTGTGAGCGTTAACATCAGATGACTTGATCACTCAGTTATAGTGACAATCAACAAAACTTTCTCTGTTAAGTGTTATGTAATGCATCTATAGCTAACAAAATGTATTTTATTAGCATAAAAGCTTTCATGTCATCTTTAAACAAGTCTTGAGTCCATATAGGATCATTTTTGCATAATATTTCAAGTAGCAGTTTCTCTCCCTTGTGTTCTCCACATAACTCAGAAAACTGACTTGTCAGTGTTGCACTGGATTAACTTTCCACCACCACTTTTTGTCTGTCAAATGCAACTCTCCTTACTGCACATCACAGAGCACCAAGATTAACACAGATGCAGAACCACCAATGGACTCCGAGCATGGAAAAAGGTTTCTTGGACATGAAGTACGGTGCACAGCAATGGCACGGTACAAGGGCACAAAAAAAATCACACAGGCACTGTATTCTGTTTATGAACGTGGTACTGTGAACACATGACCCGTAGATATTCACATGTTGGAAATTTTCACATGGGTTGAAGTGAGGCCCTGAAATGTCTGTTATCACCCAACCATGTGCATTTCTTTGTCTGTAGCACACCACAGATGACCTGTCCATTCAAAAGCCTATATAACACCACATAACTCTTGTCTGAATGGTGCTGGTAGGTTCTCCTGGTCACCTGACCTCAGTCCCGTAAAGAACATCGGGGGCATCATCAAGATACATACAAACACTGTGACCTCATGATCCCATCTCCAACCAAACTCAACAAGTGACAGATGGTGTTTGCAATGTCACATGACGGAATTCACACCATCACACACAATTGGGTGAAAAAAAAGGGGGGGGGGGGGTGTTACATGCTGCTAAGTAGCTAACTTAGTACTCAAATTGCTTGCAAGACTGCTACAGTGTTTAAAAAATGTAAAAGCAGACAGTCATGGCAAAGACAGGATCCCATCATGATGTTCACAGAAAACTATTACTTTGATATTTATGAAAAACATGCTAGCATCTATATAATCATTTGATTAATTCAGTAATGCGGCAATTTCTTGAACTACTTAAGATCACAATATTTCAAATATATTTTAATAATTAATACTGCTATGAAGTACTTGATGTAGTTAACTGGGAAGAGAGATTATATAATGGCGGTTTTTGAACAGCATGAGTCATATATCAAATGAACACACATGCTAAAGTGTTAACCCATTCACATACAGCAACCGACCATAAGCATATACATACATGAATGCCTCACATACAAATGACTAACATTATTTAACCCAAGGAATGGACAACATCAAGTTTCCTGAACAGTATCTCAGAGCGTGTACAATGTAGAGCCTGCAACAGAAAATCAACATCGAAGCAAACTTGAAATGTGAGGAAGGTGCATTTTTTACTTAAAAGCGAAAGGAGCTGCAGCCATATGCATTTCCATAAAAATATACAGAATCAAGGAGCAGCACCAGAAAAATTCCAAGTGTTGCAATTTCAACGATCTTGTAGCAGGAGCAGCAGATAGTTAAAACTTTGAACAGCACTCCATCTGAAATATACAAAATGACAAAGGATGGAATTAAGGATAGATCAAAATGATTTAATGTCCCTGTAAGACATGTGGAATAACCACAATATATTGGTTATGAACTGTAGATTATAATTGAAGAAATTACAAGATGGTAAGAAATTAAAGAGACTGACGCGAATAAGTTGAAAGAACCATATGATGTTGAGAGTTTAAGAGGGAGCATTACGCAGTGATTGACTGAAACAGGGGAAAGGGATACAGTGGAAGCTGAATCAGCTGCTTTGAAAGAAATAGTGAAGGCAGCAAGGGGTCACATAGGGAATAGAAATGTCTAAAAATTGAGATTGACAAAAAGTGCAAAATAGCTACAGTACAAATGTAAGGTTATTTTACTGGGTAAAAGACTGATATCAACTAAAGGAAAATTAAAGAAGGCTTTTGAACTCATATGGAAAACCAGCACTAAGCAAAGAAGGGAAAGGTGGAGTGAGTACACAGGGGCTATACAAGGGAAATATTATAGAAAGGGAAGAGAACATACATGCAGATGAGATGGAAGATACAATACTGCGAGACTAATATGACAGAGCATTGAAAGATCTAAGCCAAAAGAAGGCCCCTGGAGTACACAATCCGTCAGAATTTCTGATATTCTAGGGAGAGCAAGCCATGACGAAACTATTACACCTAGGATGCAAGATGTAAGAGACACGCAGAATACCTACAAACTTAAAAAAGAATCTAATAATTCCAATACCAAATAAAGCAGGTGCTTATATGTAAGATATTTCCAAACTATCAGTTTATAAGTCATGGCTGCAAAATACTAACACAAATGATTTACAGAAGACTGGAGAAATTGGTAGAAGCTGCCTTTAGTGAAAATCAGTTTCGATTCTGGAGAAACGTTGGAGCACGTGAGGCAATATTAACACACTGTCTTGTCTTAGAAGGCGCGTTAAGCAGTAGCAAACCTATTTTTATAGTATTTGACCATGCCAAGTGGAATACATTTTGAAAATCTGGAGGTAGCATCGTTAAAATACAGAGAGCTTAAGATTATTTACAACTTCTGCCGAAACCACACTGCAGTTATAGTCCAAGGTTGGTCGGTTGGTTTGTTGGTTTAAAAGAGGGGGAGGGGGGGGGGGGGGAGGACCAAACTACAAGGTCATCAGTCCCTTGTTCATAATAAAACAATGCCACAAGTATTACAATAAAACAGACGAGACATATAACACAAAACAGAAAGAAAGGAAAAACCACAAGAATGAAGGAAAGGCAAGGGACACTAAAAGGAACAAAAGAGGACAAGAAAACAGAGACGCTAGAAACAGAAGAGATTGAAACAAGAAAGAAGATAACAGTGGCTGGCCAACCACGAAAATAAAAAGGAAACGCCAGCCACTCTGCAGCACATTAAAATCTCCACCCTAAAAGAACTAGGGTGGAGGACACAGAGGGACAAAGGACATGTGCTAAAACTGAGATCAAATGATAAAACCCACCCTCACGAATAAAACGTAAAACTAAATCACCCAACGAGGTGTTGTCAGATAAAATGAGCAGTAATGAGGCCGGTACCCCACGATTTCATTGCTGAGCAGTCAAAGTGGGACAGTGCACCAGAATATGGGCCACTGTCAACCGGGCACCGCACTGACACTGAGGCAACCATGGGTCACCCAAGCGTGGCCAATGCGGATCCGGCAGAGGACAACTGATTCCCTGCAAGAGGCCCACATGGAAGACTTCCACACATTCGTAGTCTCCTTAATGGCACGCAGTTTGCTGTGCGTACTGTTATGCCATTCCATCTCCCAAAGCCAAAAAACCCTGCAGTTTAAGACAGAACACAGGTCAGTTTTGGAGATGCCCATCTCAAGAAGCGGTTTCTGTGTAGCCTGTTTGGCCAACCTGTTGGAAAGTTCAATGCCTGGGATTCCCACGTGCCCTGGGGTCCACACAAACACCACTGATCAACGGGACTGGTCCAGGACATAGATGGACTCCTGGATGGACGCCCCACCAAAGGATGGCAAGGGTAGCACTTGTCGATAGCTTGTAGGCTGCTCAAGGAGTCAGTACACACAACGAACGATTTCTCGGGGCATGAACACATGTACTGAAGAGCAAGAGATGTAGACACCAGCTTGGCAGTGAAAACACTGCAGCCATCGGGCAAGGAATGCTGTTCAGTATGTCTTCCATGGACATACGCGAAGCCGACGTGAGCATCAGCCATCGGTGTAAACCACTTCGTGGCCTCGGCAGTTGACAATAATCGAGAGGAAGTGGCAGCAGAGAGCCGCAGGGTTAACTGAGTCCTTAGGGCCATGTGAAATGTCTAGGCAAAGCTGTGGCCTACATGTACACCATGGACGTGTACGTGAATGGACCTCACGTATAGGTGGTAAAGGCAAGGACTCCAGTTCAGAAAGAAGGGATCGGACACGAACTGCAATTGGAAGCCGTGACCTGGGCTGCGGATATGGGAGATGAACCGCCGTGGGTGGGAAAAGGAGACCGTGTTTAAGATGCGCAGGAGAACTACCAACGTGTGCAACATAACTAGTCAGCAGTTGCGCAGGCCTAACCTGCAATGGAGGGTCTCCGGCCACTACCAGGACGCTGGTCACCGGACTCGTCCTTAAAGCTCCTATCGCTAGGTGAATGCCACAGTGGTGCACTGGGTCGAGAAAACGCAACGCTGAGGGCGCCGCCGAACCATAAACCATACTCCCATAGTCAAGGCAGAATTGAACAAGGGCTCTGTACAGCTGCAGCAGTGTAGAACGATCTGGACCCCAGTTGGGTTTGCTCGGGCAGCGGAGGGTACTGAGGTGCTGCCAGTACTTCCCCTTAAGCTGATGAAGGTGAGGAAGCCATCGAGCATAGAAAACCAGTCCTAAGAATTGATATGTCTCCACTACAGTGAGTGGATTGTCATTAAGGTAAGGTTCTGGTTCTGGATGAACAGTATGACGCCCACAGAAGTGCACAACACACAACTTTGCGGCGAAAACTGGAAACTGTGGGATAGAGCATATGACTGCATCTTGTGGACTGCTCCCTGTAACCGCCACTTAGCAACACCAGTACTGGTGGAGCACAGAGGTGAGACGGACGGCCCTACAGCTGCTGCTAGACCATTAATGGCCACTAAAAACAGAGACATGGGGGGAACTATGGGAGGCACCAACTTGGACACAGAAAGTACGAAGTGACAGGAAGTTTTGGATACGAATCTGGAGCAGGCCTTTGAGACCCCACTCGTATAACATGTGAAGGATATGATGTCGCCAGGTCATATCATACTCTTTTCGTAAATAAAATTTAAAAAAAAGCAATCAAATTTTGGCGTCTGGAAAAGGCCGTTCGGATGGCAAACTCTAGGGACACAAGATTATCAGTAGTAGAGCGACCCTGTTGGAAGCCTCCCTGACATCGAGCCAGTAGGGCATGTGACTCTAGGACCCAACCTAACTGCCGACACACCATACATTCCAGCAGCTTACAAAGAACGTTGGTGAGGCTGATGGGCCGATAGCTATCCACATCTAGTGGGTTTTTACCGGGTTTGAGCACCGGAGTGATGGCGCTCTTCCACCACTGCGATGGAAAAATGCCATCGCACCAGATCCGGTTGAAGATGATGTGGAGATGTTGCTCGTAGTCAGATGAGATACGTTTAATCATCTGACTGTGGATCCGATCTGGTCCAGGAGCCATATCGGGGCAATGTGCAAGGGCACTGAGGAGCTCCCACTCTGTAAATGGGGCGTCATAGGTTTCACTGTGGCGTGTAGTAAATGAGAGGGTTTTTCCTTCCAGCCGCCGTTCGAGAGTGCATAAGGCTGGGGGGGGTAATTCTCTGATGCAGAGGCTCAAGCATAGTGCTCAACAATCGCGTTTGCATCGGTAGATAAAACGCCATTTATGTTAACACCATGAACACCTGTTGGGGTCTGGTACCCGACAACAAGTTTGATCTTTGCCCAGACTTGGGAAGGTGATGTATGGCACCCAATTGTCGAGATGTATCTCTGCCAACACTCCTGCTTCCATCGTTTGATAAGGCGTCCGTGGGCTTGATGCCGGGGCAGTGACAGGAAGATGGGAAGTGGTCACTACCACACAGGTTGTCATGTGCTCTCCAGTGTATAGATGGGAGAAGCCCTGGGCTGCAAATTGATAAAGCAATGGCTGAGGTAACTACCTCAAGCCACACCGATATGTGTGGTGCCCCAGTATTTAACAGGCAGATCTCAAACTTAGACAGTAAAGTTTCGACATCTTTGCCTCGGCCAGTAAGTACAGTGCCACTTCACAAGGGGTTATGGGCTTTTAAATCTCCCAAAAGTATGAAAGGTTTAGGGAGTTGATCAATCAGTGCAGCTAATACATTCAGGGATACTACACCATCTGGAGGAAGATACACTACTGGCCATTAAAATTGCTACACCACGAAGATGACGTGCTACAGGCACGAAATTTAACCGACAGGACGTAGATGCTGTGATATGCAAATGATTAGCTTTTCAAAGCATTACCACAAGGTTGGCGCACCGGTGGCGACACCTACAATGTGCTGACATGAGGAAATTTTCCAGCCGATTTCTCGTACACAAACAGCAGTTGACCGGCGTTGCCTGGTGAAACGTCGTCGTGATGCCTTGTGTAAGGAGGAGAAATGCGTACAATCACGTTTCAGACTTTGATAAAGGTCGAATTGTAACCCATCGCGATTGCGGTTTATCGTATCGCGACATTGCTGCTCGAGATCCAATGACTGTTAGCAGAATATGGAATCGGTGGGTTCAGGAGGGTAATACGGAATGCCGTGCTCGATCCCAACGGTCTCTTAACACTAGCAGTCCAGATGACAGGCATCTTATCTGCATGGCTGTAACGGATCGTGCAGCCACGTCTCGATCCCCGAGTCAACAGATGGGGACGTTTGCAAGACAACAACCATCTGCACGAACAGTTCAACGATGTTTGCAGCAGCATGGACTATCAGCTCGGAGACCATGGCTGCGATTACACTTGACACTGCATCACAGATAGGAGCGCCTGCGATGGTGTGCTCAAGGACGAACCTGGGTGCACGAATCGCAAAATATAATTTTTTTGGATGAATCCAGGTTCTGTTTACAGCATCATGATGGTCGCATCCGTGTTTGGCAACATCGCGATGAACGCACATTGGAAGCGTGTATTCGTCATCGCCATACTGGTGTATCACCCGGTGTGATGGTATGGGGTGCCATTGGTTACACATCTCAGTCACCTCTTGTTCGCATTGACGGCACTTTGAACAGTGGACATTACATTTCAGATGTGTTACAACCCGTGGCTCTACTCTTCATTTGATCCCTGTGAAACCCTACATTTCAGCAGGATAATGCACGACCGCATGTTGCAGGTCCTGTACGGGCCTTTCTGGATACAGAAAATGTTCGACTGCTGCCCTGGCCAGCACATTCTCCGGATCTCTCACCAATTGAAAACGTCTGGTCAATGGTGGCTGAGCAACTGGCTAGTCACAATACACCAGTCACTACTCTTTATGAACTGTGGTACCGTGTTGAAGCTGCATGGGCAGCTGTACCTGTACACACCATCCAAGCTGTTTGATTCAATGCCCAGGCGTATCAAGGCCGTTATTACGGCCAGAGGTGGTTGTTCTGGGTACTGATTTCTCAAGACTATGCACCCAAATTGCGCAAAAATGTAATCACATGTCTGTTCTAGTATAATATATTTGTCCAATGAATACCCATTTATCATGTGCATTTCTTCTTGGTGTAGCAATTTTAATGGCCAGTAGTGTGTACATTGCAGACAGTTAATTTCTGCGTCGTCATTCTGACACCACAGCTTCAAGAGGGGTTTGAAGGGGCACATGTTCACTACAGACTGAGTTTAGGACATAAACGTGAACTCCACCTGACACTCGATTATAGTCACTATGGTTACTGTAATATCCCTTATAGCCACGGGGTGCAGGGGTCCGGGAACCAGGTTTCCTGGAGGGCAATGCAGATAGCAGGTGTGAAGCTTAACAGTTGCCATAGCTCAGCCAGGCGGTGGAAAAACTGCCACAATTCCACTGGAAGATGACATGATCATGACGCTGGGAAGGCATGGAAGATTCAATGAGGCAGTTCACGCCTCAGTGTCACCTGCTGCCACTGACTTTTTGCCTGAATAGTTTATATCCATTTTGTCTGAGGGTCCGGCGAGATCTAGGTCCTCAGCGGACAGCAGAATCTCCATCTCATACACAAACGCAGAGCTTGGAGGTAGCGGTGGTGTGGGTGCCACCACAATTCCCTTTGTCTTGGGGACCTTCTTTTTGGATTTCTCTCGCTGCTCCTTGGATTTCCCTGGCTGGGAGGACTTCACTGAGTAGGTGGTGCAAGAGCAACAGGGAGGGAAGTGCCCCCCGCCATCAAGGGAGCAGTTGTAGTCTTCCAACTCTCAGAGCCGACTGGAAATCGCAGAACTGATGGGGCTACAAATGTTCTCACAGTGGCGGCATAAGATGAGGTCACAGCCGCAGGATGTAGGTGCTCAGATATCCTCTTGGCCTCAGTGAAGGGCAGCCTGTCCAGGATCTTGTATTCAAGTATTTTCCTTTCTTGCTGTAAAATCTTGCAGTCTGGTAAGCAAGGGGAATGATGGTCTCTGCAGTTGACACAGATGGGAGGCGGGGTATTGGGGTGGGATAGACATCCACAATCTCAACATGTGATGTTTGAAGTACAGCGAGAAGACAAATGCCAAACTTCCAGCACTTAAAGCAATGCATTGGGGGAGGGATATATGGCTTGACACCACAGCGGTAGACAGTCCCCTTGACCTTCTCAGGTAATGTGTCACCCTCGAAGGCCAAGATGAAGGCACCGGTGGCAACCTGATTATCCCTCGGACCGTGACTGACTCGCCGGATGAAATGAACTTCTCGTCACTAAGTTGGTGCACAGCTCGTCGTCAGACTGCAAAAGGAGGTCCCTGTGGAATTTAATACCCTGGACCACATTTAAGCTCTTATGAGGTGTGATGGTAACAGAAACATCCCCCAGCTTGTCACAAGCGAGTAATGACTGTGACTGGGCAGAGGATGCTGTTTTTATCATGACTGACCCTGACCACATTTTGGACAAGCCTCCTCAAACTTGTCCTCTAAATGCTCTACAAAAAACTGAGGCTTCATAGAGACAAAGGAGTCCCCATCAGCCCTTGTACCTACCGGGGCGAATAAGGTTTGCTGCCATCCTTAGCCTGGAGTTCCTCCCATGGTGTGGCCAGGGAGGGGCACGATTTAGCATACTTCCTTGCATTGTACTGAGACTTGGAAGGCTTAGAGACTGCTGGTGTTTGATCACCAGCATGAGATGATGTACTACGCTTCATCATGTGTCATCTGCCCTGATGCCACCCACTCCGACCAGAGGCCCTAACCACGGACGCCACCCAGCCGCAGCAAAGACCACCTGTCATGATGGCCATTGCCGGGAGTCCCTATGCCCCAGGGTGACAAGCATCTACTCCTTGGCATACGTGGGGAGTTAACGGTACAGGCATCAGCAGAGCAATCACTGTGTTGTCAGGAGGCTACAATCAACAGGGTACATGGCAGCCCCACCACAACAGACTGGCTACCGTGCTGGATATGAGGTGCACAGAATTGCATGGACCTCGTTGGCGCAGGAAACAACACTGCATAGTGGGGAGGGGGGGGGGGGGGGGGGGGGGGGGGGGAGGAAAACGCACCCAGGAAGGTGTCCTCACTCAAGAGATGGAGAATGAGCAGGACTGCAATGCCACAACGAGAAAGTATGCTACAGATTGCTCTTCGTGAAAATTTTTAAAAATGGGGGTCAAAGCCTACAGGGGACCATCACATAAAAGTTGAAAGGTGTGAGACTCCTTTTAGTTGTCGCTTACGACAGGCAAGAATACCTCGGGCCTATTCTAACACCCGGGCCTGCAGTGGGCGGGCGGGGGGAGACAAGAAGGTATTGACAGTTTAGTTTTGGAGGAAAGTGTAGGGGATAAAAATTTTAGGAGGAGACTAAGAGAGGACTACTGTAAGCAGGTTTGGAAGGATATGGGTTGCAGCAGTTATTTGGAGGTGATGAGGCTTGGACAGAATGGAGTAGGATGGAGAGCTGCAGCAAATCATTCTTCAGATTGAAGACCACAACAACATAACAATAAGGCCATGACTCGTGTCCATCGACACTAGTTCAGTTGGATGCAAGTAGAGACAAGAAATCAACCATAGCTTTGCTGAAATAATCATCTCAACATTTACATGAATTAATTCACAATAACTACAGAAAACCAAACACAGGATAAGTATGGAACTTGAGCACTGAAAGAAGTGCAACATTTTGAACTTTTTGCTTAGTACGGATGAAGAGTGGAAGAATCTCAGACAGAAGCAGCACAGGATTCATAAAAAAAAAAAATCTTCATAGACTTTAAAACCACATTCAGACACAATTGCTTAAGAGTAGGTTCTGACTTATGATGGAAGTACTCTGAACTGCAAACAAAATATGACAAACTGCCATTTTCACCTTTGCTCAAATGAAACTGTTTACTGACGAAAACCATTAATGACTGAAGGTTCTGCTCCTCATTGCTGAAATACAAAAGTACTGAGCACTGATATGCACTAAAAAATGGAATGGTAAGAGATCCTGTTTTGATCACAGACAGACTTCTTTTCTCAAGCTTATTTTCCAGATACAGGTACCAAATACTTTGCCCACTCTATTATCTCAATACACACAGATACTCCTGCTACTGAATTTTCGAAATTTGGGAAGGCCAGTGCACTACAACTCCACGTAGTTAATAATGACTGGATAATATGAAATGCAGAGGTATTCAAACCCATCAGCTGTTCTTAAGAAACATTTTGCAATCAGTGCATCCTTCTGACTGGCACCTCGGCCAAGGATTTCATTAAGTACCTTTCACTTAGCTTGTGCATCTGAAAGTGTACAGTCCAAGACAGATATACTGTCACTCACCATCAAATTACGATGGAATGGAATTTGAAATGGGAGACATTATGTTAGGAGTGTATGTACTTATCTATCGAACTACTATCTCCTGAAAAGTAATAACATGAAAGGTGGTAACTCTTCAGGCTTTCCCGGCGATCTAATGACATCTTGGGTTGCCGGGTGTTCTGCCGGATATCAGTGTCGTACTTGCACGATATTTCGGTCACGTAGCTCGTAACCTTCATCAGGTCGCACCTGATGAAGGTTACGAGCTACGTGACCGAAATATCGTGCAAGTATGATGCTGATATCTGGCAGAACACCCGCCAACCCAAGATGTCATGAAAGGTGGTGCCGGGCACACACTATTTTAACAAATGTGATGATTCATCATACTTTAATTCATGATTCTTTTTTTGTGACTGTATTAACTTATACACTCATGATTATCAGATTTGAAATATTCAAGTCTCACTTCAATGATTCCCATTAGATGACAGTTACCTCAAAAGTAACACAAATGTAACAATTACACAAACTTAAGTGTCTGTACTATTTTACCATATTCTGTAGTTCCTTTTCTGCTTCACCAATTCTTTCTCTGTCATTGGAGTCAACGACAAAAATTAAGCCCTGAGTATTTTGGAAATAATGGCGCCACAGTGGTCTTATCTTATCTTGACCACCTACATCCCACACAGTGAAGCATATGTTCTTGTATTCCACCGTTTCTACATTGAAACCTGGAAAATAACATAATGAATTAATATCACCTGACTTACACACATAGGTAAAAAGATTATATTATCAACTTGAAAAGAATAATTCTAAACGGCGAAACATTTGTCTTAAACACAATTTTATCATTAACTCATGGCGTGTGTTGGGAGAAACCCATCACCAGATCAGTGGCATGAAACATACAATATATTAAACACTGCAACAACACACTGAAGCTGAGAAACATACGCATTAGAATCAATACAGAGTACCTCATCACTTCCTACTCCATTCCATAAAACAATCAGTGCCTAACTGACTAAGGCAGTTCAACATAGAACAAGGTAAACAATTTTGCAAGTAGGTGGTAGCAGTGACAGTAATGCCTATGACATCAGTAATAACTAGCAAGTATTCATTCTCAATTGTGCGCACCTGCCGATGAATCAACACTTCTTCTATTCGGTGAGTGGTCTCCTTTATTCGTAAATTTTTGTGTCAGTCATGACTGTTATGTCACTATTTCTTTTTAAAGTACATGTATTATTTAGCTATATATATGCATAGTGTCAACAAAGGAATCAAACTGTACTAACAAGGCTGTAGTTGCACCATTCTAATAGCTGCTGGAATTTGAACATTGGAAGCGACACAATTTGAACTAGCCAAGGACATAAATTTCAATCAAAATGTTAAAAGCGATTTTACCTGACAAACTCTAAGATTACAACTACTTCAATAATTACGGTGACGGAAAAAAAATTGCAATATGAAGGAGTTGTCACATAAGAGTGGCTCTAGTACGCCACTATGAGGATGCATATCGGCTTTGCTTTCAACACACTTCAACAGTCATGAGTGTTAGGTACCTTTGAGATTCTACTCAGGGAGTTGATGTCAGTCAACAGTGCCTTTAAGGCGAAAAACATGTCATTATCAGCACCTCACTGAGTATGAATGAGGTCGTGTAATAGGACTACGAGAAGCTGGATATTCTTTCTGCAATATTGTGGAAAAATTGGCAGGAATGTAACCACTGCACACATTTACTGGCAGTGGTGGTCATGAGCATGTACAGTCACGAGATGACCAGGCTCCAGACAGCCACGTGACGTTACCACAAGGGAAGACCATCGTGATCAGCGTGTGAGTCTGGCACATTGTACTGCACCTGTAGCAGCAATTTGAGTAGCAGCTTGCACCACAGTGACACAACAAACTATTACAAATTGCTTACTTCAAGGGCACACCGAGCCAGATGCCCTGTAGCATGCATTCCACTTACCCCAAACCACTGTCATTTGTGACTTTAGCTATGTCAAGTGAGGCTCATTGGACTGCAGAATGGAGATCTGTAGTGTTTTCTGGTGGAAGCTGGTTCTGCCTCAGTGTCAGTGATGGCCGTGTCTTGGTTAGGGGGAGGCCAGTTGAGGGTCTGCAACTAACCTGTCGGTGTGCTACACACATTGAACCTACACCTGGAGTTAGTCTGGAGAGCAGTTTCATGTGCCAGCAGGAGCATTCTTGCGGTTATCTCATACACCCTCACTGCATATTTGTACATCAAACTGGTGATTCAACCTGTTGTACTGCCATTCACGAACAGCATTCCATGAGGAGTTTTGCAAAAGGATAATGCTCCCCCACATATAGCTGTTGTAACCCAACATGCTCTACACAATGTTGACAGTCGCCTTGGCCTCCTGAAGTCTCCAATCGAGCAAATATGGGACATCTTCAGATGATAACTCCAGCTTCATCCACTAAACAGCATTAACTGTCCCTGTATTGATGGACCAAGTGCAACAGACATGGAACACCATCCCACAAACTGACATATGGTGACATGTACAACACAATGCATGCACGATAGCATGCTTGCGTTCAACATTCTGGCAGTTACACCAGTTATTAATATACCAGGATTTCACATTTGCAATGGCTGACATCGCAATTACATTAGCTTGGTATCTTACAATGTTAATCAAACTTTGTTACTCTACATTAATTATTTTTTGATGTTGAAGATGTGGAAAGATGAGAGCATTACGTTTATTATGATTAAAAGGAAAAACTAATGATTTTAGCTTAGTTGCAAGTTGAATTACGCCACCAAAAATCCATCAGTCACTACAATTTAATTAATGACACCAATGGGATGCCGTATCTGACCCCAATAGAAACAAAAGAGCCACATCCATCACAACTGCAGATTGCAGCACACACGGCCAAACATGAAATGAAATGTATTAACATGTAAGCAGCTTCTAAAAATATTTCAAACATTTTTTACAATTTTAAATGGGACAGGTAAGGAACAAAATACACACTGTATCTATAACATAACACGAAATGAAGTTTTTAAAATTCAGATATTGCTTACAACTTAAAGAGACTTTAAAAGGTAAGTAAAATGTGTCATTAGTGACAAGATTTTTACAAGATAATAACCAATACGTTGTAATTTAATTAACCTACAAAGGATCAGAGTTAATCCAAATTTTCTTCAGGGAAGAACCTAATATGTGCTGAATTTTTTTTTTCATTTGTAACCTGATCATCTGCTTTTTTGTGGTGTGAAAAGATCTATATTTCTTCGAGACATCACGTGTAGTGCCCTTTTGTACCAAATGGAAAATTTCCATACTTTCATCAATAGGCTGTAATGTGTGTGTATTGTTTCTAAGGTGACATCCTAACACACTAAATACTGATTTAAGTGTGATCCCTGAAACACATTTTGATGTCACACATTGTCTGCTCAATACAATGAAGTGAAAAAGTCATGGGGTAGTGATATGCACATAAACAGATAGTGGCAGTATTGCTTACACAGAGTATAAAATAGCAGTGCATTGGTGGAGCTGTCATTTACACTGACGAGCCAAAACATTACGACCACTGCCCACCGCACGGTATGCTGCATGGAGGCTCTGAGAGCATGTGATGCAGTAAGAGAAGTATACAAATGGAGCAGAGATGAATGGGGAATCATTTCAGTGATAAGTGGCACAAATGTGCAAATCTGCTGACTTAAGTGACTTTGACAAAAGCGAGATTGTTGTGGCCCAGTGCCTGGGAGCGAGCATCTTGGAAATAGTTAAGGTGGTCAGCTGTCCGCATGCTACTGTCTTGGGCATCTATGGAAAGCGGTTGAAGAATGCTGAAACCACAAGTAGGCGACAAGAAATTTGATGTCCATACCTCATCACAGAACACATGGATCTGAGGCTTACCCGCTCTCTAAATCAGGATACGCGGTGATCTGAGGCAGGTATGATGAAAGAGTACAGTGCTGGAGCAGTCAAAAGTGTTTTTGGGCTCAGTGTAAAGTATTTAACATTGTGTTCTGGAGCAGAAGACCCCTATGTGGCCCCATGCTGACCAAACAACATGGTTGATTATGATTTCAGAGGGCACAGGATTATTGTGACTGGACCACAGATCAATGGAATCGTGTCACCTGGTCAGATGAATCCCATTTATTGTTAAACCAGGCCAATGGTTGTGTGCAGATACACTGTCACCTGGGTGCAGTTCACCACAGGTGCGTGACGGTGGAAGCAGTATTATGCTATGGGAGACATTCACCTGGGCTACCACCACGGCAGCTGTAGACTATGTGAACACTATTAGGGACCACCTGTAATCCTTTATGCATGGTGTCTTCCCCAATAGCAATGGCATCTTTCAGCAGGATAACTGTCCATGAAACAAGGCCAGAATCATGCTGCAACAGTTTGAGAAACATGATAGTTAACTCAGGTTGATGTCTTGTCCATCAAATTTGGCTTATCCGAATCCGATGAAATCCATCTGGGACACTATCACACACCAGCTCTGCATCCACAAACCAACCACCCATAAACTGTGGGAAGTGTATGACCTGAGCATAGGCACCTGGTTGCACAAACATCTGGAAACCTACCAAGTAGTTATTGAATGGATGGCACGCAGAATCACTGCTGAACTGCGTTCCAGAGATGGACCCACACACTTTTAATCAGGTGATCATAATGTTTACGCTCACCTGTGTATACTCAGGTGATTCATGTGAAAAGGCTTCTGACACGACTATGGTGGCATGACAGAAATTAACAAACTTTGAATGTGGAATGGCAGTTGGAGCTACATGCATGGGACATTCCATTTCAGAAATCATTAGGCAATTCAATACTCCCAGACCCACAGTGTCAAGAGTGTACCGAGAACATCAAATTTCAGGTATTACCTCTCACCGCAGACAGTACCGTGACCTACGGTCTTCACTTAACAACTGAGAGCAGTGGCGTTCGCATTCAGTTGTCAGTGTTAATGGACAACCAACACTGAATGAAATAACCACAGAAATCAATGTGAGATGTATGATGAACATATCCCTTAGGACAGTGCAGCAAAATTTGGCATTAATGGATTATGGCAGCAGATGACTGATGCGAGTGTCTTTGCTAACAGCACATCATCACCCTTAGTGCCTCTCCTGAGCTCGTGGCCATATTGGTTGTACCCTACATGACTGGGACACATGGCTTGGTCAGAGGAGTCTGCATTTCAGTTGGTAAGAGCTTATGATAAGAGTTCCAGTGTGGCACAGACCCCATGAAGCTTTGGACCCAAGCTGTCAATGAGGCAATGTGCAAGCTGGGTGGCAGCTCCCTCATAGTGTGGGTTGTGTTTACTTGGAATGGACTGGGCCCTCTGGTCCAACTGAACTGATCATTGACTGGAAATGGTTATTTTCAACTACTTGGATACCATTTGCTGGCATTCACGGACTTAATGTTCTCTAAAAAAAAAATGTCCTGTCACTGAGCCACAATTTTTCATAACGGGTCTGAAGAATATTCTGGAAAATTCAAGCAAATGATTTGACCACCCAGATCGCCCAGCACGAATCCCATCGAACATTTATGGGACATAATTGAGAGCTCAGTTTGTGCACAAAATCCTGCACCAATAACACTTTCACAATTATGTGACAGCTATAGAGACAGCAAAGCTCAGTATTTCTGCACTACGACAAGCATCTCTCTCCGAACCACATGTGGTTTTGGTTTTGTTCTTGCCAAAAGAATAAAATGGAACAGTTTGGATTAAGTTTCAAAAAGCTGAGTTGGGGCAGTAGTAGAATTCATCAAATTGATTCAGTTTTCCCATTCTTTTAAATACTTTACTTTACCCCTTCATCATAGGGAACAGCCTTACATATTGAATGCTTTGCATCCGTGTATAAAAGTTCAACATTGTGACTGAGAAAAATGGACTACTCAATAATCTATACCTTTCTGTTAAGAAGATAGATAACAAATTAGGAGTTGTGGATTTTTACCACAAACAAATCTGCACTGATGTTATCATCAGCCAAGATTCCCACCACCCTTTACTGTCTAAGTAATTATTTTTGTACTACACTAGTAGGCTAGCAAAATTACACCTTGGCTATAATACCAGTGATTGTGAACTCAATATTATTATCTAATTTTGTCAGGACAATGGATATGAAGCAAGAAATATATGTAGATTGTTCCATTCTACTCTTTCAGCACACTAAAACCACCTTTGGTGAAAAAATGTGTTATTCACATAAGACAACCTATTTCATGATAAGATTACATATGCATTTAGAAATACTAACGTGAAGATATGTTTCTGCACTAGGAAAATATTGTGTTTATGCCTGCATTGAAGTCTGGGGAAAAAAACCACTGGATTGCATTAAGGTACCACCTAAGAGACGATAAACATTTATTGAGGTCCACTGATGGAAGTACAGAAATTTTACATTTGGCACTGAAGTGCACCATACTTGATGTCATATAACAGAGACCTTTTCACACCATACAAATGTTTCTTTTATGCCCCCTGTTTGATGACTATCCGGACTAACTCTGATCCTCTGTAAGTTAACTGAACAGCACGGTATTGGAGTATTCTTTGTGGAAACACTTGTTGCCACTGTCACATTTTACTTATTGTTTTAAGTCTAAGTTATAAGCAATACCTGTATTTGTGACTGTAGTCTTTCCCGGCGTAAACTACTGATGAAGGTTTCTTGGGTCTCCAGCCAGGTGGTAGCATTGATATCTTGCAACGTTTTGGGAAGTGCCGTACTACCCATCTTCTGGCCAGAGATATCAATGCTGCCACCCGGCTGGAGACCCGAGAAACCTTCATCAATACCTGTATTTTTAACATTTTATTTCATGTTATAGATACAAATTACGTTTTACTCCTCACTCATCTCATTTCAAATAGTAAAAAATAATTTTTAACTTCCTTAGAAGCTATTTAAACATTTATACATTTTTTGTGATTTGTCTCTGTGCACTGTGAGCTGCCACTGTCACAGATGTGGTGCTCTTGTTTTCTTTGGGGTCGGGTATAGCATCCCACTGGTGGTGTGGCTGATGACCACAATATTAAAAATGTAGCTTGCTACTAAGCTATAGTTGTCGGTGACTTCTTTTAATCGTAATAGATTTCCTTACTCCCTTCCTTTAAAGTTTTATTTTTTAACTTTTATTGTTTTGACTCATGTACTCTTGTTTTCAAATAATGACTACATTACGAAAAGGACTGATTACTACTCACCACGGAGATACTGAGTGACAGATAGTCGCCACAAAAAGGCTGTAGAACAAGTTAGCTTTTGGCCTTTTCATAATATTGTCACTATCCCATCCTGCATTTTGCACTGCTTGTATTCAAACGGGTTGGTTGAAATAATGACTGTCATGACTATTGTTTTAAATTTGCATGCTGAATTTTCCCCATACACACCACATTCGTATGTTCAAATTCAGCAGCTTGAAGCCTTCTTGGTAGAAATTTGAAACTGCAGTGAGTGATTATTTTCTGTGGTGTAATTGTAATAACTGATCTCAATGTTACAAGCACCACCTGCTACGAGGGCTATCCACAAAGTACATTATATTTTGGAATTAAAAATAAATAAAGTATTGGAAAATTTTTTTATTATATGCAGATGAAAGCCACACTTAAATACTACTTTTCTACATAATTGCCATTTAAATTAAGGCACTTATTGTAGCGATGGACGAGCTTGGAAATTCCTTCGTCGTAAAATTCGGCCGCCTGCACCTTCAACCACGTGGTTACCTCTTCTTAAAGCTGTGCGTCGTCATCAAAACGCTGCATAGCCAACCACTTCTTCATTGCTGGGAATAAGTGGAAGTCGCTCGGTGCCAGGTCGGGACTGTACGGCGGATGAGGAAACAACTCCCACTTAAAAGATTCGAGAACTTCACGAGTGGCTTTTGCCGTGTGGGCCCGGGCGTTGTCGTGAATCAGCAAGATCTTTGAGCCCAACTTTCCCCTGCGCTTGTTTTGTATTGCTCTTCTGAGGTTGTGCAGAGTTTGGCAATACCTTTGAGAGTTTATTGTAGTGCCTCTTTCCAGGAAATCCACAAAAATCACACCTTCTCTGTCCCAAAAGAAGAGGTAACCACGTGGTTGAAGGCACAGGCGGCCGAATTTTACGACGAAGAAATTTCCAAGCTCGTCCATCGCTACGAAAAGTGCCTTAATTTAAATGGCAACTACGTAGAAAAGTAGTATTTAAGTGTGGTTTTCATCTGTATATAATAATAAAAATTTCCAATACTTTATTTATTTTTAATTCCAAAATTTAATGTACTTTGTGGATAGCCCTCGTATTAGGCCATATACGGCAGTGGTTCCTCACAATTTTAATATCACTATGCCATTCCTATACTGCTTTTAACACTATGAAAGACTTTTTGTACCAATTTATTCCAATTTTTCTCACTTCCTAGGGTAAAATTCTAGCAGGTTTGGAATGTTTTAGCTATGGTGTCATTAGTGCAATTTGATTCCTTTGTTATGACTGATGTCATAAGCCTTACTTCTCTCAACGTCACCTACAGAAAAAATTGTTTACTTTGTACCGCATTGAACTGCCATTGTCGACTGGGCACTGATGATGTTACAGAATGGAGTAGAAAGTGGGAAGATACTCTGCACAGATTCTAAAAAATATGTTTCTCAGCTTCACCAAGTTCTTGCAATGTATTCCTTTTAATATATTGTCTTACATTGCACAGGGTGGGCAAAATAAAACTGACCCAGAATATAGTCATAAGACTGACTCAAAATTGATTCTTGTTAATTAACTGGATAACTATCACACACAATGCTGAGAACTATGATTCCAATGTACCAGTCTGTTGCTTTCACGTGTCAGTGCATGTTCATATGCTGCCCATTGTAGTGACTACTTTGCTGTGTCATTGCATTTAAGTGAGAGGAGAATAAATGTCTAGTTATCAGCTGAATGTAACACAATATGGTGCTCACGATGAAATACCACGCATCATTGTTGACTGTTATACGAAATCAATTTGTGAAAACATTTGTGGAACTATTAGCATAATAGTCTGACTGGTTTTGGCAAAACCTGTGTCAAGTTCTGCAATGCAAAACTTAGTGGCAAAAAGGAAAAAAATACGGTTTCTGCTGCAAATAAAAGCCACAGATATCCAAATAGAAAACATTATTCAAAGTGAAGGAAAGACTGGAACAAATTAAATCGAGGTTTCAATGTCGTTTATCTGTGCAAGTAGGAATTTATAGATCTTGTCAAGTCATCATCCAATGGGACCTGCATTTGTATCCTTAGAAATTTACTGTTGTGCATGAGTCAAGGCACCCAGATGAACTTTGGCACATTGAATTCTGCTAGTGGTTTCTGAGTGAAGTGGAATTGGGACTTTTGGACCTTCAGTTTTTCCATTTATTCTGATGGGACCGGGTTCAGCCTGTCAGTGTATTGTGAACTTGCAGAATATGCACCACTACACATCAGAAAATCCCCATCAGTACTCTGAAGAGCCATAACAAAATCTCAAGATTGGTGTTGGGCACACAATGTCTGGTGTCAACATCAAAAAATAACTCTTTCACCAAACTGAATGGCTTCACAACCTTGTCACAAGTGCCTGAGGTGTTGACGGTGAGGAAACGGACAACCAGCAGAGACACTAATCTCCTGGCCACCTTTACCTGATCTCTCTCCGTGTTTTCTACCTTTGGGGCAAACAAACGTCAGATGTACCCAAATAATCCTCACACACTGGAAGGGCTACAGCAAAACACTGAAAAACTATTGCTTTTATCCCTCAGGCAGGGCTGCTACCCGTGTCTCGAAGTTGGACAAATAAAGCACAGTGCTGCATTGGCATTCCAGGGAAGGATAGGGAAGGAAGTCGGTCATTCACTTTTAAAGGAACCATCTTGACATTTGTTTGAAGAAATTTAGGGAAATCACGGAGAACCTAAATCAGGATGGTCGGTTGCAGGTTTGAACCATCGTCCTCTTGAATGCGAGTCCAGTGTGCTAACCACTGGGCCACCTTGCTCGGTAACGTTCAATTCCGCATCACTTTAGCTGTAAATATTTTGCAGGCCAATTTTATTTATCCCATCATGTATGTTTCACGCCACAGATCTGATGATGGTGTTCTCCCAAAATGCATCACATGATTATAAATAACATTATTTTGTCAATTGGGGTGTTTTACGATTTACTGATCTTAAGAGGATTTTTGTCGAAAGTGAAAAAGACAGCCATAGTCACTAAATAAATGTTGCTGGAATTTCAAAACCATTCCTTTCAGGAGTACACTACTTACATTAAAGGTAAAGATGTTAAATATGTACTGTGTGGTTAGGTATGCAGTAATGTACACTACTCGCCATTAAAATTGCTACACCACGAAGATGGTGGGCTACAGAAATTTAACAGACAGGAAGAAGATGCTGTAATATGCAAATGATTAGCTTTTCAGAGCATTCACACAAGGTTCGCGTCGGTGGCAACGCCTACAACATGTTGACATGAGGAAAGTTTCCAACCGATTTCTCACACACAAACAGCAGTTGACCGGCATTGCCTGGTGAAACGTTGTTGTGATGAGAAATGCGTACCATCATGTTTCCAACTTTGATAAAGGTCGGACTGTAGTCTATCGCAATTGCGGTTTATCGTATCGCGACATTTCTGCTCACGTTGGTCGAGATCCAACGACTGTTAGCAGAATATGGAATCGGTGGGTTCACGAGGGTAATACGGAACGCCGTGCTGGATCCCAATAGCCTCGTATCACTAGCAGTTGAGATGACAGGCATCTTATCTGCATGGCTGTAACAGATCGTGCAGCCACGTCTCGATCCCTGAGTCAACAGATGGGGACGTTTGCAAGACGACAACCATCTGCACAAACAGTTCGGCAACGTTTGCACCAGCATGAACTATCAGTTCGGAGACGATGGCTGCAGTTACCCTTGACACTGCATCACAGACAGGAGCACCTGCGATGGTGTACTCAAGGACAAACCTGGGTGCATTAATAGCAAAACATTTTTTCGGATGAATCCAGGTTCTGTTTACAGCATCATGATGGTCGCATCGGTGTTTGGCTACATCGTGGTGAACGCACATTTGAAGCATGTATTCGTCATCACCATGCTGGTGTATCACCCGGCGTGATGGTATGAGGTGCCATTGGTTACACATCACGGTCACCTCTTGTTCGCATTGACGGTACTTTAAACAGTAGATGTTACATTTCAGATGTGTTACGACCCGTGGCTCTACTCTTCATTCAATCCCTGCGAAACCCTACATTTCAGCAGGATAATGCACAACCGCATGTTGCAGGTCTTGTACAGGCCTTTTGGGAAACAGAAAATGTTTAACTGCTGCCCTGGCCAGCACATTCTCCAGATCTCTCACCAATTGAAAACGTCTGGTCAATGGTGGCCGAGCAACTAACTCGTCACAATACGCCAGACACCATTCTTGATGAACTGTGGAATCTTGTTGAAGCTGCATGGGCAGCTCTACCTGCACACACTATCCAAGCTCTGTTTGACTCAATGCCCAGGCGTATGAAGGCCATTATTACGGACAGAGGTGGTTGTTCTGGGTACTGGTTTCTCAGGATCTATGCACCCAAATTGCGTGAAAATGTAATCACATGTCAGTTTTAGTAAAATATATTTGTCCATTGAATACCCGTTTATCATCTGCATTTCTTCTTGGTGTAGCAATTTTAATGGCCAGTAGTGAAACTTGGCCTTAACTCCACATGAGCATTATTTCCGATGTACCAACATTGCCAGTAAGTGTGTACCTATCAGTAGTGCAACACTGAGCAGCAACACAATTCACAATAGTGTTAAGTATCATTAAATTTAATGCCTGTTAAGTGTTTCCATTTTGTTTGAATCCCAACACAAATCAAAATGAATCTTTTGAATGCTACTGATAACTAAGGCGTGTTTTCATATATCGCAAGTAAATACATTGTTGCAAGAGCAACATAAGTTAGGAACAAGTATTACGTACCAATAGTTGGAATGGTAGTGACGATTTCACCAAGCTTTAACTTGTACAATATCGTTGTTTTTCCTGCGGCATCAAGTCCGACTGTAACACAACAATTAAACCAATGAGCTGAAATTGTCAGTCAGTCACATGTGACTATGCAATATATCAGGTGAAATATAAGCAGATATACTTCTGTTTACAAGAAAATTTTAATTAATAAACTGGCTGTGTGTCTGTATAACAATCACATTTCACATAAAATCATAGTGAGCTAAATACTTTTCTGTTCAGTGTTTCCTTTTCTGAAGAAGGCTTTGGTCAAAAGCTAAATGTGTACAAGTCTTTTCGTTGTGCCTGTCTGCAACTCAATAGCAATCTATCTTCTGGTTCTTTTGGTTAAGTTACTGTTTAAATGAGTCAAACCAAGACTTTGTTTGCATGGTGAACACTTGTAATAAAAAGTTGATGATACTAAATATTTACAACTAACAGTATCGAAGTAGACTCTTAGGTACATTTGAATTGACTTTTTTTTATCATTTCCAGTGAAGGTAACTTTAACAACTGACAGCTGCCATTTTATTGGGACCTCTGCCTTCATATAAAAACAATTTCACTTTTCATTTGCCATGTTTAGCTAAAGCATTGGTCAGGTCACTCATAAATCTAAAAATAAAGATGTGTAGAAAATGCTGAGGGAAGGTTCAGCCATTTAATCGGAACAGTTTCCTTTCTTGAGAAGTATTGCCAGCTTTCCTTTGTGAATCGTGAATGTGAAAAAGTTTCAATATAGCCAAATGTAATGAGTAAATGTAGATTATACTACAATGAGAGAACATGTAGTGTGTGTGTGTGTGTGTGTGTGTGTGTGTGTGGAACCTGCTGCTAGTACATGCAATATTCCTCTCAATCTGACAGACAGATCACTAACAACAAGGGCTTACATCATCATTACACAATGCAATATAAGGTGGTTACAATATGAAACAGGGCACTTGCACGCAATCTGGTAACAGGAATGATACCCTACCATCCATCATTCCTATGCCAATCAAAGTCTGGAGGCAACCATTTCTTCCATCAACCATATCTGAATAGTCACTTTGGGATGAGATGAAAAAGTATTGTGCAATCTAAATCCAAGTGTGACGAATTCTTAAGCGTGCAAAGATTACTCTATTGATCACTGACTCAGAAAGTATTTTCTACACAGTGTGTGTGTGTCTATACGATTTGAGTTCTTCATGCTTCACTTTGAGGATTCACAATTTGAGCTGATGAGAGCTGATGGAAGAAGACTGTCCAAATGGAATCAAATTCCTTCCCAAATTCACGGAAATCTGTCTCTTCCAAACAGAAATAGCCAAAATCAAGGCTAGGAACCAAAGCAGATGTTCAAAAAAGGTGAGATATACATCAATGTTTTCCAGTTTTCATGCATCCATGTTTCTGATGGAATGCAGCTGTTAATTATTATTTTGATTGTTGAACTTAAGCTACCAATGTACGATCGGTTCTCATCATCATTTGTGTAGCCTGAACTAATGCTAGTTTATGAGGGTACGAAATTAGTGGTGAGCAAATTGGGACCAGAGTTAAATTTTACAAATGTGTAGTAGGCATGCTGTAGTTTCCATTGATTCTCAGAACTGTACTAGCATGCATTCTGTTGCAAACATGGATCTGTACGGTTTGCTGCTTTGTAATTCAATCAGTGAAATCTTTCACATGAAGAAGAAACTGAATGATAGCAATTTTTTAATTATGAATGTTGTAAAAAGCAAAATTGGTTTCACAGCTGAGCACATCCCAGTCGCTAAATTTTCACTGGTAAAATGAAGTAACTTCAACAGTAACAGCTAAGATCAATTGATACACAAACTGTTGAAAGCAACATACGTGTAATGCTGGTAAAATGGTTACTGGAAAGGCTATTTCACGTCTAGTCTTTAACTGAACATTTTTAGCTGTGAAATAATGGAGTTTCATAATTATATTTTCAGCCACTGAAGTGTCTGAGGCAGAGATGAGATTTTATATTGATTTCACTTTCATCATTAATTAAACCCACTAATGAGAAATGGGTATTGTTCATATGTGTTTGGAGTGTAGGCCTACATAAAATATTATTTTCTCTTCACAGATGAAGCAAATGAAAGGGAAGATAGCATAAATGGAGAGCAAGCTTAAGACATTTTTGCACCCAGATCAAATTAAGTACTTGGAAATATTTTCTGAATCAAATCCTTTTAAATGATCAAATGACACTAAGATTTGCTAAACGTGAAATGCACTGTTGGTACAAAGTGTTGTGAATTTGTAAGGAGCATCAATTATGCACTGCCATCAGCAAGACCACTGAGGAGGACTGAAGCCTGCAAGTTTGCACCTGATATTCTGCATATTATTGAGTGGTCAAGTGAGAAGTTCCAATCTGAAGATGTGCAACGAAAACTGTGTGTACAGTCATTGGATGAAATGTCCATGGGGTCTTTTGTTCAATATGACAAAGGTTTAAAAAGATATATGGAATTTGTGATTGAAGAGTTACGCAGTCAATCAGAGCTGCAACTTGCCAGCCATGCTTTAGTTTTTGTGGTATGAGGTTTCACAGTGCAATGAAAGCAGGTTGTGGCACATTTTTTAACTGGGAACCCTAAAGACCCACATCAATTTTGGAACACCCTGTGGAAAGCAATCAAATATTTGTATAGTGAAGGTATAATAGTCAAGTATTTTTAATGTGATACAGGTACTATCAATGTTGGCATGTGGAGAATTATTGATTCAATTCCGAACCAGGTGAAATGTAAAATTAAAAACTCGTGTCTGTCTACAGAGAATTTGTATTTTTCTGCTGGTGTACCTCGCATTTTAAAGAACATTACAAATTGTTTGTTGTCACAAAACAAAAATACTTCGAGTCACAACACTGTTTCACTGAGAGATGTAGAAACTTTAGTCAGACTTTAGGGTTGGGGTGTACCTGTACTAGTTCCAAGTTTGTCAGCTATAGAGATTAATTTGAAATGACTGGAGTTCCACTGGTTAGGAACTATTTCAAATTTTGTAGTCCTGTCTTCCTCAGTTGCTTTTAATATTACGGTATATTGACAATTTTTACTTTTGGACCATCCAACATTGAAACTGTAAGTAGAATTTAAAATATTGCTGCATCATAAAATAACCACCAATCAGAACTGTTTATAACCTTTACATACATTGCCTCAAAATGTAAACTAAATAGTAAAAATATGTAAATATTCCAGGCCACTGAAGATGCCTTGCAGAGAATAAAGGCGAAACACATATGGCACGAAAATTTTGTTTCATTCAGTTGTCAGTAGATGGTCCAAAAGTAAAAATTATAAATATACCATAAAAGACTAGACACTTGTTAAATCATAATGTGGCTTCAGCTTTACAAATGATGCATTAGCAGGACTTATTCCGAAATAGGTTCTAATAATTTCATTTATTAATAATTTTATTAAGTGGTATGAAATAACTGTAAGTAGAAATAAAGTAGAATTTCTCTGTAGGAACAGTTTAGACAACTTGAGAGAGACACTGAGTTGCAACAGCAAGAAGCTGTGGAAACCAATATATGCTGGACTTCAAATTTCTACTAGAACGGCTATGGAATTGTTTGAGGGTTTATATTCCAAGAGCTTAACTACCCGTTAACCAGTAAGAACACTTGTTTTCAAAAGCCCATGAAACTAGTAATATTCATCTTACACCAGTAAAACTAAGACATGTAATGAGGATAGTAAGCATTGCACAGTATTTACATCTACCATAGTCATTGTCAAATGAAGTGAATGATTTGAATAAATTAATTTACCTGATCATTTCTTTTTCTGTGATAACCAATACCATCTACAACAGAGCTCATATTTTTATAATTTAAACAGCACATAATTTGTTAGTAGTATTCAGGGTTGAGAAAAACCTGGATATTTTAAAAAGCACACAGTGGGTAATATTTTTGTATTATGATTTAACAGTTCAATTTAAATTTCTATGATTAATTTATTCAAAACACTAACCCATTCTTATGAATACTTTATTAGTGTCCCATTTCTTGTCCTGCCAGCACTGTATCCCTTGAGAGAATCTTCTCCACGTATGGCTAGTTTGCTCAAAATTAAGAAATAATTTAGGAGAGAAAAGACCAGTGAAACGGGAAAAAAGATCTATAAATTTCTGCATTCCTCCAACAAGGAGTAAACTGTATTTTACAGTCATTATGATTCTACATAAAGTTAGAGTTTTTTCTGGAAGTGTAAATGTTAGTTGTGTTTCTTATATTGCAAAAAAGCTTAACATTTTGTATGTTGATTAAATTTTTATAATAAAACATAGTTGGGTTTTTGGTGTCTAAACAGGTTTTTAGAAGACATGTTTTTTTTTTTAGTTTGGTTAAATTACAACAACTTTGGTAGCAGTTGTCTTCAAGAAACTGATTTGTTTCATCTGCTCCTTATGCTTGTGGGTGACACTTTTGGTCATAAATGTAGTTTTTCTGTAATTAATGTGGCAGTAATATCACAGCATAATATAGTACACTGAGACTCTGCTATTTTCAGATTTGAAACACAGCTTGCTGGAACATAAAGGAGGAGGAGGAGATTAGTGTTTTACGTCCCGTCGACAACGAGGTCATTAGAGACGGAGCGCAAGCTCGGGTGAGGGAGGGATGGGGAAGGAAATCAGCCGTGCCCTTTCAAAGGAACCATCCCGGAATTTGCCTGAAGCGATTTAGGGAAATCACGGAAAACCTAAATCAAGATGGCCGGAGGCGGGATTGAACCGTCGTCCTCCCGAATGCGAGTCCAGTGTGCTAACCACTGCGCCGCCTCGCTCGGTAACATAAAGGAGACTGCTATCATGTCAGTATGTGTTTCCAGTATACTTGTTTTGGCTGAAACAGACAAAAAAGTTACTGCTTATGTATGAACCAATGATTTTTGCAGTCTCTCTAACAGTTGTGTTGGGAAAACTCATGCCTGATGGAGGATTATGCAATGCTGGCCAAAGTCAATCCATCTACTTTTGATGGTCAATTTCTTGTCCCTGTGTTTTCTGCTACAATTTCCTGGCACAAGATACTTTGATCCTGGAGGTTAGCTACCTTTTCTCTGGGCTTCAACTGAAAGAACTGTATTCATGGTGATGTAAAAATATTTTCAAGAGATAAATGTATTTCCCATGTAAGTGTCAACTTCGTAAGCTTTTAGACTGGCATGAGTAAAGATTTATGCCAGAACTGAACTATTCAAGGTTGGAAGTGCTGCTCAAGTAACTACTAATCTCCAGTCTGCTATGTTGTTTTGAACTGTGGATAATTTTGTGCATTGTTAGACAACATATTACTTTGCCACAACTAATGGATTTTTATCCGACCAACTGTTAAAATTACAAATCTCAAACAGCAACAATTACAGCAGTTACGACTGATGACCTTAGCAGTTAAGTCCAATAAGATTTCACATTTCATACAGCAGTTACATTAGTCATCTCCAGGAGATGTAAGCCTGATACCACATTGTTATTTGGGATTGTCTGTAAATAAACATTCTGGGTAAAACTGAATTCATAAAATCTATTTCCAATTTTATTAAATACATCATGATCATGAACCCCGCCATTTATCAAAAATACTGAATTAACTGAAATGTTTCATCAAATGTCCCAGTACTGAAAGACCAGATAAGTTATAGCTTCTTGTGCTGTCACCAGTATTACACGACAAATTGCAGTTCCACTGCTATTCCTTAAAGGTGCAAACAAGTGTCATTCTCTACTTGGAACTTTTGTAAAGTTATAATGTACAATTTTTCCCTTAAAAGTGCACACTGAAACAAATATTTTCATTATTACTGGAAATTTTTTTATTGTTAACTTTTTTATTCCTTATCGCTCCATCAGTTGAAATATTGATTTGGTTTGAAGCAGTGAAAGGTAAAATTACGACAAAGTATGCTATAGAGAATGTGGCCGCACTGATTCTTGTTGCAATTTGTGTGATGTTTGGGTAATGCTTCGTACAGTAAATTCTCTCTCGCACTGAAAGGAAAAAGGCCTTTTCATTAACGAAATTCTGCTTGCCCCAAAGGTATCTGGGGAACAAAAAGCTGTATGTTTTCCTTAAAATAGTAGGTAACCCTTCCCTGCCTTTCAATCATTTAAGCACAAGTGTAAGGGGGTGATGTGGATGGAATAGCCTGTCTAGTGAGCTTTTCTGGCCAGTTTGTTTCACCTGCCGGCATATGAAATGGCACAAATTTGCAGGTGATGAGTTACTAGTGATTTTCACGTGATACATTACACAGTTTCTGTTTGAAATGTTTATTGTTCCATCAGGATATGGTAAAGATTAAAATGTCACGAAAACTAAGTTAAACGCAAGATTTTTTAATATCCTCAACACTAATTGTTAGTAAATGACTCACATACCGAAATAACTTTCACTACATAAAGACAATACTAATAGTAAGACAATATTAGTAGTATGCACTACATATGTAACCATTCATCCAGATGCTTCACTAGCACATGTGGCAGTGATGCATCAGGTTTTACTGCCAAGAATTTACACTGTGCAGGTATGAACATTTCTGAAGGTGTACCATATTACTCAAACTAAATGAACAATCTCTGTCTTATGCATCAACATTTTATTTTGGAACTTACAAAGACAATTTTCAACTCAGAAGGTATGCAAATTAACTTCACAACAATAAACATTTTCAAAAGCAACTGTTCTCTTCTCTAACAACAATTATACTGCGTTATCAGCTCTAGCCACAAATGGCAGCTCCACAAGGAACATTGGTGTCCAGAATTCCCCTGTATAGGCCTTGGTATGAGCTATATAGATCAAGTGAAATTTCCAATACCCATTTTTCGTTTTCTGCCTCTTTCTTTAGGTTACTTCATATTGTGGTTTCATTGATTGCCAAGGTTATTGTTTGGTTGATTTTTGGATTAGTATTTGTTTTGGTTTATCTCCGTTATTAGGATAGTCATATATTTAGTTCATCCACACCCAAAGCCCCCTGATCGCTGCACTTGCCCCATTAGTTTCTTGTTATTTCTGTAATGAAATATTTTTTGTTTTATTTGTGTATGTTAACATGTGTAATGCGTGACATGGTCACCACATTGTACAAGCTTTAAATAGAGGTATCCACCATCTTGATGACGTCACAGGTAAAACGTGACGAGAGGTACCAGGTAGCATAATCTTCAGTATTCCCCGTTTGTGTTTTATAATATTAATCTCCCACATAAAAATTACAGCTCTCCTGGATTCTGTCAACAAATCTAAGTCCATCATTTGCTTTACATGCAATTTAACCTCCGTCATTTCATAGTTCCACACATTGTTAATGCCACATATTTGTAAAGGTAGCAGTTTTTAAATGTTAATCGTTGTTGTTGTGGTCTTCAGTCCTGAGACTGGTTTGATGCAGCTCTCCATGCTACTCTATCCTGTGCAAGCTTCTTCATCTCCCAGTACCTACTGCAACCTACATCCTTCTGAATCTGCTTAGTGTATTCATCTCTTGGTCTCCTTCTACGATTTTTACCCTCCAATGCTAAATTTGTGATCCCTTGATGCCTCAGAACATGTCCTACCAACTGGTCCCTTCTTCTTGTCAAGTTGTGCCACAAACTTCTCTTCTTCCCAATTCTATTAAATACCTCCTCATCAGTTATGCGATCTGCCCATCTAATCTTCAGCATTCTTCTGTAGCACCACATTTCGAAAGCTTCTATTCTCTTCTTGTCCAAACTATTAATCGTCCATGTTTAACTTCCATACATAGCTACACTCCATACAAATACTTTCAGAAACGACTTCCTGACAAATCTATACTCTATGTTAACAAATTTCTCTTCTTCAGAAATGCTTTCCTTGCCATTGCCGGTCTACATTTTATATCCTCTCTACTTCGACCATCATCAGTTATTTTGCTCCCCAAATAGCAAAACTCCTTTACTACTGTAAGTGTCTCATTTCCTAATCTAATTCCCTCAGCATCACCCGACTTAATTCGACTACATTCCATTATCCTCGATTTGCTTTTGTTGATGTTCGTCTTATAGCCTCCTTTCAAGACATTATCCATTCCGTTCAACTGCTCTTCCAAGTCCTTTGCTGTCTCTGACAGAATTACAATGTCATCTGCAAACCTCAAAGTTTTTATTTCTTCTCCATGGATTTTAATACCTACTCCAGATTTTTCTTTTGTTTCCTTCACTGCTTGCTCAATATACAGACTGAATAATATCGGGGAGAGGGTACAACCCTGTCTCACTCCCTTCCCAACCACTGTTTCCCTTTCATGTCCCTCGACTCTTATAACTGCCATCTGGTTTCTGTACAAATTGTAAATAGCCTTTCGCTCCATATATTTTACCCCTGCCACCTTCAGAATTTGAAAGAGAGTATTCCAGTCAACATTGTCAAAAGCTTTCTCTAAGTCTACAAATGCTAGAAACGTAGGTTTGCCTTTCCTTAATCTAGCTTCTAAGATAAGTCGTAGGGTCAGTATTGCCTCACGTGTTCCAATATTTCTACGGAATCCAAACTGATCTTCCCCGAGGTCGGCTTCTACTAGTTCTTCCATTCATCTGTAAAGAATTCGTGTTAGTATTTTGCAGTCGTGACTTATTAAACTGATAGTTCGGTAATTTTCACATCTGTCAACACCTGCTTTCTTTGGGATTGGAATTATTATATTGTTCTTGAAGTCTGAGGGTATTTTGCCTGTCTCATATATCTTGCTCGCCAGATGGTAGAGTTTTGTCAGGACTGGCTCTCCCAAGGCTGTCGGTAGTTCTAATGGAATGTTGTCTACCCCCGGGGCCTTGTTTCGACTCAGGTCTCTCGGTGCTCTGTCAAACTCTTCACGCAGTACCATATCTCCCATTTCATCTTCATCTACATCCTCTTCCATTTCCATAATATTGTCCTCAAGTACATCGCCCTTCTGTTACCCAAGGATTTCTAGCAGCCCTCGTCTTTTTACCTACTTTATCCTCTGCTGCCTTCACTACTTCATCCCTCAAAGTTACCCATTCTTCTTCTACTGTATTTCTTTCCCCCAATCCTGTCAATTGTTCCCTTATGCTCTCCTTGAAACTCTGAACAACCTCTGGTTCTTTCAGTGTATCCAGGTCCCATCTCCTTAAATTCCCACCTTTTTGCAGTTTCTTCAGTTTTAATGTACAGTTCATAACTAATAGATTGTGGTCCGAGTCCACATCTGCCCCTGGAAATGTCTTACAATTTAAAACCTGGTTCCTAAATCTCTGTCGTACCATTATATAATCTATCTGATACCTGTCAGTATCTCCAGGCTTCTTCCATGTATACAACCTTCTTTTATGATTCTTGAATCAAGTGTTAGCTATGATTAAGTTGTGCTCTGTGCAAAATTCTACCACACGGCTTCCTCTTTCATTTCTTCCCCCCAATCCATATTCACCTACTACGTTTCCTTCTATCTGTTTTCCTACTACCGAATTCCCGTCACCCACGACTATTACATTTTCGTCTCCCTTCACTATCTGAATAATTTCTTTTATTTCATCATACATTTCTTCAATTTCTTCGTCATCTGCAGAGCTAGTTGGCATATAGACTTGTACTACTGTCATAGGCATGGGCTTCGTGTCTATCTTGGCCACAATAATGCGTTCACTATGCTGTTTGTAGTAGCTTACCCGCAATCCTATTTTTTTATTCATTATTAAACCTACTCCTGCATTACCCCTATTTGATTTAGTATTTATACCCCTGTATTCGCCTGACCAAAAGTCTTGTTCCTCCTGCCACCAAACTTCACTGATTCCCACTATATCTAACTTTAACCTATCCATTTCCCTTTTTAAATTTTCTAACCTACCTGCCCAATTAAGGGATCTGACATTCCACGCTCCGATCCGTAGAACGCCAGTTTTCTTTCTCCTGGTAATGACGTCATCCTGAGTAGTCCCCACCCGGAGATCCGAATGGGGGACTATTTTACCTCCGGAATATTTTACCCAAGAGGACGCCATCATCATTTAACCATACAGTAAAGCTGCATGCCCTGGGGAAAAATTACGGCCGTAGTTTCCCCTTGCAGTACCAGCACAGCAAGGCCGTTTTGGTTAGTGTTACAAGGCCAGATCAGTCAATCATCCAGACTTTTGCCCCTGCAACTACTGAAAAGGCTGCTGTCCCTCTTCAGGAACCACACGTTTGTCTGGCCTCTCAACAGATACCCCTCTGTTGTGGTTGCACCTACGGTACAGCTATCTGTATCGCTGAGGCACGCAAGCCTCCCCACCAACGGCAAGGTCCATGGTCTATGGGGGGAGGAAATGTTAATCATGAATAGCTTAAAATGTTAATCATGAATAGCTTAACTCTGATTAAAACCATTTGTTATTTGCGGTTTGTCACATGGTACTACAGTGTTACCACATTGGAAGTCAAGGATCTTACAAGAGTAAGCATGCTGTGAATAGAGGGATAACAAAGTTTTGGGCACTGTGACCAGCAGTAGTTAAATGGGCTGCCAGCAGAGCTTGATAACGAATTAGACAGGTACACAACACTATCCTGACACAGTGAACTTAACTGATATCTTGTTACGAAGCACTGGCATTTGCAGGTGACATTCAGACTTTCTGATTGGTGGAATTAGGTTCTGTGGGATTAAGTTTCAAACATCAAGTACTTTTAATCAAACTATATTCATTAATAAACAAAAATAATCAATTTTTGAAGATCTAATGTAACTGGACAGATAAGTCTATTCACAAAGCAGCAGCAGGGGAAAAAACATACAGAAATCTGGGAGCTTTCTGAGCCAGTTGCCTTTTATTCTGGAAGAAGGGCTGAAGGGGAAGAAAGAGGGGTCCATCAAAGGACTGGTGAGGTTTAGGAAATGTGGAGAGTTTGAAGAAGACTCCCAGGTCAGGGAGATTTATTGCATGATGTGATGTTAAGTTTCCTCTGACCCGAGAGTCTGGGCAGTTAACAAGAACTGTATTCTGACAATATCCAACTGTGTAATCAATAAAAAGCATAAAATGAAAGATGGTATAAAATAATATTTAGTAAAATTTGTTTTAATCATAATATTAAAGAAAAACATATGCAAATATGAGGGTTGGAACTTTAATAGTGGCAACTATTTATTTACAGCTTGTACAAAATAGATACATGTTTCAAAGTTTTACTGACCTTCAAGTAGTCACCAGCAATGTATGTAACCAGTTGCCAGTGATTTGGAAGTCGTAGGATACTCTTAGCAGTGCCAGTTGTGTTGACAGTTCGAGCAGCGTAGTCTATTGCCCGACAAATTTGTAGCAGTTCTGAAGCAATGCCGTGAAGCGTTTCCTTCAGTTTAGAAATCGAGGGCTTATGTCAGGGGAGTGCAGCAGGTGGTATAGCACTTAAGCAGCCCCATCAGTCAAACAAATCAGTAACAGCTTTCACTGTACATGCATGAGCATTGTCCTGCAAAAGTGATGGTCAGGTCCTGCAGAAAGTGTTATCACTTCTGTCTCTATGCTGTTTATTTTTGGAATACAACCTATGACCAGCTTCGAGACACAAGTGATGACACTTTCTGCAGGACCTGACCATCATTTTGCAGGACAATGCTCACGCACGTACAATGCAAGCTGTTACTGATTTGTTTGACTGATGGGGCTGCTAAGTGCTATACCACCTACTCCACTCCCCTGACTGAGTTCAACTCAATTTCTAAACTGAAAGAAACACTTCACGGCATTTGCTTCAGAACTACTACAAATTCGTCGGGCAATAAACAGCGCCGCTCAAACTGTCTACACAACTGGCACTGCTAAGAGTATCATATGACTTCCACATCGCTGGCAAAGGGTTATACACAATGCTTGTGACTACTTTGAAGGTCAGTGAAACTTTGAAACGTATCTATTTTGTAATAAATCACTAAATATAAAAGCAACACATTAACGGGCCTAATGGATGAATGGTTAAGGACAAGATCTGCATCACCAGAAAGTCATTATCAAATGTGTACTTCAAAAGGACTTGCAAAATAAACATTAAAAAGCTGTATGGTGTATTTGACAGCCAATACATTGCTGTGCCTGTGTGCATCACCTCTGCGTAGCAACTATATGATCTATTTGGGCTAGTAAACATATGCCACAAATAACCAAAACACAGCAAGTTCTAGAAAAACTTTTGTTTTGCCACCTGTGAGAAACACATCTGTGCAGCTGCAGCCATACCCAACAGCAGAGCACTAACCTCTTTAAGACTTAATGTGATACTTATGAATTAACACATGGAAAATGAAAAATTGTAACTGGAAGAAGGACGGTCAAAGGGGTCGACAGAAGCATCCGATCCAACGCGTCGGCTTTGACCCGTGACGTAAGGGTGTTGTCGTGTGTGGCGTCATGACGGCGCGAAGTTTGGTTTGAGTGTGGCTGTCTCCAGTTCCGTTTTATCTTATTTTATTTACTTTTCTGATCTGTTCGTTCTATCTCGTGAGATTTTTTTTAAAATTTAAAAACACTTATTACTTATTTTAATTATCTGTTTCCTCGAATTTCTGTTTTAGTTTATTATATTTATCTTTCTGATCTGTTCATTCTATCCTGTGAGATTTTTTTTTTTTAAAGACAAAAAACACTAATCAGCTACTGAAGCATCTTTATCTTCTATGGGTTGCAGGGGTTACGACCCCTGGGGAGGTGGGTGGGTATTCATGCATGGCTGTCTTCACTTACACGTTGTAGTTATGCAAGGCGTCTAAATTTGTTTATATTTAGTTTGCCCCCCCACCCAAAACACCCCATTTCCCGCGTTTGTCCCGTTAGTGTCATTAGGCTTCTTGTGGAAAGTGTGTGTGTGTTTTTGTTTCCGCCATATTTGTGACGTCATGGGTCAAAGCTGACGGGTGGGATCGGATGCTTCCGTATTTCCGGTCAAAGTATAACACCATGTCAATGAGGTTGCAGGGACAGTGCCCAATCTCTGACCGGACACAGAGCAAGTCTGCAATCAGCCATAGCTTTTCCAAACTACTATCTCAACAGTCACATTAATGGATCTAGTTGTCTCAGAGAAACTCTAGACATGGCACATATTTAAACTTCACTCCACTTGAACGACAGTCCAGTATGCAAACCACTACACCACAAAATTGTCATTAATCAAATGTGACCCTAAGTAAAGTGTTTCATTTCATATGTATAAATAAGTCATATGACAACTTCAACCTGACACTGGTTTCTCCTCCATTACATCTTCTAAATAAATATCAAATATTTTAATGTTGAAATCAGTTCCTGCACAAATGACATTCTGAACAGGGTTAGAATGCTAGGATTATATGCCCTTTCCTACCCACCTGAGAAACAGCTCACTCCAGTTATAAGCTGACTATAGTTTAATGTGATGTTCAGATCCCAATGCTAAGTTTTTGCCCTCATCCCTCCAAACACAAACAATTTAAGCCTTTTAAGTGATAAGTGTCACCTTAACTGACAATAAAATTCAAATAATTAAACAGAGGTGACATCACAAATAACTAAACTTTTAGTCCCCCACTTAACAGTTCACTGGGGAAGAAAGAAAAAAAATTATAGCATATCTGAGCACATGTTCTAGTTCACAGGGAATAATATTAATAGCAATCGCAGACTTTTCTCATGCGACACAGAATTAGGAGTCCAAGAGGAATTTTTGAAACTAGTGGACAGGTTTGACCAGTGACTTTATGTTATTGGCTGCTGTGGAATCACAGTTTGGTGCATATTTTTTACAGTTTGGTTGTTAACTATGACTACAATACCAGTGAGCCACTGTTGGAATCTGTTAACCCAAACTGTAACAATCTGTAGAGGTAAGAAACAGAACAATAATATAGTCTCTGTTGTAAGTACAGCAGGTGCCATAATGCAGTTCATTTGTGGTGAACACCAGGGAAATGCAGCCAGTCTACAGAGGCGATTGTTTGCAAAACATTCATGCAACCCACCTTACAATATTGATGCGTGTGAGACCTGTATCACATGGGTTAGAACAGGCGATGTCAAATAGATACAAAGATGAGCAGCACAAATTGCCACACATCTGTTTGACCCAAGGGAGAGAGTCACGAAGATGATTGAAGAACTGGACAGGCAAACTATCCCATGAAAGCCTACTTAGAAAGTTCCTAGACTATTCCAAAGCTGAATTTCCAAGAGGATGGTTTGTACATGGCTGAATTACATTAATCAAATTTTGTTGTAGAAGCAAGACTTAAAATTGAAATAATCAGTTTAATAATGTCAAGCACATAGCAACGTTTTCTGAGCGAAATGAACTTTCATTTGTAAACCGGCATTTACCACAACCTCATTCCTTGATCAGTACTTGAAGCATGTAAAAAAGTTTTCTTGTATAACCATTGTCAAACACAATCATAACGAACAGAAAACTGACATCAGACGACTGAGGATGTGGTAAAGCTACAAAATACCAAAGGAAACAACAGTATAACACGAGTCACACGATATGGGACACGTAATCATAAATACCAAAACGATACAAATTCCAACAGCCAAGCATTAACTCGGCGGGATTTCGGTGGATGCAAAGGGCAAACTACGACGAACACTTGGAAAGCACCTGAGTACTGCTGAAAACATTACCACTATACAAACAAGAAACAAAGCAAATGCACTGGCAAGTGAAGTATTTCATTCCATGACAGAAATACAGAGGTTTTTCTTTTACACTCGTAAGATAGGGCAAGCGACCAAAAACAGGCTACGACAGAAAACTTCAATAGAGAGTCAGCATATCAAAATATGAAGATCCACTGTATCACAATTAGTGTGTGTGTACTTTTAACATCACATTATAGCCTTACCCATCAAAATTCTCATCTGCTTCTTCCCAAAGAGTCTTGTCAAAACACTTGATATTGTCAGTCCCATGATTGTACTGATATATTAAAATCGAACTCTTATTCCGTAAATACTGTTACACAGTACTTATTCTTTAACACTTGTGCAGCATTAAAGCCAAGAATTAACAAACACGTGCCACGTCAAGTTGAAACTACAAATCTGTTGTCGTTAACGTCATCGGCTTCAAAGAGCTTGCACTGTTTGAGAAAATTTTGTTGCCCAACCCACAAGGTGCTGGCCGTCTCAAAGACTATCAGTACAAGATATAGCGCAATAACTGAAACATTTCCAATGTGCAACTAAACTGGCGCTTCTTAAGTGGCGACAGAGAAACTACTTAGAGCCAGATTCCATTGTCGTTGCTCGAGTGATGCAACTTCTCGCCATTTCACTAAAAATTAATAGCTTTTAATTTTGTAATACCACGAGCCTTTGCAGCTATTAAGTGGCGTCGCTGTAAATTCTTACGCTTTCAGACTGCTTTTCCATTTCTTATGTCAGTATTCCAAAATAATGTAATGCAAGAGAAATAATATCAGATGGGTAAGTATTTGATTTGTAATTACTGTAGACGTGAACAATCCTTAAAAGTAGATAATATGTTGTATGAAACCATTTCAGCAATGATGACAAGACACTAACAAAGCATACTTTTACATAAGTATTCCTTTTTCTGTAAATCGTTTACAAACTTGCAGACTACTATGAGCTTTGTCATCCCTCCTAAGCTAGGCTCACTCACGCAACAAAAGTGTAGCACAGCTAGTGACATACTGCAGTTGCATGAGTGACGCCACTTTTGTTACGCCACAGCTAAAGGTCTGGATTTCATTATAATTTCTCTGGATCGTAAGGTGTACCCGGCAGCAGATATAGATTCAGACCACAATTCAGTGGTGATGAAGAGCAGGCTGAAGTTTAAGAGATTATTCAGGAAGAATCAACAGCTTGCGGAAAGAAATCTGATACGGAAGTACTAAGGAACGATGGGATCTGCTGGAAGTTCTCTAAGACTATAGATACAGCAATAAGTAATAGCCCAGTAAGCAGTACAGTTGAAGAGGAATGGACATATATAAAAAGAACAATCACAGAAGCTGGAAAGAAAAACATAGGTACAAAGAAGGTAACTACAAAGAAGCCATGGGAAACAGAAGAAATACTTCGGTTAATCGACGAAAGAAAAAGGTACAAAAATGCTCAGGTATATTCAGGAATACAGAAATATAAGTCGCTGAGGGAAATAAATAGGAATTGCAGGGAAGCTAATATTAAATGGCTGCAGGAATAATGTGAAGAAATCGAAAAAGAAATGATTGTCGGAAGGACTGACTCAACATATTGGAAAGTAAAAACATCATTCGGTGAAATCAGAAGCATGGGTGATTACGTTAAGGGTGCAACGGGAATTCCACTGTTAAATGCGGAGGAGAGTGCGGATATGTGGAAAAGTTACTTTGAAGACCTCTATCAGGGGGAAGATTTGTTTGATGTGATAGAAGAAGAAACAGGAGTCGATTTAGAAGAGATAGAGGATCGAGTATAAGAAACAGAATTTAAGAAACCTTTGGAGGACTTAAGATAAAATAAGGCAGAAGGGATAGACAACATTCCATCAGAATTTCTAAAATAGTTGGGGGAAGTAGCAACAAAACGACTATTCATGTTGGTGTATAGAATGTGTGAGTCTGGCGACATACCATCTGACTTTCGAAAAAATATCATCCACCCAATTCCAAAGACCGCAGAAGTTGACTAGTGTGAGAATTATGGCACAATCAGCTTAACAGCTCATGCTTCCAAGTTGCTGACAAGAATAACATACAGAAAAATGTAAAAGAAAATTGAGGAAGTGTTAGATGACGATTAGTTTGCCTTTAGGAAACGTAAAGGCACCAGAGAGGCAACTCTGACGTTGCTGTTTATAGTGGAAGCAAGAGTAAAGAAAAACATGACATGTTCATAGGTTTTGTCAACCCCGAAAAAGCGTTTGACAATGTAAAATGGTGCAAGGTGTTCGAAATTCTGAGAAAAATAGGGTAAGCTATAAGGAGAGACAGGTAATATACAATATGTAGAAGAGCCAAGAGAGAATAATAAGAGTGGACGGCCAAGAACTAAGTGCTTGGATTAGAAAGGGTGTAAGACAGGCATGTAGTCTTAAGCCCCTACTGTTTAATCTGTACATCAAAGAAGCAATGATGGCAATAAATAACAGGTTCAGGAGTGGGATTAAAATTCAAGAGGAAAGGATGTCAATTATGTGATTCGCTGGTGACATTGCTATCCTCAGTGAAAGCGAGGAAGAATTACCTCATCTGCTGAATGGAACGCACAATCTAATGAGTAGAGAATATGGATTGCCGGTAAATCGAAGAAATACGACAATAATGAGAAGTAACAGAAATGAGAACAGCGAGAAAATTAACATCAGGATTGATGATGACAAAGTAGTTGAAGTTAAGGAATTCTGCTACCTAGGCAGCAAGATAACCAGCGATGGATGGGGCAAGGAGGACATCAAAAGCAGACTAGCAATGGCAAAAAGGGCATTCCTGGTCAAGAGAAATCTACTAATATCAAACATAGGCCTTAATCTGAGGAAGAAATTTCTGAGAATGTACGTTTGGAGCACAGCATTATATGGTAGTGAAACATGGACTGTGGGCAAACCGGAACAGAAGAGAATCGAAGCATTTGAGATGTGGTGCTGTAGAGGAGTGTTAATAATTATGTAGGCTGACAAGGTATGAGATGAGGAGGTTTTGCGCAGAATAGGAGAGAAAAGGAATACACTCCTGGAAATGGAAAAAAGAACACATTGACACCGGTGTGTCAGACCCACCATACTTGCTCCGGACACTGCGAGAGGGCTGCACAAGCAATGATCACACGCACGGCACAGCGGACACACCAGGAACCGCGGTGTTGGCCGTCGAATGGCGCTAGCTGCGCAGCATTTGTGCACCGCCGCCGTCAGTGTCAGCCAGTTTGCCGTGGCATACGGAGCTCCATCGCAGTCTTTAACACTGGTAGCATGCCGCGACAGCGTGGACGTGAACCGTATGTGCAGTTGACGGACTTTGAGCGAGGGCGTATAGTGGGCATGCGGGAGGCCGGGTGGACGTACCGCCGAATTGCTCAACACGTGGGGCGTGAGGTCTCCACAGTACATCGATGTTGTCGCCAGTGGTCGGCGGAAGGTGCACGTGCCCATCGACCTGGGACCGGACCGCAGCGACGCACGGATGCACGCCAAGACCGTAGGATCCTACGCAGTGCCGTAGGGGACCGCACCGCCACTTCCCAACAAATTAGGGACACTGTTGCTCCTGGGGTATCGGCGAGGACCATTCGCAACCGTCTCCATGAAGCTGGGCTACGGTCCTGCACACCGTTAGGCCGTCTTCCGCTCACGCCCCAACATCGTGCAGCCCGCCTCCAGTGGTGTCGCGACAGGCGTGAATGGAGGGACGAATGGAGACGTGTCGTCTTCAGCGATGAGAGTCGCATCTGCCTCGGTGCCAATGATGGTCGTATGCGTGTTTGGCGCCGTGCAGGTGAGCGCCACAATCAGGACTGCATACGACCGAGGCACACAGGGCCAACACCCGGCATCATGGTGTGGGGAGCGATCTCCTACACTGGCCGTACACCACTGGTGATCGTCGAGGGGACACTGAATAGTGCACGGTACATCCAAACCGTCATCGAACCCATCGTTCTACCATTCCTAGACCGGCAAGGGAACTTGCTGTTCCAACAGGACAATGCACGTCCGCATGTATCCCGTGCCACCCAACGTGCTCTAGAAGGTGTAAGTCAACTACCCTGGCCAGCAAGATCTCCGGATCTGTCCCCCATTGAGCATGTTTGGGACTGGATGAAGCGTCGTCTCACGCGGTCTGCACGTCCAGCACGAACGCTGGTCCAACTGAGGCGCCAGGTGGAAATGGCATGGCAAGCCGTTCCACAGGACTACATCCAGCATCTCTACGATCGTCTCCATGGGAGATTAGCAGCCTGCATTGCTGCGAAAGGTGGATATACACTGTACTAGTGCCGACATTGTGCATGCTCTGTTGCCTGTGTCTATGTGCCTGTGGTTCTGTCAGAGTGATCATGTGATGTATCTGACCCCAGGAATGTGTCAATAAAGTTTCCCCTTCCTGGGACAATGAATTCACGGTGTTCTTATTTCAATTTCCAGGAGTGTATATGGAGAACACTGACAAGAAGAAGGGACAGGATGATACGACATATATTAAGACAACAGGGAATGACTTTCAGGGTACTTAGAGGAAGTTGTAGAGGGCAAAAAACTGCAGAGGAAGGAAGTGATTGGAATACATCCAGCAACTAATTGAGGACACAGGTTGCAAGTGCTACTCTTAGCTGAAGAGGATGGCAGAGGAGAGGAATTCGCGATAGGTCACATCAAACCAGTTAGAAGAATGATGACTCAAAAAAAGACCAGGGTCTCTCAGCCATTCTCCTATTTGTTGTTCTGTACCCTCCACGATCAGATAACATTAGATCATGTGCTTCCTTTAGAATCTACTCCTTAAACTTCACTGGTATGTGTATGCATAGCCCTAGCTTCGTTTCCTTGCACAACAATTTGTCAAATGTGGTAAATTGCGATTGCATCATGTACTGATTACAGTCAGTATCAGCACTCTGTGCTGCCTGCCACTCTGCAAGACCATGACCTGGAACTTTCAACCCTACTACCTTCCTGCTTAATGCATCTGCACTTCTGTGCTTCTTCCCTGGCTTGTGACGTACTTTGTAGTCGAATTCGTTAAGTCTCGGGGCCCATCTCGTCAGCCTGCTAGACGTGTCCTTCAGTTGCAACAATCACTTCAAAGCAGCGTGGTCGGTCAGTACTCGAAATATTTCTCTGTAAAGATAAAACCTAAAACACGTGGCACAGTAAATGAGGCTCAGCGTCTCGCTCTCTGTTACTGACTAGTTCTTCTATGCTGCATTCAGCTGTCTCGATGTGTAAACTACAGGATGCTTTTCGCCGTTAATGTCCTGGCTTAAAACACATCGCAAAGCGTGATTAGATGTTTCACATGAAAGGATAAACTCCTTCTGAAAGTCTGGCAATACTAGAACTACGCTGGATGTCAAAACTCTGTTTAATTCTTCAAACACATCTGACACTCTTCTGTCCATATGAACTAAAACCTATCCTTAGCAACCGCTTGAGTGGTTATGTTATGTTAGGAAACCCTTTCACGAATTATCTGTTGTACTTTGAGATTCCAAAAAAGATTGCAAGTCTTTAATCGACATAGGCTCTGGGAACTCTCACACAGCTTGCACTCTTCCTACTCCATCTCTACTAACTATGTAGAACTTTTCTAATGCAAAAGGCACTTCTCTGTGCTCAATGTCAGAGGTGCAGCCCTCAATCTCTTAAGCACTTCCTTCATACATTGTCACTGCTGCTCCACGCCTTTTGAGAATGCAATGATATTGTCTAAGTGAACTGTACACTGGCATGGTCTGAGACCTCTCAACGCACTATCCAGTAACCTCTGAAATGTTTGAGGTGGATTTTTCACTCCAAACAGCATTCTCTTGAACTGATAGTGCCCCCACGGTACCGAAAATGCTGTCTTCCGCCAGTCTTTGGGAACAATTTCCAATTGATGGTAACCACTCCTCAAATCCATAGTCAAAAAGTGCCAATAATGTCCCAAGTTACCAATGGTCACAGTAGTGTTAGGGATGGGGTATGTATCCATTATGGTATGCTGTGCAGGTGACAGTAATTACAGTAGAACCATGCCTATATTTTTTTGTTAGAACCGTGATTCCTGCACACTATGGAATACTGTTCTCTTCTATTATTTCATCAGCTAACTGCTGATTAATAAAATCTTCCATAATCAGCTGCAAATACATAGGCATGCAATATGGTTTCTGATACACATGTGCTTTGTCCCCTGTTGGTTTTGGTGTTCGAGCAACGAGTGTTGTTGGCAAGGTACCCAATGGGAAAATTATATCCTCAACTTCAAACAGCATTTCTTCCCTCCGCTTTCTCTCTATTCGTTTTGGATGTTCCACTTTCCTACATAATGCAGTCATAATGGCAGCTCTTGGTTGCTTGCAGTTCACACTCCTTCAGTACCACTCATCCAGAATGTCCAAACTCACTTTTAACACAAAAAGTCAGTCAACAGATGTGATTCACTTCATCAGAGAATCTTCAGTGGTAACGGTGTAAGTATTATGAGTAGTAATATGTATTTTGATTATTATAGACTTAAAAAAGGTTTTCTTAAGACTAAGGGAAGTCCAGCAATGGCTTCATGCCATGGGGGGTATTGAAATTTTTCTATGCTCCCTACTTGCTACATTGTATCTGTCTAAAGAAGTGGTAATATGCAGCTCAGAAACACAACTACTTTTACCACTTTTTGCTTAGAGACAATAGATCACACAACTTTAAATACTCAAGACACAGTAGTTAAGTAGCATCAAATAGCATCTTGTAGTGATATAAGAATTGCGAGACAGAAATGAATACAAATGCCAAGTAGAATCAACATCAGGACATAAGTTGTTGATGACAGTGGCGGACTATAATATAGAAAAAAGGCAGAAACAAAAGAATGAGTCTCCAGTGGAAACTTCAAGTTTGATGCCACAACTGACAGAGATCATACCATAGCACATTTTTTTAAAAAAAATGTTCAAATGTGTGTGAATTCCTAAGGGATCAAACTGCTGAGGTCATCAGTCCTTAGACGTGCACACTCCTTACTCTAACTTGTGCTAAGAACAACACACACACCCATACCTGAGGGAGGACTCGAACCTCAGGCGGGAGGGCCGCGCAATGTGTGACATGGCGCCTCTAACCGCGCGGCCACTCCGCGTGGCCAATTTTTTAAAAACTACGCTTTATTCAGCAAAAAAATAAATTGTACAGGATTAGGCAATCCAAAATCACGTAAAATTCTACAGAACTAGTATGATATGCCTTCAAGTGGATGTGAGAATATGGGAGGGTAATCCCAAAAATAAGGTCTCCTATGTTTTTATATGCACATAGACCTGTTTATTTCTACAATGATTTACAGATTTACATCAGTTTACGGCTTGAACATTTAGCTATTTTTCGACATAATCACCGTTTCTGTCGATGTATTTTTGTAGATGCTGCGGCAGTTTTTGTATGCCCATGTCACACCAGCTTGCCGCCATGCTGTTCAGAAAGTTATGAATCTCTTCTTTCATCTCGTCGTCGGAGCTGAATCGCTTTCTAGCCAAATGTTCCTTTAACCTAAGGAACAGGTGATAGTCACTGGGCGCCAAGTCAGGACTATAGGGTGGGTGATTATGTTCCACTGAAACTGTTGCAGGAGTGCAACGGTTTGCCGAGCGATGTGTGGGTGAGCGTTGTCATGGAGAATGTGTACACCCTTGCTCAACACTGCTCCGGTTCTGAATTGCCCGTTTGAGTTTTTTCAGAGTCTCACAGTACCTGTCAGCGTTAATTGTGGTCCCAGTGGGCATAAAGTCGACCAAAAATACCCCTTTCCAGTCTCAAAAAACGGTTGTCATGACATTACCAGCAGACTGTGTTTGTTTGAATTTCCGTGGCTTTGGCGAAGGAGGATGCCGCCATTGGCGTGATTGTTGCTTGGTCTCAGGTGTAAAGTGGTATGCCCAGATTTCGTCACCTAAGACAATTGAGTCCAGAAAGTTGTCCTGTTCGGCAGCAAGGCGGTGAAGAAATGTGCGGAAAGCATCAACTTGTTGTCGCATGTGGTCCTCAGTCAGCATGCGTGGCACCCATCTTGCGCACACTTTTCGGTAGTTCAATGTTTCCGTTAAAATTCTGTGAGCGGTGCTTCGGGAAACCTCAGGAACGAACGTGCAGAGATCATCCAGGGTGATCCGCCGATCTTCACGCATGCTTTGCTCAACCTTCAACACTGTCTCCTCAGAAATTGACGTTCTCCCGCTCCTGTGTTCGTCGTGAATTTCGGTCCGACCAACTGCAAACTCTCTACACCACATACGAACATTTTTGACATCCATGCACGACTCACCATACACTTCTGTGAATTGGCGACGGATTTCAATCGGCGCAGTGCCCTTTGCGTTCAAAAACCGAATAACGCGCGCAATTCGCACTTGGCGGTAACATCCAACGATAGCTCCATTCCCAACGGCTGCCAAGCCAAGACTGAGCGCCTCAGCGTGGCGTGCGCATGTTTACACACAGCGCGTGAAGCACTCTTCACAACAGTGTGACCAACTGCCACACAAACAGAGTTCTAGGAGACCTTACTTTTAAGATTACCCTCGTATAATGAGCAGCTATTTAGAGAAAATATTGAAAATAATAAGAGTATGGAAAACAGATACTGTCATTAGTAGTCTATGTATGGTCATCCCAAAACTGTCATTTTTAATCTGGACGTCACTGGAACAGCAGCAACAGCATCAGGAAATTTAGAGGATATCGTAGATTTCCTGCACGGAATAACAACCTGCAGTTGCGGCCTAGTTTTTTTCCAAATGTTCGGCACCCAGCGCTATTTTCGGCAAAATACGGCGCTATTTAGGGTTCCGTGTCTAATTTTTATGAAGACACACATTTCATTAATATTTCATTGATTTCCCTGCACTTTTTAAGAAAATATGTGTAAATATTTGTTTCATTACTGTTCTCCCCCATATTAGGAAGACGATGTAAATATTGGTTTCGTGACTAATTTTACCGATTTTTAAGACAACACACATACATATGAGTTTCGCTGCCGTTTTATACATTTTCAGGGAACACACATAAAAAATGTGGCTTTAAATATTTAATTTTTTTTTCTAGCACTCTACAAATGGCTACATTTTGTCAGAAAGAATCACGTAAAAATATCTATCAAACAATCATTCCTTCATGGTAATCTAACAAACTACATTGATGTTCAGCGATAAACAATTTTTATTTAACAACAAAATGTGCACGAGGCCTGAGTTATGCTTGATATGAACTTCTCCTCACCAATTTTTGTGTATTACACAACTATCAGATCCTCTAATGCTATATGATTATACTGGATTTTGTAAAAAAGAAAAAAAAGGTGGAATGTTTCTACAGAGAAAGGTATGTACTTCGCTAATATGCTCCATATTTATGCCGCTACCATCAGGATAAAAATAGTCGATCTGCGTACTGTACTAAAAGATATTAACTTTTAGTACTTCATTCAATGTCTCCAATTGCACCGCATTGCATGCTCCAAAGTGCTTGTCTCGATGTCACGGAGGCTGTGGAAAGAGGGCTATCATTATTTCTTTATCTAAAACTGGAAAAAAAATGTGACGGGTCCTCTCCCCAATCTGCACGCTGCCGAAGGCGGCTTGCCCCCGCATGTGGATAAACAAAACATTCCGATTCCAGAGCTTGAGCTCTCTTAGCCGGCGACTGTGCTTCCCCACTCCACCCCTCCCTCATCCCATCCCCCGCCCAGCGCACAGACGGCAGCCAGCTTCTATGAGCGATGAGCGTATCTCGATCAAAAAACCGGTAATGCACCTCCTTCCCACTAGCCCTGCATAATCGAACAGACCGCATACGCGAATTTGCACCCCTCCTAGTCGCTTCTATTGCGATCTGCCTTTCCGTTGGCGCTTACTGCACTCGTGATTTTAACTATTTCTGTTTGATTAATGATGTATTCCCTCGTCACCTGTACTTCCCTACACTCATCTCTACTGTACAATCTCACTTTCACATGCATTGTTTCTTTACTGATTAGTTGGTCATCATTTTTAAAGCCACACGTTTCTTGCTCTAGATTTTCACAAAGTGCTCAGATGTTTGCGGAAAATTCTTCACTTCGCGACCACATACAGTAATGATATACTGACATGTCTTCCATAGAAGTGTCACTATCCAGTGATAATCGCTTCCAGCAGTGCACTGTGTTCATATCTTAGTTTCTGTTCACCATTATGAACATTTCCGCCTTTCCTTTATATGTCATATATTTCACCATGATTACGCAACCCTGATATAGCAGATAATTGACCACAAGTACTCCTTATCCGACGCTAACGCTGTCGCAAAGGATACCTAGGACCATGAACAAAACCAAAAATATATGAAGCGAAGAATATTTTCTAGAAATTATGGGATCTAACACTGGCCTCAACACTACATATGTGTGGTAAAAGTCGTTGCTCAAGCTACCAGCCAATAGTTCTCCCATTACTAGACGTACATAAATCATTAACCTAACATATAGCCTACTGATCTACAGCAATAAACAACAAGTTCGTTTCTAAAAAGTCTTCGTCATACGTAGCCATTCTGATTCTTGACAATCACAGGTGGAATACGCACAATGTTTACAAGTGTCACAGAATTCGGGTAGAGACTCGTTACAAGGTGCGCTATAACTTACATCATCTTTATTTTGAATGTATATCCTGAAAGCTGTAGTTTTTAATGAATCGTCAGCAACGATCAGTGAAATTGGATTTTCTGATCACTGTTATAAAGTTGTTCATAAGTATTGGGGCTAGGCTGGTTCCACCCCGAAGTACCGTTATCCAAGATGGCGGTGATGACGTCAATCAAGATGGAGGGTTTTGGCGGGAAGTTTGAATTTTGGTGGGAAAGAGCCACGCCCCCCTCGCCCAGAAAAAATGGCGTGAAGTTCAAATTTCAACATGATTATGCGTCAAACCCCAGTTATCTCTACTAAGCAAAGAAAATGGCGGGAAAAAAGGACTTATCTTTATTCTTTAACAAATTTTAACCAGGTCTGGACTCCAACTGGCTTAGTTCATATCGGTGCCACCAGAGGGCACTCCCCTGACTTCAGGTGATGACGCAAGTACCGTCATTCGAGATGGCTGCACCCGATGTATCCATCACGAGCTCAAGAGCCCAACTGGCTTAGTTCATATCGTGGCCACCTCAGGATGCTACCGTGACGTCGGTTGTTGACACAATATTATGTGCTCTCTCTCGCGCCGCACCACCGGCCCGTGGGCATCCAACCGCTTATGTCAAACACCCTCGGCCGCCACCTCCATACACACGCCATACATAGTCTTCTGTAAATATGCTAACTAAACTAACACCCACATCACGCATCTAACCTATCAATTACCTAAGTACTTAATTCCATTTCAATTTTAATCATATTCAATAAGTCAATTTAAAATTTCAATATTCAATTATCAAGTGAGAAGTTCGACATTTTCCCGCTTTCAGCCCGGTGTTCATTTATGACATATCACCCCCTCCCCACCCCACCCCTAGAATGCTGCACTCCTTTTGGCTGCTGCATTAGTCACATGATTCGGCTTCATTGAAACTAGGAGCTGGAATCAATTTTCACCAATGCCACACCCACCTGGACTTGGAATCAAATAGTTAAACTCTCCACCACAATCCTCATCCCAGCACCACACCCCCTTACTGACCCATGTTGATGGTCTTTTAGCGTGTACTAACTGCACTAATGTGCACTAACCTGTACTAACGTGTACTAAAGTGCACAGCACATGACTCCATCCAAGATGGTGGGACAAAATGACGGGAAAACAGGTCTGAACACAAGTCTTTATTTTGCAGGTCGTGTCTCCACCACGAGGCTTACTGTCCAACTGACACAGTACACATTACTGCCATCAGGTCGTACTGTCATCCCTTCTATGACCTAATCCCAGATTGTGGTCTGTAGGGGCGAGAATTATGCTAAAATTACCCAGACTGCTCTACATTGCTGGGGAGAGTAAGGAAGGAGTCCACTCTTTCGAACATTTTATTTAGAGATCTAATATATTTATCACACTGAGGTAAAACACTCTCCATCTTATCCTTGTTCTCACAATACACACTCTACAGACACACAAACAAATCCTAATTTACGCAAATAATTTAATTCCAGACATTCACACCCCTCCTAAATAATTCAGCACAGGTATGTCTAGACATGCTCAGCAGCGGCATCTCATTCATACTTCATTTCTGAGAAATTCCTATCCAAATACGTGTTCACCTAAACACAAGTGCTGCCGTGATCGGGCGGGAGTGCAGCCGCGAGCTGCCCCCGAATGCAGGCGAAAGTTGGGTCTACACAGTGTCCCTTATACCCACGTCACAAAACTGTAAGGCACAGCCCCATTGTCGAGACACCTCAGGCCAGCACTGTCTCTACCACGGATGCCAGAATAGAGCAGCATGCTACCACCTGACAGAACAAACATGACGTGTTCAGCTGTGTTTGCCCGCCACAGCATGGCTCACGCCGCGTCTCCCGGCTGTACGTCCGAGTCGCGGCTCGCCGTGTAACAACGTTCCCAATCTTATTCAACGGTAGCTTTCTGTATGTCCGAGCTTGTATGCACGGAAATTCCTACTCTAACAGTATCTCCTTACGAAAATAACATCTAATGCACTCACCCCATCGCTCCTACCGTCTTTCCCCTCCAGATTCCAACATACGCAAACGTTCCCTCCACCCAGCATAAACGATGGAGCATTCTTATTTGCTCTTATCGAATTTACACGCCCAATTGCTTATGCAGCCAGTATCGAAGCACGATCCACCTATTCTTTCTGGTGCTTTCAGCCATTATATTACACAGCGAGCGAGGTGGCGCAGTGGTTAGCACACTGGACTCGCATTCGGGAGGACGACGGTTCAATCCCGTTTCCGGCCATCCTGATTTAGGTTTTCCGTGATTTCCCTAAATCGTTTCAGGCAAGTGCCGGAATGGTTCCTTTGAAAAGGCATTGCCGATTTCCTTCCCAATCCCTCCCTAACCCGAGCTTGCGCTCTGTCTCTAATGACCTCGTTGTCGCCGGGACGTTAAACACTAACCACTATCACCATTATATTACACAGAACGCTAAATTGCATTCATGGTTAAACCCGCAAAATTCTCTCCCCATTATCAAATACATACCAAACACACACGAATATTGCAAATGGTTCAAATGGCTCTGAGCACTATGGGACTTAACTTCTAAGGTCATCAGTCCCCTAGAACTTAGAACTACTTAAACCTAACTAACCTAAGGACATCACTCACATCCATGCCCGAGGCAGGATTCGAACCTGCGACCGTAGCGGCCGCGCGGTTCCAGACTGTAGTGCCTTTAACCGCTTGGCCACCACGGCCGGCACGAATATTGCAAGCCCGGAACATATTTACCACTCTAACTACAATTAAATATTACTATTCCTGCTACAGTCTGACACCAATCAATGTACACGTAACATCTCCTCTTGACGACTGTAGTTCAGTATTTATAGCTTAGTAGAGATAGCCGGTGTGAGACATATTATCATGTTGGAATTTCAACTAAGCGCCATTTTTTCTGGGTGAGGGGGGCATGGCACATTCCAGCCAAAAACCGCCATCTTGATTGGCGTCATCGCCGCCATCTTGCATAAAGGTACTTTGGGGTGGAACCAGCCTAGCCCCAATAATTCCGCATTTCTGTGCCACGTACCTGCATGTACTTATATGTAAACGTTATTTGTCCTACATTATCGAAATCATGTTGCAGCAGATATTAATTTCCTTTCCTATTCTTCTGTATATTAATCTTGTCAGCTGTTTGGATGCATGAGCTGTTAAGCTGATTCTGCGATGATATTTTTCCGAAAGTCTGATGGTACGCCGCCAGTCTCATTGATTTTAGACACCAGCCTGAACAGTGGTTTGGTCCTACCTAATGATTTTAGAAATTCTGATCGGCTGTAATCCATCCCTTCTGCTTTATACGGATCCCAAGTCTTCCAGAGGCCTCTGATATTCTGACTCTAATACTTAAGCCCCTATGTGTTCCTTATCGACTCCAGTATCTTCATCTGTCATGTCATCAGACAAGTTTACCCCCTCAATAGTCCTTCAATGTACTCTTTCCACCTATTCGTTCTCTCCTCTGCGTTTAACAGTAGGATTCACTGCAGTCTTAATGTTACCACCTTTCTTTTAATTTCATCGAAGGTTATTTTGACTTTTCTGTAAGCTGAGTCAGTCCTTCTGACGATCATTTCTTTTTTAAAGATTTCTTTAGATTTTTCCTGCAGTCATTTCGCCTTGGCTGTCCTGCGCTTGCTATTTATTTCATTCCTGAGGTATTTATATACCCTCATTCCTATCAAATGGTTCAAATGGCTCTGAGCACTATGGGACTCAACTGCTGTGGTCATCAGTCCCCTAGAACTTAGAACTACTTAAACCGAACTAACCTAAGGACATCACACACATCCATGCCCGAGGCAGGATTCGAACCTGCGAGTGTAGCAGCAGCGCGGCTCCGGACTGGAGCGCCTAGAACCGCACGGCCACCGCGGCCGGCTCATTCCTATCTTTCCGTGAATATTTTTGTACTTCCTCGGTCAGTTCCTTGATCAGTATCTCAATGTAGTCACTTCGCAAGATGTATATGGGATGGAGTAATATACACTGAAGGGCTAAAGAAACTGGTATAGTCATGCGTATTCCAATACAGAGAGATGTAAACAGGCAGGATACGGCGCTGCGGTCGGCAACGCCTGCATAAGTCAACAAGTGTCTGGCGCTGTTGTTAGATGGGCTACTGCTCCTATAATGGCAGGTTATCACGATTTAAGTGAGTTTGAACGTGGTGCTATAGTTGGTGCACGAGCGATGAGACACAGTATTTCCGAGGTAGCGATGAAGTGGGGATTTTCCCGTAGGACTATTTCTTGAGTGCACCATAAATTTCAGGAATTCGGTAAAACATCAGATCTCCGACATCGCTGCGGCCAAAAAAAGATCCTGCAAGTGCGGGGCCAACTACAAATAAAGAAAATCGTTCAACGTGACAGAAGTGTAACCCTTCCGCAAATTGCCGCAGATTCCAATGCTGGGCCATCAGCAAATGGCAGGATATGAACCATTCAACGAAACATCGATATGGGCTTTCGGAGCCGAAGGCCCACTCGTGAACCCTTGGTGACTGCACTACACAAAGCTTTACGCCTCCCCTGGGCCTGTCAACACCGACATTGGACTGTTGATGACTGGAAACATATTGCCTGGTTGGACAAGCACGTTTCAAGTTTTATTGAGCGAATGAACGTGTATGCGTATGGAGACAACCTCACGAATCCATGGACCCTGCGTCAGCAGGGGGCTGTTCAAGCTGGTGGAGGCTGTGTAATGGTGTGGAGCGTGTGCAGTTGGAGTGATATGGGACCTCTGATACGTACAGATACGACTTTGACAGGTGACATGTACGAAAGCATCCTATCTGATCCCTTCATCCATTCATGTCCATCATGCATTCCGACGGACTTGGGCAATTCCAGCAGGACAATGAGATACCTCACACGTCCATAATTGCTACAGAGTGGCTCCAGGAACACTCTTCTGAGTTTAAACACTTCCGCTGGCCACCACACTCCCCAGACATGAACATTATTGACATTATTGAGCATATCGGGGATGCCTTGTAACGCGCCGTTCAGAAGAGATCTCCACCTCCTTGTACTCTTACGGGTTTATAGACAGACCTGCAGGATTCATGGTGTCAACTGTCTCCAGCACTACTTCAGACATTAGTCGCCGGCCGGAGTGGCCGAGCGGTTAAAGGCGCTACAGTCTGGAACCGCACGACCGCTACGGTCGCAGGTTCGAATCCTGCCTCGGGCATGGATGTGTGTGATGTCCTTAGGTTAGTTAGGTTTAAGTAGTTCTAAGTTCTAGGGTACTTGCGACCACAGCAGTTGAGTCCCATAGTGCTCAGAGCCATTTGAACCAGACATGAGTCGAGTCTAAGCCACGTCGTGTTGCGGCACTTCTGCGTGCTCGCGGAGGCCCTACACGATATTAGGCAGGTATACCAGTTTCTTTGGCTCTTCAGTGTATTTACTCACAGCAATTAGAAAAGCAGTAAAGAGATAACTTGTCATCCTCCTTTTTATCAAAGTATCACTTACACCCCACATTCTCGCCAGTCACGAATCTTTTAGTCTTCTATAAATGGCATTTGCATCTACCTGATTTTGACGAATAAGGCTGGCTCTAGGCGTCGTCAGCCAAGTCACGGAGCCCTGCAAATGTTCTCGTTGCGACACGTTGCGACAGCACCGTTCCGTTAGTTAGAAGGCTGACTACACCTCTACCCGTCACTGGCGATGCAGATAGCCATCACAACTAGAAAAAATAGCATACTAAGGTACAGGAAGAAACTCACAACCATGCAGATGCGATCGTATTACAGACGAGACAACTGCACATCTCATATTTTGCTGACATCATCATCAGGACTTCCTAATCTCCAATATCATTCCAGGAGTCTTGACATCCTGCCAAGTGCCGAGGTCAAGGAGGGAGAGCCTAGCTACCACCCTGCACCTCTGCAAATTTTGCATGAAGAACCCTCCCCTCCATCTGTAGCACTCCCTGGTCTGCATTCGTTATAGCGAGTCTCGACTATAGATCGCGTGCATGTCATATTTCTCTGAGATCAGAACCCTCACTGTCTACACTTCAGTAACTTGTATGCTGAACGACTTCCTCCCCCTCCCCTCCCCCCCCCCCCCCCCCACCCTCACACCTCTTGCACGCTCGTGGTATCTTTAGTGGATGCTTTCGTATCATACTCCACCATGTGTTATATTTCGCATCAACGCTTTCTTATCATTCCGGGAACAAAGAAAAAGCGCCTCCCACCCCTCGCGCATTGCCAGCTGTCGACACCGTCAATTGTAGAGCTCCCAAACTGCTTTCGAGCAATGTTTTCAGTGCTTGGGTGTTTGTCACAACGACAAATTAATTTAAAATACCGAACGATATGACGACGTCATATATTCGTCACGTTAGAGTAACATACATAATTCTAAGTGCTCATGTTTTTGTAATAGCAAATTATTGTTGACCTCAAAGGAATGAACGACGTCACACACCAGCATAACATCCATGAGCAATATAATGCTCGAAAGTACCTGTAGCATTTATCAATCAGTGGCGCGGCTCTGAAATGTTCCTGGGATAACAGAGGGCCAGAACGGGCTGTTATTTTCTGAACAAGAATAATTAAAAAGCATTTTTTGTAGAGTTTTAAAACGAATGGAAAATTAGCTTTCGTAAAGTACTCCAAGGTAATTCTGCAAGAACACGGACAGCCTTACGCAGGAGATATCGAGATCGTAAACATGCTATATTTTCGTTGTGCTCTACACAACGCAGTACAGTATTTCTGGTAGAATTATTACTTCTCATTTGTTCCGATGAAGGCTGCGATCAAAACGGACACTAGTGATAATTATGGCGTACACGTATCATGATTTTTATGTAATTTATAGGAGAAACGAAAGTAACATTGGGTGTCCACTCCTCCCCCAAGGACACATAACTGAAACACTAGTAGTTTAGCAGCAAATGAGCCTACGTACATCACCGCAAGTAGTTCTTATGCTAATATTTTCGTTATTAGTCGAGATTGTGCTTAAGAGGGTCAATATAGGCTACATAAATGATTTGCAAGATAGGACACCGTCTCAGTCAAATTGTGCTTACAGGACATATGGTCGTTAGAAGATAATAAAGAAATACAAAATTTCCTCCTAGTGTGATGATACTCCCTTATGTACCAGGAAGCCACAAATTGTTCGATATCTTTGTCGGCAGACATAGTTAGGAATCGTAGCTTCTACTGTGATTGTGGCAATCGAATTATGTAACATTGAGCCCCCCCTCCCGCCGTACACAGCACCAAAGTCAGCTTCTATCTTCTATTAATTTCGTAAGCATTAAACATATACGACTGGATGCGTGGTAAATGTTTTGCTAGTTTCAGCCTGTCCTGAGAAACACGCCGCTGATTGTGAGCTGCCTAATCCCCAACTTGTTAAGACTTGTCGAGACGGGGAAATATGAAAATACTTTAATGGGAAAGGCAGCACCGCCGGAATAACACTGCTTGTAGGTACCAGCCCTGCATTTGATATGTTTCTCTTGTTTTAATGTAACACTCCTGTGTCGTATTTGTCGGAGTCAGCGTAGTTTATGAATGATGCATACAGACAAGGCATAGTTAATAATAACACTGCTTGGAGGGGTGGTTTACCTGTGCACGAGTAGACAAATTGCAGAGCGTCGTGAAACACCAGACTTCAGCAGCCGGCCGGAGTGACGTAGCGGTTCTAGGCGCTACAGTTTGGAACCGCGTGACCGCTACTGTCGCAGGTTCGAATCCTGCCTCGGGCATGGATGTGTGTGATGTCCTTAGGTTAGTTAGGTTTAAGTAGTTCTAAGTTCTAGGGGACTGATGACTTCAGAAGTTAAGTCCCATAGTGCTCAGAGCCATTTGAACCATTTTTTTTTAGACTTCATCAGTTCTGTAAGGGATCTGCTAGCCGACACATGGTAGGACGCTGTAAAACATCGTTTATTAGCGTTTAAAATACTTATATGTTCTAACACAGAGGTAAACACGTACCTATCAATAACTTCGTTCACTCTTATGCTTGTGAGTTACATCAGTAAATATCCTATATAGTTTGTGGACTACAACTGGAAGTCATCCGCGTTAGTCACCTCCAAGTGAACATTACACTCCACCAAGGAAAGTAAGCTGATTACGCGTGAAGTTACCTTAGAATGCACTTACTACAATGTAAACTGTCAAACTGCAATTTTGGAAATGGGTTCAGCTATCACTGTCCAAAGAGCTTTACTATAGTGCTTCTCTGTCAAACACCTATGTAGCGCGCCGGGCACGACCAACACCGACTCAAAGGAAGGCCTTGGCGCTTGTTCGTGACGTCACGTTAGCTAGGCACGGCGAACGCTAGGTCTGTTGCAGGCATACTCACAATCGTGGTGTCTCCCTCTCTGACACAGGAAAATGTGAAACTATTGGCGGTAGTTGACCAACACACATTGTTCTGAGAGATTTCTGCAATCAATTAATTGTGCAATTGATTACATTTCTTAACAAATAGTGTACTCCTGAAATTAAATTTCTTCTAGGCGCGCAGTCCGGAACCGCGCGACTGCTACGGTCGCAGGTTCGAATCCTGCCTCGGGCATGGATGTGTGTGATGTCCTTAGGTTAGTTAGGTTTAAGTAGTTCTAAGTTCTAGGGGACTGATGACCACAGCTGTTAAGTCCCATAGTGCTCAGAGCCATTTGAACCATTTTTGAACTTAAATTTCCACCTGTTTTAAGGATTGACACACAAAAACAACTTCATGCTCCAGCAGCAACAGAATTCGTGCTTCTTTACCTTATTTGTAAATCTGAGGAAGTTACGTTTGTACTGCGTTGCTTTTACAAGAAACTGTGAACGTATTGGTGCTCTTCATTAGGTATCTTGGTTGACTATGAAATATCTTGCAATTGTACACGTTGGGGGAGAGGGGTGGGGGGTGTGACAGAAGAAGAGGCGAAAGAGAGATACTTGTTTTATCAAATAAAATTTTTTTATCTTACAAAGTTTCTCCTTTCAGTTGCAAGAGGGGAATATTTATCTTTTCTAATGCGCATGTTTAAAAAAGTTTAAGCTCAGCAGTATTTTCGATGTATGAAGCTATTTTGTTTCCTGTTTAGAATTCCTTTCGTTGAAGACGACTGTAATCTAATGGCTGGCCACAGTTGGACATTTACACATGTAAATTAGTTCACATTTCCAGTGACGATGTCAAACGAAAATAAATAAATAAATTAATTAATTAATTAAAGAAACGAGTTAATTGTAAGAGGGTTGGGGTAAGTTTCGATAACAAAATGGATCAAGTAAATATAGTTACTTGAATGTAAAATTTCCGAAGCTTGCCATGGGGCAAAGCATTTTCTCATATTGATCTACGTTTGTTTCGACAGGATTCAGTGATACAGAACTATGATCTTCATTTGTAGCTTTACGATAGTAAGAAAGTCTTTCATCTAAATAAAATTGCAGAATCCAAAACAATACCAAACATTTTGTCCAAAAATAAGAGATTTATAGTGATAAGCACGCCCAGGCATTTCTGCCTGCAACAGACCTGGCGTTCACCGTGCCTAGCTGACGTGACGTCACGAACAAGCGCCGAGGCCTTCCTTTGAGTCGGTGTTGGCACGACACGACACGCTGTTCAAAATTACTTAAGGATTGACTGTTAGGCAGGAACACGTGGAACTGTCAACTATACACTTTATTATGTAGAAGATGCATCAATGTGTTCTGGAAGAGCTGCACTATAGTTTCATTTTAGTTTTTTGTGTGACAGCAAATTATATACGAACAGTTTGCGAAAATGCATTTCTTTCTGGCGAAGTTACCGAATTTTCGACATGCGGGAAACTTTTGTGTTATTGGAGTTCGATGAATACATTAGGGGAATATAATCTCAGGAAGACATCAAATTTTCATCTCTGCAAACTGGAACGTTGTCCGGGTTTTTTTAACACGAGATAAATTCAGTTAAATATGACGCACAAAAGTCCGCACGCGCGCCAAGAATTAATGGGCCACCTGTATGATTCCGTTACGAGAAAGGGATAGCTAGATTATAATTAACCTAGTACTAACTTTTCTGACCCACCTGCTTACTTGTAGCCGAGCGGTTCTGGGAGCTTCAGTCTGGAACCGCGCGACTGCTACGACGCAGGTTCGAATCCTGCCTCGGGCATGGATGTGTTTGATGTCCGTAGGTTAGTTAGGTTTAGGTAGTTCTAAGTTCTAGGGGACTGATGACCTCAGATGTTAAGTCCCATAGCGCTCAGAGCCATTTGAACCTTTTTTTTTTTTTTTTGCTTATTCGTAACACAAGAAAAAAAACATTTTGTGTTTGTTTATCACGGTGAAAAAACGTTTCGTAGATAGTCGAGGAAGTACATGGGAGATTAGTAAGGCTGTTACCATCCGCAAACAAACCCCATACTGTACGCTAAACGAGAGCTTATGTACGTAATACGAGGCTTATTCCGAATAAGGTCCGATCGGTAGCGAAATGGAAATCACAGTGAAAATCGGATAAAGCTTTGCTTAGGTGTGTTGAACAGTGTCTCTAGTATGTCCGTTGATCGCGTCACGACTGTCTTTTCAGTTCTGAGTTCTTTTCAGTTCTCCCGCCAAGTATGAGTGCCGGTGAGAGATTTCGCTTTATTTGATGCAGCCCACACAACATAACTGTCATGCATTTCCTTCTCGCCCGCAGTCTGCAGGGGCAATGAGGACGCCCTTGCAGCGTTTTCGATGAGAAGTATTTGACCGCCCTCCATACAGCCCGGACTTTGCTCCCTCTGATTTTCATCTCTGCTGACATGAACCGCTGGCTATGAAGTCAACGTTTTGTCACAGACAACGAACTGCACATCAGCGTAGAGACTGAAGAACGTTAATTTAAGATACTTCTCCTCGAAGCTATTAGTACAACACATTCTGTGACAATACTCTGTGGTTTCAATATTCTGTTGAGACTTTTATTGTTCAACCGATGTACAGAGGTTCGACAAAAACACGTAGCAAACACAACGAGAAAGTCGAATCTTTGAATATAAATACAGGTTGTGCTGTTGTATTTGACCACGAACCACGAACGATCCTTGTGAAATGTCCATGTGTTAGTGGCGGTCATTACAGAGCATTTGTCAGAGCACAGTGCAATTGAACGTGGTCAAATTATTGGCGCTCGTACGGTCGGTGAGCTTCGTAACCAAAGTAGCCGAAATGTTTAGTGCTTCAAGAGCCACCATGTCGAAGATTTATCCCGTACACAGGGAAAAGTGAGAAAAAAAACATCATCTGCTAAGCCACAACGCGGACGAACGTGTGTTTAGTAATCGTAATAGAAGATCATTGAAGAGGATTTTGACGAAGAACAGGACGACAGATGCGAAAGTCACTGCAGAACTGAATCTCGAACTGTCAGCACCAACATCACGAAGGGAGCTCCAGAAGCAAGGAATTGCACGGCGAGTTGGAATTATACATCTACTTGTGATGAAAATCTTCACGACGGGAAAACATGGCGCTGAAGCCATGAAACTTGAATTATGGCGCAATCGGTCGTATGAGTCATATTTGATACCGTTTCCAACTAAGAACGATCTGTTTAAACGTCTGGGAGTGCACTGTAATATTAAACTATTAACCCAAACAATACGAGACAGCCTCCTATGTGAGAAGCAAAGCTTAACCAAAAAGGGAAAAAAAAGGTTGTAGATATTGCAATGAGCGTGTGGTGTCATGACATTACCACTTTGAACAGAGAGAGACGATGATTTCGACATCATCACGCACTGGAACACGGATGAATTAATGCGAATACAACTGTGATACCGGTGAGGAATGGCTGATAATTGTCGATATATTCCTAATAGATTAGTGTATCGTCCGCAGCTCGTGGTCGTGCGGTAGCGTTCTCGCTTCCCACGCCCGGGTTCCCGGGTTCGATTCCCGGCGGGGTCAGGGATTTTCTCTGCCTCGTCATGACTGGGTGTTGTGTGATGTCCTTAGGTTAGTTAGGTTTAAGTAGTTCTAAGTTCTAGGGGACTGATGACCATAGATGTTAAGTCCCATAGTGCTCAGAGCCATTTGATTAGTGTATCGACCAACCAATTAACGTTAGATAAGCAGGATCGAGAGTCTTCGGAAACGCTTCCCATAGCTGTAACTCTCAACTGGTTGCGCTCAATACAGACTAACCGGCTTACATCATGGCTGTAAGAATTGTTGCAATATGTTCCCATTATTAATAATAAAAGACCTACATGTAACTCAGCCCTGTGACATTACGATTTACGAAATACCGTCTCTCTGCTTTAAAAGTGTCGTGAGGCGAGCCAGCTGGCGGTACACTCGGCATAGTGTCAAGTCACCACATGCATACACACGCACTAGGAGGTAATACTCACACACTATCGGTCCTAAAAATGTAGATGAGGAGCACTGTGACCTATGGAATACTGTTTGCTCTTTGCTATAAAGACCGCTGAATGGAGTCACAATTTTGTATTGTCAGGGAGAAGTCATTACGTGTTGTTCGTTCCACACTACTCTGGAGGTCATGATATACTATAAGCACATAGCGTAATTCCAGAATGAGATTTTCACTCAGCAGGGGAGTGTGCGCTGATATGAAATTTCCTCGCAGATTAAAACTGTGTGCCGGACCGAGACTCGAACTCGGGACCTTTGCCTTTCGCGGGCAAGTGCTCTGCCAACTGAGTTACCCAAGCACGACTCACGCCCCGTCCTGACAGCTTTACTTCTGCCAGTACCTCGTCTCCTACCTTCCAAACTTTACAGAAGCTCCCCTGCAACCTTGCAGAACTAGCACTCCTGAAAGAAAGGATATTGCGAAGACATGGCTGAGCCACAGCCTGGGGGATGTTTCCAGAATGAGATTTTCACTCTGCAGCGGAGTGTGCGAACTCCCGAGTTCGAGTTTCGGTCTTGCACACAGTTTTAATCTGCCAGGAAGTTTCATATCAGCGCACACTCCGCTGCAGAGTGAAAATATCATTATGGAAACATCCCCCAGGCTGTGGCTAAGCCATGTCTCCGCATTATCCTTTCTTTCTGGAGTGCCAGTTCTCCAAAGTTGCAGGAGAGCTTCTGTAAAATTTGGAAGGTAGGAGACGAGGTACTGGCAGAAGTAAAGCTGTGAGGACGTAGCGTGAGTCGTGCTTGGGTAGCTCAGTTGATAGAGCACTTGCTCGCGAAGGCAAAGGTCCCGAGTTTGAGTCTCGATCTGGCACACAGTTTTAATCTGCCAGGAAGTTTCACATAGCGTAATTGTTTTATGAAGCGTTGCTTGATAATGTTCAATGGGGCAAAAGTAGATACAAGCGAATAAAATAAAATGAAGTATTTATTTTATATTAAAACAGTTGCATGCAGGAAAAATGCCTTCTTTCAGTAAAAACTAAAGCAATTGTTCTTCACAAATTAAGTAATATTCTCAAATCACGGAATCTCATACTTCTCAACAGGCTACAAAGATCTAGTTCAGGGTCTTGCGTAATCTGTCTAAAGATCAGCCCCAGAATCACACAAATGTTTACAATTACCTTGAATGAACACTTCAGTAGGCGCAGGTGCAGATACGGGCGAAAGTTGCCGCGTCCTGCACTGAACACGCGCTTATCTTACATTTCATTCATCTCCCTCGAACTCACAAACTATTATTAGTACGGAGATGAACTGGCACCAATGTGTCCTAGAAGAGTTACACTATGGCTTCATTGTTAATTATATTCACGGCAATGTCGAATTATAAGAGTCATTTTCCTGACGACGGTACCTCAATCTCGACAAGTCGAAACTTCTGTGTTATAGAAGTTCGCTGTATTCATTAGACAAACGAAATCTCGAAAATAAATCACATATTTATCTGATACAAAGCGGAACTCCCACTTAATGTGTAACACGGGATATTTTGAGGTAAATGTGATGCATAATGCTCCACCATTTCAAGCACAAGGAGCAAAGCGCTCACCCATTACTAGAAACATACCGCTGGTTTCATAATTAACCGGCTATTACGTTCAGTCAAACTGTTGTACTTCCTCTCGTCACCAAGCGCCCCCGTCTAGAGAAATGGCCGTAGTGAGGGTCCAGTTCCCACAGAACTGTAAATAGCACTGTGCGGGCTATCTGGAGAAAGACTTTTTTCCTTAAGGGCGAGCAATAATTTGCTGAATAGTAGATGTTCTTCATGCTACATAATAATAAACATGCTGCATTGCACCCTCCGCAAATAAATCTATCTTTTCGGCACGATGTTTTCCCTACAGTGTTTTCATCTTGTTCGCCGTAAATTTACTTGACAATCTTTACAATAGTGATTTTGTTTATATTCAAAGCTGCTTCCAGACTTGTACTATATATTTTTTTCTCGGAGTACACATGTACACACTAATACTTTATCTCCACTAACCTCGTACGATCCCCATGATCAGTTTAACCAAGTTGAAGGTCTCTACTTATGACATTTGACGAAACTGCTTTTCACATTGTTCAGCGTAATAAAACGCACAACAAATAAAATAATAGCTCCCGCAACAATAAGATATTACACAAACAAAATCACGCGATAGTTTGCGTCTATCTTCAAGTGTCTGCCAGTTCAATTTCGTCAGCATCTCTATGACACTCTCCCACAGATCAAACAAACCTGTTACCATTCGTGCTGCGTTTCTCTGCATACGTTCAACATCCCTTGTTAGTCCTACTTGGTACGAGCCCCACACACTTGAACAAGATTCTAGGATCACACGAGTGTTTTGCACACAGTATCCTTTGTAGACTCATTCCGGTTCCCTAGTATTCTACCAATGAAAACTTGCTTTATCTATGTCAAGGCCCACATGATCATTCCATTTCTTGTCCCTACAAGGTGTTACACCTAGGTATTTGTATAACTGGCCGATTTTAGTTGTGACCTGTTGACTCTGTGGTTATAGGATGCTACGTTTTTTTTTCTGTTTGTTAAGTGCACAATTTTACCTTTTTTAAACATTTAAAGCAAGCTGTCAATATTGGTACCGCTTTGAAATCTTAGCAAGAGCTGATTGAAAATTTGCGCAGCTTCTTTCAGACGGTACTTCACTGTAGATAACTGCATCATCTGCGGAAAGTCTTTGGTTACCACTGGTATTTGCAATGTTATCAATAGACAGCACGAACAGCAGGGGTTCGCAACACACTCTCTGTGGCACACCCGAGCTGAGAATATGTTTTAAGATTCTACGACAACAAACGGATGTCAAGAATATTGGACGCCGCTTTTGTGGATCTAGATGGGTGTGACCTGTGCTTAGCTCCAACTACTGAGCACAGATTCTTCTGTTTAACAGTTCTACGCTAAATTACAATTAAAAGAGGAGCTATCTCAACCGCAAATTTGATACAGAATCAGAGAGAGAGAGAGTCCATCGAGTCCTGAAGCTTTGTTCAGTTTTTCGCCATTTCAATTGTTGATCAACACCACTGGCACTAATATCTATATCAATTTTCTTTGCAGTGGTGCAAGAATTAAATTGGAGCAATACACCTGGATTTTCATCTGCAAAAGGAACATCTTAAAACCGAGTTCGGCGTTTCTGCTTTTGCTTTGCTCCCCTCAGTTTCAGTCCCTGTCTCGTCCATGTGTTTCTGGACACTAACAATGGTACCACTAACAGCCTTTACATTCGACCAGAATTTCTTTGGGTATTCTGAGAGATTCTTAGACAATATTCTTCTACAGCGATCGTTGAAGGCTTCGGGCTGAAACACATTCCAGCATCTTTGTGCCATCATCAGAGGGTTTTTCTATTGAAATTTGTAAGAAGTGAAAGTATGTTTGGTTATAACTGATTTAACAAAACGAGGCCTAAAGAAAGTTTTGGATTCGTTTTGCTTCTTAGCGTAATTTTACATTATATGGTCTTGCAGGACCAACTGTGCGGTGTCCTGTACTGATAGCGTGTCATCTGCAAACCAAACGATGTAAATGTAAATTTCATCGGTGAGTTGACACATCTCTTGATTTTTAAAAAACGTGACTTTCGCGTGTCAAAATGTTTAGCATATATAATTGTAACTACTCACGTTTTTTTGTGACTGATTCTTCTTCTTTTAGGTTCTAAGGACACTTCTCACCCATATTAACGTACTCTGGGTAATTTCTTTCTTTATAAACGCCTTTTTACTTCGCTAAACGCGATGAGCACTATGTTTTGGGCTACTAGGTGGTCAGCAAATGTGTTGTGAGTACTGTTGATTTTTAGTGTTCTGAGGAAAACACCTCAGAGCACTAAAAAGTAACAGCACCAATAGCACATTTGCTGACTGCCTAATAGCCCACAACCACCACCCAGCTACAATATCAACAGATTTAATAATACCGAAATCCAGCCACAGCCTAGACCATAAACTGACAACAGAAGAGAACTTCCTCATACAGAAGGCAATAGCAGAAGGTAAACAAGTTCTACACTACTGGCCATTAAAATTGCTACACCAAGAAGAAATGCCGATGATAAACGGGTATTCATTGGAAAAATATATTATACTAGAACTGACGTGTGATTACGTTTTCACGCAATTTGGGTGCATAGATCCTGAGAAATCAGTACCCAGAACAACCACCTCTGGCCGTAATAACGGCCTTGACACGCCTGGGCATTGAGTCAAACAGAGCTTGGATGGAGTGTACAGATACAGCTGCCCATGCAGCTTCAACACGATACCACAGTTCAAGAGTAGTGACTGGCGTATTGTGACGAGCCAGTTGCTCAGCCACCATTGAACAGACGTTTTCAATTGGTGAGAGATCTGGAGAATGTGCTGGCCAGGGCAACAGTCGAACATTTTCTGTATCCAGAAAGTCCCGTACAGGACCTGCAACATGCGGTCGTGAATTATCCTGCTGAAACGTAGGGTTTTGCAGGGATCGAATGAAGGGTAGAGCCACGGGTAGTAACACATCTGAAATGTAACGTCCACTGTTCAAAGTGCCATCAATGCGAACAAGAGGTGACCGAGACGTGTAACCAATGGCACCCCATACCATCACGCTGGGTGATACGCCAGTATGGCGATGGTAATACGGTGACGAATACACGCTTCCAATGTGCGTTCACCGCGATGTCGCCAAACACGGATGCGACCATCATGATGCCGTAAACAGAACCAGGATTCATCCGAAAAAATGACGTTTTGCCATTCGTGCACCCAGGTTCGTCGTTGAGTACACCATCGCAGGTGCTCCCGTCTGTGATGGACCATCATGATGCCGTAAACAGAACCAGGATTCATCCGAAAAAATGACGTTTTGCCATTCGTGCACCCAGGTTCGTCGTTGAGTACACCATCGCAGGTGCTCCCGTCTGTGATGCAGCGTCAAGGGTAACCGCAGCCATGGTCTCCGAGCTGATAGTCCATGCTGCTGGAAACGTCGTCGAACTGTTCGTGCAGATGGTTGTTGTCTTGCAAACGTCCTCATCTGTTGACTCATGGATCGAGACGTGGCTGCACGATCCGTTACAGCCATGCGGATAAAATGCCTGTCATCTCGACTGCTAGTGATACGAGGCCGTTGGGATCCAGCACGGCGTTCCGTATTACCCTCGTGAACCCACCGATTCCATATTCTGCTAACAGTCATTGAATTACGACCAACGCTAGCAGCAATGTCGCGATACGATAACACGCAATCGCGATAGGCTACTATCCGATCTTTATCAAAGTCGGAAACGTCATGGTACGCATTTCTCCTCCTTACACGAGGCATCACAACAACGTTTCACCAGGCAACGCCGGTCAACTGCTGTTTGTGTATGAGAAATCGGTTGGAAACTATCCTCATGTCACCACGTTGTAGGTGTCGCCACCGGCGCCAACCTTGTGTGAATGCTCTGAAAAGCTAATCATTTGCATATCACAGCATCTTCTTACTGTCGGTTAAATTTCGCGTCTGTAGCACGTCATCTTTGTGGTGTAGCAATTTTAATGGCCAGCAGTGTAAATGAAAACACTACACTCTGTAAAGGTGCATTATTTAATAGACTAAAGGAACTTTACAAAAAAGGCAATAGAAACAGCTAAAGGAGGTTACACACACACCCACACACACACACACACACACACACACAGAGAGAGAGAGAGAGAGAGAGAGAGAGAGAGAGTGAGAAAGAGAAAAGTAAACAAAATTCAAACTCGGCGCCAAACTTACTTGGGAACAAATGAACGCCGACGGGGTTAGGAAAAACAAGAACATAGTGCTCACCGCGTTTAGCGAAGTAAAAAGGCGTTTATAAAGAAAGAAACTACACAAAGTACATTAATATGGGTGTGCAGTGTCCTTGGAACCTAAAAAAAGAATCTGTCACAACAAAACGTGAGTAGTAACAGTTATACATGCTAAACATTTTAACACACCAAACTCACGTTTTTTTTTTTTTTAAATCTAAAGATGTGTTAACTCGCCAATGAAATTTACATGTACATCGCTTGGATTGCAGATGACAAGGTATCAGTGCAGGACACCAGACAGTTGGTCCTGCAAAACCATATAATGTAAAACTACGCTAAGAAGCAAAACGAACCAAAACTTTCTTTAGTTTTCGTTTATTTAAATCAGTTATAACCTAAAATACTTTCACTTCTTACAAATTTCAATAAAAAACCCACTGGTGATGGCATAGAGGCGCTGAACAAGTTTGGGGGAAAAAGAAAAAAACAGAGTGTTTGCAAAAAAGCGGAACCCATATCCTATAATTTAACTGCTAATGTGGAAAGGAAGGACAAGAGCTGCAGATTCAAAAGATGCATATGTCTCGCATATGTATTGGGAATAATAAACAGCAAGCTATAATTCTCCCAAAATCACTACGTATAGAAGTAACAGTGTAGCAAAAAATGGTTGCCTGTCCAATCGAATTTTATAGCTGGGAACAGAACAGAGTGTGTGTTTCACCTGTCCAAGACTGTGTAAGCGTAATAAGAACAGCTGCCATGCGTTGTGCTAAGTCGTCAGCCGAAACCGACCAGCCACATTGGTTTCTACCTTCTTTTTTTAACCCTAACAATCAATCACGACACACAGGGCCAATGGCGTCTACTCGAACGCCGATGCCTCTATGCAAGTGTTATACTAAACCAGCAGGAGAGTTATACTATTCACCACAGTGCCGTCTGTTGTAAAACTGATTATAATGGCGGCCTTATGCGATGTGCTTACCGTAAGAGAAAAAATGCAAGTGGTGTGAGCGTGTTCATTATACCTGCTTCTGCACGTGGCCCAACAGACACGGCACAGTTGTGGTTGATAGGCAGAAGACTTTGCGTTGGCAGACCTAGGAAAGCACCAGCAGGTCTCAGCAGGCACAATGCTGAGTGTGTCGGTTCTCGAGATCTCGACCTTGCTTACATTACGCTGCTGATAACGTCCTGCCATTTTCGCATACACCTCACACCGTACCACGAGGCTTGGCGTAGCCACAAATTGCGTTGTCAGGACGGCCGGCGGCTTGTGTCCTGCGTCATGCATCGACGTCAGGCGTCATGCGTTAGCTCTGATGTGACTTGTACTTGCAAAGTGTGCGGTAATATTATACTTGAAGCCTCATTGTGTTTCCGGAGCATTTAAGAAGCCATATACAGAAAGTAACTTGTATAGGGAGGTGGCGGGATGGAGGTCTCCTGTTGATGTCGGTATGGCACTCACCATCAGCCCGCGTCCTACGTAAGCGACAGAAGCGACCGATAGCGCGCGATAGCTTCAGACGACGAAACACTACCGCAGGTATGGTTACGGAAGTGTCCTACGTGGGCGACGTCCGTATTGCTGCCTGTTCCACCTGCTACTAGCGACGTTTGAACTAGAGATGGGCAAACTCGTTCATCCTTGGGAGCTAGTTAACAGGTGATCGCTCTTTTTTGGGGACCGTTCATTTTTACTCGTTCACCGTTCATTTGTGCTTGGTATACGGTTCTTATGAAAAATTGAAAATTAGTATCATACATGACTGAAGATGGAAGGCGCCGAGAGGGGGCACTTGCCTCCGCCCTGGAGTACAGAGTTTTTATTCATAACAGAATTCGGTCACACTTGTAATTTTCGTGTTCTGCAAAACCTCTCGTTTAGCCAACTGTAGCGTTATGTGACTGATCGCAGTGAAATCATATGAGGTAGCGCTCGAAAAACCGGCCCCGAGTTCAGACTGCTCGCAAATTACGCACGATTTGTTGACCGCTACGAGAAGAATAGATAAACATGTAATAATTAGGCAGTGAAGAAATAACAAATAAGATAATGAAAACAACAACTTCGAAACAATAGATGATAATTGGTAGGCGACTATAAGCAGTCTAGTCCTCGGGGCCGATTCTTCGTGTGCCATCCTGTACCACTGAAATAATATTGTAGGAGTTATCATATTCTGTTTACAGAATGTGACAGCAGACACTCGATTATGTAACGCGGACTTCATTCGGTTATAAGTCGGTCTGCCTTACATAACAATCAATATGCTCTTTTACCTTAGATCAAAAAAAGACTCGTATGTGCCGTACCGATTTCCTTTGCATGTGTAATAACAAAAAATCTTCCCCTTTTACAAGTATTTCTTCTGCTGTTTATCACAATAGTGAGGTAAGCTGATATGCCGTTTTGTTACCTGAAAATTACATACCACGTAATTTTATGTAATTTACGTAATTGTAAAATATATTTTAATTACCGGTCTTGGACGCTGAATAGAATACGAAAAGAACCAGAAGTTCAGAGTTCAAAAAAGGTTTGAAACAGATCTAGAATGGGCGTGCGCAGCGAACGAAACGAACAACTCTATACGGAACTAACTACGAGCAGTTGACAGTGGAACTGCGAGTGGCCACGCGAAGAAGGACGAGTCCGGACGAGCGAGAACGAGACAGATGGGAACGGGACCGAGGCTGGAACGAGACCGACCGTTTCCCGTTCCCAGGAACTATATGTTCAAATGTGTGTGAATCCTTATGGGACTTAACTGTTAAGGTCGTCAGTCCCTAAGCTTACACACTACTTACCCTAAATCATCCTAAGGACAAACACACACACCCATGCCCGAGGGAGGACTCGAACCTCCGCCGGGACCAGCCGCACAGTCCATGACTGCAGCGCCTGAGGCCGCTCGACTAATCCCGCGCGGCCGGGAACTATAAGTAGAAAGCCGCGGCCGAAGTGAACTATGAAAGACCGTTCCTTAGAATTCGTTCACCGCTCGTTCCGTTCATCTTGATGAACCGTTCCTTTGGACCCGTAGTTCGCGCACGACTCATCTCTAATTTGAACGTGTTTGGATCTGGTCTTTGCAGCATGTGCGACGAGCGACAGCCACGCATCTTCCCAGCAAAGCAGTGGAGCGGACGCGACGGCAGCTATGAAATACTGATCTCCGATTTTAAGAAAAATATTCGGCAAAAAAATTTGATTCTTCCGCATCTTACAACTTGATACCTTTGCTCGATAAAGGTCTGAATTTATTTTCGTTGTTCGTCATAGTTACTGTGCTTCACGGAACTGAGTACATGGCTGCACGAAATTGTTAAGAGTTTACAGAGGTAAAATCACAATGCATAGACTTTCCATGTAGTTCATTTAATGCATACATTACTGGGTATTAAATGTAACCAATATTGTAAGTAGGCTGTTTAGGTTTTTATATTGGTAACAATCACGCCTCTAAGATCACTTTCCAGCATCCGAAATGTTATTCCTTTTGCAACAAATCGGTTTTCTGTAGTTGCGAAATCTCTGACAATCAACGAAAACCTGGTACATTGTTCTACTTTCAGACTAATACTGATGATGCTACTATCAGCAATCAAATCTGCTTTTATAGCTGGAAAACTTATTAACACTAGCGGGCGCGGGCCGATTGGCTTATAAAACCAGTGGGGACGGGAGGAGGAGGGGGAACGGGGGGGGGGGGGGGGGGGAGTGTTCCTTCTGCCACACTGATTCAGCTTATATGTGTGTGTAAAACTTATGTTGGTGATACAAGCAACGCAGCCTAATTCGATGGTGACACACAGGTTCGTTGGTGAGTAGCACAGCTGGTCGGAAGGAAATAACAATAAATGTTCACTTACAATCATTGTGTTGTAGCACAGTATTTCTCAAACAACCGTCTTCTATAAGCCTTAAATTCAGCCTGCATTACATCGAGTTCAATAGGTGTAAACACATACATTGGAATACCGTTCGTAAACTCAGCCTCTACAGACTTGAGGGGCTCAACATTTACACTCTTTGGTACAGGAGAAATACAGTTACTGATGCATTGATTCAGTTGACCTACATTTACACTGTTGTTGGCCAAAAACTCGATGAATTCATAGTACGCCCCTGTTACACGTGCACCCCAGTTTGTTAGTCCATCTAACACAAACGTTAGTGCTCTTTACGGATCATACGTATTCAGAACATTCGTATGTTTTATGTAAATGTGCGCGTCCCATGACATTAATTCAAGCACTGCCTCACGTTGTATATATATATATATATATATATATATATATATATATATGGAACTTAAATAGTTGCAACACTGCTGTGGAGACACTATGCAATGGAATCTACTATTGTCGTTGATAGCACACGTTGTTGACATACCTATGTTACCTCCGAGCAAATGGACTCGCCCGTCCCACGTCATCGGCGTGCGCACAATCGAGGGAAACACAGTCACTTGTGAGCGAGCGGTCTAACGTAACGGTGTCACTATGTTTTCGAAACAGGAACAACGGAGTTGGATCAAGATTGGATGTGCCAGAGGTCGTACACCACGACAGTGTCATCAAGGTCTTCAAGAGGCGTGCGGGGAATCGACGTTGCCGTACAGTACAGTGGCACGTTTGGTAAAAGCCTTCAACGAAGGTCGGCAAACTGTGGCAGACATGCATCGGGCTGGTCTCCTAGCGTCTCTAAAGAAGAAGTGCATGCTGTTGCCGCATTAGTGGACAGTGATCGACGCCATACGATTCGTGAGCTCGCCCACGAAACCGGATTAGAGCATACAACTGTGCTTCGCATCCTGAAGGAACGCTTGGGCATGCGAAAAGTTGCGCCACGATGGGTTCCGCATGACTTTACGGAAATGCAGAAAGAGTGCATTATGACACTGCTTAGACGCACTTGGAGCGCTATGAGCGCGAAGGAGAGGCTTTCTTACGCCGTATAGTAACACTGGATGAGACATGGGCCACATCGTACGAGCCAAAACTGAAACGCCAATCCAAAGAATGGGTCGCCGCGAAAGTTGAAAGTGCGTCAGAGCCCCAGTATGGTGAAAGTTATGGTGATTCTCGTGTACGACTGTGATGGTGTTATTCTAACTCGTTACGTTCCTCCACGGTTGACCGTCAATGCACAGTATTACTGTCGTTTTGGAGCATCACCTGCGACCAGCTTTGCGAAAGAAGCGGCGACACTTTCTGCGCAACCCACCCATCATTTTCCACGACAGTGCACGGGCGCATACAGCGCAAGCTGTGGCTGCTCTGTTCGGTCGATGGGACCGGGAAATACTGTACAGTAGAGTCTCGATAGTTCGAGTCTCGGTAGTTCGAGTTTCCAATAATCCGAGCCTCTTTTTTTAAAAAAAAAGAAAAAAAGGTTGCAACGATCTACTTTCTTTGTTTTACTAACATGCTAAATAATGAAAACATCATTGCAAAAGATAGATAGGGAGAGTACAGCTCAGTGACAAAACAGACAACAATGCTATCAACACCGACGATTAGCTCTCTGCCCTGTTGCACGAACGTTTGTTGTCAGTATGGCACGAAATTCCGCGACTGCTGCCGGCTGCTACCGATCAAAACTGGGGAGTTCATACGCTGCTGTAGTTCCCAGTACCTGTACTGTACAGTATTGTGTGTCGTTTTGTTTGTTGACTGTGTGTTCCGTTGTAAACCTTACAAAGATGAGTGCTGTAACAAAAAAGAGGAAATTTGTGCCTTTGCATCTAAAATTAGAAGCACTAAGACGACTTGACAAAGGAGAAACAATAAAAAAACTTGCTCTCGAATATGGTGTCGGTGAAGTTACTGTTAGTGACTGGCGAAGAAACCGACTTAAATTGGAACAGTTTTCTTCACAGAAATGCTCACACGAATCTCTCAGTCGAAGAAGTATAAAGAAGTCAGACTTCGAAAAAACAAGTGAGGGAGACGACAATTTCGCCGCTAGTGTGGGCTGGCTCGACAAGTGGAAGAAGAGGTATGGAGTGCATCAACTAGACGTATGTGGAGAAAAACTCTCTGGTGACGCTCAGGCCGTTTCAAAATTTATCGTCGAGTTTAAAATAATCATAACTGACGAAAATTTGTCTAATGAACAAATATATAACTGTGACGAAACTGGGCTAAATTTTACAATGTTATCAGCGAGAACACTTGCTCCTCCTGAAGAAAAAACTGCTCCTGAGCACAAAAAAAGCAAAGAGCGGCTCACAGTTATGGTAGCTTCAAATGCAACTGGAAACCACAAACTAAAACTAGTTGTGATTGGGAAGTCTGCCAAACCAAGAGCATTCAAGAATGTATCCATCTCAGCTCTTCCAGTTGTCTATACACATCAGAATAATGTCTGAATGAATCAGGAAATCTTCAAGAACTGGTTTTTTAACTCATTTGTACCTGACTGCAAGACTTTTTTAAAAGAAAAGGGACTGCCATGCAAAGCAATTTTGCTCATGGATAATGCGTCCTCACGTCCAAGTGCAGGAGAACTGCAGTGCGACGGTATCCGCACCATGTTTTTCCCACCAAACGTTACCGGTCTCATTCAGCCCATGGATCACGGCGTTCTGGAATGTCTAAAAAAACGTATCTACGGCGATTGCTACAGTCAATCCTGCATTCCGAAGACAACGAAAGCATTGTAGGAGCCTTGAAGAAAGTGCCTTTGAAGGACGTCGTGTACTGGATTAGCGAATCTTGGAGCGAAATGAAGCCAGACACAATTTCTAAGTCATGGAGGAAAATTCTACAGGAAAGTATGCCAGACACAGAAACCGAAGATTTAGCAGATGAGGACGATCAACCATTGTGTAATTTAATCAGCAGATTGCCAGGGTGTGAAGAGGCAGAAGAGGTGGAAGGAGGCGAGTGGTTAAATTCGGACGAACAGTTGGAAGTGACAGTCTCTTCCTGCACCGATGATGAGTCACACCGATGGCTACGCTGCTCTCGAGGCCGCCATATGCTACGTGGAACAACAGCCTCGAGGCGACACCAACTGACCTAGTGCTCCTGAAACGGTGGCATGACATTGCCGCGAGGAAACGTTGCAGCTTCGCCAAACAAAAGACTTTACTATTATTTGTCTAAATAAATAATTATTGTTATTCTGCCAATGCAAATGCATGTGTAAATACTTTTGTTTTAATAAAGTTCATATTTTGACCTGTATTACTTACAATATCATAATATTTCTTTTTCCCATTTAAATTTCGATAGTCCGAGTTTTCGATAGTTCGAGGTTGTTCCGGTCCCGGTCACCTCGACCTATCGAGACTCTACTGTACCATCCACCATACTCCCTGGACTTAAGTCCTTGTGAATTTGATTTGATTCCGAAGGTGAAGGAACCACTCTGTGGCATTCGCTTCAGAACTGTTACAGAGATTCGACAGGCAGTAGACCACTCCATTCGCACCATCAACAGAACAGGCTCTGCTGATGGCATACTACGCCTTAAAATAGGTGCAAACATGTAACTCTTTTGTATCCATTGTGAATAAATAGTTGCCACTATTTAAGTATATATATATATATATATATATATATATATATATATATATATATATATATATATATGGTAGCGATTATAGAGGCGATTAGGGTACATACAGTGGTACATAGACAATCATTTATACTCATCATTACGTGTGTGGGTGGAATAGGAACGAAAAAATCAGTAACACTGTTATGACATAGCCCACACCGTGCCGTGGTTTGTGGAATATGTTTTATATGTGGATTCGTGTCTATAGGCGCCAGAAGGTTTAGCGATTTGTATAGGATTGACGATTTGTGAGTGTTGGTGCTGAATGTAGATAAATGTAACTATTGAATCTAAAATAGCCAGAGAGAACTGCTACTGTTCTATTATGGCATTGACTATGAATCACTAGGAGCAGTTCCAATCGTAAGGAAGTATCTGGACATAAACATCTGGGTGGTTGTGATTTTTTCTGTACGTTAGTGTGCTAGTTTTTCTAATTATAATAGCTATCTACAAAGCCAGTGATGCGTAGAGGGCTAGGCTGCCTTCTTACTAATGGAATGGTGCTGTCGCAACATGATGGTATTTCGAGAAAATTAGCAGGGCTCTGTGACTAGGCTGGGGACGTGTAGAGCCAGCCTTACTAGTCAAAATCAGGTACATGCAAATGCCATTTATCAAAGACTAGAAGATTCGTGACTGTTGATAATGTGCGGTGTAAGTAATACTCTGACAAAAGGGAGGATGGGAGGTGATATCTTTACCGCTTTCTCTAAGTGCTGTGAGCAAATATATTATTCTTTCCCACATACAACTCGCGAAGTGACTGCCATGAGAAAATTTGTGGCTATATCTAAATTGATCGAGGAACTGATCAAGGAAGTACAAAATGGTTCAAATGGCTCTGAGCACTATGGGACTTAACATCTATGGTCATCAGTCCCCTAGAACTTAGAACTACTTAAACCTAACTAACCTAAGGACAACACACAACACCCAGTCATCACGAGGCAGAGAAAATCCCTGACCCCGCCGGGAATCGAACCCGGGCGTGGGAAGCGAGAACGCTACCGCACGACCACGAGCTGCAGACCAAGGAAGTACAAAAATGTTCATCGGAAGACAGGAATACAGCTATACACCGATCAGTCAGACCACCATAACCACCTATGAAATAGTCTATATGTCCATCTTTTGCACAGATAACAGCGGCGACTCGTCATGGCATGGAATCAATTAAGCCTTGATAGGTCGCTGGAGAGAGCTGGCATAACATCTGTAAGCAAGTCACCTAATTCCCGTCAATTCTGAGGAGAGGGGCGATGAACTCTGACGCCATATTCAGTCACATCTTTAATGTGTTCGATCGGGTTCAGGTCTGACGAGTTGGGGGGCCAGCAAATCAACTGAAACACGCCACTGTGTTCCTCGATCCATTCCATCACACTCTTGGCCTTGTGACATGGTGCATGATACTGCTGTCGGAAAACAGTGTATGATACTCCTTGGCCAACATTGTGCCTTGCACGAACTCTACTGCATCCATGGATGTGCATGTGATGTTCCCCAGGGAACAATGGAGCCACCACCAGTTTGTCTCTGTACCTCATTACAAGTGTCACGGAGCTGTTCCCCTGGAAGATGAAGGATTCACGCTCTCCCATTGGTATGATGAAGAAGGCATCGCGATTCATCAGACGGTAAATTCTATTCCACTGCACCAACTTTCAGTGCTGATGGTTACATGCTCATTTCAGTCATAGTTGCCGAGATCCTCAGATACTCGACAAGTTGTGATGTTTCCAAGATGCTCGTGCCAAGCCTCTGGGCCATTAAAATCTGGCCTCGGTCAAATTAATATATATCTCGCGCGCCTTCCCCGTTCTGCATGCGCACAGCACACTCACTGATACTAAGTATATGCACCCTGCGTGTCGCTGTGTAGCAGTCATTCCTCGCCATTCTTCGACATTCCTCACAGTCATTCCTCGCCAGGACACGCTGCAATCGCCTGGACGGGTTTATATCGATAGCAGGTCGGTGGTCATAATGTTCTGGCTGATCAGTGTATAAATACCTTAGGAATGAAATAAATGGGAAGTACAGTACAAACAAGGCGAAATGGTTGCAGGAAAAACTGGAAAAATCTAAAAAAGTAACGATGATCGGAAACACTGACTCACCTGAAAGTCAAAACAACGTTCCATAAAATTAAAAGCAGAAGAACGAGCGGAAAGGTGGAAGCCATACACTGAAGGAGTCTATGAGAGGGAGGACGTGTCTGATGATGTGACAGATGAAGAAACAGGAGTCGATAAGGAAATATTAGAGACAGAATTTAAGAAATCTCTGTAAGAGGTGAGATCCAAATAAAGCAGACGGGATAGACAACATTCCATTGGAAGTTCTAAAATCATTAGGGAAAAGGCGACCAAACATCTGTTCAAGTTTCTGTCTAGAATCTATGAGACTAGCAGCATTCAATCAGACTGTCAGAAAAATATCATCCAAGCAGTTCTCAAGATAGCAAGGGCAAACAGATGTGAAAATTTGAAAACTATCACACAATGAGCTTTATGCATCCAAATTGCTGAAAAGATTAATGTAAAGAAAAATGTAAAAGAAAACTGAGGATCTGTGGCGACAATTTCGAGAATGTAGGACAAATTATGTTTACATGTAAGTATCACTCAGGTACATGTGAACAATTTTATAACAGTGATTCGAAAATTCGATTTCACTGGTGTTGCTGATGATTCATTAAACATACAGCTTTCGAGATATTCATTTCAAAATCAGTATGACGTAAGTTACAGTGCATCTTGTAACCAGTCTGTACCCAAATTCTGTGAAGCTTGTAAACATTGAGGGCATTCCACACGTGATTGTCAAGTATGTGCTAGTAGGAGGGCAATGGCCCCGTCACCCCACTCTGCATTGTCGCCAGATTTATTCATGATTCCTGATCCTAGGTGGTGGCGATAGATGTGGCCACATTGCAATGATGTCATGGTGGAAAGTTCAAATTTTGGTGGTAAAATAGATCAGATAGGCTTCCTCCACTAACCTAAGCCATCCAACCACCACCTCTTCCTTAGAATTGGCGGGAAAAGTACTCAAGTCTGTGCTGGGCTGCTGGATAGGACAGATGAAAGTCTTTATTTTGCATGTACTGTTTATTTAAGCAATCTGAGTTGTCATAGGCAGAAGCCCATCCAGTGTTTCACCATAAGGTCTGGAGTCCAACTGTCCTACTACGTATTTCCACCACCAGAGGGCGCTGTTGTCCTGCCCATGATGTACTACAAGATGGCAGTCTCGGGAAAATGGCGGGAAAAGGCCTCAGTCTGTGTCCAACTGCTGGAGAGGAAGGAGTGTAGTTTGTTTATTTTCAGTGAGAAGTTGTAACACTTGGGGTCACAATAAATAGCCTACAGACTGCAAAATGCTTGTAAATTACCTAACTAATGCAGTACACTGATGTACAGACAAGCAAACAACTCGTAAATTGTCAAAGTAATGCATGTAAAACGCTCTGTAAACACGCTCACTATTTATAAACTGTCGAAATAATGCATTGCACAGCCCATAGACCTGTTAACAAAATAATGCAATACACTGAAGTACAGACACGTTCACTATGTGCAAAATTGTCAAAATAATGCATGTATAACACTCTGCAAACACGATCAAAACGCTTCAACAGTCGAAGTAATGCAGTACACAAACACTCATTGCATGTAAAATCGCTTTCGAACTATTGTTAAGAAATTCGACTGCAACATATAGCGATCTGTTCCCTACAGAGGTCCAAGTCAGAATGATGACTGGATGTCTCGGGCTCGCATGCTGGTCCAGCTTGCCCACTTGTGACACGTCTCTGACTGCATACATGTTTAATTGTGGCTGACGCATCGCCTTTATACCTGTGGGTCCAGCGCCAGCAAAACTGCCAAACGAGATGTTTGCCTAGCGACCCACCCTTGCAGGCGCAGCTAAAAGATTATCAGTGTTATACTGACATCTAATGTCTATGTAAATAACAGCCAAGTCTCCCTCTAGATGCGCTATAGAAATTTTTTGCAATGCTTTCAGAAACTGTTTACGAAAATATCTCAAAATAACACAGAATGCATTCTTCCTAACGATCCTAATGGGACAGCCCATCCATTACATATAGACCCTTCCTGGAAATCGTAAAGTGGCAAGGGGTTTTCATGATGTCAACTTGTCTGCATGGAAATTCCTGTCCTAACAGGACCTGTTTAGGAAAATATCCCAGAATAATACCGAATGCATTCTTCCTGATGGTCCTAACGAGGCATCCCGTCCATCACATGTTCCCAGAAATTGAAACTTCCTGCTTTCGACATACATCTCAGAAACGGTAAATGTTTGCTCATCTTCTCACCGCTAAAAGTCTTCATAATGTCTGTGTGTGCTTGGGGAAACACCGTTAATCGTAAAAGTATTCCTGTTGTTTGGAAAGAGAGCACTGTCTAAGCACAGACAGTAAAATCAGGATAATTATACAAACAGAATTCGAAGCACTGTCTTACACAAGAGAAAAGTGGATGGAATTTTCCGTGTCCTACAGCCATTGGCCTGGAGATGTTTTAATGCCACCATGGTGGATGAGGGACAGCATCTCGCCAGAAATGGATGGTCTGCTTCAACTTGTCTTAGGACACTTGAACAAAGAAGACAACATGTTACTCTCAGAACTTTCCATACATACCTTGCCCCCATCTTGTTCGAACCAGTCTGTAGAGGCTGCTATGCCCCAGCACAAATGATGTCTTGTGAATGAGTGGAGCATTCTGATTGGTTCTTACTGAATTTACCTGTCAAACTGATGCTGGTGCCGGTGTAGGATCACGGTCCGCCATTTTCTGTGGACGAAACTTTCAGCGGCACAACCATTTTGTACAGATCGCCATATTGCACTGGCAGTTAAACCCTGCAGAAGTGGTCTACAGATGTCAAATATGGAAAGACACTTCCTCAATTACACTGCTCTACTATTGTTGAGCAAAGTTTGAATTTTTTGTTGTGAAACCCGTCTAACTACTGCTGCTGGTGTGGGAGCACTGTCCACCATTTTCTGCGGACGAGACTTTCAGTCACAAAACTATTTTGTACAGATCGTGTATCGCATTGACAGTTAAATCTTGCAAAAGTGGTTGTCAGATCATGAAATATGGAAAGACACTTCATCAATCACAGTGCTCTCCAACTATCAAGGAAAGCTTGAATATTTCAGCGTGAAGCTGATCTCCAACCCAGCTATATAACCACATACCATATCGATGTAGTAAACACATAATTTGTATCCTGCGCCATACAAAATCACCACTTTTGCATCCTGAGTATAGCTATCGACCACCAGACACTCATACATATACCACAAAGACAGATAGCATAAGCAAAAAATGGTTCAAATGGCTCTGAGCACTATGGGATTCAACTGCTAAGGTCATTAGTCCCCTAGAACTTAGAACAAGTTAAACCTAACTAACCTAAGGACATCACAAACATCCATGCCCGAGGCAGGATTCGAACCTGCGACCGTAGCGGTCTTGCGGTTCCAGACTGCAGCGCCTTTAACCGCACGGCCACTTCGGCCGGCTAGCATAAGCACATGCACCCTATATATCTCTCACATCACTAGATATTTCCCACGAGGTCGGGCGGTCATCCACCGTAGCCAATGGTCACAAGTCATCTGCTCCCACACACACACTGGCCCGACATGTGACCAGAGCACCCTCTGTGGACTGAGGGCACTCTCCAATCTGTAGTACAAATGCTGGGGCGGTTCCCCCTAGCACAAAGGCGTTACTGTTTCTGACCCCGACCTGCTTGCTTGCTTCCTTTCTACACCAATCTCCAGACTCTGGGATTACAAGAATATATGTTTTTTCACATGGTTTACAAGAATATCAAACCATTTAAGCGATACTTCTCGATATCAAGCACATTGCTATATCGCTTGCATAGCACTATCGCTTGCACTGTATAATTCCTAAGATATAGACTGGACATTATTTCTCTAGAAACCCAAAACTTTAGCGAGATTCAGCGAGGTGGAACGTGCTGTAAACCACTGAGAACTAGAAACTTATCTCGTCTGTGGAGGCCTTTATGTGAAAACTCGAAAAAATGGACTGATAATTCCATTCGCAAACACCGATGTCGGTGATATAACAGATCCCAAGTCATCCTTATAATTTACAAAGTCAACTAAGGTATTTATCATGTCTAGAGAACCAGCAAACGTGTGTCCATCCGTCTAGATGCACACAACACACACCGTGATCGATGTTCTCTCAACAACATAAAGACGGGAAATGTGCACAAGCCGTTAACCAGACAATTTGCATGGGAGGGAATAATGCTCTAACGCAAACACGTCCAGATTGAATTTTCTCAATCGTTCCCGCCACAGGCCACCGCCGAGATGCGCCACGCACCCCCAGACAGAATCGTTCTGGGAAACCAGCCACATAAATATATCTGATCGCTGTACCTACAGTTAAATATTATGATTGCAGCCTCAGTCGGACGACATTCGACAATGTGTGAAGTATTGGGAATACCCCCTCATGACGACCGTTCTTATGATTTGACATAATTTTCCAAGTAAAAAGAAATCTTTCATTCCCTTTGCGGCTATCGCAGTTTTCCATGTCAAATCCATACCTTCCCTTATGACAGCACATATCCATTTTCTTTGCACATGTCAGAACACACACACATACTTTATAAGCCCGATGCTCAAGGCGAATGTATCATGCGCCCCCTACTATTAAGTATAATACTTCGCCAATAACTGAATGCTGGTGATACAAAACAATACTGAGCGAAAATCAGCGATGGGTGGGCCTGTCTCATAAGTCTTTCTTGCGAGTGGTACCACTGTGTCTTAGAAAGACAAACGTAATCGTCTTACAAGCCGCCAGACATCGTCTTGCAAGTTGCCAGATATTAAAAACACGATTGCAACGTCTATGTTACTGTCACAGTCGGTCTTGATTCTACAGGTTCTCACAAACATCGCTAACGATACCCATGTTAAAAACTATACAAGTCTTATAAATCGAGGTATGGCATTACCTCCAAACGAAGTGGTTTCTTCAAACAAATACTGACACTCAATATAGACGGTGATTGCTGGAGTGTGTATTAACAGACCAACAGTGCGGTTACACGTCACTGACAGAGTAAAATAGTTCAAATGGCTCTGAACACTATGGGACTTAACATCTGAGGTCATCAGTCCCCTAGACTTAGAACTACTTAAACCTAACTAACCTAAGGACATCACACACACCCATGCCCGTGGCAGGATTCGAACCTGCGACCGTAGCAGTCGCACGGCACTGGACTGAAGCACCAGAACCGCTCGGCCACCACGGCCGGCTGACAGAGTAAGCACGTAATAAAATCACCAAACCTAGAAAGTGATTTGGCTAAGGAACATGATTTGAAGCTGGTGTTTGTAACTCCCTCATGCCACCGCTAGATATTTCTCCAGCATTTGTAACGCACTCTGTCTCAATACCAGGTCAGAGGTTCTGTGATATATCCACTGGGTTATGAGAATGATCACATACAGTAGATGGTGTGCTGATTGAGGTTGTACGAAATGTACACAAACTTTTCAGATCTCTAGTGTTATGATTTCTGGTAAAAATGCTGTCTGCAACTTGCAATCAAGTCTTTCCATTCAACCACATACCTGCGTTGGACCCTATGGATGATTACAGGCATTACTGAATCATATTCGTGGCACTCTCATATCTCGAAACGAGTCACCGTTTTCGTACCTGTCTGCTACAATAAAATTCCAACGTGGTTTTAGATAGTCCCTATGCATCCTGCAACTGCTCCTCAAACTCTGCCCTGCCATCCCTGCAGCTTTGCGCATGTGATCGTTCCAATTTGAGTCGGAACTGAGCAGAAGTCGCAGAGAGCTACATGTACCACATTCTGCAACCCATGGAGAAATGGGCTAAGTTGAGTTAGTATGACAGGAGTGTGTTTTGGCCATTTGGTTCCATAGTTCCGGCAACTGTGTACGATGTGTAAGGTCAGCGCCAAATGAAGACCGCTCCTGCAACACGAGGTAGTATAAAAGACAGTACGAACAGTTACGGTGGTGTTTCTTGTCGGGAAAATTAGGAAGACTCAACATCATACAGGAACTGCAGACCGAAGCAGATCTGCGTCCCTCAGGTTCCATTCACGTCTGTCACCCCAACATTCTAACGTCGTTATTCTGTACCATCCAACAGAGAAAAATTACGAACTATAAAACCACCGCTAACTTCATCTGATAGAGGTCTTGATAATATTTTTACCGAATCTCTCTCTTCCGATATATCAGAAACAAACACCGTATGCATGCCAGCATCGAGCATATGCGACGATCCTATTAAATATACAGGTACTGATCCATTGGAGCAGGCGGCCAGTGATCGAAGCCGCTTGTACAGACCAGTGTAAAGTGCCAATGCCCATACTGTAGGACGAGGAGGACCATATACTATCAGTCGCAAGAGAAACTCCCTGTGACCCTGTGTTGTTGTTTGAAACATTGTTTTTTTCTGCTGTAACACGCTTTTTACACTGCCATAGATTTAGTTTTCTCTGCCACAACTTCGAGGTCTGTGTCAGGTTCTAAACTGACATTGACACGTTTCGATCCACTGGACGTCGCATGGTGTAAGTCATGTTGGTGCTGCTGCTACCAGACACACACACACACACACACACACACACACACACACACTGGATGATTGACATAAAAGACAGTCAGAACATAATGAAACTGAAAGAGTTTTGCGGCATTGTGGAGGGTTTCCAAACTGCTGTCCGAAGGTAATTGATGGCCTCTACGTTTAAACTCATCTGTCACAGTGATGAGATAGCTGATAGCTCTGTGTTCCGTTTCCATTGATTCCTCGTACTGCAGTCATACACGCGATCACTGTTTCGGTGCTGGCCATTCCCGCTTTGTGTTGTCCCTTCACCAAGACTCTTTCTCTGTCTCAAACAAGCGATGTCAGTCAATTATTATGTGGTAATCAACAGTGTACTACTGGACGGATGGGATGAAAAAGACACCATCGATGTACTCTAATAATAAGCATCGCAGTTGATAGTGTGAACAATTTTAGCAATTTTACCATAATTTCAACATCAACCAATGACATCCCAATTTCAGTATCATCGTTAAACCGCCCCTCCTTTACTTTGTGAGTACCATTGCGAGTGTAGATAGATGACCGTGCAGTACATCCATTCATTGTTAATTCTCGAACATATATATCAAAGTATACCAGACAGCGATCTACATATTTCTAGCACTTCGAGCATAGTGCGTAATTTATGATCTTTTTCTATGCGGATGGGAGTCACAAAGCATACTCGCATTCTTAGGATAAAGTTAGAGGTTAAACGATCTCCTCGCATTGTCTTTGACAAACCTACGCTGCAGCACTGTCACCGATTTAATCTGCAACTGACCAGAAGTAGACTGCTACATTCCACTGCTCGTGAAGGAATGGAGTGTTCCCAGTCCATAACTGCTGTTCCGCACCCATCCAAGTGCACAAGATTTCTCCAGATGCGTGCCTGTCGAGGAGGTTAGCACCCCTTATCGATGTATAGTAGTAGATATGAAAGTGTTGTGATGTAATAGCGGAGGGTTAAGAAGAACAAGAAACGGGTGGTTTATATGTGTAATGGAGCTTCAGACGAACGGAGTTCGAAGCATTTTACGTAAATCAACTATATTATCAATTCTAAAGTATTGTTTTAGTGTCTGGGATCAGTACGAAGAAGGTATTGGTAAGAGAGAATGTAAACACATGCACTCCTAAGCCTACACGGTTCTGCACTTAAAACAGGTTATAATGTTAGATCATTGTAGTTTCCGACCTGTTAGTCATGAGGGATGCAACGCTGTTAATATTCCAATGTAAGAAATATATTTCCACACATATATCCTTCTTGCAGGTTTCTCTACCATAAACTATGGTGTCAAACTGTAAAATGAAAAAAAAACACTTCCTTAAAGCATCGATTCTGTGTGATACATGCACAATATAGCTTCCCAGAGGTGTATAGCGTCCACTGTTCTTATCCAATCATGGTTCAGAAATTATACTATGCTCACATGAGTCTTATAGAAAATAATCGTTGGTAATGGATAATACCTCTTACAAGGAAACAGACAAACGCATAGCAGCGGCGTTTGCCATGTGAAATTACAAGTCATCCCACCGCTAACTCTGCAAACAGGACACCTGTCAAGCAGATGTATACACGGGATTGCAGTGCCTCACAAATTCCTGCAGCTAACTTAGAATCACCTTAGTTATAAAACTGAAGCCTCAATTTTATACCCGAGATGCCACAGGGGAATGGAGTACGTCGCATAAATCTTCGTTTGTTTAGAGGAACGTGTCGAAACAGGATGGTCACGTTTCATCACACATGAGATGGAAGATAACGATCGCAAGTAGACGGTGGTCCAAGTCACACACAGAACACGCGGTTGTGTACGAGTCAAACACAGGCTATGTCACAAACTGATGCACCCTGACAGAAAAACGGAGGCAGATGGTTCTCTGTTTCTCCAAGAAAGCGTCAGAGACAGCAGTCAGCTCATGTGTATCACCATTACCTCAATAGACATAGAGTAGAATGCTGCCTCGACGAAAAAAGACACTGTTTCCCTGGTTCCCGGTGCTTTCATGCCAACGTTTTCTCATTTTTTTTCTCTTGCTGTCGTATACTCGTTCCCGCGTACAAAAATTATTCTGCGCCAACCAGAAGACGCCTTTGCACCATGGGGAATAGATCAAGTCTTTGTACAACAGTTTGGAGAGTGATCTCAGTTTGCTGAGGGTACTCTGGTCATGCGACGGGCCAGTGTGTGTGAGGGTAGTTGACTTGTGACCATCAGCTGCGGTGGATGACCGCCTGACCTCGCGGGATATATCTAGTGCTGGGAGGAGTGTATACAGTGCATGTGCTTATGGTTCAAATGGCTCTGAGCACTATGGGACTTAACTTCTGAGGTCATCAGTCCCCTAGAACTTAGAACTACTTAAACCTAACTAACCTAAGGACATCACACACATCCATGCCAAAGGCAGGATTCGAACCTGCGACCGTAGCGGTGCTTACGCCATCTGTCTTCACGGTCTATGTACGAGTGTGTGGTAATCGATAGCTGTATGCAGAATGCAGAAGTGGTGTATTTGTATGGTGCAGGATATGAATTGTGTGTTTACTGCATCGATATGATGTGTGTGGTGACGTAGCTGGGTTGGAGATCGGTTTCACACTAAAATATTCAAGCTCTCGTCGACAGTAGCAGAGCAGTGTAATTGAGGAAATTGAGGAAGTGCCTTTCCATATTTGATGATCTGTAGACAACTTTTGCAAGGTATAACTGTCAGTGCAATATGTCAATCTGTGCAAAATAGTTTTTTCGCTGAAAGTCTCATCTGCAGAAAATGGCGGACAGTGCTCCCACACCAGCAGCAGTATTGTATCCTGCCTACTCGTCAATTATAGGGTGTCTAGGAAACCTGCTTTCTCGGATTGATAGACAACAATTCAAGCAAATCGTATTAATGATTTTTATTACAGAAAATAAATAACAATACTTAAATTTGAGAGATACAAATGTGTTGCAAGCGAAGGGCGACATGCAAAACAAACAATGTTCTTCAATATATACAATTCCTCAGTGGCTGGTCTTGAAGTGGCTAATCTGAATTCTGCTGTAGAAATGAGCCGCGACCAGTCGGCGCAGCGCTTATATCCTCTTCCCATAGAGGGTGCTGCCGTCACGTTGTCGTCCAGGGAAGGGATTGGTCAGCGTGCAATTGGCAGATGTCTTCTTCACAGCTCTCTCTGCTCTTTCGTTTGCGACTGGCGTGCCGTAACATACCTCCTCCTCAAAGTGACGGACCGTCGTCGTATAGGGAGCTTGACAACGGCGGGTGAGGCAGGAGTGTGGATACTTTGAGGGAATGGAAGTTGTGGCTGCAGGGGACGTCAGGCTTCCAGTCGTACCCCGCCATACACCCTTCGCTCTGGAGGAAACATCCCCCGGAAAACGACCAGAAGGGTACGCGTCCACCTGAGGCCGATAGCAAGATGCAGAAGGTGTAGGCTGCTGCGGCGTGGGCGGGCCCAGCTCCATCATTAGGACGAGAGGAGGCGGAAGAGGTGAGGGCTCCGTCTCCATGAGGTAGTCCTGCGGTGTCGTGATGACACCCCCTGGTGTCTGCTGTGGCTATAAAGTCTTTGGTATCCGTGAATATGGGGGAACAGATACAGAAGGATCGCCGTGCACATGACAGTGGTGAATTTGATTGTGATGTCGGCGCTACCATCCGTCTGGGCCTGAAATGAGACACATGCACGCGCCAAGTGACGAAGGATCTCGGCTCGCACCCAGCGTCTGCTGCCGCTAAAAATCCAACATCGTGCGGTGCGAAGCGATACTTGTGGCTTTCCTTCAGTGCCGGCTGCTGAGGAGGGTGGAGCAGTGTCCGATGGCAGCGGCCGTCAGGCAATTCCGCCGGCGATGGTTAATCTCGATGATGCGAACGATATGAGACGAGAAATAGTTGCAGTGCTTGATGCATGGTGTGTTCGGTTCGAAGAAACGATGCACTAGTTAGATGCTGTTATGCCATTGCGTTCACAGAATGTCTCAAATTCATTTGACGTGAACTAGGGTCGTTGTCCAACACTATGACTTCAGGCAAATCTTCAAGGCAAAAGACAGAGGCCAACACGTGAATTGTGCTACGTGACTTTGGCACAGCAAAAGGAATTTGCTATAAGGGTCTGCCACAATCAACCAGCGAGTGTTAGAAAATGGTCCCTCAAAGTCTATATGCACACGTTGCCATTGTGGCTGCGACATAGGCCAAGCAGAGAATTTTTGTGGCGGAGTGGACTGACTTTCCACACATGCGTGACACTGTGAGTCATCTGTTTTATTTGGGTGTCTATACCTGCCAAGTACAGTGCCGACGCGCTAACTGTTCCGTACGAACAATCCCCCAGTGTCCTTGGTGAAGTAACTGCAACACTTCCTTTCGCAAAGCTTCAGGGATCAACACACGTGATTGTCCACTGTCATTTTCAACAAGAATCACACCTTGCTGTATAGCGAGGCTATCCCAACGTGCAAAGTATCGGCTCACTAATGAGTTCTTTATGCTATGCAAAGAGCAAGGCCAAGATGTGCGAATGTATTTTAGCAAAATGTTCAAATCTGAATCAGCTTCCATGGCCTGTGCAATTTTCTGATAGTTCAGAGGAAAGGATTGAAGCAATTCAGAATCATGAGCATCGAAGTGACAACAAGTTGCAGCAGAAGCGTCAAAGTCTGTATTAGGGCCAGTCGGAAGACATGAAAGTGCATCCGCATTATCATGTTGAGCTGTCGGACGATACACAATTTCGTACTAATATTGAGACAGCAACAATGACCATCTTTGCAATTTTTGGGCAGTTCGTACAGAAACTGGCTTCATGGGATGAAATAAGGACTGCAATGGCTTGTGATCCGTTGTTAAGTAGAATGTTCTGCCATGCAAATAGTGGTGGAATTTGGTGACACCATACACAAGACCCAGTGCCTCTTTCTCTGTTTGTGCGTAGTTACTCTGAGATTTGGCTAGCACTTTCCATGCGAAAGTGCGAAAGCAATAGGCCTGTCTTTACCACCAGATCTGTGCGAAAGCACTGCACCAATTCCGTAAGAGGAAGCGTCAACTTGCAACACAACTGGTAGGATCACTGAGCAATGCATCTTTAAGTTTTTGAAAAGCTTCTTGGCACTCATCTGTCCAAACAAAAAGGGGACATTCTTGCGATGTAGGCGATGCAATGGAGCTGCGATTTGTGCAGCTTTCGGTATGAACCGAATATGATAGTTCATTTTCCCCAAAACTAAATGCAATTCTGTGACATTGCGAGAAACTGGCAGGTCAGGGATGGCTAGAAAATGTGACTGAGGAGGATTTATACCTTGATTGTTTATGATACGACCAAGATACTGCAACTCAGGTTTTAAAAAATCACTCTTGTCCAGTCTACACTTCAGTCCTGCATCAGATAACACACAAAACAAAATACGCAAATTTCAAATATGTTCTTCAGGTGTACGACCTGCTACAATATCGTCCACGTAGTTTGAACAGTTTGGTACTTGAGCAGCCAGCTGTTCCAAATACCGTTGGAAAATAGCGGGTGCGGAAGCACTCCCAAAAGGCGAACACAAATATTCAAACAAGCCCAAATGAGTGTTCACAACACACATTTTGAGATTCTCCATCAAGTGATATTTGAAGTTATGCGTCGCGCAAATAAATTCGTGAAAAGTAACGACCAGTGCCTAACCTGTCTATGAGGTCCTCTGGGCGTGGCAGTGGGTAAGTATAAATCACAGTTTGTGGGTTGACTGTAGATTTAAAGTCAACACAGAGGCGAATGCGACCTGAAAGCTTGGGGTACAAAACCACTGGACTTGCCCATTCACTAGTTTATATGGCCACAATAACTCCGATATCTTGCAATTCTTCAAGTTCGGCAGCGACTTTGTCCCCTAATGCAATGGGAACAGGTCTGGCCCAGCAAAATTTCGGCTGAGTATTGTCTTTGATAGTAATATGTGCGACAAAAATTTTACCCTTGCCTAAACCTTCAGGAAAGAGGTAAGGGAATTCTACACTGTCTTTTGAATTGAACGCAGTCACTGACAACACATTGTCCTGAATTTTAAAGCCAAGCAAATCAAACGAATCAAGGCTAAATATATTCTCACAATCGCGTGATTGTAGCACCGTAAAAGTCACAGTTCGCGTATGCAAACTATACATGGCAGGCAAAGTACATTTTCCGACTGTCCATTATAAGCCGTCAGTTGCGTGCTAGTTTTAGAAAGGCGTATTTGACGATCTGTAAACCACTTTTGCAGTGTGAGTGCAATACAGGGTGTTACAAAAAGGTACGGCCAAACTTTCAGGAAACATTCCTCACACACAAAGAAAGAAAATGTGTTATGTGGACATGTGTCCGGAAACGCTTACTTTCCATGTTAAAGCTCATTTTATTACTTCTCTTCAAATCACATTAATCATGCAATGGAAACACACAGCAACAGCATGTACCAGCGTGACTTCAAACACTTTGTTACAGGAAATGTTCAAAATGTCCTCCGTTAGCGAGGATACATGCATCCACCCTCCATCGCATGGAATCCCTGATGCGCTGATGCAGCCCTGGAGAATGGTATATTGTATCACAGCCGTCCACAATACGAGCACGAAGAGTCTCTACATTTGGTACCGGGGTTGCGTAGACAAGAGCTTTCAAATGCCCCCATCAATGAAAGTCAAGAGGATTGAGGTCAGGGGAGCGTGGAGGCCATGGTACTGGTCCGCCTTTACCAATCCATCGGTCGCCGAATCTGTTGTTGAGAGGCGTACGAACACTTCGACTGAAATGTGCAGGAGCTCCATCGTGCGTGAACCACATGTTGTGTCGTATTTGTAAAGGCACATGTTCTAGCAGCACAGGCAGAGTATCCCGTATGAAATCATGATAACGTGCTCCATTGAGCGTAGGTTGAAGAACATGGGGCCCAATCAAGACATCATCAACAATGCCTGCCCAAACGTTCACAGAAAATCTGTGTTGATGACATGATTGCACAATTGCGTGCGGATTCTCGTCAGCCCACACATGCTGATTGTGAAAATTTAGAATTTGATCACGTTGGAATGAAGCCTCATCCGTAAAGAGAACATTTGCACTGAAATGAGGATTGACACATTGTTGGATGAACCATTCGCAGAAGTGTACCCGTGGAGGCCAATCAGCTGCTGATAGTGCCTGCACACGCTGTACATGGTACGGAAACAACTGGTCCTCCCGTAGCACTCTCCATACAGTGACGTGGTCAACGTTACCTTATACAGCAGCAACTTCTCTGACGCTGGCATTAGGTTATCGTCAACTGCAAGAAGAATTGCCTCGTCCATTGCAGGTGTCCTCGTCGTTCTAGGTCTTTCCCAGTCGCGAGTCATAGGCTGGAATGTTCTGTGATCCCTAAGACGCCGATCAATTGCTTCGAACGTCTTCCTGTCGGGACACCTTCGTTCTGGAAATCTGTCTCGATACAAACGTACCGCGCCACGGCTATTGCCCCGTGCTAATCCATACATCAAATGGGCATCCGCCAACTCCGCATTTGTAAACATTGCACTGACTGCAAAACCACGTTCGTGATGAACACTAACCTGTTGATGCTACGTACTGATGTGCTTGATGCTAGTACTGTAGAGCAATGAGTCGCATGTCAACACAAGCACCGAAGTCAGCATTACCTTCCTTCAATTGGGCCAACTGGCGGTGAATCGAGGAAGTACAGTACATACTGACGAAACTAAAATGAGCTCTAACATTGAAATTAAGCGTTTCCGGACACATGTCCACATAACATCTTTTCTTTATTTGTGTGTGAGAAATGTTTCCTGAAAGTTTGGCCGTACCTTTTTGTAACACCCTGTATAGCGATCTGTTCAAAATAGTTTTGCCACTGAAAGTCTCGTCTGCAGAAAAACATGGCGGACAAAACAACAAGAATGCTTTTATGATTAACGTTCTTTTCACAAGCATGCGCAGACATGTTGAAGGTTTTTAGCGGTGACAACATGATGTAATGCAGGGCTTCACAACGTGTGGTCCGCGGGTCCCTTAGGGGTCCGCCGGCTCTTTCTAGGGGGTCCGCGGCCATCTTTCACCAAATCGTGTAAAATAATGAGTAACATTATTGAATAAAAATGTGAAAATCAAATTCATCACTATTTTTTTTTCGTGTCAAAAACATGTGTACTTTTACTTCAGGACGTATTCCCAAGCAGCCTTTGCGGTTCCTAAGTGAGAACCCTGAAAGGGTACAGTACCGCCCGACACTGAAAATAGGTACAACATACTTCATTATTTTTGTCAGAACAACACATTGTTTTGTAAAATAACTCAATTTCAATTAATACAGCGAAGCCGGATACCAGTGTGGGAAAGAATGACAATTTATTTGTTTAATTGATCACATGTGCACTCCCACAAAGCAAATCCCTACATCCAGTTTGGTGAGATCTGTGAAATGAATGAATGTATGGTCGTCTGCTAACCGCAGATAGTGAATGTGAATATACGATCATGTTTGAGACGATCCTTTGGCCACCTTTGGTGGGACCAAAGAGATGAAATTAACCTGAGCTTTGAGTGCCTGAAATGTGGCTGACCAATATGGTAGCATGGTCTTCCCCCACCTCGAGTTAGGTGCGGGATGACCTGGAGAACGGCCATGTTTCAGCACTCTGCCGCTGGATCTTGTGCTGTTATGACCTGTTTTAGTTGTGCTCCGTAATGACGAAAGAGTGAAGACATGGTATGCATGTGGAATATTTAAGAGTAGTTTGAAATAATAATTTCTCTATTTCAGGAACTTTTGTGGGGAGAATTAAATGTCAGGCAGGTAATATTAATGGGATTGTAGTAATCTTCGGAAGTGACCAATGGTCACAATGAAACCACGTGTAGCAATAAGTTGAAATACGTCCGTGTGCTTAAGTTAAGCTGAATTACTAGCGTGTGTACAATAAGTTGAAATATTTAAGAAATAGCGTGTGTACCATAAGTTGAAATATTTAAGAAATGGCGTGTGCAGGACTTGAAATTAGAGACGAGTACTTCTACGTGGTGAGTACTGTGTGAGTCTCAAACTGTGTATGAGACAAAAGATAAAGAGAAGTACTCGTCCATGGTATCAGTTGAGGACTCGCGTGTGTGATGAATACGTTCTTAATATTACTTTGCGTGATATGATTCCGTGTGACGCTAGATTCAAACTCTGAGAGAGAAGCAAGGTGAGTCGGCCGTCTATCCAGCAACGCCACTTGGCTTGCATTGCACAGGAAGACGTGCAAATATCTCCAGAGTTCATAGTAGGAAAGTAGAATTACAAAGTGGGGCAGTGTCGTATGAAACTGGGATAAATACCAATTGAAGTGGGAAAGCTGAAAGTGATAGTGTTGTGACTATTTAGTGTTTTGTATTTCTTATTGCAGTGTGATGCATGTCATGTAATTTGGGTATGAGTGGTTTGCATGGGAGAGTGGCAAGGTAGTTTCAAAAGATTATTGGGTTATGCTTGTTGCTTCTGTATCGCTCGATCTGGAGGAAAGTTTCGTGATGATGATTGTGAGAGTCGAAGTGTGAGATATAATAAAAGATCCACCATCCTATCCAGAAAGTGCACTGTAGCGTTAAATAATTACGAGACCATAATATAGAGATTCACCAATGTAAAGCCATGCCCACTGGGCGGAATTTCTCATGTGTTATTGTTGTAGGTTATAGAATTTGTGTGTTTAGGTTAGAGAATTTATCGGAATAAATAAGATAGTGAAAAGAAAAAGATTGGTGGACTTTTCCTTCGAATTGTATGTTGTCATTATGTCCCGAATTTATAATGTGTGCGCCATTCATATTCAGTGCGATGGCCACGTGTTGACAAAAGCCGTTAAATAAAAGACAAAAAGGAAATGTGGTATTGCCAGTGCGTAGTGTACAGTCAGAGTTCTGTAAATTACTGATAGTCAGATGCGTGTTTCCGTTGCGTATTAATCATATAGGAGGATAACTTGTAACTTAAGTGTGAGTACTAGAGTTCATGTTACTCGATAAATAAGAATGAATCCACTCGCTTGGCAGACCACTCATCTTGCAGGCCTGACTGCTTGATGCCACAGTATGAGCAAGGCATGTGGGTGCCTCTCAACCCATACACAGTTTAGTGCCGGAGAATGCGGCTTCTCTGATCGACTGTTTCGCAACAGTACGGGGGATCAAGGCGCTAGATGCGCTGAAACCTTTTACGCATGCGCCGAGCGAGCTTTGTCGACCAATCACCGTGCTCGCTGGCACGTATGTGGCCCCAGGCATCATTAAATGTTAAACTTGCTTTGTCAGTGCACTACCTATTTCATAAGTCGTTTTTTGACCAGTTTGTTACTTCTAACATGGATCGGTGGCTGAAGTCAGGATCATTGAAGAAGGGTACAGTCTCTCCATCGCCTTCACAACAAGGGAAGTTTCCAGTTGAAATGAATGAGGAGGGAGGACGACGAAAGGAAGAACAATCACAAGAAGCTCCACAGCCAGATTTATTATGTGAAAACGCTGCAAGTGCTCCATTGGTTGCAATATCCTGTGGAAGTGGAATAACCAAGAAGCGTAAGTATAACGAAAGCTATATAGAAACAGGCTTTATGGAAACAAAGGAGGGTAAAGCTCAGTGTGTAATTTGTGCGCGAGTCCTTCCGAGCAGTTCAATGGTTCCAGTTAAATTGCACAGTCATTTTCAAGGTACTCCCCCGGATTTCCAGGCTAAAGACATCGATTTTTTCAAAAGGAAGAGTGCTGAATAGCAGCTTCTCAGCATTGCATCAAAACTCATGCAAAAACAATTAATGAAAATTCATTAAAAGCTTCTTTCTTGGATAGTTATCGAGTGGCAAAAACAGCCAAAGCTCATACCATTGCAGAAAATCTCATAAAGCCGTGTTGTTATGATCATTGGGAACGTGGCACTTGCATTAAGAAGCTTTCATTTCCCATGGGTTTCGTTCTGAAATTTAAAGTTACTGTGCTCTTGACTGACTAGGGGTCCGCCATGGATTTTCGACTGAAGAAGGGGTCCGCCAGCTGAAAAGGTGGGGAAGCCCTGATTCTAATGTTTACCGGTTCTGAGACGTATGTTGCAAACAGGACGTTATGATTTCCGGAAAGGGTAACACATGATGGATGGGATACCTCTGCCGGCCGGTGTGGCCGAGCGGTTCTAGGCGCTTCAGTCTGGAAACGCGCGACCGCTACGGTCGCAGGTTCGAATCCTACCTGGGCATGGATGTGTGTGATGCACTTAGGTTAGTTAGGTTTAAGTAGTTCTGAGTTCTAGGGGACTGATGACCTCAGATGTTAAGACCCATAGTGCTCAGAACCATTTGAACCATTTTTGGATACCTCATTAGCACCATCAGGAAGAATGCATTTGTTGTTATTCTGGGATATTTTCGTAAACTGGTCCTGTTAGGACAAAAATTTCCATGCAGCTGAGACATCATGAAAGCTCCTACAACAAAAGCATCTGTTAACTATTTCTACAGAACATTACGATTTCCGGGAAGTATTGATATGTAATGGACGAGCTGTCTCATTAGGATCGCTAGGAAGACTGTATCCTGTGTTACATTTTCATAAACAGTTTCTGAAAGCATTGCAAAATATTTATACAGCGCGTTCAGAGGGTCACATGGCTGTTATTTACATAGACGTGAGACGTCAGTATAACACTGATGACCTATTAGCTGCACCTGCGAGGTTGGGTCGCTAGGCAAACATCTCGTTTGGCAATTAGGCCGGCACTGGACCTGCAGGTATGAAGGTGATGCATCAGGTAGCATCTCATCTGAGTCAGGGCGATTCAAGATTTCGGAGAAATATTCTCCCCATTTTTCTATAATTCTTTCCTTGTCATTTATCATGTTGCCGTTCTTATATCTAATGAAAAAGTTTCGGCTCTGAAATACACGTTTTCGATTTTTGAAACATCGGAAAAACTGTCTTGGAGTCTTGTTGTGGCTCTCTGCCTCAACTTGTTGCAATAAACTGGTTAGATGTGTTCTCTTCTCTGTGCTTAGGATTCAGTTCATCTCCCTTCTGCTGTTGAGAAGATATTCCCTTTTCTGCTCATTCTCCCGGTCAGCCAGCCACTTCTTCCTTGTCTTCCTTCTCTTTTTTGTAGCCTTCTGCCATGTTTCTTTGACCCATTTTCTCTTCTTAATTCTCTTCTTTCTTCCCAATTACACAGTACCGCGAAATTTACTTGCTTCCATTTTTCCTCCACGTTCTCTCTTGCTTTCTGGTTTTCAAGCGCCTAACACGGTTTTTTATTTCTACAGCATATTGCTCTTTAATTGTACTTTATCACAGTTTGCAACATTCGAAGCAGATTCTAGTGTTTCCTTCTTCTTCTAATGCATGTAGGTGAACATCATTTTAAGTGTATATACAACCAGGACGTGGTGTCATGCACAGTCATCATCTCTATACGACCTGACCTGGCTATAGCGCTGGTCCACCAAGATGTGAGCTATCTGGTTGGTAGTTTTCCCATCCGGTGAGCACAAGGTCCTCTTATGTATTCTCTTGTCTTCGAAGTAAGTCGAACTTACTGTCAGGTTCTTTGGGATAACTAAGCTGATCATCCTCTGACTATTCTCATTGGTCTCATTATGGAAGTTTTGCCTTCCTATAGTTAGTATATAGAATTCTTCTTTTACCACTTTTCCATTAAAATCTCCAGGAACTATCTTGATGTTTCTAGCTCGTCATAGAATTCTTCCTTTTCTTAATCTGTTTTGTCTTGTGTCAGGGCGTGAACGTTGGATAAGTGTGATGTCGCCACTTGGTTTCCGAGTACTATGTAGGACATTCTTTTGTTAACAGCTTTGAATTCTTTAACTGAATCTCCTATTTTGTCATGTATTACAAAACCAGTGCAGAATTCACGTGTATCTACACATACCACATAAAATAAATACTATGTATTCACCTCCTTTGTGAGTACCCTCATCCAGCCATCTTGTCTCTTGTATTGCCTACAAGTCCAGTTTATATCACTTAATTTCTGAGACCATAGGGTGGATAGCTCTTGGTCTTTCTAGGGTTTCAAAATTCCAATATCCAAAATTAAAATTTCCAAATAATAGTCCATTTTCCCTTAACACCTTTCGTTTTCTATTGTATCTTTTAGGGCAAGTTTGTGATCCGTAACAAAGATCTTTTCTCGGGATTGGGTTGGTAGCCGAATTCCCGACCCCCTCCTTTAACCCGGCTTGGGATTGGTATTGGCTGTCACAAGGTCGCTAGCAGAGAAACAATAATATTAATAATAATTAGCCTTTGTCCGTACTATAAAAATACAACAGTCGTTCCAGGCAATCTCAATTCCTAGCCTATACTATTAGCAACAATTTCGACCCCAAGCTGAGGCTTAAGTTTTGTTTTGAGAATGATAAAGACATTTCAGGTTATTTGGAGGATGTGTCCTTATATCACATGATATGAAGAGGATTTTTGAGACTGGAAAAAAATAAAGAACACAATATGGTTTAAACTCGTGGACGTGAGTACGCTAATATTTATTTACATCCTATCAGAGATTCGTCTTTTCTTTTAAAAAAAATGGCGCAAACACCAAAATGACTGATGTTTGAGCCTCGGAGATAAAATATAATTCAAGACGTCTATTTATTCACTGTTTTCCTGGTAATTTATCGTTCACATCAGAATACCTACAAATATACTCAGTTTTACCTACTTTTAAAAGCGTTTGCTCACTAAAAAAAGAAAAGAAACTGCATTATATTAGGAATTTTTAACTTTCATTGTAAGTAGTTTTTGCACCAAAGTCAGCATTTCAGGTCTCACAGGCGTTACTTTGTGATTCTGCATTGTGGCCTAGACTCTCTGCAAACTCAAAAGTGTTTTACAGTATTCGAAAATAACTGAGAGTATTATGCAATTACTTAAATAGGCATCCTGTGATGTCTGAGTAGACCAAACGAAACTAACAGTACCGGTATTGAATTGTGAGACTTATGACAGACTAAATGAGATAAGCAATTACATGCGTTTCACCATAAAACTTCACTTATACCACTTAGAAACTGAAATTCATGTTGTCACGTCGAAACCACAGTCAAGTCCAAATCCGCAGGCAAAGTCGTCAACGGAGAACAACACTTAAAACTAAAAGAATGTTTATTAGTGACAGAAATATACAGCTATAACAGAATTCAACTCATGGATGGAGTGTGCAACAATTTACACAGAAATTAATTATCCCGGAATGCTGGTGTTTATACTAACATCGGATATTCCAGAATATACATACATTACAAACATAAGGTGTTTCAAGAACATTTTAAAAACGATAAATGATGAATAACAAATAATAGCTGGTGGTCGGGTATAAACTGGCAACATGCAGCACGCCATCGACCAATGGTAACCAGTATGCTACACTGCGTGCGCCATGGCACACGGCAATATGATCGTATCTTCGTAGATGTTAACAAAACTGTAGATAAACCACTGGCTAAAATGCATATATTTCACGTTTGTCAGCGCAACAAGAATGCAATTTGTCATAGGTGTGCCATGAATGGAGGAAAACGGAAGAGTCAAAATACTATCTCTTTCCGTATTAGGGTTATCACTTTCTTTTTCTATTGCAGATGCGGGGGTGGGACGGAAGTATATCCATTGTCATAACGACGAAGCAACACAGGCAAAAAAGCAGTATTCGGACATTTTTAACTGCCGTGTGTCATTGTTAATCTGGGCTGCGAGAATCTGGTATCCGTGTAGTTGCATGTGCCTTGCTTTTATTTTTTACCGGTCAGTACATGGAACCGCTTAGAGGAAGTGAATGAATAGATGATCTATTTTTTAATTTTTTTCTGAATTTCCGCCTCAAATTTGACGACCGCCAAATTTCGGCGCCCTAGGTGTCCGTCAATCTCGCCTCTCCGGTAGAGGCGGGAATGCCTGTGAGTCGTAACAAAAGGTCCCCCACCACTTCGGTTACTCCACGGCGCGGCAGCTGACTAGCCGCGAAGTGAGTCGGCAGTTTCAGTGAGTTCCCCGAACGCGAAGAAAGCGACGCTGAGCATAACGTCCGTCACGGGCGGAATCGTGAGGCTACGAGGAGAACCGTGTCGCTGCCAAGCACTCTCGTTAACATTCCTGTGTAATCTTTCGCTTCGCGATGGCGTATATGAAGGTCTGAGAGGTTCTACACATCTGCACTCATGATGAAGACTTTGCTGTCCAGTGCGCTGGAAAGGAACATCACAAACTTTTCCTGCAACCACCAGCGACTGGGCGGGAGGAACTGCAGGACAGCAGCTGACGTACTACACGTTTCCATTGGCGTTCGAGAAATTTATTAAGCTTGTGATGGACGGCCTGCTTTTCGGCTTGTAAAAATAACCCTTCTTTCCATGTCTGCAGGTGAAAATAAACCAAAACTGCTTGTACGTCGGTTCTAGGCGCTTAGTCCGGAACCGCGCTGCTGCTACGGCCGTAGATTCGAATCCTGCCTCGGGGATGGATGTGTGTGATGTCCTTAGGTTAGTTAGGTTTGAGTAGTTCTGAGTCTAGGGACTGATGACCTCAGATATTAAGTCCCATAGTGCTTAGAGTCATCTGAACCATTTTGCTTGTACGTGTTAAACGTAACGCTGACATTTAACTCCTAAATACTGTTTCATTGTACCTGTTGAGGAGTTAATGAATTATTTTGTTCTAAACAACCAGCTCAATGAGGTCAGGCTTAGTATTCCTTGAGATGACACAGAATATTGCTGTACTGAACAAAACCCTAACATGCTGGTTATATTGTCACAATTACCGATTTCAGTTGTGATTAACAGCCATCTTAAAAATGTACAGGTACAACTATATCGACATCAACATCTACACTCTGTAAGCTACTGTGAAGAGCAGGTTAGAAGGTACTTACCATTCTACCAAAATTAGGATTTCTTTCGTTCGATTGGCATATTCGCGACTTCGTAGTCACTACTTGAGCGACACGTAGGCAGCTATAACATATCCTAGCTTCTTTCCATCCCATTGGTTGTTAAAACTTCGTGGTAGGCTTTTGCGGGAAAGTTGGTGTCTATTTTCAAGCGTATGTCATTTCAAGTTTTACGGTTTTCTTGTGAGTCAAACAAATCTGTAAGTATTTGTGCTGCCTTTCTTTGCATACGTTAAGTACATTCCGATAATCCTATTTGGATCAGGTCTCACATATTAGAGTAGTATTACGTAGGAAATCTCCTTTCTTCAGTAATTGCATTTACCCAGTATCTTATCAATGAACCGAACTCTGGCACTTCTTTACCGACGATTTGATATCTTCACAAAATGTTACTCTTAGTTACACAGCACAAAAGAATTAATAGGTCGCTTTTTGAAAACCCATCATTTACGTCCATTGCGACACGTTGTTGTTGTTGTCGTCTTCAGTCAAGAGACTGGTTTGATGCAGCTCTCCATGCTACTCTATCCTGTGCAAGCTTCTTCATCTCCCAGTACCTACTGCAACCTACATCCTTCTGAATCTGCTTAGTGTATTCATCTCTTGGTCTCCGTCTACGATTTTTACCCTCCACGCTCCCCTCCAATACTAAATTGGTGATCCCTTGATGCCTCAGAACATGTCCTACCAACCGATCCCTTCTTCTAGTCAAGTTGTGATATAAGCTCCTCTTCCCCCAATTCTATTCAATACCTCCTCATTGGTTATGTGATCTACCCATCTAATCTTCAGCATTTTTCTGTAGCACCACATTTCGAAAGCTTCTATTCTCTTCTTGTCCAAACTGGTTATTGTCCATGTTTCACTTCCACACATGGCTACACTCCATACAAATACTTTCAGAAACGACTTCCTGACATTTAAATCTATACTCGATGTTAACAAATTTTTCTTCTTCAGAAACGCTTTCCTTGCCATTGCCAGTCTACATTTTATATCCTCTCTACTTCGATCATCATCAGTTATTTTGCTCCCCAAATAGCAAAACTCCTTTACTACTTTACGTGTCTCATTTCCTAATCTAATCCCCTCAGCATCACCCGACTTAATTCGACTACATTCCATCATCCTCGTTTTGCTTTTGTTGATGTTCATCTTATACCCTCCTTTCAAGACACTGTCCATTCCGTTCAACTGCTCTTCCAAGACCTTTGCTGTCTCTGACAGAATTACAATGTCATCGGCGAACCTCAAAGTTTTTATTTCTTCTCCATGGAATTGAATACCTACTCCAAATTTTTCTTTTGTTTCCTTTACTGCTTGCTCAATATACAGATCGAACAACATCGGGGAGAGGCTACAACCCTGTCTCACTTCCTTCCCAACCACTGCTTCCCTTTCATACCCCTCGACTATTATAACTGCCATCCGCTTTCTGTACAAATTGTGTCGGCACGAGTGGCCGTGCGGTTCTAGGCGCTACAGTCTGGAGCCGAGCGACCGCTACGGTCGCAGGTTCGAATCCTGCCTCGGGCATGGATGTGTGTGATGTCCTTAGGATAGTTAGGTTTAATTAGTTCTAAGTTCTAGGCGACTGATGACCTCAGAAGTTAAGTCGCATAGTGCTCAGAGCCATTTGAACCATTTTTTCTGTACAAATTGTAAATAGCCTTTCGCTCCCTGTATTTTGCCCCTGCCACCTTCAGAATTTGAAAGTGAGTATTCCAATCAACATTGTCAAAAGCTTTCTCTAAGTCTACAAATGCTAGAAACGTAGGTTTGCCTTTCCTTAATCTTTCTTCTAAGACAAGTCGTAGGGTCAGTATTGCCTCACTTGTTCCAACATTTCTACGGAATCCAAACTGGTCTTCCCCGAGGTCGGCTTCTATCAGTTTTTCCATTCGTCTGTAAAGAATTCGCGTTATTATTTTGCAGCTATGACTTATTAAACTGATAGTTCGGTAATTTTCACATCTGTCAACACCTGCTTTCTTTGGGATTGGGATTATTATATTCTTCTTGAAGTGTGAGGGTATTTCGCCTGTCTCATACATCTTGCTCACCAGATGGTAGAGTTTTGTCAGGACTGGCTCTCCCAAGGCTGCGACACACAAGTTCGAAATTTGGTTGTTCAAATGGTTCAAATGGCTCTGAGCACTATGGGACTCAACTGCTGAGGTCATTAGTCCCCTAGAACTTAGAACTAGTTAAACCTAACTAACCTAAGGACATCACAAACATCCATGCCCGAGGCAGGATTCGAACCTGCGACCGTAGCGGTCTTGCGGTTCCAGACTGCAGCGCCTTTAACCGCACGGCTACTTCGGCCGGCTCGAAATTTGGCTCGAAGGTGCCTACAACCGTCTTTTGTAACGGTGCAGAAGCAATGCGTCCTGTGAAGGCACTCTCAAGATCGGTGACGCTTGAAACAACATGGTTCCAGAGCTCAGAAGTTCGTGTGAGGTGGGTTAAGGATGTCTCATGAGCATCACATTTCACCACAGTTCCGCCCATCGCCATCGTGGACGTGTCACACCACGGGAAAGTCGTCACGCACACCCTTAACTGCCGGCCGGAGTGGCCGAGCGGTTCTAGGCACTACAGTCTGGAACCGCGTGACCACTACGGTCGTACGTTCGAATCCTGCCTCGGGCATGGATGTGTGTGGTGTCCTTCGGTTAGTTAGGTTTAAGTTGTTCTAAGTTCTAGGAGACTGATGACCTCAGAAGTTAAGTCCCATAATGCTCAGAGCCATTTGAACATGTCACCCTTTCTCTTAAGGCCTCTGCGATGGAGGTCAGAATCGCGACTCCCAACATTGAACTAACGCAGTGGTCCAGGGCAAAATTTCAGACACACTGCCGCTCAGTATTGAGATGGCATGGCCTTAGGAGGTGGCATAAAGGGCGTCAGTGGAACCAGCTGTTCCCTTGGGGTGTTCATTTACGAACATCTTCTGCTCGAAGACGAAGTTTGCAGTGCGATGTGCAACAAAACGACATTCTTGAGAACGTTTAACATGATCACACCCTCCAAACGATTCAGCCCGTCTCTAAGTGCGTCATGCGGCTGCAACCCAATTGAACGTGTTCCGACCCCGACGGAATTTAGTGCGACCACAGTTTCTGCTTACGTATACAATATGGAACCGCTAGGGACCTTTCGAAATCACTCGACAAAATTTGAAAGTGATTCAAAGCATCAAAGAGTGTTTATACTTTTTCAGTCCTGTCGTTTCGCACACTCCGGTGGCGCGATCATGGGAGGGAGGGGGGGGGGGGGGGGTGAGACATTGACACATGTGTGAATAAGATGGCGAAGGACCCCCTCTAAGAACTCTCCCCTCCCCCCCCTCTCGCCCCCCAGTTCGGCAACACCTTTCGTACCATCCACATATCTTTGTTGAAAACTTGTACCTGTACAGAGACTCCCCTTGGCGTTTTCCTAGATGTCTACAGGCAAGGAATTCCTTCGTCACACCTCAGATCCCGTATGCCTGGCAACAGACACTAAAGCAATAGTGTAGCCCCACTCAGCTGATGGGTGTCAAAGGTTTTGCCTCCCCACACGTGTCTAGGAAACGGTCTAGGCCAATTTCTGTACAGGAACATTTTGGAGGTACAGAACAGTGGATGGATGGCACTGAATGTGTTGCTGAACAGGATTGTCTTAGAGTGACACTTTATTTCACACATCAAAAAAAGCTTTGCATCACCCTGGTTCCCAAAACTCCTGAAGACAGACGTTGACTGTGGATATTGTATCACAGACACAGTCCCTTTGACTGTTCAGAGATGTCAGTAAACCTGCCTAAAGATGTAAACAACCACGCATGAGCAGTGCCTATTAGTCGGAGGGTGTCCGTCAGCCGATCAGTTCCAGTCATTCCGAAGGAGGTACACAGCTCGTGTTGTCTGTAGTTCAATCATGCCTAGACGGTCAATACCACGGTTCGATCGCGTCCGTATTGTTACTTTGTGCCAGGAAGGGCTCTCAACAAGGGAAGTGTCCAGGTGTCTCGGAATGAACCAAAGCGATGATGTTCGGACATAAAGGAGCTACAGAGAGACAGGAACTGTCGACGACATGCGTCGCTCAGGCCGCCTAAGGGCTACTACTGCAGTGGATGACCGCTACCTGAGGATTATGACTTGGAGGAACCCTGACAGCAACGCCACCATTTTGAATAATGCTTTTCGTGCAGACACAGAACGTCGTGTTGCGACTCAAACTGTGCGCAATAGGCTGCATGATGCGAAAGTTCACTCCCGACGTCCATGGCGAGGTCCACTTTTGCAATCACGACACCAGGCAGTGCGGTACAGATAGGCCCAACAACATGCCGAATGGACCGCTCAGGTTTGGCATCACGTTCTCTTCGCCAATGAGTGTCACATACGCCTTCAACCGGACAATCGTCGGAGACGTGTTTGGAGGCAATCCGGTCAGGCTGAACGCCTTAGACACACTGTCCAACGAGTGCAGCAAGGTGTAGGTTCCCTGATGTTTCGGGGTGCCATTATCTGGGTCCGATATACGCCCCTGGTGGTCATGGAAGGCGCCGTAACGGCTGTACGATACGTGAATGCCATCCTCCGACCGATAGTGCAACCATATCAGCAGCATATTGGCTAGGCATTCGTCTTCATGGACGACAATTCGCACCCCCATCGTGCACATCTTGTGAATGACTTTCTTCAGGATAACGACATCGCTCGACTGTTCTCCAGACATGAACCCTATCAAACATGCCTGGGATAAATTGAAAAGGGCTGTTTATGGACGGCTTGACCCACCAACCACTCTGAGGAATCTACGCCGAATCACTGCTGAGGAGTGGGACAATCTGGACCAACAGGGCCTTGTTGCACTTGTGGATAGTATGCCACGCCGAATATAGGCATGCATCAATGCAAGAGGACACGCTATTGGGTATTAGAGGTACCGGTGTGTACAGCAATCTGGAGCACCGTCTCTGAAGGTCTCGCTGTATGGTGGAACAACATGCAATGTGTGGTTTTCATGAGCAATAAAGAGGGTGGAGCCGGCCGGTGTAGCCGTGCGGTTCTAGGCGCTTCAGTCTGGAACCGCGTGACCGCTACGGTCGCAGGTTCGAATCCTGCCTCGGGCATGGATGTGTGTGGTGTGCTTAGGTTAGTTAGGTTTAAGTAGTTCAAGTTCTAGGGGACAGATGACCACAGATGTTAAGTCCCATAGTGTTCAGAGCCATTTGAACCATTTTTTGAAAGAGGGTGGAAATGATGTTTATGATGATCTCTATTACAATTTTCTGTACAGGTTCCAGAACTCTCGGAACCCAGGTGATGCAAAACTTTTTTTGATGTGTGCATTTTATTCATGAATGAGTCATTGCAGCAACCCCCCCCCCCCCCCCCCCCGTGATTACGCCATGGGAAGCCGCGAAGCATGAGGGCTGAAAACGTACAAACACTCTTTGCACTCTTTGCTGCTTAGGATCAACAAGTTCGAAATTTTTCGAATGATCCCTAGTAGTTCCACCCTGTATGCCAAAGCATAAACTGTGATCGAACTGAATTCCTCAGGAGTCAGAACACGTTGAATGGGACTGTAGCCCCCTGATGTACTTAGAGAGGGGTCGAATTGTGCAGGAGGTGTCATCATGCTAATGATTGTCAAGACTGTCGTTCTGTTGCACATTGTGCTGCAAACTGTCGTTTTGGCCCCAAAAGTGTGTAAATGAACGCCCCAGGGGAAGGGCTGGTTTCACCGACCCCCTCTGTGCCACCTCCTTAGGACTTTCTGTGTCGGTTCTGAGTGGAGGGTTGCTTGAAATGTTTTCTTCACCCAGCCATAAGAAAGATGCGTGATTTCAAAATTGGGCGTCGCGGTTCTGACCTCCATCACAGAAGCGTCAAGAGAATGGGTGAGAATGTGAGTAGAGTGGGTAAATGAGACGAACTTCCCAACATGTGACATGTCTACGGTGGCGTTGAACAGAATTGTGGTGAAATTTGGTGCCATTATGACATCATTAACCCACCGCACACCTCCCATAACTTCTGAGCTCTGGCCTGTGTGTCGTATATGCCGACATGTTACTGTTTGAAGCGTCGTGGAGCACGAGAGTGATGTCGCAGGGCGCAACATTTTTGCACAATTACAGAGGATGGTTACAGGCACCATTCAGCCGAATTTCACACTTCTACGTCACAGAGGGGGCAATGGTCAGTTTCAGATAATTAAGTCTTTTGTGCGGTGCATATGTATGGGTTGAAAGATTCTAATAGTACCTAATCGATATTGCACGCATAGGATAATATATTTTCGAATTTTATAAAGCGTACAGTTTAATAGTTCTGAAATTTTACAGCAAGTTGCCAATCTTTGCACCACTTCGAAATCTTATCCTGCGCTGAGAGAATTTCGGTGCACCTTTTTAAGGTAGTATTTCATCACAGACAACTGTGAAAATCTGATATTACAATTAATATTGTCTCCCATGTCACTAATATACAACATGAGCAGCAAGGATAGTAACACATTTCACTGGAGCACATCTGAGATTCTTCTACATCAGTCACATTTTCATCAAGGAAAGCATACTAACAGTCTCATTCCGTAGAACTCTTCAATCTAGTATGAATGGGACAGTGCTCCAATGGTTTAAATCATACCTAACTGGAAGAGTGCAGGAAGTTGAAATAAGCAGTTCGCATAAAATGCAAAAAACTGGTGATTTCTCAAACTGGGGAACAATCAAGAATGGAGTGCCGCAAGGTTTGGTCTTGGGTCCTCCGCTGTTCTTAATATATATTAATGACTTGCCATTCTATATTCACGAAGATGCAAAGCTGGTACTTTTTGCTGATGATACAAGTATAGCTATCACATCCAACAGACAAGAATTAACTGGTGAAATTGTAAACGATGTTTTTCAGAAAATCATTAAATGGTTCTCTGCAAATAGGCTCTCATTAAACTTTGACAAAACACAGTATATACAGTTCCACACAGTAAATGTAATGACACCATTGATAAATATGGACTTCGATTAGAAATCGGTAGCTAAGGTAGAATATTCAAAATTTCTAGGTGTATACATTGATGAGGGGTTGAAATGGAAAAAACACACTGAGGATCTGCTGAAACGTTTGAGTTCAACTACTTATGCTATCAGGGTCATTGCAAATTTTGGCGATATACATCTGAGTAAATTAGCTTACCATGCCTATATTCATTCTCTGCTGTCCTATGGCATCATATTCTGGGGTAACTCATCATTGAGTAAAAGAGTGCTCATTGCATAAAAGCGTGTAATCAGAATAATTGCTGGAGCTCATCCAAGATCACCCTGCAGACACTTATTTAAAGAGCTAGAGATCTTCACTGTAGCCTCACAATACATATATATTCACTTATGAAATTTGGTATTAACAATCCGAACGAATTCAAAAGTAATAGTGGTGTACATGGCTACAACACTAGGAGAAAGGATGATCTTCACTACTCAAGATTAAATCTAACTTTGGCTCAAAAGGGGGTAAATTACGCTGCCACGAAAGTCTTTGGTCACTTACCTAATAGCATCAAAAGTCTGACAGATAGCCATATAGCATTTAAAAGTAAATTAAAAGAATTTCTTAATGGCAACTCCTTCTACTCATCAGATGAAATTTTGGATATAATAAGTGGGTAATTTCCCCAACTCCCACAAAAAAATTAAAAATATGAAGTGTCATGTAATATTTTGTGTAGTGTAATATCTTTTATAGACACATTTTATTAATCTGACACGTTCCACATCATTACGAAGTGTCGTATTGATGATCTATGGAACAAGTACTAATCTAATCTACTCTAATCTAGTAACAAATTTCGTTTGATACCACACATGATCCTAATTTCGTTAAAAATCGTAGGTGTGATGCTGAGTCATATGTTTTTTAGAAGTCAAATCATTCTACATGCACCTGATTGCCTTGCTCCATGACTTTTTTGGTGTCATAAGAGAAGAGTGGATTCGCATGTTCAGTGTTTATGGGCTCCACACTGATTGGCGTGGAAGAGGCCCTTGCGTTAGAGATGTCTCTCTACGTTTGAGCTAAGAATATATTATAACATTCAACAACATATGGGTGTCAATTAATTTAGTTAGCAGCTTTGTTGATTAGTCTGCTACTAGACCAGTGTGATCTCTGCTTTCTTCCAATTACTGGTCATAGTTTACAGTTTGAAGCCTCTACAGTATATTACGGTTAAGAGTGAGACTAAGCTGCACCTTCTGTGTAGAATCTCACTGGGATACGATGCCCTGGGGTCTCATTTGGAGTTAATGATTGCAATTGTTTCTCAGCGCCACTCATACTAATATCTGTACCAGTTATCTTCACAGTGGTTCGAGATTTAAACTGGGGCACTACTCCTGCGGCTTCCTTTGCATAAGAGCATTTGTAAACGGAGGTTAGTATTTCTGGTTTCACTTTGTTATCCCCAATTCCGGTTCCTTTGTCACCCATAAGCGATTATGTACAATCTTTGGTGCCACTAACTGTCTTCGCACGTAACCAGAATATCTTTGATTCAATGTCTACAGAAATTGCCTTTTGCGGATCTCAAACAAGTTTCATTTAGTATCGCATTATCTCTAGCTCTAAGATTATCGAACAAAATATTTGTCACCCGATTAAAAGAGCGCAATGGTAGCTTTAGAACGCTGTAGACTGTAACTGGTACTAGTCATATGGCGCACCACCGCTGACGTAAATCCGTCCTCAGACGGAACGTCTTTCTCACAGTAAAGGACGCCAGATATGGCTTCCACCATGGTTGGTGCACGCTGTTGCGTCATACCGAATGTGCTCTTCATCATGAATTGCGACCACAATGCCCTCTAGCGGCATTTCTCCGCGGTATATGGTTCGCAAATCACACATTTTCCTTACGAAAATAAACTCGCGTTGAATTATTAGGTCTATAAAAATGCACGTTTCTTTCCTTATCCAAATGCTAGCCTGTTGTTATATCTTAAGTATGTACAAATAAAAATTTCAATATCCATGAACATGACAGAAGGCAAAAGAAAAGTTCCATGTCCAGTCGGTGAGAACAAACTTTTAAAACTACCAACACAAGTAGTGTGATACAAATTTACAATATTCGTCTACATAAGATGTAAATCTGACAAGAGGATAGTAGAGGGTCAGTGAGAGAACTGGATAAGCCAGAACCCAACTTAAAGGTCATTCCTGGAAGCCTGACATCATCACATCTGGCTACATGCAAAAGGCCATGAAATCGACAAACCTGGAATTCTGACATCATCGCATCCAGCCACGTGCACCAAGGCCATAACATCATTGCTCCAGGAATCCTGACATGATTGTGTCATTTCCCTATTAAGGCGTATTGGTAAGTACTTTGTTCATCCTTCTCTTATTATTACTATTATTATTATTATTATTTCTTTCTTGTCTCAGACGTTATGTCTGGTTAAAAATGGAAGGTGACGCGGACCTTGATCAAGCGTGACTTCCTTTTAACTGTACGGTATATGTTACATTGCATTTATGAACTTTCGGGTAATTGAACAAGTGTCAATAATTACAGATTTCTGTAGTTGTATATATAAGTTTGTATGCAGCTGTATTGCATTCATGTACTGGTGGATATTGTGTGGTATGACTCCTGTAGTTGATAGTATAATTGGTATAATGTCAACTTTATCCTGATGCCACATGTCCTTGACTTCCTCAGCCAGTTGGATGTATTTTTCAATTTTTTCTCCTGTTTTCTGTTGTATATTTGTTGTATTGGGTATGGATATTTCGATTAGTTGTGTTAATTTCTTCTTTTTATTGGTGAGTATGATGTCAGGTTTGTTATGTGGTGTTGTTTTATCTGTTATAATGGTTCTGTTCCAGTATAATTTGTATTCATCGTTCTCCAGTACATTTTGTGGTGCATACTTGTATGTGGGAACATGTTGTTTTATAAGTTTATGTTGTAAGGCAAGCTGTTGATATATTATTTTTGCTACATTGTCGTGTCTTCTGGGGTATTCTGTATTTGCTAGTATTGTACATCCGCTTGTGATGTGATCTACAGTTTCTATTTGTTGTTTGCAAAGTCTGCATTTATCTGTTGTGGTATTGGGATCTTTAATAATATGCTTGCTGTAATATCTGGTGTTTATTGTTTGATCCTGTATTGCAATCATGAATCCTTCCATCTCACTGTATATATTGCCTTTTCTTGGCCATGTGTTGGATGCGTCTTGATCGATGTGTGGCTGTGTTAGATGATACGGGTGCTTGCCATGTAGTGTTTTCTTTTTCCAATTTACTTTCTTCGTATTTGTTGATGTTATGTGATCTAAAGGGTTGTAGAAGTGGTTATGAAATTGCAGTGGTGTAGCCGATGTACACTCCTGGAAATGGAAAAAAGAACACATTGACACCGGTGTGTCAGACCCACCATACTTGCTCCGGACACTGCGAGAGGGCTGTACAAGCAATGATCACACGCACGGCACAGCGGACACACCAGGAACCGCGGTGTTGGCCGTCGAATGGCGCTAGCTGCGCAGTATTTGTGCACCGCCGCCGTCAGTGTCAGCCAGTTTGCCGTGGCATACGGAGCTCCATCGCAGTCTTTAACACTGGTAGCATGCCGCGACAGCGTGGACGTGAACCGTATGTGCAGTTGACGCACTCTGAGCGAGGGCATATAGTGAGCATGTGGGAGGCCGCGTGGACGTACCGCCGAATTGCTCAACACGTGGGGCGTGAGGTCTCCACAGTACATCGATGTTGTCGCCAGTGGTCGGCGGAAGGTGCACGTGCCCGTCGACCTGGGACCGGACCGCAGCGACGCACGGATGCACGCCAAGACCGTAGGATCCTACGCAGTGCCGTAGGGGACCGCACCGCCACTTCCCAGCAAATTAGGGACACTGTTGCTCCTGGGGTATCGGCGAGGACCATTCGCAACCGTCTCCATGAAGCTGGGCTACGGTCCCGCACACCGTTAGGCCGTCTTCCGCTCACGCCCCAACATCGTGCAGCCCGCCTCCAGTGGTGTCGCGACAGGCGTGAATGGAGGGACGAATGGAGACGTGTCGTCTTCAGCGATGAGAGTCGCTTCTGCCTTGGTGCCAATGATGGTCGTATGCGTGTTTGGCGCCGTGCAGGTGAGCGCCACAATCAGGACTGCATACGACCGAGGCACACAGGGCCAACACCCGGCATCATGGTGTGGGGAGCGATCTCCTACACTGGCCGTACACCACTGGTGATCGTCGAGGGGACACTGAATAGTGCACGGTACATCCAAACCGTCATCGAACCCATCGTTCTACCATTCCTAGACCGGCAAGGGAACTTGCTGTTCCAACAGGACAATGCACGTCCGCATGTATCCCGTGCCACCCAACGTGTTCTAGAAGGTGTAAGTCAACTACCCTGGCCAGCAAGATCTCCGGATCTGTCCCCGATTGAGCATGTTTGGGACTGGATGAAGCGTCGTCTCACGTGGTCTGCACGTCCAGCACGAACGCTGGTCCAACTGAGGCGCCAGGTGGAAATGGCATGGCAAGCCGTTCCACAGGACTACATCCAGCATCTCTACTATCGTCTCCATGGGAGAATAGCAGCCTGCATTGCTGCGAAAGGTGGATATACACTGTACTAGTGCCGACATTGTGCATGCTCTGTTGCCTGTGTCTATGTGCCTGTGGTTCTGTCAGTGTGATCATGTGATGTATCTGACCCCAGGAATGTGTCAATAAAGTTTCCCCTTCCTGGGACAATGAATTCACGGTGTTCTTATTTCAATTTCCAGGAGTGTATTTATATGAGTGATTGCTTTGTGTATTGTGCTCGTTTCTGCTTGTTCTAGAAAGAATTTTCTTAAATTGTCTACCTGTCCATAATGTAGGTTTTTTATGTTGATAAATCCCCTTCCTCCTTCTTTTCTGCTTAATGTGAATCTTTCAGTTGCGGAATGTATGTGATGTATTCTATATTTGTGGCATTGTGATCGTCTAAGTGTATTGAGTGCTTCTAGGTCTGTGTTACTCCATTTCACTACTCCAAATGAGTAGGTCAATATTGGTATAGCATAAGTATTTATAGCTTTTGTCTTGTTTCTTGCTGTCAATTCTGTTTTCAGTATTTTTGTTAGTCTTTGTCTATATTTTTCTTTTAGTTCTTCTTTAATACTTGTATTATCTATTTCTATTTTTTGTCTGTATCCTAGATATTTATAGGCATCTGTTTCTTCCATCGCTTCTATGCAGCCGCTGTGGTTATCCAATATGTAATCTTCTTGTTTAGTGTGTTTTCCCTTGACTATGCTATTTTTCTTACATTTGTCTGTTCCAAAAGCCATGTTTATATCATTGCTGAATACTTCTGTTATCTTTAGTAATTGGTTGAGTTGTTGATTTGTTGCTGCCAGTAGTTTTAGATCATCCATGTATAGCAAATGTGTGATTTTGTGTGGGTATGTTCCAGTAATATTGTATCCATAATTTGTATTATTTAGCATGTTGGATAGTGGGTTCAGAGCAAGGCAGAACCAGAAAGGACTTAATGAGTCTCCTTGGTATATTCCACGCTTAATCTGTATTGGCTGTGGTGTGATATTATTTGAATTTGTTTGGATATTAACAAGGGAACCTCCCCATCGCACCCCCCTCAGATTTAGTTATAAGTTGGCACAGTGGATAGACCTTGAAAAACTGAACACAGATCAAACGAGAAAACAGGAAGAAGTTGTGTGGAACTATTAAAAAAATAAGCAAAATATACAAACTGAGTAGACCATGCGCAAGATAGGGAACTCCAAGGTTAGTCTCAGCCCATGAGTGCCGTGGTCTCGTGGTCAGCGTGAGCAGCTGCGGAGCGAGAGGTCCTTGGTTCAAGTTTTCCCTCAAGTGAAAAGTTTAATTTTTTATTTTCAAACAATTGTTATCTGTCCGTCCGTCGGTCCGATGCGAGGTAACTGCGTTTTTTTTAATACGAATCCCCATTTTCATTACGTATTCGTGTAGTACGTAAAGAAATATGATTACTTTAGTTGGACCACTTTTTTCGCTTTGTGAGGCGCTGTAATAGTCACAAACATATGGCTCACAATTTAAGATGAACAGTTGGTAACAGGTAGGTTTTTTAAATTAAAATACAGAACATTGTATTTCGGTTGTTCCATTGTGATACATGTACCTTTGTGAACTTATCATTTCTGAGAACGCATGCTGTTACGGCGTGATTACCTGTAAATACCATATTAATGCAATAAATGCTCAAAATGATGTCCGTCAACCTCAATGCATTTGGCAATACGTGTAACGACATTCCTCTCAACAGCGAGTAGTTCGCCGTCCGTAATATTCGCACATGCATTGACAATGCGCTGACGCATGTTGTCAGGCATTGTTGGTGGATCGCGATAGCAAATATCCTTCAACTTTCCCCACAGAAAGAAATCCGGGGACGTCAGATCCGGTGAAGGTGCGGGCCATGGTATGGCGCTTTGACGACCAACCCACCTGTCATGAAATATGCTATTCAACACCGCTTCAACCACACGCGAGCTATGTGCCGGACATCCATCATGTTGGAAGTACATCGCCATTCTGTCATGCAGTGAAACATCTTGTAGTAACATCGGTAGAACATTACGTAGGAAATCAGCATACAATGCACCATTTAGACTGCCATCGATAAAATGGGGGCCAATTATCCTTCCTCCCATAATACCGCACCGTACATTAACCCGCCAAGGTCGCTGATGTTCCACTTGTCGCAGCCATCGTGGATTTTCCGTTGCCCAATAGTGCGTATTATGCCGGTTTACGTTACCGCTGTTGGTGAATGACGCTTCGTCGCTAAATAGAATGCGTGCAAAAAATCTGTCATTGTCCCGTAATTTCTATTGTGCCCAGTGGCAGAACTGTACACGACGTTCAAAGTCGTCGCCATGCAATTCCTGGTACACAGAAATATGGTACGGGTGCAATCGATGTTGATGTAGCATTCTCAACACCGACGTTTTTGAGATTCCCGAATCTCGCGCAATTTGTCTGTTACTGGTGTGCGGATTAGCCGCGACAGCAGCTAAAACACCTACTTGGGCATCATTGTTTGTTGCAGGTCGTGGTTGACGTTTGACATGTGGCTGAACACTTCCTGTTTCCATAAATAACGTAACTAATCGGCGAACGGTCCGGACACTTGGATGATGTCCAGGATACTGAGCAGCATACATAGCACACGCCCGTTGGACATTTTGATAACAACGGCCATACATCACCACGATACCGACCTTCTCCGCAATTGTTAAACGGTCCATTTTAACACGGGTAATGTGTCATGAAGCAAATACCGTCCGCACTGGCGGAATGTTACGTGATACCACGTATTTATACGCCTGTGACTATTACAGCGCCATCTATCACAAAGCGAAAGAAGTGGTCCAACTAAAACATTCATATTTTACGTACTACACGAATATGTAATAAAAATGGGGGTTCCTATTTAAAAAACGCAGTTGATATCCGTTTGACCTATGGCAGCAACATCTAGCGGGCCAACCATAGCGCCATCTGGTTTCCCCCTTCAAGCTATACAAATTTCGTTCTTTGTAGTTTTTGCGTTTGGTGATTATTTCGTGAAATATTTGGCCCAGTCACTATCAATGGACCACCCTGTATATATAACTAGCTCTCAACACCTTCTATGCATTTCAGTCTGATCCCCATCATGAAGCACTCAGTACGTGCTGATGGTGATGGAGCAATCAAGTGCTTCCCTTTTGCGGGGTATTGATGGTGATGAGATTCCACCATCACCCCATCTTGGCAATGCATTATATGCAGAGTTAATGCAGGGTGAGGATATTAGACCTTAGTAGCAATTATTTTGTGTGTGTACCTAAACTTATTTTCGATACTTATACGTCTGTGACTATTACAGCGCCATCTATCACAAAGCGAAAGATTGGATTTTAGATGTGACTGGTAATTTTTCGATGAGACCCACAGTCACGATAGGATCAGATGTAATTGATCTCGTTATGTAACTTATCTCTGTACAAGTATGAGTGTCTGTACATTTTTCCTACTTAGCCAGTGTCGTTTTTTCTCGCTGTTTCAGAATCCATTGCTCATAATCTGGCTCCATAACCATTCATATAATCAGAGGGATGGTGTGTGGATGTGTGGCTATAAGTCCATTTATTGATATGTTAGCCACATCATCCCAGATATCTGCCAATAGTGATGATGGTATATATGTACTGTGTAGAAACGGACTCTGGTAAAAAAAAAAAAAAAAAAAAAAAACCATGTCTGATGTCATACATTTCCACAACTGTGGTCATGTACGTGAACTGAAAATCACAATCTGCATTGCAACTTGAGTGCAGCCAGCTGCAGAGCAACTTGAGCATGAAGAACTTTGACAAGTTTCTTTCAGCTCTCAGCCAAGACCATGCCAGCCACAGCAGCTGCACCACATCTTATTGGGACTGCTGATGCAAGAGACATGGACACTAGGAAAAAGAGTTCATCTCCCAGACAATGTGTGTAGATCAGTTCACATATTTGATGACTGGCATTTTATCACACTCAGGGAGGCTCGCAAAGGCCCCTGGATGCAATTAGCAGTTGACCGTTTCCACTTCAATTGGCATATAAATGGAGCCTCCAAAATTATTTCTCGTATTCTTCATGAGGAGCACACACAAAGTGCAAAACTGCTAATTAATTTCAATACATCCTGGTATTTCAGGATTATAACACAAGTCAAACGTTATTTCTCACACGATATAATTATATTAACTTCCACATATATAATACAGTCACAATCACTATATTTTACTTTCATCAAAGTGTCCTCCTTTTGAATTTAATGTCTGCCTCACAAACTCGAGGCAAGCGGTCAATCAGTTTTTGTAGGTATCGTAAATCTGTATGGTTCCACACATCCTTAACAATACTACAGAGATGCTCGGTGCTGGATATATTAACTTCCCTGATGCATCTGTCCACTTCATCACAGACAATTTCAATGGGATTACAATCGGGGTTTTGGGACGGCCATACCATATCATTCAGTACTTTCTGTTTTTCGTTTGATGCAATGTAGTTCGTACAGTATGCCGACCGATGTTTTGGGTCATTATCCTATTGCAAGTTGAACCCTTTCTTTATTAAGCGCAATTCACTTCGTATTGCATGATACTGAAGTATGCGGTGGTAGAGCTTCTGATCCGTACAGCCTTATGTTTTCATAATGTTGCCAACTCTATTTCCGGCAAAACATCCCCAAACCACAATATAACCTTCACCATGTTTAACTGTAGGTAGAACACACTGCTGGGCTACCCTTACCCCTACAAATTGGCGAACAAATATTCTTCTTCTGTTTCCAAAAACCTCGAACTTCCATTCATCGGTGAATAACACCTCCGTCCACTCTTCCAATGCCCAATTACGAAGTTTTCTAGCCCATTCAAGTCTCTTCTATTTATTCATGAGCCTTAGAAGGTTTTTTTTTGCTGTCACACATACTTTCAACCTGGCTTCAATTATTCTCCTTTTTACTGCTGCAACAGATATTGTTGTCGTGTTCATTTCTACCAATTCTGCACGAATTTTGGGCTCAATTTTGAATCTATTTCTCTTAGTGGTAATTCTGATATACACTATGCGATCAAAAGTACCCGGACACCCCCAAATACATATCTTTTTCATATTAGGTGCATTATGCTGCCACCTACTGCCAGATACTCCATATCGGCGACCTCAGTAGTCATTAGACATCGTGAGAGACTAGAATGGGGCGCTCTGTGGAACTCATGGACTTCGAACATGGTCAGGTGATTGGGTGTCACTTGTGTCACACGGCTGTAAACGAGACTTCCACACTCCTAAACATCCCTAGGTCAACTGTTTCTGATGTGATAGTGAAGTGAAAATGTAAAGGGACACGTACAGCACAAAAGCGTACAGGCCGACCTCGCCTGTTGACTGACAGAGAGTGCCGACAGTTGAATAGGGTCGTAATGTGTAATAGGCAGACATCTATCCAAACAGTCACACAGGAATTCCAAACTGCATCAGGATCCATTGCAAGTGCTATGACAGTTAGGTGGGAGGTGAGAAAACTTAGATAAACTGCTTATAAGCCACTGATCACGCCGGTAAATGCCAAACGACGCCTGGCTTGGTGTAAGGAGGGTAAACATTGGACGACTGAACAGTGGAAAAACGTTGTGTGGAGTGACGAATCATAGTACACAATGTGGCGATCTAATGGCAGGTTGTGGGTGTGGCTAATGGCCGGTGAACGTCATCTGCCAGCGTGTGTAGTGCCAAGAGTAAAATTCGGAGGCGGTGGTGTTATGGTGCGGTCGTGTTTTTCATGGAGGGGGCTTTCACTCCTTGCTGCTTTGTGTGGCACTATCACATCACAGGCCGACATTGATGTTTTAAGCACCTTCTTGTTTCCCGAAAACAAATTCGGGGATGGCGACTGCATCTTTCAACACGATCGATCACCTGTTCATAATGCACGGCCTATGATGGAGTGGTTACACGACAATAACATGCCTGTAATAGACTGACCTGCACAGACTCCTTACCTGAATCCTGTAGAAAACCTTTGGGATGCTTTGGAACGCCGACTTCGTGCCAGGCCTCGCCGACCGACATAGATACCTTTCCTCAGTGCAGCACTCTGTGAAGAATGGGCTGCCATTCCCCAAGAAACCTTCCATCACCTGGTTGAACATATGCCTGCGAGAGTGGAAGCTGCATCAAGGCTAGGGGTGGGCCAACACCATGTTGAATTCCAGCATTACTGATGGAGGGCGCCACGAACTTGTAAGTCATTTTCAGCGAGGTGTCCGGATACTTTTGATCACATAGTGTATTTGTCATCACTCTTAGTTGTTTTACGAGGTCGTCCTGGTCGTAGTATGTCCTTATTGCTACCTTTTGTCTTCTGGCGGTCACAGGAGTATTGCACTCCCCCTATTGACACACTACACTGTTTCGCAATTTGGCGAATAGATATACCTGCTTGGCTAAGTGCTACAATTGCAGCACGTTTTTCTATGGATATCTCCACTAGTGGAGCCATATTAGCGATGTGCACACTTCAGTGTTACGAAGTAACTGACGTGCAGGAACCAGATGTTATGTATCGTAGCACTGCTTGCCATTCGCTGCGGACATCACATCACTACAGGGAACAACACAGGTGCACCAAATGCGGCGTCCGTCGGCAAATAAGTAAACAAACATACGAGGAGGAATCCAAAATTTTCGGGACTGGTGCTGCCATCTGAAAAGTAGGAGTAGTAGATCTTTGCACCGCTATGTGGCGAGAGCTGCATACCTGATGAGTCAGTGTGCGTAGTAGCATTCAGCTGGGAGGACGTGTTGCATATCCACAGTGATTTCCGTAATACTCTGTATTTGGTGTGTGGCGATTTTACGATCGATCCGCGAACAGAACAGCACGTGTGTATCAAATTCTGTGCGAATCTCGGGAAAAGTGCTACGGAGGCCCTTGCAATGATTTAACAAGTGTCTGGGGGACAGAGCATGAGCTGTACGCGTGTGTTTGAGTGGCTCTCCAAGACCCAAAAAAGCGAGATAGGTGAAGAGCAAAGTGAAGAGCGTGGTCATCGTTTTCATTGATGCCGAGGGAATTGTGCACAAAGAATTCGTCCCACCCAACCAAAAGAGTGAGTTCCCCTTACCACTGGGGATGAATTCCATGAAAACGTGCGGCGACGATGGCCCGAACTTTGGCGTCAAGGGAACTGGCTGCTGTATCACGACAACGCGCCCTGTCACACGTCCTTGCTCACCAGGACGTTTTTGGTAGAAACAACATGGCGGTTGTACCCCACCAACTATATTCGCCAGATTTGACACCTCGCTGACTTCGCGCTATTCCCAAAATTGAAACTCAAGTTCAAAGGCCGTCGGTTCGACACCCTAGAGAGGATTCAAGAAGCATCGCTGGTGGTGATAAACACCCTCAAAGAACAGCACTTCAAGAAAACGTTTGACCAGTGGCAGAAGCGCTGGGACCGGTGTGAATGTGCGGATGGGAACTAATTCGAGGGTGATGGTGACCATTATTCCAATGGTATGGTTTTCAACAGATGGCAGCATCAGTCCCGAAAATATTGGATAGCATCTCGTATCAGGTAGGTACATAACGTTTATGTACACAACATTGTTTGTTAGATACTATTGTATCTCGATGACCACAAACAAAAATCATGACATGTGTACAACTGTTGTACTATTCGTTTGCTTTCTCAATCGTACCCATGGTATTAGACCTTATCAACAGAGAACTAGATTTATTGGGTGTATTGAAATTAATGAGTGGTAGTGTATATTAAATAAGTACCTGAAGCCTAAGTGAAAAAACGGAATGAAGTGAATAAATAAATATGAAGTTTTTCAGATAAACAATTTATTTATTGGTAAATCGGTTCAGTTGCAGTGGTACACTTTCTGAAGTGTTCGTAAACTCATGTTGTCCATATCGCTTCTTCTTCTTCTTCAGTTGGTTGATGGCAGGACATACGTGTGCTTGGAGATACTGAATATATGCATTTTTACAAACTGCTTGAACCCTGGACATCTTCTCATGACCTTTCACATGAACTATGATTTCTCTGTGATCGAAGTTCAGGGCCATGACACCATAACTTCATATTTATGTACCAGTGTTCATTTCATTCCGCTTTCTCACTTAAGCTTCAGGTAATTATTTAATATACGTTGTCTGTTCTCCGCATGAAGAATAAGAGAAATAATTTTGAATTAATAAATATGAAGTTTTTTTTAGATAAACAATTCATTTATTGTTAAACCAGTTCAGTAGCAGTGGTACATTTTCTGAAGTGTTCCTAAACTCATGTTGCCCATATTTCTTCTTCTTCAGCTAGTTGATGGCAGGACATACATGTGTTTGGAGATCCTGAATACATGCATTTTTACAAATTTCTTGAACGCTGAACATCTTCTCATGATCTGTGATTTCACTGCGATCGAAGTTCAGAGCCGCGACACTATATCTTCATAGGCCATTCCACCATCATCCCAGTGTTTTGCATGGTAAAATCGAGTCACCTGTGGTGTTATTTTTCGAGTTTTAGCAGACCGCACTGAGCTAAATGGTTTGGGCGAAGTGATGATCGTGGAATACTTTATTAATACCTGTCTGGCGTTGGAGGATGTGATGAATGCAATATCTTTAAACACAAATTGTCAGAATGAATCATAAAACTCATGTCTGTCTGCAAAGATGTTTGGATTATAAGGTATCACTGTAAAAAAAAAAAAAAAAAAAAAAAAAAAAAAAAAAAAAAACGAATGTTGTGTAATACCTCTACATTTATAGTACAGAATGTACAATTCCTGGTAGTGATAAATAGTTTAGGAGACAGTCATGTGGCAATAATGCGTATGCTGCCTTGCCTGCAGGGAAGTTTTGCAAAGATTCGAATTCAGTATGTACGTCCACAGTTACAGTTTTCACTACCTTTTGTTACGTTGAATACCTGTGGGCTGAGTGTACATCCGAAACCATCATCAGTCTTACAGTAAGATGGGCAAAATCTTATGTACATGTCATACAATAGTCCATACATTTTTTTGCTCCAGTCAAACTGTATTTTTGTCATATGAAAAAAATTGGAGTTTAGACGAACTTCAGCATTGATTAGTTTACTGTTATCAAATCGAATCCTCCTTCAGATTCCTCTTCCTGCCTGTCTGCAGCACTAGAATAATAAAGCGAGGCTTTTCTAGCTTGACAGATGCCTGTCACCCAAGCTTACTGAAATGACCCTGGGAAGAATATGCTATTCATACAGCTCCCATGGTTGGAAGGGTAATGGCAGTTGAACTTCAGAATTAAGTGCATACAAAAATTTCAGATTTTCTTCATCTGATGGAGATATATGCAGCACCTACCACACCAACTTCTCCAGCATAATTTTATGCCCTTCTCCTTATTCTCCTAGAATGTATGAGTTATTATCAGCAGCACTTAGAACTAAAATCAGCTCCTGTTTACCATTCATAATGACACGTTTATTATCTTCAGAGAAGCCCATCAACATTTGAGCAGGATACACACACTGAAAAAGAGCCATCTATTTATCTGTCTACGTATCATCCAGCGTTTTCTAAGGCATTCACACCAACGCTCATGCAGAGACATATGTTTTAAGATTCGATGTGATTCCAGCGTTTGTAGTGTAGTCGTTTTCGGCACCATTAAGTTCATTTCTTATTTCTTGAAACAGAAAGGTGAATGCATTATGTGTACAGTGCAATGTCACCGCTGCTGCTGGAGTCTTCTAACAAATATAGGAAGCTATTGCTTGGAATTGTCAAACCACTTTGATGCTGAAATTGAATTCTCCTCTCATGGTAATTATCAATTTTTAACCTCTTCCGACAGTTATCTGTATATACTATGGATAAATTTGCCGTTAAGGTACAAGCTTGTGATGGTATTACACTCAACACGAATCATATTGACTGGTAGTATATCTACTGGTTTCTTCAGCTCGTGAATTTTAGCGGAATTATGTATTCTCTAGCATTTGAGCACACAAGAAATCTAGTAGTGATACCATTGAGCCTACGTGGCTTAATTTCACTGTCTCTTTTTTTTCTGTTTTAAATGTATTAAAATATATATGTAACTCAAAACGTTTTACAGATCGTTTTATATGTTCAGCTAAATCATCAAAATCATCGGAGCAAGGAAGCATTACCATACTTTCCCACTTCCTAGACGTGGCTTATTGTTTGCCTTGGTGACGTTAGCTGTTCGATAGTATGTTTCTTTACCGAACAATTCAATACTCCACTGCCCCATTACTTAGGTCTGTTGGAGGACAGTAGTTTAGTTTTAATGTAGATGTATGTCCTTTTCAAGTTATAGTGTATGACATAGCTTCTAAGCCTCAGTTGATGTAGTGAAGTATATACTGCTTGTTTTTATGCAGTAATTAGAACAAACATTAGATATACACTGACCAGCCAGAACATTATCACCTCTGACCCACTATCGATGTAAACCCTTCCAGGTGATAGCAGCATTACCTGACGCGGAATGACTGTTAGTCAGACACACACATGGTGCATGCAGTATCAGAGAGCGTGTGTAGACTGAGGAAGGCGTGCCATCTATCTGAGTTTGACCGAGGGCAGATTGTGATGGCCCAGAGGCTTGACATGAGCATTTCGGAAACTGCACAACTTGTTGGGTGTTCGATGAGTGCTGTGGTGAGCGTCTTCAACACGTGGCGAAACCCAGGTGAAACCACATCCAGATATCGTAGGAGTTGGACAGCCACCCCTCATTGCAGATGTCAGACGTCTTAGGCAGCCGACGACCCATATATGTGCAAGTTTTAACACCAGAACATTGGCAACTGCGACAGAAATGGGTGCACGACCATCGGCATTGAACGTTGGCGCAGTGGCACACTGTTGCATGGTCTGCTGAATCCCAATACCTTCTACATCATGCTGATGGGACTGCATGAATCCTTTATCTTCCAGGGCAACAGTTCCTTTACTGCGAGATGGAGACAAGCTGGCGACGGCTCCATTATTCTATGGGAAACGTTCACATGGGCATCTGTGGGTCCAGTAGAGCTCGTGCAAAGCACCGTGCTAGTCAAGGAATATCATACACTGCTTGGAGACCACGACACACCTTCACGACAATCATGTTTCCCAACAGCAGTAGCATTTTTAAGCAAGATAATGTGCCATGTCACAAGGCCAGGAGTGTGATGGAGTGATTTGAAGAACACAGTGGCGAATTCGAATTGATGTGCTAGCCCCCCAACTCACCTGATTTGAATCCAATCTAACACATCTGGGGTGTGATTGAATGTGGCACCAGAGCTCGTCGCCCGTAATTTACGAACATTAGGTGACTTGTGTGTACGGATGTGGTGCCAGCGACCTACAAAGGCCTCATTGCTTCCATGCCATGAATGCGTCACTGCTGTTATCTGTGCCAAAGGTGGACATACCAGCTATTAGGTAAGTGGTCATAATGTTCTGGCTGATCAGTATAGATGACTGCAAAGATATGAACTGAAGGCTTGGTAGCTTCGAAAATTGAAGAATACCTGATATTTGTGACCAATGGCCTTTGCAGTCTGGTCTCTTCAACCCCCACAAACCCTCCCCACCTGATTTTTGTAGGTAAAGTAATAACACGATTCTTCTCGTGGTTTTGAATCGCCGAATGGATGAAAGCAATAGATCCTATTCCGATTTTTTTAACATACATAACCCAGTGAGTCCCTTATCCTCGCACAACATCTAAGCTGACACTCCTACATTCTTTGGATTTCCACATCGTCTTTTGAAATGTAGCCTGCATAAAAACGCCGTGATATCTTGGTATTTTCACTGTCTGATGAGTTTAAGCAGATCTATGTTTGTAAGTGGTTTGTCCACAAGCATCACTATGAGCTTTCTTTTTAATGAGCAGAACAAGTCCTCTAATGTGCGGCTTTGAATATAATCCGTTACCGATAGAAATGGCCTGCATTGTTGTATTATGTCTTCTGGTCTTCTCAAGCTGCTTCTCTACGTTTTCTGCATTTTTTACTACTTGAGTTATGGCAGCATTTCCTCCTGCTAACGAACCAGTGGCCAACAGCCCGGCAAATGCAGAAATTAGAAACGGAATTATTCCGTGAGTCGCCATAGGTATTGGCAGAACCTTAGGCATTTCAACATGTCTTTTTCTTCCTCCTTTTCGTCTCAAGGCACCATTCGCCGCTACCGTCACTGATTGGATGTAGTTTTTTAAACATCCCGTAGTTTTTTTCTTCTTCTTTAGTTTACGGAGGGCTGCATTCGTAATTTGCCCTGAAATTTATTCCTGCATCCAATTTAAGTTTGCAAATACAACAGTATGTCTTCCTATAGTAATGTCCTTTCTTCGACCTATCTGTTTGGCTTTATCAACCAATATTCGGTCTGCAATGAGAGGATCTTTATTTGTGGGATAAGCAATATTGTGCTCCTTGCATGCATCGTTTAGTTTATTAGTTCCCTTATCACCACAACCTAGATGCTTCTTCAGCTTCGTTCGAGGTCCACAGAAGTTCTATCCAGCGATCTGAAGATCAACTGGTAGCTATTCAGAATACCGCCCCCCACCTCTGATAATGTGTAACCTATCACATACGTCACACTGGTGCGTGGTTTGAGGTCTGCATGTCCTATTACACACGAAATCCTGAATATTCACCCAATGCTGTGCTTTGATGGGAATCCGAACCATTTCATAAATGCCACACTTCCTCGACGTCTTGTGACCCTCTCCATGAGTAACACTTCGGGTTCGGAGCTTTACTGTAAGTCCTCTGTGTAAAAAATCTCTGCAATATCTTCACCATTGGTGTCGTTTAAGACGTAAGTTCTCGGGTTTGTGCGCTGCACTTCGGAAAGTGTAAATATCTCCGTTGACCATTTTGGTAGGTAAGAGTCTAAAAAACACTTTTATATTTCGAAATAGATATAAAATCACTTACGTTGAACTTATGCTTGTGTGAATCCACCATCTTAATACGTTTATATTCTGTATTTAGGAGCCCTTTATCATTGGCATCAATAGATCTCATCTTAATTGTATGATGAGTAGTCTGATTATAGTCATCAATAATTTGTGGTAGAGTGTCTAGCCATTTGTATGATCCTCAGAGATCAAACCGCATCCATATCTGATTTTTGTTCATCCTGTTCAAGAATTCAAGAATACTAGCTTTCAAATGGGAAAATAATGAGTAGTTGTTTATTCCATATCGCTCTATTACTTGATCATGAATATTCGTGCATATCTACGTGATCAGTCTGCCATAAATCATCCAGTCCCTGTATCGTGACATGTCTGTGTGGGAATGTTTTGTGCGCTGCCCTGTGGAGCTCATGAACAACCATCTTCATTATTACTTGATGGTATGTCTTTCTCAAAGCTCTGGAAAGATTGGTGTGATTTCGTTCATGTGACCTGTATTCCCTGTGGCAGCTGATGCTGTGAATAGCTGTATCGTTCTATGACTTCGTTTGGGTCATCGTAACCATTACGTAACTTGAGTGGTAGACTGTTCAGTATTTTATGCTTAATTTCAACACCTTTGCCTGCGCTATGTGCACCTGTTAACGTGGGTTTTATTACATTCTTGTATTTGAAGTTGTTTGAGCCTTTCATTTGTCCCTGTTTTTGACGTTTAAAGTTTTTAAGAAAATTAGCTTTAATAAACCAGGTGTTCTTTCAAATTCCGTATTCCCAACTTGTACTGCATTCTCAGTTAAACCTATAGGGCGATTACCTAATGTATATCGTTTATTCCTGCTGTCCCTGTATGTTCTGTCTAACTTAACAGCCCTGTGATGGGTAATGAAATTGGTAATAGTAAATCCTCCCTCTTCTTCTTGCTGCTCTTCTTCTTTTCTACATTCATCCATAGTGCGTGAGAGTCTTTTCAGACTCTCAGTTACTGGTTTAAACGTTTCTGAGAAAGATTGATCTCGTTGAAATTGCCCTAATTTCAGCAGTCGCAATATCTGTTGAATAGACTTCTGGGCTTCAGTAACTTAACACTTCGTTATAGACATGCTATTGTACACTATGTCACTTTTGTGATGGTATACAACTTATATTTACTCTGAGGCTACTGTGATGGGATGCAACTTCCTTGGATACTGTCTGGATAAACTAAGTACATCCTTTAGTACTGTGTCGACTTCTTCAATTCTGTCATTCAACATCACGCCTTTTCTAGCTACTTCCTCGGTAGGTCTTTCCAGTTTCATTTTCATTTTCCTGTCATTGTCTAGATACATGTTCTTAAAACCTCAGAACAAGTGTGCTACACATATGCAAATTTGTCCACAGTCTGCAGTATACTGATACAGCTACGCATTGGTACACTACCTTTTAAGCAGGAACTCCTGGAAGTTTCGTTTGTATCTACCATCAATCAGTTTCCTTATTTTATCAATAACCAGAAAGCTATACTGCTTGTAATATCAGGAACCCCAACATACGTTAACAAATTCATTGTATGTCACCTCAGCTCCTACCTGCACTTGGTAAATATGTTTTAAATTTATATTGTCGTATTTGAATGTGATAGTAAGGTTCACATTGTTTCTTACCAACTACTTTGTAATCCTGGAATATGTCTAGCTCAAATAAAAGACATTAGCTTACATACAATGACTGAAAAACAAAAATATGTTCTTATCAGATACCGGTTTTCCACTACATCATCAAATATGAACACATTCTTCGGTTTTATTTTCTCAGGTGGTGGAATATTACTGCTTTTGCTGTAATTCTAGTAGGTTACTCCGTCAATGTCATGCAAAATTTCCTGTAATAGTTGACATTTGGGTTGAAATAGGGTTGTTGAAAGTACGTGTACATCCTCAAAGTCAATCCCCTCAGAATACATTAAAAGTGATAACAAGATTAGCCCCCCTGCAATCCAACAATCGAAGCATGTGTATTATCAGGGAGTAGTTAACCATTCCTCCTTCTTCTTCTCCTGGTTACCCATACCACTGCAGGACCAGTCATGCTCATGTTGGCAACTGTTTTGTAACTGTGAGATATAGCGGATTTTACAGAGAAATAAATAACTCATGAATAGCTCTTAAAGCTTCTCTTCAATTTATGAACACTTACATATAGCTGAGTATATAAACAAAATAAAATAATATCGTAGTTTTGAGTCTACATCTAGCAAAAGAGATTAGTGCTTTTGCACCTCCATCAACGTGCAGCATGAACCATGGAATTAAGATATGGATTGCACTTTTATTTCACTCACTTAGGCTATGGTTTCTTCTGATGGGTGGAGAGTTTGGTGAGCTATCTCCAGCAGATTAGTCGACAATGTCTCATAGAATCGGTGGACATATGGCCACCACAATATTCAACACTCTAGCTGATGCTGTATTGCATAGCTGGTATACATTAATTCTTAAAAGTCTGCTCCTGTAGATGTATGCACTCTCTGTTGTTAAATATTTTAGCTATTCAAGGGAATTTCCCTGCAGAGGTTGTATGATAATCCATTATTACCAATGGAGAGTGAACGTTTCCATTGAACAAGCCTAAAATCTGCATTGACACATCACATAGACGACAACATTCACCAATGGATAATATTACTTTGATGCCCTAAACCGAGCGTTTTCAAATACTACCGCTGGATAAAACTCGTGATTCGATATCTTACCGACACTGACACGCTTACAACCACTGATGTATAAACTGTAGGTTTGACTGAACAACATTATTTCCACATCAGGTGGCTGCTGCTGCAATGACTTCAGCTTGGCTACAAGGAAATGAATTATTACCATCACCTTCATGGCTCATGGCAGGGAGTGTTGATATGCATCTCGACATCTTTATCCTTTGACAGTTCTCTCATAAGTGTGTGAACTATTTGTCGATTACTCTTAATATATGCTATGTGCGACCTTTTTTAATGTATGCACGGATCTCCACTGCCAGTTCATCATCACCATCAGAATGAATAAGGTTATTATTATCATTGATATCAAGTGCAGAGTGATGGCGGTCGTTGTTCTCTTATACAGTATAGTCATAGATATTCTGGAGCTAATTAACCATGCCTCTGCGTGAGTGGTTACAATACTTTACAAGACAGGAAAGTATTCTAGGCAGCTTTTGTTCGCTGTGAAATTGTATGCTGAAGTCGCAGCTACAGCTGCTGCCCCAGCACCTCAGAATCAAAGACATTACATTCATACAGTGTACAGTGCACGCTCTCTGCTCGGTGCTGCACATCTAAAGTTGCTGTTATTATTATTACATCTTCACAAGCATGGCACTGTATGTCTAACATTGGTCATATCTGTCAGTGAACACATCCTATATTAGTGTGTTCATTAGCAAGACCTTCCAGGCAGTTCAACTGTCGGCTTTTTATGAACTTATCAATTCAAGACATAAAGTCTGTAAATGATCATAATTATTGTGGCACTTTATTTGTAAAGGTCCACTTTGATTTCACAGATTTGTTGCTATGTACCTACACGTATAGATTTTGACGTTAATACCTACATCAGAATATTTTATGATCTGAAGAAGGCAGTAGCTGAAACCAGTTATAGTGGATTGTAAAATTTGTGTGAACAAGACAGACCTTTACAAATAAAGTCCTTACAAACTGTTAGTGTGTGTGCTGTTATTGAATGACTCGCTTGAAAAAACATAATTGTAGGATATATTTACTTACATAGCAAAAATTGTATGGTATTCCTCATGATTGCTATACACACTTGCGGACTGTTGTTGCCGCTGTGATGTGTGGAACACCTCCATTTCCTGGCCCAGTAGAACCTCTGTTAGCACTGTGATAGTAACATAAACACAAAGTATAACAACATACAATCATAATAATAATTATAGATGGATGCATATTTACTGCAAGTGGAGCGAGATTCCACCCAGGTAACGCACTGCTATTATTTTGTCACTACCACGTCTTGTGTGATGGAAGACTAGATCGAAATTTTAAAAAGGATACACAGTTTGAGCATATGCAGAATGTTGTGTTGGTGGACCCAATCAGATAACGCAGCCTCTCGCCATTCTGTTGCACTGGCATTATATGTTGACAGTCTTACACTCCTACATTATGAAGTATTTTTATTCTTGATGCAGAAAGCTGTGAGTGCATTTCTCTGATAGATGTTTACAACAAATAGACTTCTTAAAATCTAATTTGCTCAATGCAAGTATCCCATCAATAGAACACATGCCATCTAGACGTATGTACAGGCAGCAAAGAATCACGCCATTGTTATGCATTTTAAAAACATGACAACATATCAAGTTTTTCTCATGATGCCACAGTTGCAGGCTTTACCAGCTCACAGCTTCTCTACAATATAGCAGCAGTAAAACTGCACTATATGCAAATTATTTCTGCAGTGAATGGGGGCACGGGAGAACAAAGTCACTGGGGGTGAGGGGAGGGAGCACTGATACTGGGGGGGGGGGGGGGGCGAACTTCACAGGGAAATGACGTGATGTTGTCAGAATTCCATGAGCGATAACATAATGACTTTGGCCAAATGCAATGATCTCAAAATTCCAGGGACGATAAAGTCATGGCCTTGATGCACGTGGAAGGATGTGATGACATCAGATTTCCAGGAATGACTTCGAAGTCAGAGTCAAGATTATCTAGTTCTCTCACTGACCCTCTGCAGAGGACAATACAGGTGCAGGCAAAAGTGGTTCAGATCACACTGTTCAATGCACATTGTTTAACAGAGTGTGCTACAGCAGACGATTCATATGTATTCCCATGTTGATCCAACGGCATTGTCAGCTAATTCTGCAGTGGGCTCCGGATCATCAAGATTGGACTGTGGATGAAAAGTATCACCAGGTTGGATGACTGTTTCTTGTTATACCACGTCGATGGTCATGTCCAGATAGGCCATCTTCAGGCTAAAGGCTGCTCGAAAAATGTGACACGCCTCAGATGAAGGCCTATGGGGTCAGTATTACACTCTGAAAGACATTCACCTTGACTTCTATGGGATATGTGGTAGTAATTTAAGGCACCATGAAAGCTGTGGATTAGGTGAACATTATTGCAGACTACCTGCAAGCCTTCATGGTTGTTGTCTCCCCAAACGGCGTTGGCATCTTCCGTTTCACTAGGCCAGGGCTGTACAGGGGGAGCGAACAAAACTAACCAATGGATACGATTGGACATGAATGTGTGCATATAACCTCAGTATGCATATAACTTACAGTTATTTCGAACAGGATGGAGCAACTGCCTAGACACCGGGCTGAACCTTGGAACACATTTACACAATCTTCACGCCTGACAGAGTTGTTAGCAGAGTTCAGTCTGGTCGTGGCCCTAGCTGGCCACCCAACTCACTTGATCTGCAGTGTGCGATTACTTTGTGTGGGAGCCCTCAAGTATAAGGTGTATCACAACAACCTTCATAGTCTTCAAGAACAGCAGAAGAACATTGCAGATGAGACTGCAGAATTTCTAGCAGTCCAGCTTCAATCTGCCTTCAGCAACTTGCTGACTGGAGCCCAAAAGTGCCAAGAGTTGAATGGTGGTCACTTTCTGCACCTGCTATAGTCAGGTTAGTATTGTATTTTTTTACCTACAGTGCATTTCTTTGTACCTAGAAACTCACTTCTCTGGACCTCTTTTATTTGCCCTACCCTATACTACAGTTGTTTGAAGAGTGTGCTAGTGAACTCACATTGATAGCTTAGCTACCAAATTCACCTAAGCTGAACTCAATACAAAAAAATCTGGTACAGTATGCGGTCCCAGCTCCGCGTCCACACACTACTAGCCTATAACGCTCGGTAATTATGTTACTTGTTAGTAGATGTCTGATGATACATACATCCAGAAACCTACCAAGGACTTGTCGAATCAATGTCACGCCGAATCATTGCTTTATTGTGTTCCAAAAGTGGACCAACACTAATAAGAAGGTGGCCATCATGTTTTAGCTCATCTGTGTATGTGGCATACTTAATAAGTGAATGAGGGAGGGAAAGGGGCAGTGGAAACTTTAGTTAATATAAGACGGCTAGACGTGGCACCAGTTTATATTACTTTCTTTCTTCCTTTTTTTTCCCTAAAGGACACAATCCTCAGGTTCTGTAGCTGGCGATCTATTTTCTTGCATGTAACTGACCTATAAAATGTAAAAAATATCCCTCAACAAAAACAAAACATGGTAATTTTCCAACAGTAGATGGGGCAATATTTTGGTGGAAAAGAAAAGAGAGTCATTTCTGATGATAGATACGATAAATCTGTCGGCAATATAGAAAAAAAGTACTCCTTCTTCAGGCCACAAGTGGCCCATCGGGACCATCCGACCGCCGTGTCATCCTCAGATGACGATGTGGATAGGTGGGGAGTGTGGTCAGCACACCGCTCTCCCAGTCGTTACGATGGTATTCTGTGGTGGGAGCCGCTACTATTCAGTCGAGTAGCTCCTCAATTGACATCACGAGGCTGAGTGCACCCCTAAAAATGGCAACAGCGCATCGCGGCCCAGATGGTCACCCATTCATATGCCGGCCACATACGACAGCACTTTACTTTGGCAATCTGACGGGAACTGGTGTATCTACTGCGGCAAGGTCGTTGCCTTCGGCAACATAGGAATGAAGTAATATTAATTTCTGCTGTTAGCCTATTGAGGGCAGATGTCTTAGGTATGGAGCTTGAGAATGCTGCACAAAATAGGAAGAATCAACTTCTTATCACAATTTCTACGCTATCGATAAAAATAAATGATGACAAAATAGAGAAATAAAAGACCTTGTATCAGCTGACCAACGGAACTGTAAAGAAGGAAACTGAAGGACTGATTTGTGGCTGCACAGCAAAAAACCATCAGAACCATCGCCGTCATAGCCAGAATAGAGAAATCAGCAGTGGACCCAAAGTGCAGACTCTCCAAAGAAGCTGACAATATAATTGACCATGTCTTGCACTGTTTCTAAACGATCACACAGATTGATTACAAATAGAGACACAGTGATGTGGCACAAATGATCTACAGGAAATTATGTCAGAATTACAGTTTGGGGTCGTAAGAACTGGTGGGACAAAAAGCCAGAAAAAGATGTCGAAAACGAATGCACCAAATCACTGAGGATCCTCCTACTTCAGACAGATCTAATGCTACAACACGATTTTGGAGAAAAATGAAGCATGGATCATCGTTATTGCCATTCCCAGAGATAGCAGCTTCGAGGAGAAACAACTTGAAAAACTTACTAGCACAAAGACTTGAAAACTGAACCACAGCAACTGTGGTGTAAACCAGTGAAATTGGCTCCAGTGGTGCTTGGCACGGTGCGAACAGTGCCAAAAACACTTAAAAACGATTGGAATAGATAAATATATCCAACTGTGAACTATAAAGAGCCACTTTACTGGGAGCTGCAGGAATCATATCCTGATACATCACGCAGTCCTAGACTCTCAGAAAGTGTCCGACGAGTGAAAAAGTACAAAATCCAGCATATTGAACTTTTTTCCGTGTTTGCCGCTATAAATAATAATAACAATTATAATAATAATGAACTGTGAACTAGAAACAACAGCAAACTGTTGGATTTAACCCGACGTCGAAAAATTATTTATTGCATTAAAACATTCTATTTCCACTTTAGACAAGATTGTGTATTGTAATCAGAGTAGTACTCCATGTGCCTTATCCATATTCAAAACCATTAAAATTATACCTTCGTAATATATCGTGAGGCATCGTACAGAAAATATGGCAGTATAGAGGAGTCGACTCAGAAAGCTTGCTGTTGCTGATAAAGGTAACTGCAGCTTTTCGTGGTGTGCCCCTTAGTTACCGCTGTAGGATGCGAGGTGCACACCATGTCGGTGTGCTGCCGCTCGGCACTTTCGGTTTCACAAAGGATGCCTGTGTCGACAAAAGAGGACAGGCGAAAGCGCTCTCTCTCTCGCGAATGAGTTTGTTCTATTTTGTGAACAGCCACGAAATATGTGCCAACCAATTACAGTATCGCCTTAAACGTCCAAAAAACTTTGTAGACTGTTAGAGATATAATTCTTTTATAAATATTGTGAATGACTGTGGAAACATGCATATATACAGGCTGGTCCATTGATCGTGACAGGGCCAAGTATCTCACGAAATAAGCGTCAAACTAAAAATCTACAAAGAACGAAACTTGTCTAGCTTGAAGGGGGGAACCAGATGGCGCTATGGTTGTCCCGCTAGATGGCGCTGCCATAGGTCAAACTGATATCAACTGCGGTTTTTTTTTTTTTTTTAAATAGAAACCCCATTTTTATTACATATTCGTGTAGTACGTAAAGAAATATGAATGTTTTAGTTGGACCACTTTTTTCGCTTTGTGATAGATGGCGCTGTAATAGTCACAAACATATGGCTCACAATTTTAGACGAACGGCTGGTAACAGGTAGGTTTTTAAATTAAAATACAGAACGTAGGTACGTTTGAACATTTTAAAAAATGGTTCAAATGGCTCCGAGCACTATGGGACTTAACATCTGTGGTCATCAGTCCCCTACAACTTAGAACTACTTAAACCTAACTAACCTAAGGACATCACACACATCCACGCCCGAGGCAGGATTCGAACCTGCGACCGCAGCAGTCGCGCGGTTCCAGACTGAGCGCCTAGAACCGCTCGGCCACCGTGGCCGGCTGAACATTTTATTTCAGTACCTTTGTGAACTTACCATTTCTGAGAACGCATGCTGTTACAGCGTGATTACCTGTAAATACCACAATAATAGAATAAAAGCTCAAAATGATGTCTGTCAACCTCAATGCATTTGGCAATACGTGTAACGACATTCCTCTCAACAGCGAGTAGTTCGCCTTCCGTAATGTTTGCCCATGCATTGACAATGCGCTGACGCATGTTGTCAGGCGTTGTCGGTGGATCACGATAGCAAATATCCTTCAACTTCTCCCCCCCGCCCCCGCCCCCCACCCCCGCCGCCCACAGAAAGAAATCCGGGGACTTCAGATCCGGTGAACGTGCGGGCCATGGTATGGTGCTTCGACGACCAATCCACCTGTCATGAAATATGCTATTCAATACCGCTTCAACCATACACGAGCTATGTGCCGGACATACATCATGTTGAAAGTACATCGCCACTCTGTCATGCAGTGAAACATCTTGTAGTAACATCGGTAGAACATTATGTAGGAAATCAGCATACATTGCACCATTTAGACTGCCATCGATAAAATGGGGGCCAATTATCCTTCCTCCCATAATACCGCACCGTACATTAACCTGCCAAGGTCGCTGATGTTCCACTTGTCGCAGCCATTGTGGATTTTCCGTTGCCCAATAGTGCATATTATGCCGGTTTACGTTACCGCTGTTGGTGAATGACGCTTCGTCGCTAAACAGAACGCGTGAAAAAAATCTGTCATCGTCCCGTAATTTCTCTTGTGCTCAGTGGCAGAACTGTACACTACGTTCAAAGTCGTCGCCATACAATTCCTGATGCATAGAAATATGGTACGGGTGCAATCGATGTTGATGTAGCATTCTCAACACCGACGTTTTTGAGATTCCCGATTCTCGCGCAATTTGTCTGCTACTGATGTACGGATTAGCCGCGACAGCAGCCAATACACCTACTTGGGCGACATCATTTGTTACAGGTCATGGTTGACGTTTGCAATGTGGCTGAACACTTCTTGTTTCCTTAAATAACGTAACTATCCGGCGAACGGTCCGGACACTTGGATGATGTCCAGGATACCGAGCAGCATACATAGCACATTCCCGTTGGGCATTTTGATAACAACGGCCATACATCAACACGATATCGACCTTTTCCGCAATTGGTAAACGGCCCATTTTAACACGGGTGATATATCACGAAGCAAATAGCGTCCGCACTGGCGGAGTGTTACGTGATACCACGTAGTTATACGTTTGTGACTATTGCAGCGCCATCTATCACAAAGCGAAAAAAGTGGTCCAACTAAAACATTCATATTTCTTCACGTACTACACGAATATGTAATAAAAAATGGGGGTTCCTATTTAAAAAAACGCAGCTGATATCCGTTTGACCTTGCCCCATGGCAGCGCCATCTAGCGGGCCAACCATAGCGCTATCTGGTTTTCCCCTTCAAGCTAGACGAGTTTCGTTCTTTGTAGTTTTTTCGTTTGATGCTTATTTCGTGAGATATTTGACTCGGTCACTATCAATGGACCACCCTGTATAGACACAAACACTTATATGAAGTACAGGAAATTTAACAGTAATATTGCAGTAAATAAATGATTTTTTTGGCTTTATCTACATCAGAGCTTGCCTACTTGTATTCGCGTATTTTGCATTTTCTCCTCTACTAAATAGGGAGAGGTTACACTTTTGATGTGTAGTCCAAAGTCGATGATCCCACGACCACTGCAGTCGTAAATGATGATGCCATTGGTTCAACATGAGAACACGTGCGTATCATTTACTGCAGAGCTCCGTGTTCAGCAAAGTGTGCTGGTGCTCTGACACAGCTGTGCTTGCACCAGCACAGATCGCCTCCTATCGACTCCTTTACAGAGTGGCCAAGACTTCGACCTCTACGTCCTGTGGTGAGGCCTGGACGTCCAACACCTTGGCTACTCGTGGTTGCACCGTCTTTCAACAACATTTCATACATGCTCACGACAGTAGCGTCCCAACAGCTACTAACTTCGCCGTTTCCAAGATGCTCATTGGCATATGCCGCGCCATAGCGATCTGCCATTTTTACAAATTTTTATGTCATCGTATTTCCCTATTTACAGTTGGTATCGTCGCTTGGCTGATTCTCCAGTCTTCTTGGCTCTACTTATGCAGGGTAAGGCAGCTAAGACAGGACACCCCAAATATATCCAGAAAGAATCAATATATCGAGGTGCGGTTTTCGCCAAATTAAAGCGGGCAATATGCCAAATTTCCTGACTTTCGCAAGTAATTTTTTCGTTTATAACAGCCGAATCACGACAACGACGTTGTTTTTATTTCCTAATGAAGTTATAATCTTTTCCTGTGGCGTCTGAAAGAAGTTTCTAAGAGAATTTCGACAACGTAACATGTATGGGACTAGATCAAACAGTATCCCTGTCCTGCCGTCAAGAAAAGACGTTCCACACACGTCTGCCCTATTATACCAGATGTAAGCAAATACATGACTCAGGAATGATTCGTGTCTTATTGTCACGGCCGTCATGCAAGGCGCTCAAAATGTTGATCTTGAGCGTTGCTACGCTCTATGAAGTGATCATGGAGAAACCATACTGCACGCTGAATTTCACCAGCAGTTGACGACAGCATAGCACGCTGTTATAAGGCATTTCACGTCTTCGGGTGTTGTCGGTGTTACCTGACACACCTCTTGTTTTAATTTTCGCTGTAGATAAAAGTGTAGCAATGTTAAACGTCGTGAGTGTGCAGACCAATTTGCATTTCCCGAAAGACCATTCCAACGTACTTCGAATGTTCTCTTAAGAGGAGCTCTCGTTAAATGTGCGGTACGGGAGGCACGATGTTGGAAGCACACTGATTGCCTTCTGTCCAGTGGAGTATCTTCCAATAACTGGAAGCTGCCAACGTAAGTAACGTAGAAGTAACGTAGTGAAGCAACTTAGGTCACTTAATAAAAGCAAGTCTTCTGGTCCAGACTGTATACCAATTAGGTTCCTTTTGGAGTATGCTGACGCATTAGCTCCATACTTAACAATCATATACAACCGTTCGCTCGACTAAAGATCCGTACCCAAAGACTGAAAAGTTGCACAGGTCACACCAATACTCAAGAAAGGTAGTAGGAGTAATTCACTAAATTACAGGCCCATATCGTTAACGTCGATATGCAGGAAGATTTTGGAACATATATTGTGTTCGAACATTATGAATTACCTCGAAGAAAACTGTCTATTGACGCTTAGTCAACATGGGTTTAGAAAACATCGTTCTTGTGAAACACAACTGGCTCTTTATTCAGTGCTACTGATAAGGGATTTCAGATCGATTCCCTATTTCTGGTTTTCTGGAAGCCTTTTGACGCTGTACCACACAAGCGGCTTGTAGTGAAATTGCGTGCTTATGAAATATCGTCTCAGTATTGTGACTGGATTTGCGATTTCCTGTCAGAGAGGTCACACACTTCGTAGTAATTGACTGAAAGTCATCGAGTAAAACAGAAGTTATTTTCTGGCGTTCCCCAAGGTAGTGTTATAGGCCCTTTGCTGTTCCTTATCTATATAAACGATTTGGGAGACAATCTGAGCAGCCGTCTTAAGTTGTTTGCAGATGACGCTGTCGTTTATCGACTAATAAAGTCAGAAAATCAAAACAAATTGCAAAACGATTTAGAAAAGGTATCTGAATGGTGCGAAAATTGGCAATTAACTCTAAATAACGAGATGTGTGAGGTCACCCACATGAGTGCTAAAAGGAATTCGTTAAACTTCGGTTACACGATAAATCAGTCTAATCTAAAAGCCGTAAATTCAACTAAATACCTAGGTATTACAATTACGAACAACTTACATTGGAAGGAAGGCATAGAAAATGTTCTGGGGAAGGCTAACCAAAGACTGCGTTTTATTGGCAGGACACTTAGAAAATGTAACAGATCTACTACGGAGACTGCCTACACTACGCTTGTCCGTCCTCTTTTAGAATACTGCTGCGCGGTGTGGGATCCTTACCAGACAGGACTGACGGAGTTCAAGGAAGAAATATGGGAGAGAGTGTCACAGACATGATACAGGATTTGGGCTGGACATCATTAAAAGAAAGGCGTTTTTAGTTGCGACGGAATCAGTCTGACTGATAAACGCGAGAACCGTACCTGAGCTTTGTGTTTGCTTATATTTAGTGTAATAGGGCAGACGTTTGTGGAACCTCTTTTCCCGACGGCTGAACAGTGGTTTGCGACGTTGTTGTCTTGATGCTATTTGATCAAGTCTCATACACGTTATGGCGCTGAAGTTCCTTTAGAAGTATATGGTTCCATTACAGAAAAACAAAATCGCTGGCGTAATTTGACTACTAAAACAGATAAAAATTTCTTGCAACTTCAGAAAATTCATAATATTGTCGGCTTTAACTTGGCAAAATCGCACCTGGATATATTGATTAATTCTAGATGTATTTGGAGTAGCAGTCTTACCTGCTTACCCTGTATACTTTCATTACAGCGTCACGTACGTGCAACGTCAGCAGACGGCAGTCGATCTCGCCATGAACAGTTGTCATAACGATTTGACTCATCATTGTATCCATAAATAATTACTGTGTATGCCATGTGTGGAAAACTTATTGTATCCTCATCAAATAAGTGCAGAATACTGACAGACAATTTTTGTGTAATACAGGGTGTTTATAAATGAATATCGGGGTTTTAACGCTTTATAATATTTATTACATTAAACTTACAGTTATAAATGATATGTCAAATGAAAGAGCAACTCAAACAGTTTGACCAAGAACCTTATAAATGTTCACTGGCATAGCGAAGTACACGACTGGTTGAACTTCACTGTACCCAAGCGCTGGATAGTCTGCAAGGGGCCCAATGACAGGGCTTGCTTTGCATGCGTTCACCCGACCTAACGCCATGCGATTTTTTCCTTTGGGGCTTCATCAAGGGTCTTGTGTACGTGCCTCCGCTACCAGCAGACCTCCCAGAATTAAGAAACCGGATTGAAGCAGCTGTTGCTACAATCACTCAAGACAGACTTATCAACGTTCGGGAAGAACTCGATTATAGATTTGATGTGTGCCGTGTGACAAATGGTGCTCACATTGAACATTTATAAGGGTCTTGGTAAAACTGTTTGAGTTGCTCTTTCATTTGACATCTCGTTTATAACTGTAGGTTTAATATAATAAATATTATAAACCGTTGAAAGCCCGATATTCATTTATAAACACCTTGTATTATCTCTTTTAGGTATCATCAGCATTACCTGAAAATCGGTCATGCTGCAGCTCATTCGAGCCTGGTGATCTAGTGGTAAAGTGTGCATCCGGAAATCAAAAGAACGTGGAATGTAATCTCGGTCGCACCACAGAATATTTCAGTTTGCCTTTAACCTAGCCTTTACCCATCAATTATGTGAAGTTTCACCAGGAACGACCCTTTCTGCGGTATAATTACTGAGGTAGGATAGCTACACGCAAGTCACCAAAGTGGCTGCGGTTTCCGCCGTCCAGTTTATATAAAATTACGAATTTTATACATTAGCATGAACATGAAAATCAAACTGCTAGCGTACCACCCTAAGTATACAACATTCCGTTCTACAACTCGAAATGTATTTACTGCATCAAAGGACGCTTCCAGCAATGCAGAAGTAGTAGACGTTTAGAATTGGGTTACTATTGGTTCAGTTTGTGTTGACAAAGACAATCTAAATAATTTTTATACTTTGGCACATATACTTCCTCGAAATATTTTGGCATACAAGACGTTAATTTTGTCCGAAACTTTCTGGAAAAGGATCTGCATTTGTTTCTGTAGATAAACCATTATGTTTTCGATCTCTTCGTACGCGTAAAATAACCCCTGATGATATGTGAGTAATTTCAAATAAAGCACGTTGTGGTACTCAGAAATTCAGTATTATGGATGATTGCACCGTATAGACAAGATTTGAATAAGGGATATGGTAAATTAAAAACATACAGGCGCTTGACCCTACTGTTTCCTGTGATACGTACGAGGAAGGTAGCACAGCCTAGCCATCACAATTTCCCCATGAATGTGGGTACTATCCCGCTGTTGTACACACAGTACACCCTGGACGGAACTGATACGGCAGTGTACTCAGGAAGTATAGCAGCGCCTACTTCAGTCTGTGACAGACGAACTTGCCAAATGAACGAGCAAATGTCGTCTGTCCTTAAATAGTGCCAAGACAAACACCACGGTCGTTGCCAGGTGTTGACGCAAGCAGAGGTGATGCGCATTACTGCCGTGGCACAGCGCGACGGAACGCCACTGACCGACACGTCCGTGACCCGCCGGCAGCGCAGATGAGCCTGCTTGTCCTGCCCAACAGCAAAGTTGACCCCGAGCCCAGTGTCACTGGTCAAAAGAAGTACTCAGTCACTCATGCCATTCTTTTATTTTTCGTTACATTTAACTCGGAACTGTAATTATTTCTTTAAAACGAGATACTAATTTAATCTCGAAATTGTTTCTTAATCTTGAAATTGTTTCTTAACCTTGAAATTATTTCTTTTTCATTATTATAGTGAAATTTTAGTTATTAGTATTGGAGGAGGAGGAGGAGATTAGTGTTTAACGTCCCGTCAACAACGAGGTCATAAGAGACGGAGCGCAAGCTCGGGTGAGGGAAGGATGGGGAAGGAAATCTGCCGTGCCCTTTCAAAGGAACCATCCCGGCATTTGCCTAAAGCGATTTAGGGAAATCACGGAAAACCTAAATCAGGATGGCCGGAGACGAGATTGAAACGTTGCCCTCCCGAATGCGAGTCCAGTGTGCTAACCACTGCGCCACCTCGCTCGGTATCAGTATTGGAACTTAACAGCAAAAAACCAGAGTTGTTCCCTACAAACTTAATTATGTATGTAATTAGACAGCTCAGCTATAGGTTTTGATGAGTGAGTTTGCGAGTATCAAAATATGTGACATAAATGGTCGTACCTTTTGACTGCAAAAACTCGGAAGCTTAAACTGCTTACACTGCCAAGTGACCGTAGACGTCAATGTTTGAAATCAATAATAGCTTGATATGCTCCTGAGAAAAAGGGGACTTAATAGACGAACAGACAGACCGACAGAGGGCCAACGAACGGCAAAAAAGTGTGATATAATTACAAATTAACAAGTATCGAATTTTTTATTGTACTTATACTGTGAAACTTTGTTTCTTGCCAAATTTCAAGATTCTAAGTCAAGCGGGTAGTACACTGTAGGTTTTTATGAGTCAGTTTGCGGATATGAAAATGTATGGCTTAAGTGGCCATATCTTTCGATAGCATCGACTTAAAAACATAAATTTTTTACACCGCCGCGGTATTGTAGACCTTATTATTTGGCAAAAATTTCTACTTCATATTTCTATCCGTACCTGAGAAAGATGGGTTGGACTCACTAGGTGTTGAGCATATTCAACTCCAATTGCAGGGTTTCAGCTGCCTGCCATCCTGCTTACTGCAGAGGTCCGGAGTAATCTTAGAATTAGTGCAGTACAGGAGAATTTGCACTCCTGCATGTGTTTTTAATACACCCTAAGACAAAAAAAAAAAAGAAAAAAAATGACGCACCACGAAGGAATTGTGGGAATGGGACGGAAATCGAGAGATGTGATGTATATGAGCAGATAACCAAGACATTACAAGTTCAGGAAAAACGGGTAATTATTCAAGAGAAAGAGCTTCACAAACTGAGCAAGTCGATAAATCATTAATCCACCTCTGGCCCTTATACAAGAAGTCACTCGGCTTGGCGTTGATTAACAGATTTTTTGGACGTCCTCCTGACGGATGTTGCGCCAAATTGTGTCCAATTGTGGCGTTGGCTCGTCAAAATCCCAAGATGGTTGGAGGGGCCTGCCCACAATGCTCCATACGTTCTCAGCTGAGAGGAGATCCGTCAACCTTGCTGACCACGATAGGGTTCGATAGGAACGAATACAAGCAGTAGAAACTCGTGCCACATACGGGCGGGCATTGTCTTGGTGAAATGTAAGTCCATGACAGGTTGCACGAAGGGCAACAAAAAAGGGCGTGAATATCGTCGACATACCGCTGTGGTGTAAGGGCGCCTTGGATGACAACCCAAGGAGTCCTGCTACGAAAAGAAATGGCACCTGAGACCATCACTCCTAGTTGTCGGGCCCTGTGGTGATCGACAGTCAGGTTGGAAGTCCACTGCTGTCTGGGGTGTCTACAAACACTCATCAGCCTGGAATCTCATTGACTGTAGTAAAATTGTCTTCAGTGGTGAGTCCCGCTTCGAACTGAGCCCTGATGACCAACGAAAACGTGTCTGAAGACACCCTGGACTGTGGTGAAATACTATCGCCCGCCACATGACCCGACAATCAGGAGTGATGGTCTGGGGCACCATTTCTTTTCGTAGCATGAACCCTTTGGTTCTTAACCAAGGCACCCTTACGGCACAGCGGTACGTCGACGATATTCCACGCACGGTTTTGTTGCCCTTCATGGCAAGACATCCTGGAACAACATTTCAGCAATATAATGCTCACCCTCGTACGGGGACGGTTTCTACTGCTTGTATTTGTACATGCCAAATCCTACCTTGGCCAGCAAAAGATCGTGGGATGGAATCTCGGTCAACGGTCAACCGATCTCTCCCAAGCTGAGAACGTTTAGAGCATTACAGGCAGGGCCCTCCAACCAACTAGGGAATTTGACGATCTAGCATGCCAACTAGACAGAATTTGACACGATGTCCCTCAGGAGGACATCCAACAACTCTATCATTCAATGCCAATCCGGACAACTGCTCGTATTAGGGCGAGACGTGAACCAATGGATTACTGCCCTGCTCAATTTTCAAACTCTTTCTCTTGAATAAATAATACAATTTTTCCGAAATTGTGATCATTCTTTGTACATGTACATCACATCTACCGATTTCCGCCACATTCGGATAATTCCTTTGTGGTGCGTCCTTTTTCTTTGTCCTAGAGTAAACATTATTTTATGAGATTTTAACTGAGCACTGCAACTCTGTAGCTGTAATTACGGATGGGTCTAAACAGAGGGACTCTGTTGGTTTATCTATTGTTTATCCTGATAGTGTCCTCAAGATCCGATTGCCTCACGAGTTCTCTGTCTTCGACGCAGAATTATGCGCGATCTTGCGGGTACTGGAGCAGATTAGATGTATTCGAAGTTCTAAATTGTTTGTCTCTTGCGATTCCTTAAGTGCCCTTCACACTTTGCACCGCTTGTACCCAGCAGATAAAGTAGTCCAGAATATCCAGGACACCTTCCTCCATCTTAAAAGGCTCTGGAACGAGGTGTCTGTCTGTTGGGTGCAGCGCACACGGGTATTGCGGGTAACGGAAGAGCGGATGTAGCAGCCAAGGAGGCGTGTCGCCATCCTCAGGTCAGTGTGCCATCCCCTTGCATGATATCGCCTCGCTGTTGAGGTGCAGTCATGCGTTGATGGAGGAAGAGTGGCTGGAAGTGATAGTCAGACAATAAGTTCCGTCTAGTAAAGCCCACAAAGCGGCCCTGGCGTACCTCTTTCCAGCCCCACAGATGGGATGAGGTCTTCCTTAGTCGTATTCGCATAAGCCACAGCCTTATGTCACATGGCTTCTTGCTGCGGCTAGAGGACCCTCCAATATGTGGTGCTTGTGGCGTACATATCACTGCGCACCACATTTTATTAGACTGTGTTTTCTTTTCAGACCAGAGGGCAGCGGCATATTTGCCCTCCATTTTAAGTGACTTTCAGATAAGTGTGGTTAGCGTTATAAGATTTTTTGATTTGTCCAACATCGTTCCGAAGATTTTCGGGAGATGCTCTTAATGTGGCTCACATCTGTTTTTTGTAAGTGGTCAGCCAGTCACATATCCCTGTGCCTTTCTTTTAGCTCTTCTATTGTTTTACTTATGTTTTAGTCCCAAGTATAGCACCTTTCAACCTTTCTCTGTTGTCTTAAGGCGATAGAGGTAGAGTGATTGTGTGGGCCGACGCGAGTGTGATGAAAGTGAATGAATAAGTGCCCATTTGTAGGTTTACTCATCACTTTGTGACAACAGTTATCGTCATTATATCCACATTTGTTTCTTTTAATACGTGTAAGGGCGCTGATAATCTCGCAGCTAAGGCCCAGAAACTCCAAACACACACACACACACACACACACACACACACACACACACACACACACACACACATACACGCAGACACAGAAAGAGAGAAGTCTTAACATACAACAAAGTGATCCTATGAGGGTTCTGTTTACACCGACTAAGGTACGTAACCCTAAAAATGAAGAGGAAACGAAAATACGAAGCAAAAGATGTATTCATAGAGTGTGTATTATTCATTCTTTTACAAATACGCATAACGTCTGTACGCAGTCAGAACCATTGACGTAAGACTGGGCCATTTTTGTGGAATTACAATTGCAGTTTAAATGAGCACGAGACGGTCTTAATTGTCAGCAACTGTGTTCCACAATTAAAGATGAAATAACTGAGTTATTTCAGATTGTTCATAGTTACAGAGGCATTGGAAGCGGAACCATGCCAAGGTGATCCTAGTAGTGGGGCAACAAGAACGTCAGTCCATTTTGTTAGTGCAAGTTGCCTACATCAGGAGCAGGTATGCACTCAGGGCAAATCTATTGTTCTCCTGTGATTGACAGGTACTTAACCTATTGTTCTCCTTTGATTGACAGGTACCTAACCTACTGTTCTTCTAAAAGGACCCATGCTTTTGATTGACAGGCACTTAACCTATTGCTCCCCCACCCCCTCAGGAAACCTCACCCCTCGCTGATACCGCTACAGTTTCAGGTCTGAATTATTAGATGGCCCCACTCACTCTTATCAGTTTGATTGACTACTTAATTAAATTGATAAATTAATTAATCTCTCCCCCTCTGGTAAACCCCCTCTCCTCCCACCCTCCCTCCCGGAAATTGGCAGGAAAAAGACTCAGTTGATCAGTCATTTGGAGGGAATTCGGTTGCAGTGTGTGTAATATTGTTTAAACACTTTAGACAATGTATAGAACATTATTTAATTACTTATGGCAGTGTATGGAATATGGTTTATTTATTCAGTCAAATAATTTGTCTGGAAATCGATTGCTGTGTATGGAATATATGGAAATCGGTGGAGAGGAAGGATCTCATAACAGGATTTGTCTTGCTCATCATTCTCTGCTGTTTGGAAACATACTGGTCTTGTAAGAAGTAATTACATGGGGCAAACATGTTTCATAATCCCCTAATGTTGGCACTGTACTCTGGGTGTCTTAACCTAATGTTTGGGCCTTTGAAAAAGATATTCAAATGTGTGTGAAATCTTATGGGACTTAACTGCTAAGGTCATCAGTCCCTAAGCTTACACACTACTTAACCTAAATTACACACACCCATGTGCAAGGGAGGACTCGAACCTCCGCCGGGACCAGCCGCACAGTCCATGACTGCAGCGCCCCAGACCACTCGGCTAATCCCGTGCGGTGTGGTTTTCCACGTCACCCCTATTTCCTTAAACAATTGTATCGCATTTGATACCAAATTAAGTAATTAGTTATGTCCTCCCACCATTTTCTGGTACTCTTTTCGAATTTCACATACTTTTTGAACTCCATTTCTGGCGCATTCTTGTTTGTCACCCACCCCCCTTAAACTATTGTACTGCGTTTTACATAAAAATTATGCAAATTAACCTAGTGTTCTGCAGTTAACATGCTGTTCTGCCCCATGTCACCCACTCACACACACCCTCTCCTTAACAGTTGTACCGTTAATACCAATTTGATATGAAAAATTTATACAAATTAATTGATTCGATATTCTTCACATGTATGGGGTAGTTTCTTTTTAATTTGCAGCATCCTATTGGTCAATGAAATTGATGAAATATAGTTTAAACAAAAGATCGCTAATAAAAAACGTGATGCCCAATGCCAACACCGCCGACTCTGCACAGGTGTCCGTTCGGGTCCCACAAGCATGAGGTGGTAACATCTTTTTCATACACCCGAGAAATTCCTGCCAAAATGTGTGTTCACCTAGGCACCGTTGCTGGCGCGATGACGCATAGCTGAGGTGCAGGTCCAGCGCCAAGAGAGATGTTCCAATGCTTCCTTTCCGAGCAGTCCTAATGGGACAGCCCATCCATCACTGAATTTACTTGTCAGACTGCTGCTGCTGCCCGTGTGGGAGCACCGTCCGCCATTGTTTTCTGCAGATGACGCTTTCAGCAGCAAAATACTGTTTTGTACACACCGCCATATTGCACTGGCAGTTAAACTGTGCAGAAGTTGTCTGCAGATCATCAAATACATACAAGACTCACAATAATACTGGGAACCACAAACATGAAACTTCCTGGCAGATTAAAACTGTGTGCCCGCCCGAGACTCGAACTCGGGACCTTTGCCTTTCGCGGGCAAGTCCTCTACCATCTGAGCTACCGAAGCACGACTTACGCCCGGTACTCACAGCTTTACTTCTGCCAGTACCTGCCAGTACCTCACTGGCAGAAGTAAAGCTGTGAGTACCGGGCGTCAGTCGTGCTTCGGTAGCTCAGATGGTACAGCACTTGCCCGCGAAAGGCAAAGTTCCCGAGTTCGAGTCTCGGTCGGGCAAACAGTTTTAATCTGCCAGGAAGTTTCATATCAGCGCACACTCTGCTGCAGGGTGAAAATCTCATTCTGGAACCACAAACATATTTACCAGTGTAACTACAATCAAATATAACAACTGCTGCTGCAGACTGACACCAATCGCTTTATATGTAATGTCTCCTATGGACGGCTATGGTTCTGGAACGAAGCTCAATATCTATAGCACACATAATTTTCCACGTAAAAATCTCTCTCATACCCTCGCAGTTATCATTGCGGTGAATCAATACGTCCCTACGATAGGACACACACTCGTTTTCTCTGGTCATGCCACAACATGATCCAGAGTAACATTACACTGCAATATATACAAATTTTACACAAACAGTGCAGTTATCTTTTATACCTGTACAGCGCCTGAAAAAGTTATGATATACCTGCACTCACACTGGCTATATGTCTCGATTCTCCTCAGCCCTAGGAAATTATCTGACAAACTCTTCGAATCAGCGCTTTTGGAACGTGCTGCATCCTGCCAAGATTCTCTCAAACAAGTGTTATGAAGGACAGGCGTCCGGCACTATGTGATGATGAATACCGCACCCGCGGATATAATGCTTGGAAAGACATCATTGACGCTGGTTGGTGTACTGTAATCAACATCACTATCGATAGAACAACCGCTACGGTCGCAGATTCGAATCCTGCCTCGGGCATGGTTGTGTGTGATGTCTTTAGGTTAGTTAGGTTTAAGTAGCTCTAAGTTCTAGGGGTCTGATGACCTCAGACGTTAAGTCCCATAGTGCTCAGAGCCAAAACCATTCTCATAGAACAACAAGGAAAATGCGAGGTACGCTTAGAGGTACTGATGAGGGGACGTATTGTTACAGCCGTATTGCCTGTCCCGTTTGTACACTATTAGAGGTCCAATTGAACACTTGCTTTGCTATATTGTGCAGCTGTTTATGAAATGAATCTATCACCACTTACGTTTGGATGTACTTGTCAGTGCATTGAAATCACAATTCACCATGTCCAATATATCACTCTATTATGACTAGGCATATGTTATTGTTTTTTGTTTTTATGTGAATTGTAGTTTGATTCCTTCCCACGGAAGTATGTTGGAACATAATCCACGGTACCTTTACGTTCAAGTAGCAACATGTGCACCGACAGTTAAACCTTGCAAAGTGGCATACAGATCATCAAATACGAAAAGACTCCTCCTACTCAATTACACTGCTCTCCCCTGAGGACAGGAGCTTGAATATTAGGGAGCATGAAACCGATCTCCAACCCAGCAATATATCACTGCATACCGAGCCAATGTAGTAAACATACAATTCGTATCCTGTGCCATAAAAAAAACGCCCCTTTTACATCATTCGCATAGCTATCGACCACCAGACACTCGTACATATACCACTAAGACAGACAGCACCGTATATACTCTTCGCAGCACTAGATATTTTCCCGCAGCTGACAGTCACAAGCTATCCACTCTCGACGTGTGACCAGAGCGCCCTCAACAGACCGAAGTCACTTTCAGAACTGTTCTGCAAATTCGGGGTCGTTTCTCCTCGATACAAACGCGTTACTCTTTCTGGTCCGGACCTGCATGCTTGCTTGATTGCTTTTCTACAGCCATCTCCAGACTCTGGGATTACAAAAACACATGTATTTTCGCATGGTTTGCCATAATATTATACCATTTTCGCCATACTTCTTTATATCAAGCACACAGCAGTATCCTACCCATCGCTCGCGCAACATAATTCTGAAGATATTGAGTGGAAATTATTTCATAGTATGAATTCTTTCGTTGTAAATCAATAAATTATCATAGACTCAGTTCTACTCGAGGTACTGGAAGCATCTGGCTAGTTCAGCTTTTACTAGGATCGCTAGTGAGCCAACCCCCCACCCCACAAAATGTTCAACACCCATTGGTTCACGCTAAGATCACGTAATACTACGTCATCACATCTATATAAGGAATCGCTCTCTAGAAATCTCATTTCGCATTCCTTGCTAGAATATCATACCATTTTCGCGGTACTTCTCGATATCAAGCACAGAGCAGTATCCTACCGATCGCGCAATATAATTCCGAAGATATAGACTGGAATTATTTCTCTAGAAACCCGAAACTTTAGCTAGGTGGGGCGTGCTGTAAACCACTGACTAGAAACTTGTCACGTCTGCGAAGACATTTACTCGGAAACTCGAAAAAAATATATGGAAAACTGATATTTCGGCTCGCTAATACCAACGTCGGTGATGTAACAAATTCCAAATCACCCCTATAATTTACAAAGCCAAATAACATGTTTCTCATGTCTAGAGAACCAGCAAAAGTGTCTTCCACTTGCTAGAAGCATACACCACAATCGATGTACTCTCATCTAAATAAAGACGCGAAATGTGAAGAAGCAGTCAACCGAACAATTTACATGGGTGGGAATAATGGCCCAGCGCAAACACACATCCATATTGAATCTTCTCAAATCTCCACGCGATCACGAAAGCTATCCAACACATACTAAGTATTAGTTCGCTATTCGGTCGTCTAGAGGACAACGCGGTTAAGACGTCTACATTCCTATGACCCAACAGGTCTCTCCCTTCTACATCTACATCTACATCTACATCTATACTCCGCGAGCCACCTTACGGTGTGTGGCGGAGGGTACTTATTGTACCACTATCTGATCCCCCCTTCCCTGTTCCATTCACGAATTGTGCGTGGGAAGAACGACTGCTTGTAAGTCTCCGTATTTGCTCTAATTTCTCGGATCTTTTCGTTGTGATCATTACGCGAGATATATGTGGGCGGTAGTAATATGTTGCCCATCTCTTCCCGGAATGTGCTCTCTCGTAATTTCGATAATAAACCTCTCCGTATTGCGTAACGCCTTTCTTGAAGTGTCCGCCACTGGAGCTTGTTCAGCATCTCCGTAACGCTCTCGCGCTGACTAAATGTCCCCATGACGAATCGCGCTGCTTTTCGCTGGATCATGTCTATCTCTTCTATTAATCCAACCTGGTAAGGGTCCCATACTGATGAGCAATACTCAAGAATCGGACGAACAAGCGTTTTGTAAGCTACTTCTTTCGTCGATGAGTCACATTTTCTTAGAATTCTTCCTATGAATCTCAACCTGGCGCCTGCTTTTCCCACTATTTGTTTTATGTGATCATTCCACTTCAGATCGCTCCGGATAGTAACTCCTAAGTATTTTACGGTCGTTACCGCTTCCAATGATTTACCACCTATGGCATAATCGTACTGGAATGGATTTCTGCCCCTATGTATGCGCATTATATTACATTTATCTACGTTTAGGGAAAGCTGCCAGCCGTCGCACCATGCATTAATCCTCTGCAGGTCCTCCTGGAGTACGTACGAGTCTTCTGATGTTACTACTTTCTTGTAGACAACCGTGTCATCTGCAAATAGCCTCACGGAGCTACCGATGTTGTCAACTAAGTCATTTATGTATATTGTAAACAATAAAGGTCCTATCACGCTTCCCTGCGGTACTCCCGAAATTACCTCTACATCTGCAGATTTTGAACCGTTAAGAATGACATGTTGTGTTCTTTCTTCTAGGAAATCCTGAATCCAATCACAAACCTGGTCCGATATTCCGTAAACTCGTATTTTTTTCACTAAACGTAAGTGCGGAACCGTATCAAATGCCTTCCTGAAGTCCAGGAATACGGCATCAATCTGCTCGCCAGTGTCTACGGCACTGTGAATTTCTTGGGCAAATAGGGCGAGCTGAGTTTCACATGATCTCTGTTTGCGGAATCCATGTTGGTTATGATGAAGGAGATTTGTATTATCTAAGAACGTCATAATACGAGAACACAAAACATGTTCCATTATTCTACAACAGATTGACGTAAGCGAAATAGGCCTATAATTATTCGCATCTGATTTATGACCCTTCTTGAAAATGGGAACGACCTGCGCTTTCTTCCAGTCGCTAGGTACTTTACGTTCTTCCAGCGATCTACGATAAATTGCTGATAGAAAGGGGGCAAGTTCTTTAGCATAATCACTGTAGAATCTTAAGGGTATCTCGTCTGGTCCGGATGCTTTTCCGCTACTAAGTGATAGCAGTTGTTTTTCAATTCCGATATCGTTTATTTCAATATTTTCCATTTTGGCGTCCGTGCGACGGCTGAAGTCAGGGACCGTGTTACGATTTTCCGCAGTGAAACAGTTTCGGAACACTGAATTCAGTATTTCTGCCTTTCTTCGGTCGTCCTCTGTTTCGGTGCCATCGTGGTCAACGAGTGACTGAATAGGGGATTTAGATCCGCTTACCGATTTTACATATGACCAAAACTTTTTAGGGTTCTTGTTTAGATTGTTTGCCAATGTTTTATGTTCGAATTCGTTGAATGCTTCTCTCATTGCTCTCTTTACGCTCTTTTTCGCTTCGTTCAGCTTTTCCTTATCAGCTATGATTCGACTACTCTTAAACCTATGATGAAGCTTTCTTTGTTTCCGTAGTACCTTTCGTACATGATTGTTATACCACGGTGGATCTTTCCCCTCGCTTTGGACCTTAGTCGGTACGAACTTATCTAAGGCGTACTGGACGATGTTTCTGAATTTTTTCCATTTTTGTTCCACATCCTCTTCCTCAGAAATGAACGTTTGATGGTGATCACTCAGATATTCTGCGATTTGTGCCCTATCACTCTTGTTAAGCAAATATATTTTCCTTCCTTTCTTGGCATTTCTTATTACACTTGTAGTCATTGATGCAACCACTGACTTATGATCACTGATACCCTCTTCTACATTCACGGAGTCGAAAAGTTCCGGTCTATTTGTTGCTATGAGGTCTAAAACGTTAGCTTCACGAGTTGGTTCTCTAACTATCTGCTCGAAGTAATTCTCGGACAAGGCAGTCAGGATAATGTCACAAGAGTCTCTGTCCCTGGCTCCAGTTCTGATTGTGTGACTATCCCATTCTATACCTGGTAGATTGAAGTCTCCCCCTATTACAATAGTATGATCACGAAACTTCTTCACGACGTTCTGCAGGTTCTCTCTGAGGCGCTCAACTACTACGGTTGCTGATGCAGGTGGTCTATAGAAGCATCCGACTATCATATCTGACCCACCTTTGATACTTAACTTAACCCAGATTATTTCACATTCGCATTCGCTAATAACTTCACTGGATATTATTGAATTCTTTACTGCTATAAATACTCCTCCACCATTGGCGTTTATCCTATCCTTGCGGTATATATTCCATTCTGTGTCTAGGATTTCGTTACTGTTCACTTCCGGTTTTAACCAACTTTCCGTTCCTAATACTATATGCGCACTATTTCCTTCAATAAGAGATACTAATTCAGGAACCTTGCCCTGGATACTCCTGCAGTTTACCAATATTACGTTAACTTTTCCTGTTTTTGGTCTCTGAGGACGGACGTTCTTTATCAACGATGATAATGTCCTCTCTGGTAAGCCGTCAGACAGATCTTCCTGTTAATGGGAAACATGAACGTCCCCGCGCAGGTCACCAGCACTGCACGCCAAGCACGCACAGGTAGAATCATCATCCTAAGAAATCGGTCACAGATATATTTTATCCCTGTACTTACAACTAAATGTTATGATCGCGGTCTCAGTTGAGAGACATTCGACATTGAGCGAAGTATCAGAAATACAACCTGTTGATGGCTGTGGCTCTGGAAATAGAAATATCAGTACCATTCTTATGACTTGCCCTACTCTTCCCTTTGCTATCATAGTACCCCACCTCAAATCCATACCTTCCTTACGAATGGACATAGTCATTTCCTTTGCACGTGTCAGAACACAAACACATACTTTATAAGCCTGATGCTCAAGGTGAACCTATCACACACCCCCTACTATTAAGTATAATACTTTATCAATAACTGATCACTGGCGATACGAATTAACACTGACTGAAAATTAACGATGGGTGAGCATGCCTCATAAGTTTTTCCTGTGAGTGCTACCACTGTATCGTAGAAAAAGAGGTTTAATCGTCTTACAAACTGCCAGATGTTAAAAAACCCGATCCCAACAACTATCGTATGTTACTATCACAGACGGTCTTGGTTCGACATGTGCACACAAGTATCCATGTTAAAAGCTATACCGGTTTTATAAATCCACGAATCATGTGGTTTTCCCAGACAAATACTGAGATGATGATCGTAGGAGCGTATATTATCAGACCAATAGTTTGTTTACACATAACCCACGATGCAACCTCGTCATAAAACCGTTCAATTTTGAAAGTGATACGGCTAAGGAACGTGGTATGAAACCGCTATTTGCAACCCCCTTACGCCGCTGCCACTAGATATTTCGCCAGTATTTGTAACGTATTCTGTATCGATACTATGTCAGAGGTTCTGCGCTGTATCCACAGAGTTATAGGCGATGACTGAGGAGGATCACAAAGAGTTGTAGATGGTGTGCTGATTGAGGTCGTAAGAAATGTACACTAGCTTATCAGATCTCTAGTGTTACGCTATCTGCTAGAAATGATATGTATGATTTGGAATCAAGTCTTTCCATTCAACCACGTACCTGGCTTTGATCCTATGGAGAAGTCCTCTAATGATTCAGTCACTAGTGAATCATATTTCTGGCACTCTCATATCTCGAAAGGAGCCACTTTTCTCGAACCTGTCTGCTCCAGTAATACTCCAACATGGTTTTAGGTAGCCCCTATGCATCTTGTAACAACCCCTCAGACTCTACACTACTGTCCCTATAGCTTTGTGCATGTGATTATTCCAATGTAAGTCGGTGCTGAGTAGAAGACGGAGAAACCTTCTGCAACCCACGTAGAAACAGGAGAAGCTGCGACAGGACTGTGTTTTGACCATTCCACTGAGATAAGGACGAGGGTTTCTGCTACTTCACTAAGGTGAAGCCCCAAACTACATACAAGTACTATAGATCCACGTCCATTCACATCTATCTCCCGAAAATGCTATCTTCGCTATTTTCTACCATCCATCAGAGAAAAATTACAAACTATAAAAGCTCAACTAACTTCATCTGATAGCGAACTAGATAAGATTTTTACTGCATTTCCCTCCTCGAATATATAGAAAACAAATATCGCAAGCATGCAGGCATAAAGCACATGTGAAAATCCTATTAAATATACAGGTATTGATCAACTGCACAGACCAGTTTACAGTTCCATCCACTGTACTCTAGGAGGATGATCATATCCTGCGGACTATACTGTAAGTTGCAATAGACGCCCCCCTATGGCCCTGTGTCGTTGTTTGAAACATTTGTTTTTGCTCTAACACACATTGTCCACTGCCAAACATTTTATATTTCTGCCATGACCTCGAGGTCTGTGTCAGGTTCTAAACTGACGTTAAGACATTCTGATCCCCTACCTCTCGCAGACAACAAGGACATCAACCCAAACTACAGTTATCCAAGACGTCGCACTGTGACGCGATTGACGTCATTCAAGATGGCTGCCGTGACGTCAGCTGATGACACAAGTACCGTTACCTAAGGTGACTGGAAAGTGGAACATCCCCCTGCCAAGCCCCCCTGGCGGGAAGTTTGAATTTTGGAGGGAAGATAGGTCAATTGGGCTACCTCTAGACGTCGCACTGTGTAAATCATATTGTTACCACTGTTGCCACAACACACCACACACGCTGGAAGATTTTAAGTAAAAGTCATTTACAACATAAGGAAACTGGACGAATTTTACGGCGTTGGCGTGCGTTACCAAACTGCATTTAAACTCATCTGTCACATTGACCAAATAGCTGATGGCTCTGCTTTCCATTTCGAGTAATTCCTCACATTGCAGTCATGTACGCGATCACTATTTCAGTGCTATCCATCCCCACAAGGTGTCACCCCGCCAAAAATCTCCTTCTCCAACTCAAACAAGCGTGCCAATGTGCCACTGGAGAGATGAGATGGAAAAGACACTGCCAATGTACTGAAATAATAAGCACCACAGTTGATACTGTGAACAATTTTAGCACTTTTACACTAATTTCAACACTGACCAATGATGTGACTTCGTGTTTCCCAGTTTTAGTATCATAGCTAAACCGCCCCTTCTCCACTTTGTGAGTATCATTACGAATGTGGATAGATGACTATGCAGTACATCCATTCATTGTTAATTCTCGAATACATGCATCACCAAAGTATATCAGCAACACTCTACATGTTTCTAACACTTCGACCATAGTGCTTAATTTACGATCTATCTCTATGCTGATAGGAGTCACAGAGCATTCTCACAGTCTTAGGGTAAAATTAGAGACTGAAAGACTCCCCTCACACTGTCATTGACCAACCCGCCCTGCAGCACCGTCACCAATTTAATCTGCAACCGATCAGAAGTAGTCCACTAAATTCCATGTCTCGTGAATGAATGGAGCTTACCGAGTCCTCACCCATCCAAGTGCACAACATTTCTCGAGATTCGCCCATGTCGAGGAGGTTAGTACTCCTTATCGATGTATAGTGACAGACTTGAAAGTGTCGTGACGTAAAATCTGACGGTTAAGAAGAACAAGAAACGGATGATTTTTATTCGCGATGAAGCTCCAAGCAGATGGAGTGCGACGCATTTTTACGTAAATCAACCAAGCTATCGATTTTAAAGTATTATTCCAGAGTCTAGGATCAGTACCTGGAAGGTATTGGTAAGAGAGAACATAAACATATGCACTCCTAAGGCTACGACGCTCTGCACTTAAAACGGGCTATAATGTTAGATCGCTTGCGTTTCCGACCTATCAGCCGTATGGAATGTAGCGCTGTTAATATTCCAGTGTAAGAAATATATTTCAAGCGCAAGACATACATCCTTCTTCCAGATTTTTCTACGATAAACTATGTTACCGAACCGTAAAATGAAAAAACTACTGCCTTAAAACATCGGCTCTTTGTGATACGAGCACAATATAGCCTTCTGAAGATGTATAGCGTCCGCTGTTCACATCCGATCACAGTTCAGAAATTATACTATGCCTGCTTAAGCCGTATAGAAAATGATCGTTAGTAACAGGGAATACCTCTTACAAGGAAATAGATAAACGCATAGCAGCAGCATCCGACATGTGAAAATTACAAAAAAAATCAAATGGCTCTGAGCGCTATGGGACTTAACATCTGCGGTCATCAGTCCCCTAGAACTTAGAACTACTTAAACCTAACTAACCTAAGGACAGCACACACATCCATGCCCGAGGCAGGATTCGAACCTGCGACCGTAGCGGTCACGCGGTTCCAGACTGAAGCGCCTTTAACCGCACGGCCACACCGGCTGAAGCGCCTTTAACCGCACGGTCACACCGGCCGGCGTGAAAATTACAGGTCATTCCGCCACTAACTCTGTAAACAGCATATCTGTCAGGTAAATGCATACACGGGGATTGCAGTGCCTCACAAGCACCTATTGCTAACTTAGTTATGAAGCTGAAGTCTTGATTTTACACCCAAGATACGACAGGGGGATGGAGTACATCGCATAAATCATAGTTCGTTTAGAGGAACGTTTCACGTTTCATCACACATGAGATGGAAATCCTCTGATGACCAGCAGGTTTACCGTTAACGATCGCAAGTAGACAGTGTTTTAAACCACATACAGAACACGTGGCTGTATATGAGTACAACGCGACTGATGCATCCTGACAGAACAGTGTAAAAATTGACCTGCAGCAACTTCTCCCTCTCTAGAATGCATCATCAGTCCACCATTAAATCGTATCTCGTTACAGCTCCATCTCAGTCGATCACCTCATCCACTCTCTGTTATCCTTTAACACAGAAGCACGTAAGTTTAGAGGCTGATGGTTCTCTGTCTTCGTGAAAAGCGCCAATACAGAAGCCAACTCGCATGTGTCAGTGGTACCTCAATAGACATACAGTATAATGTTGCCTCGACGGAAAAAAATTAACTACTTCCCTGATTCCCTTCGCTTCCATGTCGAAGTTTCCTCAGATTCCTCTTGCTGCCGCATACTTGTTCCCATGTACAAATTGTTCTGCGCGAACAGGAAGATACGCAGGTACTTCCTCATTTTCCGCACATTTCGGTGTATATTCGGTGAATTTATACCTATTCCACCGTCATTTTTCGCAATTCTATCGATTCTATGTCAGATCTATCCATGGGATCATGACATAACCTCTCATTCTGTCTTCTAAAATTGCCTGTAAATGTAGCACATCTCCCCACACCTAGCCCAAATACACTGATGAGGATTCGTAGTTACAGCACTGTACTCGATTGTATCCAGTCGCCTCCACATTTGGAGAGCGTCTGCTCTGTTTTCTGTATATATGTATATCTCCGACTTCTACTCTGTTTCGACTTATGTTGGAACAATCACATGCACAAAGATACAGGGATGGTAGTGTAGAGTCCGAGGGGTTGTTGGAAGGTCCATAGGGGCTACCTAAAACTATGTTGGAGTATTACTGTAGCAGATAGGTTCGAGAAAAAAAAATATGATTCACTAGTGGCTGTAATCATTAAAGGACTTCTCCATAGGATCCAACGCAGGTATGTGGTTGAATTGAAAGACTTGATTCCAAATCATAGACATCATTTCTACCAAAATTGTAGCACTAGAGATATGAAAAGCTAGAGTACATTTCTTACGACCTCAGTCAGCGCACCATTTACTGCTTTTTGTGATCCTTCTCAATTAGTCATCGCCTATAACTCAGTGGATATAGCGCAGAACCTCTGACATGGCATCGAGACAGAATGCATTACAAATACTGGAGAAATATCTCGTAGTGCCGGCGTGAGGGAGTTACAAATACTGGTTTCATACCATGCTCCTTAGCCGAATCACTTTCAAAATGCGGTAATTTTATTATGAGGGTGCACAGTCAGTGATGTGTAACCACACTGCTGGTCTGATGATATACACTCTCGCGATCACCGTCTATGCTCAGTGTGATGGTATTTGTCCGGAAAAACCACGTCATTCATAGGTAAAATGCCATACATGGATTTATAAGTCCGGCATAGCTTTTAACATGGACACTTGTGTGCACCTGTAAAACCAAGACCACATGTGATGGTAATATGATTGTGTTTTTGTTAACATATAGCGGTTTGTAAGACGATTAGTCTCTCTTTCTAAGACACAGTGGTAGCACTCGCAAGAAAAACTTATGAGACATGTCCACCCATCGTTGATTTTCAGTCAGTATTATTTTGGATCGCCAGAAACCAGTTATTGACAAAGTATTATACTTAGTAGCAGGGGGTGCGTGATAGATTTGCCTTGAGCATCAGGCTTATAAAGTATGTGTTTGTGTTCCAACACGTGCAAAGGAAATACACTACTGGCCATTAAAATTGCTACACCATGAAGATGACATGCTACAGACGCGAAATTTAACTGACAGGAAGAAGATGCTGTGATATGCAAATGATTAGCTATTCAGAGCATTCACACAAGGCTGGCGATGGTGGCGACACCCACAACGTGCTGACATGGGGAAAGTTTCCAACCGATTTCTCATACACAAACAGCAGTTGACCGACGTTGCCTGGTGAAACGTTGTTGTGATGCCCCGTGTAAGGAGGAGAAATGCTTACGATCACATTTTCGACTTTGATAAAGGTCGGATTGTAGCCTATCGCGATTGTGGTTTGTCGTATCGCGACATTGCTGCTCGCGTTGGTCAAGATCCAATGACTGTTAGCAGAATATGGAATTGGTGGGTTCAGAGGGTAATACGGAATGCCGTGCTGGATCCCAACGGCCTCGTATCACTAGCAGTCGAGATGACGGGCATCTTATCAGCATGGCTTTAACAGATCGTGCAGCCACGTCTCGATCCCTGAGTTAACAGATGGGGACGTTTGCAAGACAACAACCATCTGCATGAACAGTGCACGTTTGCTGGTTCTCTAGACATGAGAAACACCTTGGTTGACTTTATAAATTATAGGGATGATTTGGAATTTGTTACATCACTGACATCGGTATTCGCGAGTGGAAATATCAGTTTCCTCTATTTTTTTGAGTTCTGATATAAAGGTTTTCGCAGACAGGATAAGTCTCTAGTTGCTCAGTGGTTTACTGCACTCTCCACCTCACTAAAGTTTCGGGTTTGTAGAGAAATAATTTACAGTCTATCTCTTCAGAATTATGTTGAACAAGCAATCGGTAGGATACTACTGTGTGCTTGATATCGAGAAGTACCACAAAAATGGTATATATTACGGCAAACCATGCGAAAATGCATGTGTTCTTGTAATCCCAGGGTCTGGAGATGTGTGTAGAAAAGCAAGCAAGCAGGTACGAACCAGGAACAGTAACATGTTTGTTCTGAGGGAAAATGAGCCCGAATTTGTAGAACAGTTCTGAGAGTGACTTCAGTCCACTGACAGCACTCTGGTCATGCATTGAAAGTGGATGACTTGTGAACGTTGGCTGTGGAAAAATATCTAGTGCTACGAGGAGTATGTATGATGCTGTCTGTCTTCACGGTATATGTACGAGTGTCTGGTGGTTGATAGCTATATGAATGATGTAAATGGAGCGATTCTTGTATGGCGCAGGATATGAATAACATGTTTACTATATTGACACAGCACGCGGTTATATATTGCTGGGTTGGAGATTGGTTTCACGCTCTAATATTCAAGCTTCTGTCCTCAGGGCAGAGCAGTGCAATTGAGTAATAGTCTTTCCGTATTTGACGATCTGTAGGCCACTTTGCAAAGTTTAATTGTCGGTGCACATGTTGCTGCTTGAACATAAAGGTACTGTGGCTTATGTTCCGACATACATTTGTGGGAAGTAATCAAACTACTATTCAAGTAAACACAAAAAACAATTACGTATGTCTGGTCATAATAGAAAGATAGATTAGACATGTTGAATTGTGATTTCAATGTACTGAGAAGTATATCTGAATGTAAGTGGTGATAGATTCATTTTGTAAACAGATGCACAATATAGCAAAGCAAGTGTTCAATTGGACCTGCTATAGTGTACAAACAGGATGGGCAATAGGGCTGTAACAATAAGTCCCATCATTGGGACCCCTAAGTGTACCCTCACATTTTCCTTGTTGTTCTATCAATAGTGATGTTGATTACGAACAGAGAGAGAGCAAACAGAAAAATTCCATATGCCGGTATGGGACCAGTCTCAGCAAAAGAAAAAGAAGCATCCTCAAAAGCAGCAGAATCGTCAGTGGTGGAACCAACAGCTAAACCAACATATTCAGCGGTAACTATTGCCCGTCCTACATGCAACAGAAAACAAACTCAGCGTTTTTTATGGTGAGTAACACGAGAGATGAGGATTCAAAGTTGTGTGAAGCATCTCTCTCGTGTGTTCAATATGAGTTTTCCACACCTCAAGCAATACTATCAACTAATGTACTGAAAAAAGCCACTCCTAGCAAACATCACACAAATGCGAAGGTGAGAAAAAATCAAACTTCGTCTTTATTACACCAAAATATATGTAGCCTCAAGAATAAAATAGACCAGTTGCTAATAAATTTAAAAGATGAGTGTGAAAGTGAGCCCGATATACTGTGTTTCTCAGATCATCACGTTATGAGTGGGATCCATATGATACAGATTGAGAACTTTAGTTTAGCTACTCATTTCTGTAGATCTGTTATGGAAAAAGGTGGTGTTGCAATAGTTATAAAAAATAATATAGTGTTTAAATCCCTAGATTTAAGCAAATACTGTGATGAACAACATTTTGAGATGTGTGGCATTGAGTTAACAGCAGACAGTGCAACTGTTATTGTTCTGGCTGTTTACAGGGCACCTGCTGGAAATCTAAATGTATTTCTAAGACAAACTGAATCACTTCTGGCCCACCTATGTAGGAAAACTAAATCTATCATTGTTATGGGTGACTTCAATGTGGACCTTTTAATAGACAAGAGAAACAAGACAGATTTTGAACATTTAATGTACTGTTACAATTTAGTACCAGTGGTGGACACTCCAACTAGAGTAACTGCCAGCTCTAGCACTTTAATAGATAATGTATTTGTAAATAAGAATATTTGCAATAATTTAACCATGAAAAATATTATAAATGGTCTCTCTGATCGTGAAGGGCAATTCCTCACTCTAAACCAAATGAATGTACAAAGAAAAGAAAATATCATTTGGAAAACATTTAGGCTTATAAACAGACACACCACTGAAACCCTTAATCAGCAATTACGGCTTGTGGACTGGTCTCCTGTATATGCTACAGTTGATGTTAATTCAAAATTTAATATATTTATCGATGAAGTTACAAGCCTTTTTGAAGAAGCATTTCCAAAAAAATCAGTGAGAGAAAACCTGTTCAAATCTGGAAAAAAGCCTTGGATTACTAAAGGCTCAAAATCTCTTGTAAAACAAGAAGAGAACTATATGCTGCAGCCAGGAGTTCAAATGATAACAGTAGGATTACACACTATAAAATCTACAATAAAGTTCTGATTGGGTGAGGGTAATCTTGTTAGCGATCCAAAAACAGTTGCAGACACATTCAACAACAATTTTTAACAATAACAGAAAAAATAGGTTTACAACGGTCCATGAAGCAAGCCATCAATCTTTTGAAAGCTAGAGTACCTGGTTCAGTACAACACATGAAGGTAAAAACAGTCACTGTTCATGAAATTGAAAGAGTTATTAAATCCATTAAAAGTAAAAACTCTGCTGGAAATGACAACATTTCTAACAAATTATTAAAATACTGCTCCAGCCATGTAAGTAAAGTCCTTTGCCACATTTTTGATGCGTCACTTAAGCAAGGAATAGTTCCTGAGAGGCTTAAGTATGCAGTTGTAAAACCGCTGTATAAGAAGGGGGATAAGACGGATACTGCTAACTATAGACCAATATCACTACTGACAAGCTTTTCAAAGGTTTTAGAGAAACTAATGCATGCCAGGATAGTTAAGCATCTCAGTGAACACAATAGCTTCAGCAATAGTCAGTTTGGATTTCAGAAAGGTTTGTCAATGGAAGATGCAATATTTGCATTTACTGGCAAACTCTTGGAATCCATCAACAAAAAACTGAAAGTGATTGGCATATTTTGTGACCTAACAAAAGCATTTGACTGTGTAAATCACCAAATTCTTTTACAAAAAGCTGCACATCTCAGTATAAGTGGTGCAACAGGGAAATGGCTCAACTCATATCTGTCAAACAGGAAACAAAAAGTTGTAGTAGATAGTCAAGATGGTGTCCCAGTATCTTCAGAATGGGGTACCATCACATGTGGAGTGCCACAGGGCTCAGTTCTGGGCCCCCTACTTTTTATTATATTTATAAATGATCTTCCTCTCTCTACGGAATATTGTAGATTCACCATTTTTGCGGATGACACTACACTACTTATTGATAATTCAGTAGATAAACTTGAGGTAACGGCAAATAAGGTTTTAAATGAAACGGTGAACTGGTTCAACATTAATGGTCTTATTCTAAATTACTGTAAAACAAACTACATTCAGTTCCGCAAAAAATCCAAAGATAGGTGAGCAGACAATAACCAGGGTAGATTCCTCAAAATACCTAGGCTTCCATATTGATATCAAACTGAATTGGTCAAACCACATCGTGGATCTGTGCAAAAGACTAAGTTCAGCAACATATGCATTGTGCATTGTTTCTCCTTATAGAAATATGGAAACCATGAAGTCAGTGTATTATGGTTACTTTCATGCAATTATGGCATTTGGAATTATATTTTGGGGAAATCAGCCACTGGCTAAAAAAGTACTGTGTGTACAAAAAAGAGCCATAAGGATCATGTGTGGAGTCCATCCTAGAGCCACATGCAGGAATCTTTTTAAGAAGCTTGAAATACTTACATCCACTGGGCAATGTATATTCTCATTGATGTGCTTCATAAGGAAAGAAAAATCCATCTTTAAGCTGAATAGTGCATATCAAAATCACAATACTAGAAGGAAACATGATATCCACTATGAACAGCCAAATCTATAAGTATGGTGCAGAAAGGAGTCCATTTCAGTGGCTGTAAGATTTTTAATGCCCTCCCTTCAAGAATTAAGTGTTTGGTAGATGATGATCTCCTGTTTAAAAAAACCTTAAGGCAGTTCCTATTGCAAGGATCATTTTATACATTAGAAGAGTTCCTGAACCACAGTGTTTAACATTTCCTGTATTGTAAATTGCGAATGTATGCCAAAATTTGTATTTGTAATACCAAATATTTTTATTGTAAACATATATTTTGCAATATTTATTTCTCTGTTACACTTATTATTATGTAATCTTTATCTATCTCTAAAATGTATTTTTGTAGTGGGATCTAAGTTACTGTTTACTGTTTTTTGTTTTGTAATCTCTATCTATCTCTAAAATGTATTTTTTGTAGTGGGACCTAAGTTACTATTTACTGTTTTTGTTTTGTTTTATGTATTACCATAAATTCTGGCCAAAAGCTTGTACAATTGACATGTTCCATATCCTGTGATAGTGTCACAACTCACCAGAACAAGAGATAAATAAATAAATAAATAAAATAATAACAGTACACTAACCTACGTCAGTGATGTGTTTCCAAGCATTACATCTGTCAGTGCGGTATTCATTATCCTTCATAACACTTGTTTGAGAGAATCTTGGCAGGATGCACCACCTTCCAGAAGTGCTGATTTGAAGACTTTGTCAGATAATTTGCTAGGGCTGAGGAGAATCGAGACATATAGCTGGTGTGAGTGTAGGTATACCATAACTTTTTCAGGCGCTGTACAGATATAAAAAATAACTGCACTGTTTGTGTAAAATGTGTATATATTACAGTGTAATGTTACTCTGGCTTATGTTGTGGCATGACCATAGAAAATGAGTGTGTGTCCTATCGTGAGGGACATATAGATTCACTGCAATGATAACCGCGAGGGTATGAGAGAGATTTTTACATGGAAAATTATCTGTATTATAGATATTGAGATTCGTTCCAGAACCATAGCCGTCCATAGGAGACATTACATGTAAAGAGATTGGTGTCAGTCTGCAGCAGCAATTGTTATATTTAATTGTAGTTACACTGGTAAATATGTTTGTGGTTCCCAGTATTATTGTGAGTCTTGTATGTATTTGATGATCTGTAGACAACTTCTGCACGGTTTAACTGCCAGTGAAATATGGTGATGTGTACAAAATAGTTTTTTGCCACCGAAAGTATCGTCTGCAGAAAACAACGGCAGACGGTGCTCCCACACCAGTAGCAGCAGCAGTTTGATGGGTAAATTCAGGGCTGGATCCGCACCGCAGCTATGCATCATCATGCCAGCAATGGTGCCTAGGTGAACACGTATTTCGACAGGAATTTCTCAGGTGTCATGCATGAAAGAGATGTCATCACCTCATGCTTGCAGGACCTGAACTGACACCTGTGCAGAGTCGGCGGTGTCTGTGTCAGGCGTAGAGGGGCAGGATGTGTTTTTTATTCGCTGTTTAAACTATATACCATTGATTTCACCGACCAACAGGATACTGCAAATTAAAAAGACACTACCCCATACATGTGAAGAATATTGAATTAATTAATTTGCATACATTTTTTATATCAAAGTGATGTCGGTGGTACAATAGTTAAGGAGAGAGTGTGCGTGAGTGGGTGACATGGAGCAGAACAGCATGTTAAGTGCAGAACACTAGGTTAATTTGCATTATGTAAAACGCAGTACAGTAGTTTAAAGGGGGTGGGTGACAAAGAAGAAGGCACCAGAAATGACGTTCAAAAGCATGTGAAATTCGAAAAGAGTAATAGAAAATGGTGGGAGGACATAACTAATTACTTAATTTGGTATCAAATGTGGTACAATAGTTTAAGGAAATAGGGGTGCTGTGGAAAACCACTTAATAGAACTATAGGTTATTTGCTGACATAGGCCCGAACATAAGGTTAAGACACCCAGAGTACAGTGCCGAACAGTAGGTTATGCAACATGTTTGCCCCATGTAATTACTTCTTACAAGACCGGCATGTTTCCAAACAGCAGAGAATGATGAGCAAGACAAATCCTGTTATGAGATCCTTCCTCTCCACTGATTTCCATGTATTCCATACAAAGCATTCAATTTCCAGACAAATTCTTTAACTAAATAAATAAACTATATTCCATACACTGCCATAAATAATTAAATAATATTCTATACATTGTCTAAAGTGTTTAAACAATATTACACACACTGCAACTGAATTCCCTCCAAACGACTGATCAACTGAGTCTTTTTCCTGCCAATTTCCAGGAGGGAGGGTGGGAGGATAGGGGTTACCAGAGGGGGAGAGATTAATTAATTTATCAATTTAATTAAGTAGTCAATCAAATTGATAAGAGTGAGTGAGGCTATCCAATAACTCAGACCTGAAAGTGTAGCTGTATCAGCGAGGTGTGAGGTTTCCTGAGGAAGCGGGGGAGCAATAGGTTAAATGTCTGTCATTCAAAAGGAAGGATCCTTTTAGAAGAACAGTAGGTTAAATACCTGTCAATCAAAGGAGAACAATAGGTTAAGTACCTGTCAATCAAAGGAGAACAATAGCTTTGCCTCTGAGTGCACACCTGCACCTGATGTAGACAACCTGCACTAACAAAATGGACTGACGCCTCATTGACCCACTACTGATCATGTGATTTTGGCAAAGCAAATTTACAATTTGTATGTATTTTCTAAAAAAAACTGAGAGTAAAACAATACTTCTTTTGGGTCCCCAAGTTGCCTGCACCTGTGGTATGGGTCAGTCTCACCACCTCCTACACATGGCCTGGATTTAACAAAGTTCTCCCACGCTAACAATATTGTACGTTATTAAGAGGTTAATTCTATATTAATAAGTGTCACACAGAACTTATTATATCTCAGAGCAGGTAGTTATCAACTTAATATATGTGAACAAAAACTTTGTGCTCCAGGTTGCAATGGGGTAAGTACCCCGTCTTGCCTCTCCCTTGCAGATGCCTATGGATGAATCACGAACAAAACTGAACAAAGGCCAGTCGAGTGGTCATATTGTACTGGAGGAGCTTGTTTCAGTTTCTGCGATTTCACTTACACGACAGGCCACCATGAATATGTCACATGAATCTGGATATAAGTCCAGAACTGAGAAAAAGTCATTCACTACCGAGCGGGGTGGCGCAGTGGTTAGACACTGGACTCGCATTCGGGAGGACGACGGTTCAATCCCGCGTCCGGCCATCCTGATTTAGGTTTTCCGTGATTTCCCTAAATCACTCCAGGCAAATGCCGGGATGGTTCCTCTGAAAGGGCACGGCCGACTTCCTTCCCAATCCTTCCCTAATCCGATGAGACCGATGACCACGCTGTCTGGTCTCCTTCCCCAAACCAACTAACCAACCAAAGTCATTCACTAATGAAAACAATGGAACGTTCCAATTGTAATTTGCCCTAATCTACAAAATCTAATCAATCAAATTTTTGAAATATGTGCTCTTCACAGATGACAAAACATATTAAATTGGGTTCAAAAGTGGACCAGTTAGTGTGGAAAAAGCCAAACAATGTACAGGAACCTAAAAATATCGCACGCACAACGAAATATATGGGAAAGACTATTGTGGAAAGGACTGTCATGGAAAGGACTCTCATGGTTTGAGGCTGTGTGAGTCATGCAAGCGTAAGAGAACTAAGCCGTTAATGCAAGGATTTAAATGCAAACTGTTATATGAAAAAATCACAAAATAATTTATTAAAAAGTTTGTATACTCCTGGAACAGAGAGGAAACTTTTGTTTAATCAACGTCATGACCCCCAGGCGTAAAAAATGCTAAACACAGTAATGATTGCTTGACAACGCATCTTATGAGTTACAAACTCTTCCTGCCATCATATATCATCCCAACAGCAAATTCGTGGTCCATACAGATACAAAGTCAGGAAAAGGAAGTGATTACGTGAAATTACTTAATCAAGAACCTGAAAATAGCTCAGGAAGAAATAGGTCCTGAAGTAACAGCAACTGATCTTGTAGATTCCTTGCCTGGAAGAGTATAGGTCCTGAGACGAGCCAAAAGACACCATGCAAAAAATCAGAAGCAAAGGAAAATCTGTACGAATACCTTTTTGTACACAATTTTCCTTTCTTCTTCATTATTTATTTTTGAATAAAAAGCTCTTTATTGTTTTATATTACTTCTGTATATTCTTTTAAAAAGATAATGAAAATTTTGAGTTAAATGTAAAAAAATACAACAATAAGGAAACTTTGGAGTGTTTTTGTGTGAACTTCATTGTAGTGTTGTGTTCTAGAATATGCATCGCTTAAGTAGGAAAATGCAATTACTTCATAGATGGGCTACCCTCACATCAGGGTGTTACAAAGAGATGCTTCCAGTACACAGTGGGTTTCACCAGTCTTTCCCAGAGTTTATCTCAATGTACGGGGCCTGCAGGTCTTTTTTTTTTTTTTTTTTTTTTTAAGAATTTGGCAAATTTATCTTTTTCACTATTTTACTCAATTATGTATCAGTCAGTAAATATTTTGGAGTTGATAATATTTTATTCCTATTTTTTTTTTAATGTCTTTCAACCAAGTTGCCAGCGTGCATTCCCACAGTGCCTACTTGCCGAGTTGAACCGTGGCAGCAGCATTATGCCACCGTTTCCGATAATCTGCTGACAAATGCAGTCATGCGCACCTGTAGGCAGGCGGTATGGGGTGTGAGAAAGGAGTTAAATGGCAGTTGCTGGCTGCGTCATGGAGCATAGAACACAGTCTGGTGGTTGTCTTGTGCTCTAGTTTTGCAACGGAGCAGACAGTTGTCTCTGTCTCTCTGAACCAGTTTTCAAATCTTTTCAGGTTCATCTTCAAATGGTTTCAGGAAGTTACACCATTACTGCTAGCATAATGCTGGGTGCTGGCTCTATGACAAAAAGATGGGTCACACATTAATGTATCGCCATGACTATAGCTTATCCGTCGATATGGATCTAAATTTAGTTTTTTCTTACTGCGACAATATACGCGGCTTTTTCCGATTAGTGTCCATCTGTCTGCCTCCATTTTGATGTCCAGTAGTTATATCAGTACACACACTTCCACACAAACTAAATTAATTTACAATCTGACATGAGACTTTTCCAGCATCCAGCCTGCGCTTTACAACTGTTGCTTATAACAAAGATCTTCACAGAAAGATATGGCATAGGCCTACTTTGTACAGAGATGTAATTTGTTGTTCTTTACATGTATTAAAGTCAATATAAAGGCAAGTATTTTAATCACAATAGCGATAACATGAGAGCATAAGATAAAATAAATAAATAAATTACTACAAGCACAAACTTCAGGTGATCTGATATCTCATTTCTATTTGTATATTACAGGCAGTTTATAGCACTATTTTTATTTTTTTTTATTTTGATTGGCATTAACATGAATACCCAGGAATCAATAATACAGAGTTATTGTACCTGTAGTGAGATGCAGCTGTCTGTATGACTAGGACCTTTATATTTAAATTAATAACAAATCTTCAAATGAGCTGTTGACTTATTTCTGTTGTTAGTTAACATGATGTGAGGTATTATCAAGAGTAGATTCTGTATATTTTAGCTAAAGGTATATGTATAAAAGTTATAGTGATTGTAATGGACTAAAGCTGTTTGTATGGCTGTACGCTTTATATTTAAAACATCATGAACAAAAGTTCTTTAACTGTTGACTTATTTTTATTCTTACATTAGAGGGATCTGGAATATTGGTAAAGGCAGCTTCTGTTTGTTCCAGCTAGAAATTAATATGTATAAAAGTACTGATTTATGTTAGCAGTAGAGGGCTTTAACATTTAGAAATATAGTACAGGTTTCATTCTGTGGTAGGATATTACATTGACACCCGTGGATTTAGGATGTAAGGAGAGGGAGGGGGGAGGTCGTTGTGAGGGGGGGGGGGGGGGGGAGCCGGTGTAGGGTTTACTGTGTAATTACTTGTTTTGAACTAGCAGATCTTCAAAGTTCTGAAGGGAAAATTTGTTTCTCAGTTCAATTTGATCATCGAGTAGGTAGTCAGGTGCTGTATTTGTGTAGATAAATATTTCAATTTCTTCAAGAAGGTCAAGTATTGTGCCTTTGTTGGCAAAATGGAGTATTTTTTAAAAGTTACAAGAAGAAAAGAACTATTTTGTTTGCGATTGGAAAATTCTGTAACATGAGATTTACCCTACCAATATATGTGCCTACAACATATTAAAAATCAAATTAACATTGAACAAATATGTTTTCAAGATATACAATTTTAAAGTGAACAGTTCCTGGTGAAGACGGCCAAAATTTCGACTGTCTTCTGTTTTGCGTGCAGTGCGTGTCGCTGAAAAACTGCACATATTTTGCTGCACTGTTTGCCTTTTGAAACATTTGATGTGTCAGTGCTGTAGGATAATTCATGCCCTTTCACACTGTAAGTGTTAGTACCATGTGTACTTATTGTGCATCTTACCAGTGAGCTCCTGGCACAGCCCTACAACCGATGCAGTTCCTAATCAGGAGCGAATTATTTAGTCTCACCTGAATGATTTGGTGATTCAGTTTTTAAATCTCTGCATGTTAATCTAATTTATTGAACACAGTTCTTGTGTTTTTTGTGTGTCTACAGCAGAGTTCCATAGTGCATGTTGATAGTCATTTGTTCTAAAAGCTAGTGACCGTATAGTCATGCAGCAGCAACCAGCTGAGGCACACGCAGCAACAGGGAAGTAACCGATTTTGTGACATTTTTCGAGTTCCTAACCAAGAGCGAATTGTGCAGTTTCATCTGGTGCTTTGATACTTTAGGTTCTTGAGTTTCTGTGTGTTAATTTAGTACTTAATAGGCACAGTTCTCGTGTTTTGGTTTGCGTCTTAACGTAGACCGATTTTGTGACCATTTACAAGTTCCGAATCAGGAGCAGGGTATTTAGTCTCACCCATGTGCTTTGGTAGTCCAGTTTTAGAACCTCTGTCTGTTAATCTAATTTATTAGACACAGTTCTTGCATTTGTAACGATGGCTACAACAGAGTTCCATAGCATGTGTTGAGTGTCCTTGTCTGTCTGCATAGTGTAGTTTTCCACAGTCTTTAGTATGGACAGGAAATGTGATTACAGTGTGTAGATGCAAGCTGAGTTGCTGACACTTCGCTCTCAGCTCCAGGCTGTGATGACTTTAGTTACACAGCTTGAAGCTGCAATGGATGGGCATCACTGTTGAGGGTTGGTTGTGGGGATCCAACGGACGTCCGGTATGTCTGAATCCAGTGATCGACATGAACCAGTGACCAGACCAGTTACTGCTTGCACTGGGTTGACACCTCACCCGTGGTCGAGTGGGAAGTCATCTCAGGGTGTGGCAGGCAGTGAGAGACTTCCCAAGGAGGCACACAGAAGGCCTCCCCAGTTTGTCTGACAAACAGGTTACAGGTGCTGTCTGTGGGCTGACACTTTCCCTCAGCCAGATGCAGTCGCTTGTCCTGTTTCAGGGGAAACCTCTCAGTGTGCCAGATTCGGACAATCACAGAGGGTGGGATTATTGGTAGTTGGAAGCTCCAATGATAGGCTTGTTATGGGGACCCATAGGGACAAGGCTGCCAAGGAGTGGAAGAAAGCCAATGTGCACTCCATGTGCATACTGAGTGGAGTCATTCTAGACTTGGAATGGTTCGTTCTGGATGCCATGAAGAGCACAGGGTGCAGCCAACTGCAGGTGGTGGCTCACACCAGCATCAATGGTGTGTCTCATGTTGGATCAGAAGAGATTCCGTCTGGTTTTGAGCAGCTAACAGATATGGTAAAGCCTGCCAATCTTGCTTAGAAGATGAAAGCAGAGCTTACCATTTGCAGCATAGTTAACAGGGCCGATTGCGGAACTCTGGTACACAGCTGAGCGGAGGGTTTGAATCACAGGCTCAGACTGTTCTGCAATCATGTAGGCTGCCGATTCCTTGACTTGCACCATAGGATGATTGGGTTTCGGGTTCCGCTGAATAGGTCAGGAGTCCACTACACGCAGGAGATGGCTACACTGGTATCAGGCGCTGTGTTGTGTGGACTGGGTGGTTTTTTAGGTTAGAGGGTCTCTGGGAAACACAAAAAGGACTTCAGTCTCAAAGGCTGCAGGTCGAACACAGGAGGAACATACATCCAGGAACCATCGGTATACCAGTTGTAAATTAGCGTAGCTGTGTTGGGAAAGTACCAGAGCTCCAAGCCATAATAGAAAGCACAGATGCTCAAATTGGAATAGGCACTGAAAGCTGGCTAAAGCTGGAGATAATTTCAGCCAAAATTTTCGCAAATACGCTAATGGTCTACAAAAAGAATAGGCTAAACACAGTTGGCGGTGATGTGATAGTTGCTGTTAGAAGTAGTTTATCCTGTAGCAAAATTGAAATAGATAGTTCTTGTGAGTTGGCATGGGAAGAGGCCATTCTTGGCAACCAGAATAAAATAATAATTGGATAGTTTTACTGACCTCCCAACTCAGATGATACAATTGCTGAAAGGCTAAAAAAAAATAGAGTTTAATTTCAAACACATACCCAATGCATACAATTATAGTTAATGGTGACTTTAATTTACCTTCGATATGTTGGCAATAATAACTGTTTAAATCCAGAGGTACTCATAAAACGTCATCCAAAACTGTGCTAAATGCAGTCTCTGAACATTATTTCGAGCAGTTAGTTCATGAACCCATGCAAATAATAAATGGTTGTGAAAACACACTTGACCCCTAAGCAACAATCCTGAGCTAATATCATACATCAAAACAGATACAGGGATTAGTGAATGCAGGGTTTCCATAGTAAGACTGAATTTGTAACTCTTAAATTCTTCAGAAATCAATGACAGTATACCTACTCAAAAAAAGGAGATAAAATTCACTTGATGCCTTCCTGAGAGGCAATCTCCACTTCTTCCAAATTAACAAGGTAAGAGTGGACCAGGTGTGGCTTGAATTCAGAGGAATAGTATCAACAGTAATTGAGAGATTTATACCAAATAAATTAACAAATGACAGAGCTGATTCCCCTTGATACACAAAATGGGTCACAATTGTGTTCCAGAAACAATGAAGAAAGCATGCAAAATTTAAACAATGCAAAATCTCCAAGACTGGCGATCTTTTACAGAAGCTCGAAACTTAGTGTGGATTTCAATGCAAGATGCTTATAATAGTTTCCACAGTGAAATTCTCTCTCAAATCCTGGCAAAAAATCCAAAAAGGTCTTGGTTGTATGTAAAGTATGCGAGCGGTAAAACACAGTGAACGCCTTCTTTGCACGATAGCAATGAAAATATTATCGACGACAGTGCTGCCAAAGCAGAGTTACTAAATACTGCCTTCTGTAATTCCTTCACCAAAGAAGACAAATAAAATATTCCAGAATTTGAATCAAGAAGAGTTGCCAACACAAGTTACTTAGAAGTAGATATCCTTGAATTAGTGAAGCAACTTATATCAGTTAATAAAAGTAAGTCTTCCGGTCCAGACTGTTTACCAGTTAGGTTCCTTTCAGAGTATGTTGCTGCAATAGCTTCATATTTAACAATCATATATAACCACTCATTCAACAAAAGTTCCATACCCAAAAACTATAAGTTGCACAGGTCACACCAATATTCAAGAAAGGTGGTACAAATAATACACTACATTACACGCCCACATCATTAACATTGATATTCAGCAGGATTTTGGAACATATATTGTGTTTGAACATTGTGAATTACCTCAAAGAAAACAATCTATTGACACAGTCGGCATAGATTTAGAAAACTTTGTTCTTGTGAAACACAACAAGCTCTTTACTCACATAAAGTGTTGAGTGCTATTGACAAGGGATTTCAAATTGATTCCGTATCTCTAGATTTAGAGAAGGCTTTTGATACTGTGGCATTCAAGCGGCTTGTAGTGCAATTGCGTGCTTATGGAGTATTGTCTCCCTTATGTGACTGGACTCATGATTTCCTGTCACAGGGGTCACAATTCGTAGTAATTGATGGAAAGTCATCGAGTAAAACAGAAGTGATTTCTGGCATTCCATAAGGTAGTGTTATAGGCCATTTACTGTTCGTTATCTCCATGAACAATTTAGAAGACAATCTGAGCAGCCATCTTAGGTTGTTTGTAGCTGATGGTGTCGTTTATCATCTGGTAAAGACATCAGAAGATCAAAATAAATTGCAAAATTATATAGAAAAGATATCTGTATGGTGCAAAAATTGACAGCTGACCCTAAATAATGAAAAGTGGAGGTCATCCACATGAGTGCTAAAGGGAATCTGTTAAACTTCGGTTACACACTAAATCAATCAAATGTAAAGCCTGTAAATTCAACTAAATACCTAGGAATTACAATCACAAACAACTTAAATTGGAAAGAACACATAGAAAATATTGTGGGGAAGACAAACCAAAGAAAGCATTTTATTGGCAAAACACTAAAAAAGTGTAACAGATTTACCAATGAGACTGCCTATACTATGCTTGTCCATCCTATTTTCGAGTACAGCTGTGCAGTCTGGGATCCTTACCAGATAGAATTAATGGTGTACATTGAGAAAGTTCAAAGAAGAGCAGCATTTTTTGTATTATCGCAAAACAGGGGAGAGAGTGTCTGTGCCATGATGTTTGGTGTGGACATCATTAAAACAAAGTATTTTTCGTTGCAGCAGAATCTTCTCATGAAATTTGAATCACCAACTTTCTCCTCTGAATGCAAAAATATTTTGTTGCCATCGACCTACATAGGGAGAAATAATCATCATAATAAAATAAGGGAAATCAGAGCTCACAGGGAAAGATACAGGTGTTTGGTTTTTCCATGCGCTGCTTTAGATTGGGATAATAGAGAATTACTGTGAAGGTGGTTCGATGAACCCTCTGCCAGGCACTTAAGTGTGATTTGTAGAGTATCCACGTAGATGTAGGTGTAGGTGTACTTTGTAGACTAGAAAATCAGATTACATTTACCTGGACATGCTTGGCATTTCCTGTTCCGTGCGGATACGAGTGTTGCTGAGAAATTGCACTTACCTGTTGCACTGCTCTCCTTTTGTAGTAGCTGTGCCAGTTCATTAGGATAATTCATGCCCTTCAGGTTATATATGTTTGTGTTATTTGTCTTGTGTAGGTTAGGAAATCAAATTTTATCTATCAGATCGACTCTTAAGAAGAAAGTAACCAGGTGCATGTGAAAGCTGTATCATTTTTCAACATTACCCAGAAGAGCAGATAATTACAGCATTGACGGGAACGGTGAAATGCGGACAACAGCAAGTCACCATTCTACTGTGCACATTTAGCTGCTCCCACGCCCAGGTGTACATGAATGCTCTTTATCCGTCAGGTGTTCCTACCTGCCACAGTTGTATGAACACCCATAGCCATCTGGCTGTTCTATGTGCCAGGCGTACATCATACATGTATGCCTATAGTGGCAAAAGCATTACACTATGTTCCAAGTACATGCAGCCAAAGTTACATGACAGATTCTTTATCATGACAAAGTATTTTGTCACAACCATTTATCTGTGGAAGTATATAGACCAATGCTCCAATACACATGGGTACAATATTCCTGAACCTCTGGACAAATTCAAAAGTGTCACTGAAGGGGTGTTCAGCACTGATATCATGGAATAAGCAGTTATGACACTGATCAACTTTTTTTCTTCTTCTTTTTTTCCACTGTACATTTTGTATTCATTCAAATTACTTTGAGCATTTTATTGAAAGTTCTCACTAGAATTTATAGTTAAGATATCTGCACTGCATTTGGCTTCTACAATGATATCTGCAATGGCATCTAAAATATGTTTGCAGAGTCTTGGAGAAAAATGACACTCACCACCACATTGAGGGGTGTGTAACAGTACCGTAACCAAAATCTCATACAGATACGTTCATTCAAATGCAGATACTTTCCTTGTGAGAATGCGTTGAAGAACTCTGCAGCAAACCGATGTTAGGAATATTGGTGTGTAATTTTGTGGGTGTGTTATTTTACCCATCTTATATACAGGAGTCACCTGGGCTTTTTTCCAGTCACTTGGGACTATGCTTTGGCCAAGAGATTCATGATAAACAGAAGCTAAGTTAGGGGTCAATGCCACAGAATACTCTTTGCAAAACCAAATTTAGATTCCATCAGGACCTTCCTCCAGCCTTCGAACTGACTTAAGCCAGCAAGTTAATCAGGGACCTACAATTTAACGTGGACACAAATCATGATGCAACTTGGCATTAGCAAAGATGAAAGAAATAATAAGTGACAGAAAACATCCTAGTGACACATGGGGTGTGAGCTTCGGGCCTTTGGATCAATAATCGGATGCAACCTACTGAGACAATGAGCCACATTTTTCTTTAGTATATTAACATAAGTTTAATCAATGTTCTGTTTCTCAAAGGCGATTCAGTACAGATTTCGTTGGAACTTAGTCGATGGATTTTTCAAATTCCAATAATGTTAGAAAAAGGTGTAATTCATATTCAATATTCCATACTATAATTTCATTCACAAGTTGCAAATGGTCAGCTGCACTGTATCCACTTCTACAGCCGTGCTGTTCCCATTCTCATTTAAAATGTAACCCCCCCCCCCCCCCCCCCCCCCCCCCCCAGGGTGATTGGCATGTAAAGTGTTGTTCTTGTATCAGTATTTCACAATGCATTTACATTTTTACTGCCATTTCAATATTTCAGGAACATATTAATTTTCACTGTCTATTATCTGAGTTTCATATACAAACTTATGAAGAAAAGTTTTACTCGTCAAATAATCTCCCTGTTAGTTCTGGCAGTGTCATATATGCAGTGGCTTCCAAATTAGGCTCCAAAATAAAATAACGCAACAACAACAACTCAGACCTGCACCTTTGAAAGTAGGCTGGCATGTCGTACTACGGTGACAGAAGACAGCTGTGATTGCCAGCTTTAAGAAGTGGACACAGAATGGAAGACAAATTGTGATGGAGAATCATTCACAAACTTATCACAGGTCAAGCACAGAGATAACATGGTGGTTAAAACATTTATCTTATTGTTATGATGTTCACAGAATGTGACAAAATCTAACAATGTGCATTTTCAACTTCTCGCGGTGTAATGAATACGCCATTAAATTTCATGCAGCCACGCAAATAAAACTTCTTTCACTGATATTTTGGCCACGTATTGTCCGGCCATCCTCAGAGTGAGTCACCTCTCCTTGTAGACTTTCTGAGGCAAAAGGACGGTAGCATTACCTTTATCACCATGCAGGATGACTGTGTCAGTATCCTCACGCAGCTTTCGTATCGCACATCTTTCATCCTTGGAGCATTGCTTCTTTGTGGATGATGTTTCGTAATTGCTTGACAGGTTCCTAATCTGATTTCTTTAGCAGAATCCTCTGATGGTGGTTGGATAGCTTCTTCAATGGCACTGATGAAAGACGGTATCGGCAAAGTCTTTGGAGTAGGAGCAAAATTTAGCCCTTTCCTTAATACAGATAACGCAGCTTCGTCCAGATCCTTACCCGTCAAATTTATGACAGGACCTTAGTGCATAGGGTGTACTGTATACCCAATAAAGATTATTTTGCAGGAAGAGCTCACATACCTCAAGACCATTTTTAAAGCAAATGAATTTTCTCTGCAACAAATTTGTAGAGCATTCAATGCAAAGCCTAGAATGCAGGTACGTGACGGCCTAGAAGATAGTAATTCCTTCAGATCTAGTGCGTTTTTGCCTATGTGGGTGCTCTTTCCTCAAAGATAGGGCATATACTATATAAACATTGTGTTAAGGTGATCTTACGACCCCCACGAAGATTGCAGCTTTCTCAGCTCTGTGAAGGGCAATTTACGGCTTCATAAAGTGAGTGTGTATCAGGTTCCTTGAGGAAATTGTGAGAAGTCATACATAGGTCAAACAACACGCACCATTCATGAGAGATGTGTGGAGCATCGATGATACACATGCTTATCACAGCCAGACAAGTCAGCTGTGGTCGAACATTGTATTGATACGGGGCATTCCGTGAATTACAGTGATGTGAAGATTTTAACATCCACCTCTTCCTTTTGGGAATCTGTCTTCAAAGAAGCTATAGAGATTAGATTAGCTAATAATTTAATAAATAGAGAAACTGGTTTTAATTTGGACAAAGCATGGAATCCAGCTCTTGGGGTAATTAAACTGTAGAGAAGTCATCATGGTGCCACCGCTGCTCATATACGTCAATAAGCGAATTGAATGTCTGTACGCCTCAGCCACAGGCGGTGCATATGTAAGAGTATTTCTTTGCCACTGACCAGCATCTGTGACCCGCATGTGCAGTACCGCCACGGTGGAGCATATAAGGTCGCACTTGGCATCCTATTGTTAGTCTTGTGACTCACTCTGAGGATGGCCGAACGATACGTGGCTGAAATATCAGTGGAGGAAATTCTATTTGTGTGGCTGCATGCCTGAAATTTAATGGACTAAAACCTAACAAGTTTACCATCCAGAACATTCAATTGAGAATGGACTAGGGCTATGAAATACACTAATAATTGACATTCTTGCTGTTCACTAAAGTTATAGGCTTGGTAGTCCATACCAACTACACTATTCACAAGATTTGCCACCGTAGGTGCAACCACAACGGAGGGATATCTGTTGAGAGGCCAGACAAACGTGTGGTTCCTGAAAAGAGGCAGCAGCCTTTTCAGTAGTTGCAGGGGCAACAGTCTGGATGATTGACTGATCTGGCCTTGTAACACTAACCAAAATGGCCTTGCTGTTCTGGTACTGCGAACGGCTGAAAGCAAGGGGAAACTACAGCCATAATTTTTCCCGAGGGCATGCAACTTTAGATACAGTGGGAATTAGTGAAGTTTGGTGGCAGGAGGAACAAGACTTCTGGTCAGGTGAATACAGGGTTATAAATACAAAATCAAATAGGGGTAATGCAGGAGTAGGTTTAATAATGAATAAAAAAATAGGTGTACGGGTAAGCTACTACAAACAGCATAGTGAACGCATTATTGTGGCCAAGATAGACATGAAGCCCACACCTTTGACAGTAGTACAAGTCTATATGCCAACTAGCTCTGCAGATGACAAAGAAATTGATGAAATGTATGATGAGATAAAAGACATTATTCAGGTAGTGAAGGGAGACGAAAATTTAATAGTCATGAGTGACTGGAATTCATCAGTAGGAAAAGGGAGAGAAGGAAACATAGTAGGTGAATATGGATTGGGGCTAAGAAATGAAAGAGGAAGCCGTCTGGTAGAATTTTGCGCAGAGCATAACTTAATCATAGCTAATACTTGGTTTGAGAATCATGAAAGAAGGTTGTATACATGGAAGAACCCTGGAGATACTAAAAGGTATCAGATAGATTATATAATGGTAAGACAGAGATTTAGGAACCAGGTTTTAAAGAGTAAGACATTTCCAGGGGCAGATGTGGACTCTGACCACAATCTATTGGTTATGAAATGTAGATTAAAACTGAAGAAACTGCAAAAAGGTGGGAATTTAAGGAGATGGGACCTGGATAAACTGAAAGAACCAGAGGTTGTACAGAGTTTCAGGGAGAGCATAAGGGAACAATTGACAGGAATGGGGGAAAGAAATACAGTAGAAGAAGAATGAGTAGCTCTGAGGGATGAAGTAGTGAAGGCAGCAGAGGATCAAGTAGGTAAAAAGACGAGGGCTAATAGAAACCCTTGGGTAACAGAAGAAATATTGAATTTAATTGATGAAAGGAGAAAATATAAAAATGCAGTAAATGAATCAGGCAAAAAGGAATACAAACGTCTCAAAAATGAGATCGACAGGAACTGCAAAATGGCTAAGCAGGGATGGCTAGAGGACAAATATAAGGATATAAAGGCTTATCTCACTAGGGGTAAGATAGATACTGCCTACAGGAAAATTAAAGAGACCTTTGGAGAAAGGAGAACAACTTGCATGAATATCAAGAGCTTAGATGGAAACCCAGTTCTAAGCAAAGAAGGGAAAGCAGAAAGGTGGAAGGGGTATATAGAGGGCCTATATAAGGGCAATGTACTTGAGGACAATATTATGGAAATGGAAGAGGATGTAGATGAAGATGAAATGGGAGATATGATATTGCGTGAAGAGTTTGACAGAGCACTGAAAGACCTGAGTCGAAACAAGGCCCCCGGAATAGACAACATTCCATTAGAACTATTGACAACCTTGGGAGAACCAGTCCTGACAAAACTCTACCATCTGGTGAGCAAGATGTATGAGACAGGCGAAATACCCTCACACTTCAAGAAGAATATAATAATCCCAATCCCAAAGAAAGCAGGTGTTGACAGATGTGAAAATTACCGGACTATCAGTTTAATAAGTCATAGCTGCAAAATACTAACACGGATTCTTTACAGACGAACGGAAAAACTGATAGAAGCCGACCTTGGGGAAGATCAGTTTGGATTCCGTAGAAATGTTGGAAGACGTGAGGCAATACTGACCCTACGACTTATCTTAGAAAATAGATTAAGGAAAGGCAAACCTACGCTTCTTGCATTTGTAGACTTAGAGAAAGCTTTTGACAATGTTGATTGAAATACTCTCTTTCAAATTCTGAAGGTGGCAGGGGTAAAATACAGAGAGCGAAAGGCTATTTACAATTTGTACAGAAAGCAGATGGCAGTTATAAGAGTCGAGTGGTTGGGAAGGGAGTGAGACAGGGTTGTAGCCTCTCCCCGATGTTATTCAATCTGTATATTGAGCAAGCAATAAAGGAAACAAAAGAAAAGTTCGCAGTAGGTATTAAAATCCACGGAGAAGAAATAAAAACTTTGAGGTTCGCCAATGACATTGTAATTCTGTCAGAGACAGCAAAGGACTTGGAAGAGCACTTGAACGGAATGGACAGTGTCTTTAAAGTTGGGTATAAGATGAACATCAACAAAAGCAAAATGAGGATAATGGAATGTAGTCGAATTAAGTCGGGTGATGCTGAGGGAATTAGATTAGGAAATGAGACACTTAAAGTAGTAAAGGAGTTTTGCTATTTGGGGAGCAAAATAACTGATGATGGTCAAAGTAGAGAGGATATAAAATGTAGACTGGCAATGGCAAGGAAAGCGTTTCTGAAGAAGAGAAATTTGTTAACATCGAGTATAGATTTAAATGTCAGGAAGTCGTTTCTGAAAGTATTTGTATGGAGTGTAGCCATGTATGGAAGTGAAACGTGGACACTAAATAGCTTAGACAGGAAGAGAATAGAAGCTTTTGAAATGTGGTGCTACAGAAGAATGCTGAAGATTAGATGGGTTGATCACATAACTAATGAGGAGGTATTGAACAGAATTGGGGAGAAGAGGAGCTTGTGGCACAACTTGATTAGAAGAAAGGATCAGTTGGTAGGACATGTTCTGAGACATTGAGGGATCACCAATTTAGTATTGGAGGGCAGCGTGGAGGGTAAAAATCGTAGAGGGAGACCAAGAGATGAATACACTAAGCAGATTCAGAAGGATGTAGGCTGCAGTAGGTACTGGGAGATGAAGAAGCTTGCACAGGATAGAGTAGCATGGAGAGCTGCATCAAACCAGTCTCAGGACTGAAGACCACACATATATATATATACACTCCTGGAAATGGAAAAAAGAACACATTGACACCGGTGTGTCAGACCCACCATACTTGCTCCGGACACTGCGAGAGGGCTGTACAAGCAATGATCACACGCACGGCACAGCGGACACACCAGGAACCGCGGTGTTGGCCGTCGAATGGCGCTAGCTGCGCAGCATTTGTGCACCGCCGCCGTCAGTGTCAGCCAGTTTGCCGTGGCATACGGAGCTCCATCGCAGTCTTTAACACTGGTAGCATGCCGCGACAGCGTGGACGTGAACCGTATGTGCAGTTGACGGACTTTGAGCGAGGGCGTATAGTGGGCATACGGGAGGCCGGGTGGATGTACCGCCGAATTGCTCAACACGTGGGGCGTGAGGTCTCCACAGTACATCGATGTTGTCGACAGTGGTCGGCGGAAGGTGCACGTGCCCGTCGACCTGGGACCGGACCGCAGCGACGCACGGATGCACGCCAAGACTGTAGGATCCTACGCAGTGCCGTAGGGGACCGCACCGCCACTTCCCAGCAAATTAGGGACACTGTTGCTCCTGGGGTATCGGCGAGGACCATTCGCAACCGTCTCCATGAAGCTGGGCTACGGTCCCGCACACCGTTAGGCCGTCTTCTGCTCACGCCCCAACATCGTGCAGCCCGCCTCCAGTGGTGTCGCGACAGGCGTGAATGGAGGGACGAATGGAGACGTGTCGTCTTCAGCGATTAGAGTCGCTTCTGCCTTGGTGCCAATGATGGTCGTATGCGTGTTTGGCGCCGTGCAGGTGAGCGCCACAATCAGGACTGCATACGACCGAGGCACACAGGGCCAACACCCGGCATCATGGTGTGGGGAGCGATCTCCTACACTGGCCGTACACCACTGGTGATCGTCGAGGGGACACTGAATAGTGCACGGTACATCCAAACCGTCATCGAACCCATCGTTCTACCATTCCTAGACCGGCAAGGGAACTTGCTGTTCCAACAGGACAATGCACGTACGCATGTATCCCGTGCCACCCAACGTGCTCTAGAAGGTGTAAGTCAACTACCCTGGCCAGCAAGATCTCCAGATCTGTCCCCCATTGAGCATGTTTGGGACTGGATGAAGCGTCGTCTCACGCGGTCTGCACGTCCAGCACGAACGCTGGTCCAACTGAGGCGCCAGGTGGAAATGGCATGGCAAGCCGTTCCACAGGACTACATCCAGCATCTCTACGATCGTCTCCATGGGAGAATAGCAGCCTGCATTGCTGCGAAAGGTGGATATACACTGTACTAGTGCCGACATTGTGCATGCTCTGTTGCCTGTGTCTATGTGCCTGTGGTTCTGTCAGTCTGATCATGTGATGTATCTGACCCCAGGAATGTGTCAATAAAGTTTCCCCTTCCTGGGACAATGAATTCACGGTGTTCTTATTTCAATTTCCAGGAGTGTATATATATATATATATATACACTGTCTACCCCAGTTGATAACAGCATAAGCAACAATTAAATGTATGTAAGCATATCAGTCTTCCTTAACAACTGTGTTAGAATGGCATCAGAGACATCATAACAACTAGAGTGTTATACCAACGATGACACAGTTGCCCTAACACTTAACAAAACGTTTAAGATCTCCATAAAGCATTCAACGATAGTTAGCTATCTGTCACTGCTATCGATATGGTAAAAATTTATGAACTATCAGAGGTATACAACTGATGTTTCCAGTTTTATTTCATTTATCAAAAACTGTCTAACATGAGCAAAGTTACATAACACAAATCAAGCTTGGCTCAATACAGTGCCATGTCATGTATAGCGTGGCCGCTCCCGCTGGAGGTTCGAGTCCCCCCTCAGGCATGGGAGTGTGTGTGTGTGTGTGTGTGTGTGTGTGTGTGTGTGTGTGTTCTTCTTAACATAAGTTAGTATAAGTAGTGTGTAAGTCTAGGGACTGATGAACTCAGAAGTTTGGTCCTTTAGGAATTCAAGCACATTTGAAAATTTGAACATTTGGCTCAATACATCAAATTTGACAGATATCTGGAAGAAAAGGCTGGCCTAAAAGACCATACATCCAACAAAGATAAAATTCTCTAACATTATCAGACAAATATTTTGCAGGAAGTATGATATACATGAGACAATGCTGTGAGAGGGTGCCTTAATCCACAAAGTAAACATAAATTCTTTCTTCATTTCTTTATTACAAATTATATTAAAAGATTTCATAAAATATAGTGACTGTACAAATTACACAATGTACAAACAGTGGCATTTTATTTACAATGCTAGTAGAGGTATTAAATTAACAAGCTGCACAGTCCATAAAACACTCCATCTCAAAAATGGTTTTAAAAAAGCTGCAAGTGTGACAACAGAAAATCTCACACTAGTAAGGCAGTAATATAAATAGGTCCCACAGTTATTTTTTGGTTTCTTCTTCATTCCTTTAAAACTGTTGCTTCCCTCACAGCTGATATCCACCTAAAAAATAAAACAGTTATGTAACACCAACAGTAGTAAAATCGATTCAAAATTCAGTGACTCAGGTACATTCCGATATGAGTTAAAAAGTTGCATTCTATAATACTGTCTTGTTATACAGAATATGAAATGCTCAGCACATCCAAGGAGAGGCTATGTAGTTCTCTGCACATCAATGGCATAGGTGCTGAAAAAAGGAGCAGTTCTTTCAGAGTTTCACAAAGTACACAATAAACACAAGAGAAATTATAAAATTATATTTTTGACATGCCAATGAAAAATAGCTACAAATGCACAGTTCATGTACAACTGGTTTATCGAGGCAAAAACAGCAGCCAAGTTGTAATTTTAATGGAGTGGTCTGAATCTGTGTACTTTTTTCAACTTTTTAAAAAGAATGACATTGTTCCTCAATTATATACATCAAACATCATATCTGTGACCAATTTACCTACACACTACTTACAAGTAGGAGTTACTTTTACTTGTATTAAATGCTTAATGTTGGTATCTTTCCATACAAAATGCATAGAAGAAACTAAAGACACTACGTCACAACGCTCACTTGAAACAGGCAAACAAATCTGTTAAATTCTCATCTTACACTAAGAAAGCCAACCAATAATCACAAATATCTCTGGCATTCAACTTTATCCAAGTCTGAATAATGCAAGTTGGAATTTATTTAGCAACTGCTTAAATAACTCTAGCCGTACGTACAGTTCAGTTTAAAATGGGAGTTCCTTCATCAAAATGTGAAGGACAATGGTGCAATCTTGACTGATATTTGAGATAGAAAATGTCAAGTCAAAAACATCAATCACAAGCAAATATAAGTCAGAAATTAGGAACAACATGGAAGAAGAAATAGAAATATTACTTTATCTTTTACTAGAAACAGTCATTCATTGAAGGGGCAAGTTTCACAATGTCATCTCAAATGGGAGATATTTCTTGGTATCAATAAGAACTTAAGCAAGAGTGAATAATTGAAGATGTCCAGGTGACACGTAATTGCTTGCATACCCTACTTAAATGAGATGATCATAGATTGTACAGAATAAGCACTTTCCACAATGCTTGTGTACTTTCAAAGAAAAAGTTATACTAAATTATATGCAAATATCGAAAACATCTGTCTGTTGCAAGACAAACATATAAAGGACTGAAGCAAAGGGATTTCTGAAATTTCCTTAGATATAATGTTTTCAGGTGTCCAGCCAATATTTACAGTATTTTGATTATTAATCTCGCAATCTTCAAAAAGTGCTAGAAGGAGAAAGGAAGGAAGATTAAGGTTTAATGTCACGTCACCAATGAAGTCATTAGAGGTGGAGCACAAGTGCAGATTCAGAAACAAAACTATTAGTGTTCTTTTCAAAGAAACCATTACAAAACCTAAGTCCAAATGGCCTGTCAGCAATTCAAATCACGTTTCCGAAAAAAGTGTTCAGTGTCTTAATCACAAGTTTCATTCCCAAAAGGTTTAGAACAAGGTCCCACACAGTTGGCTTCGGGGGAGGGAGGGCTAATTACTGAACAACAGAACGTAATTCGTTATTCTGGGGCCATTAGCTGTAGCCCAAGGAATAAGGTAAGTACTGGTTTACAGATTATGGACTTATTCAGCTTGATTTAATGTGTGTTTAATATATAAAAGAAATATTAACAAAGATCAGATTTTTCAGAAAATAAACATAGATCAATTGACGTAAACAGATTTTTCTTAAACCAAGCTAATCTTAAAACTTCCTGGCAGATTGAAACTGTATGCTGAACCAGGAGTCGAACCTAGGACTTTTGCCTTTCAGGAGCAATTGTTCTACCAACTAAACTACCCAAGCTTAGCTCACAACCTGCTATCCCAGTTTCACTTCTGCCAGTACCTCTCTTCTTACCTTCAAAATTTCAAAAAAGTTCTTCCGCGTACCTTGCAGAACTAGCACTCCTGGTAGACATAATATTGTGGAGAAATGGCTTAGCCACAGCTTCAGTGACTGTTTCAGGAACAAATTTTTACCCTGCAGTGGAGTTATAACCTGCCAGGAAGTTTCAAATCAAGCATACATTCTACAGAACTGTACTGTACATCAACATGTACACAAAGAAAAGAGAAATCATTGTTGTTCAAATTTTGTGTGTGTCACCACACCCACACCCTCCCAACCACACCCGCACACAAACACACACTTTTTCACTTTTTCAGAAGTTGTGACTTTCGCCAAACAGCTGCAATGTCACCACGGATGGGAGCACGATATGAGACACACACACGAGAGAGAGAGAGAGAGAGAGAGAGAGAGAGAGAGAGAGAGAGAGGGAGGGAGAGGGAGGGGGGGGGGGGCGGCAGTTCGAGTTTCCTGCATATTGTGGATCATGTAATGTGCAACTACCATTATTTATTTAATGTTGTGTGTGTTACATAATATGATCTAAACTTACCTGTTGGCTGAGTGCTCAGAATCAGCTGAAAACATAAGAGGTGCTTGGCCTTCATGTTTCAGCTGGAACACAAGTTTTGCATCTCTGCCTTCAAAGGGCTGAAAAAAAAAAAAAAAACAAAAAAGAGGGGAATGAACTTTTTTGAACATAAAATAAACTGGATAAATGTCCAGTAAAAAATATGACAATATTATGAAAAGGATAGACTGCTACTCATACTGTAGTGAAGATGTTGAGCTGCAGAAAGGCACAACCAAAGAAGTGCTAAACATGTGAGCTTTTGGTCAACAGGCCTTCTCCTAATGTACACACACACACACACACACACACACACACACACACACACACACACACACACACACATGCAAGCACAACTCGCACACACGTGACCACTGTCTCTGGCCGGCAAAGCAGGGCTGCAAGCAACTGCACATGAACGCATGATAGGAGAAGCAACCTGGGTGGTGGAGTTAAGGAGGAGACTGGGAGACTCGGGTGGGCAGAGGGAGGGATAGCAGGGTAGGGGTGGGGGATGGTAACGTGCCACTTGTGGAAGCATACAGGGCAGGGACATGTGGGGACAGGGTCGGGCAGTTAGATGCAGTTGGGAGGTTATGTGCAGGGAGGGGGGGGGGGGGGGTGAAAAAGGAGGTAAGTTGAGGAGGGGAAAAAGAAAAGACTGAGAGTGCATTGGTGGAATAGAAGACAGTTTAGTGTTGGAGTGGGAGCAGAGAAGGGGAGAGGCAGGTGAAGGACAGAGACAAACGAAGGTTGAGGCCAGGGAAGTAACAGGAATGTAGGATATACCACAGGGAAAGTTGACATCTGGGCAATTCCGATAAGCTGGTGTTGGTAGGAAGGACCCGTAAGAGTTCTGGAAAGAGTGGAGTATGTGGCCTGACAAAATATATAAGGAAAGAACTGCAGTATCTTGTGGTGTTGAAAGAATGTGCATGTCATTACACAGATATGAGCCATGAGGCAAGGGGTTGGGAGGCAGGGGCGGAGTAGGGATGAAAGAGGATATTGGGTAGGTTCGGTGTGCGGCAGAATACCATTGTGGAAGAGGTGGGAAGGATAGTGGGTAGGATATTCCTCATTTAAGAGCACTACGAGAGGTAGACAAAACCCTGGTGGAAAGTGTGATCCAGTTGCTCCAGTCCTGGATGGTACTGAGTCATGAATGGAATGCTCCTTTGTGGACAGATGATGGGACTTCAGGTGGTGGGTCACTGCATGGGAGATCTGTTCCTGCACAGGGTTGGGAGGGTAATCTGATCTCTGAAGGTCTCAGTGACACCCTTGGCATACTTGGAGAGGGACTGCTCATCACTAAAGATGTGATAGCCATGGGCAGCTAGTCTGTATGGAAGAGACTTCTTGGTACTGATTGGGTGGCAGCTGTTGCGGGTGGTTGATAGGTTTGATATGGATGGAGGTACTGATGTAGTCATCTTTGAGTAGAGGTCAACATCAAGCAAGATGGCTTGTTGGGTTGAGGAGAATCAGGTGAAAGGAATGGGGGAGAAGATGAGGTTCTGGAGGAATGTGGATAGGGTGTTCTCACCTACGAGCCACATCATGAATATGTCATCAATAAATCTGAACAAGATGAGGGGTTTGGAATTCTGGATGGTTCGGAAGCACTCCTCTAGATGGCCCTGAATAGGTTGGCATAGGCTAGTGCCATGCAGGTAACCACTGCCATACCACGGATTTATTTGTAGGTCTTGCTACCCAATGAATCCACTACCAAGAAAAAATTATTTTAGTGTATGTAAGGCTTAAGAATGTGATCTAAATACTCCTGATAAAGTAATGGAACATGTTCTTGAAGTCCCTCTAGACAGATTTAATAAGTTTAACAAACAGTGACAAATAAAAAATGTGACTATTAACTGTTTCAAAATCCCTGTGCCTCATAGGCATTTGTCCACACCAATTCTAAACAACAGAGTTGATGAGTTATTTGAGACTGAACCAAATACATCAAACAACATGATAAATGTAAGAGTTCTGGAAACTTCCTCAACAAACAGTGAGGTATATGGTCTAACAAAATATATAAGGAAAGAACTGGAGTATCTTGTGGTGTTGAAAGAGAGGGAGGGGGTTAATGATGAAAATGGAAACAAGAATGCAAAAAGCAATAATGGATGAAATCTGTTGGAACAGGTTTTGTGAAAGTGCAGTTTCTTGTAGAAAAGAAGAGATTAGTTTAAGTTTTATTCCAGATGATGTCAGGAGCCAAATATCTGTTGCAGAAATCATTGGCCCACAAAATGTGAGTTAATGGTATACCGTACAGCTACTTTCAATGATTCTCAATGGTTAAATAAGTACCTAGCTCAAGGCAGCTGTTGTGATCACAAATGGAGAGAGGAGAGAAAATTGCGTGGGAGCTAAGGTATTGTGACAGTACACAGATTATGGTCAAAGTTCTCTTAAAATAATAAACTTAATATTTTTCTGGCTCTTCTTCACCAGCTGGTGGCATGCAAAAACAAATTTGTAGGGCCTGGCTCATGATATGAATTATGTAAATGCAGGTATGATTTTTTGACAGTCACAAGTGAATTGATACATCAGCAGATTTACAGTTTTATTAATAATTTATTCTTAGATTCTGAAAGACGAAAGATATTAAATTAAACAAAAATTACTTCTTTCATTTGTTCCACAGTATACCCAAGAACTGGGACAGTTTCCAGAGCTGCTACATCTTCTGAAGCCTTATATATGTACAGGACCTGATCTTTTAGAACAAACCAGTAACGCTTCCAAGAATTCTTCTTTCGCTTTAGTAACCAACCACTCATCTGTGATCCTGTATCATTGGCAGTAACCTGTTAATCAACAATAAATATAAAACATAAGTTTATTAAAAACTGTGTAATGGTCAGCTTAATGTTTTAGGTAAGTTTATAATTAGAGTTAGCACTGTAACACAGTAATGTAAAGCCATTTCACTGTAGTGCACTTAAAGTAAATTTACATCTCCAACTTCTTTCCACATCCCAGAGACCACACTCTGTGGGATACATGGAATACAAATAATGTAATCTACATCTACATTTATACTCCGCAAGCCACCCAATGGTGTGTGGCGGAGGGCACTTTACGTGCCACTGTCATTACCTCCCTTTCCTGTTCCAGTCGCGTATGGTTCGCGGGAAGAACGACTGTCTGAAAGCCTCCATGCACGCTCTAATCTCTCTATTTTACATTCGTGATCTCCTCGTGAGGTATAAGTAGGGGGAAGCAATATATTCGATACCTCATCCAGAAACGCACCCTCTCGAAACCTGGCGAGCAAGGTACACCGCGATGCAGAGCGCCTCTCTTGCAGAGTCTGCCACTTGAGTTTGCTAAACATCTCCGTAACGCTATCACGGTTACCAAATAACCCTGTGATGAAACGCGCCGCTCTTCTTTGGATCTTCTCTATCTCCTCCGTCAACCCGATCTGGTACGGATCCCACACTCATGAGCAATACTCAAGTATAGGTCGAACGAGTGTTTTGTAAGCCACCTCCTTTGTTGATGGCCTACATTTTCTAAGGACTCTCCCAATGAATCTCAACCTGGTACCCGCCTTACCAACAATTAATTTTATATGATCATTCCACTTCAAATCGTTCCGCACGCATACTCCCAGATATTTTACACAAGTAACTGCTACCAGTGTTTGTTCCGCTATCATGTAATCATACAATAAAGGATCCTTCTTTCTATGTATTCGCAATACATTACATTTGTCTATGTTAAGGGTCAGTTGCCACTCCCTGCACCAAGTGCCTATCCGCTGCAGATCTTCCTGCATTTCGCTACAATTTTCTAATGCTGCAACTTCTCTGTATACTACAGCATCATCCGCGAAAAGCCGCATGGAACTTCCGACACTATCTACTAGGTCATTTATATATATTGTGAAAAGTAATGGTCCCATAACACTCCCCTGTGGCACGCCAGAGGTTACTTTAACATCTGTAGACGTTTCTCCATTGATAACAACATGCTGTGTTCTGTTTGCTAAAAATTCTTCAATCCAGCCACACAGCAGTGTATTAGAGCAGTGTACACTGTACATCATGTCAATAAGTCTGTAGCAAATCTTGATACATTGCTAGTAGAAACACATAAATCTTGCTGGTATTACTTCTAAATTCTAGTTTTCAAATGTTAAATGAAATAAAATTCTCTATGACGGTTGGAACTTAAATAGTGGCAGCTATTTATTCACAACTGATACAAAAGAGTTACATGTTTGCACCTGTTACTGTCCTTCAAAGCAGTGACCAGTGTCGTGTAGAACCCATTGCCAGTGATGTGGAAGGCATAGTATACCATTAGCAGAGCCTGTTCTGTTGATGGCGTGAATGGAGCGGTCTACTGCCTGTCCAATCTCTGGAACAGTTCTGAAGCGAATACCACGAAGTGTTTCCTTCATCTTTGGAATCAAATCAAAGGCACAAGGACTTCAGTCTGAGGAGTATGGTGGATGGTACACTCCTTACCAGTCCCATTGACCAAACAGAGCAGCCACAGCTTGCACCGTATGCACCAGCGCATTGTCGTGCAAAATGATGGGTGGGTTGTGCAGAAAGTGTCACCGCTTCTTTCCCAAAGCTGGTTGCAGGTGATGCTCCAAAAATGAACAGTAATGCTGTGCAATGACGGTGGCATTCACTTCAGGACTGTTCCAGAGATTCGACAGGCAGTAGACCACTCCATTCGCACCATCAACAGAACAGGCTCTGCTAACGGTATACTATGCCTTCCACATGATTGGCAAAGGGTTCTACACAACACTGGTTACTACTTTGAAGGACAGTAACAAGTGCAAACATGTAACTCTTTTGTATCAGTTCTGAATAAATAATTGCCACTATTTAAGTTCCAACCCTTGTATAATAATATATTCAAATGTTGTTATGAGATACAATAAAATTTGTTTCAAATGGAGCCAATATAATACCAAAATAAAATTTTACTGAAAAAACCTCACAACTTATCACTTTACACTGCAAAGGACACCACAAACAAGTTATTTACCAGTTTAGTTAATACTCCCAGAAAGAAATAAGTGAAAGGTAATGACAGAAAGATGATCAAATATGTTTAATGTTAACTCTGTGTACAAGTATCAATTAGAGATTGCTCCCTTCCAACATAGTATCAGCTGCACAGTCAATCATACAAGGCGAACTGCTTTTACAGGAAATGCATTGTATTCATTACTAATTCAAATTCAGGAACATTGTTGTTTCTAAATGGTACAAACCAGTGTGAAAAATAGACATGTCAGGAAATGACAGATGTTGGGAACTACTATGGAGTGAAGAAAGGAGTAGTTACTGTGAATAAATGCTGAGATGGAAGGAATTAATTTAAATTAAGGCCAGGTTGGTGGCGAGAACCAAGGACATGTTGTAGTGCTAGTTCCCACCTGTGGAGTTCTGAGAAACTGGTGTCTGGGGGAAGATTCTAGATGGCGTGTGTCGTGAAACAGGCACAGAAGTCATGACTGTCTTGTTGTAGAGCATGCTGTGTTGCTGGTATACACCCTCTGCCTATGCCCATTCAACCTGAATGATAAATGGGTGGTAATCATGTTTTTATAAAAGGCTGAACAGTGTTTACATAAAAGATGAAATATGGCATGTATTGTTTCAAAGGGCTCTCCTTTGATAGTATATGTTTTGCCAGTTACAGGGGTGGAGTAGATGGTGGTAGGAGGGTGCATAGGGCAAGTCTTGCAATGGGAACAGTCACAGGGGTACAAAGTATAGGGTAGGGAGATGGGTGCAGAAGGAGCATAGTGTCTGGAAAGGATATTGCGGAGATTGGGAGGGTGACGAAAAGCTACTCTAGGTGTGATGGGCAAAATCTCAGACAGAATGGATCTCATTTCAGGGCAGGATTTTAGGAACTTATGGCCTTGTCAAAGTAGCTGATTAATACATTCAAGACCAGGATAATACTGAGTCACAAGTGGTGTGCTTCAAAGTTGTTTTTTGGAGGGATCAGCACTACCAGGATTGGATGTGATGGCCCGGGAAATCTGCTTTTGAACTAGGCTATTGGGATGTTGGGGTAATTACATCCAGTGAAGCCTGAGGTGAGTATGATGGTGTATTGCTGTAAAGAGTCTGCATCTGAAGAAATATGTTTGCCTTGAATGCCAAGGGTGTATGAGAGGGAACATTTGACATGGAAAGGATGGCAACTGTCAAAATGTAGGTACTGTTGTTTGTTAGTAGGTTTAATGTGGGTGAAAGGGTGTAGCTGGCCTTCAGTAAGGACAAGATCAACGTCAAGGAAAAAGGTATGGGATTCCGAATATGACCAAATGAAATTTAATTGGGAGAAAGTATTTAGAGATTCCAGGAATTTTAACAGGGTAGCTGTACCATGAGTCCATATGGCAATGATATCATCAATGTATCTATACAAAACAAGGGGCTGAAGGTTTATGAACCCCAGGAAAGCCTCCACCAAGTGGCTCATGAAAAGGTTGGCATAGGAAGAAGCTATCCTGGTTCCCATGGCTGTACACTGCATCTGTTTGTACATCGGCCCCTCAAATGTGAAGTAATTGTTGGTAAGTATAAAGTTGATTAAAGTGAGCAAGAAGGATGTCATACATATGGAATCAGGAGGGCATTGACTAAGGAAATGTTCAGCTGCAGACAGATTATGTACGTGGGGGATGCTGGTATAGAGGGAAATGGCATCACTGGTGACAAGCAAGTTGTGTGGTGGGAGTGGCATGGACACGTATTTCAGACGACCCTGCCCTGCCCGTGATGGTACCCGCTGCAAGACTTGACCTATGCAACCTCCTACCACCACCTATTCAAGGCCTGTAACTGAAAAAACATATACTATCAACGGGAGAGGCACCTGTGAAACAACACATCATATTACAGCTGATAAGTAAACACTGTTTAGACTTTAACATTGGCATGATTACCACCCAGTTATCAGCCAGGATAAATGGGCATGGGCATAGGCAGAGGGCACCACACTATATCCTGCTGCAGAGCATGCTCTACAACATGGTAGTCATGGCCTCGGTGCCTGTTTTATCGCACATGCCATCTGGAATCTTCCCCCAGACACCAGTTTCTGAGAACTCTGTAGGTGGGAACTAGCACAACATGTCCTTGGTTCTCGCCACCAACCTGGCAATAATATATGTTAATTCCTTCCCTCTCAGCATTTATTCACAGTAACTACTACTTTCGTCATTCTATTTTTGTTTTCTACATCTGTCATTTCCTGGCCTGTCTATTTTTTGCTGTCCCCTTCCCACCTCTGTTACATACAGTGCACTTAGCTTTTCACTCTTATTAACTCATGTATGGTGTTTTAGTAGTAATCTCTGTCTTGCATACTGTCCTGTCTTCCACCTTTAAGGTTTTCAAATCTCGTCCAGTGCAGTCCCCAACAATCAGTTATTCCTTCTCATACCATCTGGTAAGCCTCTCCTGACACAGGGTTCTGGGTAACTTTTCTGAACTGTACCCCTTTTCCTTAACCTCTCCAGCCCTTTTTCTTCAACCCTCTTCCTTCCCCTTCAACTCTTCTGCCAGAAGGAGCCACTGGCTCCAAAAGCTTGTAAAAGTTAAACGTTTTTGTGCTTGTGTTCTCCTGCTGCCGCTTTGTGAATAGATTTTTTATCTATCCATTTACATTATATTGTCAATAACTGATTATTTTCGTTGTTATATTAGACAGCCAATAACTATTGATACAAAGGAACACTGACGTGATGATCCAGTTATCACATTCATTTCACTTTCTAGGACTAATAACTCAGACAAACTGATGAAATGACACTTTTAGCCGCAGCAGATTTGATATACATTATGAATCTTAAGATTTTGAACTGTTAAAATCTGAAAAGTTATGGGGACTGTCCACATACTGTGATAAACCTTGCAATGATCTTGCAACTACACATAAATATGGGACACATTGTGAGATTGAACATACTGACTCCATGAAGGTGGTATCACATAAATGACTGCCAAAAATGAATAATATGACTCAAATATACAACATCTCTTCCATAGAACAGTTGGAAGTGTTTCCAGGAAAAGAGTTGAAAACCACTGCACTCACAGAACTCCCTAAGGTGCTTGTCATGTAGCCACACCCAAGGGACTTACGTAGATTATTGTATGCTACAGATGTAGTGAGGGATATCCCCTTTTCATATCCTATGAGAGCTGTACAAGGGATCAATGTGCTAGTCATCTGAAAGGATTTTGGAAAAGTGCAGAGAATTTAAATAAAAATGGCTTGCCTAACTTAATATATAAAAACATAAGTTGACAGGTATCATAACTAATACAAAGCTATGATGATTGATGAGTGAACCAAACTCAATGTAATAAGTCTCCTGCATTAAACACAGCTCAGTGGTAACGCCTTCATGAAGCTATTATTGAAGCACAGGCAATATTTCCATCCCCACCCATAATACCCAAAAATCCTTAATAACATGAAAACTAATTAATTAACTGAATTCCAATGAAATGGTCTCAAAAACTTCCTCACCCTTTTACATCGCTCTATATCAAACACACACTTTAATAATGCAAATTTTAGGCAAAGCCATGTGCTTAAGGTATCCTAATATACATAAAAGAGCAATTGTTTGTTTGGAAAGCAAATTTGTAATACATGGGAGAAGTTAATAAAAACGTCATTACCATGCTAAATGACACAGTAATCTTTGAAAGACTCACCTCCAGCAGTCGCTGTGGAACGTATTTCTTAAACTTCCTTCGGCCATTGGAGCCCAATTTTTTAAAATGTGATTTTATTTCACAGTATTTTTGACCAAGTTCCTCATAGTCAGTTATTCTCAGCTCAGTTTCAATGCAGTGTTTCATTCTTCCCTCATTCTGAAACTCTACAGCAAAAAAAATGGTTAATATTAGAGACATATTTTGCCCAACGACAATTTAGAATTGCTTTAATGTAAATGCAGCATTTTTAATTTCTTTATGTCCTGTATTCTATACTGCCTTTTAATAATCAGACAGCAATAAATTATGAACAAGGTTGATACATAACAAACTAAATTTCAAAAACAAATTTACAAGTTTCTTTTTCCTTTTTAGGATACACTTTTTACTGTGTTTTCCACTTTGCTTCCCAGCATAAGTTTTCATTTCCATTTTATATTTGTTCTTCATCAGATTACTTCCTGCCTTCTTTTTTCCTTTGGTATATAAAAAAAACTTTTGTCTATATTCTCTGCTGGCAGCAAATCATATCATATAGCTCTTTCACTACTCAAACAATCTCACTTTTACACAAAAGATATTCCACTTTTATTCCTGACAGATTAAAAACGAACTAGGTAACTCGGAAAAAGAATGTGTACAGATGTTGTTTTAACAGTGTGCAACAGATTAAGAGTGCATGAAAGAACATAACTCTAATCATACATGGGTTCCGTGGTCACTATTTTTCCAATTCCAGCATACTTCACGGATGAAGAAGGTCCAATCATGAGGTGCTGTTAGCCACTTATAATTTAGTACCAGTCATAAATTTCCCTAATGAAGTTGCTCCAGATAGTAGTTCCCTTATAGATTACGTAGTCGTACAAGTGGAAATTAAGAAACACATGCCTGTCTTGGGGTAAATGGATTGTTAGATTATGATGCACAGTTAGTTAAAAAACAATCAAAAAACAATGAGAATGATTTATGACAAAACTGCTGAAGATTTTAAACAAAGCTTAAAAAATGTTGGCCGAGGTGAAGTTTATGATGAGCCTAATACTAGCTCTAAACGAAACATTAAAAAATTTGTTGTGTTTTAATCCCTTTTTGAAAACAGTTTTCCTAAAAGATAATTAAATGTAATAATGAAAGTCATTAAATAAACCCTGGATGGCTACAGGTACCAGTCTCTCTTCGCAATGAAAATGGACAAATACAAAATAAACAATATCGTAAATCAGCGTGGCATTGTATCATCGCGATGTTTCGATGAGTTTCCTACTCATTATCTTTAGGTGAAGTGTTGGGTTTATGTCCAGTTAAGTTTCTTTATAGCTACTGGACTGAAGACTCCTCTTCCAAGGACCCAACAGGTGTGACAATCGTGCCATGACAAGTGGTGGTGTGGGGGCCCCACCACTGGTAGAAGGGGGCATCCAGGTGTCTTAGTCTTGGTGCTGGCTGTCTGTTCTACCCGCTGCCTCTACCACTTCCACATCAGAGTGTTGCTGATGTATTTTTTCCTAACATCACATCCCATGTGGAAGTCAGTTGAAAACTGTTATCCCAGTTGACAAGATTGTCATGTACTCTAATTTCCACTGTCTCTTTGATGACTGAATCCGAGAACCTGTTGGCATGCACAGCAGCTTTGACTGTTTACAAACAAACATGTGTCTTTCATTGATACTGTGCTCTGCCACTGCAGACTTGTCAGTCTGGCTGAGGTGAATGCACATTACATTCTGAACAGCACTGCGAGATGCATCGCTGTATCTGGCCATTCCTAACTTGGTGTGGTCAGTAACCAACAAGAGGTTTCAGTAGCTGTACCAGATGTTCGGCCTACCACACACTTGTATAAATTCACCAACTGGCCATGTGCACCCTCACTAAAAAGCAACTTTCTCCTATAAAAAAACTGTAGAGCTCTTGAGCACTCCACACTCATGCACAGGAAACGCTATTGCCAGTCCTCTCAGTTTTCCACACTGGAACAAATACTTCAGGGATCACTAAGTTGCCAAACACAGATGTCAAAACTACTACTGAATCAGCATCTCCACTTCAGAGAGTCAATGACTCCAACACCCTGGAGGGCTACCGCCCAACTACTCGATTTCACGAGCTCTCAAACTGTTCCACAAAATTATTTCAGTTTCAAGCTTTCCAGTTAATCATAATCAGGAGCAGAATACAGACATTTTCAATGGCCATTTCCCACTCCTGCTAATAGAGCTCCCGTAAGGTGCTGCTTACTAGCTGGCTTTTCACAAATATGGATTCTATTCCTACTGTACCATGGAGGATAAGCTACTTTCTCTTTCTACCAGCATGAGGGCTTTGTCCTGAAAGCAATTTCCTCCACAACAGCACTGGTAGATTCAGGAGGTATGACCTTTAAAGAGTTTTTTTTTATCTTTTTCAGAATATTTGGCCACATAGTATTGTGCTACCAGAACATTGCTCATAATTAATGCCTGATTTTCTGAATCACATGCTCACCGCACTTTCTCCTATCCCAAACCCTTTCAATCTCTCTTTTCACACCTTACTAACAAACTGCGGACCATTAGCCAACAGGATTGCCTTTTGCACAGCTACCTTCAGACAAAATTAAACTAACAAACATCTCATTAAAGCCTTTCTGGTAGGCCTTCTCAAACGGCCACTCGGTAAAGGTCCTGCCAGATCCACACACACCAGTTTGAATGGATACTATGGAATAATATTTTGCATCTCTCCCACCCCTCTTTGAATATAGGACTTAGTTACTTGGTGAAGATATCACATAGTTTTGTTTTACATACTTGTCTCAGTGATAGGTAGAGTGTAAAGACATGGATAGTATATTTCTCACCTTGGAAGACCCAAAGTCACCACACTTTTGTGAGATGCCCTGACGGTTTTCATGATTACATGTTCAGGTATGCAAAATCTCCAGTGGTTTGAATTTCTGAGATCTACAGAACAATATATCATTGAACATTTGATAGTAAAATTTCTTTAATTTATTCCTCTCTCTTGCCATATACAACCAGCTGTATTCTATTTAGCATTTCATCCTTCCCTTGCTCCATGATTATAATTATGAATTTACCCTGTATTTTTTCTGACCTTATGCTTTCAGAAATACCATGACTCTGAAACATCCCAGTATGTCTGATAATGTTCAGGAGTTTCCCCATGATCAGGCTCCATAATGTTACACCTGTTTCTATCTGTTTCCAATAATTCTTTGCTTGGTTCCTCTTGCCATTCCTTCTGATGTTTATGACTCAAAAGCCACATACAGAATCTGTGTATTCTCTACTAACTGCAACTCATACTTTTCTTGTGTTCCATACCTATTTTGGTATGGTTCCCACAAGTGATACTGTAATGGCAGTGCTCCAGATTCTTTTGGAATTCAGGTACTAAACTACTCACAAACATTTACCGACTAGTTTTTCTTCTCCCACCAAATTCTGAACTGCCTATAAGTCCTGATCATTGTAATTGTCGGTGTCTCACAAACTGGTTTAGAAATTCTATTGGGTGTCACCTCGAACTTCCCCAGAATTTATTAAAAGGCTGACTGCCTACCCCTGTGCATAAAATCTTAATTATGCTGAATAGGAATCATATCCTGACCTACTGTTTCTATTTTCATGTCCACCTTGCAAAATTAAATTCTTGAGATTTCACTTCCTCCCTGATTTTCTCTCTATTCTCTCATATACCCATTCAAAACCACCTTAGTTTTTTCAGCCAGGTTCTGGATTTATTATGTCATTTCCTCTCTCACTGCATAAACTGAATCTATTCCCTGCATTATCTCTTTCTTCTTCTTATCATCCCTTTCCTGTCTCTCTTTCTCATCTTTTACCATTTTCTCCCTGATTTCCATCATCCCTTTTTCCTTTCCCTATTCCCTCTTTTCTTTTTCCTTTTTGTTCTTACATTTTCTTCTTCGCTTTCTTCTTTTTCTCTTCCCTTAGTCTCTTCTCTTCGACCTTTTGAGCTTTCCTGCTCTTTTTCTTAATTTCTTTTTCTACACTTGTCCTCTAGTTGTAGACCTTACCTTACCTTCAGGTGACACCTGAAAGTGTACTTCTTGCTGTATGTTGTAGCTTAGGCAGTGACACAGATTTCCCAGATTAATTCTCTGTACTTCTGCACATGTAAAATAATGTCTGCATAAGGGTTGCCAGCTCACTTTGACCCCTGAGACAAGATTAAACTTCTCACTACTCCGATGTCAATGTCCTGTAGCAATCCAACTTCTATCAGGAAGATTCTGGACTGGAATATTTACACCACTAACAGTTCATACACCACCTCCAGCTTGCTCCTAATCACTCCTGCCATTTTTCTCCACAAAAAAAATCAGGAATGCAGTTAAAAGTCAATGCAGAAAGAGTGTACCAAAACATCACACTCCAATTCCCCAAGAAACAAATATAATTTACAGGCTTCACTGAAAACCTTGCCAAGTCCATTTTGTTGAGTAAAACATCAACTATCAAACTAGCTATTCAAACCCACAACCAACTTGAGAACTCTGCCTACTAAGGATATCCACCCATGCCAAAAAGCAACACTATAATATGAAAAACACTGAACACTCCATATCAATGCATGGGAATCGCACTTACCAACCTCTCAGCTTTCAATACTGGAAGGAATACTTCATGGCTCACTAAGCCTCCGAACACAGAAATCAATACTACTCTACAGTCAGCACCTCCATCCCAGGGAATCCATGACTGCAGCACCCAGGAGGACCACTGATCAACTTCCTGATTTCACGAGCTTCCAAGCTGCTCAATATTATTATTTCACTTTCACTTCTACCTAATCAGAATCAGGGGCAGAAAGAAAACATTTTCACTGACCATTTCCTGCTCATGCTAATAAAGCTTCTGTGAGGTGCTGCTTTCCGGCAAGATTTAAAGAACTTTTTAAGTGATGGGTGTTGGAAAACAACGACTGTGATGGAGAAGGGGAATTACTCATTCTTAAAATCAGCCTAGCTGGCTCTGACTGCAATCCATTTAAGAACGATTAGGGGAAGACTGGCTCATCATGTCCAGGACAAACAAAAACTCCCTTCACCCTCCAGCTGAAAACTGGTAGAGTTGACTTATAATAGAGAACAGGGCTGTCATATATGGCCACTCAGGAAATGATTCATTACAAACCAAACAGAAAACAAATGGGAAATCAGTCTACTGGCCATATGGTCAACAAAACAGGGAATTGACTCACATAAGTGACTCTGGCTAACGGCAGATCGCTACGGCCTGGCACCTACAAATGTACAGTGTTAGACATAAAAACTGACAGCCGGCTGGTCGCCACAGAAACTAAGTCCAAGTCGTTCACTTAAGTTGGCAATAAAACCGACCGCCCCTGACAACACTAAGTCCAGCCATTTGCACAATCTGGCAACACTGTAAGGTGCGTAAGTGTTGTCTACTTCTGAGATGTTGTCATGTTGTGTGAGCCCGTGGTCTAGTGGTAATCGTCATGGATTCCAAACTTATAGACACGTGTTCATGTCCAGCTGTATCTCTCTCTCTCTCTCTCTCTCTCTCTCTCTCTCTCTCTCTCTCTCTCTCTCTCTCTCTCTCTAATCATATTTCAGCCCTTGTCGAAAGTTGTGAGTCTGATTGAACATCGAAGATAATTTGTTTCACATTCTACCCACCAGTAATAAGAAATACTTCCAAAAACAATTCTGCAGGACAGCTCGTGGCTGTGATGTGATCAGAACAGCATACACTCAAGCGTTTCCTCCCACTGCATCGGCTACCGGCCACCAGCCTGACGCCACCCGCCGCCTGAAATTGAGCGCTGCCCAAGTGGGCGCAGCGAGATGCTGTCAGTGCATGTATCAACTGTCATTTTCAAATTTGAAGTTCTAGTTCTCATCTTGCACTTAAGCATTGGATTTTGTATACTTGAAAATCATTAACTACAGTTAAGCGTTGTAAAATTTGGTCACAAGTGGAAACAGGTGTAACATCTGCAACACAGTATTTACTTTTGGTATAATAGAGGGATGAATGCAGAGGAGGCAGCTCCAAAGATGTGAACTGTGTGTGGGGCGAGTGCTTTTGGGAAAAATACACCAGAAAAAGATATTCTTTTGTACACAAAGATCATTCTGGCATGAAAGGTTTTCCACAGTAAGGAAGTCTCAACTACTGATATAAGTGATGGATTATAATTTAACCATCATGTGACATTTGAAATCAACAGGTAAGGTTCAGAAATCTGGTGTAAGAGTACTGCATGCTCTAATTCAAAAGAACAAAAATCAACAGAGTGACTATTATTGCAGTTTGCTTGAAGATCATCAGGTCGCTCATTGAGCATTCCTGCGCAATACTATTACTGGTGACGAGTTATGATGCCTTTATCGTTACCTTCCTAAGAAGTGAAAGGCTGAGCCCTACCAACAGATGTAAATTCGAGCAAAGAGTAGTGTGGACATAACATTTTCCATCTGATAGCTCCAAAAGTGTGTTTGGACTTCGAATTCTTCCCCAGGGGTGTGTGTATCACAGGCAGAATTTGTTGCCAACAATTGAGACACCTTTTGGTCGCAGTCTAAGAAAATCGACCAACAAAACTATATCACATGTGCTACTGTATGATAACGCACTCTGTTGGTTTGAGAAACAAATCTATCCAGGAGATTGATAGGGAAGTCAACTCTCAGGAAATTGTCCCTCTGATCATATACTAGTAAATGTTTACCTTTCCCATTCTTGATCGATTAACCATCAAGGCAATTCATTTCTAGATGAAATTGCTCTTCAAACTGCACTGGTTTAATGACATTGTTAGAACCAGTAGGTTTCTACAGGCATAGAATTTGTAAACTACTTCAGCATAGTCAGATTGTTTTAGATATTGTGAAAGAATATAGTTGCTGATTAATTTCTCTTTGATGATTACTCTTGCGTTCAATAAACTAATGGAAAATCCAATTAAAATAGTCACTGTACTAATACAAATTAAATTCAACTTACTACAGAAACATCATGACAGCAGTCTATATTAATAAAGCAATAAGTGTCTGTAAGAGGATTGTGCCTATTTTAACACGAATTAGTAGGATATTAGTGACTTTTAACATCGAAAAGATCTGTATTTACTTCCTGTCATGTGTCACACTCAAGTATTACAAAAATGTGGCAGTTCATGGATAAAATTATGTATTCACAACAACAAAACATATGTCGGCAGAAAACAAAAGTGGCATTATGAAGTAGCAAGACGAATTTTTCTCGAGTGTCGTCTTACAATTCCCTTATTGAGTTTCTATCTGCCTGCTTGTAGCTCTGCTACAAAAGAATAAAATATCTGGCTTTTAGTGAGTCTCAAAAGGAGAACAAAAGTAGCTTGCACCTGGTAGGCAAGCACATTACCTCAGAGCTATAGAAGAGGTGCAGCATCTGTGTCTTACTTATTGGTCCAGCAGCCGCTCTAAATCGCAACATACGAGATGAGAGTAGTTGTATTTCCCATTTGGAACGATTTTCATGGACTCAAAAGCATTAACTGATATCCATATATCACATCTCAAGAGAAAATCACTTACATTATTCAACTCAAATGACACGATAATATCAAGTGAATTTAGCAGGATAGTTTTGTGCCATCAAGGAAGTAACTCGTCAGTCACACAGTTGCCAAACATATTCTGTGTTGTTGCCAAGTTTCAATTATACTACCAGGAAGGATACCACCTGATGTGCTCTGTGAGTGACCTCGGAAGTGACTATAGCTTCATCTCAAAGCTGGGGGCAGCAAGGGCTGGAATATCCTCATTATATGTCACTGAGTCTTATTCACATTTCAGTAACTAGATTTAGGGGCTAGAGTGTCATTACTTGTAATACATCGATGCACTGAGTGGAAACAAAATGTCATAAATTAATTACTGTGACAATTATTTGCATTTTACAGTCTGTCTTAATCGGACCGAAACATTGAAAGTGTATTCACCAGACATGATTCACAATTTTGGAGCTTCTCCAGTGGTTGAGTTGGCAACGTATCTTTGGTATACTATATTATTATTGAAATCGCTGTCACTGGCACACCCACCAGAAGACAGGCATGCCCTGGCTTCTTGTTGTCAGCTTTTCTGACGGATATTCTGCTGTTGCTAGAAACGTGAAGACTTAAAGGTGAATTTGAATATTCCATATGGCAAAAATCTGATGTTTCTATTCTTCCAGCTCTAGCATTCAAAAAAGAGTTACAATAAGCGGAAGAAAAGTGTCTGTGAACCAACAATTAATAGTGTAGTCATAATTAGTGGAATCTGACAAACACCAGGTATCATCAGATAATTGTGAAAAACTGCTTTTTTCATCTGCACAGTATGAACTCAAGGGTTTCGTAGGATTCCTATACTTAATTTTGTTGTGATCGTTTTCAATGACATTATAGGAGAAGCAAAACCATTTGACTCGAAATATAATTTTCCAGTGAGATTTGAATCTTAGGCTACAGTTGCAGTAGCACGTCCAGTGAGGTATCAAGAATATGAGCATTCACTCATTGCTGTAGTATAGGCTAGGGTAGAAAGAAGCAGGTTTCCCACAAAGTAAACACTGAGGGACACTGTAATTAACATATAAAAAGTAACCATCCCACAAACATAAAATTTCCAAATCGCCATCACTTATTAAACATGAATTGTTCAGAAAATTACAACTATATTTGGTGGAAAGAAAATTACAACTATATTTAGTGAAATGAGTAGGTTAATGAAGTTCCAGTCCATCACTATCACTGAGTTGCCAAACATTTTCTGAACAGAATTTAAGATGCAAATGTGTGTGTGTGTGTGTGTGTGTGTGTGTGTGTGACTTCTTTCGGACATGTCCGTAAGAACAAACCGCTATGAATCGAAACAGATAGCCTTGTTAATCAATTACATATTGAAGGACAGATGTCCAGGCTGTCACAGTGCATTAAAATACAGATACGGCAGCAGATGAAAATTTGTGCCTGACCAGGTTCGAACCCGGATTTGTGGATATCTGAACGAACAGGAACCATACACATGTGTGTATACAGAGTGTTTGAGGAGGAACAGTATATATTGTAGCATGTGGTAGTATAGACAAACTACATAAAAAAAACCCATATAAATGTGTCCGCATTTTATTGAGTATAGAGATACAGCTGTTAGTACGTAACCCTGACATACTCAAAGCAAAGGCAAATCATGTTCAAAGTTGTTTTTAAAAAATTCTCCTACCATCTTCAACGCACTTTTGACTTATCTTGATAACACCACATGTAACTCTTCTGAGGTCATCTCTGTGTACTTTTATGAGGGCTGCACTATTCATAATCCAAATGATTAAATCGGCTCTTGCGTTTACTTTTTCTTTGTAGACTTTGCCTTTCAACCATCTCCACAGGCAAAAATCCAAAGGGATAAGGTCGGGGACCTCGGTGTCCAAGTAAAGTGCCCACATCTACTGATCCATCTTCTGGGAAATGTTAGGTTTGGATGATGTGTCACCTGATGACTAGAATGTGCTGGAGCTCCGTCATGCTGGAGGAACATACGCTTTCTTGTAACCTAATGAACCTCTTCCAATAATGCTGGAAGCTCATTTTCAAGGAAGTGCAGAGCATGGGGTCCTGTAAGGACCAACAAATGAAATGAAAATGCATTGAACCCAGCTGTATGTACTCAAAAATTGGACACACATTATGTGGCATTTTTTTTTCTGCAATTTGTCTATACTACCACCTCCTACAATATTTACTATTCCTCCTGAAATATCTTGTATAATTATTTAGGTCTCGATGGGCCATCGGAAGTTTTCACTGCTAGATGCATGTCATGTCATAGTCCGAACCCTCGCGGGAATACAGTATGGCTGCGAGTGTGTGGAATAATGGATGGAGGGGGATGGGTGGGGGTGTACTGTGTATGTGGTATGCAGCAAATATGGGAGTTCGCGTCTGACAAGGAGTGTGTAGATAAGTCCTGCAGGGAGGTTGGCTGTTGTGTCTCGATAGTGCAATGGTCAGCACATGTGCCTAGTAAGCAAATGGTCCAGGTTTGAACTCAGGTCGGGTACAAATTTTCATCTGCCACTATTGCTGTATTTCAATGCCCTATGACAGTGTTGACGTCTGTCCTTTGATATTTAAGATGCAATTGTTTTTTGAGGCAATACAGGTGATTTGCGGACATTTGTCTTGCCATCAATATAACGGGACTTCAACGGCATCCGTTCCTTAGTTATTGCTTTCTGACGGCGCTAACCCATGTTATATACATGCGAATCAGATTGTAGCACATATTTAGTCATATAACGAATGGTCAGTATAGAAGTATTTATGAACAGTAGAAGCAGGATTGCAGAAAGCTGATCACTTGACCAAGTGCAACATAGAGTAACTGTGCAGTGAGTCATTTCAGCTGCATAGCTGACATCAATATTTGTCAAGCAATTCACTGCAGAATTAATGTAATACCTGATCGATAATCTCTGTAGTCATACTGTATCATTAGCAGCTCGTGAATGGAGTACTATGTTCGTTAAATCAGATTACACAAGCTGATACCAAATAAAGAGAAGCGAGAAGAAATAAAGAGAAGTGTTACTGTAAGCAGTTTGACAACATAACACCACCGCATACACTGACTACCTGTACCATTATCATCGCACAGTTGTTACGCACAATGATTACGAGTTGCTGATGTTTGACAAGAATAGCAAAAAGTACATCATGAATGTGAAGTTTCATTTGCATTACGCCTAGGGCAGAAAGAATCCTAAATAACAGTAAGAGGTTACCCAGCAAACGGGAGAGTCCACGTACTGTCTTGAGTTCTTGCAGTTTGATATTAAAGTAGTTCCCAACGGTTTCACACTGACAGGTTCCTGGATATCGGAATATTCATATGGCAATTATCAAAGTGTAATTGCTAGAACACTGAACTATCTTAATAACACCTCATTTTGGATTGATTATGATTCGGAAAGCGATGTTAATTTGACGTTTCCATCCATCTCCTGACAACTTACTGAATGAAGCCTGAAGTGCACTCACAGTTGTGTTGCCCACAGCATGAATTCTGTAAAGTGTTGTGGCAGCTGGCAGTCATTGCTGAATACAGACATGTGCAAATATCTTCACTGCTCTAGGGGAAATCGTCTTTGTTGCATTTTTTCCATACCATAATTAGTACAATAACATAAGGCTCATTCTGCTGAAGAACTTTATGCCAGCAAGTCCTTAAATAAGAATCTGCAAGCGGTAGTAATGCATGAGAAAGGAAACAGACTGTTGGATAAAAGAATGGAGAGCTCCCTGCTTTTTGCATTTCCGATAGGGCCTATGATAAGAATCTGGTGTCATATTATGCTTCAGAACCCTAAACTGTTTATTTTTCACTTCATACTAAAAACAAAAGCTATGGTATGAGAAGAGGAAATGACTTACATGATTCCCAGAAACTTTAGTTTGTCTTGGGATTCAATAGAGTGTACATTTCATCACTGGTTAATATTCTGATGACTAATGACATGATACCCATTCAAATTGCCCCATGGCACCTGTGAGTAGAGTCTCACATTGCTACTATAAGAACATACAGGCAGTGATGTCCGCTCACCGCAATCAGAGCCATAGTGATTTCTTTCTGCTTGTGGTAAATCATCTGCTGCAGTGTCCATGCTCAGCCTACAAAAACAAATCGCAGTGTCATTGGGCACTGCTAATCGCTGCACTTGTCGCAAGCCGCAACAGGAGCGCACTGTCTCTGCTAACAATATTACTTACTTAACGTAATATGCAGGACATGGGTTGGGTAAAAATTCAGTTTGTGGTAACTAGCCATTGCATTAAAATACTTTACAGTTATATTTGATGCAATATTTATTGTTGCTTGTTTCTCCAATGTTAATAGTATTGATTCAGAAGAATGTGCGTGAAAAACAAAAACAAACACACACACACACACACACACACACACACACACACACACACACACACACACACACACACAGAGAGAGAGAGAGAGAGAGAGAGAGAGAGAGAGAGAGACAGAGAGAGAGAGTCATTGATTCCAGTGTGAGTGATAATTGTTGTCCATTGAACAACACATGTGCCAATCAATTACACAGATACACTGCAAACGAAAGGTGTCTCAGTTGTTGGCAACAAATTTCAGCTGTGAGCTGTGATGGACACACCCTTGGGGAAGAATTCATAGTGCAAAACACACTTTTGGTGCTATCAGATGGAAAATGTTACGTTCTCACTACTCTCTGCTCACGTTTACGTCTTTTGGTAGGGCTCAGCCTTTCATTTATTAGCAAGTTAACGATGAAGGCATCACAACTCATCACCAGTAACAGTACTGCACAGGAATGCTCAATGAAGTACCTGATGATGTTCAAGAAAACTGCAATAATAGTCACTCTGTTGATTTTTGTTGTTTTGAATTAGAGCATGCAGTACTCCTACACCAGTCTTCGGAACTTTGCCTGTTGATTTCAAATGTTGCACGATGGTTAAATGGTAACCCATCACTTACATCAGTAGTCGAGTCTTCCTTACTGTGGAAAATCTTTCATGCCAGAATGATCTTTGTTGAAACAAGAATATCTTTTTCTGGCGTATTTTTCCCAAAAGCACTCGCTCCACACACAGTTCACATCTTTGGAGCTGCCTCCTCTGCATTCACCCATCTATCATGCCAAAAGTAAATACTGTGTTGCAGATGTTACACCTGTTTCCACTTGCGACCAAATTTTATAATGCTTAACTGTAGTTAATGATTTTCAAGTATGCAAAATCCAATGCTTAACTGCAAGATGATAACTAGAACTTCAAATTCGAAAATGACAGTTGATACATGCACTTACAGCATTGTGCTGTGTTCACCTGGGCAGCGCCTGATTTCAGGCAGCGGGTGGAGTCTAGCTGGTGGCTGGTAGCCACACGAGGAAATGCTCGAGCATATGCTGTTCTGATCGTGTCGCAGTCACAAGCTGTCCTGCAGAATTGTTTCTTATTACTGGTGGGTAGAATGTGAAACAAATTATCTTTGATGTTCAATCAGACTCATAACATTAGACGAGGGCCTAAATGTGGTTATAAAAAAAAAAAGATACAGTTGGACAGGATCGCATGACTATAAGTTTAAAATGCACGATGATTACCACTAGACCATGGGCTCACACAACGTGACAACATCTTGGAAATAGACAACACTTCCTCCTGACACTTCCATATCTTACAGTGTTGCCAGATTGTGCAGATGGCTGGACTTAGCATTGTCAAGGGTGGTCGAGTTTATTGGCCACCTTAAGTGAATGATTCCGACTTAGTCTCTGTGGCAGCTGGCCAGCAGTCAGTTTTTATGTCTAAGGTTGTACGTTTAGGAAACGGTGAAGTTGGTTGAGTGTTTCTAGAGATCTAGGGAAAGTGGCGCTCAAGGATGGTGAAACCACTAGTAGGCAGCTTGGTGCTGGACATCCGTAATTTATCACCGAACATGAAGGAAGGAGGCTTGTCTGCTATGTAAAGCATGATAGGGCAGACCTGTGGCTGACCTGATGACAATGTACAATGGCAGTGCACGCATATGTGGAATAGAGCACACCACTCTGTGCACATTGCTGAACAGGGGGCTCTGCAGCAGACAACCCATGTGTTCTCATGTTGATTCCACAACTATATCAATTACATTTTCTTTGGACATGGAATCATCAAGATTGGACCATGGATCAATATGGCATCATTCAAGCAAAAAGCTGCTTGAAACACACACTGCACAACAGATGCAGGCCGGTGTGGACAGTGCTATGCTATGTTATGGGGGCCATTCCCCTGGGCTTGCATCGGACCTGTGGTAATCATTGAAGGCACCATGGCAGCTGTGGTCAATATAAACAATATTACAGACTACCTGCATCACTTTATGCCTGATATCTTTCTTGATGGTGATGGCATCTTCCAAATGGATAACTGTTCATGACACAAGGCCAGAACTGTGCTACAGTGATCTAAGGAGCATGATGGTGAACTCATAATGCCTTGGCCACCAAATTTGCCTGATCTGAACACTCAACACATCTGGGATGCTATTGGGGGCCAGCTCTGTGCTCATAAACCACTGGCCCACAATTTATGAAACTTGTGTGACCTGTATACAGGCATCTGGTGCCACATACCTCCGCAAACCTACAAAGGACTTGTCAAATCCATGTCACACACAACTGTTGCTGTTTTGTGTTCTAAATGTAGACTGACTTGTTATTAAGGAGGTGGTAATAATGTCCTGGGTCATCAGTATGTAAATAATGATGTACTGATTATAATTCTGTCCTTTGAACTAAGAGACAACTTTATTTTTAGGTACATCATCAGTGCACTGTGCTAGTAAGCAGACACTGGGAAGGTTATGCAAAACGCAAACATCCAAATAGTCTTTAGACACTGGTTGTACATATGAACAACAGTATACAGGTAACTTTGAAAGCTATCAATGGACCTATTTTCTCAAAAGGCCACACAAACTCCTAAAGAAACTTTACTACTTATCACTTAAACTTTGTCTTCTGCAAAGTGGAATCTCAACTAAATACAGCAAATACTATGATGACATAGAAGCAAAAGTGTGAAAGGCAGTCAATGTTTATTTATTTGTAGAATTTTAGCTAATAAAAAATAGAAATGAGACTACTGTATCTCAGCAGCTGCAACTAACAGTGGTTCTGTTCAACTTATCAGAGTCATCATTTAACACTTCATTGTTTGGCAAGTCATTATCTTTCTCCCCTACATCATAAAAACATTATTAATAATTCTAAACAGCAGATGAAGGCATCTGCTTGTGTGTCTAGCAGTAAAGTTACAACCAGAACCTGTACTGTGTCTCAATTAAATGTCAATAGACCCTAAGATGTCAGACCATTAATAAACATTCCACTTCAGAACAACAACAAGAAAGTTTCAACTCTTGCAGTCAGCAAGATCAGTAGAGAGAGAGAGCATTAGCTTAGTTGGACAAAACTGATGAAAAGAGTCAGTTGTATTCTTTCTGAAGGAAACATGTAATTCACATTAAGTTATTTACAGAAATTACAGAAAATTAATTTGGGATTTAAAGACTAAGATCTGAACTAATCTTGTCCTGAATATGAGTTCAATATTTCATTACTACACCATCTTTCCAGACTGGAGGAAGTCTATAAAGCAATAGAAATTTCATTTCATGTATACAATGGAAAAAGGGCCCCTTCACAAGTGGCCACTGAGAAGCACTTCTCTGCAGTGCATTGAGCTTTCACAGGGCACGGTAGGGCACATTGCTACTGGAGACAGAAGGGGCTCCTCTGTCATTACACTGTGTTGCTTTGATCTGCCACTGCTGCTGTGCTGCTGTGTTTCGGTTCCATCATGGTGTCTGATGAGCAGGATGCCTCTCTTTTACTTCTCTTACTGAATAAGGGAACTGAATAGAAGTAATTTAAAAGTAAGGTTAAGGTATCACCATTTCTCGGAGGAAGAATAGTTAAAGGTTTTTTAAAAGAGGCTACCAATGTACCCAATTCCATGGTGGCTACAAAAGGTAAACATACACATGTCACTAAGCCAGCTGACCATGGGTCACTTTATCACAACAACAAAAACTTTTTCTCGACATTGTTCCTGGTCATGTGTTATTCCCTCCACAGACTCATATCGATTGACATTGGAGCAAACAGACGATTACCAAAGTTTTGAGAATTCAAGATCCCATCGCTTCATAGGAAGGTAACTGACAATGAAATTACATTTGCTCAAAGCAGGCAGTTGTCTGAAGGCTGTGATTACTTCCCTCCTGTAATTCTTGATGATTAAGGCTTCAGCATGTAATCTTTTTTACTGTGTTAATATGGAGGCAATTTCTTTTCACAGAGTTTTCAGATGCAACCTCCGTATGGCTAGAAGATATGTTGAATGTACTCTGGACAAAGAATGCACTATTTCTGATCAGCATTTGAATATTTTTCCACATATTTTCTGAGGTTATTATAAAAACTTGCTGTGTGTTGCACAGTTTTGTTCATAACTGAGACAGATACATATCTGAGCACACTTTGTGCACTTGTGGGTTACATGACGTGTCAACAGACCCAACACAAGTAGGAGGAAATGTGAGTCCCATTCACCAATCATCATCATCTCTGAAGAACTTTTGCCTCCAACGTCTGTTGAAAACTTTAATTTTCTGCAGTTTATCTGAATATTCCCCACACTCTTTGTTGCATATTGATGGATGTTTTTCAGCTTCACAGATGAACTCTTCCATATTGACTTCCATCTCTAGCAGTAGTATGACCTAACTGACCATAGTACCAAATAATAGTGAGCAGAAATCCCAATGTGTCACAAGCCAACTGTTAACATGTGGCAATACCCACTGCTTGGCCATTTAGCAGACCCACCAGCGACATCGTGTGAAGGCTGCTACTGCAAGCAATGTTCCACCAGCAGTGGCGATAGTCCACCACTGAGTGCCACGGAAGCTCTGTGGCACTGCACGTTTGAAGGTTCACATTTAAACAAATGCTTTATCAGTGGAAGCACCACTGAGAAGTGCTTCTCAATGGCTCTGTGTGAAGGGGAACGAGGGCTAAGATAAATTTCATATGCACACCAAATTTATATGTGGTTGATGTCACACAAAACCACACAGAGAAAAGGTAGAAGTAAAGTAGAAATGTACCTGCCAACAGACTTTCATAGCAGTCTACACAAACACGGTCTGGTTGGAATCGTTTGTATTGTAATGGAGCTCGGAAATCTGAACAGTTACTGCAGACGACCTGAAACGCAAACATGAAAACAAATAAGTCCACAGCTAAGGACACTGCAATAACAAAATGACAGATGCACAAAAGAATTTTTGAGAGTGGGCTGTTGCGAAAAAAGTTTGCTATGAGTTTAAACCATTCCTTTGGTGGAATACGCTGTCTATGATTAATTTATTAAAATTAATAGTAGTAGTAGTAGTAGTAGTAGTAGTAGTAATAATAATAATAATAATAATAATAATGATGACGACAATAATAATAATGATAAAAGACAGACTGAACAGTGGCTGTCTGTGGTCTGTTACTCATGAGGAACAGCAGTTACGTATAGGATTTGGAACAGAACATGCTATACCTGCTAGAAACACAGGTTACTAGAAGCATAACTAGATAAATGGGCAGGTTACATCAATAAATGCACAAATAAATAATGGAATTCAAAATAGAACAGAAAATGACTAACAAAAAATTATTGTATACGGGGCACCATGTGTTGACAGTGTTGATGCACAGTCATATTGACTTACTTGAAAACAAATCTGAACTGTGAATTTTGAACAATGGAAAATATTATTATTTTCATCATCATCATCATCATCATCATCATCATCACCACCACCACCACCACCACCATCATCATTAGTAGCAGTAGTAGTAGACTACTGCTACAATTACTGTACAGATAACACATGTGTAAGTATAACGCAATTTAAAGGACAATAGAAAAGAACATTTATACATTGATGCCTTAACTAGACAAAAGCTACAGCAATTTAATGCTACTTCTGCAAAAATTACAACCTGTCCAAAGAACTCTATACTGAAAAGTTTTAACTGTGGGCAGCATTGTCTGGTGTTTTATGTAGCAGTAACATTCTGCACAATGCTGACTACATGTGACAGGTATTAGACACGAGTCATTCATGTGAGTATGAACCATGAAGCATAGGGCCAAGTGCCTGGATGACACAGGAATAGGCTAATATTCCAGGTAGTTACAACTAAACTTTCGCAACATATTATAACACAGAAACTAATTACCATACGAGGACCAAACTTGGTAGCATTAACGTCAAGGACATGGGGAACAGAAATAATGCAGAATGAACTCTATTGAAATACTTTTAATGTGCTGCTATGGTACATCATGTCATTACATACCAGTATGTAGTGTGTAGTACCGAGAAAGTGGAGAGCGAAGTCAACATGTCATTGTGCGTCCTGTGGTGCAAACTGCTGTACCATATGGATCTTGTATGGATACCATTTGAGAATGGTTCTAAGCACCTTCCATAAAGTTGACCACAGGATGTTCAATTGTCGTGACACAGCATGCACAATGCCTGACGATCAGGAATTGTACGCAGCACTGTCTGCCATAGCAACAGTGATTTCATCAACCACCTGTGGTGCAATCGGTTGTCGGCCTCTCCCGGAGTGACGCCCAGTTCTCCAGTTGATTTTAACTTCTTCACCATGCTCTGCACAGCAGGTGGACAAAGAAGACCCTTCTGTAATCCATCCAGCCAGCGATATTCTCGAAGTGCAGCTGCAGCATTACAGTTGTAATGCTGCTCCTTTAGTCCAAGCTCATGCTGACAGGTCAACAAGTGCATTGTGATTGGTCAGGTGGGTGAGGCTATGAATCACGATGACTGATCACAGCACCTGGTGACCATAGCTGGAATGGGATGGAAATCATGCACCTCGTACTCTGGACATTAATGCTACCAAGTTTGGTACTTGTACGGTAATTAGTTTCCGTGTTATAATGTGTTAAATTGGGAAAGTTTAATTATAACCACCCGGTATTATACAGATTTTGTGAGTGAGACACACAAACTAGGGGTGGGGTTGTGGGGACAGACGTAGGAAGGGAAGGATCTAGAAAATTATACTCCTCATCTACAGACGTGACATAAGGTTGCTGGTGCACTAGTAGACAGTGTAATTGAGTTGTTCAAGCCAGCAACAAGATGTGTTCAGTGGGAGGAAGATGTCAAGATAGAATTGGGATGTTACACAAGTAGTAAGTTTATGGACAATATGTGGAATATATTTTCTACCTGTAAAAGCCTTGGTAAGATTTTAAGCATTTGTGGATAAATATTATTAGTCTCTGACTACACAGAGCCTAAAAGTTTGCAGGCTGTGGAAGATGTATCTTTACAGTAGGCAATGTTAATAATCTGAAAGAGGAAATTCGGCTGATGTATTCGTGCATTTAATATGTACAGACATTACTGTGGACCTATTGGATAGGTACACATCAATGTTGAGGAAGATCAAAAAAGGAAATTCAAGTGAAAAGACTATTTATCTCCTGTGAGTCCACAAGAAAATTAGTGACTCTGTACCGAGGAGTGGGTTATTAGTTTGGGTTCACTGAGGGACAAGCGGCCCAGGAACAAATTGGCATGGAAGGGTGCCATCATGATTTTAAGTGTGTCTAAGGGTGAAAATCCTCACATTTATAATAAAATAGTAGGGTAAAGGGAGAGGCAATGTCTGATGGCGGCAAGACCATGGACATGAGGTATATGGGTACTGACAAACAGAAAACAAGATTGCATGTTTGTAATCCCCTATTCATATTCAACTCTCCATCTCAGAAGCGAGTGGTGAGTTGTGCTCTCAACAAAAAAAAAAAAAAAAAAAAAAAAAAAAAAATTTAAACAAGGCTATCGTTACACCAATTTCTCTCAGTCCTTGTCATAAACCATTTATCACAACCAATTTGCATTGTGGAAAATGTAATAAGTGGACAGGAATCAGGGTTGGGTGAACTTGTAGCCCTATATCATTATAAGAAATAAGGAAAATAAAACAAGAATTAAGGAGGTAAATAATGGATAAGCAGATAGCGCCATGAACAAAAACTTTTAGATTTTGATTACTACATGACAGACAGATCTCTGAAGTACATATCATACTAATAAAGAGTAAAAATGTTAATCGAAGAGAACTTTACCAGTACATAAAATGTAGACTGACAGTTGTAACCCAATTTAAATAGTAACAAAAGGCTGAGCTTCAAACGCACACACTGGAAACTACACACCTTTCCACATGCTCGGCAATGGTGTCGCCGGAATGTTACAGTAAATACAGCCACACAACACTGACACTTTGTCACTCGGCCATCCTGAATCCACACAGGGACCTATGGAATAGGATAATTAATAACACCTTAACAAACAGACCATATACTATTGCTTAATATGGTTGATGGCCTCTTCAGCATTTAAGAAAATAAGTAGATGCAATATTCTCCATTAGCTTTAAAAGATCTCTCTAACCTCAACATTTACTGATTCTTGAACTGATAACTACTTGGTCATAAACACATATTAATGTGCGTAAAAACACACAGTCACAAACAAAACAATTGCAAATATATTGATATTTCAAAGCGATTTGAATGATTTTTACCTCTTTTCCCAGTTTAAAAGTTTCAGAAAAATTGTCATTATCTTTTGCACTTAATTTGTGGAAGGAAAGTTGTCGATATGTATAATCCTTTATAGCTGCCTGAAGAGCATCTACCCATTCCTGCCGTTCTTCTTGAGACCTGTTAACATAAAAAAAACTTTGCATATCTCCCGTACAACATGAAACACAGATAGGAATACTTATTCATTAACATAAAAAGCAATGACTACTGAATACTGAAATATTACACTACAGAATAACTGGCTTAATCAGTTACATCAGTAGGAATACAACTTGCATAAATGTCAGCGGCACCAACAGAGAGAAAAGTGGATAACTCTGCACAGAAATGATGAAATTGAAGCTGTATTATTCCCCTACAGGTTAAAGTCTCTTTCCTCATGGGCTGCGACAGAGTTAAAAGGAAAGGATAATGTACCATTAGATTGGATTAGATTGTTTGGGGGAAGAGACCAAACAGCGTGGTCATCGGTCTCATCGGATTAGGGAAGGACGGGGCAGGATGTCGGCCGTGCCCTTTCAAAGGCACCATCCAGTGGGGTGATTTAGGGAAATCACGGAAAACCTAAATCAGAATGGCCGAACGCGGGATTGAACAGTCGCCCTCCTGAATGTAATATTAGAACATGGAAGTCTATCATTATCCTAATATTTGAAGTTTTAGTACTTATTTAAGAAAGAAATGAGACTTTAACTTCGAGTAACCATACTTATTCGGCAAAGTTGTCCTCTGCCTTGTAAGGTTCCACATACCAACATCCTTAACATCTTGCATATTCTGGCAATTCTTACTCTCTTGTGCCCCATTCCTTATAAACATACTTCCTGCCAGTTTGCAGTGTAGAAAATGAACGAACTACTCCCTATCAAACAAAAGTGAGGCAACAGCTTTCCCAGCTTGGATCTACACTCTAGTCATCAGCAAATCAGTGGTACAGTGATGAAAAGTAAGGAAATACAGTAAGATCCTTAATATTTAGAGATAATAGTATGAAGATAGAAAGAAAATAACAAGTTTTCAGTTCTATATCAGTTCCTAGAGCACACTTTGCACAAGGGGGAAGGGTCATTCTAGCTTGTGTGTCACATGTACAAGCCAAAAGTTGAGCTCTCATCTTAAACTGATTTCTTTTCCTTCCCTCATCTTCTCTTCTCCTTCATACTATCATGATTTTCTTACATCTTCCAATTTTTCTCTCTTGAATCATCATCTTGTCCACCTACTATACTATACAGGGTGTTACAAAAAGGTACGGCCAAACTTTCAGGAAACATTCCTCACACACAAAGAAAGAAAATATGTTATGTGGACATGTGTCCGGAAACGCTTAATTTCCATGTTAGAGCTCATTTTATTACTTCTCTTCAAATCACATTAATCATGCAATGGAAACACACAGCAACAGTACGTGCCAGCGTGACTTCAAACACTTTGTTACAAGAAATGTTCAAAATGTCCTCCGTTAGCGAGGATACATGTATCCACCCTCCGTCGCATGGAATCCCTGATGCGCTGACGCAGCCCTGGAGAATGGCGTATTGTATCACAGCCGTCCACAATATGAGCATGAAGAGTCTTTACATTTGGTACTGGGGTTGAGTAGACAAGAGCTTTCAAATGCCCCCATAAATGAAAGTCAAGAGGGTTGAGATCAGGAGAGCGTGGAGGTCATGGAATTGGTATATACTGATGAAATTAAAATGAGCTCTAACATGGAAATTAAGCGTTTCCGGACACATGTCCACATAACATCTTTTCTTTATTTGTGTGTGAGGAATGTTTCCTGAAAGTTTGGCCGTACCTTTTCGTAACACCCTGCATATTACAGTGTTTCTCCAACCCGTGCGGATGTGTATACATCCATATTCCAGAACCTTACAGAAAAAGCAGTCTACACCTTATTTTCTTCACCAACATATATTTTGATACAGAAGGCTTGTTGATTTAATATTGCTTTCCATAATATTGTCAGTTACACTAATGTTTATGAAACTTACAATACCCAGAAATAATTCATCCATACCTAGAGGATGTGTAGAGTTGTGCACCAACAATAAGTAAAATCATAAAGAAATGGCCTACACACAGTTTCTGCAGTGCACACTCTAGTTTGATTAAAAAGATCAGTGTAATGCTGGCGAACATTGAAGCCAACTAGAAAAAAGAAAGCAGTTGCCTGGATGCTTTGAGGTCAAAGGAGACAATATCAGAATAAGAATGTCTGAACAGGGTAGGAACGATTGATGTCTGGTAAATTGGTTTACGAAATTACCTCAACATTTTAACAAGTGCAGTGCAAGGCATGACATGGTTACTATCTTCATCGCATGGCTGTAGTAAGTGCAGTTTTGCCCGTGTTTACTTGATACTGGAACACTGCAAAACATGTGAACTTGTCTGCCTCAATGATACACTGTTGTCTGCAGTGGTGACATGAATGCTATTAGATCAGCATCTATTGTTCAGGAGCCACGAACATCTCAAACTGAAATTATTGTATGAAAGTTACTGTTAGCATGCTGAGAGACAAAATGTAATGTTTTCAGATTAGGGAGGGAGGGAAAAGAAGATTAGTGTTTCATGTCTCACTGCTGATGAGGTCATTACAGATGGAGCACAAGCTGGGATAGGTGAAGGATGATGAAAGAAATCAACCCTATCTTTTCAGTGCAATCATCCCAGCATTTGCCTTCTGTGATTTAAGAAAACCATGGAAAACTTAAAACTGGGTGCTCAAACGAGGATGTGAATGGCTGTCCTCTCAAATTAGATCCAGTGTCTTAATCACTTTGTCATCTTGCTGAGGTCTTCAGACGAGTCCCACTTCAACCTATCCTCCAGTAATGTTTCCATACTTGTTGGAAGCATCAATTATAGCATATAATTGATAAGCTTCAAACTAAGTCCTTTGGGGTCATAGGCTCAAAGTTTGCCAGCAATCTATTCACACAATCACTAACATGGCATTATCTTTCCACAGAAAAATCAACACAGTCCTTCTTAGCACAAATACATTCATTGGTCAGTGCTGTCTCACCATTGGTCTTGTTCTCTGTGCCTCTTCATCATCTAGTGTTATTTTTCCACGTATTACATATTTTGCTTTTGATGCTGTCCTTGGTGTTGCTGCATATCACAGACCACTGGATTCCTAAGCTGTGGAGTTGTTACTTCAAGCAGAAACGATGGACAAAATTGGAAGTAAAATTGGACAGAAACTAATTAACTCAGTTGAGTCTGAAATATCATTCCAGAAACATGGCTAATATGTTAATGTCTTGAACGTTGATAAAGGCCCAATATAGATCCTCAGACAAACTCATTTCTCATTTTTGTCACGGAGATCTCTTTCAGAATTTTAAGTAGCCTGTTGTTCCACACATCTCAAAATTGAATTTATTCATTTTCAGCATGCTGGATGACACTAATTTTATTGAATCAAAAACAAATGTAACTCTGCACTGGACTAAAAGGTTTAATGTCAAATAATTATATCTTGTTTGGCAAGTACTGTGCTAATGGCTCAGCTTTTGTTTCATAATTCAAATATAAGGGGCATTCGAAAAGAAATGAGCTGGCATCTGGAATGCGCAAGCCAGTGACAGGAGGGTACTATCGTGGCGTGTGTAACGAGGTGTGATTCTGACCAGAGCGTGGAAGTTCACAGCCCATCGCTAGAGGGCATGCATGTACGTCACATAACTATACAGAGCTATCAGCAGCATGCAACAATCATCCAACGCTGCCAGTTCATTGCAGTGACATGGAGGCATCAAAAGAAGAGCAAAGAGGTGTTGTTCATTTTCTGACAGCGGAAGGAGTAGGAGGAATGGACAGTCATCAACGAATGTCACAAGTGTACGGCAAACAGTGCATGTCCCTTACAAGGGTCAAGCTGTGGCAAAAGTGCTTCAAGGAAGGATGGGTGTCATTAGCCGATGATGCATGGTCTGGAGCACCACACTGCATTACCGATGACATTGTCCAGCTGGTGGATGCCCTCATTACTCAGGACTGCCGAGTGACAGTGAAAGCCATAGCCGCCTTGGTCGGATTGAGCATCGGAAATGTTCACACTATCATGAAGGTATGACGGCACATGCACAAAGTTTGTGCCCAATGAGTGGCCTACAGTCTTCAACAACACCAAGAAGCATGTGGAATGGCCCACTGTCATGCTCATCTGCAGCACTAGGCTCGGGAAGGGAATGCGTTCCTGGGACGAGTGATGGCTGGAGATTTCATTCTGGAAACAGCCCCCAGGCTGTGGCACGCCATGTCTCCACAATATCCTTTCTTCCAGGAGTGCTAGTTCTGCAGCATCGCAGGAGAGCTTCTGTGAAGTTTGGAAGGTAGGAGAGAAGGTACTGGTGGAAGTAAAGCTGTGAGGACAGGGCGTGAGTCGTGATAGGGTAACTCAGATGACAGAGCATTTGCCCACAAAAGGCAAAGGTCCCGAGTTTGAGTCTCGGTCCGGGAGGTTTTATATCACCACACACTTCGCTGCAGAGTGAAAATTTCATTCTGGATACAGGTACTGGTTTCTGTAATTATGCCTCTGGCTCGTTTCTTTTTGAATGCCCCTTTTATTAGCAATATTGTGAGGCTGTTGACTACCTATGGTTCAGGGGTCTCATTTAAAATGATGACATAAGCTAAGATGACAATCGTTGATTTTATCTATAATGAATGAATATTTTAACATTGACTGACTGATGATGATTCTCAATTGTTATCATTATGTTGCATACTCCTGCCACATCAACTGACTAACATAAGAGGCTGTTGCTTTAACAGCACGCCTAAATGAAATCACCTCAAACAGAAAATCTCTAGGTGTTTCATGTTAAGTTTACTTCTCTAGCAAAGCCAATTTGTCCAACATGATTTGTGTGCAGCTGTGACAATATATAATTGATGTGAATCATGCAGGATGTCACTCTAAGAATGATGCAATGGCTGCAGTGTTACATATCAACCAGAGTTGTACTTCCAACTATCGAGTGACATCCCTCTTTGATGACAACAGAGCCCTAATAAAATGAGGCCACAATTTGCTCAGTTTTACCTCCAATGGTAATTTGTACAATTTCTGATGGGAGAACTTAGACTGGCTTAGTTAGTTATTTCATGAATTACTTGGGAAGCCTCTCTTGGTAGATGAGATATGCAAGATTCCTTCATGGCAGTCACTGGTATGGCAAGTGGAAGGTGCTGAAATTCATTCTAGATTCTTCTCTTCTGCAGCGTCTTGTCGCTGTACTGGTACAATGATGTAATCTAAAGTAGTAACCTCTTATTCGGAGTCCTTCATACATATGTTCAACAACTCTTGACATCAGATTGATTAGATGTTTTCTTCCTGAATCATGTTAAGACCTGCAGTTTAACAATCTCAAAAGGATATAAATATGGGATTGCATACTAACTCTTACCCTTGCTGTCTATATATCAATGAGTGTTCTGCTACATTTATCTATAAACATCTATTGCCAAATGTTTACTGCAAAATATTACTATTTACTAGCAATTTTTGCTAGTTGCTAAGTATCTGCTATGCTGCCACACTAAACAAACCACACTGATAACACAAATTGCATTATTCCATCAGTTGAATTATTGGACTTCAGTGTACCTATATAGCCACCTTGTTAGATCATGATCATCTTCAACAACATCAACATCACCACCACCATCACCAATCTTCAGGTAAGAGTGAATATATGCAATTCACTAATGGCACCCAAAAACATTCCTGACATTCTTTAATCTTCCTTATATGCACCCCAAGAGAAGAATCGTGTATTTTGTACTCAGATCTATCAGCCTACAGGTGATGGCTAATTATATCAGCCTAAAGTTGATGGCTAATTCATTTGACAATGAGTACAAGAGGGGTAAAGATGCTCAGGCCAGCTCCATGTTGTCTCCAAATAATGTCAAGTAAATGACTGACTTTAGATTGAAATGAAGGTAGGTTTTACTAGCATTGAAGTACATTCCCATTTGCAAGGAATCTCAGTGCTTATACAAATACAGCAACTTTCAGAAGTAAAATTCGAATTATTTTTAGATTTTCCAGAAACTTTTGAAACTTTCATCATGAAGCGAAACCATTTAGCGGTAACTGGCCTCAAGCCAAGGATTATTGGGGCTACACAATAAAGCGTGGCCTCTGATCAATGTTCATAGCCTCAGACGTGACAATATGTTGACATATGATAGATGGTCAATCACTTACCAATCCAGAATTATAGTATTTCTGTATTCAAGTTTCCAGTCCTCAAATTGCCTGTTTCTATGAAGAAAGATGCCTTAATAATCTTTCCTGGATATCTGCTTCTTTCCATCATTGCTGGGGTATCTGGGGGTAGCATTTTCTGGAAAATACCACATTGCCAATGGGCATACTGTATGAGGTCTGTGAGATACCAGTCTCCTTGCACAGTATATTCATTTGTTTATTTGGTTAACAAATTAATAAAAGGACATACTTATTTGTTGGGAATTCAAAAGAAGTAGAGTTAGGTAAGTTAGTGCTCAATGTCCAACTGACACTGTGGACATTTGAACGAGGATGGAACAGACTGGAATCAACTTCGCCTTCCTGAGGAAACCTTCATGGCATTTACACAAGCTGATTTAGGGAAACCACAGAGAAACCTAATTCAGGAAGACAACACTTTTAGTGCCACAGACAATCTGTCTCAATCAATGTACAGCTTTGCGAAGTGCTTCTGATTTTTCACTTCAGACTTCATGTATAATAAAATTTTGTGAATAGTTGGACATACGTTAACAGTCCTTGTGAATTTAATGAGGGTGAAACTCCACCTACTAGCATATGTCAAATTTCATAATTTAAGGAAAATATATTAACTGACATGGATGGCAGGAGAGATCTGATTTTAAAATAAATTCAAATTGATTTTACATGATTTATTTATTTAGTCAGTCATCAATTAATCACTGGCAGTGTTAATAAGTTACTGAATACATACAAAAATATAGCTTCTTATAGTGTCTTAAATTACATAAGCTTCTACAAATTTACTACTTAAAATACAGTATTCACTTACATGTCTACACAACCATTAATGTAGTCACCCAGTCTTATTTTCTATTTGGCCATGTCAGTCTTCAGATTTATGTGTACACAGGAAAAAATGAACAAAAGGTGGTTGTACAATCAGCAGAAGCAAAATCTGAAGAAGTTTTATAATGCTTCTGCACCAACATCGTAATTCAAAATATAAGCTTCAACATGTGGTTGAAATCAAGTTGAATTTTCCCCAAACATGGGTTAAATTTCTTTGTGTCACTGCTTAAAAATAAGTTTCTGCTTATAGTTCTGCTGTAATCATCTCTGCTAAACAGCACAGAACAATTGCGTAGATAGATAAAACAGGAGTGCAAATGTTATCACACTCTTTTTGTTTGAAGAATCAGCCAGAAATCACAAGATCCCTCTTCAAACAATAGACCAATGCTATTTGTTGTTGTTGTTGTTGTTGTTGTTGTTGTTGTCATTGTTAACACACCACAAGTAACAATCACCATATACATTGATGGGGAAAGGTAAATAATGGAGAAAATGACAGAAAAGGCTATTTGAAGCAAAAAAGTTTAAGATATATTCTCTCTTTCAAGTGATATCTGATGTGCTTGTAAGTGTTAATAATCATCATGAAATGGTTTTATTATTTTTATTAATTTCGATGGGACAATTATTATTCATTCATAAGGTGACAAATTTACAACAGTTTATATTACATTGTTTCTGCAGGTAATGTTTGTCATGCAAGTGTTTGAATAATATCAAGATGCATACGAGATCATCACATGGCAATTGTAAGACTATGCTGAATGATGTTAATGATGAGTTGCTATGTGTTGCTTGAGGCTTTCCCAATGGACTAGTTGTAAATATGGTTCTTGGGCGAGACGACAGATGTCGTAGTGAAAACTCCACAATATTTCATCTGCACAACTGACTAACATCTTCATATGTGGCGAACACACTGCTCAGGCTGTGACCAAAGCCTCATATTTACGACAATCAGAGAAGAAACTGTGCAGGTGTGAGTGATCCAATTTTTGGTGACCAATAGCACAGATATGCATATTGGTAGCAAGAGAGACAGCTATGCCACCTGTCTGCTGATGAATGCACACACAGAGGTGTGTCAATCACACTGAACGCTGCCGTCAGCAGCCCCAGCACTCTCTGTTGGGAGCCACCTGCCGAATTACATGTCTGTGCTGGCTTGTACCCATCCTCATCTTTGCCAACCAAATACCTATGTCACCACCACAGCACAGGGGGGTTATGTAGGGATTTTACTAAAGAGGATCAGGTAGTTATTGTCGGTGGGGCTGGTAATAGTATTGATAGGGATGGGGAGTATGACATAGATGGTGACCTGGAAAAGATAGCCACTCAGACTGGCAACACGAATGTGCATTTCGTGGAACTGTTTCAGCGTCACGATCGGCCTCATCTTAATACAGCCGTCAGGCGTAATAACATGAGACTTGGGGGTGCGCTAATGACAGAAGGCATGAGTCACATTTCAGTGGTGTCGGTGGAGTCTATCAGCAGGACGGGTTTCACTAGACATGGCCTGCACCTCAACAGGTATGGAAAGGGGAGGTTGGCAAAGCGTATAGGTGACAGCATAGGTGGGGGTGGTGGGATCACTCATGGGAAAATTCCGGTAGTTGTGGGTGTTAGAGCTGTACCTTTTTTAGATTGAAGTCAGCTGACAGGTATTCCTGCTTAAGGGAAGTCTCTCTAACAAAGAAACCACTTTCGACAAAGCTTAGGTATCCGATTAGTGAGGGAATTAGTATATTTCATCAAAACATACAAGGCATTAGAGATAAAGTTAGTGAACTACTTATAGATGTTGACTCAAATTATTGGTATATCTGAACACTTCTTAAATAAGGAGATAATTCAGAGGCTTCCTTTACCAGGATACAGGTTGGCTGGCAGCTTTTCTAGGAGCTCTTTACGGTGTGGGGGAGTAGCCATGTATGTGAAAAACAGTATCCCATTTGAGTCAATTGATGTTTCAAAGTACTGCACTGAAAAGGTGTTTGAATGTTGTGCAGGTGTGGTTAAATTTAGTGGAGCTAAACTTCTTACTGTTGTTATTTATAGATCCCCAGACTCCGATTTCACAACATTTTTGCTAAAGCTAGAGGAGGTTCTTGGTTCACTTTATAGGAAATACAAAAAGTTAGTTATATGTGGTCACTTCAATATTAATTGTATAAGTGATTGTGCAAGGAAAAGGATGCTGGTAGACCTCCTTAATTCATATAATCTTATGCAAACCGTATTCTTTCCAACGAGAGTGCAAGGGAACAGTAGAACAACCATAGACAATATTTTTGTTCATTCGTCATTACTAGAAGGGCATTCTGTTAGCAAAATGGTGAATGGCCTTTCAGATCATGATGCACAAATTTTAAGTCTAAAAGATTTTTGTGCTGCAACACAGGTTAAATATAGTTACCAACTTTTTAGGAAAGCTGATCCAGTTGCTGTAGAGACTTTTGTAAACCTTATCAAGGAACAAGAGTGGCAAGATGTTTATAGTGCTGATACAGTAGACGATAAATATAATGCTTTCCTCAAGACTTTTCTCGTGCTCTTTGAAAGTTGCTTTCCGTTAGAACGTTCAAAACAGGGTACTAGCACAAGCAGGCAGCCTGGGTGGCTGACTAAAGGTATAAGAATATCTTGTAGAACAAAGTGGCAATTATATCAAAACGTTAGAAACAGTCACAATCTAAATGCAGTAGCCCATTACAAACAGTATTGTAAGGTGCTTAAAAAAGTTATTAGGAAGGCAAAAAGTATGTGGTATGCAGATAGAATAGCTAAGTCTCAGGATAAAATTAAAACCATATGGTCAGTCGTAAAGGAAGTGGCTGGTCTGCAGAGACAGGTCAAGGATATAGAATCAGTGCGTAGTGGGAATGTCCGTGTTACTGATAAGTCGCATATATGTACAGTATTTAATAATCACTTTCTGTATATAGCAGGTGAACTAAATAGAAACCTAGTCCCAACAGGGAATCATATAGCGCTCGTAGAAAAAAGTGTTCCGAGACTGTTACCTGAAATGCTCCTCCATGATACTGACAAGAGGGAGATTGAGTTAATAATTAAACCACTAAAGACCAGGAACTCTCATGGATATGATGGGGTATCTAGCAGAATATTGAAGTATTGTTCCATGTATGTTAGCCCAGTACTTAGCCATATCTGTAACTTTTCCTTTAGGAGTGGTCGGTTTCCTGACCGATTAAAGTACTCGGTAGTGAAGCCACTTTATAAAAAGAGAGACAGGGATAATGTTGATAATTATAGACCTATTTCTATGCCATTGGTGTTTGCTAAAGTTATCGAGAGGGTTGTATATACAAGGCTACTGCAGCATTTAAATTCACATAATTTGTTGTCAAATGTACAGTTTGGTTTTAGAAATGGCTTAACAACTGAAAATGCTATAGTCTCTTTTCTCTGTGAGGTTTTGGACGGATTAAATAAAAGGTTGCGAACATTAGGTGTTTTCTTTGATTTAACGAAGGCTTTTGACTGTGTTGACCACAAAATATTACTGCAGAAGTTGGAACATTATGGAGTAAGGGGAGTAGCTTACAACTGGTTCGCCTCTTACTTTAAGAACAGAAAGCAGAAGGTAATTCTCCACAATATTGAGAGTGGTAATGATGTTCAGTCCCAATGGGGCACTGTTAAATGGGGCGTTCCCCAAGGATCGGTGCTGGGGCCGCTGCTGTTTCTTATTTATATAAATGATATGCCTTCTAGTATTACAGGTGATTCAAAAGTATTTCTGTTTGCTGATGACACCAGCTTGGTAGTGAAGCATCTTGTGTGTAATATTGAAACATTATCAAATAACGTAGTTCATGAAATAAGTTCGTGGCTTGTGGAAAATAATTTGATGCTAAATCACAGTAAGACTCAGTTTTTACAGTTTCTAACTCACAATTCAACAAGAACTGATATTTTAATCAGACAGAATGGGCATGTTATAAGCGAGACGGAACAGTTCAAGTTCCTAGGCGTACGGATAGATAGTAAGCTGTTGGGGAAAGCCCATGTTCAGGATCTTGTTCAGAAACTAAATGCTGCTTTATTTACCATTAGAACAGTATCTCAAATAAGTGACATTTCAACACGAAAAGTAGTCTACTTCGCATATTTTCATACGCTTATGTCATATGGTATTATTTTTTGGGGTAATTCTTCTGATTCAAAAAGGGTATTTTTGGCTCAAAAATGGGCTGTTCGAGCTATGTGTGGTGTAAGTTCGAGAACCTCTTGTCGACCCCTATTCAATAGTCTGGGAATTCTGACATTGCCCTCACGGTATATATTTTCTTTAATGCCGTTTGCTGTTAGCAATATTAGCTTATTCCCAAGAGTTAGCAGCTTTCACTCAGTTAATACTAGGCAGAAATCAAATCTGCATGTGGAATACACTTCCTTGACTCTTGTGCAGAAAGGAGTGCAGTATTCTGCTGCATCCATTTTCAATAAGCTACCACAAGAACTCAAAAATCTTAGCAGTAGCCCAAACTCTTTTAAGTCTAAACTGAAGAGTTTCCTCATGGCTCACTCCTCCTATTGTCGAGGAGCTCCTGGAAGAGCTAAAATATTAAGCAAATTCCAGTGTTACATTCTTGATTTTCTTTATTTAAGCTAATGACGTGTCGCCTGAATATGTTTCTTATATTTCATTATATCTGTTTCTACAATCATGTTATAATTTCATGTATTGACTCATTCCATGACCATGGAGACTTCTCCTTAATGTGGTCCCACGGAACAATAAATAAATAAATAAATAATAAATAAATAAATAAATCATCCCTCGTACGACCAACAGTTCTTTTTTGTGTTTGCTGTGATTTTAACGTGGCCAGCACAGGACCCCATGCAGTGATGAGTTGGCATCCAGTGTCCCTGTTAAGCGAATTAGTTAAGCTGCGAGTCCCAGTACGAAGACGTCAACGACAGCACTTCAGTGTTTGATGTTTGACACATCTATCCTCTATGGTGTGACAAGTTTGTCCAATGTTTGACACCTGCAGCTACATGGAATCTTATAGACACCAGGCCTTCTTAAACCAAGATCATCTTTCATCTTTCACTGAGACTAGAAGAGCTCCGAGTTTCATTGGCAGATGAAAGACACATTTAACTTATGTTTCTTCAACAGTCTTCTTATTTTCAAAGAAACACCACTGATATATGGCAAAATTACCTTTCTTGTTTGTTCATCACTTTCTTCCAGCTCCTCAGTTTCTCTAACACGCATCAGACATAAGGGAAGGCGAATCTCCTGTTCAGCATATCCACTCTTTTTTAAAAAAGACGTGGGGGGGGGGGGGGGGGGGGGAGGAAGGAGGTGAATTCTGTTCAGGTACAAGATGAAGATGTTCATTTAGATCAGTATCCCAAAATATCAGCAACTGAACTGTTTCAAACTTCTTAAAAGTTTTGAATTGGAACACAGATTGCATCCACTGAATATTCTGATGCGAATGTAAGCACTGTAGTAGAAAAATTGTGGTGCATATTGATGTCAATGTAAATCACTCCATAAATCGTATTTAGCATCTATAAACTACATGTTACACCATAGTGCACTTCCAACACTTTCTTTCTCAGCACTGTTGGTCTGGAAAGAAAGCACTTTACAAAACATTGCATGCATTTAAATAAAGAGCAAGTCATTAGTAAATCTGAATATTAGTGTTTCTGAAAAGTGTTTATCCTAGAAGTGTTTTAGTACTAAATATAAGAAGCACTGTACGAACTTTGTACTTGCTTGTTCTGTTGAACCTTAAAGATATGTCTTCAAAATGGGGAATGACCTCTCTGCTGTGGCTGTAGTTATGTGAAGTGTGGCCAAAATCTTCAGAAGCTTGCTGATATTAAGATACTTGTCTTTGCTGCATAGCTGCAGTGCTCCCGTGGTAGATGAAGGTCTGGAATCTTCTTTCACAGATTTTCTTCTCTATTAATGTCATTCAGCAAGGACATCTTCAACTTCACGTTCCATAACTTCAAAGTAGAATTCAATTAAGGCCTTGAACTCTTCCTATTCTTCACTATTTACCAGTACTTCACTGGATGACACCAAGAATAGTGAAGATAATTCAGACAGCACTTTCTTATGTTCTGCAGACCTTAACTCTGTTATAAAACAATCTCAAATTGGGATAAAGACAGCCACTTGGCGGTACTCTTCAGCATCACACATCAACTAGTTTTGTCTGCCCTTTTGGATCTTAACCACCCAGGGAACTGAGAGTAATATGTCCAGATGTTGACAAATTTCATCCGACACTCTCTCAAAAACAGTAGCAGAGATCTCAGAATTTCCAATTCTTCTCTAGTGTCTTCAGCTGCTTTCATGGCTTCTCACAAACAGTGTATTGGTTTCTGAAGAATTTTGCATAATGTATGATCAAATGCAAACACCTCAGCTAGCAGGGTGACAAATTCACACTGCAGAATAGAAGACATTAAAGAGTTTGCATTTGTAGCTGTGTCTGAGGAATCATTTGGCCCAACACATTCATGGACCACGACCTTACATCCCGGAAGGTTTACCAGAAGATATGTCATCGGGTCGTGAAAGCCTTCATACTATGACCAACACAATATAAGTGTCAACTCTTCAATAACCACTCCAGAATGTCCTATAAATCAGTGGCAACATCAGATCTTTCAGTGCACCAAGTTGCACAAAGCTTTTTTACAGTTTTTGCACTACATGATCATTCACAATTGTTAATGCAATGTGAAAGAGTACCTCTCCTTTTTGGGTGCCTAAAAAAGTTATGAGTTGTCCCAATAGTTCCTAAGAAGTTCCTCATTGCTGTAACTACAGCAGCTGCAGATACTGTTAAATAACAGTGAGCTGAACAGTGGATATAGTGCATAGTAAGATGTGTTACTCTGACTACAGTTTGCACTCCTTGCAGTTTCCCTGGCATTGAGGAGTTCCATCTTAACCTTGTTCTCTTAGATATCGATTCCAATTTATTTCAGCTTTGCTAACAGAGAAGTTGCTACATCTTTTCCAGGTAATTGTACTAAGGGAATGAATTGTATGGAGTCTTCCCTTAGCACTTGTGACTCCAAGTGATTATAGTCGACATACACAGGAAACACACAAAGAAGCCAGTTTTATCCCCTAGTCTCATAGAACACAGAAAAACACTTGGATTTATCTACTTTTTCAATAAATTTTTTAGGAATAATTACATCACGTGATTCAATAATTTCATTTTGTATGGTAGGACTTGTGTACTCATAAATCTTTCCATGACTTTGTAAAACTGATTTTAACTCGATGTCTGCATTGACAGGATACCTTAATATAGCATGAAAGTTTCCTTCATTATAATCTGGTAGTTCATTAGAATGTATTACTCTATAATCCTTCCTTGTCTATCACATAAAATAAAAGTTTCAATTGTGGGCATTAAATTCTATTTTCTACACTTTTTTTTAGTTTCTCATTATCAAGTAAGTTGTCAACAGATATCTCTGGTTTCTTTTTGGTACATAAATATAGAACTGCATCAAAAACATAACTTTTGTGATACTGATTTCTTGTGTGCCTGCCAAAATATTATACTGCTTTCTTTCAGTTTTTTAATTTCTTTTTGTACAGTGAACCAAGAGGCTGAAAATTAAAAATAAGGTACAATTTTTGCAGTAAGCAGCATCAACACAGCTGTATGTTAGCTACTTTCATTTAGAGACATCTATGCTGAAATCTGAGATTTTGTCCCTTTTCGTGATAATGTTTCGGAACTGGAAATGTATGTGTTTTTCTGGAACCCGTATACTGGTTAATATTTCAAATCTGGCAGCATTGTTGAAGTTACTTCTACCAATAAATAAAGAACTAATTTTTTACAGAAATCGAGTTGTAAATGGGAAAATCTTAACACAATCATACCTGTCTTTTGTACTGACTACATCAGACTGAGAACAAGATGTGAAACTAGACCTAGCTTGCTGTACTGCTAACATACCTCTAGAACTTTCTTTACAGTCTTCATTTGTTGATCCCTGTTTTGCTAATTCACTTTGAAAGAGTGATATAATTGATGCTTATGAAGGTATTTTTTGAGCTGCTGGTGCCACACTTCCAAAACACAGGCAATAAACGTGTGAAATGTAGTGTTGAAATGTTGTGTCACTTAAGGGCTAAAATAATGATAAATACTATGTGTTAAAATCAAAAAATGAAAGTACTCTAAGTAACGTGATTTTCTAGAATACTAGTATGCATTTTCTGATACTTAACCTGAAAAGAAAGAAATTATATAGAATGAAATGATTAGAAATTCCAAAGATGGGTTTTTGTAATATTCAGAAGACAGATACATTAAAAAAACGCACATCACTGCAGTTGTTATAAGATAGGTTGTAGATACTGATAGAAGTTGTTGTGCTAAGTTAAGCTTCGACCTCAGCGGAGAGTAAGGTGTGGGGGAAGCAAGACAGAGAACATTTTCGTCACATTGAGTAAGGACGTAATAGGGGGGATGTTATTATTTGTCTGCTATACAGGGTGTATAAGGTAGAAGCATTTCCGAAATCACCAAGTTTGTAGATTGTTTGCACGCCACTGTGGTTAAAGTATACCGTGCATGGCAAGAATGATGGCTGTGGAGATGTGTACACATCAATAGATGTGCCACCAAATGAACCCAGTGGCTACCAACAGTGTCTCCTTAACGACTGTTCAGCAAACATTGCTGCGTATGCGCCTCTGCAGTAGTCGCCTGTTTCATGCAACCATGCTATTCATCAGTGATGAAGACTGAAATTTGCATGCCAGTACAACAAACAGATGTCCACTGAGCAGCAACATGTGGTCTTTTCAGATGACTCACGTTTTATGCACCATCGGACAGATGGCCATAGGCACGTATGGTGTGATAACATCTGAAAACCAAGCGAGATGGCGCAGCTGTTAGCACACTGGACTCGCATTCAGGACGACGACGGTTCAGACCCATATTTGGCCATCCTGATTTAGGTTTCCGTGAATCCCTAAATTGCTTCAAGCAAATGCCAGGATGGTTCCTTTGAAAGAGCACAGCCGACTTCCTTCCCCATCTTTCCCTAAACTGATGGAACTAATAATCTCAATGTTTGGTCCCCTCCCCTGAATCAACCAACCAACCAACATTTGAAAGCAAACAACCTGCAACCAGAAGTGTGTGTTGAGATCTGGGGAATGTTTTTGTGGCATTCCCCAGATAATCTCGTCATTCTGGAAGGCGAACTGGATCAACACAAGTATGCATCTATGTTTGGGGACCATGTGCACCCCTACATGCAGTTTGTTTTTCCTTGGCACAATACCATCTACCAACAGGACAACATCAAGTGTTGCAAAGTTCACCGTGTACAAGCATGTTTCGAAGGGCACCAGGATGAGTTTACCAAATTCCTCATATTTATACCCAAGAATCTGTGGGACCACCTCGATCTGGCTGCTCACGTCATGGATCCTCAGCTGAGAAACTTAGCACAGCTGGCCATGACACTGCTGTAAGCATGGCCCCACATCCCTGTTGGCACTTTCCAGAACCTCACTGACACTCTTCCTGGATGTCTCACACTGCGAAAGGTGATTATTCAGGCTTTTGACAGGTGGTCACATCAGCGTGATTGGACATGCCAAGCATGTTGAAATTTACAAAAAAATTAAACATGAAATACTGACCCATTCTATTACTGAGCGAAACATTCTTGTGGTAAAGTTTTGACAATAGACAAAATCTGCCAGTGCCTCTATTAAATGTTACAACTCAGTTTTACAAACAATTACAAATAGTTTTTCACAGCCATGGTGATAGGAGAAGTGCTATTGTTTTAATTTTCTAGTTTTTTCTTTCTTCTGTTATCAGTTGATGAAAAGAATTGAGAATGCAGTATCTGTTAATAAGACTACATTACATAACAGAGTACTTTTACTATATGCAATTCACATCCTGAGATGATTATACTGCATATGTAAAGACTAAATGAACCAGACCAGGACTTGAACCTAGAGAGCAGCCTTTCATGTTCAGAGCTTACTGACTCATATAGGAAGGATGCAAAGGAAACAGTCTCAAGGAAGTTGAAGTTTTCTTTCAGCCCATGAAGCATGCTCGGATGGCTCAAGCAACAGAAATCTGTTCACAAAAGACAGTTATCCAAGTCTAAGTCCTGGTCTGGCATAGCTTTAGATCAGGGCTGGGTACTGTGGGCATGGCTATCTCTGTGTGGGTACAATGCATGAGCAGCACACATTCTGTTACTAGCAAACAGGACTAAAGACTGCCGATAATACAGGATCAACAACTGACACATGGGTTTGTAGTCACATTAGTACTCTTTGCACCGCCATTTTTATTAAACAGTACAACAATGCAATCAATACTTACAACACAATATAACATATGCATAGTATTTGCAGAAGTTTAGCCTTAAATACCAATCTTGTGTTACACAAAAGTGCCATCAAACAAAAAAGTAAAGGCTATTTTCCTATCTTAAATATATGGTTCACATTGTCATTATTCTGAGTAAAAACAACATTCACATAACATTTTCGGTCAATATTCTCACAAAATATCTGTTATTTTTAAGTAATTAAAGCTTAGAAATCATTAAATTTTTCAAGATTTGGTCATGTAATCGAAAATGCTTTGTTACTGGCTGAAGCTCTAGTGACATCACAGACTGTGAGTACGATGAAGCTATACATGTGTTATAGGAGTGCTAGCCGAAGTTACTAGATTTCTCCATTACTTTTTCTACAAACAGTTTATCTGTTGGGTGTCAGAAAACACATTTACAAGCTTTATGTAATAAAAGAAAGAAATTTTGTGAACGCTGATAGTGAAAACCTCCCGAAAGTTGATGCTTTATGCTCCACCCATTTAGAGTGGATATACATGCGAGAACAGACATTCTTTCCCCTTGCTCCCTGCAACATCCTTAAACTCAATAAAAACTAAGGAATTGTAGAACATTTTGTAAGTGGGTTTGTATCTTATATCTAGATTGTTAACTGTCACATCCATGTGAAGTAACACTTTCAGAAAGTAAGGCGAGCTTAACCTTTAAAACATGCCATTGTTCGTTGTCACTGCTGTCATGAACTAAGAACCAAACAGCAGTAAAATTCTTGGCAAATGTAGTGATGATTTCCTAGTACACAGTCATGAACTAAGAACCAAAGAGCAGTAAAATTCTTGGCAAATGTGGTGACAATTTCCTAGTACATGAGACAATCAGCAGAGTGCACACAATGTTAATTGACACAATGGACAACGTTTCGAACTTTGGATCAGAAGATTGTAGATTCAAATCCTGGTAGGATTTTATGTTTTTAAAAGTGTTACACGAAATATGAAAATAGCATTATCAAGAACTGATCATGGCAGTTGCTTCAATAGTGGGATGTATAAAATATCACTTTCCATTGATTTTAGTTTGAGAAATGAACAGCTGACGATAAATTCACACACAAATCTTTTTTTTTTTTTTTAATAGCATTGCTAGTGGTGAAGGCATCACCACATGCACACGGTACAAGGTTGGGCAGGGAATTTGAATCACTGTCAGATACTAACCCTCCTTCCCCCTTTAATTGGCATGTAGGGCCTGAAATGTCCCAGCTGGTGTCAATTTCGCTGAGAAAGGGTAGACAGGGGGGAGGCGCCAGGATCCCTGCCAAAGCCTCCTGTGGTAGTTCCTCAACATAATCGGCTGGGCCGCAAGGTGGCACTGTCTGTGGAAGAACAAGTCAATCAATGAGTTCTGGGGCGAGTCCTGGGACTGGCTGCAGGAGTCTGGGTGTCAGTCATGGTGCAGATGGGACCGATGGTTTGGCCTTTATGGGTGTTTCAGTCCAAATATGCTCGACTTCCATCAATGGACTGGTTAGGGGGGCCACAAGTGGTGGTGGTGAGACCCGAAGTGGCTTAGGGGGAAAAAGTGGTGCCACCTCCATCACCTCCCAGTGCTGGTCACAGTCAACCCCATGTTGGCACCTAACATAAGGGTGGAGTTTATAGTAGTAGCAGACAGACTGGTGGGTAGGCTTGAGCCCTGGCTAGTTGTGGAGGTCATGCCCAGTTGGTGGTTGAGTGGAAAGGTGGGAGGGGAGGGAGGGGGGAGCAGAGGATAGTACACAACATCAAGCATGGAGTTGATTCCAATGCTGGACCAGCGGCTCTTGGCTAGCTGCAACCTCAGACAGTTGCTGCACCCTACTACTGACAAAGATGCCTGGGGTCCACACAGGGTCTGTTCTAAAGTACATGCCCAGACATGGGAGCCCACACAGTAATACAGCTCTGCACAGTTGAAGAGCCCACTGAGTCGAGTGCTGCAGGTCGAAGAGGATTTTGGGTCTATGACCTTATAAAATTTCTGCCAGGCTATGCCCATTTATGGGGGTGGATCAGTAAGTGGCAGAGGAGCTGGCAAGTGCTTTCCAGGAATTGGCTGTCATCATTATCTTGCACATCTGCATTTTGAAGATCCTGACCAACCACTCCACTTCCAAATTGGATGTGGGATGGAAAGGGGCAGTGATCAGGTGCTCAATGCCATTCCGTTTACAAAAATCCTAAAATGCAGATGCCATGAATTAATGGCCATTGTCAGGAACTAGGGTGGAAGGTGCCCCACTATTACAAATATCACACACAGGTCATAGATAGTACCTACTGTTGAAGAGTTATCCATCCATGCCACATATGGGAAATCATAGAGGGCATTGACAACTAGCAACCAAATTGCTCCCCAAAATTGTCCAACAAAATAACCATGCACTTTTTGCCAGGGGTGGTCAGGGCACGACTGATGCGGTGTAGCACAGGCTTGGCAGTTTTGGATGGTGTGTTCATGGTGGCAAAAAAACAGGACAATACATATGATGAAGCAATGTTGCCTTCATTCTGCACATCTGCCAGTGTGCAGTGTGGAGAAGCATCAATATGTGGGGGCAAAGTCTGGGAGGAACTACACCATGGCATTCAGAATTGTCTGTAGCTAACAAAGTGCCACTCCCTGTAACATTAAGCCTAAGCTACAAGGAAAAATTGATGTGCCATTCCGGGTTGGTGCCCTCATGCACTTGCTTCAGCCAACCCCCACCACCACCCTGCACAGCAGACAGCATCTTATAGAGTAGTAGATCATGGCTCATTTGCATCTAAGGCAAAACACAGCACTTCAGATCTGTGACACTCAGTGTCTTGGCTGTGCAGCAAGCGAAAAAATGTGTCAAGCGTTTGAGTGCTGCGTGGTGGGCTAATAATAGATCTTGCATATATAGTTACTTAGGAACAACACCCACTGTGCCATACTATCCAGAAATTTCCAACAGGAACTGAACAGTGAAATGAGGGGCTTGTAACTGGTGATCAGGTAGAACACAGTACCACAGAGATACATATGAACTTCCTCATGACAGTCAAAGTCTGTTAGAATAGTATCTGAACTTTGGCCAGAGGGGGAAAACAACCCTGGCTTACCTGTAGCATTGGACACCTAATCACCTTCAAAGTAGTTCCCTTGGAACTCTATACACTTCTCCCAGCGGTGCTGCCATTGTTGGAAGTATGCTGAAGAAGCCTCTTTTGAAATGGAGTTTAGCTTGGCTACTGTTGCTGCTATAATGCCCTCTCTTGTCCAAACTCAATAAAAAAAAAAAAAGGCTGAATCCAGTGTGAGGAATGTGCTGGAGCATTGTCATGATGTTGACCACAAGCCAGTCCCTTGTGCCACACAGCATCATGTAGGCAACGGAGGACATCCCTGTAGTACTCTCTGGTGATTAATTGACCTTGTGGTGTGTACTCATGGTGTACCACACTGCAGAATCGAAGATAGCAACCTAAGGCACTTATTAAATTGCAACATGCCTCTGACCACACCAATTTAGCACCTTTTTTATGCAACTGAGTAAGCAGATGGGAAATATGGGCCGCATCAGGAATAAAATGCGCACAATAATTTACTTTGCTGAGGAATGACTAGTTCTTTCAGGTTCTTAGGAGCTGGTAACTGGTTGCATTCACATGATCCTGTGTGGACATAAGCCCTTTTTTGCTTAATGTATGTCCCAGATACTTAATGCTCGCCTCAAAGAAACTACATCTGTCCATGTGACAATGCAGACAACGAATGTGAAACTGTTCAAACAAAACAACATCTGTAGGTTTAGCAGGTGCTACTCCCCCATGGCCCCGATAATAAGCAAGTCCTCTAAATAATTAATACAATTGGGGATACCTTGGATGAGTTGCTCAAGGTACCTCTGAAATACTGTGAAAGCATTTGTACTCCAAATGGCAACCTGTTATAATGGTGCATGTCGAAGGCATATTAATCACTAGGAATTGCTTCATCTGATCAACAGGCAATTGAAATTAGGCATTAGTGAGATCTATATTTGAAAAATAATGGCCCCCAGTCAATTTTGACCAACAATTGTACACGGATCAAAATTTTCCTGAGAATTAATGTTAGACTTAAAACACCACAAATTTTAAGAGTTCCATTTGGTTTCATAACTATGACCAAGGGCACAGCCCAGTGGCTTGACAATACTGGGAATATAACTCCCATATTTTGCAACCATTCTCCAATTAGAATCAAATTACTTGATCTTTGACACTCTATGTGTCGTAGCTGGTTTCTTCCAATCAGAGTACTCAAAATCATGCTTGTGCCATTCACCATTGTCAAACTTCCAACTCCTTATCTGGCTTGCATCATATATACTGTAGAGTTATTATAATCACAGCATTGAGTGAAGCTGAATTTTTGAAGGCTGCAGTTAATTTTTGTGACTGGGTCACACAGTCATAAATACAACAATGTTCCACAGTGTAATGGCAGAGCACAATCATTAGTATATAAATCCGACCTGTGGAAGGTCGTAGCTTTGAATCTCGTCAACTGCAATGAAACTTTTTATTTTTCTAAATCTAACCAAAAGACTCTGATTATTATTTTTATTCAATTAATTGGTTTAAATGTATTTTTTTGTTTCTAATACTTCTCCATTTTTGTCATCATATTGATTTTTTTATTTGCTCTTATTTTCTTTCTATCATTCTTTTTACATTTGGAATCTGCTTGTGTCGCCTGTAATCTGCAATAGAGTGCCAACCTGGACTGCTTAGCTGCTGGTAACGTGGCAATCCATGTAGGCACTGTGAGGATAGTTTCAGGTAACATACGACAGCGAGAAATTACAGTTTGCTTTTACCGCTGAAACCAAAATTTCTCAGTCTTGAGTTTGGTCGTAGAAGTTAGCCTAACACGCAGTGAACAGTGACACTGATTTTAGTTCTGCTGCAGACTGCTGAGTGCTGTTTTCTTGGCTACATTGCATATCACGAGGTTGTGGTTAAATTAGGACATGAGTTTAAATTAAGGACTACATAAACGCATTGTCTGCTACGGTTCACTTATTGGTCAGTTAAAATCAACTGCTGACACAGCACCTCCCATTTCCATCATATTTCACGGAGGCTGCTTGCTACGTCACATCATGTTACACATTAATAGCATTTTACTGCAACGGATGTGGCAACACAGTAGCAGCAAGTGACAGATATCAACTATCAAGTAATTTTAATTGGAATACAGTTCTACTTTAACCTACTTGCACATGGCAGAAGGCACTAGATGTCTGCAAAACTTTGGCACTGCTGATTTTTTTTAAGGATATGTGGGCCTGGAACTCTGTTGCACAATGTAATGCAGGTTCAAACAATTGCTTAAACTGCACACAAAATGTGTTAAGTTCTGTGAATGGTCACAGTTGAAATCAGATTCAGGAATGCTTTGAGGATATTTGGGCCTGGAACCCTGTTGCACGATCTAATGCAGGTACAAACAGTTGCTTAAACTGTGCACATATTGTGTTAAGTTCTGTAAATGGTCTTGCAATTGAAATCAGATTCACCTAGTACAGAATTTGAAAACAAAAAAGTACAAAAGTGTCTCAGCCAAAAATGTTAGTTGTTGCCCAAGAGTTGTTTGCTAGTAGTGTCAGTTGCCGAACTGCATTTGTATACTTTGTTTGGACTAAGATCTGATCCTAAAGTGGTATCAACTGGCCATTGTACATAACTACTCTGTGTCAAGGGGACCTCAGCTGCAGGAAGCCAATGCACCGCTACTTGTCCTCATTAAGCAGAGGCACAGTAGCGCCTGTGTCATGCTGGGAATGTGCTGTTACTCTGTCAATGGCCTGTTGTAGCATAAGCCTCTACAGCCCACCTGCTGCTGCTATGAGTACTGGCAAGGTAGCATGCGGGTCACTGATGACCAACATTGTTTACAAACACCAACCAAGGCAGACACTTATTAGGTGCTCGGTTCACAGCATGCAAAACAGGTGACATCATGGAAAGAGCAACAAGACTGTTGATGCCATGGGCTACAGCTTTGAGAAGATTTGATAGCACAAACTTTTCTGGGAGCTTTTCACAATGTTGTGTAGGAAACTGTTGCCTAAGCCTCCCCTCACTTTGGGGAACACCGACAGTGAACGAAACTCTTCTTCTTCTTCTATTGACGATGAGGGTGATAGATCTTGAACTACTGCACTAACTACTGAATCCTGTGTCGCCAGAATGCCAGATGAACAGATGCTTGGTAGACTGAATGATGATGTTATTGGAAGTCATCAGCAGATCGGGGAGCATAATGAGTACTAATGCTACTAACAACATTGACACCAGAATAACTGTGAAATATAGCTTGCATTGATGCAGTTACTTCATGAGCTGTGGCAAGTTCTAGTAGCTGGAAATGCAACAGGTCTACTAAAGAAACTGCTTACACTACATTTGCCCGCCCTCTTCTAGAGCACTGCTGTGCTCTATGGGATGTTTAACTGACAGGATTGAAAGAGGACATAAAAAAAGGTCAAAGGAGGTCAGCTCATTTTCTATTATCTCAAAATAGAGGAGTGTGTGCCATGGATATGATGTGCGAATTGATGATGTCAATCATTAAAATAAAAGCATGTTTTGTTGTGTCATGAAATTTCAATCATCAACTTTTTCCACACTTACCTACATACGGAGAAATGATCATCATACTAAAATGGAAATCAGAGCTCACCAAGAAAAATTAAAGTGTTCATTTTTCCCGCAGTGGAATGATAGAGAAATAGCTGGAAGGTGGTTCAATGAACCCTCTGCAGTGCACTTAATTGTGATTTGCAGAGTAATCATGCAGATGTAGAATGCAGAGGATTGCATCCAATAACTTTAAAGACTATCAGGAGAAAGACACATAATAACATCATCACAGATTAATGAGTTGGCATTCGATGTGCTACACTGTTTACAGGAAAAATCATATTAGTGTGCTAAAACTTGTAAATTCAGCAGACCATTCTGCATTGCTTACATTTCTTAGGACATTGGTTACATTTCTGCCTGTCTGCAGCTATGGGATTTGGTGATCATAATAGTCAGTCAGCAAACCATAAACATCTGAAAAGCTCAACCTACAGGGGTTCAAGAGTGGGAATAGTTTTTACACCACTTCATACAGTTTATTACTAGAAGGCGGTAAGAGTATGCACTAACATTCTGGGTCAGTTACTTGACTTGGCTTGCAGTGAAGAACAAATTGACTTTAATAGGACTCCCAACTCTTGTCTGCCTCATCAAAGCAAGCAAATGGTGGTGGTGGTGGTGGTGGTGGTGGTGGTGGTGGTGGTGGAAGAGGAGGAGGAGGAGGAGGAGGAGGAGGGAGGCGCGGAAACTGCAGCTGCAGAACGTTGTTGGTTTTGCAGCAGTTGTAACAGAAATTTCTGCAGTTGTTGTGGAATTCCCATTGCTGTTTGTGCTTCTCATGTTGCTGCTCCTGAAGTTCCCATTGCTTTTCAAGCTGTTGATATTGCTGCAGTAGTTGTTGCTGTAACTGCTGTCACCACAGCCTTAGAAACTAGGGGTCCAGGCTTCACAGGAATGACTACACAGTGAGAACGTACTTGCTGCCACTTCTCTATCCTACTCCATGTAGGTGGAACAAGTTTATGATCACTTGTTCTGTTGATAATCCAAATTATAAATGTAACACAGGCCAGGTCAAAACTCTACTGTTCAATGGCACATAACTAAAGACTCAAGAGACTAGCTAGCAAGAGCCAGGCTGTGGTATTTACTGGCATCCTCTCAACACTGGCCAGCTCCCCATGACATGCTGGTGGCAGTGCTTCGCACGGGAGCAAGATGTGGCTGGAATACGTAGCCCAATTACCTATGATGTGTTCTCCCTATTGATAGTCAGGCTCAGTGGGGAATCCAAATAACTTTTGGGGCAGCATTGTAACAATCTCATGTGTTCTCCCTATTGATAGTCAGGCTCAGTGGGGAATCCAAATAACTTTTGGGGCAGCATTGTAACAATCTCCTTGTGCTTTGCACTTTTAAAAGTGATCTTACCAATTAGATTTTACATCACTGAGGAATTCTACCACTGATTCAAAGTTTTTTATATATGTTTTTACTGGTAAGAGGGTGTCAAACCCTGCAACTCTTTCTTAAAAAAATGGCATAATATTTAGCAACTGTATCTTTGTGTAGGTCATACTAGATTTTATGAATATACATTTTTAATGCAAGTGTATAAGATGCATACTCTGCCAAATTTGCCTTGTTCAAGTGAACATTAAGAAAAAGAGACATCATTTACCGAAAGAAGTAGCTACACAATATGTCTCAACATAGAGGCACATTTACATCTTCAAAATGTGGAACACTTGCACTTTTACAACACTTTATCTATTACTTTTCAAAATAAACCTTCTGCGTTGTTGAACCAAACAATGAAAGAGACTGTTGAGAGAAAGTGAGCTCTGTCAGTAAGTAGTGAAATTCTAATAGTAAATGTATAATGTTTACTTGGAATTTGCTTTCTCTGAATTCAGATGAATCTCATAGCATCCAGGTTGTCATTAAGGCATGGGGGAAAGCAATAATTCAGAGACAACTCGCATAAATCAAAACAGTGTCTGGCCTCAGTAATGAAATGATTGGAGGGGACAAGGCTTCATTTGGTATTCGTTCACAAAATATGTGCTTTCTTACCAAGGAGCAGTGTCCTTGTAACACCGAGACACAATTTTTGTGCAAAAATGTACGACAGAGGAAAGGAATGCAGGGTTATGCTTCATTTGTAATGTCAGCTTGGTGATAGTGGGAAAACAGAGATGTTTGAAGGATTATTATTCCATCAGCATTGAAGTTCTGCACTTTAATGCCATTCAAAGTGGAGAGAATCTTTCCCAATGTGACAAATATTTTCACAAACAAAAAACAGGCTTTTCATTTCACTGCCCCTTGTATTACCATCTGTGTTAGAAACTGCTAATGAAATATTAATCTGTAAGCAGTTACTACCTAATACTGGATTCTTCCTCTCAAATGTTTCAAATTTGTGTGTGTGTGTGTGTGTGTGTGTGTGTGTGTGTGTGTGTGTGTGTGTGTGTGTGTGTGTGTGAGTGAGAGAGAGAGAGAGAGAGAGAGAGAGAGAGAGAGAGAGAGAGAGAGAAAGTACACAGGGGATTTCTCACATCCAGGAATCACATCTGTGTGTTGGTTGTTTATGAGAAGATTGTGTTGTACCTTCTACAAGAAGTAGTATCTACCAGCATATGCTGGAATTCATCAGTAGCAGAGTAGTGACCTACTCAAGTTGCAGTTTATCATTCTGCAATATTTCAGCTTGTGTTAGTTGAGATACCATGACTGCCATGCTAGCAGCCCCACATGACAAGCACCCATGAGGGCAGACATACTGTTAACTCAGCTGTGCAGATTGAATAGCTCCATCATGTACCTTGGCCAGATATGAGTTTGTTTGCAGCAAGATACATATCCACATGGATAGTGTGAGAATGGCTGGAGTGCCAGGGACTGTCAGTATGGCAATCACTGTTGTGGCTTCCCTTGATGTGGTAGCAAAGAGATGCATGCTGACGGTGTGTCCACTAGTGACACTGGACACAGTATGGAGGCTCCAATGAAAGTGAACACTGCTTAATTGCATTCCTCATCATAAAGGTAGAGCATCATGTGCAACTGTGCCATTGGGTACACAATGTGATCATCTCTGGTTTCCATAGCTGGTAATTTGGATGACTGGTATTACATTTCTGACATGTTAAAACTGGTGTCTGTGGGCTATATTTGTGGTCTCCATGACATTATCTTTCAACAAGATGATGCAGACCACAAGTTGGTGTACCGTCTTAAGCTACCTCAATATAGAGGTCACTTTATTGTTCTCTCCAGACCTCTCACCCATGGGAAACATTTGGCCATATGTCGCTGAGAGACTCAAATGTCGCCACTTGTGAGCAATTATGATTAATGAACTCTAGCATAGAGCTGAATCAGCAAGGAAAGATGTACACATATCTGTCATCCAAGTTCAGTTTGATTCAATGGCCAGCCAAGTAAAAACCACTGTTGCTGCCAGAGGTGCTAATTCTAGTACTTAACTTCACACTCTGTACACCCCCAAATGACCTGCAAATTTAATTACACATGCTTTTTTATTATAATGTACACATGCACACACAGAACACATAAAACTTTTCACTCATTTGCTATTCTTCATAGTGCTCCAATTTTAGTCACCAGAAATGTATTTTTAATGTTCATTTACCACATTGCAGTGCACATTTCCAGTATTTTAGTGTACGGTTTATAATTTTTTGTGCATAAATGAATGCATATTTTGGTTATTTTTAGCACATATCTATCTACCACCCTCGCTTATCATCATTATACACACATCAAAAAAAGTTTTGCATCACTTCGGTTCTGAGAGTTCCGGAACCTGTATAGAAAATTGGAATAGAGATCAACATAAACATCATTCCTGCCCTTTTTATTGCTCACAAAAACCACACATTGCATGTTGTTCCACCATACAGCAAGACCTTCAGAGGTGGTGGTCCAGATTGCTGTACACATCGGTACTTCTACTACCCAGTAGCACGTCCTTTTGGATTGATGCATGCCTGTATTCGTCGTGGCATACTATCCACAAGTTCATCAAGACACTGTTGGTCCAGATTGTCCCACTCCTCAATGACAATTCAGCGTAGATGCCTCAGAGTGGTTGGTGGGTCACGTTGTCCATGAACAGCCCTTTTCAATCTATTCCAGGCATGTTCAATAGGGTTCATGTCTGGAGAACATGCTGGCCACTATAGTCAAGTGATGTCGTTATCCTGAAGGAAGTCATTCACAAGATGTGCATGATGGGGGCAAGAATTGTCATCCACAAAGATGAATGACTTGCCAATATGCTGCCAATATGGTTGCACTATCGGTCGGAGGATGGCATTCACGTATCGTACAGCTGTTATGGTGCCTTCCATGACCACCAGCGGCGTACATCGGCCCCACATAATGCTACCCCAAAACAGCAGGGAACCTCCACTTTCCTGAACTTGCTGGACAGTGTGTCTAAGGCGTTCAGCCTGTCCAGGTTCTCCCAACACGTCTCCGACAGTTGTCTGGCTGAAGGCATATGTGACACTCATTGGTGAAGAGAACATGATGCCAATCCTGAGCAGTCCATTTGGCATGTTGTTGGGCCTATCTGTACCACGCTGCATGGAGTTGTGGTTGCAAAGATGGACCTTGCTATGGACGTCGAGAGTGAAGTTGCACATCATGCAGCCTATTGAGCACAGTTTGAGTCGTAGCACGATGTCCTGTGGCTGCACGAAAAGCATTATTCAAAATGGTGGCGTTGCTGTCACGGTTCCTCCAACCCATAATCCGTAGGTAGCAGTCATCCACTGCAGTAGTAGCCCTTGGGTGGCCTGAGCGAGGCATCTCATCGACAGTTCCTGTGTCTCTGTATCTCCTCCATGTCCGAACAACATTGCTTTGGTTCACTCCGAGATGCCTGGACACTTCCCTTGTTGAAAGCCCTTCCTGGCACAAAGTAACAATGCGGACACGATTCAACTGCAGTACTGACCATCTAGGCATGGTTGAACTACAAACAACATGGGCCGTGTACCTCCTTCCTGGTGGAATGACTGGAACTGATCAGCTGTCATACCCTCTCTGTCTAATAGGCACTGCTCATGCATGGTTGTTTAACTCTTTGGGCTGGTTTAGTGACATATCTGTACAGTCAAAGGGACTGTGTCTGTAATACAATATTCAGTCAATGTCTATCTTCAGGAGTTCTGGGAACTGGGGTGTTGCAAAACTTTTTTTGATGTGTGTAGAAATTTTTTGTCAATTAAAATTAGCACAGCTATTCAAACTTGGGAACTACTTGCACCATTTTGTTCAGGATATGTGTGACTAGCAATTAAATGTAGAAAATAAGAATTAAAAACATGCCAGGTTAGGCAGTATGTCATCAGTGCAAAAACAGGACAATTATGGATCAGAGCAGTACTTTAAGATGTGACGTCTAGAGCTTAAATCCATAAAATCATAGCAACCATGGGAATTATTTTGATACTATGAGTGAAATATGTAACAGCTGCACAGAAGAAAATAAACTACTAATAACTTAAATGCCAATTAATTTTATAAGCAGTTGTAATAGTGATCAAAAGCATTTACTGTGACATTACTGAAGAGTTGTGAATCCAAGAATTAATTATTAACACTTTTACAAGAACCATAATTTTCAACTAAAATTCTAACAAAAACTGTATAACATTTCTGCAGTAAATGATGTGTGATTACTGTGAATGGGTAGTCAGGTTATTTCCATTTCCATTAAGTTATTGGCAGAAATGCAAGGTAGCAACCATAACGAAGATTCGTAAGATCACCACCCCATGTCATGTGAGTTCTTTGTCAACTGTATGGTGGTTTGTTCCTTACCCCCTCTTTCCTTTTTACAGTTCATTATTTTCAATACAAACCTCCCAACTTTATTTCATTCTCCCCTCATTTCATTTCAATAAATGTGGAAAATGGATGAAGTTGATAAGAATAAGAAAAAATGACCACAAAAGAAGTGTACCAGAATTTTGGAAATAACCCACATCTATCTAATTGTTACATCATGGTATACTACTACACTGTAAGGAGAGACTCGCATAAGGTTACAACAATTTCTTCACTTTTAAGCTAAAAATGGTATCACGGTTGCCAATTTATCGTTTAGTTATTGACAGAAACTTTCATGATAAACCTCATTCCCAGCCAACAAGCTGAAAAAGTATTTTTTTTTTTTAATTTTACTTACCTCGCCATTAGTGTAAAACTCCTTGTGCTGCTAATGATACTGAACTCATTATGGAATTCCTCGGCCTGTGGTGTAGTAACCTTCATGCCTCCAAGAGGGAGCTCTGAATTTACTTTTAGCCCTGATGCCAGTCCTGACCCATAGTATGATGTGTACAACAGGCAATCATTCAGCTGAAACAGTATAATGTAACTTCTATACATTGACACTTCTGATAACTGCCATGCAAAAATATATTTCAGATTGATTAAAATATGCTTAGAAGCGATATTCAGAAAAGTTTCACTGTAACAATTGTTCACTGTTCTGAAAACAACCATAAAAATACTCAGAACACTTGAAGGAAGAAAGTGCAGCAATCTGACGTGATTATTATTATTATTATTATTATTATTGTTGTTGTTGTTGATGATATTATCCAAAAAATGAATAATACTTCCTTAAACTTACTAATTATCTGCATCAACACAATAATTATACACTATTATTCACTGATATAACATAAACATATAGCCTCATTGCTAGGTGTACAATTAGTAAAAGATTCTTATTTCTTATCTTGTTGTTTACAGAGTGGTTTCTGTCCTGACCTGAAGTTGACAACTAATATCTAAGTAAAAATGTACGAGGCTCCATTAGAGCTGGCACAATGAGGAAATCCCACAAAGCTTTCTTGGGCAAAGTCTTGGTGAAGGTGGTCTTCACTGCCTTTGCCGAACTCTTATAAAGTCTCAAGATACGTTTCTCCACTCCATTTCCAGCCCAGTTCAGTAACAGTACCCCAATATTCAAATAAAAGGCCAGTCTATGTGGCATGTGTTTATTTTAAAATTGATGCAGTCATAAAATATAAAACTGGAATCCAGAAAAGATAGAAGGAATTTTTATAAAACTGTATCTAAAACAGGTACCTACTAGAATGGACTTTCCGTATCTGTGGGTATGAAGAACCTACCCATAGTTATTAGACAGTCACACTCACCAAATAATACAGAAAACCGGTGTGCAGACAGTCTTGTAGTGAACATGCGTACTGCATAATGCTAAAAATAACTGCACTATGCAGCATATTGGCTGTGACAGGGAGCCACTGAATTCAATTCCCAGTACTGAGAGCAATTTTTCTTTGTAGGAGGACTGGACTGGGGTATACTGAGCATCATCATAAGGTCAATTGAGGAGTTTCTTGAATGAGAAGTAGCAACTCTAAGTTCAAGAAAGCTGACACTGACCAGGAGAATGGTGTGCTGATCCCAAGCCCCTCCATATGGCATCCGATGACACCACTGGAAGATTGTGGAGCTTTGCTTTGCATGCTTTTAATGGATCTTGTTTAAGAGCTTGAAGCCAGTCTTTCAGATAATAACTGAACTGTGATGGTACATCAGGTTCTTTGCTTATTTGCAAATTACTCTTTTCTTGTTGTGTTTCATAATGTTCACTCCGTAAATCAAATTTGGTTCACCCCATGTCCTTCAATATATCTACGTTTTCGCCCATTCTCACTGACAATCGTTTCAACAACTGCAAGTAAATCTTTGATGGTATTCACTGCCTTTGTACATGCTGAAGCATTATGAAAGTGTATGTTCCTGAACCTATGATTGAACAATGTTGATATGGGTAATATGTTAACTTGTTCAGTGTTAATGAGCACTTTTTGATTTGTGTTATGGTATTACTCTTCAGGTTCTCTCCAATAGTCTGTATTGGTCTGGTTGCACAATAGATACAAAGGGTGCTAGGAAAATTTTGCAATACAGCTTTATTTATTTAATTTTTTCACAGTAATTTCTGCCATATTGAATACACCTCTCCATCCTCCAAAACCAATCCCTAAACTAGTTCTCCCAAGTTTCTGTAGGGAGAAAGGCACACTCATTGTCCCAAGCCCTCAGGAAGTCATCACTTGAAAACTGCCCTCCTTTCAGCTTCATTCTCACATATGGGAACAGTGTGAAGTTATGAGGAGTAAGGTCTGGACTGTAAGGAGGGTACTCAAGGAGTTTCAGACCTGTACCCCACAAACATTTGGTGCAAACTTTGGCATGGTGAGATGGAGCACTGTCGTGATGGAGGAACCAAGTGTTCATTCTTGTCTTTGGTCGCAGGTTCTTCAAAGATTGGATGACTTTCGGCAGGCAGTGTTCAGTGTACCACTTAGCTGTGAGTTTCTTCTGTGCATCCAAAACAACATGCTCCACAATTCCATTCAATTTGGAAAAAAACAGCTATCATTTTCTTCTTTACTGATTGGGATTTTCCAACAGCCACGGGTGTGTCATTATCTTCAAAGACCAAAACTTTGTTTTGCGTCTTAGTCGGCACATCATAATGCCAATTCTTGTCACCTGTCATGATGCTATTCACATATTTAGACTGTCTCTTAGAAAACTTCCTTAACATCTCCTGGCACCAAGTCATATGGTGTGTCATCTGCTCTTCTGTCAACCTATGCGGCACCCAGAGGCAACAGAATTTCTTTACTTGCAAATGATGATGTAGAATTGAACGAATTGTTGATGCGTTTAGCCATAAGGTCTCCTCTATCTGCTTATATGTCACTTGCCAGTTGGTTGGGTTGGGATGTTTGGGGGAGGAGACCAGACAGCAAGGTCATTAGTCTCATTGGATTAGGGAAGGACGGGGAAGGAAGTCGGCCATGCCCTTTCAAAGGAACCATCCCGGTATTTTGTCTGGAGTGATTTAGAGAAATCACAGAAAACCTTAATCAGGATAACTGGATGCGGGATTGAACCGTTGTCACTTGCCAGTCTTCGTCTAACATCTTCCTCACAGCATCAATGTTTTAACTGATGATCGTGGCCTTCCCGTCCTCTCAGCATCCTCCAGAGTAAAATTTCCTATGTGGTATTCTCTGTGCCACCTGAATACAGTTGTACGATGTGGACACACATCACTGAATGCAAGTCATTTCTCCAAAGCACTGGTCTATGTTTAAACCACGCGCAAAGTTGTACCGCAAACCGGCCCATATTTCACTTTGTGACCATGATGCCATAGCAAGCACTTCAAACTAACCCTGCTAGTGAACAGCTGCACCCACAGACTTGGCACAGTGCCTACAAAGCAAGTATGAAGTATTCTCAGAACATAGCGATTTATTGTTGCGTCGTGTTGCAGAACTTTCCTAGTTCCCTTTGTATTTTAATATTCAACATACTAGTTATTAGCATTACATTATTGCTTACAATGTACTTTCCTATGCAGAAGTAGCCACTTATATAGATCACAGAACGTCAAAACCATCTTGCAGATTTACAGTATCTGCAGCTGTTAGCATGGGTGGGGTATTAGCAAGGCACTTATCTATACCACATTGTTTCACTCCAAATATCTTCAAGAGTGTTAAACTGGTCACATTCTGAATATTATTTTTGAAGTAGTTCTGAATAACTTCAAATTGGTTTTTCCAGCACTCACCTGAATGAATGTCTCCATCACACTTTGCATAAAAGTGCAATGACTTTCAGTAGACTTAAAAAGCTTTCATTCCCTACAATTTGAAAAGCTTGTGCATCTTTACAAATCATGAACATAATTGCTTTACACAAGCATACACCTTTCATTCCAGTTTCTGAAGCTTATCACCATGAACTATGGGCACAACATATGGCATAGTGGTTAGTGTCACTGGTTGGCACGTTATAGGTATCAGTTCAACCCTGACTGCCTGCAATTATTTTATTTTGTATTTATCATTTCTGGAATGTTCTTGAGATAGATAATGTTCTGACTGTATGTTGGTGTCAATAATAAACATGCTTTCAGTTCTAAGTGTTGTACTTCACTGACAATCCTGCCTTTGGATTTCAACTTGATTGTAGTTTCAACATGACATTGTGTGTGGTAGAGACACTGGGTACTTCAAAAGATTGATGTAATTGCGACAATGTAAAATCTGTCATCTGAAAGGACAGGAACTAGAATAAAAGCTGTACATCATTCCTAAGATGGCAGATGGATTCCAAAATAGCAGTAAGGCATGCATCAGTACATTCCAGAGACTCTGGTCAAGACCCGACAAAATGGATGAACAGGTGGGATGCCAACAAGTTTGGTAAATGTGTACTTTTACTTGGACAGAACAGCCCAACAGTGGTTTGAGAACGATGGAGAGAAGCTGGTATGAATTCCAGGCTGGAGTGAAGAAAAAGTTTGGCGGCAAACAGCAGCAAGCCCACTTCGCAGGAGAACAATTGAAGAACAGAGCCCAACACCAAGGGGAACCACACAGTCATATATATAGAATATTTTGAACCCTATGCAAATTGTAAAACCGAGCATGAGAATGTCGTCCCTATGGCATTTATGGAAGATCACCATGAGCTCATCTCTCTCATATGCATGTTGGAAAGGGAAGAGGCACAGCAGTATATGGCAGCCAGGAATGTCAGAGCAAGTACACAAGTGATAGCATGCACCAGTGTCCACCTAATACATCATGAGGGAATAGAGAATATCAATAAAGGCATATCTATGACACAAATCTCCACCACCAGTCAAACATGCTGTGAAGAGGTGTATGGAGAACAACACACCAGTATACTGACACTGTGGTTGCTCTAGGCATATTGTATGCTACTGCAGAATGAGATGACCAGTGTTTGATGACTATTACACCACAAGCCACAAGACATCAACCATCATCAAAAAAACTACTATTCATGCTGGTCTACTGTAGACTATTACAGTCGACCTGTGGGATGAAGCCCATCATTGCAGCCTGGACATGCTCCCCAACATACCACAGCTGTTCCCCATCATCATACAAAGGTACCAGCAGCTTGCCTAGCCACTGAATACAGGAAAACTATGCAAGCATACCACATATGGAAGTGAGATCACCACAGATGAAAATCATCCATGGAGGACAGTCACCAAGATATCAGGAACTCTCACTGATATCATCAATGTCCAACCTGCCCAAGTGCTAGTCAATTTAGGGGCTTCTTTTTCTTTCATATCAGATGCTTACTGTTGTCAGCTAAAGAAGACTATGTTCTGTTATACACAAGACATTGTGCTAAAGATCTTAAATGGAAAATACGTCCAGCCAACAGGAACACGTATTGCAAGAACAACAATAAACAACAGAACACAGTCTTTTGAATTTGTTGTTTTAGCAGAATGCAGACATAATGTCATTCTTGGATGGAACTTCTTACAGGCATCTCAAGTAGTCATAAGAATGTGAAAGATCAGAGCTCCAGGTTGGTGGAACTATTCCAGTAAACACAAGAGAGATTGCTCCAGCCAGTTATTTACCACTGAAGATGAAGTTATCCCACTGGCATCAGTAACACGAGTTCTAGTCGTCAACTGAGATGCTCAGTTAAACTGTGAAGCTTTGTCAATTGCAAAATGCTACTCAGGCTCATGAAAGAAATCTACATGCCAATGACAATCATAAACATTGTAGGTGGTAAAGGAGAATGTTGAATCACTGTCATGAGCAGCAACAGTTCACCCCTAAAGTTATGTGCAGAGGGGCAGTGGAACCAGTCCAGGAAGGGTGGCTTAATGTAATTGCCAAAGAATCATGCTCTGCTTACACAACAGGCATTGTAGGGGGGAAGCTACTACTGAACTGCCAATGGGATCTGATCTGACCAAGGAACAACATTGGTGAGCAATAGCCATTCTATGTCAATTTTTGGATTCTTTAAAATCAGGAGTGGAGAAAAGATAGACCAAGCAGCCCATGATATAATACTCTGTTAGCACTGGGGGATCATCCACCAATTATACAGTGCTCGTATATGGTGTCACCATCTGGACAACAGACAATCTGGGAGGAAGTGGAGAAGATGCTGCAAGATGGCATTACTGGACCTTCAGAGTATCCTTGGTCTTCTCCTGTTGTCTTGAGAATACCAAGGGTATCACACAGCATTTCTGCATCAACTACTGATGACTGAACAAATTCATGATGTAAGATGTCTATGCATTGCAGTGTATTTGTGAAACCTTAGACTGATTGAAAGGAGGAAATTATTTTTCAATTATAAAAATGTAGACAGGCTACTGGCAAATCGAGGCTGACGAGACTGATTGGGAAAAGGCTGCCTTTGTGACTCCTAATGGTCTCTAGGAGTTTAAAGTTATGCCATTCGAACTGTGTAATGTTCAAGGCACCTTCGAATGTATGATGGACATCCTACTTCAATACCTTAAATGGATGATGTGTCTTTGCTATCTGCATGACACTGTCTTTTTTTAAAGACGTCTGAAGAACATCTAAGCTGCCTGCCAACTGTGTTGACGCGTTTTTCAGACTGCAGGTCTCTGCCATAATCTAAAGTACTGCCTCTTCATCACCAAAGAAATTAAAATCTTGGGGCACCTAGTGAATGGTGATGGAGTCTGTCCTGATACAGAGAAATCAAGAGCAGTCACATATTTTAAAACTCCTCAGCACATACTCATACTAATGGCACCAGCCTATGTTGGTGACACATCAAGAGGGTAGCAAGTTACATTTTTAGCTTTCTCTGTGTACTTTTACAGTTAAGAATTATGTTAGTAGTACTAGGATGGATCAGATTTGTGCCCGCTGTGGGTGGATGCAGGAGAAACTGGCTGCAGATTGCTAACAGCTGCAGATGCTTTTTGTCACACCCAGCCATCTTCAGGCTGTTGCCTTGGGATGTAGCAGTGGCAGAGAATCATGGACATTGTGTGTGACACCTTAGATATTGCTTGTTTCGCCAACAGGATTTGCTTTCAAGGCACCCTGAAGTGTACCCAGCACAGGGAAACTGCCCTCAATACAAGGTGAGTGACGGATGGTATCAAATCCACTTAGCTTGAGGTGGAGAGTCAATGTGAAGGATGGCCAACTGACCTCACCCACTGAGCCCTGTGAGTGGACAGGTGGCCACTTCTTCAACAGGGTCTGAGTAGGCACAGGGGGGAGGGGTCTGCTAGTTATCAGGAGCTCCAATGTTAGGTACATTATGGAGCCCCTTAGGGAAATAACATCCAGCACTGGGATGAAATCTAACATGTGCTCGGCAAATCTGCTGGGTGGCCTCATTCAGTGAGGCCGTGGCTGCAATTATCGAGCAGGCAGGGTGCACTCATCTGTAAGTTGGCACTAGTGACATCTGTTGATTGGATTCTGAGGCCATCCTCATTTTGTATGAGCAGCTGGTAGAAGTGGGGAAGACTGCTGGTCTTGCTTGTGGAGTGGGGTCCTTTTGTTTAGAGCTGAGTGGAGAGTCCCAACCAAAGGCTCCATTGATTCTATTATGGTCTTGGCTGCAGATATCTGGGCCTTCGTTATGGAGTGAAGAATTGCAGGACTTCTCTTGATAGGTCAGCAAGTATCAGAATATTTGTGAAGTGCATTTTTTTTTCTTTGACTAGGCATTAGTTTGATGTCCTCGGAAGAATGATTGTCAGTCAATACACAGAGAGCAAAATTATACAAAGTCCAAAGATAAGTCAGTTCAACTGTCTAAATTTTAACAATAAATTGTCAATATATTTTTAGCAAAGTTCCTGAATTTACTGTCCCCCATGGAAAGTTGTCACACTGAAATTATTCTTAGAACAAAAAACTGGTTGAAACCCAAAGTAGAAAGCTCTGAAATATTTAGCAAGGCATGGAAAGTATATCGATGAGACAGATTGAATGTCATCAGTAAGGGAGTGTTCGTTCACTACAGTTGACAAAAGCACTGTGTCTATTAAGGTCGAAACAGAGTCTGACTGAAGTTATCTGGACATGTGTACACATCTAAGTGAACTCAATTTTTTTTTTTTTTTTTTTTTTTTTTTTTTTTTTTTTTTTTTTTTTTTTTTTTTTTTTTTTACCAGCCACCCGATTCCACCGTGACAGTTTTAGACTCGCTCAAAGAGAGTCTATGCTCAGTAGTGTGAAAATACCAAGATCTTGCAATATTAGTTGGAGGCGACTTTAACCTACTGAGTATACAATGGGACATCCATGGGTTCACTGCAGGTGGTACAGATGGGCAGTCTTGTGAGGCACTTTTGAACAAGTTTTCTGAAAACTGTCTTGAGAAGCTAGTTAAAATTGTGATCATGATATCATAGCGACGATGGTTACTAAAGGTAATAAATCCATCAAAAAAGCTAGGAGAGTATTTTTTCTATAAAGAGCAGATAAGACATTGTTAGCATCCCACTTAGGCAATTCACTTCCAATATGATGGATTTAGAAGAACTATGGGAAAAATTTAAACAGATTGCAAATCATGCTCTGGAGAAGTATATGCCAAGTAAGTGGATTAAGGGCAGAAAAGACCCGTTATGATTCAATAACAAAATTTGGAAAATGCTGAGGAAACAGTGACTGTTGAATTCTTGGTTCAACAAAGAATGAGCAAATGACAACAGGTAAAAGTTAGTAGAAATTCCTGCACCCGTAATAAGATGGATGTACAAAGCATACAACAACTTCCATCATCATATCAGATAAAAATATCTTGCCAAGAACCTGAGAAAATTCTGGTCCTACATAACATCGCTGAGTGGGCTGAAGGCTTCTATCCAGTCACTCATTGACCAGTCTGGTGTGGCAGCTGAAGATATCAAAACGAAAGCTGAAGTTTTAAATTCTGTGTTCAAAAAGTCGTTCACGCAGGAGAATCATGAAAAGATACTGTCATTTGACCATTGCGCAGAATCCCGTATGGACAACATAGTAATAAGCATCCCTGGTGTACAGAAACATTTGAAAGAGTTGACAACAAATAAGTGACCAGGTACAGATAGAATCTCAATCTGGTTTCACAGGGAGTACTCTACAGCATTGGCCCATTACTTAGCTTGCATTTATCATGAATTTCTTGCCCAGCACAAAGTCCCAAGCGACTGGAAAAAAGTGCCAATGACTCCTGTATATAAGAAGGGTGGTAGAACAGATCTCCAAAATTGTAGACCAATATACTTAACATTGGTTTGCTGAAGAATCCTTGAATATATTCTCAGTCTGAATACTTTAAATTCCCTTGAGATGGAAAAGCTCCTGTTCACAAATCATCACAGACTTAGAAAGCATTGACTGTGCAATGCTCAGCATGCCCTTTCCTCACATGATATCCTGCAAACTATGAATGAAGGACAACATGGAAATTCCACATTCCTAGATTTCCAGATTATGTTTAACATGGTGCCTCACTGCAGAGTGTTGACAAAAGTTAAGAGCATAAAAAATAGCTTCACATACACGTGAATGGCTCAAAGACTTCTTAAGTACGAGAAACTATTATTTTGCCCTCTACAGTATGTGTTCATCAGAGACAAGGGTATCATCAGGAAGCCCCAGGTAAGTGTGATAGGAACAGCCTTATACTCTAGAAACATATATGATCTGATGGGCACAGTGAGCAGAAATCTGCAACTGTTAGCTGATCATGGTACAGTGTACAGGAAAGAGTTTCTTGTTATGTTGTTGAGTGACTTTTGGATGATACAAGATGACTTAGACAAAATTTATTGTTGGTCTAAAAGTAGAAAACTCCAGGTTAATGCAGATGAGTAGGAAAAACACCTCTGTGAGGTTCTATTATAGTGTTAGTAGTGTTTTTCTTGACAGTGCCACATCTGTTAAATATTGAGGCATAATGTTGCGAAGCAATATGAAATGGAATAAGCACTTAAGGATGGTATTAGGAACTTCAGTTTATTTGGAGAATTTTACAGAAGTCTGGTTCATGTTTGAAGAAGAACCTGAACTTGAAGCTGACTGCATAATGATTCTACTGCCACCAATACACATTTTACACAAGGACTATAAAGATAAAATTAGAGAAATTAGGGCTTGTACGAAGGCATGCAGACAGTCACTTTTCTCTCACTCTACTTGTGAGTGGAACAGGAAATGTCTAGTGGTACAAGATACCCTCAGCCGTGCACCATATGGTGGTTTGCAGAATATACATGTAGATGTAGATTCATAAAGAAAGTCTGTTGGTTTGGGGAATAAAGGGACCAAACTATAGGGTTATCAGTACCTTTTTCCTTATTCAAACAGGTCTTGAGTTAAAAACAGTCCTAAAAGGAGTTGGGGGAAGTAAAAGGCATAAAACTAGCTACAAATCACACCAAAAGATAAAATGACAGAAGCCAACAGAAAGGGGAAAACATATGCTAAAAGGAGAAAGTAGTGGAAGGTATTAAAAGAATATAGCAGATTGCATGGGCTGGCTGATCGCAAAAATAAAAGAGGATGAGACAGTCACCCTGCAACACACTAAAATCTCAAGTCTAAAAGAAATGGCTAGGGGAACACAGGTAGGGAAAAGACGAACACCAAGGTGAACAGAAAGCAAAAAAAGAGTGGGGAAGAGTTAAAATGGAGGGAGGTTGGTGGCCGGGGAGAGAAGGCCAGATGCCCACCCTTAGACTGTGTGATAAAAACCCCCCTCATGAACAAAATGTAAAACATCAGCCATTGAGGCATTGTCACCGAACACCATTGGCAGCGTGGCAGGAAAGTTAAAAGTTCACCACAGAGCAGCTAAAATTGGGCAGCCAAACAAGATGAGGACGGCAGTCATGTGGGAGCCACAGAGACACCAGACACCAAGGCAGGTTCTCATGACGGAGGAGGTAACCATGTGCTAGCCAAGTATGGGCAATGCGGACCTGGCAAAGGACAACGGAGTCCCTGCGAGTGGCTCACTTGAATAACCGCTACACATTCATTGTCTCCTTGATAACATGTAGTTTATTTGGTGCACTGAGGGTGCATCATTCAGTATCCCAGATCGCAAAAACTTTATGGTGGAAGGCCAATTGGAGATCAGTATCCAACAGGCCGTTCTCCAGAGTTGGTTTAACGGTAGCCTGTTTGGCCAGGTTGTCAGCAAGATAATTGTCTGGGATCCCGACATGTCCTGGGGTCCAAATGGAGGTCAATGAATGTCCACTATTTCTGAGGGCATAAAGAAACTCTTAGATAGTCATTACCAATTGATGGCGAGGGAAGCACTGGTCGAGAGCTTGTAGGCTGCTTAAGGAGTCACTACAGATGATGAAGGACTCACCAGTGCAGGAAAGGATATGCTCAAGAGCATGACAGATGGCTACCAACTCCACAGTGAAAACACTGCAGCCATCCAGCAAGAAGCGCTGTTCAGTACATCCAACGTGAGTGTAAGTGAAGCCAAGAAGCTTGTTGACCACTGATCCATTGTTGTGGACTATTTCTGAACCCTGGAACTTGTCGAGAATAGAAAAAAATTGCTGGTGGAGGGCCTCAGGTGGACCTGAGCCTTTTGGGCCTTGCGATAGGTCCAGACAAAGCTGTGGGCACGGCATGGACCATGGAGGTGTACTTAAGTGAACCCACAGGAAAGGTGGTAGAGGGAACATGTCGAGTTCAGTAAGAAGCGACCAGACATGGATTGCAATGAGAGTCCCCATTCTGGGCTGCTGCTGCGGGAAATGGATTGCAGTGTCAGGGAAAAGGAGACAGTAATTTGGATGGTGAGGCAAACAATGAATGTGGGTGGTATAATTTGCAAGCAGTGGGGAGATACTGAGGACCCCACTGCTATTGCAAGACTATTAACGACAATTAAAAAGAGTCGGACACTCAGGACAGAGCCCTGCAGGACCCCATTCTCTTGGCTATGAGGCTATGTGGCGAACTGTGGGAAACACTGATACGAACTCTGAAAGTGCAGAGCAACAAGAAGTTCCGCATAAAAATTGGGAGGGGGTTCCGGAAACCTCACTCATGCAGACTAGTGAGGATGTGGTGTCGCCAAGTGGTATTGTAGGCCTGTGTCAGATCAAAAAAGATGCCAGTAAGGTGTTGTCACCAGGAAAAGGCCGACTGAATGGCAGACTCCAGGTGGACCAAGTTGTCCATGGTGGAGCGCCTTTGTCAAAAACCACCCTGTGTTGGAGCCAGAAGGCCCTGAGACTCAAGGAGCTAACACCACCAGCTCACAAAACCTTCGAGCAGCTTGAACAGAACATTGGTGAGGCTGATAGCATGATAGCTATCCACATATAGTGGGTTCTTAGCAGGTTTTAGCACTGGAAAGATGATACTTTCCCACTATTGCGACGGGAATTCACCATCACCCCAGATGCAGCTGAAGATGGCAAGGAGGTGGTGCTGGTAATTAGCTAACAGGTGTTTAGTTATTTGGGAATGGATGTGATCTGGGCCAGGGGATATGTCAGGACAGTCAGAAAGGGCACTGAGGAATTCCCACTCGCTGAAGGCAGCATTATATGGCTCAGAGTGGCATGGAGCAAAAGATAGGTGTTGTCGATCCACCGGCTGTTTGAGGAGATAAAAGGCAGGGTAGTAATTTTCAGACACAGAGGTGCAAGCATAATGCTTGGCAAGATGCTCTGTGATTACATCTGGATCAGCAGATCCAGCTCCATGTGTGGAAATTCCAGGTACACCTGAATGGATCTGACAGCTGTAAAAGCATCGGAGCTCGGCCCAAGCCCGCAAAAGAGAGGTCCGTGTTCCAATGGTGCAGATGTATCGTTCCCAACACTCCTGCTTCCGTCATTTGATGAGTAGGCAGACCTGGTCACAGGATTGTTGGAAGGCAATGAGGTTCTCCAGAGACAGGTGGCACTTATAACATTGGAGGGTCCACCTATGGCCTCTAATGGCTGCAGTAATTTCTGGCGACCACCAAGGCACCGACTTCCACCAGAGGCAACTTGAGGAATGAGGTATTGCCAACAATGGTACTAGTGATGGTGTGGACCACCTCATTGATGTATGCATGAACGGAGATTCAACGGTGGTAGCTGAGGTGAAAGCATCCTAGTAAGCCTTGGGAAAAGCCCATCTGCGCAAGTGTCAAAATGAGTGATGGTGGGGTAGAGACAAGAAGAGTGGAATATGGTCACTACCACACAAGTCATCGTGAGCTCTCCAGTGGATAAACAGGAGAAGGCCAGTACTGCAGACTGAGAGATCAATGGCTGAGTATAAGCCATATGCCACACTGAAATGCGTGGGGACACCTGTATTCAGGACCCAAGGTCGAGTTGAGTTAGTACGTCCTCGACATGTTTACCAAAGCCAGTAACCTTGGTTCCACTTCACAAAGGGTTATGGGCATTAAAATCACGCAGAAGTAGACAAGGTGAGGGAGTTAGGAAATTAGTGTAGCAAATACATGGGGTGGCACTTCACCAACTGGAGGGAGGTAGACGTTATAGATGGTAATTTCCTGTGTTTTCCTCACCCTGACAGCCACAGCTTCTAAAAGTGTTTGAGGGGACACAGGTTCACTACAGACAGAGGTAAGGACATAGGTACAAATTCCACCTGACAGTATGTCACAGTCAGTACGGTTTTTGTAGTACCCCCAATAGCCATGAAGTGCAGGGGTCCACATTGCGGGAAACCAGGGTTCCTGAAGGGCAACGAAAAAGCAAGTGTAACGCTTAAGAGCTGTCGCAACTCAGACAGGTGAGAGAAAAAATCATTGCAGTTCCACTGGAGGATGACACTTCCCGTAGTCAGAGAAGGCATGAAGTGACCAAGGAGGCAGTTTACGCCTCAACATTATCTGCTGCCTCCGGTTGAGTATTGTATCCATTTTCACTGCAGGTGAGGCGTTAGTGAGATCCAGGTCTTTGGGGGATGCTAAATTCTCTACCTCATCCTCAGAATCCGAACTGGTAGGGAGTGGTAGTGTTGGGGCCACCAGAGAGTCCTGTTTCTTAGCAGACTTCTTCGTCTGCTTGCTCTCTTGCTTCTCTTTAGGGGCTTGCTGGGAAGGCTTCTCCGAACTAGCTTCAGGCACGAAGGAAGACTGTGAAACCTTTTGTCCAACAGCTTGTGGCTCCTTCAGCCACTGATGAGTGTTCACTTTTGCGTTAGTGGAGATCTTGGAAGGGAGAGTCCCTAGGGACCACTTCTGTGCGAGAGGGGCCGGAGGAGGCTGAAGCCTCTCTGGCTACGAGGAGAAGTCCGATGTACCCAGCATTTCAAGGGGGGGGGGGGGGGGGGTACTGCTCCCAAAGTAGCCGCTTTGGGAGAGACAAAAAAAAGAATGCCCCCAACATCAAGGGGACAGATGTATTCGGGCGGCTCTGAGGGTCCACTGTATGAGATGTCAGAACCACACTCACATATGAGGGAAATGTCAACATAGCTGCAGCTTTCAAATTTACAAAGGTTGGAACTTTAATAGTGGCAACTATTTATTTACAGCTTGTACAAAATAGATACGTGTTTCAAAGTTTTACTCATCTTCAAAGTAGTTACCAGCATTGTGTATAACCCGTTGCCAGCAGTGCCAGTTGTGTTGACAGCTCGTGTGGCGTGGTCTACTGCATGACGAATTTGTAGCAGTTCTGAAGCAAATGCCGTGAAGTGTTTCCTTCAGTTTAGAAATCAAGTTGAACTTACGAGTCAGAGGAGTGCAGTAGGTGGTATAGCACTTAGTAGCCCCATCAGTCAAACAAATCAGTAACAGCTTGCACTGTATGTGCTTGAGAATTGTCCTGCAAAATGATGGTCAGATCCCACAGAAAGTGTCATCACTTCTGTCTCTAAGCTGGTTGTAGGTTGTGTTCCAAAAATGAACGGCATAGAGAAATAAGTGATGACACTTTCTGCAGGACCTGACTATCATTTTGCAGGACAATGCTCAAGCATGTACAGTGCAAGCTGTTACTGATTTGTTTGAATGATGGGGCTGCTAAGTGCTGTACCACCTACTGCACTCCCCTGACTTAAGCTCTCGTAAGTTCAACTCGATTTCTATACTAAAGAAACCCTTCACGACATTTGCTTCAGAACTGCTACAAATTCATCGGGCAATAGAGCGCGCCGCTCGAACTGTCAACACAACTGGCATTGCTAAGAATATCCTATGACTTCCACATCGCTGACAACACGTTATACACAATGCTGGTGACTACTTTGAAAGTCAGCAAAGCTTTGAAACACGTATCTATTTTGTATGAGCTGTAAATAAATAGTTGCCACTATTAAAGTTCCAACCCTCGTACATTATCATCTTGGTAAGTGAGCTGGTCCAGGGTCTTGTACTCCATAATTTTCTGCTTTCTTTGGAGTACTGTGCAGTCTGGCAAGCAGGGGGAGTGGTGCACCCCACAGTTAACACAAGTGGAAGGATGTGCACATGGAGTATTTGGTTGCAGTGGATGTCCACATTCTCAACATGTGGCTCTGGAATTGCAGCAGGAAGACATGTGCCTGAAGTTCCAGCACTAAAAGCACCTCATAGGGGGAGGGACGTATGGTTTTACGTCACATCAGTATACCATCATCTTGACATTTTCAGGCAATGAATCACCCTCAAAGGCCAAGAAGAAGACACTGGTAGCAACCCTATTGTCTTTGTGTCCCCTAAAGATGCGCTGGATGAAGTGAACACCCTGCCGTTCTAAATTGGCGCGGAGCTTATTGTCAGACTGCAAGAGAAGGTCGTGATGCAAAATAATCCCCTGGACCATGTTGAGGCTTTTATGTGGGATGATGGAAACAGGAATATTACCCAGCTGGTCACAGGCTAACAATGCCCGGGACTGAGCTGGGGATGCTGTCTGAATGAGGCCTGCTCCATTTCTCATTTTTGACAGCGCAGCCACTTCCCCAAACTTGTCCTCCAGGTGATCGACAAAAATTAAGGCTCTGTAGCCAGAAAGGAGTCCTCATCCATTATGCTGCAGACTGAATACCTTGGCAAATAAGGCTCTCTCTTTTCAATAGTTCTATGTTCCTCCCCTGGTGTGGCTATGGAGGGGAACAATTTGGGGTCATAATTCTCAGCATTAAATTCGACTTTCCATTTTTTAGAGACTGTTGTGGCCATTCAGTCCCCAGCAAAAGATGATTTGGTCCACTTCATTGCAGGTCATCCGCCCTGATGCCACCCACTCAGATCAGGGACTCTCCCCACGGGCACCACCGAGCCACAGCAAAGGCCACCTGGCGCCATGGCCGTTGCTGAGAGTCCTGATGCCCCAAGAAGGTGGATATCTACTCCTTGGCATACATGGGGAGTGTGCAGGCCAGGCATCAGCAGTGCGATCCCTGTGTTGTCAGAGGGCCACCATCACAGGGGTACATGACGATCCAATCATGATGGACTGGCAACCGTGCTGGATTTTGGGTTATGAGAAATCCAATATTGTCATGGGGGTGAAGAAGGACAGCAGACTATAACTGGATTGCAGGTGGAGTTGCAGATCCAAGACAATAAGAGGTGCAGAAGGTCTAATCGCACACTGGATATATGGTGCACCAAGTAAAGTGTCCTTCCCCAAATGGCCCACACTTCACCACGTAAGGTGTCCTTCCCCAAATGGCCCACACTTCACCACGTAAGGTGTCCTCCCCCAAATGGCCTGCACTTCAGATAATTTTGAAAGATGTGTACGTAAACTCTAAAAGGAGAACCATAACTGATTAGGTCAAAAAGTGGGAGACTCCTTTTAGTCACCTCTTATGACAAGCAGGAATACCTTGGGCCTATTCTAACCCCAAACCTGCAGGGGAGCAAAGAACTTCTGTACCAACACGTCACTTGGAACAACTACTGCAGGGAGATACCAAATTCACCTGGAACAAGATGCAAGAAAGATCTTTCTTTGTCCTTAAGGAGATGTAACATCATCTCCAGTTCTAGCATTGTTTGATGAGAATGTTGAAACACAGTTTCATAGTGATGCTAGTGGTTTTAGAATAGAGGCATTTCTAGTACAAATTCATGAAGGTACTGAAAAAGTGATAGCTCACACTTAGGCATTAACAAGTTCTTGCCATATTTATTTGGCACACCACTTACTGTTGTGACAGACCACAATTCTCTCTGCTGGCTGAACAGTTGGAAGGATCCGTTGTGTTGACTGGTGAAATGGACACTGTGACTTCAGGAGAACAAGCTCATATTTTACAAGGAACTGAAGTTGATTAGTTGTAACCAATTTTATCAGCCCAATTGTTGGAATCCTGGTGAACTATTTTTGCCTTGACTGTGAACAACAGTTGATGGTCCCATCTAGGTCAGCTGAGTGCTTGTACATGTGGCAAAAGTGTATGTTATTTCTGTGTTCTCGACAGGAAAACTTTGTACTTGTGTTAACATGGACATTTCACCTAAGAAGGAGGCAAAAACAGTTGCTATTCATGAACACACTTCTATGACAGCAAGAGACATTGCCTCAGTTGTTGGTGTGGAAAAATTTAGTGTTTCACAACTTATTAGGGCATATAGTGAAATGCCTCCCTGTTTCCAAAGAGAAAAGGCTGATGTGAATGAAACCGAAAAACCATCCCTACAACTGACAAAATTCTGCTTAGAAAATGTAGAATTCATCCTCACAAGACAAGTAAGGACTTTAAAAGAGATATATTGGCTACCGGGGTCAAAATTGTCTGTTCAACAGTATGGTACTGGCTTCTTGATTGTGGGCAGAAGGCACAAAAGTCAATAAAGAAGCAGTTGCTAACACCTGTCATGAAGAAAAACAAGTTGGCATGAGCCATAATATATAAATCTTGGACCTCTAATGACTGGAAAGGTGTAATTTTAGTGATGAGTAACATTTTATTGTTCAAGGTTAGAGAGCACAGGTTTTCACAGGAAGCTCCCATGAGACAGTTGGATCATCTGTTGAGGCACTGTCACCTAACACAATAGGTAGTGCATCAGGAAGGTTAAAAGTCCATCTCAGGGCAGCTAAATTTGGACAGTGACACTGAGGTGGGTCCTCGCAGTGTAGGAAGTGACTGTGAGTCAGTCAAGAATGGCTGATGCAGAGCCAGCAAAGGACAATTGAGTTCTTGCAAGAGGACCTCCACACATTCGTCTTCTCCTTTACTTGTCAGCAAAGTCAAGGAGTGTCATTCTGTTTCCAGATCCCAAAAAACTTTGTGGTATAACACCAAGAAAAGATCAGACTCTGGTACCTGATCTCCAGACTTTGTTTACGAGTAGCCCGTTTGGCTAGCCTGTCGGCAAGTTCATTTCCTGGGATTCCGACGTGTGCTGGGGTCCATATGAAGACCACTGACTGTCCATGTTGTTTGGGGACATAAATGGACTCTAGGATAGCCATTATCAACAGATGGCGATGATAGCACTGGTCAAAAGCTTGTAAGGTGCTCAAGGAGTTCCCTACAAATGAGGAAGGACTTGCTAGTGCAGGAATGGATATGCTCAAGAGCATGAGATATGGCTACAGGCTATGCAGCAAAAACACTGCAGTCAGTGCTGTCCAGTATGTACTGTGTGAGCATAAGTGAACCCAATGTGACCATCTACCATTGAGCCATCCATGTAGACCATTTCTGAGCCCTGCAACTCACCGAGAATAGAGAAAAATTGGTGGTGAAGGGCCTCAGGATGAACTGAGTCTTTTGGGCCTTGCCATAAGTCCAGATGAAGCTTTGGTCAAGGTATACAAGGGTGTAGGTGAGTGGACTCGGAGCAGAGGTGGTAGAGGGAAAGACTCAAGTTCTGTAAGAATTGACTGGATGCAGACTGCAATTGTAATTCCCAATCTGGTCTACAGTTGTGAGAGATGGAGTGCCATGTTAGAGAAAAGAAGATGGTAATTGGGATATTTAGGCAAGCTGCAAATGTGTGCAGTATAATCTGCAAGCAGTTGTTGCCACCTGATCCACAATGGAGGAACCACAGCTTCCACGAGTAGGCTGTTCGCTGGGCTCATTCAGAAAGCTCCCACTGCAAATCAAACTCCACAGTGGTGTATAGGGGTCAGCATCTGCAATGCTGAGGGCCATGCTGAACCATGCGCCAGGCTCCCGTAGTCCAGATGGGACTATACCAGGGCTTTGTATAGCTGCAACTGTGTGGCAATTTGCACCCCAGTCAGTATGACTCAGGCATCGAAGAATGTTAAGATGCCACAAGCACTTTTGCTTAAGCTGATGAAGATGGTGAAGCCAAGTTAAGGGGGCACTGAAAGCAGTCCTAAAAAGTAATAATAGCCCACTACATTAAGCAGATGGTTATCAAGATAAAGTTGTTGGTGCAGGTGAACTGTACGACGGTCACAGAAGCACAAGTCTTGGTGACTGAAAACTGAAAGCCGTGGGTGAGGGCACATGACTGCACCTTTCATGTGGGTTCCTGCAGTCAACATTCAGCCACACCAATGGTATATGAGCAAAAGGAAATGCAGAAGTTGTCAGCACATAAGAACGATGATATGAGGACCGCACAGCTGCTGCAAGACCATTGATTGCCACTAAAAAGTGTGGGACACTCAGCACAAAGCCCCAAGGGACCCTATTCCCTTGGATATGGGGCAAACTGTGTGAAGCACTACCTTGAACTCTGAAGCTGTGCAGCGATAAAAAGTTTTGCATATAAATCAGGAGCGGGCCCCAGAGACCGCACTTGTGTAATGTAGCAAGGATGTGGTGTCACCAAGTGGTGTCATAGGCTTTTGTCAGGTCAAGAAAGACTGCAATACGATGATGACAGCAGGAAAAGGTTGTTAGGATGGCAGACTCCACGTATACCAAGTCATCAATGGTGGAGCGACCGTGGTGAAACTCGCCCCAAGACTCAAGGAGACAACACAACCACCAGCTTACCATACGTTCGAGCAGCTTGCACAGAATGTTGGCGAGGCTAATAGGACAATAGCTACCCACATCTAGTGGGTTCTTAATGTTTTTTAGCACTGGAACAATGATACTTTCTCGCCATTATGACAGGAATTCACCATCACTCCAGATGCAGTTGAAGACGGCAAGGAGGTGGTAATTTTCAGACACAGAGGTTTGAGCTCAGCAAAATACTCTGTGATTGTGTCTGGGTCAATAGATACAGTTCCATGTGTGGAAATTCCAGGTATACCGGCAGGGGTCTGACATCCGTAAAGGCATCTGAGCTTTGTCCAAATCTGGGAAGGAGAGGCTCATGTAGCAATAGTGGAAACGTACCATTTTCAGCACTCCTGATTCTGTCTTTTGATTACCTGACGGACTTGGGCACGTAGCCATTTGAAGGCAATAAGGTGATCCACTGATGGGTGCCACTTATGACATTATAGGGCCTGCCTACGATCCCTAATGGCCATAGCAATTTCTGGCAACCACCAAGGCATTTTCTTCTGGGGGACAACCTGAGGAACACGGGATTGCTGATTCAACCACAGAAACAATGGTAGTAGTAACATCCTGGACCACCACAACGATGGTACCAAGCAATTGAGATCCCACAGTGGTAGCAGAGCCCTTCTGGACAAGCATTTAGGTGAATGACACCATGAGAGGGACAGGATCAGCGGACAGTGGCCACTACGACACAAGTTGTCGTGAGCTCTCTAGTGGATAGATGGTAGAAGGCCAGGACAGTAAACTGAGAGATCAGTGACCAAGTATGTACCATGCACCACACTGAAGTGAGCGGGGACACCTATATTTAGGAGGCAAAGGTTGAGATGAGTGAGTAGATTCTCGACATCTTTACCGTGGCCAAGAATTTTCGATCCACACACAAAGTGTTATGGGTGTTCAAATCACCCAGAAGTAGAAAAGGTGGGGGGTGTTGAGAAATTAGGGCAGCCAATACACGGTGCAGGACTTCACAATCTGTTGGAAGATAGATGGTGTAGACAGTAAATTCCTGCATTGTCCTCACACTGACAGCCACAGCTTCTAATGGTGTTATAAATGGCCAGGTTTGATATATACAGAGGTAAGGACATATGTACATACTTCACCTGACATCCTGTTACAGTCAGTACAATTTTTGTAACACCCTCAACAGCTTTGAAGGGCAGGGGGCCGCACTCCTGGAAACCAGACTTCCTGAAGAGCAATGCAAGAAGCAGGTATATTGCTTAAGAGCTATCGTAACTCAGCCAGGTGGGGAGAAAAACCACCACAACTCCACTGGAGGATGAAGCCACCAGTAGTCTGGGAAGGCATGAAGGGACCAAGGAGGCAGTTTATGCCTAAGAATCATCTGCAGCCACCGGCTGAGTGCTTGTATCTAATACCCTCGCAGCTGAGGCCTCGGAGAGATCTAGGTCCTCAGGGAATGCTAAAATCTCGAGCTCATTCTCATTCTTGGAAGCATTATTGGTAGGGAGTGGTGGTGTGGGGGTTACTGGAGTATCTTGTTTCTTAACAGACTTCTTCTTTACTTGTTTGAGCTTGCTGGGAGGGCCTCTCTCAAGAAGCTTCAGGTACAGAGGAAGACTTAGAACAAGACTTTGAAGTCCTTCGACCAGCAGCTTGTGGATCCTTCAGCCCACTTTGCATGGGGTGAGACTTTGGGAAGCAGAGTCCCAAGGGAACCATTCCATGTGAGAGGAGCCAGAGGAGGCTGTTGCTTCTCCAGCTTGGAGGAGGGGACTGACGTCGCCGGCATTTACGGGAGGGGTTTTGCTCCCAAAGTAGTGCTTTGGGTACAAAAAATGAAGAAGTGCCCCCAACCACCAAGGGGAGGGGAATGTAGCTGGGCAGTCCTGAGGGGCCACTGTAGAAGGCTTCGACAAGGTCACCACTGTCGCCAGTGAGTGACATTGTTGTAGTGTAAGTGTAAGATGAGAGCAATCGAACAGGGTTCAACCAGTCATACTTCTTTTTATCCTCTTGATAAGTCATCCTGTCTGAGCTGTGGTAAAAATTGCTGTTTTGAAGAGCTCGCCGCAGTGCATAGTGTGAAGCAGTCGCCTTCCGTTTCTGGTGGTGGCGCCGCTGTGGCAATCGCAGCTTTGGTGTCTCCCTCTGGTGGGAAAAGGGGAAAGGTTGCCAGTTCACGTGCATATAAGGGGTGCTATGAGCTCGCCAGTGGGTCAGTCTCTCGTCCCCAGCTTGCTAGTCGGTCTCTCGTCTGCATTTGTTAGGCAGTTAGTGTCTGTCTGTCATTCAGAGTGCTAGTATGTCTGTCGTTCGGATCAACCTTTAAAGCCAGCAAAATGAGAGTCTTCCCATTCCGCCAGTAAGAGAACTCAGCGAGTGGACGCCCAGTCGGGGCTTAGTTCCTGCATCTGAGTCTGCGCGTTAGGACACCAGTCTGCTCGAGTTTGCTCAGGCAATGGTTATTGGCATTTGGATCGATCGGTTGGTCGGTCGTGCACTGAGACACAAGATGAATTGTCCGTCTTGAGCATCGGCGCATGTGAGGTCGCCACGTGAGTCCAGTGGATCGCAGCATGTAGCGAGGGGTAGTGACTTTGTGGTCGACATGAGAGCAACAGGAGTCAACCCACGACATCAGTCTGGCCGGTGCGAGCTGCAATGCCATGAGACGGGAGATCGGCGCGCCTTCCTGCGTCCATTGAAGAGGCTGGCAGCAGACGGTTCGGGAGAGTGATTTAGGGGTGCTGTGCCAGGTCTTCTCGAGAAATCGCAGTTTATTAGAAGTTAAGTGATTGGTGATATGTTGTTTGATTTACTCTTGTTAAATTCTACTTGTTTTCTTGGTGAGGTCACCAGCTGTTTCGCTTTGGGGTCATCCCACAATTCTTCTCTGTTTGCCCACCCGCGGGAAGGTGGTTGTTTATAAATTGGGTGGTCCGTTATTCCCTTGTGGAGTAGGGACGGGTTAGAGCAACCTGTGGTTCAGGTTGTTCGGTAATCTCCCTATCAATGTACCGTACCTTAGTAGCTGAATCTGTCATGTTTGTTGGCTTTGGTGTGTTAACGAATTTATTGCTTGGAATGTAATGGCCTGATACCTGAAATATGTTTTGATCTTTGGAAACTTTGATATTATTGCCTATGATCTTGAGAAGCGGTATCTGTGTACTGTAGAGCATCTTAACTATTGTTTGGCCAACCTTGTAGAATTTTATATAAGATTGCATTTCATGGGCTTTTATTTAAATGATCATTTTAGTATATAAAGTTGCCACCCTTTCACCGTAAGACTTTTCTTAGAAGTTAAAATCAAGTTGCACCTTCGGTGGCAAGGTTAATATTTTAATTGTTAGTGTTTTGCACCATTTCCATCCCTCCTACGGGGGTGCATAGTGTGTGTGATTGTGTAAATTGTTAAAACTTTTAGTTTAAAGTTATCTGCTGTGTTGCAGATTTGCACCAGTGTAGTCTTTCAGAGGCTGTTGTGAGCAGTCGTAACTATGGCCGTGTCAAAAGGGAGCAGCAAGGTTCTCTGCCCAAAAGCTTATACAATCAAAACTTGTTTCTTTCTGCCTCTGAATTTTTTGTAACTTTGATATTTAGAGGGTGCTTTCTGATTATAATTTTAAATCTGTTTCTTTTTAAAAAAATGCTTTTAGGCACTATTAAAGTGAATAAAATTCCCATTTGTTAAAATGAATTTGGTTATGATTTCATCAGTTACTCCCTGGCAACTACTTCCATGCTTACATAGTGTGATTAAATGTGTTAATGTTCTTGATGAATTACTAGTAAATAAAATAAATTCTTACAAATATTCTTTGAAAATAAATCACAGTTCACTGTCCAGGGCTTGTACTCTGTAATTTTCCCCTCCTTTTGGAGGACCACGCAGTCCACCTAGCAGGGAGTGTAGCACTCTCCACAGCTGACACAGGTAGGAGGAGGGGCACATGGAGTGTTCGGATGCAGTAGATGTCAGCAGTCTCCACATGCAGTGCTGGAAGTGCACTGGGAAGATATGTGACTGAATTTCCAGCACTTAAAGCACTGCATAGGGTATACCATCACCCTCACCTTTTCAGGTAATGAATCACCCTCAAAGGCTAAAATGAAGGCACCAGCAGTGATGCTGTTATCTTTAGGTCCCTTATGTCCCCTATGGACAAGCTCGTCAAAGTGAACACCCAATCATTCAAAATTGGCGTGTAGCTCATTAGCGGACCACAATAGGAGATCTCGATGAAAAATAATCCCCTGGACCATGTTTAGGCTTTTATGGTAACTGACCAAAACAGGAATTTCACACAGCTTGTCACGTGTGAGCAACACCCATGACAGGGCTGGGGATGCAGTATGAATCAAGACTGATCCATTCCATATTTTGGGCATTGTCGCCACTTCCCCAAACTTATCTTCAAGGTGTTTCAAAAATTAGGAAGGATTCCCATCAGTTCTGCTGCCAACTAAATATTAAGGCGAATATGGTTCTCTTTTGTCTATAGCCCTATGTTCCTCCCAATAGCGTAGCGAGTGAGGGGAACGATTTGGGGTTGTACTTATCTGCATTAAAGCCTACCTTGCCTTTCTTAGAGACTGGTGGGGCCATTCAGTTACCAGCAAAAGATGACATGTTCTACTTCACTGTGAGTCATCTGCCCTGATGCCACCCACTCCAACCAGGGGCTTTTCCCCATGGGCTCTACTCAGTCTCAGCAAAGGCCACCTGGCAGGATGGGCATTGTCAGAAGTCCTGATGCCCCAGACAGATGGGCATCTACTCCTTGGCATACATGGGGAGTTTGCAGCTCAGGCATCAGCAGTGTGATTCCTGTGTTGTCAGGGGACTACAACCAAGTGAATACATGATGGTCCTCCACAACCAACTGGCTACCATGGTGGATATAGAGTGCCAAAAGAGCCATCGTAATTATGGGTGCAGAAGACGACAGTGGACAGTGAAAGTAGATGACACATCTTGTAACGTGTCCTTCCCCAAATACCTCGATTACGGGTGAAGTTGCAGAGCTATGACAATAACAAGTGCAGAAGGTCTCAGCACATGATGGATATATGATGCACCACATAAGGCGTCCTTTCCCAAAAGGCTCACACTTCTGTAGAATTTGTAAAGGTGGAAGTCAAAACCTAAAAGGGGACCATAAATGATTAGGCTGAAAAGTAGGAGACTCCTTTTAGTCACCTCTTATGACAGGCAGGAATACCTCATGTATATTCTAGCCCCCGAACACACAGAGAGGAAAAGCAGAAGCAGAGACAAGGATGCTGACTGCCTTTCAAGGAATCCTTTAGCAGAACACAGCAATGTGGATGAAATATCAGTCACTGTTGTGCATTAAATAATATTCTGTTGAACACAGGGAAGTTCCAGCACTATTGACAATCACAAAAGCTTTGGAGGAGGAATCAACCAAAGCAGAATTCCAATCAATTAATGGAATACTGTATGAAAGGATTTACAGTCAAATGGGGTGGGAATGGTTATCATCCCAGCTCATCTACAGCCAGCTATCCTGAGGCTTTTCTACGATGATCCAACCTGTGGGCTCTTGGGATTTCTGAAGATCTGACATAATGAGGCACAGGTATCATCAGCTAGGTGTCTACCAGTCCATTGGACACTATGTGAACCACTACATGGAATGCCAACAATGGAAGCACATGCCACAATTATCTTAATGTGAAGCTCACAAAATAGCAAAGTTCTCTGTAGAAGACGACATTCTGAAGCACAGAGCATGCCTTGTGATGATCTCTCATCTTGGAAAAGTTTTCCAGTTGAGATTAGTATCAGAGGTAATTTCATGTTGTGGCATCATTGGCAGGATGACAGCTGCCTACCATCCGTAGAAGAATGACCTTACAGAACACTTTAATAAGATGCTGGCAGATGTATTCTAGATGCATTTTATTGGAAAACAGAAAGATTGGGCTACAATACTGCCCGATGTGACATCTGAAGCCAGCAAAACAAAGCAAGACGCTACAGGCTTCACACTGTTCTTTCTGCTTAATGGTTGTGAGAACAGAACAACAATGGATACACTGTTCCCATTTTGATCGGAGAATAGTCAGGATAATTATGTGAAACACTTATCAACCACGACTGGAGAAGCAGAACAGCTGGCTCACATACAGACCCTGGATGCTCAGGAAAAGGACCAAGAGCACTATAGTGCCAAACCGTGAGATACAGCCCAGGAGACTTGGTTTGGATTTTTATGACTGTGCAGAAAGTAGGACTATCGGAAAAGTTACTAACACATTACTTTGGGGCCTATTATATCCTTTGATGGATGTCATAAACAAAATTGAGAATTATGACCCTCCATCAAGGAGACAGAAGTGCAAAGACGTTGTACTTGTGTGCCGTATGAATCCCTACTACAGTCCTGAGGTGCACATTGATGATGGGGGCTTCTTGTTCAAGGAAACTGAAGACCTGCTCAATGATCGTGGAGCTTTGACGCAATGGGCTACCTTTGAGGCTCATCATACTGAAGAAGATGTAAGAACATGACCAGAATGCGAGACGCCACAAGTGCCGCCATACAGAGGACTACTGACATGATATAGATCCGGGGCGATATAGTCAACTCCACTGAGAATTTCTGGAACAGCTGGTTATTGTTTCTCCGGGAGAGGGAGCAGTGCCAGGAGTTATGGCACATACAGGGTGGCGTAGAGATTTGTGTCATTGGCTGGTGTACTATAGGTCATCTGTTCAAACCTGACCACCTTCACTTACTTGATATACAGTATTTATCATTTCTGGAATGTTCTTCAAATATCTTAAGTTTGTAATGTTTCTGTATTCTGGTATATTCAATGTCTGTATAAACCATTCAGCCTTTGTGTGGGTCTATTTGTAAAATTATCATCTTGGCTTGTTTTCACTTCTCCGGCTCACACCAGTCAGGTTCCGGTTGTTGCGGCATACTGCTCTACAAAGAAAATTTAGTAGGTCACCGGAAGTAGACACAATAGCAAGGCAAGATATTTTGTTATTTTTAATCATTTAGTTGAAACGAATGACGATATTAATGTTTTTTTATGAAATACAGTGTAATAAGTACAACTGTATAGTGTTCCTCACATTTCTATTCAAATTATGATGTTTATTATGGAGCAAATAATACACTACTGGCCATTAAAATTGCTACACCAAGAAGAAATGAAGATGATGAATGGGTATGTATTGGACAAATACAGGGTGTTTCAAAAATGACCGGTATATTTGAAACGGCAATAAAAACTAAACGAGCAGCGATAGAAATACACCGTTTATTGCAATATGCTTGGGACAACAGTACATTTTCAGGCAGACAAACTTTCGAAATTACAGTAGTTACAATTTTCAACAACAGATGGCGCTGAGGTCTGGGAAACTCCATAGTACGATATTTTCCACATATCCACCATGCGTAGCAATAATATGGCGTAGTCTCTGAATGAAATTACCCGAAACCTTTGACAACGTGTCTGGCGGAATGGCTTCACATGCAGATGAGATGTACTGCTTCAGCTGTTCAATTGTTTCTGGATTCTGGCGGTACACCTGGTCTTTCAAGTGTCCCCACAGAAAGAAGTCACAGGGGTTCATGTCTGGCGAATAGGGAGGCCAATCCACGCCGCCTCCTGTATGTTTCGGATAGCCCAAAGCAATCACACGATCATCGAAATATTCATTCAGGAAATTAAAGAGGTCGGCCGTGCGATGCGGCCGGGCACCATCTTGCATAAACCACGAGGTGTTCGCAGTGTCGTCTAAGGCAGTTTGTACTGCCACAAATTCACGAAGAATGTCCAGATAGCGTGATGCAGTAATCGTTTCGGATCTGAAAAATGGGCCAATGATTCCTTTGGAAGAAATGGCGGCCCAGACCAGTACTTTTTGAGGATGCAGGGATGATGGGACTGCAACATGGGGCTTTTCGGTTCCCCATATGCGCCAGTTCTGTTTATTGACGAAGCCATCCAGGTAAAAATAAGCTTCGTCAGTAAACCAAATGCTGCCCACATGCATATCGCCGTCATCAATCCTGTGCACTATATCGTTAGCGAATGTCTCTCGTGCAGCAATGGTAGCGGCGCTGAGGGGTTGCCGCGTTTGAATTTTGTATGGATAGAGGTGTAAACTCTGGCGCATGAGACGATACGTGGACGTTGGCATCATTTGGACCGCAGCTGCAACACGGCGAACGGAAACCTGAGGCTGCTGTTGGATCACCTGCTGCACTAGCTGCGTGTTGCCCTCTGTGGTTGCCGTACGCGGTCGCCCTACCTTTCCAGCATGTTCATCCGTCACGTTCCCAGTCCGTTGAAATTTTTCAAACAGATCCTTTATTGTATCGCTTTTCGGTCCTTTGGTTACATTAAACCTCCGTTGAAAACTTCGTCTTGTTGCAACAACACTGTGTTCTAGGCGGTGGAATTCCAACACCAGAAAAATCCTCTGTTCTAAGGAATAAACCATGTTGTCTACAGCACACTTGCACGTTGTGAACAGCACACGCTTACAGCAGAAAGACAACGTACAGAATGGCGCACCCACAGACTGCGTTGTCTTCTATATCTTTCACATCACTTGCAGCGCCATCTGTTGTTGAAAATTGTTAACTACTGTAATTTCGAAAGTTTGTCCGCCTGAAAATGTACTGTTGTCCCAAGCATATTGCAACAAACGGTGTATTTCTATCGCTGCTCGTTTAGTTTTTATTGCCGTTTCAAATATACCGGTCATTTTTGAAACACCCTGTATATTATACTAGAGCTGACATGTGATTACATTTTCACACAATTTGGGTGCATAGATCCTGAGAAATCAGTACCCAGAACAACCACCTCTGGCAGTAATAACAGCCTTGATACACCTGGGCATTGAGTCAAACAGAGCTTGGATGGCGTGTACAGGTACAGCTGCCCTTGCAGCTTCAACACGATACTACAGTTCATCAAGAGTGGTGACTGGTGTATTGTGACGAGCCAGTTGCTCGGCCACCATTGACCAGACGTTTTCAATTGGTGAGAGATCTAGAGAATGTGCTGGCCAGGGCAGCAGTCGAATATTTTCTGTATCCAGAAAGGCCCGTACAGGACCTGCGACATGCGGTCGTGAATTATCCTGCTGAAATGTAGGGTTTCGCAGGGATCGAATGAAGGGTAGAGCCATGGGTCATAAAACATCTGAAATGTAACGTCCCCTGTTCAAAGTGCCATCAATGCGAACAAGAGGTGACCGAGATGTGTAACCAGTTGCACCCCATACCATCACGCCGGGTGATACGCCTATATGGCGATGACAAATACACACTTAGAATGTGCGTTCATCGCGATTGTCGTCAAACACAGATGGGACCATCATGATGCTGTAAACAGAACCTGGATTGATCTGAAAAAATGACATTTTGCCATTCGTGCACCCAGGTTCGTTGTTGAGTACACCATAGCAGGCGCTCCTGTCTGTGATGCTGCGTCAAGGGTAACCGCAGCCATGGTCTCCAAGCTGATAGTCCATGCTGCTGCAAACGTCATCTAACTGTTCGTGCAGACGGTTGTTGTCTTGCAAACATCCCCATCTGTTGAGACATGGCTGCACGATCCGTTACAGTCATGCGGATAAGATGCCTGTTATCTCGACTGCTAGTGATACAAGGCCGTTGGGATCCAGCACGGCGTTCCGTATAATCCTCCTGAACCCACCGATTCCATATTCTGCTAACAGTCATTGGATCTCAACCAATGCGAGCAGCAATGTCGTGATACGATAAACCGCAATTGCGATAGGCTAGAATCTGACCTTTATCAAAGTTGGAAACGTGACTGTACGCATTTCTCCTCTTACACAAGGCATCACAACATTTCACCAGGCAACACCGGTCAACTGCTGTTTGTGGATGAGAAATCTGTTGGAAACTTTCCTCATGTCAGCACGTTGTAGGTGTTGCCACCGGAGCCAACCTTTTGTGAATGCTCTGAAAGGCTAATCATTTACATACCACAGCATCTTCTCCCTGTCAGTTAAATTTTGCGTCTGTAGCACGTCATCTTCGTGGTGTAGCAATTTTAATGGCCAGTAGTGTAGATAGCCGATAGTGGTTAAGTGTTGCACTTCACTGATGACTCTGCATTTGGTTTTGGACTTAATTGTGGCTCTGACATGACATATTTCAATAACTGGAACTCAACATTGCTTGAATTGAGGCTTCAAACACTGCATCTTTTTTTTTTTGCCTATACCAAAGGTCAATATCAAGTCTTTAATGCTGATGTTACAATAGTTCAAAAATGTCATTATCAACATTGAAACATCAAGGCTTAAACCCAGAACAAATATTTTGTAAATAATGCTGATCACTGAACATTTCTAATTGTCATTGCTGATATCTTAGAATTAAGTGAAATAATTATTCAATAAATTTCAGGGACTAAATAAAAATTACACCAAACAGAAAATAGCCTGATTATTCTCTTTAGCATATATTTAGCTATTCTGTGTCTGTAATTAAAACAATTTCACACTTGTGTATACAATAGTAAAAGTAATTTCACACTTACCAGAATGAAATATCGTGGCTGACTGTCCTTTCTTGACAACTTTAAGAGTTCACCCTCCTTCAGAAATATTCTGCCTGGCTTGATTATTTCATAATTATTCAGTTGAGCTTGGAGCTGAAGTAATTTACTTAAATGATCCTGGGCAACATAAAAAAAATAACTTTACAAATAAGAAATACATGTTTGACAAGAAAGCATATTATACACTGAACTTAACAACAGTAGCCGAACAGCACTCTTTAATCGTAAATTGGCACTTGGATGCTATTACAACCTTTTTACCAACACAGAATGAGACAGAGCGCCATATGCTCTATGGAAGAGCTTAAATACTCTAAAGTTGAAAGCCAACTGCCTGCCAAAATATTTTCAAAAATCTCACAAACATTCCAACTATTCTTCACAAAGTTACATCAATTGATTTGGATTCAACGAAAAGGAGTATAGGAGAAGACACATCTGCAACAAAGTACAATTGGGCATGTCATTTCCAACAACATACAAGGACCACCAAAACACGCTGAAGCTGATTCACAGAACTAGCAGTACATTGAATGGAACAGATATTCAGGTATTATTAAATGCTATTAACTGTTGCAGCTGATGACAGACAGAGTGCAATCATACTGACATGTCATTTATGTATAATATTCTTCCTGCAGCAAACAATAAAGCAATCCGTGTAGCTGAACACTGGAAATGTAAGATTTAATGATAATTCTGGGTACTAAACAAGCATGTTAAAATTAAAAAGCATGTATCAGATAAAGTGTGAATAGCATTATGAATACCTATTGGGATACTTTGAATCCAGATATTATGTGATAATCTGCAGACTGTCATTCTGCAATAACGTAAAACTGCAGTGAAGCAGCAAATATTTCTTACAGTTAAACTGAAAATTTTAAAATAATGTTGTGGCAATCTGCATTTCCTCAACAAAATCTCTAACTTTTTTGTAACTATGACATGTCATGCTCACAGATGTTTAAATATTTTACAATGCAGTGATGTTGCTCCACTTATGTGGCCATTGAGAGCTATTTCATGTACCCACAATGACATTTCACCCTCTTTTTAAACAGAGAACTTCATATTAAAAAAAGTTCTAAATGTATTACCACTGAGGAGACAATTTTCTAATTGAAACACGCAGTTATTAAAATCACATTATAATTACCCAGTTTTGTCTATCATAAAATTTCTTTACATTATTACATATATGATACAGACAATTCAACTGTATATGAGCATGTCTTGGGATTGTTAATAGAGAGAGAATTTGTATCTCCAGCAAAATTCTTGTCTGGAAAATAGTGTACCTAGACGGAGATGACATTTCAGAGTGCTGGTAAAATACAGTCTCTTTTTCCAATAATTTATTTATTCTACATGGGTTTAAATTTTCATGAAATTCTATTCTAGTGATACAGAGTGCCATACCCACTTAATACAGAGATAATATCACATCAGAAAAAAAAACTCAAGTTGTCATGAGATCTCCAGGGTTTAAATGCCTAACTTGGTAGGACATTTATAAATGGTCATTTGCCTGGGAATTTGCCCAAAGCAGTTTTAAATGGCCAAAAATCTGGGTATTTATAAAAAAAAGTACCTTTTAAAGTTTTTACTGCTAGAATGTACAATTTACCAATTAAAATAAGGGATGGTATGATATTCCTGATATTAAAAACTGTTTTCACTTAATCCTATGTATGTCATTCATTTATTACTAAGAACAAAAGGAAAGAAGAGAGAAGCATTTTTTTTTTTCCTTTTTAAACTAGAATTACAACTTGCTGTACCAAGGAATGGCGCATGTTGCTCACAGCTGCTTATCATTTATAATATTACCAGATCTACTCTCCACTCTTGGTTTCTCTCTGTCGCAGCCACACACACACACACACACACACACACACACACACACACACACATTAAACAACTGTGTAGTGATAAGCTGGTATAAAAAAACATTGTCCTTAAGTCATCGCTTTGTAATATAATGCATTTTATAGCCCATGTTAAATCTCTGAATATTATTGAAGAATGATCATTGATAACAAAATTATTACTCAATGTACTAAACAATTGACACGTGTTTCTTGATGATAAATTTATTCTTAAATGTTAAACTGCTTTCAGTGGGGGAGGGGGGAGAGCAACATACGAGACAGATTATAGTTTTCTGTTCTGATCCTTTCTTTTATCTACCTTTTCATGAGTGCACTGCTGTGATGATAAAATAATGACATTAGCACGAGTTTAATAACAAAAGAATGAATGCACACCTTGCAGCTTATCTTCCTGATCCAGCAGTACAAGGTAGTAACCTGAAGCATTTTGAGGTGTTTGATGCAACAAGCTTTGTTTGTGGCACAGCAAAGAACACTGGACTAAATGTTATTCAGGATAGAGAGAATTTCTTATAGGGACAAACAAGGAATAGGATCCAGACAAAGTATGTGGGAAGGAGTGAGTCCTCTCCCTCAGGAAGATAAAAATCATCATGTAAATCCTTCATTGTGGTGGTGAGGTTTACAAGGAACTTGTGAATTTGCAGAAGCTGCCATAGAAATTCTGGGCACATCAGTTAAATCTGCAGTGACAGAGCATTCCTTCAGCACTTGCAAAGACAAAATGGAAAGGAACCCAATGGTCAACAAGGAATAAGATTCAGGAGAATCTGGGGCAGAGTCAGAACTTGATGATTCTTCTTCATCTTATGAAGATCAAGAAACTGACAACAATTTTTTAATTTTTTTTGCTGTAGTATAATATAAGTAAACATACTACCTACAGGCTAGCTGCTTAATTTAAGCTATACTTTATTTCAAAAATACTTTTAAACTTGAGTGTTGCTTTCTTCTTTTGTTATGCCCTACCCCAAGAACTGACCCCATTAAAGATCTAAAAAGTTATATTTACAGTCCAATTTGTTTTCCCTAAGAACTTTGCCCTAACTTTCAAGTATCTTTTTCAACTTGGTTAGCAAACCACTAAAAAAGCAGTGTCACAAAACACCTTTTCCAATACAAAATATTAGAACAAAATTTTTTATAAGCGCCACTTGCCAATTCATCTTTAAAATGCATAATTGTCTGGGCATTTTGGGCATTTGCCCACGCATTTATCCTTGGCATTTGTTCCAACTTATAAATTCCCAGGCATTTTACACCACTAACTGTGACTGTATATTAATAAAAAATAAATAGCGATAATTGCAGCCAGCCATATATAAATTTTTCTTCTTGTTTCCATACACGCACATAAATGATCTGTCAGTTTGGGTGTGCACTGATCAGAATGATTATTCACAGCACAGCTATCTAGACGAAATGTACATTACAGATTTACTTTTGTTTATTGACTGGAGTCCTTACACTACCAATTTTCAGGGACTCAGCCCTCTTTTCAGGTGTATCTGTAAGTAAAATAAATAATTCCTCCAAACTGCAGGACCATACACATGCAAACAAAACTGGAGAAAAAACATAACTGGGGATTAGAAAAATGCACACCATCATGCATACCTATAAATAGAAGGTTGATGCATTTATGTCAAAGCTAACTTGTGAGGTAACAAATCAGCTGTACAGGACTCGTCAGACTGAATACGTAAATGTACGCACGCAACATGCACATTTCAACTGCAACTGACATAAGTCTTCCACAGTCTGAAAATGCTAGCGATAGGGCATAGAGTCTAAAGCAATCAAATAAAGCCAGATGGGAGGCAGAAGGCTGAAAATAGCAGGCTAAAAACTATGTAACATGTAGCTAGCTTACAAAATGACCAACCAAACAAATGTTTATGATGTGCTGTCATTGGAAGGCAGCACACAGATAACATGTAAGTGAAACAAGGAAACTGCTTTTCCAAGTATCATTAGCAGAGAAATTGAAACACCTGCAACACTATGCTAGCACACTGCACCTAACACTTATGAAATACTTTTACAGAGCGCCGATGTGTCCCATCTGTCAATGGAATGAGAATTGAGCAGTGGCACTATGGGTCACAGCCTCATAGACACAGCGTAAGAAGCACACATTACAGACTGAAGTGTAACCAGGGTTAGTGTTGGAGACACAATGAAAATTGGTAGTTAGAACTGGCTATAGGTAAACAGCCAAAAGTAATAATGGCACATGTACAAGAGATGTTCACCCTTACAGAAAAATAATGGATTGTGATCACAGTTAATGGAACATATAGTAAACCTGACCTAAAAACAATAGAACCACAGAACACACACACTCGCAGCTTAATACTAATGACAAACAATCACTCAATATGGAACACATGCAGAATATAAATTGGTATGCGCTGAAGTTAGCATTACTACATAAATTACAGTAAGGAGCTATCGTCACGAATAAAACACTAGGCCAGCTAATTAAAAAGCATATATATATAAAAAAAAACAAGAAGCATAATGAACAACAATGTCACAATTTAGAACCAGTGGCAAAGAGGCCCAAACATAACAGAAATGCCAAATTGTGACGCATCTCACGAGGTAAAAGTTGAAATTATTTTCCAAGAGGAAAAGGAGACCAATATACAATAAATGGGCAATATAGCAATAAAACACATTAAAAACTCTAGGTCCAGTCACTGTTGTATGTTTTTGGTATAGTGCCAGCAGCCCAAGTTAGATAGTCAGTAATGGGCTACTGAAAGCATTGCACAAAATTATTCAATATTTTTTATGCGTAAGCTCTATTTGTTTGTTAACAGAAGTGTCAGGATTACTAGTTTTGCATTTAAAAAACCTTGATCTTTGCTAGTATAATCAGTGCAATAGCCTTAGGATAAATACAGAGCTTATGCTTGAGAATATACTGAATAATTTTGTACAGTGCTTTCAATAGCCCATTACTGTCTGTAGCTAACTGGCTGTTGGTGTTATACCATAGTGCTGCCCCAGTCCCTGGGACCTAGTGTTTATATGTTTTATTGCTATAACTGTATATACTTTTTTAATCAGTTGGCCTAGTGTTTTATTTGTGATGATAGCTCCTTTACTGTAACTTATGTAGTAATGCTAACTTCAGCACATACCAATTTATATTCTATATGCGTGTTTGGTATTGAGCGAATGTGTGTCAATAGTATTAAGCTATGAGGGTGTGTGTGCTGTGGTTCTATTATTTTTAATCCACATTTACTACATGTTCTGTTTTAACTATGGTCTTCATGGACTATTTTTCTTTAAGGGCGAACATCTCTCGTACATGTGACAATATTACTTTGAGCTGTTATCTACAGCCAGTTCCAATTTCTAATTTTTGTTGTGCCTCTAACACTAATCCTAGTTACATTTCAGTTTGTAATGTGAGCTGCTTATGCTGTGTTTACAAGGGTGCAACCCGTAGCGCCACTGCTCAGTTCTGTTTCCACTGACACATGGAACACATTGGCGCTCTGTAAAAGTCTTTCATAAGTATTAGCTGCAGTGCACTAACACAGTGTTGCAGGTTATTTTGGTTTCTCAGTTAATGATACTTGGAACTGCAGTTTCATTGTTCCACTTACATGCTATCTAAGTGCTGCCTGGCAATGACAGCAATTCATAAACATTTGAGAGGTTGGTCACTTCGTTAAGTGCAGCTACGTGTTACATAGTTCTGCCTTCTACACAGTGTCAAATGTTGATTTATTTGGTTTATTTAGACGCCATGCACCATTGCTGGCACATTCACGATATGGATGACTTACATCAATTGCAGTTGAAATGTGCTTGTTATGTGGACACATTTGGGCATTCAATCTGATGAGCCTTTTAAGTTAACTTTGACATGGACACCTTGACCCATAATTTATACTCTTAGGTATATTCAATAATGTGGGTTTATGTGACCCCAATTATCCTTTTTCTCTCATACTGTTTACATGCTTATGGTCTTGCACTTTGGCGATATTATTTATTTTAACTTACAGGTATACTTGAAGACAAGATTGATTCCTTGAAACCTGATAGACCACATACCGAACACTTGGGCAATCTTTTCCTGAATACTGCTCAAGTATTCAGGATCTGCAATCCCCAACAGGTTGGATTAAAGAAAGTCATTGAAGTAATTCAAAACTCACTCTCATAGAGCCACTACTGTTTGGTTTGATTAGTACAAGAGTGATACAGAATTACTCCATGAGGATAGATGGGGATCCTATGAGAAAAAAAGACTATTTTTTCACAGAATGATGTTGAGGAAATTAGAGAACCCGCATTTGCAACACACAGCAGAATGATTATACTGTCTCTAACATTCCTCTAGTGCTCGGACTGTAATAACAAAATAATGGATATTGGGACTCATACAGAAGCATTCAGGCCATCATTTTTCTCTTGCGCAATCTTTGAGTGGAAAAGAAAGGGAATTACTTTGAAAACAGCACAAGTACCCTCCACAATGCCCAGTGCAATGTCTCTGAGAGTATGTATATAGCTGTAGATGATTTTGTTTCTACACTCTACTGTGTAATGTTCAGTATTACTTCACGAAGAGAAAAAGCCTATTTTGCTTGCCTACACACGTCAAACAGACACACGACTAATATGTGGGGCAGGATTTACACATTTGAGCTTCAGAAGTGGTGTGTAATATGTCCAGACACTCGTGCACAAGCCAGAGACAAACTAAGTAGTAAAGCAAAATCAGAAACACTGAATTTGGTTTTCAAATGTTCCTTTACATATGGAAATCGAGGGTTACTGCCTCAATTTAATTGTCACATCACTGCAAAGATGAGTGATATAGATACTAGTGGCACTAGTGTTAAGCTTCAGGGCTCAATGGCATCCCTATGAGAATCTTGCCAAGTACTGTGGTTGAGCTAGCCACTCTTTGAAGTATAATCTACCATTGATCCCTAGAACAAAAAACAGTGCTCAGTAATTGGAAGAAAGCACAGGTCACGACTGTCTACAAGAAGGGCAACAGAAGCGATCCACAAAACTACCATCCAATGACATAGATATGTTTTAGAATCTTTGGACATTTTCTGATATCAAACGTAAAAAGGTATCTCTAACAGAATGACATCCTCCAAGTCAATCAGCATGGATTCAAAAAACAATTATCATGTGGAACCCAATTCACACTTTTCTTACACAATATCCTGAAAGCCATGGATCAAGGCGTTCAGGCAGGCGCAGTATTTTCTGATTTACAAAAAGCATTTGATTCAGTACCACACTTACATTTATTATGAAAAGTACAATCATATATGATATCAAGCAAAATTTGAACTGGACTGAGGATTTATTGGTAGGGAGAGTGCACCACATTAACTTGAATGGAAAGTCATTGACACATGAAGAAATAACAGAGTGCCCCACAAGTGTGTTGGGAACCTTGCTGTTAATGGTGTATATTAAAGACCTTGCAAATAATATTAGTAATCATTTCACAGATAATGAAATGGAAAATTTTCAACTAGTTTTGAAAAACTTGGATTCTTTGTTGTGCTATCTGCCATATAGGGGAAAGCAAATTATTGCGTATGGGGATTTCAATGTAGATTTTCTAGAACGGTCCGATAGGAAGCTTGACCTTGAAGTATTACCTGGTTCTTTCAATTTGACAACCGTTGCTGATTTTCCTACTCAGGTGGTACAGGAAAGCAGCACACTGATAGATAATGTTTTCATAGACCAAGACAAATTTAACCAAATAAAAACTTTTTCTGTTGAGAATGGTCGGTCTGATCATGAAGTACAGCTAGTTACTGTATATGATATAGCTCCATACAGTAATGAAAGGAGTCCTCCAAAATAGTGCAGTCAATTAATGATTTAACAATTGAAAATTTTAGGGAATGCTTGCAACAGTTGGACTGGGATGGGATGTACAGGGAACCTGATGCTAATTTAAAAATTTAACCTATTTCATGATGCCTTTGTGAGTGTACCTGAAAACAGTTTCCCTAAGAAAACAGTGGAATATAATTTTAAGAAACCATGTAAAAAGCAATGGCTTACAAAAGGGATAAAATATCTTGTAAAGAGAAAAGGGAAGTATATCTTATAGCTAGGAGGAGTAATCACCACGAAACAGTGAAACATTATAAAAACTACTGCACTGTATTAAGAAAAGTTATTAAAAAGTCCAGAAGTAAGTGCATTATGTCTGAGATTAGCACATCTAATACCAAAATTAAAACTATTTGGAATATTGTTAAAAGGGAAACAGGGCAACTAAGAGCACACAAAGAGTGTATTTCTATCACACTCAATGAAAAGTTTGTGAACAAGAAGTCAGAAGTAGAATCATTTTATAAATGTTGTACAGAAAATATGATCCAGCTATTCATTAGAAAATGCAAGGCAGTATACGAAAGAGGCAATACCTATGCACCTTGATAAAACTGAAATTCAACCCATCTCTCCTACTGAAATCAGGAAAATAATAAATTCACTCAAAAGTAAAAGCTCACATGGAATTGATGGCATTTCCAACAGTACTACAAGCTTGTTTCCAACAAATAAGTAGGATTCTCAGCCACATATGTAGTAGCTCACTGAAACAGGGCATTTTTCCAAATAGACTGAAATACGCTATTGTTAAGCCATTGCATAAAAAAGGGAATAGGTCTGATGCTAACAACTACCGCCCAATCTCACTTCTGACAGCTTTATCCAGAATTCTTGAAAAAGCAATGTATTCAAGCATAGCATCACATATTTCTAAACATAAAGTACTAACAAAATGTCAGTTTGGTTTACAGAAAGGCTTTTCAACAGAAAATGCTACATCTGCTTTCACTGACCAAATATTAAATGCAATTAATAACCGAACATCACCCATTGTGATATTTTGTGATCTCTCAAAGGCTTTTGATTGTGTGAATCATGAAATTCTTCTAGATTAGCTTAAGTATTGTGGTATGAGTGGGACAGTGCGCAAATGGTTTAATTCATACTTAACTGAAGAATGCAGAAGATGGAAATTAACAGTACAGATGGGCTGCAAAAATCAGCAGAGTCCTCTAACTGGGGGGGGGGGGGGGGGGGGGGGTAAATCAAGAATGGTATCCCACAGGGTTCAGTCTTGTGTCCCTTATTGTTCTTAATATATTTTGGGAAAACACAGTTTATACAATTCTGTACCGTAAATGGCATAACACCACTGATAAACATTGACTATGAACAGAAGTCTGCTGCTAAGGCAGAATATTCAAAATTTCTGGGTGTGGGCATTGAAGAGAAATTGAATGGGAGGAAACACATAAATGAATTGCTGAAATGGTTAGGTTCAGCTACTTATGGTATTAGGGTTATTGCAAATTTTGGTGATAAACATGTCACGTCAGTAAATTAGCCCATTATGCCCATTTTCATTCACTGGTTTCCTATAGCATCATATTTTGGGGCAATTCATTGTACAAAAGCTTGTAATCAGAATAATAGCTGGAGCCCACCCAAGATCACCTTGCAGACATTTATTTAAGGAACTTGGGATATTCACAGTACCTTCGCAATACATATATTCATTTATGAAATTTGTCATTAATAACCCATCCCAATTCAAAAATAACAGTGAAGTGCATAGCTACAACACTAGAAGAAAGGATGATCTTCACTATTCTGGATTAAATCTCACTTTGGCAAAGGGGTGAATTATGTTGCCACAAAAATCTTTGGACATTTGCCAAACAGCATTAAGAGTCTGACAGATAGCCAACCAACATTTAAAAGAATTTCTGAATGACAACTCCTTCTACTCAATAGATTATTTTTTAGATATGAAGTAGTAACTGTAAAAAAATTAATTAATTATTTTAGGTAAAGAAAACTTACGTTACAGCAACACGTTCCACATCATTATGAAATGCATTCATGACCTATGGAACAAGGATTAATGTATCTATGAATGAATGTATGTATGTATGTATGTACAGCGATAGGATATGGTTCCTGCAGTACAGGCAAGGGGGTTTCTCCACCAATGGGCTTCAATGGTGTTTTCAAGAATGCGACTTGAAGTGGCATGTAGGCTTAACAGGTGTGCTGCTATCCAGTATAAATAGCTGTCACTCTGTAGTAAAATCATTTACAGCCCAGCAGTGCTATTGGAATATGGAGGCTATAGGCTATGCTGGACAAGAGGATGCCATGATGCTGCATGCAGCAGTCGTGAGTTAGGGTCTCTGTCACCATACCTGCCTCCTGCACTACATCTGGACTTGGTGCCACAGCGTGACAGGGCTACCCAGGTCCACCCCATCAGCGAGGCCTGACTGCACCAAGGAGCCAGCTATCACTGCAAGAATTCCGGCAACCTCGACATGCTGTGTGCTTGTGGCACGACTAACGTAGCCAGGTTGTGCGACACATACTGTGCACAGGTGTCGGCAATCCTGGGTGAGTTTTAGAGCAGCCAGCTGGGTGCTAGCACTTGCCATGGGGCCACTGCATCCCTAAGGGGGGGGGGTGTGGTCACTACTCCGCATCGGCGGCAGAGTGCAAATGACTGAGTAAAATACCATATTTACTTTAATATGCTGTGTTCCCCTGGGACGACACTGTCCTGCAACCCTGACAGAACCCTCTGCTGTCTGCCATCCTGCATCAAAGCCACCACAATCCCCCGGGATCAGCTTCATTTGGTATCAGCAGTGGAATCTTTCACCCAGTCACCACGTCATTTGATGACAGCAGAAAGAGTGACACTGCTTACAATTGTCACCTGTGGATGAAGAATACGACTCCACTTCTGCGGGGATGCAGTTTTGTTGACATACGATGTGGCGGGTGCAATGTTTTTGGTCGACTTTGAGTATCACAGCAGACCAGTGGGTCAGATGTATAACGTGTATTTGTGGGTTCAATATGTGGCAGGTAAATGCAGATGGGGTTCTGTGGATAAGGAAATAAGAATGTTGGTTTTTGCAGTGGGTGTTATCACACAAAAGAGATCTCTCTCTCTCTCACTGTCTAGTAGCAAATAAGCTGTTAATCATGAGTAACAATTCAGGAGGTGAAACTAAATTTAGTCCTCATTTCCATGTCTAAATAATAATTATGTGCAGCCAATCAGGCAAGAGTAGTTAGGTTGTAGTAAGAAGTAATATGATAGCGTCACAGTTAAGTGTTCTCATAATCTGATTTCATGTTCCTGTTTTGACATTTTCATTGAATGTCATACTCTGGTGTCATGATAATTCCAATCACAAGAAATGCACGGTATTGTGGACCATCTGTAAGGCACACAGGTGTACAACAAGTGTTGCTCAGTATGTAAGCATGTAAAGACGTAAGAGGTGTAGGATTGAAGTATGTTTAAGTGTCCTTGTCATTTCTGTGTGTAATTGATAAAAGGTAATAATGTCATGGTCAGTACCACAGTGAGAGAAATTTTCAATGCCACAGGGGGCTCCTCAGATGAGGTGTTCAAAATTTTAAAAACTGAAGTGGACAATACCCAACTGTCTGAGAATGGAAGCACTTCGGGATAGGGAGAAAGAAACAGCTTACTGCAAAACTCCATAGTATGTGGAGAAGAAGCAGAGAGGGTTTGATGACTGGTGGATTAAAAATTGTCCTTGGGACATGAGGAATAGGAAGATTTTGGAGAAGATGGATAGAAGGGAAAGAGAGGAGGCATATGGAGAACATTGGCAGGAAGAGGGACAGTCCTGGAGATAGACTGACTGATCACACAACTTGTCCAACAGCTGTTAATATAGTTAACCCAATCAATCTGGAAAGGTGGAGGAGAGAACAGAGAATCTGGTGACTGGTGGGACAAGTTTGTGAGTGGGAAGATTATGATAATTATTAAATGGAGTGGCAACATTATACAAATTACTGAGAGTTTACACAATGCATGGAATAAGTTGTTAAAAGCATGGGGAGTATTGTAGAAGTACCAGCTTAGATATCATATGGAATTGTGGAGGCCGGGGTAGCAGGAATGAGTGTGGGCTGTACAAGAGTGAATAAGTGTGTGGATAGCAAAGTGAGTGATGCAAGTGCCACACTATCTATCTCATTGCAAGATAATGGGTGTTTTTTAGAGGCCGTAGAGCCTGGACAAAATGCACAAGTGCATCTGCCAACTAAATTTGCAACATGCAGTGTGGAACTGCAGATGATAATGCTAATTTAGACTAAAAGTTGTTGATAGTTATGTTGCAGATGTTGTGGCTAAGATGGTAAAGAACATATATTTCCATATGATGAATGTGTTCCCTAGAGCTTAGGAGGAAACGAAGAAGCTGTGGAACAGGATGTGAGGGCATGGAGGGAGGGAGGGAGGGAGGGAGGGAGGGAGGGAGAAGTTGCCAATGACACATAACTAGCAGGGCAAAAAAGTAAAGGTAGAATGTGATGTGGGTTCCAAGAGAACTAATTCAGTGGAGTAGTACATAAGTAGTCTAGTAGTGTAAGAGTAAGTATAGTAAGCTTAGTAGGTTAATGGGGTCTCAGAACCATGTGGTTTAAGCTGCCAGACACTCTTGTGATGGAAACCTGTTTCATAAAATGTGAAACAACATTCACTGGGCATGGGAATCTCGGCTGTAGATTGGATCTATGTGGAGACTCAGGGGTCTGGATCTTCAAGGGGGTAATGTAGCAGCACTACTGTTTTTTGGATAAATCTATGGGAGTATGTGGGAGTGTGGAGGTAAAGCATTGCAACAGCTGCTGCCACCTGGCAAGTGTGTGATGTAGACATTCCAATTACAGTAACAGGGCTGTTTATTCATTGTTAGACAGGCTAGGTTTGGCTCTGCAAAATGGGCAGCACAGCAGTAAGATACTTGTTGCAGTACAGGCAAAGAGATTTCTCCACCAACAGGTTTCAGTGGTGATGCCAAGAATGTGACTGAAAACAGCACATCGGCATAAAAGGTGTATTGCTATCCTGCTTAAAGAGATATCACTTTGTAGCAAAATCATTCGCAGCCAAGCATTACTACATGGAGGCTATGGCAGACAAGGGGACATCATGAAGCTGCCAGCAGTAGTCACAAGTTCAGGCCTCCATCACTATACCTATCTCCTGCACTAACAATAAGTCCACTTTACAGACTTTGAGCCGTGCCACGACAGGGCTATCAAAAGTCCATTCCATCAGCAGGCCTGACTCCCACCCAGGAAGACACTGGATCAAGTCTCAGGCATGGCAGCTGCCTTTCACCAATAACAATACCATCATAGCAGCAGCTGCGGCACATCCCACCATCACCCATTGGGTCACAGTTGTCCACCAAGGAGTTGGCTACCACTGTAAGAATTCTGTCCACTACTGATAATGCGTGTTTTGCAGCATGACCCATGTAACTGAGCTGTGTCTCCCATACTGTGCACTGGTGTTAGCAATCATGGACACGCATGCCACAGCCAGCCAGCTGGGCACTTGCTGTCCCCTGCTGGCCCTGTGGCCCCCCCCCCCCCCCCCCCACTTGTGCCGATAGGGGCTTTTGCCACCCCACATCAGCAGAGTGCAAATGTCTGAGTAAAATAAAAGGTTTATTTTGGTAGCTGTGTGTTATGTGGGCTGCCACTGGCCTGCAACCTTGCCACAACCCTCAGCCACCTGCCATCCTGCACTGAAGCCACTCCACTATCCCCATGGTTGGCTTCAGTATCACTAACACAAATACAGTAATTATGTGTATGCTGCTAGTTCTGTATTAAATGGCTGAAGTCTGAGAAATTTAAACATGTTCCCTGACAGAATCACCTTGTGCAATGAGACTGAATACATTACACCTACTTGTGGAGAAGTGTCTTACATCTACCTGTAGAGAAGTGTCGACTGATATGATGCGCAAAAGGACATTAACTACACACCAAATGTTTGTTTCAAAACCCAAGATACTGAACATGTGTAACACAACAGCAGTTACTTCTAATCAAAAATCTCCAAGATAATATCCTAGACTGTAAACAGAAAATTAGAAGATGCAAGAAGCTTCCAAGGGGGGACAGGAATTTGTTTCACTCAAGAGTCTCGAGCAAAATAGCAACATTCTTGAGAATCAGTTTGATCTGTATGGAAATAAGATGCATGGCAAACACATATGGATACATTGTGTATGGTCAGGTCACTGACATATATGAAGCCAACCATATTCAATAAAAGGTGGACCAGGAGCCAAGTATCAACTAACGTCAGTTTACAGAAATTCCACGAGGTAAAAAATACTGAGCAGATGTACAATCAAGGTTTATCATATGCAACAACCCAGTGCCAAGATAGTTATCTTACCTTAAATACCTGAATAAGTCCAAACAACACATCATCTACCACTGTTAGATATCTTGTTGCAACTTCTGGGTCACAGATCTCTCACCAGGGAGTTCTATCACTTTCAAGGGGTTGCTTGATAAACCGCCAAACACACACAATGGCGCCATGTACCCAGCATATAAAGTGTCTCTCGCAATGTGAATTAATCTAAGGACAGTGCATAATCAAAGTTTAGCCTGCAGAAAGATTGTCATGTTTATCTGTAATGCTTCTGGGGTATGTTGCACCCAGCTAATATTATGGGATGGTGCCAACAAGGGGATGCAGATGTTTTCATCAGGATCAGCAAGAAGAGGCATATATTTCATTACATGTCTTTCGTACGAGTATTGTTAATGGTGCAGTCTATAATGATAATATCCTGCAGTGTGCCTTCTTCAATATGCATGTTGAACTGGATTCCACCTACTGAATGATAGATAACATTCAGTCACACAGGGCTGGCCTGGTAGATGAGTATTTGTAACAAGTGGTCACTGTTTGTCTAGTGTGGTCAGTTTGCTCCCTGGCCTTGAATACGATACAACACACACAGGAGGCTCCAGACTGAAAGGTTGCATTTGTAACTTTGTCATGACAGACCACTGCTGACCTCCAGAGAGCACTACCCTGACAATGAGAGCCATAACAGGAAAGCCTACTGAATGGCCTAATCCACAATATGGAGGGTCATAGTATGTCTTAAATTGCCATGCGAGGCTATAACATCTGTTACTGATATTCTGTAGGTCACTTGTGGAATGTAACCAGCATACATAACCAGCACACATAATCAGCATACCCATGTCACCTTTTGAATCCCTAAGACTTCTTGCCTTGCAAGTGAAACTTTCTCCACTTACTTTATTTTGCACAGTTTCAAGTACATACTCTCAGTCACTGTAAACAGGAGAATTGTGTTTTTGGCCCTCTCCATACAGAGTGTCCAGGAGGAATGGCCAATATTCAGGGATATGACAGGAAGGGTCGTTTAGAGCAAAAAAGGCAAATAAACATGAGCTCTTAAATGCATACCTTAAGAGCTATGAGCACTTGTTCATCCTTGTTACTGTGACACACATCACTTCTACTGAACAAGTTCTCACAGCTCCTAAGGCATAAATTTTAGAGCCCATTTTTACTAGACTTTTACTTCAAATGATTGTTACTGTAATTTCCTTGAATATTGACCAGTCTTCCTGGGACACCCTTTATTACATGTCACAGATCTTTACCATTTTGAAAATGGTGCTGAGCAGAAAAAACGTTTACTTATATGTCTCATACAATTAACATATATTCTCATGAAGTATGAATCTTAGCAAGGGATATTGTATTTTTACTTTTTTAATTGTATGGGTACAGCTTGTTTAGAGTAAGTCCATGTGGACTACAACTTATGAAAATTTTACATCTAACATTATTGCTGTAATTTCTGTATTGTAAATTTTACCATATGCTTTTCAAAAACCAAGAGCATATAACTGACAAAAAATTTGTTACAAAAGCTTCTACTTTTAGTACAAGATTAATGCAACTTATGTGGTAAAGTTTTTGTTTTCAGTTGTCATCATTTGTCTGAAAGCTATTAGTATTATTAAGATTATTAGGAAACTTACTCCCAATTTGATGCTTCTGTTAGCATGGTCTGCAACATCACACACAATTTTCAGTGCTCTCTGGGTATCCTCGTAATCTGGTGAGGAGGAATCCAGCTGTCGGGAATAGTCTTCAAGTAGAAGTCGGTACTGTGGTATTCGCTGGACAGGTTTTAACATGAAATGCTTAATTGAAAGTTTTTGGCAAATGGGCAAGGCTTCAAAGTCTCTCACTAATTTGGAAAATTTTGGATATTTTTGACAACATTCATCAAAATGACTGCACTGAGCTCCAAAATTCTGAATATATGTGGTATACAGTTTTAAGAATGGACCTTTCCTTACAATGACATCCGCTATCTTTTTAGAAGATTGCCAATTTTCAATTCTGCATTCAAGATCGTGCAGCAGATCCTCATTAAGGCTTTGTAATTGTGGCAAACTATTAAATATCTTACAGAAGTCGTCATCGGGGATTATTTGAAATTGATATTGTTTTCTTGTCATTTCCAAAGCCTGTCGGAAATCTTCATTTAAAAGTTTCAGTACACTGATAAATACTCTTTCTGATGTCATAAGTTCTTTGGCAATGAAAAATGCTTTATTGGCTTTCTGCTCAGATGATGTAAGTTTTACTGCATCTCCCTTGCTAAAATGACCAGTTGCCTCAGAATCAGAGTTCTGACTTGTTTCTGTGATGTCTGTTTTTTCTTGGTCTGAGTGAGCATCACCTTTCATGTAATTCTGTTCTGGAACTTTTGAGTTTCTACCTGCAGAGCTCTCTACAACTTTCATAGAAGACAGAGAGTATTCATTGTCTTGACTGCTGCTTGATATAGATGCACAATCTTCATTAGGTAACAAGCCTCTCTCAGTCTTTGAATACACATTCCACTGAGGTGACTTCTTAGCAACATCACATTCACTCCCTTGGAACAGATCTTCTAGTGAACTCTGCCTTGCTGTGTTGTCTGAGCTGTCTAGGTCAGCTAAAGCTCCACTTGAGAGGTCACCATCATCATACCACAGAGATAAACTGTTACCTCTTCCCCTAGGTTCATTCCTCATTGCTCTGACACGATCCCTGCAGCTGCTCCATGACAGCCGCCGTGCATGCTTCCTGTTTAATGCTGTGTTCCGGTGGGTCAGACTGCACGGCAATGATGGTGTGGATGAAGTTAATGAATCATCTGACAGTAATCTGAATATTAGTTTCTCACTTCCAGCACTCCTGTACTTAAATTTCTGTTCTGGTGATGCCTCCGTTTTTTCTTGAGTAGATGCAGTACTGTTTGAAACAGTGCTGATGGCACATACCTTACCAGTGTCTACATTAGATGAGCTCTGACATACTTCTAAACTTGAAATACCATCACTGCAGATTTTCTGTGATGTAGTGATTTCAACATGGTCAACAACAGAATTCTCCAGTAATATAGTGACATCATTATTTTCCTTTAACAGATTTATATTTTCCTCACAAGTTTGTTTATAAGAAGAACTGTCAATTTCATCTACCCTTTTCCCAATTTCATTTGAACTATTGCGAACAGAGCTATTCACTGACACCCATTCTACCTTACTTGAACTTGAACTATCATGTACATCTGACATCGATTTTTCTTGAAAACTTGTTGCACACATATCACTTTCATTTGGGAGGGCACTAGATTTCTTAATCTCGTTTCTAGGAGCGTCTTGCTCACCAGAATGAGGACAGTCTTCACACCGAGATTTGCACACAGAAAAGTTCTCTGGTGTGACAGTTCCTTTATCTTTGTTATCTGACTTGATAAACTCTGTAGACAACACAGAATTATCTATATTTGAAGAAACATCCTTATCTAACCTACATGTTTCACTAAACGTTGTGGCTGCTGTAGTGTCCATATCAGCTGCTATTTCACTGAGCTGCACTTCATTCTTTACTGAATGACTGGTATTTGGTCTAGCTGCTTCTTTGGATAAATGAGTTACATCTGGATGATTGCAAGTTTCAAATAAGTGCTTTAGGGCATGGAGGTTGAGCCTGTCATCAATAAAACTATTAACTGTAGTTTCTTGTTTTGGATCCTTTTCTGGATTTATACTAGTTGTTTTATCATTAGAACAAACAATACCTTCTGAGTTATTCTTGCGATTTTTTTTCTGACTGTAATTAACAGTGGCATATTCGGGAAAACTTCTCTGGGGTTTAATCAAACTTATACGGCTGTACAAATCCTGTTTGCTTTCTAATTCCTTTGTAGGTAAAACATCTGTAACTGATTTTCTTCTCCTCCTAGGGGGTGGTATAGGAGTTTTACCATTTTTATCTAGCGATATGTTAACACTATGGACCTCACTTAAATGACGTGTGTAAAATCTTCCCAAACTAGAGCTCTTTGCCTTCACCTCAAGATGTTTGACTTTGCATGTGTCACTGTTGTCAAATTTTTTGAGCAATATGTCAGGAGGGCTTGATGAAATAAATTTATCCCTAGAGCTCAAAAATGAAGTACCCTCTATACACTTAAGAAATATATTTCCCTGTAACGCCTTATTTTTAGGAGAACGTGGGGGACGTACTGGAACATCTCGCCTGTCACTTTCCGGAAGACAATCAAATTCCTCAAAATTTGCAACTGGAGCTCTGATATGTAACACATGATAGGAATCAACTTCACTTTTTGGAACTGTATCAGCTCTAACACAAAACTCTTCTACATTTTTTGATTCCAGGCACCTCTCTGCACTTGAGGTATGTTTGTTTGGAATCTTGACTTTTTGCACAAAAGTTTCACTAAGTTCCTCAACTGCTGTATCTGATACAACACGCTTTACACAGTTCTGAGGGGAAGGAGGTTCAGTGTTCACAATAACCTTTTTTGATTTAATTGGTGTCTGTGGTTTAGGGAAAATTTGTGGTCTTGTCAGAACCTGCTTCTTCGATGAAAATGGTTTCCTATTACACTTTTCTTCACACACTTCATGTCCACCACATTTTTTAAAAGTTAAATCTTTGATCTCTTTGCACTCATACTGTTTCTTTAATTCTGTTATGGATGTTGTTGATTTTCCAGCTTCTGTATAATTTTCTGTAGATGCTGTTTCCTTAAAGGTAATGCTCTTTTGACAAGAATTTGCACCTGAACTGCTTCCTCTTGTAACTGTCCTAAAAACGAAAAAGAAAAAAGGTCATGTAATCAAGAATACTCTTCATATGAGCAACTAAATACAGAAAGAAAACAATTAACAACTAAACATCAGTTACCAATAAAATAAACAAATAAATAAAGATATTAATAAAATTTAAAAAGCAGCAAATCAATGTGATATGCATGAGCTGATTCTCAGGAAGGCTACCACTATTCCATTTAAGGTTGCTGATGTCTAAGCAGAATTGGTGCTAATAGGTATGATGCTGAAGTTCTTGCTGTTTTTTTTTGTAATTAGTAGTTAATAACCTGTCAGCAGCAAGGCCATGACAGGTAGAGAATTGGAACAATAACTATTTCTCACAGTGACTCCAGTGACATGACAACTTTGATGAACATGTGAACATAATGTTATTAATGGAAAGCAGTATATTTATTCAAACAGACTTCCAACTCAAAAGCTCATTCTTCCATGGAGCTAAATAAACCATACCATATGAAATATTACTGTCAAGGTATTTATCATCCTATCACATCCTCATAAATATAGAACTTATCACAGAATATCAGGACCATTTTTAGTTTACAAATTAAGCGATGAACAGACTTTTAGAACCACTCTGAGCTATGGTGGTAGACCTCCACAGAAAATTTGGAACACACCAAAAATACTGAAACAACATTTATGAGAACATTCTTTGACAGCCGTGACAATTCATTAAGATTTATTTCACAGTTTTAAATACAGTCGAAGTGTTTAAAGGAGGCATACACGAGTAAAATCAGTAAAAAATTATGCAAAGTAAATAATAAAGACATCACAGTTAAAAAAAGAATATTATCAGAACAAAAATTCACAGAATTTATGTTCAGGCTATGAAAAACAACTCATCTGAAAGTGTAAAACCATAACTGGAATCCATATGCTAAGTTTTCGCAATGGAAGAAGGAAGGAAGGAGGTCATATAGAAATGATGTATAATGAGAAGATCCTTTACGTATGAAAGTGTACTGGTCTATGCATCTGTAGTTAAGTCACTAAATGAGTTAGTTAGGCCATGTGTAATACATTACTTTGGCACTCTAATGCTTTTATGGTGTGAAGAGATTACAAAAACAGAAGGAAGTATGAATCTTATACTGAAGACAAATATACAATGCTCTCAATAGTAGATTATGCTTTAGAACTAAATTCAAGAAATGGGCAAGTTACAGATTTATCACGGCATGTTCACATAAATCACATTGTCTGCATGTTTCAATCATATTACATGGGTGGTCTTTCAGAGTAAAACTTAGAAAGACAAAAATATAAGAAAGTAAATGTCATCATTTGGGTTTCAAATTGGATTTCCCACCACATAAAAATCTGTTGCATCATTTATGAGGTCTTATGGACTTCTAAATAAGTACACAAAATACTGTGTACCAATGGCATGGACACCATTCTCAGAAAATCATTTCGGAAGAATAAAGACATAGCTACTAGTAAACAGCACAGCTGGAACATTCTTCCTATGTTTCATGATATCTGAATAAAAGCACTGAAACCATCAGGAAATATTCTGACAAGTACTGGGAAAATCAATAAACGAAACAAAGGTGGGGTGACAAAAATCTAAATGGCCAGACCACAAGCACAAGAATTTCATCAGTATGGCATACAGTTACATTTAAAATTAATGTTTCTTATTATGTTCTAAAATTATAATGTTTTTGGCATGGCAAAAAGATCAGATATCACTTTTCTTCATTTTGTAAAAATGTTATTTTAGCGTTATGACAGTACCTCATAGATTTGAGTCCTGCAGTTGTCCCAGGAGAGTGATGGGCAGGGATACATCCTGTTGGTTTGGGTGGTAGTAGTGGCCTCACTCTGTCTGTGAAAAGTAAAAGTTATCTGCTGTAAAATTCAATTTATAGGAAAACTCTTATGCTCCTACATATATACATAATATAAATATGATGCAACCTGAAATATTTGTTCAAGCATGAGCTTGTAGTACATGTTATATGAGTGTATACAGGTGAAAAGCAACAACTGCCATTTCCAAAGTGTTGTGAAACTGATGAAAATACATAAAAGTGGGCCAAAACGTATCTAAATTCCAAATAAGAAAAGTGTATAATCAATCTCATTCCCATAACATCCTTTCTAATAAACCATAAGTTGTAATCTGGAAAGTTTCATATACTTGAGTAGCATTTTTCAGAGTACAAACAACTATCAATCACAAGTTTATAGACAACATTTTTGCTTTTTAAAGCATGTAATATGCTGCTGTTCTCATATTATTGAGTATATTTGCCATAAAAAACATCAAAATTATATGTTGAAAGCACGGTCATGAATAAAGATCAGTGTGGGCACAATAAGTCTGCTGGGGAATCTGAGATGTTGATGCTCTCCTGCAGTTGTTGACTGCATCAGGCACAACCTGCTACGAGTTATGGTTCGTATAGGCACCAATAATATCTACTGCCTGGGCTCAGAGGCCATTCTCAGTTCCTTACAACACCTGACTAAAGTGGAGAGCATTAGCTTCTTTCATGAGGCAAAAGCACACCTCATAATTTGTAGCATTGGCACAGCAAAAAATTGTAGCTTGGTGCTTCAATCAACCATCCAAATAAGGTAGCCAATGGATGAATGTTACAAAGAAAATTTACAAATTATTAGACACAAACTGCTCTATGATGCCACATCAATTCTACTACTTCAAATAAAAAGGAAACAGATGAGGTAACAAACATAATCAACTATTTTGATTCAGTGCATGTTGTGAGAAGAATCAGATACCATTGGTTATTAGAGCATCAATGATCAAAATTTTTGAATGAAAAGTAGGACGATATTTTTACTTAAAAATGTGTCAAAAAATGACTAGAAATTATCCAAGCAGCCAACAGCATTCATTTAGCTCTAGGGAAAAGAATGATGAACAGCACAAATTCATTAGAATTAAAGGACACATGATTAATAAGTTTGTGCTGTGTATGATTAGTAAGGGATGAAAGAAGTACACTTGGTTCAATACCAATTCATAAAGTTAATGCATAAACAGAGAGAGCTGCGTAGTTGATTCGAACGACACGGAATTCTTACTGAATTCCAAGAATGTTGAAAGCTTGTTTTCCAATACAAACCGTGAAACATATTACTTTATTCAACTTAATCTTTCATAATGACCACAAAGGTAAAATTAAGATTAATTCAGGCATATACATAGACGTAGCAACAATTTTACTCCATACACCACATGTGTACTGAACAGGTTTTGGGAAAAGAGGAAGGGGTCGATGAAATTATTCTGGTACCCATCTTCCAGCATACACTGTACAGTGGCTTGCGGAGTATCAGTTTAATGAAGCAAGTATTTCAGAGTTTCATCACTATGGTTACTGTGTCAAACAACTCAAAGTTCCACAACAATATCAGCAAATTTTGCCAAATATGGCAAACAGATTTTTTTTTTTTTTTTAAGCAGGAAAAGTGCATGTGCTGGTCTTCCCATCAATAGGCTTTTGAATTCTCACCCACACTAATAGACCCAGTTATCATTCCATACAATGACACATGCAAGGAATTCTTTATCCTTAGCTCAAGAATCTACATTGTAAAAATGGACGTGTGTGTGTTCCATTACGGAATCTGCAGTTATCTAAACTAAATGATGTACACAGACAACATAATAAGATGGCACACGTAAAAGCAAACATAATTCTATAATTAAATGGAAGTTGGGAACAGCTGAAACAATTTCAAGTAAATCTGGTATAAACGTAAATTACTGATTTGGAAAGAATCCTCTAACAGGGACGGAAGTTGTTTGGTAAGGGAGTGACACTCAAACATAATCAAAACTGACTGATAAGAATTGTTATAGCATTTCACTTCTAGGTATGAGAGCAAGGGTGAGAAGGAACTGTCATGTAGAAAAAACCAAAAACTAATGTGTCCTATTGATAGTTTATAGTAACTGTGTTGATTGTTGATAGTCGCAATGACTTTTCAGTTCAAATTAGTCAAAAACAACAATCGGAGCTCTCTATAGTACTTTAATGAGAACTGAATGTGGCAGAAATCATTTTCCTATACTTACATAATATGAGAAATGGGGATGAATATGAGAAATAGGGATGAATATGAGGCATATTCAAACAGTAAGAGCCATAACAAATACTTTCGTCAGAATATGCTTTTTTGGAAGCTTTCATTTCCTGCAAACCATGTTCACTTTGCCACATAATCATGGCTAACTTCTAAACATTTTTGTAACTTTGTACTAGCTTCTTAAACCACTCTGCACAGAAGTTCTGCGTCTTGCAATTGAGCCAGTTTACAATAGCAGTGTTGATTTCCCCCCTCATCTTCAAAACATTGTTCACCCAGCCATTGTCTCTCAAGTGCAAGGAGATGTAATAGTCATTGGGTGCGAGGTTGTGACTACAATGTGCATGGTTGGAAAGTTGCCAATAGAAACACTAAATTTTACCAGTGGTATGGGCAGCAATATGTACATCCAAGTTGTCACAGACAAGGACAATTCTGGTGGACAGTTTCCTGCAATATCAATTTTAGATGGCATATTTTAATCTGGTAAGTGTTTTGCAGTACACATCAACTGTAATTGTTGACCATGTTCCATCAAATAAATCAAAGACATGCCCTTTTAATCAAAGACATGCCCTTTTCCCCCAAGAAAACTGCAGCCATAATTTTTTGACTCAAGTAGGGAGACTGATTTCTTTTTCTTTTTGGTGAGGTTAGATTTGTACCACTGCAATGACTGATTTTGATTCTGCATTGACGTAGGATATCTTTGTCTTGTTGCATGAAATACTGAAGGAAGACAAATCATCTCAATCTTGCCGATAATGCCCTCCTGTTCAACATTCTTTGCTCTTTGTGATGGTCAGTAAACATTTTCAATACACAACTTGCATGCAATCTGCAACATTCTAGTTTTTCAGCGGCAAGCCTATCAATAGTAGAGCGGCCAACATGAGAAAATTTAACATCCAGAGTACTAGTTACCAGTCAGATCACAGTTTTTGTTCTACTTGTTGGACAATTTCATCAGTCGTGTTACTGAGCCTGCAACTCTGTTCATCATTATGCACATTTGTACAGCCAGCTTCGAATCGCCGACACCAATGTCTCACATTGCCTTCACTAATTGCTGTAGACCTGTAAACTAGGCAAACTCCTGATGAATTTCACCAGTTTTAGATCCCTTTGCACACAAAAATTTAATTACAACACACACTTCATAACTGCTGGGGGCAACAATTTTCGAAGTCATTGTTGTTTGCTTTTGCCCTTAGTCAAACAACTACAGATTCAAAACAATGACTTCTACAGGCCCATAAAGAATTGATGAGCCCCATCATTCATGCAACTTCGTTCTGAGCTGACTTTTGAGCAACAATGGGTAAGCAGGTAGCATACCTACAAAGCTTTGCATCATTGTGTTCATTTCAACTTGGTGTTCTTTTTAACAACCTTCTTCATAGAAACCTGACTAAAAGGTAATGAAATTGAAGTACCTCAAAAGTGAGCTAATATACTGTTAATACCCACATTAACAAACGGAGGTATTCATGCAAGTAATTTTTGGCACATGTGACAGATGTTTATCAACAATACATTTGCTGTTTACAGCCCATTAATATTACTGCTTCATTACATATTTTTAAACATTAGTTCATTTCCTCTTTCATTTGTGCAACACACACCATATTAATGGACCATTCCTCAGTGAATCCTCCTCGGTTTTCTATTTTGTGTTCTGAAAAACATAATCACCGAACAGTACTACTGCAAGATGCAAACATTTAGTAGGTGGGGAGCGATCAGTTTGTTTAATTTTGTTGAGAGTATATTATACTGTGTTGCATCCTATGAAAAACTGGATTACAGATGAATTTTCATACCATAGTAGTTTATTACAAAACCGGGCACCCACCCAAGCACACGCGCACACACACACACACACACACACACACACACACCTCCCCCCCCCCCCTCCTCTCTCTCTCTCTCTCTCTCTCTCTCTCTCTCTCTCTCTCTCTCTCTCTCTCTCTCTCTATATATATATATATATATATATATATATATATATATATATATATATATATATGGTTATAATAGAGGGAAACATTCCACGTAGGAAATATATATCTAAAAACAAAGATGATGTGACTTATCAAATGAAAGTGCTGGCAGGTCGACAGACACACAAACAAACACAAACATACACACAAAATTCAAGCTTTCGCAACAAACTGTTGCCTCATCAGGAAAGAGGGAAGGAGAGGGAAAGACGAAAGGATGTGGGTTTTAAGGGAGAGGGTAAGGAGTCATTCCAATCTTGGGAGCGGAAAGACTTACCTTAGGGGGAAAAAAGGACGGGTATACACTCGCGCACACACACACACACACACACACACACACACACACACACACACACACACACACACACACACACACACACACATATCCATCCACACATATACAGACACAAGCAGACATATTTAAAGACCATGTCTGCTTGTGTCTGTATATGTGTGGATGGATATGTGTGTGTGTGTGTGTGTGTGCGCGAGTGTATACCCGTCCTTTTTTCCCCCCTAAGGTAAGTCTTTCTGCTCCCGGGATTGGAATGACTCCTTACCCTCTCCCTTAAAACCCACATCCTTTCGTCTTTCCCTCTCCTTCCCTCTTTCCTGATGAGGCAACAGTTTGTTGCGAAAGCTTGAATTTTGTGTGTATGTTTGTGTGTCTGTCGACCTGCCAGCACTTTCATTTGGTAAGTCACATCATCTTTGTTTTATATATATATATATATATATATATATATATATATATATATATACTTTGCTCTTGCTGTGGAATCAACACTATAATGAAACTATCTGACAAATTAAATTTGGACCCTAACTTTTCACGATAGCAATTCACTTACCAACTGAGATATTGCGGCTCACCTTGTACCCTGACTCAAAGTTTCAGACTGCCTTTTTGGCAGATGTTTTTTAAGTGAAGTACTGGTGGACTGACATAAAACACTTCATTTTCCAGAACAATCACAATAATAAGAAGAGAAAGAGAATTACAACAGTGCAGTTGCTACACTAACCAGACTGAGTGTCATACTGTTTCCTCCAAATTATGCTTATTTTCATGTCTATGAAGGCTAGTACAACTGAAAACTATGAACAGAAAATATGCAACATAATGCCAAATGCCTCCATAACAATGTTTCCCAGGTTCAAATGTGTTCGAGAGTATGCACATTTACAATATATTCAGTTTTCATTTTCCCTAACCAGGCTTTATTAACCTGCTCCCCTCTTTTTGTATACTATCTCAGTGTCTCTAGTTCATTTACTACAGCAGCTTACTGCATATCTCACAATACACTAACTCTGGAAGAAGCTTTTTCAGAGTGATGAGTAAATTTATAAATTAACACAACCATCCAAACCATTCAATGTGTTGTAGCTGTTGTATGGCTTCAGCTGTAAGGTTATTAAAACCTGCATTGAGTATAAACCACTGGAATTAATATAGATGGGTAACAGATGAATTAACCACATGAATGTGTGGCATTCATTTATAGATGGGCATCCAAGTATGATAAACAAGATGAATAAAGGTATCATGTACCAACCTTGCTTCTGTATAATACCCCCTTCAGCCATCAGACTGGAAAAATAATTAAGAGCACCTGAAAAAATAAAATCAATGTACTGACATTCCTTTCAGAAATGATGATGCATATTGGAAGCTACTAAGTCAGTCATATTAATGTGAATTTTGGGGCCATACAACCATGTACCAACTGTTTGTGTGAGAACCATTTTGTTAAAAAACACAGTTAAGGGTAAACATGCAGAATTGTTGCAGTTATTGTTGTTATAAAACATGACCAGCTTGCCACCATTGGTATTTTGAATAGGGGAACTGGTGTACTGTATTCTATAGGATGACTTGGACAGCTTGAATAAATGCTTGGCACACGGTATCAAATAAAAACATGATATGTATAGTCAATCACAAAGCAAGAATTCTGAATTCAGAGAATCACTGTACTGTATTACCATGGTTCATAAGAATGAAAAAAAAAACAGAGTCTGGGATATTCTAAATCAAGTAAACACAATGGATATTCTCGATTTAAGATAAAGACTTTTTCTTAAAATCCCTGTAAGTGCATTAAAAAAAGTCCTTGTACAGGAGTATTTTCAGGATGAGTAAGCAATATATCATAAGTCATGGAGTACAGTCTTTTCAGAAGAGGATGGGAAGAGAATCACAACAGAAGAGTTGTTACATTGACAAGAAGACTGCATGTCATATAGTTTCATCCGAACTGTTCTTCCTGTTGAACCAGGATACAGCATTAGACCTTTTATTCCATTAATTCCCACTTACTGATGCACTGGATCAATTGGCAGCTGGTCAGCTTGTTGGAACCCACTGCCACAGTATATAGATTTTATGGCAAAAATCACTAATGACAGAAGGGTGTCTTATTTTGATCATATTTCAATCCCTACCAATTTGAGAAGTGCTGCATACAAAGTGCCATTAAGTTAGCAGCAGCATACTCACCCATTGGCAAGTATCTTAAATATATCCACCATTGAGTGAGTCAGAAGACATAAGTGACTCATGATTGGAAATGAAAATATTTTTTGATCACTGACAAAAGGAGACTCTGACAGCTTGAAGACTGACTTCATGAATGAATGCTTATGGCAAGTATTCAAATACTGTCCTTCTTAAGAGCACAACAACATTGGTCTTATAGTGGGGATACGAGGTGAAAAGTTGACAAAAGATGCACATGACAATTCAATAATTGTTATGTTTCAACTAGCACAGACAACAGATTATTTGATCACCAATTACAGTAATGGTCAACAACAATACACCTACTGCCCATGTACCACACATTCACATTTATGATTTATTCCACCAGATGCCCACATTGCTATCCATGCCCCATGCAAGTTCATTAGCAAGACAGATCACACTGTTCCACCATAATAGCACTGGAATGGTTGAAGACCGAGGAAAGGTCTGGTGTTTTATAGGTTTTCACACACGCACGTGTGTGTGTGTGTGTTTTAATATACAAAAAACTTTGACATTTGGTGTCCTGACCAGTTTTCAGTACCATGCTCTCCGTGCAGGCTGAGCATATCTTCCAGTCCTGGATTTTTTCCTAAGTGGCAATTGCATCTTTCAAGACATTACATCAACCCATATTGCCAATTTTTTACTGGAACAGTTCAAACGCCACTGTGATTTCCACTATCTAAAGCACCCTAAAACTCACCAGATCCCTTTACTGAGCACTTAAAGGACTTACTCATTATGTTCCCCATAACACTTTTTTGTTGAAAGACTGGTTATTGCCAACAATTGGATCAATCAGTGAAATGGATTATAATTATAAAAGTTGATGAGTATACCAATAATGATTTATTTAGTATTAATAATTTATTTTTCCAGCAATCATTTTACAATGAAATAGGATTTGTCAACTTAATAGATGGCAAACGTAAGTCATATACAGACAGATGAATATACACCAACATTTAAAGAAGATAGGACAGGATAGGTTGTCAGCATAGTCCACTTGAATGACATCAAGGAAGTCTACAGAAACTTCCATAACATAATGGTAGAGTGGAGAGTATATAAGAGGTGTGCCAATAAAGAAACCAGACTGCCTGTTGTGCGCATTTCTGGTTTAGTCGATGACAAAGAGAAGAAAGGGAGAATAACCTTGGGACTCTCCCGACACGCGTACAAAATTTCATGCCACTGTGGTGATAAGTCTGTCCGTGAGACTTCTTAGAAACAGGTCGAGTGTCTGAGCCCCATCAGAATTATGCTACACTCTAAAGTGGAACAACATGTTGACATCCAGTCCCTCACAAAAATTGAATAATCCACCACAGAAACTTATGATTTGTTCAAACAAGCTTACAGTGATCCATGTCTATCTCATACGGCAAGTTTTCAAGTGGGTTAACAGGTTCAAGGACAGTAGGGAAGACATCAAAGACAATCTGAAATTGGGCTGTGCTTCCACTTCAAAAACTGAAGAGAATGTGGAGAAAATCAGTAGAATTGTTCAAGAAGAGCATCACCTGAGCGTTCGAGCAATTTCAGAACTTGTCTGCATGAATAAGGAAACCGTTAAAACAGATTTTGCATGATGATCTGGGCATGACAAAGGTTTGTGTTAGACTGGTGCCAAGAATCCTCAAAAATGAGCAAAAGCAACATCAAGTGGACTGCTGTGCTGACACACTCGAAAACAGTGAAAATGACCCTGATTACCTAGCAAAGTAATTACGTGTGACAAAACATGGATATGCCAATACAATCCAGAGACTAAGTGACAATCCTTACGTTGGAAGAGCCCTCAGTACATTAGGAAGAAGAAAGTGCACATGAGGAAATCAAAATTCAAAGCAATGATGATTGCTTTCTTTGATATCCAATGGAGTTATCTACACTAACCAGGTGCATGAAGATCAGACTGTCAATCAAGCTTATTATTTAACTCTTCTGGAGACCCTCCATGAATGTGAGTGATGAAGAAGATGTCTGTGAAGAGTTTTTGGTGAAAAACAACATTCCAGTGGTGGAACATCCACTGTATCCACCTGATCTAGCACCATGCAACTTCCTTCTCTTCCCAAAACTGAAGTCTGCATCTGCACTCAAAGGAACCATGTTCGAGTCTGTGGATGCAGTGAAGGAAAAAGCAATTAGCTTCCTTAACAGCATAACAGAAAATGACTTGCAGCACTGCTTCTAACAGTGGAAAATTCACATGGTGTGGTGAAGGGATCGGGGAGGGGATTGTGTTGAAGGGGACAACATTTCAGTTGTGTAAGTTTTTTTCAATAAAGAGTTAGATCATGTGTCCAGTTTCTTTATTGCAACACCTCATATAACATCTGTTCATATGCAAATAACTGGCATCTGGTGCCATGATTCAAGGAAACTGTCCTCCAAAACTCAAAATTTTATTTTTGGAAAGTAAGTAGCTCTGAGTAGTTATACCATTCAGGTTCTCTGAAATAGGAAAACTACAATATTGATGAAACAGCAGGAATGTAACGCAACATAATGAAACTGATATTATTCCACACATACAACGGGACAGTGAAGTGGGTGTGAAACAGAATGGTTGGGAAAATATTACAATTTATGGTGAATTCAACACAATACATTGAACTCTATATATTCAAATTACACCATAAGTGCATTAATGATACACAAAGTCATTGTGAAATCTTGTGCTTCTGAAGGAAGGAAGAAAGAAAAAAAGGAAGATTAGAGTATAGCATTCCGCCAACAAGGTCATTACAGAGTCCATTGTGTTAACCTCAGTACCACCACATTTCTATTTCTGTCTGACATATTTCTCACTTTGTTTGTGTGTTTTTAAACATGAAATTTTGTGATGATGTATAACACGATATTATATAAGCAAAAAACGGAACACTTCCACAAAGTTTGGAAAGTGCCAGAATGACACTGCTTAGAGTCACTCTGTATGAACACCACTCTGACATTTACAAGTTATTCAACAAAATGCTTATTAGCCCAGCCTCACTGTTTCCATCCAGACAATTTTGGTTAAGTGAAAGTTATGGGAAAGAGAAGAGTACCTTTACACAAAATTCAGTAGAGTGTTCACAACCATGCATAAAAATTTTGACAATGGTTAACCAGACATGCACCCAGTAAAATAAAGTTAGTGGTTAAAACTTAGTAATTTTGATGACATATAAAAATATAAGAAACATCAACCACAAACTGTTTTATTCTACAAGTTTCTCTCGTGCAAAATGCCAAAAATGTGCATTAGTGTCTTGAAAGTTCAATGAAAAACTTTAATGTCAACTTTTCTTCTATCTTACACGGCTAAACATTTAAAAAACTGATAAATATCATACCATTATTAACTTCATCATATAACATACAGACTTTTTTTTCTTCTCATGCTTCAGTTTTACCTTCTATCCTACTTAGATAATTCAGTAATGAACATGTACACAACTACAGCATACTAGACACAACATCAGTGGTCAATTATGGTTAAAATACCACAACATACTATCCTGTATATAATAAATATTGTGCTCCCAAGTTAGATCCCCCCCAGATTAGATTAAAGGAAGACAGTGACACATTTCAGAGGAGAGTCGCTAAATTTGTTCTAGGGGGTTCAATTAACATGCGAGTATGACGGTGTTTTGTAAATTCAGATGGGAATCCCTGTAGGGAAGATGACATTCTTTTCATGAAACATGATTAATAAAATTAGGAGAACTGGCATTTGAAGCTGACTGCAGAATGATTCTACTGCCACCAAGGTACATTTCGCACATGGACCATGAAGATGGGGGAAATTAGGGCTTGTATGGAGGCATACAAACAGTCTGTTTTCCCTCATTTCATTTGTGAGGAAATGACTAGTATTGATACAATGTACCCTCCACCATGCACCATATGGTGGCTTACAGAGTATGCACATGGATGTAGACGTAAACAGAAGTCTTCACTTACTTCAAATAACAACAGGAAGGCAATCAAATCAATCACAATGAGCACACATGATGCTTCCAACTTAAGTGTGTGGTTTTTTGATACAATCAACATAAAATGGGGCACTCGATGATTGGTCATACAATGTTACATAACTCATGTAACTCTGATATAAATGTAAGAAGACTCACACAAAATAAAACTTTAGAATAAACTCAAGAACAAAAATGTATCCAATTTGCACCTTTTCAACAGTGATCTATGCTTATAGTGTTTTTCTGGGCGTATCTCTCAAGGCAGTTAGCACTTTATAAACTTATGGTATAGAAAACATTCAGCATCTGTATTTTCTTCTTATAATATAGCAAATAAAAATAAATCATAAGGCTGCTACAGTACCTGTCTAATGTGTCTATCATGTGTCCAGTTCCAATTGAGGGTAATGCAGTTTTTGTTGTATGAAGATCATTCTAATACTTAAACACATGCCTGGACTAAGAATTGCATCAGTTCTACCCTAAATTATTTCCTCCAAAATAAATTTCTGTGGAAGACCAACATTAATCTTTGTTAACACTGACAGGAGATCTGTCCCAGGAAAGCATAAAAAAGCAACAACACTGAGATAAAATGAAACTAGTGTTAAATGCAAAACAGTATGCTCATATGAAACATACATGGTAATTAATAAGACAGAAAGAGATAAACACTTTTGTCTCTGGATATGCAGTTGCATGTACTATACAAGTTTACACATGGTAAGTCCAACCTCACAACATTCTTTTCTTAAAGGCAAAGCAAAGGAAAAAATTATGGACACTCGTGTGAGTTGAAAATACATGCATTCTTCATTCTCTATTAACTTCATAAATTTTGAGCTTCTGAGTTTTCAAATGAACTAAAAATTTCTTTATATAATGTGCAACATTGGGAGTCATGTGACCTGACAATTTTATAAGTCCCATTCATAAAATTGTGTTTATGCGATACATAATCACCACAAAAATGAAAATACTCAGGTTTCATAAATGGGATTAGTAAAATTCTGGCAATGAGGTAACTGACCAGCAGACCATTATGATCAGCCATTTAACAGCATGTTGGCTTTCTTTTTTACTGATGCACCCATCTTTACAGAAGACGCATGCCCATGAAGTTCTTGCTAAGTTAAGTGATTAATATTGAAATAAGAGCTAATTTAATTAATATTACATTTTAGACTAGTGTATTTACTTCTTCACTAGGCTGGAAGGTTTCACTTTTCTGAGTGTATTTAGATCAAAAAGAAAGTATTTTGTAAAAGCCATTAGTCATTAGTTTTGTTTACATTTTAAGTGTAAATTTTGGGAGAGAGTAGTTTTTTTTTACTAGACTTAGCATTTCAAAGTTAAATTAATTTGTGTCTGTCACACAGAGTTTACATAGTTAGTTAAAACTTTCAAAAGGAAGTTTAAAAGTTTGTTTACATTAGTGTTTAGTTATGTATTAGTATAGGCTATGAAACTTCAGTGCTCTTGTGCCAAGTTATTCTCCGCATTTATGTAAATTTTTCTATCAAACTATATGTGATAAATATGGTGGTTGTCGTAAAAATCTGAAGAACAGGGTGTTCTGTGAAGACTGTAGGTTATGTAGTGGAGAGGAAACAGGGGTAGTTAATGAGGCTCTTCCCATGGTAATGCACGTTATGTAGAAAGGACAGAAAAATAACTAAACAGGAGGAAAAAATTTGTGCCCTTAAGGCTGAACTAGAAAATGCGAATTTGGAATTATGTAGGCAAAGGGAGGAAAAAGAGATGGGGTGCTGGGAAAAGACAGCAAGCAAAGGGCGAAGAAGGGAAACTATTGAAAAAACTTTAGAGATTCAATTAGTAAATTAGTTTGGCTTGCTATCTGAAGTAGTGGAGGAAGTGCCTCATCCAGATATAGTTGAATGTAGGTTGAAGCAGAATATTAGCTTAAAGAAAAAAAGTCAAGCTGGGATCAAAAAAGAATAGGAAAAGAAGAATTCTGCTTCTAGGTAGTAGTCAAGGTATGGGTGTAGCCCAGCAGCTTCAGGAGAAATTAGGTGAAGGGTACCAGGTCACAAGTTTTGTGAAACCAAGTGCTAGCCTTAGCCAGGTGATGGATAACTTAGGTCAGCTATGCAGGGGCTTTAAGAAGGAAGATCACGTATTTATAGTTGGGGGAGCAGGAAACAGCCTGGCTATGAATCCAAGATATAGTATTAGGAGTGACATGAATAAAATAGGAGCAGAAACTGGGCCTATAAGTGTGGGGTTTGTGGAAGTCTTTCAGCACCATGATCGGCTGGCAAAATCTCACATAAGTGTTGTTACAGTTAATGCTATTGGTAGGTGGGAATACACTACACATGGCCTGCACCTAAATAGGAAAGGAAATGTAAGTTAGCTTCTCCATTATCAGATACTGTAAGGTGGGCCACAGTCACACAAGGGATGATCCCTGTGGTTAATGGGACCAGGCAGATAGTTTTTTTAGGTTAAAGCCAAAGTCCAGACGGACAACAATCAAGAAAAATAGAATAAAAGAACCTTCATGTACAGTAAATAGGGATAAAGCTAAGGGTAGTATCAGTGTACTTCATCAAAATATCAGGAGAATAAAAAATAAAGTAAATGAGCTGTTAATGTGTTTAGATGAATTCAAAAATAAGAATGAGACTGATACACTTTGTCTGAACATCATGGGACTGTTGGCATGGAAAGTGTCAGTATAAATGGGAATAATTTAGCATCTTACACTTGCAGATCTAACATGGATAAAGGAGGAGTTGCCATTTACACAAAACAAGCGTATAAACACAAAACTGTAGAAGTACGCAAGTTTTGTGTCAGACAGCACAGTGAAGTTTGTGCATGTGAACTACAGCTAGATAATGTAGTGTTGATATTAGCAACAGTGTACAGGTCCACATTACGAGGTTGGGAGCTATTCATAAAAATATTTGACTTCCTATTATGCTGCCTGTCAGATAATAAAAAGAAGTTATTAATCTGTGGTGATTTCAATGTAAACTTTCTAAGCAATTCTGATAGAAAAAGTGAACTATAAGTGTTGTTAACAACATATGACTTAGAATCAGTGATCAATTTCACCTCATGTATAGCTCAGGACAGTAGTACTCTTAATAGATAATGTATTTGTACAGAAAGAGGTTGTAGAACAAACACATGCTTTCCCTGTGGAAAATGGATTATCTGACCATGATACACAAGTGATTAACTTACAAAACCTAACAGGGCGTACACTTCAGAAATCATTAAGTAAAAGTGCGAGGGAGCTCAACCCGGTATCTATAGATCACTTCAGAGAAAGTTCAGGAAATGTAAACTGGGAAGATGTATATAATGAGCCAAATGCTAATGATAAATGCAGCATATTTCTTGATAAATTTATATCCCTTTTTGAACATTGTTTTCCAAAGAAAATTACTAACTGTAACAGCACAAGCTTTTCAAAGAAACCTTGGATTACTACAGGTATTAAAGTGTCTTCCGAAAGAAAAAGGAAACTGTATCAGACAGCAAGGACTAGTAAAGATCCAGAAGTAGTTTTACACTATAAAAATTATTGTAACATACTGAGAAAAGTTTTAAGGAAATCAAGAAATATGTATGTTACAGACGAAATTAACAACTCCAGCAATAAAATCAAATCAATATGGAATGTTGTTAGATGGGAGACAGGAAAAGTAACCACTGGGGTAGGCAGTATTACTGTTAAAGATAATGAGATTATCTTAACTAACACAGTGCACAGGTAGCCAATGTATTTAACAATCACTTCTTAAGTGTAGGAGAAAAATTGGTGAGAATAAGTCAAAAGAAAAAGCCAAGCAGTACATGGAAGAGTCAGTTTTAAAAAATTTTAGTCAGATTAAGTTTCATCTAACAACCTCTTGTGAAATAAGGAAAATCATTAAATCTTTGAAAAATAAATGTTCTGTTGGAGTAGATGACATCTCTAACAAGTTATTAGAACAATGTGGAGCAATTACAACTGATGTTTTGAGTCACATATGTAATGCATCACTGACTCAGGGTATTTTTCCAGACAGGTTAAAATATGCCATTGTCAGGCCTCTCTACAAAAAGAGGGAAACCACAAATTTCAATAATTACCAGCCAGTATCCTTGCTTACAGCATTTTCAAAAAATTTTGAGAAAGTAATGACTCAAGAGTGGTTAGCCATCTCAACAGTGATGGGATACTTAGTAAATCACAGTTCGGATTTCAGAAATGCTGTTCCACTGAGACAGCAATATACGATTTCACTGTCCACATAGTAGAGTCTTTAAATAGTAACATGTCACTAGTAGGAATATTCTGTGACTTATCCAAAGCATTTGATTGTGTGAACCATGATATTAAGTTAGAGAAATTACAATTCTATGGTATAAATGGAACAGCATATGAGTGGTTTAAGTCATATCTACAGAACAGGAAGCAAAAAGTCTCTTTATATGCTTCAAGTGATTCAAAGGAATTTGCCACTATATGCTTCAAGCGATTCAAAGGAGTTTGCCACTTTATCTAACTGGGGTGAAATTACATTAGGTGTTCCACAAGGTTCGATCATGGGTCCCCTCCTGTTCTTGATATATGTGAATGACCTACCTTCTTATGTGAAACAAGATGCTGAACTGACACTGTTTGCTGATGATACAAGCATAATTATTAATCCAGTAAAAGAAAGTTCGATAGAAAATGATACAAATAAGGTCTTTGGAAAAGTTATTAATTGGTTTTCGGCGAATGGGCTTGCTTTGAACTTTGAAAAAAACACAGTACATCCAATTTTCTGCCGGAAAAATTACAATTCCTTCAAACGTAACATATCAAAAGAAGTCAGTAGCCAGGGTAGAACATACTAAGTTTTTGGGTGTACATACAGATGAGAATCTTAATTTGGAAACTTCATATTTTGGATCTCCTAAAACGACTAGATTCAGAAACTTTTGCAATTAGAATAATTGCCAATTTTGAGGATGTAGAAATTAATAAGCTAACATACTTTGCATACTTCCACTCTCTGATGTCATACAGAATAATATTCTGGGGCAACTCAACACTTAGGCAAAAGGTATTCACTGCTCAAAAGAAAGTAGTTAGAATAATGTGTGGGGTTCATAGTCGCACATCTTGTAGGCATCTGTTTAAAAGGTTAGGAATTCTTACAGCTGCTTCACAGTACATTTACTCAGTAATGGAATTTTTTCTCAACAACATGGGGCAGTTTAAAATCAACAGCGACATTCATGATTACAATACCAGAAAAAAGAAAGACCTACACTATCCTTTACTTAACCCATCTTTGGCGCAGAAAGGGGTAAAATACGCTACTATAAAACTTTTTGATAAATTACCAGATGAAATAGAATGTCTGACAGACAGCAGTAATAGTTTCAAAAACAAATTGAAATCATACCTCCTTGACAACTCCTTCTATACCATAGATGAATTCTTGAATATGAGTAAATAAATCTGGAGATATAATATTTGCATTTTGTGCCATTTAAGGGAATGGGATAGATAATAGAAATATTTAGGTATAAGGCTACAATGGGAAAAAAAAAAAAAAAAAAAAAAAAAAAAAAAAAAAAAAAAAAAAAAAAAACATGTTTCCTGTGCGCATTTCTTGTGCATTTGACACATTCCACATCATAATGGTTTTTCCGTGCCAATGATCAATGAAACACGTAACTAACTAACTAACTTAGGCAAAAAATATTCACTGTCAAAGAAAGTGGTTGAAATAATGTGTAGGCTCATAGTCACACATCTGGTAGGCATCTGTTGAAAGGGTTAGGAATTCTTACAACAGCCTCACAGTACACTTACTCAGTAATAAAATTTGTTCTCAACATCATGGACCAGTTTAACAACAACAGTGACATTCATGATTATAATACCAGAAGAAAGAAAGACTCGCAGTATCCTCTACTTGATTTATCTTTGGCAAACAAAGAAGTAAAATATGCTGCTGTAAAACTTTTTGATAAATTACCAGATGAAATAAAATGTCTGACAGACAGCAGTAGTAGTATTAAAAATAAATGGAAATCATATCTCCTTGACAACTCCTATACCCTAGATAAATCCTTGAATAGGAATAAATAAATCTATAGGTACAATATATTTATTTTGTGCCATTTAAGGGAATGGGGTAGGTAATACAAATTTTAAGTTTTAAAAAACCCTTGATTTATGTGTGCACTTCTTATGTACTTGACACATTCCTCATCATAACGGTTACCGTGAGATTGATCAATGGAACACATAACTAACTAACAAACCAACCAATCAACTTATTTTTTGCAACCTAAATAGCTGCAGTTCATTTTCCATGGATTTTGCAAGTCCTCACTACATAGACAGGGGGGGGGGGGAAGGCACCCAATGCCAATGCACAGTTTGATTATGAATTGCAAGCTGTGTGTTGGTGTTCAGTAACCTGGAATGTGTGTCCAATATGGTTCACGTCTCCAAATTTCATGTGGACATCAACTTAAATTTACCACCATACAACTGAAAATTACTACATTATGTTCCTAGCCTTGTGATATGTCATGGCTGGTAAAGATAGACCCCACTGTAATGAGAAGTAGCCACTTTACATGGCCATATGTACTCACTCTTTTTCATTGTTCCCATTTTACACTCTCTTGTTCTCTAGTTATAAAATGTGGCTAGTCAGCATCTTAGCAAGCACACAGACACTTATCACTAAAACACAGTATTCAGAACACATTTAACACAACTGTAATACTTATGGAGATTTGTAGGCAACACAGATGTAAAATATGTTGCTTTCCATATACCAGCATCATGCTGTCAAGGCATACACAAAAAGAGAGAGACCAGAAAATAAATTACATACAACTGTAATGTTATATCTGCACAAGTAGTTTTAATTAGTACTTCAGATGCCCTGCTGTAGTCTCAGTAACACAAATAAAAAAAAAATAAAAAAAAAAATAAAAAAAAAAAAAAAAACAATTTCAGTTATAATAATCACAGAAACTTAGTAGAAAGAAGAGAACCGCCACTGCACCTGTTAACAAACTGAAAGGAACTAACCTTCTGGCTGTGTTCTCTCTTCAGCAGAAGAATGATCCACTCTGCCTAATTCTCATCAGCCCCTTGGCAATAAAACATATTGCTGTTAACAACAGTCCTGTAATTTTTATTTATTTATTTATTTTTTCGTTAAAGGAGAAGAATATAAATATGTTAATCATAAATGTCCATTTTTCTATCAAATCCATTTCAATAAGCATGAAAGAAAATAGTGTACATATCAACCACATTTTGTCAAGACAATTGCTTTTAAATTTTTTATTACTTTATTCTCAGGACCAGTAAAAAATAAGGCAACAAATTTCATTATTATTCCCATGGAACTACATTATGTATGAATACATTTATTACACACACAACTGGTAAACAAATCTTCACAAGAGCATGTATCTTTGACATACACCTATTCCAATTTCATTTACCAAATCTTGAACAAGTACTATTTTTCTGCAGCTAAGTTCACAGTAAACAGGAACAGAGTGACTGATTACAGAGGATGTCTGTACATCTAGATTTCAAAAACAAATTGAGAGACTTTAGCAGAAATCTTTAAAATCAATGAATATGGCGATCTTGGCAAAAGTAAAATACAACAAACTGGAGGAAACTGGATATATTAGTAGTACAGAACATTCTGATACCAGGGTTTGTATTTTAACCAGATTTTCTCTAAGTCTACTAATTTTGAATGTTCAGTAACAACATTTTTACCCAGTTACTTTTGTTTGTCATCAAACTTCACAACAATGGTATAATTTGGTTCTCCTATGGTCACTAAAATATTACAATTGTTTTGTTTTTGTATATCTACAATAATAAAATTCTTCAATAAGAAATATTATACATTTGAGTCTTTGCCTTTTCCTACAATTCCTCCTTCCATAGCTGAGATAACTAACTATGGATGTTTGTAACATATCAAATCAACATGGTCCTTCTAGTGTGGTTTTCTGTTCAGGTCTTTTCTTAACTCTTCTATCTGAAAACGCTTTTTTAATTTTCCTTGTCCAGTTAATTTCCATTTTCTCCTTCCACATGATGTTTAAAATGCATCAACACTCTTAGTAATGTGAGTGTATGTCTCATGGTTTTTTATGGTTAAAATATAGTTCTTTGTCAACACAAAAATATTATGCTAAAATTCTTGCAGTAGAACTTTCTCTGCCTGATGAAGTTCTGTGTCACATATGCGCAAAGCAAAAAAATTGTAATACTGCATTCAGAGTAGTTGAAAACCCATGTAATCATTAATCTTACAATATTAGAAATTTGCCTTATATAAAGAGAGCAACAATTTATTCTACTGAAAGTCCAGGTAGGAATACCTACAATTATGGAAATGATAGATTGCTACTCAACATAAAGATGACATGTTGATTTTCTGACAACCACAATGTGTCATCTTTATGGTGAGTAGCAATCTATCCTTTCCATAATTGTCAACAGTTCATTCTGTATTATTAAATTCTATTACCAACAAGATCAAAGATAGAAAACAGGTGATACTGCATATTGTCTTCTGGTTAACCATGAAATATATTTCTGTCCATATTCTACAGCTTTCATTTTTTAATTCAAAGTTAGCACCCGTAAACTGCCATTAGCAGACTCATCAATTCACACTAGAATATCTTATCATGTCAATGTTGTAGACAGGCAGTGAATGCAACAGGAATGTAATGCAGATCAGGTAAAACAACAAATTGAAATTAGTTATAATTTTACCTTAGTATAACACCACTGACGCTGTAACCAAACTAAATAATTTCAGTGTACATCCATTAATCGGGAATCAACCCTTTGCTTAGTTGCATCTAAATGAACGTAGAGGCCATGTGGGATCACATTATATACAATATGATTTGTTTTGTTTGACTCATAAGTGTAGTTTCAGTAACACAATAAAATCTCATATGTAGATCTAACACATAACCAGACATGTGAATTGATAGGACCCCCCCCCCCCCCCCCCTTCTCAACTGCACTACAATTTATCGCATACATCACACAACTGAAGAGTTCACTATGTGGGGAACACAGATGCTCTATATCTACAATGGATTCAAAAATAATTATCAAAGTAATAAAAAAATGTTTTGATGATGCAAATGCACAAATCGTCAACTTTCAGTGATTATTGTGGAGTCTACACTCATCAAAAACACTAAACTGCGTAACATTATATGCATATTTCCACGATTTTTTATTTTACTGCATTTAATAATCACATAAAATTGTAAGAGCCATGGTCCAGTCTCATCTCCCCGTGATTCAATTACCTACCTGAGGCTTTTGACAATGAGTGCTACAACTTCCTCTCACAGAAACTAAAATTTTGACAATGAGGTGCAATTAAGTGGTTCTCCCTAGACTTAGGTAAGGCATTTTATCCTGCTGCAACTCCATCTACATTTACACTCTGCAAGTCATTATAATCTGTAAAGGCTATCAATCTGTACAAGAAGTCACTATCTTCCAAGCGAAGAAAAACCACTGCCGTACTATCACAGGGTCCTACAGTATATTGCACTTATTCATGTATTATACAAAATAGTATGTACTGTGTTTTATCCAAGTCAAAGGAGAGCCAATTTGCAGGAAACAATTCAGTTGGTTTGTGTAATGTAGACACCAATCATCAATAGTTCCGGTGATTATGACAAGCTTTTTGAAAATTGGTATTTTGGTTAACACTTACCTACAAAGATACTGAACAACTATGGTTCATTTTAAATGAAACACTTTACTTTTTTCAAAGAGGATATGAAACTTCTCACAAACTTGGTTGAAAAATGCACAAAAATTTTGGCCAGTCCACCTATATGCTATAATGTCAGTTGTGTTACGTGATGTTTAAATGGCATCGAGTAGTGAACTATACTGCACTGTCAGCTTCAGGCTTCAGTTTTAGCATATTATTCAGTTATTTTAGAAAACACTTTGAAGATTATCAAATGATAATTCACCTTTCTTCTTTTAACTTAATTACCAAATGTCATACAAAAGTACTTCACTAAACACACACACACACACACACACACACACACACACACACACACAAGCGCGCGCGCGCGCGCGTACGCACGTCTTTCTTAGGGCTAGTTTTACTACAAGGTTTGTTGTTGCTGATACAACACTAGCAGTAATGTACATTTTCATTTTTAGGTTCACTGGAACGTCCTGGTTGGTCATGGAAAACAATGTTTCTGAATGCCGCCAATGGAATTTATGCTGCTGGAATGGAGGTTCCTAACTGCATTTTGGGGCAAAGGTGAAAGTATTCAGTTTCATGGACAATTCAAATTATTTGGGTGTCTGGACTACGAATCCAAATTTTCGCATATTCATCCCCAAATCAATTTCTGTAGAAACAATTTTAAGTTATTGAATTATAGTTGTTAGTTTCACCCAGACCTGCACTTATGAATACAAAGCCACCAGAAAATCAGTTATCAATCATTAAGTTTGATCTGTGTACAATCCAACTCCAAGCATTTGAATACATCTTCCACTGGTAAGGCAACAGTTCAGAAACTCTTGTGAAGTTGTGCTTTTTGGATGGGTTGTAGAAGTCCAGTTATTTAGCACGTCAGTTTATTAATACTTTGGAGAGAAGTTTATTAAACTACGCTAAAAGATTCACAAGGCACTAATTCTCATTATGGCTGTCATGCCTTTTGAAGAAAGGTACGGTTTCAGCATTTTCTTAGATGTTTAATATCATCCCAGTTTGAGACACTTGTTAAGCATTCTAACCTAAGGACATCACACACATCCATGCCCGAGGCAGGATTCGAACCTGCGACCGTAGCGGTCTCACGGTTCCAGACTGCAGCGCCTAGAACCACACGGCCACTTCGCTTATTGTTTTCCAATTGACATAGTGCATTCCCTAGCCTCACGTCTATTACTTTATGTACATCAAAGGAAGGAAGATTAGTATTTAATGTCCCATTAACATCGATATCATTATACCAAGCACAAGCTCAGATTAAGGAAGGATGGGGACGAAAATCAGGTTTGCCTTTACTGGTGCCTTCCTGGACTTCAACCATTTCTTGTTTGGGTATTCTTATATTGCCTCCACAATGTAATGGCAGTTATATTTTCTCATGTTATTTTTATTTATTTGTGGATAGTTTTGTTGACAATTTGGTATGCCCTCTCAGCTGTAAAAAATTTCCATTGTTTTGAAATGGGTGGGTGGGTGAAGGAACACCATTTTAGGAGGCGTGAGAAGGATCTTGGGTAGGATATCCCTCATTTCAGGGCATGATGAGAATGAAAATGTACATATGCATGGATAACTTCGATGGAAAACATTACTTAGTATGAGAGTAATATATATATGACTCTAGGACAGGCTGTTATGACACTGCCCCAATGGGTTAGACACCTGCGAGCACCCTTCGAGCACATCTGTGGGCAGGTGCAGGTAGTGTAGGCAATCTGTCAGACAGTCCGATTGCATGCATTCTGTGCATGTGTTACATTCTTGGCTGCCCGAACTCAATCAGTGATGGCGTGGAGTGAGGTAAAGAAGCAGTAGGTAGGGGAAGTGTGACGAAGCAAGCCGGGATATTTTTACTTCCCCTCTTGTTTTGCCATCTGCCTCCTTAAAATTCATTTTTTTTCCCGTGTCTGACTAATTAACATTAACATACGTGACTATAATTTGCATTTCCATAAAAGAGAAAGGTTGGCCCTCAGTTTTAAAGCATATAACATCAGATCTAATTTGATGCTTAGTTTTATGTATGTAATTGATATTCTAACTTATTTTGATTATTCCCAGTTAATATCTTTTAGTATAGGGTGAAATCACTAATTGTTTCATAACTTAAATTCTATTGTTGACTTATAAAAAAATATAAATTCTGTACTAATTACAAAAATTTGGAGGAACAACTAATAGTATTCTTAAAGGAACTATTTGGCTCTGTTCGAAAACATGTTAGCAAAGCCAGCCCTTAATTAATTCCAAAGTAATTAACAGTTTTGTCAAAAGTATTGTTTGTATAATGATATCCATTAATTTCATCATTTAAACAAATAATTCGGCCTAACTCTTGTAGTAGAAGAAACAGTTAAAAAGACGGAATTTTTCAATGTATTCAGTTAATTTAATGAGTTAAGTTTTAATTGTGATTTCTGTAAATTAAACATCAAACAATGTGTAGTTTCAGTGCCTATTATTGTGATAATATATAAGGACCGAATTTTTGGTCCTGACACAGTTAGTCCACTGCCGAGTTTCAGACGCGGAACCTGTATTGGTTAGATCAACAATAATGCATCCACTTAACTGTGAGATAAGTGTTACACCAATAGGCCATGTGTTAAAGTAATAACAGTGTCTGTTCAATTTATTTGAAAGACTGTGAAATGTGTGGTTCGGTTTTTACATCTCATAGATTTTCAACAGTAAACTATTGCAGCAGTATGTGGATGTTTGCCTGCAACCAATTTATGAGGCTTATTGAAAGTTAAACAATAGTTAACTGGTCATATTAGATGTGTATATTGGGGGCTTGTGAACAGCAAAAGTAAAGAACTGTGAAATGCAAATGTGACCCTGTTGGCTACCTCACTTAAGGGGAGTTAGAATGGAAAAAAAATTTTTATCTCATTATAAAATTTGCAATTTTCTGAATAAAATGATATATATCACTTATAAACTCACATGAAACGTATTTTCTTTTCTTTTTTTAAATATAATCTACACCGGTTGAATATGTTAAAATTTTTATGTGCATTACTTCAAGATCTAATGAAATTTGTAATTTTTTTATACAGAAGGCTGTGGATTGCTGTGTTATAAAGGTTAAATCACGTGTTTGTATTGGCAGCACTGTCAGAAACAGTATCGTATTATTTCATAGTATAAACACCCGTTTATGTCAAAGTGCTAACGTTTTTTCCGAGGAAAAGTGACAAATAGATTGGTAAATGTCTCAAAAAGTAAAGTATGACACCAAAACAAAGTGTTTTGAAGAAACGTGGGTTCCATGGTAATAGATTTTCAAATAAAGGGAAACATTGTGATCAACATGTGGCGTGTGAAGTTACAGACACTGAAATACAGGCAAACTCGTCAGTATCTAGAGAAACACCCATTAACACTTTGAAGATTAAAATAAAATGTTGTGACACACAATTTTCTCAAAACAAAAGTGATATAAATTGTAGATTAGGTTATATTCTGATAGATTTATTCATCCTAACAAGGGTGTTAGGTGAATGTGTGTGTTTTAAAATATGTGGAGGGCCAGTTAGTTTACATGAAGACAGTGAGGTATCAAATGAACTAGCCAGGAAACTTATTATTAATTGTGCCAGTTATAAATATACTGATCCATTTTGCAATTCTGATAAATATTTAAGATAATTATTTTGAAATAAATGTTAGGTGGATTTATGGACAGAGAGCTATTGGCAAAGGACACATTGCAGCAGAAACAATGTGTGCCGTGATGAATACACCACCCCCACCTTGTAAAATCGACAAGTATGCAGGATTTATTGGAGCTACTGTGGAATCTGTTGCATGTGAGTCAATCAAGGGTGCTGCAAATGAAGCTGTTGAAATAAATGATGGTATGACTGACATACCAATAGCTTTTGATGGCACTTGGCTGAAGTGCGGCTACAGTTCTAAGAATTATGTTGCTATGGTGACCAGTGTGGATAGTGGAAAAGTAACAGATTTCCCGATTTTAACCAATCATTGTTATAAATGTAAATCAGGGAATGAAGAAGGGCATATTTCTGACAGGAATTATGAAAGAACAAGTTGTGGTATGGAGGCCTCTGTAGCTACTGAAATTTTTAGTTGATCTGTGAATGAAATGGGAATGTGTTACACTAAGTTCTTAGGTAATGGAGACTCAAAATCATATAACAGTGTAGTAGCCACTCAGCCTTATGGTGAGAAGGCTATCATAAAACTGGAATTTTTTGGTCATGCCCAGAAGAGGATGGGCACCAGGTTGAGGAAGTTGAAACAAAGTTTGAGACCCAAGACACTTTCTGATGGTAAAACCATAAGGGGCAGCCTGACAGACAAAATGACTGATGAAGTACAGCAGTATTATGGGATGGCCATTAGAAATAATACTGAAGATTTGTTGAAAATGAAGCAAGCAGTATGGGCTACCTTCTTCCACAGGCTGTCAACTGATGAAAAACCAGTACACCACCTTTGCCCTCCTGGACCTGATACATGGTGCAATTACTGCAATGCCCAGTATTCAAACACTTTATACAGCCATAAGCATTCCATCCCAGAAGCAGTCATGGATATCATAAAACCTTTTTATAGAGACCTGGAAAATCCTGAATTACTGAAGCAGTGTCTGCAGGGTCAGACTCAAAATCTCAATGAGTCCTTCAGTAATCTTATATGGACTCACTTACCAAAAAATGTTTTTGTTGGAATGAAGACACTAAAATGAGGAGTCAGTGATGCTGGTATTGCTTTTAATGATGGCAACATTGGTAGGGTGAAAGTGCTACAGCATATGGGAATCAATCCTGGAGCAAACTGCATCAGAGTACTTGAACGGATGGACAAGGTTTGCATTGATAAAGCATAGAATGCAGCACTGTTGGCCACTAAGTATACAGAAAGAAGAAAGTAAGAAAAAACTTGGAAAAAGATCAAGAGGATGATATACAGTATGGTGCAAGGGTGCTTTTGAGCAACTAAAAATAAAAAAGAAAGCATATATTAAGTGAGTTACAGTCTTTTAAACTTTAGAAGCCGTTCCTGAAATTTTCATTTTCTGTTGCATTTTCCCTAAATCTCAGAAACCACTCCAAGTAGAGTATCCAGATTTTCAGGGAGTAATAACATACACATCCTGAGTCTACTGAACTAAAAGAAGAACATAATGTTATGTATAATTAAAATTATTTAGGATAACATATGAAAAAGTACACAAAATTTTAACTGTGTAATTAAAAAATTGTATTTCCGAAAGCACTGGCTGGAATGCAATTATTGTAGTTCAGTAGACTCAGAACATACAGTTCAATGTCCTGTAAAAGTTTCATATCAATGGCTACAGCGGTTCCTGAAACACAGGGAAGCCAAGTCACTAAATTTAACATTGTCTGGATAGGGCGTTCCAGCTCCCCTTAAAGTAGTAAATGTTGAACTTCCACCCCCATTTTTCAGCCAGTATAGCAACACAGTATGTCGACACTGCACACAATCAATGAGGAAAGAAAGCAGGTGAACATCACAGAGGGTAGCCTGCAGCTCAGAGAGAGGCAGTGGGTTTGTTGTCTAGGAATGTGGCAAGGGCAGGTCGACAGGTGCATGGGCTAGCCACGTGAGTCCAGGTGTCGGGAGTCAGTAGAGAGCAGTGCACAGTGAAGGTGGCATGGATATGTGATTTGGACGGGGGTGATAGGTCAGAGGAATGGGAACAGTAGAGTGAAGGATGTGAAGACAGTGTGTTAATGGAGATTGAGGGCAACAGGTTTATGGGAATGAAGGATGTGTTGCTATGATAACTCCCATCAGTGCAGTTCAAAAAAGCTGGCGGTAGCCTTGGTTGTAGAGCAGCCATTGAAGCTGAGCTCGTTGTGCCCAGCTGCATGTTGTGCCACCAGGTGGTCAACTTTTTAACAAGCCACAGTTTGGTAGTGGCCAATTATTTTGATGGACAGCTGGTTGTTTTTCATACCAACATAAAAAGTTGAGCTGTGATTGCAGCAGAGCTGATGTATGGCACAGTTGTTTATGCAGGTGGGTTAGTGCAAGTCTGTGACAGGACTGGTGTAGGAAATCCTCAGTGGCTGGGCTGGGCAGGTCTTGCACCTGGGTCTTCCATAGGGACATGAGCTCTGTGATAAGGGTGTAGGGAATGGGAGTGGCATAGGAATGGATTAGGATGATATGTAGGTTGGGTGGGTGCTTGAGGGAACACCACTTCAACAGGGGTGGGAAGGATCTTGGGTACGATGTCCCTCATTTCAGGGCATGATGATAATCAAGGCCCTGGTTAAAGATACAGTTGAGTTGTTCCATTCCAGGGTGATACTGGGTGGTGAAAGGGGCACTCCTTTGTAGCCGATTCTTGAGGGTGGTGGGACGATTAGGGTTGTGTGAGGATGTGGCATGGGAAATCATGTTTGCAGACATAGTTTTTGGTGGTGGTGGTGGGGGGGGGGGGGGGGATGATGGGGAGGGGGTAGTGCCTATCAATGAAGGCATTCATGAGACCTTCAGCGTACTGGGCAAGGTAGTTCTCATCGCAGCAGCTACACTGTCTGTGGGTGACCAGTCTGTATGGGAAGAACTTTTTGGTGTGGAATGGATGAAAGCTGCCAAAATGCATATAGTGTTGGTGATTAGTGGGTTTCATATGGACAGAGGCATGGATGGAGCCATCTGTGAGGTAGAGATCAATGTCCAGGAAGGTAGCACATTGGGTTAAGGAGGACCATGTGAAGCAGATTGGAGAGAAGACATTGAGGTTGTGAAGGAATGACGATAGGGTATCTTCTCCCTAAGTCCAGATCATGAATATATCAACCATAATCCTGAACCAGACAAAGGATTTGGAATTTTTGGTGGCTAGAAGAGTTTCTTCTAAATGGCCCATAAAAAAGTTTGCATAGGAGGGTGCCATGTGGGAGCCCATGGCTGTGCTGCATATTTGTTTACATACCTTCTCCTGCCACAGATTTGTTTATTACTGTCTCCTGAAAGGAGACACAGTTGCTTGTCATGATGTACAGGGACTGGACAAAAATATGGAAATACCAAAAACACAACACAATACCACACCTAATACTGTGCAGGAAACCTGTTGGTCTTCAAAACAGCTTCCACTCGTCTTGGAATGGATGAATACAGGACCTCCACAATTTTCTGGGGAATCTCATACCATTCTATCTGCAAAATAGTGGCGAGACCACGTCTCAACAATACTAAGATTTGGTGACTGTGGTGGCCAGGAGATACATGACAATTCATCCTCGTGCTCACAAAACCAGTGCTAGATGATGTAAGCTGTGTTAACATCTCTGAACGCAGCCTCTGCATTGGGGAACAAACACTGCACCATGGGATGGACCTGATCAGCCAAAATGGCCACAACCCTTGGCAGTAATGGGACTTTGGAAACACTGGAGCTCATGGAATACCATGATATGGCTGCCTAAATCATCACCGAGCCCCCACCATGTTTCACTCTTGGGACATAAACTTGGCCAGATATCGGAAACATTGTGAAACATGGCTCATCTGACCAAATGACTTTCTTCCATCACTCCACAGGACAAGTTTTATGGCCTTGGCACCATTTTTTCCTTTTATGGGCATCTGAGTCACTGATGAGTAGCTTTTGGAATTCCTGGTCATCCAGCAAATTCCCTGCTTATGGAGCTCCCTTTGTGTTGTTTTGCTGCTGGCAGGGTTCACTGGTGCAACATTAAATTCTGCAATGATTCTTTCAGCAATTGTCCTCTAATTTTTTGTCACAGTCCTCTTTAATTACCATCTGTCACAATCACTCAAGACAAACATTTTTGTCTCCATTGTGACTTAGTGGATGATGTTTTTCAACTTTCTCTGTATGCAGCATAAATCTTCAATACTTTGCCTCTTGAAACACCAAAAACTTAGGTTCTCTTGGCTATGGAAGCAGTCATCATAAAAGTCCCAACAATTTGTCCACATTTAAATTCACTTAACTCCAACAAAATGCACTCACACCTACACAGAACACTGTTCTGATCGTGACCGACACTTACAATGTACTGAGAACATTGTATAGGCAATGTTCATGGTCAAATAGAACAGCAAAACCTGCAGGCTTGACTAGCATTTGCATTTATATTCAAGCACATGTTTCTCTCAGTGTTTCCATATTTTTGTCCATTCCCCCATACTCGGTAAAGCATATGAGGAATGAAGTAGTGGGTTTGGAGTCTGAAGGGCATTGGGAAAGGTAGTTTTCAACAGCAGCAAGGCCATAGGCAAGAGAAGTATTGGTGTATATGGAGCTGGCATCAACAGTAACGAGAAGTCAGTATATGGAGGTGGCATCAACAGTAATGAGAAGTCATCCAGGAGGTAAAGGGGTGTTGATGGTGGATAGTCAGCGAAGGAAGGGATTAGTATCTTTGATGTGAGAGGCTACATTGGGTTGGAGGTGTTGATCAACAAGAGGGAAATTCTTTCAGTAGGAACCCAATAAAGGACTTCAGTAATAATTGGAGGTTATGTTGGATTTCTTGGAGGAGATCACTATGGGAGAGTTTGTAGGTGAAGGAGTCAGACAGTTGGCAAAATCCTTCTGTTAGGTAGTCAGCATAATTCATCACAACAGTGGCAGAGCACTTGTCTGGAGGAAAGACGAGTAGGTCAGGATCTGTTTTGAGGTTGTGATGTCTGTCCTTTTTTCTGCTGAAAGGTGAGTTTCTTAGTAAGGGACCTGGAGAAGGATGATGAGGACTCATACTATAAATGACAAAGCCACGGTTCCAATATTATGAACCACAGTTAAAATATTGGGGGTCTCCATATTACAAAAGAAGCCTTTATAAGGTACTTTCTACCTGTATCTTTTAATGACGAATGTGGTAAAACGGATTTTAGGTGATTATATCAGCACCTTATGATTATCATGACATTACGTTACAGAAATTACAATTCTATTGTATAAATGGAATAGCATATGAGTGGTTTAAGTCATACCCACAGAACAGGAAGCAAAAAGTTTCCTTATATGGGTCAAGTGATTTAAATAAGTTTGCCACTTCATCTAACTGGGGTGAAATTACATTAGGTGTTCCACAGGGTTCAATCATGGATCCCCTTCTGTTCTTGATACATGTGAACGACATCCCTTCCTATTTGAAACAGGAAGCTGAACTGACACTGTTTGGTGATGATACAAGCATCATTATTAATCCAGTAAAAGAAAGTCAAATTGAAAATGATACAAATAAGATCTTTGGAAAAGTCATTAATTGGTTTTCTGCACATGGACTTGCTCTAAACTTTGAAAAAACACAGTACATCCAATTTTCTGCTGCAAAAAGTACAGTTCCTTCAATAAATATAACACATCAACAGAAGTCACCAGGCAGGGTAGAGCATACTAAGTTTTTGGATGTACATATAGATGAGAATTTTAATTTGGAAAATTCATATTTTGGATCTCCTAAAGCAACTAGGTTCAGCAACTTTTGCAATCAGAATAATTGCCAATTTTGAAGATATAGAAATTAGTAAGGTAACATAATTTGCATACTTTCACTTTCTGATGTCATACGGAATAATATTTTGGGGTAACTCAACCTTTAGACAAAAAGTATTCACTGCTCAAACGAAAGTGGTTAGAATAATGTGTGGGGTTCATAGTCGCACATCTTGTAGGCACCTTTTTAAAAGATTGGGAATTCTTACAACAGCCTCACAATACATCTACTCACTAATGAAATTTGTCCTCAACAACATGGACCAGTTTAAAAACAACAGTGACATTCACGATTATAATACCAGAAAAAAGGAAGACTTACACCATTGTTTGCTCAACCTATCTTTTGCACAGAAAGGGGTAAAATATGCTGCTACAGAAATTTTCGACAAATTACCAGATGAAATAAAGTGTCTGACAGACAGTAGACGGCCGGTGTGGCCGTGCGGTTCTAGGCGCTACAGTCTGGAGCCTAGCACCCGCTACGGTCGCAGGTTCGAATCCTGCCTCGGGCATGGATGTGTGTGATGTCCTTAGGTTAGTTAAGTTTAATTAGTTCTAAGTTCTAGGCGACTGATGACCTCAGAAGTTAAGTTGCATAGTGCTCAGAGCCATTTTGAACAGACAGCAGTAATAGCTTCAAAAATAAATTGAAGTCATATCTCCTTGACAACTCCTTCTATACCATAAATGAATTCTTTTTGAATAGGAATAAATAAATCTATAAATATAGTATATGCATTTTTTGCCATTTAAGGGATTGGAGAAAATAATAGAAATATTAATCTTTAACTCTGTATTGGAATATATATTAGCCTCATTTTCTCTCTCTCTCTCTCTCTCTCTCTCTCTCTCTCTCTCTCTCTCTCTCTCTATATATATATATATATATATATATATATATATATATATATATATATATATATATATATATAAAAACACGCAACCAACAAAACCTGATGTACATCACAAAGAATACAGGAAATGAAATCATTCATTGCCTTGTAAATAAATGAATAAAATTAATAAATACACAAATGAAAATAAATTCACAGCTGAACTTAGCGTACTTGTATACAAACATGATCTAACATGAAGCTGTAAATACAGTACTGATATTCAACACAAATGAGACAAAAACTACAGAACTAAGGGATCTACATGAGGCTTTGGAACCACAAACTAAAGGGACTCTGTTAACTGCACACATTTACATTTAGTAAAAGCAAATCAGTAACAAAACCAAGCAAATGTTCAGCACGCAATTATGGAGCCACTAACGAGTCACTATAAAAAGCCTTAATTTCAGTATTCAGTCTATCACATAAACCTGAACATGATGCTAGAGAGTAACTAAATAAAAGAACAACAGAAACTTTAACTAGATGTAAGCACAGCAGTGCCATCAAGAAAATTAGAAGCTGCATAAAGTTACTCACCTGAAAGTCAGAACTCAGTCTGGTCTTTGGCTGTTTCTTCATCTTCAGTTTTTCAACAAAATAGTATACTGAGCAAACCTGAAACACACAAACAATTTACTTTCAATAACATATCATTCAATGAGGACTGCCCCTCCTACACAGAAACTCAGAGTGAATTAAGTTCGACTTCCGCAATGCCAAATAATCATTCTACAAAACACGTCACAATGACCAAAAGATCCACATCAATTAAAAAATCTTTAAACCTGCAACAAATACAGGGCTACCTGTGAAAGCAGTCATGTGATCTACAAGCTAAGTTGCAATCACTGTCCTGTATTCTGTTAGGGCATGACAGCCAACAAGCTGTCATAAAAATGTACATATGCTCACAAAGTCCCAAACTTTTAGAACCAAAATTGTACAGATGGTATAGGACTCTAAAATGAGTAGTTTGAAATACAAAACCAATGGTTGAAAATAATTAATTCAGGCAATATGAATTCTTGAATGAGACATGCATTTTTATGTAAACTGCTTATGTTTCATAATGCAAAATGGCCTGCTAAGGGTTGACATTGATGGCTACACAGTTGTCCTAGTTACTCATTATAAAAATTACCTATGTGACTATCTCAGTGCCCTCCAGCCAATACAGGAATTATACACAGTAAAGGATATAAATTTCTGAACACTGAAAATCTAGTATGATGCAATGGCAGTGGTGGTGGTGGCGGCGGCAATGGTGGCCGTAATGATTTGGTATTAGGGCATTCAATGAGAAGGATATTAGTTCCCTTTGTTGAATAATCACATACAGATATAGTTATCCTCTTCAACTGATGCACTAAACATCTTATTTCCTCTCTCTCGTATGGACTGATTACATTCACACATTCTTCATAGATTATTAAAACAGTATCTAAAACATACTATTACAATACCATAGTGGTGGGAGAAGGTAGCAAGAGTTACAGAGTTACTTAGTGTCCCTCACCCCCCCCCCCCTCCCCCGCCCCACAACTACCCCCACCCAGTTGCATTTTATGTCTTAGCAGCACCTTGTCATCAGAGTGCCTGCAGAACCGACATGCAATATGGGTAGCTAACCCCTTTCCAGAAGCGTGGAGAGAAACATTGCCAGTGGACAGAAACAGTAACAGACTTTCCAAATAAACAAGGAACTACTTTTCCAGACAACATGTGACAGTGTTCCACCAATCAGAACTCATATGACTGCTGTAACACTCCACCGACCCGGTTCTATAGGCATTCCTAGACCATCAGACAGGCATTGTTTACCAACCGCTAGGAATAGCTCCGGCCAGTACTTAGGCCAATCCTAGCCTTCTATTCACTCGCCATAGTATTGTAGTAGTATGTTTTATTTTCTAGAGTAGTTTTGGTCAGTATTTTCTTCCATTGTCTTGTTTCTTTATCTGTTTTGCTACCACAGAGTTGTAGGGTTTTCTGTTTGTTCTGCGTTTAAAACTTAGTCTATACCAAGAAGGCGTTTTTTTCTTTAATTGTAATAAAGTGTTCAAACTGACTGTTAGTGTTTTCCTGCCAACCGCAGGACACCACAGTTATTGGCAACGAGGATAAAACTTTAATTTTCGAATGGAAAGGCCCCCTCTGAGGAGCTTCTTCAGTCCTTGGTGGAAACTCTACAGCATATTCAGGCAATGCTCACATGATCAGGAATTCGCTGTCACTCACCAGTGTTGCCAGTAGCAGCCCATAGGATCAATTCTATTCGTTGATTCGCAATATGGTGCTATTTCACACACCAGACGAGGGTCTTTGGGCTGATATTTTGAAGTTACAAGACCTGTCCCTCGACACCTGTCTGCCTATCATTTGTGCATTTGAACCGTCTCACTAGCTACAGCTGCCACATCTTTATCCAGCTGTTTTTGCAGCTCATCAATTGCCTAGCACCAAACGGGAGCCTTGTCAATCCGTTTGCCCATTCCATGACAGGAAGTCTTTCACTTGACTTCCATCCTGTATGGACTGTTTCTGGACTCACCAACAGTTGGAGTGCCTCCACCGGTGAGCAAGATGCACGGTTTGCAGCTGAGTGGGCCATATTGCTGTGGTTTGTCAGGTTTCATAGAAATAATGCGTCGATGCCACGCTCTCTGCGGACACACAGGCTCGTCATGAATCATCACCTCGAATTCCATTGATGGCCAAGTATTCTCCATCATTCCCCAGTCGGGTGCCCATTATCTTGTTACCTTGGAGGTCACGCATATTCCAGTGGTCTTCAAAATTGAAACGGCATCATCCATCTCTATTGTGGATGGTACCACATACCAATGTTTGGGCTCGTTGGCTTTATCCCCGCACACCAACGCGTTGCGCAGTTTCAGTAATCACTCTATATCCATGAATTGCGTTTTTTCCACACAAATCTGCTACAACTGTCGTTCCTTCACCGCTCAGCTTTTGGTCGGCGGCTCCCTGGAGCTACTAATATTCTGGGTGTGGACTTTTTTTGGTCGCCTGGGTTTACCAGTGCAGGACACAGTACAAGCAGTGTTGATTCCCTCATCGAATGCCCTCCTTGTCCCGTTGCTCAGAAAATACGACATGTTGCTCTCATCCTCCACACCACGGATGAAGGGTTTCACCGTGCATGTTCAGCTTCTTCCCTCTGCTGTTTCTCGTTTTTTTTAAGGCTGACATGGTTTCCTTTGCTCTGAGAGACAGACTCCAGGCGAAACTTTGCCGCTTACAGGATGAAGGCATCCTTTCTCCCGTTGCACAAAGTAGCTGGGTGATGCCTATTGTGATAGTCGAGAAGCCGAATGGTGCTTTACGCATCTGTGGTGATTATAAGGTCACAGTCAATTCTCAATCCATCACAGATACCTATGCTGTCCCATCAGTGAATGACATACTCACATGTCTTGTGGGCTCAACAGTTTTCACCAAAATTGATTTGCACGATGCTTACTTGCAGATGCTGTTGGATGAGGAATCGCAGCAGATCCTAGTCATCAATACCCTATATGGCCTTTTCCGGTACAACCGCCTCCACTTTGGCATTGCCAGTGCACCCGCCATTTTCCAACGTTATACGGAACACCTCATATGCCAGGTGCCAGGGCGGCCAATTATCCGAACAATGTCATCATCAGTGGCTCGTCTGCAGTGAACATCACTGACAAGCTGGACTGGCTGTTTCAGGTTTTTTCTGAGGCTAACCTTTTTTGTGCGAGAGGTCAGCTATTTCAAGTTAACGATTGATGTACACGGCCTACATGCCTCTAAGGAGTATGTCAAGGTGATTCGAAACATGCCTCCTCCCACCAACGTGAAGCAACTGCAGTCCATACTTGGTCACATCAACTATTATCGGCATTTTATACCCCACACCATCGAGATTTCGGTGCCCCTGCCCTGGTTATTGCACAAGGGTGCGCATTGGGTTTGGGACACAGGGTGTGATCTGGCTTTCACACGTCTCGAGTCAACTCTCTCCTGCCCTCCTTGTCTGGCCCCGCTTACAACCCTTCCCTGCCCCCCATCGTCACTGCCAATGCCTCAGAGATTATGGCCTGGATGTGGTCCTCTCACATGAGGTTAACAGCATTGAGAGGCTGGTGGCTTTTGCACCCAAAAAATTGCCTGACGCTCAAACCAAGTACAGTCAAATTGAAAAGAAAGCTTTGGCACTGGTTTATGCCCTGATGAAGTTCTACGATTTCATATATGGCCGTCATTTCACACTACAGACCAATCACAAACCTTCGGTTTCTTTGTTTCACATGGGTGCTGCAGTGCCCACCCAGACTGCGCGCAGCCTCCAGCATTGGGCGCTCTTCCTAGCAACGTTCGACTTTGATATTGTCTACCGCACCTCTGAAAGGCTCCGAAACACAGATCTCCTGTCCTGGCTGCCTGCTGCGGCAGACTGTGAGTTTGACACTTCCCACTTGGTGTGTTTCCATGTGGACCCGGACATGGACGCAGCTCTGGACACACTTCCATTGGATGCCACTGCGGTATGGTGGGCCACCACTCAGGATCAGTCACTGCAAGCTCTCCACCACCAAATCGCTGTGGGTTGGCCAACCAGCTGTCGTAGCGTCCGCAATGCAGAGGTCCAGCACTTTTGGGATCATCGGCACAGTCTCTTTTTTCCGCAGTGGCGTTATCCTTTTGCAGAGTGATTCCAACATTCCCCGGGTGGTCATACCGCATGCGTAGTGCATGTCCTCTACCTTCTCCATGCCGGCCATTGGGGCATCGTCCTTACCAAACAGCTGGCCCACAGACACCTTTATTGGTGCAGTATGCATAAAGACATTGCCTCCCTCATGTCAGCCTGTACCACGTGCCGAACACGTCAAGCAGCACCCCTGCGCCAGTATTTTTTCGTGGCCAGATGCTGCTGCTCATTGGGAACGCAGGGCTGTTCCATGGTTCCCAGTGGCTCATACTGATCGACTCCGGTTCGGGAGACCCATATGTCTTGTGCATGATGAACATCACTTCTGCTGAGACTATCAAAATTCTCCGGCGCCTCTTTGCTGTAGAGAGACTCCCCAAAATGAGTGTCACGGATAATGGTCCACAGTTTACTTTGACCAAGTTTAAGCAACTCAGTACTGCCAATGGAATTTCCCTCATCCATACCACCCTGTTTCACCCTGCATCAAACAGCCGGGCGGAACTTTTTGTGTAAACATTAAAGACCCAGCTTGATAAGTTGCTGAGCCATCACCCGCTGGAGGAAGCTGTGCTTCTTTTCTTGGCTACATACTGTGCCGTCCTCCGTGCCAATAAAAGTCTAGCGGAGATACTTCATGGTCAACCATTCCACTCTCTCTTACTTATCTGTCCTGGTTCCCAACGCTTCTCACCCTCCCACCTGCACGCCATCGCACTTCTTTCGTGTTGGGCAAAGGTCTGTGCACAGATTCTCTCTCATCCACGGGTGCGTTGGGCGCCTCCCATCATCACTGAGCTCTGCGGCCAGGCAATGGCGTCTCTCTGGTGGGCCGACTGTTCCGCCACCCACCAGCACCTCAATCAGCTGCGCCCACGTCTGGTGGACCATGATGCCCTGGGGAGCTGCCAGTGCCTATCGCTGACCGCCTGTGGCGGAACCTCCGCTTCTGCCTCTGCCTCTGCCTCAGCTGCTGTCTCCACCACCAGTTGCCTGTGCTGCACCGCTACCTCCCACCGCTGCCAGCCATAAACCCATGGACGTCAACCAGGAAACCTCTACACCTAAGGACGTTTGTGGTGCTGCGCATTTTTTTTTCCCCCAGGGGGAGAAATGTCGAAGCGGCCCCTCATTGTTACAGGGCCCGCAGAATCGACATGCAATATGGGTTACTAAACCCCTTCGAGAAGTGCAGAGAGAAATATTGCCAGTGGACAGAAACAGTAACAGACTTTCCAAATAAACACGGAACTACTTTTCCAGACAACATGTGACAATGTTCCATCAATCGGAACTCATGACTGATGTAACCCTCCACTGACCTGGCTTTATAAGCACACTTAGACCGTCAGACCAGCATTGTTTACCAACTGCTAGGAATAGCTCCAGCCAGTACTTACGCTGGCCCTAGCCTTGCATTCACTTGCCATAGTCATGTAGTAGTATATTGTATTATGTAGAGAAGTTCTGGTCAGTATTTTCTTCCATTGTCTTTTACCTTATCTATTTTGCTACCACAGCGTTGTGGGTTTTTTTTGCTTGTTCTGCATTTAAAACTAAGTGTATGCCAAGAAGGACTTTTCTTTAACTGTAATAAAGTGTGTTCAAATTGACTGTTAGTTCTTTCCTGCCCACCACAGGACACTACATTTATCATACATTGATGTAAGACATATGTACGATTTTAGACATAAAACCTGGCTGCCACAAAGACTAAGTCAGATTCATTAACTTAAGGCTGCCAATGAAACAGACCACCCCTCAGAATTCTAAGTCCAGCCATACGCACACTATGGCAACACTGCATGGAGAAGAAGAGTATGGAAAAGGGGCTGTCAATCTTCACGAGCTGTTACAGTGCAGTATCTACTCATTGTCTAGCAGCAAAAGTAATGTGGTGCAGATATAAAGTCTTGAGTTTGAGCAGCCCTACATTTTTAAATCGCATTTTGGCTGCCCACTAAAGTTATCAGTCTGATGAAACCTCAAATATAATTAACTTCAGTTTGTAACCCACCTGTAATGCAAAAACTACCAGAAAATATTGCGACAAACAGCTCGTGGCTGTGTCAAGATCAGAACAATTTACACACGAGTGTTTCCTCACTGTAGAGCAGCCATTGACCAATGGCTATTGCTAGGCGCCATCTGCAAGGTGAATGCACTGCGGAGCTATGAGTATATTATCAACTGTCATTTTCTTATCTGAGGTTCTAGTACTTATCTTGCATTCGCTTACTGGATTTTGCATTATTGAAACCTATGAACATTGTTCAAGAGTTGTAAAATAGACTCACAAGTGGAGAAAAGGTCTCAAATTTGTGACATATTTTTCACTTTGGATTTAATAGAGGGGTGAAGGCAGCTTGGAACATTTGTATTGTGTGTGGAGCGGCTGCTTTTGAGCAAAACATGTCAGAAAAGGAATTTCTTGTTTCAAGAAAGACCGTTATGGCATGAATGATGTGCCACATTCAGGAAGTCTCGATAGCAGATATGTGATGAACAGTATATGATGAACTGCGACCACTTAAGCATCATGCGACATTTGCATTCAATAGGCAAGGTTCAGAAGTTGGGGTACTCCAAGCTCTAATTGAAACAACAAAGAAAAATTACTGCATTTTTTGCTTGAATGGCATCAATTCATACATTAATATTGTTACTGATAGCGAGTTATGATGCCTTTGTGTTAACTTATTAAGAAGACATTAATGGCTGAGCCGTAACAAGAGACATATGCTTGAGAAAAGATTATGTGTGAACATATTTTGAATCTGTGGGCTGAAAAAGGGATGCTGAGCTCTAGGAACTCTTGCGCAGGGTTGTGTCCATCTCAGCTGGTATTTCTTGCCAACAACTAAGACATCTTCCGGTTGCAGTGTAATAAAAATGACAGACAAAATTGCATCACATGTTGATGCTACACAGTAACACACAGCTAATTTCAAAAACAAAACTATCCAGGAGGTTGTTTGGAAAGTCATCCCTCACGCACTTATTATTCTGATCTTAGGTCATCAAATGTTTACCTATACCACTACTTACTGAACAATCAATAAGAAAATTCATTTCCAGATGAAAATGCACTTCCAACCCGGTTTGACAACATCTTTAGCTCAGAAACAGTAGGTTCCTACAGGCGTGGAATTGGTGCACTACCTGAGTATTGTTATTAGATAATGTGTGGGAATATATTGTTGATGACTGACTAATGTTTACTGTTCTGTTCAATAAATTAATGGAAAACACTGTTAAAATATGCACTGTACTAATACAAATGAAATAAAATTTACCATGATAAACTTACGACGAAAGTATACATTAATAAAACATTATGTATAAGTAACAGGAGCATGACTATATCAGCATGAATTACACGGAGAAGCCGAAGAAACTGGTATACCTGCCTAATATCCTGTAGGGCCCCCACAAGCACGCAGAAGTGCCACAACACGACGTGGCATGTATTCGACTAATGTCTGAACTAGTGCTGGAAAGAACTGACATCACGAATACTGCAGGGCTGTCCATAAATCCATAAGAGTACAAGGGGGTGGAGACCTCTTCTGAACAGCATGTCACAAGGTATCTCAGATACAGTCAGTAATGTTCATATCTGGGGAGTTTGTTGGCCAGCAGAAGTATTTAAACACAGAAGAGAGTTCCTGGAGCTGCCCTGTAGAAATTCAGGAAGTGTGGGGTGTCACATTGTCCTGATGGAATTGCTCAAGTCTGCTGGAATGCACAATGGACATGAATGAATTCAGGTGATCAGACAGGATGCTTACGTGCGTGTCACCTGTCAGAGTCTTATCTAGGCGTATCAGGGGCCCATGTTACTCCAACTTCACATGCCCCACACCATTACAGAGCCTCCACCAGATTGAACAGCGCCTGCTGACACGCAGGGTCCATGGATTCATGAGTTTGTCTCAATACTCATACATGTCCATCTGCTTGATACAATTAGAAATGAGACTTGTCTGACTACCAGTAGTAACATGTTTCCAATCATCAGCAGTCCAATGCCGGTGTTGATGGGACAAGGCGAGGTGTAAAGCTTTGCGTCATGCAGCGTACAAGAGTGTGCCTTTGGCTCCAAAAGCCCATATTGATTATGTTTTGTTGAATGGTTTGTATGCTGACAGTTGTTAATAGCCCAAAACTGCAGCAATTTGTGGAAGGGTTGCACTTCTGCCATGTTGATCAATTTTCTTCAGTTGTCATTGGTCCTGTTCTTGCAGGATCTTTTTCTGGCCACAGCAACATTGGAGATTTGATGTTTTACCAGATTCCTGATATTCACAGTACTCTTGCGAAATGGTCGTATGGGAAAATCCTCACTTCATCGCTACCTTGGAGATGCTGTGTCCCATCGCTCGTGTGCCGACTGTGACACCACATTCAAACTTGCTTAAATCTTGATAACCTGCCACTGTAGCAGCAGTAATTGATGTAACAATTGCATGAAACACTCGACTAATATAGGCATCGTCGACCACAGTTTCATATTCTGCCTCTTTACATCTCTCTGTATTTGAATATGCATGCATATATCAGTTTCTTTGGTGCTTCAGTGTAGTAAGATGTTCACTTTGGGCTTTGAAACTGTCTGTGTTTACTTGTTGTCCTGTGTCATACTAAAGCAATATGGAAATATGGAATTTCATAAATACAATTCTGTATTCACAAAAACCAAATGTTACGTCGGCAGAAGTGGAAAGAGGCACTATCAATTGTGAAGTGTCATAAGATTTTCACCCTTACACTACGAGATATTGGAAGTAGTGATACGATATTTGATGAAGAAGTTTCCTTAATGTTTCCTTACTGATTTTTGATGTGGCTGCCTGTAGCTTTGTAACAGAATGGCTAAAAATATAGCCTTCAGTGAGCCTGCAAAATCAAGCCAACACAGCTTTCATTCAACACTCAACTACATTACCCCTGAACAAGCGATGAGCTGAAGTATCAGCCGCTCACTTATTGCTCCAGTGGTGGCTGGGACAGATAAATTGCAACATGAAAGATGAGATTATTTGGAATTTCCATATGTAATGACTTTCTTGGAATCAAAACCTTAAATTTATAACCTTGTGCCTCACCTTAAATGAAAATCACAAAGATTATTCAACGATAATGACACACAAAATCAAGTGAAACTAGCAGGGGAGTTCTGTGCCATCCAAGAAGTAACTCGTCTGTCACAGAGTTGCCAAACTTATTCTGCATTGTTGACCAGATTCAATTATACTACTAGCAGGAAGAATACCAGCCGATGTGACCCTTTAGCAGGCTCAGAAGTGATTGCAGCTTACCTCTCAAAGACACAGCTGCTGACAGTTGGACTACCAAAAGTATATGTCACACAGTTTTATTGCCATTTCTGTAACTATCTAGTGACAGAGCATAATTACTTATAATACTTAGGGGCACCAATTTGAAAATTAAATAGAATAAATCAATAACTGCAAGAATTATTTCTGTTTTTTTCTGTCTTAAGCTCACTGAATACTGGAAAGCTCATTCACCAGACAGGATTCACATTTTTGGAGTGTTCCAGTGGTTATACTATAAGCATTATGAGTAGGCAACACGTCTTTTTTTATCATTACACACTTTGAAAATATTTATCTTAAGAATGCTTTCATTGGCACTATCCCTAAAACTGAGGTATACAAATGAAAAGATAACAACACAACATTGATTGCAAAATGTGAACATCCACCAAGATACTTCATAAAGTACAAATAATGAAGTTCCAAATCAAGTGATCTACTGTGCATGGAAACCATATGCCACGACTGAAAAAGTGGTCTCCAAAACGAATAGCGAATATTAGACCAGCTAACATGGAAAGAGAAGCAGTTGTCACCACAACGAGGAAGAAGGAACACAGAATGCCGACAGAAAAGTCTAGAAAAAGTCATCCTTAAGCAAAACCATCATTCAGTCCATAAATACTCTAATAATGACAAAAATAATCTACTTGTAATGATTACTATATTACCCCCTCTGATACTTTCTACTTAAAATAGCTTTCCAACTTGCATTACACTACAGACAAAAAGAACCTGAAATAGCAACAGGTTCATCAAGCTAAGATTCTTTGCGTGTTTTCACATGAACAATTCCTCTAGGCTACCACAATATTCAGATGACACTTATTGAGTTATAAGGCGATAGCATAGACGGGCATATGGTTGTAGAATATGCTGAGACTATCCACATGCTGCTGATACGTAACACCAAACTACCATTGTGTCATATTATAGACCAGATTTAATTTCTGTCTGTGAAAGAATTGCTCAACAGTGGGTGAATGGCACTAACACCTGTACACCCAACACACAACACAGACCCATTATATGCCAATTAATCGCAGCAAAATGCTCTATGCTTGTATCTTTCTGCCAACAACTTAATTTCTTTTGCAGCAGACTGTTACCCGTTGTGGAGGCAAGACATCAGTGTTACGGTCTATCACACCATCTTTCTCGTCCACTCTCTCTCCCCATCCATCACATCCACTGTGGATGTCTCATAAGCTTAATGCAATGAACACAGATTTATACTTATGCCATGATCCCACAATAATGGTGTAAATTTTCAACAATGATTGTGGAAAGTAATTGTATGAATTTGAAATAAGGGAAATTGGTCCGCAAACAACTGAGTAAAAAGTGAAAATCTTTCTGTTACCTCTGAGAGTGGCCCTCTTCTATTGCAAGCTTTTTGCTTTCCGTATTTTGAGAGGTGGTAATCTGGACAAAAACAAGACAATAATGACCAATGTTAATGGGCTTTAAACTGCATACCTTAAGAACTGCGAGCACTTGTTCATCTTTACTACTGTGAAACACATCTCTCCCACTGAACAAATACTAATAACTCTACAGTACCCATTTAGAGCCCATGTTTACTACACAATTTGTTACTGTTTTGGTTCATACTACTTCCTCTTAAAATATACAAAGTAAAGAGCTTGCAGCAGAAGAAGTCCAATGTCAGATGTACCAGAATGATTTTTGCTTATAACTTTTGACTTGGTCGTTTTCGGACCCTTACCTAAAATTGATACATTTACTCTCCTCCAGCGCCCCTGAAAGTTTGTTCCATCGTCACGGAATCACCCTGCAGTTTTGGAGACATCCAGCGTGGTTGCGATGGGTGAGGCGTTAATGATGGTGTGGTAGACCGTAACACTTTTTCTCACCTCCATCATCGGGTGACAGTCTGCTGCAAAAGAAATTAAGTCGTTGGGAAAAAGGTACAAGAATAGAGCATTGTGCTGTGATTAACTGGCATATAATGGGTCTGTGTTGTATCTGGAGCACAGGGGTGTTGATGCCATTCACCCACTGTTGAGCAATTCTTTCACAGGTAGAAATTAAGTCTGGTCTATAATCCTACTCAGTGGTAGTTTGGCATTACGTATCAGCAGCGTAGGGATAGTCTTGCCAAATTCTACAATCGTCTATGCTATCTTCCTACAACTCGATAATTCTCTTCTGAATATTGTGGTAGCCTAGAGACATCATTCATACGAAAACATCAGGGACTAAATAATGCTCTGCGCAGGTGCACTGTAGAATCTCAGCACCACACACAGCTGAGTAGTGGGATAAAGACAGTTCTGGTGCAATTTTGATATCAAACTGAAATCAAATTAATTATGAAAATTAATTAATTGATCAATTAACAACCCCCACCCCTGAGGACGTCATAGGTTTTCCCCAGCTGGCACCAAACCAAATTCGAAAATTGTTCTGTTTCAGTCATCATACAGATGCTGATGTCTTTTACCTAAGCCAAACATATTCCACAATCCCAAAACAATTGGTCACGGATAATGCAACCCTCATTATAACCTTCTGAATTTAAAACACATTTACCAAGCACATGTAGGAAGTGACATGTCGCTCAATTATTTTGTAAAGATACAGGCTGATTGCTGGAATCATTCACAATATGGGTTTCTCATTATTGATGAAACGAGAAAACTGAATGATAGTCGGAGTACATGAAACTTCCGAAAGTTTCTGTATATGTAGCCTGGTAAGAGAGGTGAATACATCAGCATAAAGATAATGTGATGTGTGCTTGCAGTGAGGGATCACACGCTGTGAGCTGGTGTGGCTGCAATGCCTTCAGAGTTCAAAACAATATTGGAGATAAGAAACAAGTGAAGTCGGAATAAATCAATAAGAAGAGTACGAGATGAAGAAGACATGAGATAGTGGGACATCATCACTTGAGAAGCCCAAAAGTGGCCCAACAGTGCTCCCTGAACCCAGTGACCAACCAGCACCCCCTGCCAGTGACTGTGGTGGGGACCGGTCTCATTGTGCACAGTCAGAGCAAGCGGAGCTGAGACAGCGAGATGGAAAAACCGCTGCAGTGGTATAAGGCAGTACAAGATGGAGTAGTTGGTGAAGATAGAGGCACTAGCCGATGTTGCAGTGAGGAAGCTTTTCCATCGGGTCAAGAACAGATTCCTGAATAAAATTGAGGAGGTGGTTCAATCTGCAGTTAAGACATGGAGATAGGGCTTTGCGCATTTTTCAGTCCCAACCTAGGTTTTTGTACAGGTTTTCCTTAAGGCTGTAAGGCAAATGCTGGGACTAACATCTCCCTCTCTGCCCAGCAAGTGTTATACCTATCTTCCCTTGCAATGAAATAAAGAGAGGAAATTAATCTTACCCTAATTAAAACAAATAAATGGAGTCACAACAGAATAAAAGTGTCTATTGCTGAAATGAGCTAAGCTCTAGATGCAGTTCACCCTCAGCAAGAGGGAAAAAAGCAAGATAATATGGAAAATGCCTCACATCAATGTGTCAGATGAGGAGAGTTTGAAGCTTTTAAAAGTTCTGGTTGCTGTTACATATCTATCACTAATATTCTGCACTTGGAGGTTTTTGAGTACCCAGTGCTACGGACTACAAGCAGACAAACACAAACAATCAAAACCTCCTCTCAGCTGGAGATGCCAAGATTAATCATAATTGCATTTCGGACTGATAGAAGAGGGAATATAACAAATGATTCCCGTGTATTTGACAACTCCAAGTTAACTAATGCCAGAGTCTACCTGAATCAAAACTCTACCCATACGATTTCCTTCTGCAATGGGATGAAAATGTATACAGTCTAGAACATGATACGTATGCAAGGTTCCATGCTTCTTACTATGGAAGTGCTGAAGGAGGAGGAGGAGGAGGAGGAGGAGGAGGAGGATGTCTGCTCAGTCCACAAAAATTCGAGGAGCCATCACCGATCCTCATAACAGACTCCCCCAAACAGAACATGATAATTAAATCTGGCCCCATAGATTTACGAATTGAATTTGAATCTTCAGCAAATTTCCCGGAACACACTACAGAATATGCTCTAGTTCTACATGACTGTGTGATTAGCTACTACCTGCTCAGCGGTGTTGTGCAATGAGCTGTATAAATGAACAGGTGCTGCACCATACCCAGAGCATTCCATAATGGTTAAGTCACAGTTTGATCATCACTGCAGATGTCAGGGTTTCTATGATGATTAGCATAGGCAGTTCATATTTTAAGATGTTGCATTTGTAGCATACACAGAACACATTCTCAGGAAACATTGCATCACTAAGGTCTTTTAAGAATGCGAAGTGCGCTAAAACATGGACGAGTGCAAAGTGGTTACCACATTTCTACAATGGCATTCACTGGGATAATGCTGGCATACCCTATAAAGATATGGTTAACATCGCTTTGATTTTTCAGCCTTCATCTAAATGAAGGGGAAGGACAAGATCTCATGGATGCATCAAATTTTCAAGTTTGTTGCTATTCAAGACCTGGAATTCTACGGGTTTACTGCTCTCCATCGACTCAAGAAGAAAATGTGCAAAAATAGTGTTGCTGTGTCTGCTTCTAAAAAAGTAAAACTACTTTTAAGTTGAATGAGAAATAAATGAATTTTTACCTCATAATATTTGTGTATGTGTTTACTGATTTCACCCTGATCCATGTCGTTTAGTGCTGGTACTGTGCCTCTGATTTTCCTCAAGCACTGGCAATATAATTTTAGACATGTTTGCTGTGTGTCTTCGGAAATGGACATGGTCACATAATATCTGTTCCCATAACCCAATATGGGCCGCATGGTAACCTCTCTCATGCTTCAAACTAATGCCTTGTGTGTCTTGCACAGCCTTTATATACATTTGTGAGAGCAGGGATTTGTAAAATAACAACAAAGGTGTAAGGTAGAGAATAACTTTTTTTTAATCAGGCATAAACATTCACAGCAGTAATACCACTTACGTTCATAAATCTTGTTTTTTACAATACACAAATTAATATTGTTTTTCAATTCACAGTTCTTGTTACCATTTGAATTTTTCAAAAACACACACACACACACACACACACACACACACACACACACACACACACACAGTTCTTAGTTTTACAAATAATAATACTGGCTACAAAAATTTTACTTTCCATTGCAGTAATGACTGAATATTCCTACATCACTAACAGTACTGGGTGACAAATTCTACATTACATTGCAATACTGATTAAGCTAATTGCACAGGTACAGTTTCTCTTACACTAATACTGTTACTAATGAAATTCTATTGAATCAGAAGACTTAATTTATATATTGAAGTAGGTGCCTCTAAACATTTTCCACCTCAAGCAGCTGAAATAATTTAATAATCCAATGAAGTGATTGGCTCTAAAACGTTCATCCCAAACAGCTGCACTAAAATGAACTGGGTGGAACTCACACTTAAAACTAATATGACTTTGACAGCTAGCAGCAGGTGAAACATATATATATATATTTCACAGTATTTCTGTCTTTTGCACTATATATATAAAAACAAAGATGATGTGACTTACCAAACGAAAGTGCTGGCAGGTCGATAGACACACAAACAAACAAGCATACACACAAAATTCAAGCTTTTGCTTCGTCAGGAAAGAGGGAAGGAGAGGGAAAGACGAAAGGATGTGGGTTTTAAGGGAGAGGGTAAGGAGTCATTCCAATCCCGGGAGCGGAAAGACTTACCTTAGGGGGAAAAAAGGACAGGTATACACTCGCGCGCACATACACAACACACACACACACACACACACACACACACACATATATATCCATCTGCACATACACAGACACAAGCAGACATTTGTAAAAAAAAATTTGCAAATATCTGCTTGTGTCTGTGTATGTGCGAATGGATATTGCGTGTGTGTGTGTGTGTGTGTGTGTGTGTGTGTGTGTGTGTGTGTCTATCGACCTGCCAGCACTTTCATTTGGTAAGTCACATCATCTTTGTTTTTAGATATATTTTTCCCACGTGGAATGTTTCCCAAGACAGAAATACTGTGAAATTTTTTTTCTCCATTTACAACTTTTTTTTAACTTTTTTGATGATTTTGCTACAATTTTGTAAACTTCTTCCAGCACATTGTGCTTATACATAGTTTGCTACTTATAAAGAAAAAAAAAAGAGCTGAATGTATTTACATGCAGGCATACATATTTACACAGGCATCCACACTCAAACGCATTGCCTATGCAATCTCACATGCAGGTACACCATACATCACACACATACAATATTTACATTACGATAGAAGAACTGTACTATTCAGCACACGTTCTCACTTGGCCAGTCCCTCTCTGTGTATCCATCCATGCCGAATTCATTACCATGACACCTCATTACTTCATATGGATCGCAGTTCTTCACCCAACAGATGAAGCTATCTGCATGCATATAAAGTTACTTTAGTGCTACAAAATGTGTTTTCGCAAACTCATAGCAGATCCGGTACATGTGGAGTTTAGATAGGTTTAGTCCACATGTCCCAAATAGATGGGTTCCGTAAATTCTACTGAAACCTTTGATATCCCTTCGGCAACAAAGTTCTCATTGAAAATAGTGACCAACTTAAAATTTGGTATGGCGATGCATTTTTCTTACACCCCAATGCCCCTCCCATTCGGTCCTAATCAAAATATAGTGTTCATTTCTTATATTCTGCATGGTTTTACTGAAAACAGAATTATTCATTAATTTATGAAGATCTTTTTGAAATCACTAGTTACACCCACTGTCTTCTTGGTATTTAGTTCAATATACTCCTTCAACCAGGGGGACTGATTGAAGGAGATAGCCCATGTGTTTCTACCTGGCTCCTTCCCTAAGCTGAGGCACTGCTGGAGATTACGATAATGAATTATATACCTCTGCTTGTGTCAAACAGTGGTCATCAGTTTATGGACAGTGCTTCCTCCTGGACATAATGGCAAGTCGCTTTGGATTCCATGCATACTAACAGAACACATGAGGTCTGCCTCCATCACATACCCTACATCAGAATCAGGCACCAGTTGCATTATTTTTCCCTGAAATCCCTCCAATTCGTTTTCAGGCACCCACTGAAACCCACCAACTGGCAGTGGCTGATCATGGCATGCCAGTAAAAGTTATTCACATCCAAGTGTAGATTATAAACTTGAATACGTGGCTTATTTGCCTTGGTGTGTTTATGGACATACTGGCGAAGTCCCCCCCCCCCCCCCCCCCTACCAATCCAGCGCTCAAAGAAAAACATACCAGCATTGGTCAAAAGTTCAATGCTGTGCCTTGCTTTCTTGAGCATTGTTGCATCCCAGGACAATCCAGGTACCATGTAACAAAATACGGAGTCCAGAGAGTACGTAGTCATGCATAAACTCCAGAAATTTAAAAAAAAACAACACGCTTATAGAAACCTGACTGGATTGCAATACCCCTCAGCTGGATTCTTAATTCCAGTGAACGAGATACACCCCTCAAAGGCCCTAGCAACTGCTGAGTATTTTAGAGGGTTCATAATACCACTAATCTGATGTCCTTCACTATCAGGATGTGACAGAGCACTACCACTAGCCACAGCTTCATTAACACTACAACTAGGACATGACTGCGTCCACCCGATGGATGACGATGTTGGGGAGAGGTGCCTGATGGGGTGAGGGATATGCACCCAGGCATACACATCTTCGTTTGCCGGTGAGGACAAACACTCAGAACCAGAGTAGGAGGAGGTGATCTCTTCCTCCTCCTCCTCCTCCTCCTCCAACTGAACCACCCATGGACACCAGAGGGTATGCAAAAGTGCGGGGGCCAGCACTGCACTGGCTACAGCTTATTCTGTCCCCTTTCATGCAGCCACAAGTGGTGACATGCATGATGTTGCATGCCGCTCAGGCCGCGTTTCATTCCTGCCCCCACAACCACTGCTCTAGGCACTCGTACCAAGCTAGCTCTTATGCTGCTGGTCACAACTGTGGTGCCTCTGTAATAGACGAATACAATGCTCAAAATTTAAAAAAAAACCTATGCTGTAAATAAATAACAACACTCCAGAGTAATAATTATTACATGCTGTAAAGACAACAGTCATATTATAATAACCTTTTCCACCTTGGGTCAAAGGATTGAGCAGTTCAGTTGTGCTTTCTAGTATTTCTCCCACCCAATCCAGTATTTCCTCATCCTACTCCAAAAGGGCAACATGAAGCTGCCTTTCAGCTTCCTCAGCAGCCACGACCTCATGCACCCACTCTGATATTTGACCCTCACCTTAAAGCCATGTATCTCGCTCACTGGCACTGACTACAACAATAAGACATTGGACATAATTATTTCCTGAAAATGTTAGAGACATACACACAGAAAATCATACTGAAAATTGTATTCTTTAGAAGGCTGAATCGATGGCTCCTGGCTCTCGGCCTCGACACATACCCCTACATCTCCTTCTACATCCATAGAAACGCCTAGAAAAGCAAAGATTATGTCTTAGACAACAGAATGCAAACTGTTACAAAAAATAAATGTATATACATTCCCCATCGCCCAATCATTAAAACTGCAGTGCGTAACGAGAACAAAACAAATATTTTCTCTAAAAGCTACATGTTAAAAAAATGAATAAAATAATAATAATAATAATAATAATAATGAGTGCACTTACGTTCTTGCTGTAATAGTCTCTTAGCCTCCAGCTGCTGATCTAGATCGGCCAACGTCTCAGGAATGTAGGCTAAAACGACAATAGGGGGGTGGGGGGGTGGGGGGGGGGGGGGGGGGGGGGGGGGAAGACTGTAATACCAGCTACGGAATAAAAATTTGTCACACACTAAAATTACAACAGCAAACTGTTCAAAAGCTCCATAGTACAGAGGTATGCCTCTACTGACTACAACCTAAACAGTTGCTCTAAAGGATACTAAAATTACGGGGCACACAGGTACATTAAATGAATACAACAATTAACTTACATGGCAGGCTGTCCTGGTGAAGGTGTTTACTGTTGCTACTGCTGCTGCTGCTGCTGCTGCTGCTGCAGCAATTTGAGCATTTCATTCTTTTTTTTCCCCAGAAAAAAAAAAAAGACAAGAACACACAAGCAGCTACATAGATGAACTGACAATGACAGAATGAGAGCGACTGCACTACAACGATGGTTTATAAAACCTCTACCCCCTCCACCCACCATTTTACCCAGGGAGCCAAAAGGAGAGCAGGAAACCTCCCCACCTGTCGATGAATGTTAGTCCAAGCACGCAGGACAATTTGGTGGTGGTCTGCTGGGCATGGACTTCGTGCACTTTTGTATGCGGGTTCTGGTGCACTCTGGAAATAACCATTTCTTCCACTGATCCATTCTTTCTGTTGGATGCACTCTTTGATCTGGCCGGGGAGCCTGCTTTTGGTCGCTGGTTCACTCTATGGTGAATGCGGCCGCTGACAGACATGTCGCTGAGCGAGTCTCGGGTTACAACAGTGTCTTATGTTGCGAACTAATGTGCTAGTGTATTTAACAATATTTTTACATGATGTAGAATAATCTTTGTTTTGACATGGTGTAACTGCACTGATATATTTTAGTTTCAATTTATAAACAATATTCCCGCGCAATGTATTTTTGAGTTTATTTGCATTCATTTACTTTTACACGATTTATTTTCATTCCATGTGCACCTGGGAGGACTGCTACGGTCGCGAGCGGCGACTGGAAGAGGGTACCGGAGCTAAACACTTGAGAGGGCCACAACACATTCCACGACACCTTCCCGTGGCTTAGTGCACCGCGATTTCCAGCACAAGTATATAACACTTTCCAACTACAATGTGATGTTTTGAGTGCGAGAATATATTAAACAAATTGTTTAAAGCAGCATCTGCATATGTACTGAGGCATCAAACACTTAACCTAATTTGTTTATGCGCATGAGTATTCCAAAGCACTGTTGATCGGTAGTTTTAATTAATATTTCCGACTGTGCATGTGTCTGTTCAATTTGTGAAATCCATCCAGGCATATTGCTTAATGATTTATTTATGTCACATCTTGAAGCAAACTACTGCACAGCGATCTTTTTGAAACTGTATTTAGAGACACATACAAATGGATTTAATAATGCCTGAAGCAGTTTGTATTCAACGGCAAGGAGTATCCATGTGCCACAAAGATAGAAAGTGCACCAGAGAAGAAGGCTGGGGTATTTCCTGTGCGACAGGACGCACTTAGCATGGCTCTGTGGTTGCCATGTGTTCGACCTTGGCTGGTACCACAAACCTGTCGCATGGCTCCTTCCAGCAGCCGTGACTCCAGTGGACGGAGCACGTGCAAGAAAGTTTTTCAGATATATTTAACATGAACTGTCACAGTGTAATTATGCGGTCCCTTTCATTACCAGAATTAAAAAAAAAAAAGGACCGTAATTGTTTAACATTGTCTAAATTGTTAAAACATCGGTATCAATTTGAGGGTGTATTGTGATTTCAGTAATAAGTAAACTATATACTCAAACAAATTGTTTAAACAATGCCTTATGCATGCTACATTAACCTACCGTAGTGAGGTTCTCCCACTTCAGCAGCTCAACACAGACTGATTGAATTTCCCGCCATTTTTCTTCTGGGCCACCATCTTCGATTACATCATGGGAGGGGAGAGTACGGGGAGGGGAGGGGAGGGAACTGGGAGCTCTCTGAAGGGGTCCTACATGCTGGCTTCGTAAAACCCATGAAGTCATCAGAAGTGGCAGTAATTAATTGGTCAATTAATTAATTTGCATACTTAATTTGATATCAAAATTGTGCCAGAACTATCTTCATCCCACAACTAACCGGTTGTTATTTTGACTTCTCTCCGCCTTAAGCTTACTGCATGTCTCACAAGCTCTTCAACGTAGGCACTTTTTGCTTTTACTGACACTGCATCAGCAAAGGATATGTTGCAGTCATAATGAGTAGATGATAATTGTCGTTCTTTCACAATTTATAGACTGAGTGACGGTTTTGCTTACAGGTGAGTTATTCTAGACTTTACTGTCAGTGTTCTGTGTTACTTTTTCCACGTTCTGATAACAACTGCTTCTCCTTTCACATTAACATAAGCTGGAGTCAAATGTGGACTGCCAAATTTGCTGGTTTCAATTTCAATGAATTTTTGAGCCCAAGCGTTGTGTCACTGCGTATTGAACCTAATCAATGAAATGGGAATAAGACTCACTGACATATCCTTTGGGTATTCAGGCCCTAGGCAGCTGCATCTTTGAAATACCAGCTGTGGTCATTTCCCAGCCTGTTCCAGGAACAGACTGGCAAGTATTCTTCCTGCTAATTGTATAATTGAATCTTGGCAACAATGCAGCTTATGTTTGGCAACTCTGTGACTGATGAGTTGCTTCATGAATGGCACAGAGTTGTCCTGCTAAATTCACTTTATTTATTTGCATCATTTCTATTGAATAATCGGTGTAATTTTCACATAAGGTATGAAATAAGGTTATAAATTTATGGTTTCGAGTCCAGGAAAGTTGTTCCACATGAAGACTGCAACTATCTCATCTTTTACGTTACGATTTATTTGTCCTAACCACCACTGGGGCACTAAGGAAGAGGAAAATACTATAATGCTTCGCTAGCTCTGAGGTAACATGGTCACCTCTCTTGTTTTATTGGTGTTCATATGACCTGCTCTCAGTCTGTTAATAGTAACAATTTCTCTTCCCATCCAAGCAGAGTTCAGAAGCTAAGAGTAGCATGGAATCTGTTGATGAATCGACCAGTACAATGTTTGTTTGAGGATATGATTTCTGTCTACTAAACTCGTCCATTCTATTTTTGCTTGACTGGTGAGTCTAACACCAAAATCACTGCATGGTGGGGATGTGTCAGTAGCAAGTAGATGCTGCACTATTTTCACCAGTTGATCTGCATGTTCATTGTACCTAATTCCATTTTGGTTGATATGACACAACCTAGCAAAAAGACTAATTCAATTGTGATTATTATGGAATTCAGTAACAAGCTTATATATAAAAAAAAAAAAGACAGATACAACTCTCAAAAAGACAAATCAAATATTGATGAGAACTTGCAATGTTGTGATTTCAGAAGCATCCCAGAAGGCTTTATCGATGATTGGATATCGGGATATATGGTTAATATACTTATTATTGGTAAAAAGATTTTGTTGTAAACAATGCACATCAACTGCAGTGAATGACTGATTAGAATGAAACATCAGTGGCAGCATGCATCATCATTTCTTACAAGGTGTGGCACAGGATACTGTTCCCATGCCCATTTTTGACAATAATAGTGCTGAGTCTTTTGAATACGTGAATTAAGCCACATGATCACCTTTGACAATTATGTTACTGTAAAAAGTGTTCCACGAGTAAAAGCAGAACTTTAAACAAACCACATTCAATAATCACTGTTCTAAAATGGGTTTCCGGATAGTGAGAGATAATCCAACAGTATCATTAGTTTGTTTTATCTTTGAGACAAATTTACAGTTAAAACAACCAAAAATAACAATCAGCATAGAACAATCAAATACCAAAATGGTGCTTGTAAAGGGAAATGCACATGAAAGCTCATATTCTGTCTTACACAAGACCTCAAATTTATAGGCAACACTTCCATTGAAGTTACAGTTAGCCTCATATTCGTGTCTTGCTTCTTCATTTATTTCTTAGCAAGGAACGTAATGAAAGCTTAAGAAATACATTCTGAAGTAGAATGAGATTTTCACCCTGCAGCGGAGTGTGCGATGATATGAAACTTCCTGGCAGATTAAAACTGTGTGTCGGACTGAGACTCGAACTCGGGACCTTTGCCTTTCGCGGGCAAGTGCTCTGCCAACTGAGCTACCCAAGCACGACTCATGCCCCATCCTCACAGCTTTATTTCTACCAGTGTCTCATCTCCTACATTCCAAACTTTACAGAAGCTCTCCTGCAAACCATGCAGAACTAGCACTCCTGAAAAAGGATATTGCGGAGACATGGCTTAGCCACAGCCTTGGGGATGTTTCCAGAATGAGATTTTCACTTGCCCGCAAAAGGCAAAGGTCCCGAGTTCGAGACTCAGTCCGGCACCCAGTTTTAATCTGCCAGGAAGTTTCATATCAGCGCACACTCTGCTGCAGAGTGAAAATCTCATTCTGGAAACATCCCCAAGGCTGTGGCTAAGCCTTGTCTCCGCAATATCCTTTCTTTCAGGAGTGCTAGTTCTGCATGGTTCGCAGGAGAGCTTCTGTAAAGTCTGGAAGGTAGGAGACGAGATACCGGCAGAAGTAAAGCTGTGAGGACGGGGCGTGAGTCGTGCTTGGGTAGCTCAGTTGGCAGAGCACTTGCCCGCGAAAGGCAAAGGTCCTGAGTTCGAGTCTCGGTCCGGCACACAGTTTTAATCTGCCAGGAAGTTTCATTCTGAAGTAGTTAAAAAATTTCAAAGCCTTAGAAAAACATTCTGAAGTAGCTGAAAAATTTCAATTCATCTTCTTGTCGCTCGTTAAACACAATGTAAAAGGCTTCTCGTAGTAACTGACTGTTCACTACTGCATGCAACCTGAATGTTTCTTTCAAAGCTTTCAGCCTTACGGGCACCACTACTGCAAGCGTTGAGGATCCATCTTGACTACCATCTTTTTTTTTTTATTTTTATTTTTTTTTAAAGTCTACTTGCATGGACTCCTTGCAGATAAGAAGCAAACCATGATTCTAGAATAATTCTCACTCTACTAGAATGAACAGTGTATTTTTTTCTTTCATGTCTTGAATTTCTGTTGTCATTTACACATTGCGAACGATAATATCCTCAAGACTAGCACGTTGTGGGCCATTACGGCCAAACGCCAAAACATATCACTTATTTACTCTGGACAGGCATGGGATACTGCTCCTCTTCCAGTGTTAAAAACAATTTTTGTATGTTAGTTACAACTGGTACACAAGAATGTATGACCTAAAATGAACCAAACGTAAAGTGGCCAGCAACTACATTTTTTCATTGTAAACTTTTCAAAAAGAGGCATGATATTTTAATTATTTTCAGAGTAACGTGAGAACTATGAGTAATTGCAAATATCAGCTGCATTATATGACTATAAGGCATGAAAGAACAATTTTTTTTTTCAATCTAATACTTTCCCCATAATCAAATGAGAAAGACTGCATAGCACAGAACACGCGTGAATCCCAAAACAGCGGTTTTTTAAATTTTTATGCAAAAAGTATAAGTTTTAATGAGAAATTAACTAGTAGATAGATGTAGCTTTGCTTTGTTTACATAAAACAATTTTTTTTAGACACACAACAACTGACTATTTTGGCCCTCCGCATTTCAACTGCATCTTGCTGCAGTATGTCTTCAGTTGCGGAGACACTACGTTCGTATGGCCCCAGCCTTAAGTGAACGACTCTAAGCAGGCCAGGGCCACACTAGCAGAGTGTTTCCGCAGTGGCCGATGGACTGCAGCAAGACGAATATTGAATCACATGCTGTGCCTCTAAAAAAAAATTGTTTTATATAAAAGAAGCAATGCTACGTCCATCTACTTATTTTACGCACCTTATAAGCTAACATCACAGCTTGATAATGAACTGGCTTTCTTTTTGTAGTTGCCCACACTTATTGTGATCCACAGAAGGAAAGTAAAACACAGTGCTTATTTTGAGAAGTTTGCAGTAAAAAATATATTCGGTGGCCAGTTCACGTCTGGTGCATTTTAGAACATATAATGCTGCATGGAAAATGTAGCTAACATATTGAAATTGTTCCTAACGTTGGAAGGTGAGCCATATCTCTTTCCAGTCCCAAATACTTGAGTGGGTTGCACTGGCGTCTGGCCGGAATGGACAACAATGTGCCACACTCGAGGCTATGGCCACTCACTGTGTGCTGATGTACCTTGTGTTTCTGTTTTGTATGTGGTTTATGCAATCAATTACAGTCATACTTCAATTTAACATTGCAGTAAGCGTTATTTTTATTTTAAAACTAGTAAGAGACATTCGTAGACACATGTTCTGGATCAAACTTACGCAAAGTGGGTGTGGGGACGTAGAACTACTGGCTCTACGCCCCAATAATATCGCTGCCCTACCGCAGCGAGAACAACTTTATCTTTGCCAGATGAGTTCACTGTAGTATGCACTCTACACTACATGCATTGTGTATAGGCTGCAAGAATAAAAGTATTCATAGTAAGTGACGGGAATGTGCGCAATTATTTATTGTTGCAATTACCGCGCCTGCTCTCCACTAACTACAGTGGTGACCCCGACATGGTATGGGGAGCACGGTGGCCAACTACCTCTCACGACTCGCCACCACATCAGCACACCTTGACTTCGACCAACCAGCGGAGGCACAAACAACTAACACTGACCTTCAAAACCTGCTATCTGGACGCACAACGGGCCTCCAACTCAAGCAGTGGACCATTGCAGGCACAACCAAATTTCCAGAATGAGATTTTCACTCTGCAGCGGAGTGTGCGCTGATATGAAACTTCCTGGCAGATTAAAACTCAGTGCCGGACCAAGACTCGAACTCGTGACCTTTGCCTTTCGTGGGCAAGTGCTCTACCATCTGAGCTACCTAAGCACGACTCATGCCCCATCCTCACAGCTTTACTTCTGCCAGTACCTTGTCTCCTACCTTCCAAACTTTACAGAAGCTCTCCTGCGAACCTCTCATTCTGGAAACATCCCCGAGGCTATGGCTAAACCATGTCTCCGCAATATCCTTTCTTTCAGGAGTGCTGGTTCTGTAAGGTTCGCAGGAGAGCCTCTGTTAAGTTTGGAAGGTAGGAGACGAGGTACTGGCAGAAGTAAAGATGTGAGGACGGGGCGTGAGTCGTGCTTGTGTAGCTCAGATGGTAGAGCACTTGCACGCGAAAGGCAAAGGTCCCGAGTTCGAGTCACGGTCCGGCACACAGTTTTAATCTGTCAGGAAGTTTCACAACCAAACTTGTTTCATGTGACATATCCCATGGTAGGAAATGACCAGTCATCCCACAGAACTTCAGGAAGACAGTTTTCAACCTCCTCCACAACTTATCTGATCCCGGAGTACATCCGACACTGAAACGCATAACAGAACGTTTCATTTGAACTAACATTAAATGGGACTGCGCTGCGTGGATAAGAGCCTGCATCCTATACCAACGGGCCAAGATAGGACGACATGCCCAACCCCCTTTGGGAAACTCCCCATCCTGAATGGCCGTTTCCAATATGGCCACATAGACCTGATGGGGCCACTCCCAGATTCAAACAGATACAAGTACACCTTGTCAACCATACACAGGACAACTCGATGGGTGGAGACCACACCTCTGACTGATATCTCAGGCGACATCGGTGCCCAAGTTTTCATCACACTATGGATTGCATACTTCGGCTGCCCAAAAGTCACCGACAACTGACCAGAGTTGGCAGTTCTAGTCAGCCCTGTTCTCCAAGCCCTGCTGCCTTTGTGGGTACCGCCGGTTTCACACGATGGCCTACCATCCTCAATCCAACAGACTTGTGGAACTGTGGCACTGCACCCTCATGACAGTGCTCGTATGCCATGACCAGGAGTAAATGGAAGCCCTACCCTGGGTGCTGCTGGGCATATGAGCTGCTTATAAAGAAGATCTGAGCGCCTCGCTGGCAGAGGTGCTCTACAAGGAACTGTTCACCCTCCCAGCAGAGTTCATATCACAAACCACCTACCCCATGGACGTCGACCTGCCAGACGTAGTAAAACGTGTCAGGGACAACACCCACATCCCACCACGTCAAACCGACCATGCATAAGGAGCTCCAATCATGTACGAGGGCCGTTCAGAAAGTAACCTCTGGTTGATTTAAAAAAATACACCAAGTTAAATAAAAATATTTTAATATATACATCTTACAACTACATCTTTGCACTATTTTTCTACATAGTCTCCATAGCGATTGAGGCACTTATCGTATCTCTTCACAAGCTTTGAAATTCCTTCTGCATAAAAATCACCCGCTTGTGCCTGGAGCCAGCCTGTGACCGCATCTTTGAGCTCTTCGTCGTCATCAAACCGCTGTGACCCGAGCCATTTCTTCAAATGCATGAAGAGGTGATAATCACTTGGCGCCAGGTCTGGGCTGTAAGGTGGATGGATGATAACATCCCACTTGAAGGACTCAAGAAGGGCCGTTGTTCTGTGAGCAGAGTGAGGACGGGCGTTATCGTGCAAAAAAACGATACCGGAAGTCAGCATACCACGGCGTTTGTTCTGTATAGCCCGTCGTAACTTTTTTATTGTTTCGCAGTACACGTCTTGATTAATGGTCGTACCACGTTCCATGAATTCAACCAACAACACCCCTTTGGCATCCCAAAACACCGTTGCCATCAGTTTTCTGGCAGAAAAATCTTGCGAGGCTTTTCTTGGTTTGGTAGGCGAATTTGAATGTGCCCACATCTTTGATTGTTCTTTTGTCTCAGGGTTCACGTACTTAATCCAGGTTTCATCACCGGTCACGATTCTGTTTAACAATGGTTCTCCTTCGTCCTCATAACGTGACAGAAAGTCTAATGCAGAGGCCATTCTTTGAGTTTTGTGGTGGTCGGTAAGAATTTTGGGCACCCATCGTGCACAGAACTTACGGTAACCCAAGCTTGCTGTCACTATCTCGTACAAGAGAGTCTTAGAAATCTGTGGAAAACCAGTAGGCAACTCCGACATTGAGAAACGTCGATTTTCACGAACTTTTGCATCAACTGTCTGAACGAGTTCGTCAGTCACCAATGATGGTCTACCACTCCTCTCTTCATCATGAACGTTTTCTCGTCCACGTTTAAATAAACGTACCCATTCACGGACAACTCCTTCACTCATAACTCTTGGTCCGTACACGGCACAAAGCTCACGATGAATAGCTGCTGCAGAATATCCTTTGGCTGTAAAAAACCTTATGACAGCACGCACTTCACATTTGGCGGGGTTTTCTATTGCAGCACACATTTCAAACTGCCACAAAAACTAAACTAGCGCAGGTACGACGTTCACTCGACCACAGCTTGATGCCGACTGACCTGTTGAGTGTGTGAATGCACAGATGGCGTCGCTACTCCCCCCATAACCCGCACTGTGACCAATCGGAGGTTACTTTCTGAACCGCCCTCGTACATACATCATACTTAGGACTGATGCCATCAAATCCGCCCTCCACTCTACGTACAGTGGCCCACACAAGGTACTGAAACGAATGCCAAACACTTTTGGTATCTTACAAGCTGGAAAGACGACAACAGTGTCACTGAACCACCTAAAACCAGCGTGGACTTTAGCGGACACACCCAGTGTTTACCCTCCACAGCCCCCAGCTCCAGGACCCTGAAGCCAATTTACAATTGGCCTAGACCTCCGAGACTACCTTCCAAAAGCCATTTCCTTAACACTGCAGGACTCACTACCCATCATTATGTCCAATTTCAACAATAGATAGTCAGGGTGCAGCACGATCTTGAGGTCATTAGAGCACTGCATGCCCCTTCCGCCTACGATAGACTCAGCAGGTCTGAAATTCTTTCCTTCTTCAGATGGCTACCTGCTTGTGTCGTCTCCAGGGCACTTCATAATGATGATTGGCACCCTAGACACCGCCGCCGGCAGACCGACAGCCTCACAAACACTGGATGACACACCACCAGTCACTGCCCCATCGGCACCACCGCTGACGTCTCTGGAGGACTACAATATGTCAGCCCTTGCCATTGCCAGCGGGACAATGCATCACGACATACACCAGTCACTGTGCTCCACACTTGTGGGAGAGGGGCGGCGGCTTTGTGGGGACGTAGAACCACTGGCTCTACCCCCCCCCCCCCCCCCCAATAACATCGCTGCCCTACCGCAGGAAGAACAACTGTATCTTTGTCAAATGAATTCTCCTTAGTACGTGCTCCATGCTACACGCCTTGTGCATACGCTGCAAGAATAAAAGTATTCATAGTAAGTGACAGAAGTGCGAGTGATTATCATCGTAATTACCATGCACACTCTCCATTACCTAAATGGGCCACGTGGAATCAAAAAATGATTTACCTTCACCCTCAGGTGAAGGAGATAAAATTTAATACCTATCCAGGAATTTGCATCATTTAGCTTCAAGGTTAGGTTTTACACTTCTGACTGTTATTTACTTTTGTAGAACTGATGAGCCTACTGAAGTCTGCTCAGGTGTTAAAGTGTCAACTGATGTTACTTGAGTGCCGGTGTTGGCTTCTGTTGAGAGAATTCCATAAGCCGTAAATGCCATTCTTCTGTCTTCCTGTGGACTTAAAACTGAATCTCTTGATTCTAAAACAAGTGCCAAGAACCACCGTTAGTCAGCAGACATGTACTTCAATCTTTTCACTTCTTCAGAACCAGGTATTTTCACTTTGATTTGATTTGACTTGATTACTGTGTACATTTCAGACAACAGACTCTAATGTTTCTCAACTTTTGTTGAGCCTTTCGGCCTAAAAGATAAATAAATAAATAAAATTTGACATCAACTTCGAAATTTGTAAAATAATGACTAAATATTAACGATAAGTTTTATATATTTCTCTCGCTGGTTTTAGGTATTTGGTTACCTGTTGTTACTTAGTTGGGTTGCACTGTAAGTAGAAAATTAGCAAATCAACAGTGACATATTGAGAACAGTGTGCTGTGTGATTTTGGGCTGTCTCAGCTGACTGAAGAGGAGTGGAAAAGCATTGCAACTGGATTCCAAACCTACACAAATGTCCTGAACTGTGTACCTAGGGGCAATCAATGGTAAACACACAAGGCTGGTGAAACCAAAGACGAGTGGGTCACTATTTTACGATTATAATGACTTCTTTTCCATTTTTCTTCCGACAGTGGCGAGTCAGATTAAAGATCCTTTTTTGTCGATAATAGCTCATTTGGAAAACAGCGTTTAAAAATAACTGTTGTGGAACCATCTGAAAGAAAATACGTTTTATATACCAGGACTCTCTCGCTTACCCAATGCCAGTGGGATAGTTATAGCATGTGTGTTTTTTGGGGTCTCATAACATGTACTAAGTTCACATGGCAGTAGAATGCTGTATGAGAAAATAATTTTCAGTTACCATTTGTCAGTGGCTCATAGGTATGTTGAACGTTAATTCGGCATATTGCCAAACAAATTGCACTTGTTCCAGCACTCAATGAAAGTGAAATTCAATTTTGCTGTTCCATAACAAAACGATGTTGTGTTCCGCATACTTCCATATGTGAGAGAAATGGACACCAAACTGAGGTCACATATCCTGGGAAAGGACTTCAGCCTGCCACAGACTTGGATGAAAGAAGGAAAAATGTGTCAACAATAATAAATAGAGATGTAATTGTAATTTTTTTTTTGTAAGTGAGGTTGGTAAAGTACTTTGGCAAGACAGTAAAATTTGACGTGTTACGTAAGACAGAATAAAGGCAGTCATATACATCTCCATTTGTATGTACAATTTTAATAAACTGATTGTTATTATCAATACTTGTATGTGTAAATTTGCCTGAGATATAATAAAAAAAATAATAATAATCTACTACAGTTGACACTTTCTTACATTATCCTTGAATCCATTTGAGACCGGTGCTTACTGAAGGTGGAATGTCTCATGTTTTATTTTTAATAAAATATCACTTTCCCCAACAACATAATTGTCCAAGGCAATCATGTAGCTTAATTCATCAGACGTGAAGGACTCGATACCATTATTGTGGATTCTTCATGAACCAAGAGTGGGAACAGTACCCTTTGCTACACCTTGTAAGAAATTGTAATGCATACTGCCACCCATGTTTCATTCTTACTGATCATGTTTACAATAAAATAATTAAATTCTACGTTTATCTTCATACTATCAATAAGTATACTAGTCATGTTTCCTACTGCTAAACTGCCTCTGGAATCACATTACTGAAAATTTTCGTAAATATTTTATCTGCCTTGTTCTTAGTTACATTCATCTTTTTCAACCTTGTTACTGGATTCCATCATAATTATAACTTAATTAGTATTTTTGACAGATTGTGTCAGGGGAAGCAAGATGCAACATGCTAACAATAAGAGAAATGTAGTTTCTTAAAACTTGTCACGTTGACGAATTTCTAAATAAAAAAAAGTAACCTATTTAGAGAAACTACATAGCTAATTCTGTTGTAATTCCTATTGATATTGTAACCCAGAGTATTACTATAATAAGGATGAGATGAGAAGAAATACCAACAGATCCTCTCTGTCAACTTGGCTCTGCAAAACCCAGAAATAACTGACAGCAAGTTTCATGCCCTTGCCATGCCATGCCATACCTTTTTTGGTTCTGTCTTCATATTCATCAGTTCATATGCCTTTTCTAGTCCTCCTTTATCAAAATATCTGTGTTGAATTTCTCAGTATCCACAGGACACATTGTGAGAAACACCTGCTGTCAGCACTGTTCATGACGGCGACCAGAATGGTTGAGACAGTCTGCAGTATTCGGGCAATGATGGCAACATTGGGCTGTTGCTGCGGAAAGCAGAGTCACTCTTTTAAGATGACACTTATGTTTCTTTTGTTGTACTGCTGAGAAAATGGCATCAGCAGAAGCCTTGATAGCAATTCTCTTTACTCGGTATCCTATTTGGAACCAAGGAAACAAATCGCCACTCTCAGCAACAAACACGCTTAATTCACTCTGCGCCGTCCTGTGTGAAGCGCCACTATAATCACACATTGAACAGCACTGGTTTGTGTAGACAAGAAAAATGACACATACAATGCACTGCTGACTTGTCCCTGGATCTGTAAATGCCTATATCTGCCTTTAAAATGAAAAACTTCTTAATGCAATGTTAGAATAAATTGACTATCTGTAAACACCCTGCATAAGAGAAATACGAGGCACAACTCGGCAAGTTTGTTTCGCCAGAGCTACTCTGGTCATGCCGCGCCACTCCACTGTAATGGCCGCCCTTGGTTGGAGTCTCAAGAGCGGAATATTTGTGGAACAACAGTTGTGTGGTAAATGTACGTGCTGCTATAGAGCACGGGGTGGCTGCGGCAGTATACATGTGACAGAATGTCTGTGGCTGTGGAATTTCATCGCTTGTTAGCTGCATTGCCCGTAGCAAAGCGGTAATTGCATAGTGGCGGCTGTAGTGCTACGGGCCACGAGAATCAGTTGGGCAGTTCACACGGGTGTTGCAGCTGGTGTGCGAATAGGGCCCAAACAACAGCAGTCACTCAGTGCTGGGAGCAGAGCAGAGTGGCCTGCTGAGTCAAAACAAGTCATCTGATACTGAGAATCTCATTTGCTACTGTATATTGTCACCCGATTAGCTATGACCAATGGAAACAAACTGCCAACAACAGTATGCAGTGGTAGAGCCGCCGACACCGTAAGTGCACTTTAACCTGTCTGGTGAAATGATGCATTCTCCACGGTAAAGTGAAATATTAGATGATTCCACTGACCAAATTCATAATAGTAATTTGTGGAGTCTTACCAACATGCAAAATGCTCCCAGACCAAGTCCCACCGGAGATCACCTGAATAGGCTATCCACAGAAAATCATTTCGCAGAAGAGAGAGAGAGAGAGAGAGAGAGAGAGAGAGAGAGAGAGAGAGAGAGAGATCTACCTCCACCGAATAAAACAAAAATCCATAGGATTTGCAAAGTATGCTCATCCACAGCAAGAACGCAGCCACAAAAGGCTGAAGAAAATAAAAAGACTAGACACAACATGCCAGAGCAGTGACTGCAAAATTGCCATGTTCAAAGAAACATGTTTCAGAATGTATCACAAAAAGTAACATGTCAAATTTACAATTACGATTTTAGGATGCTACGTTTCAGTTACTGATCATATAATAATAAATAATTAGGACTAGACTTTTTCCCCCTAAACTTTTATGTTTTTAAAAACCTCATGTTCCTTACAATTATAAGGAAAAAACTGAACATTGAAAGAAGCTGGAAAAATGTAACCAAGGATAAGAAGTCTGAGTCTTTCATAAAAGTTTTGATCACAGTTATGATCACAGTTAAATGTCTCTTACTTTCCTTAAAATGTCTTTCATAAAAGTTTTGGTCACAGTTATGATCACAGTTAAATGTCTCTTACTTTCCTTAAAAAATAAAATATACAAAAAAAAATAATTGGTGTTAAACAGATACCTGATAGACACCATTCTTTTTCTAAATCTACATTTACGTGTATATGCCAAATGCCACTGTACAGTGCACAGCAGAGTGTACTTTCTTCCAATTTTAGCAGTTTTCTGTCCTCTTCCATTTGTGTGTTGAGCAAAGGAAAAATTACTGTCTGTATGTGTCTGTTTGCACCCTAATTTCACTAATCTTATTCTCCTGATCTCTATGCAAGATAAATGACGGAGGAAGCTTGATAAGGACTCAAAACCCTGGAACAATACTCAAGAACAGATTGCACTAGCTGCTTGATATGCAGATACATTGCACTTTTTTCAGAACCTTCCAATAAAACCAAGTCTTGCATTTGACTTCCCTAATACTAACTTCATGTCTAGAGTGTGGTAGAGGACCCCCTCCCCCCAGCTGTTGTGACTGACTGATCTGTGGCATAGTCTGAGATCTAGATTAAGATCTAGATTAGAAAGCGATAATTTGGTTGAGAGGTGGTGAAGCCAACAAACGTGAGTGCAAAATAAAAGTAGTGGTAACAGACTGCTTGGCAACAGCACAGCTCAAAGTCTTTATTTATATATATTTAACTCACTTTTCATCGTCAAAACTTAAGCTGCAAGGTAAATTCAGAATACCAATATTAGGTATGGGGCAAGCCTCTGACAATTATTTTCATGTATATTATAGACATATACCTCAAATAAGCCATGAAAAATGAAGAGGACACTGAGTTATCATAGCAATGACCATGCAGGTGGAGAGGTCTGCATATTTGTGTGAAGTTGAAGGCTACACAAATGATAACGTACCTACTGGAGGGCCTCCCAAGTCTACAAACCTGACTAAGCATGTCCCACAATGCCCATGTCTTCCCACATTCATTTCCATAGTTCTTCATCAACTCCCTTCATGCTCAACCCCAGGTCTGATACAATCCATGTTGAGGGATGTGCGGCACATGGGAAGATGTGTTGCGAACAGAGCCTCAGGGATGCAAGGCGACCTGCCTGAATAATGACCTTTACACCAGCCTGGGGCGCAGCTGGGAACAAAATGGAGAACACTGAAAACAATTCAGACACTGAGAGGCTTGATGGCACTTCAAACACCCACACATCGAGTATGGAACTGATGGGTACCATTTCTGCTGCTGGATCAGGTGACAGACCAGTCCAAGAAGGGAAAAACATCTTTGTGATGTTGGAGTAGATTGAGATCAAATCCTTGTGTAGAGGAAGAAACTTCTCAGAGAATAAAATGAAAAGCAAGACACAGAATGGCTTCCTAAACATAAATATAAGGAATTAAATGGTCTTGAACCTAAGATCTCACAACAAAAATGGCCTTGGAGCAAAGAGGGTAAACAGACCCCTTCTACCTCCAAGACTGGGAATAAAACAAAGAGTAGCCTGTTACTCCCACTCAGCAGGATAACCAGATCCAGAAAAAAACCACGCAGGAAATAGAGAAACAGACCTACAGTACTGCAATCTCAGTTTTTAGGATGGTGGTTATCCAACAAGAATATCCACTGGTCAACATCACTTCACAACAGTAGGTGCAATGAACCGGAAGGTTGTACCTGGTGGCCAAACCCTTGTGGTGTAAGTTAGTGGGGAATCCCTTAAGACAATGTGATATCAGGACCTGAAACTGTATTTAGGGTTCTTGCAGGTTACTGTCCGGGTAATTGAGGACATCAGAAGTGATCATGGAACATAGCAGTAGGTCATCAGCCGGAATTGTTGTACACGAACTTGTATCACAGTAAGGCAGTAAGGGGGCACCTTCCACTCTTCAGTCACTTTTTGGGAAGGGAGGAGGTTGAGGTGGTCCCAATTCAGAAAACCAGAGATGAGTACCTACTGGAAAGCAATTTTGAGATCTGAAGGAAATGGCTGATTTAAGAAAAAAAAAAAAAAGCCAGAACGTGTGTTTATGTCAAGAATGGAATTTCATTCGCACTAATGGCAAACTTCTGTTCTAGAGGCGTAGTGACCAATCAAGACAGAATAATGAGAGGAAGGAAGCACAAAAGAATTTGTATCGGCCTCAGATTCCCTTTCTTATGACAACAGTGCTCCTCCTTCCCAGGAACTGATGAGACTGGTACAGAGCTGCTTGCAACTGAGTTAACAACTGCTGGTAGGTTGTGACTGCAATACCCACAACCTACTGTGAGGGAGCAGTGACACAAATAGCAAAGACGAGTACCTATTGGAATACATACTGGACAGCAATTCAGAGATCTTGAAAAGGAGTAGGGAATCTACCTTAGGAAGAAAATTTGGCTTGTACAAGTAACCCCCCCCCCCCCCTCTCTCTCTCTCTCTCTCTCTCTCTCTCTCTCTCTCTCTATCTATCTATCTATCTATCTATCTCACTCACTCACTCACTCACTCTCACTCACCCGTGGGCTCAAATGTATGCACAGTTGAGTTGTGTATGGGCAGTATCTTCTCCCACTTCCAGCTACCCGAAATGTGGCTGTTAGCTGTGTCAGCAGGAGCAACAAGCAGCCAGATACTATTTGGAAAAATTTTTCTGGCACGGCCAAGCTGCCAGATTGCCGCATGTGTGGAGCAGTCTGGGTGGCAGTGGGGAGGGGGTTGGTCTCCACGTAAACGTTGTTTATGTAGTGATTTTGCTGTTTCCTCTTCGTTTACCCGTTTCACATCAAATGAAAATAAAACGGGTATCTGTGGGTGGGCGCTACCAAGTGAATTAAAATACATTCACATAATTACGGAAGGATAACCTATGCCATTAGTTTCATTTTTCTGATCTGATTTGATTTCCACATTTTTGGCAGTCAATAGCCTTGCAGAACAATGAAGTCATTTATGTCGGTTTGCTAAATAAATGTGGCTTTTATTAGTCTTTCCCCAGAGGCAGTCAATTTATTCATCTTCTGGAATGTATGGTATTATACCATATTAAAGAACCAAACATGAGATAATACAGTACTGGTACTCCCGAGAAAATCTGCATACCAAAAACCGCAATGAAATCTTAATGTCAGGTTGGGGCCTACTTCATTGTGGATCTGGTAATATGAATGTCAACTTTAAGCTGAATTATGCATTTTACTATGGTGTACAAAATTCCGATGCTTTTGGAGTATCCTATTTCTGTTATGACATCATGTAAGATCTCTTAATATTATGTATATACTGTACAAAAATATGGGCTTCCTACATCATCATAGCTGCCCACGCGCAGTAACGCCTGTTTTCTGGTGCTCTCTGGCAACTATTGAGGATGTCCACATCAAGAGTGGTATCACTGACGAAGATGCAGTTGTGGCAACAATGATTACTGAAGTAAAAAGGAAATCTAAAACCTGCATAAAGATATATACGCTCAGTAAACTAGTGTCCTATCTCAGTTTGGAACTTGAACCTCTCACCACAAGGCAGGAGCATGTAGGGGAATTATGGCGCAAGTTTAAAAGAATAATTAACCATTTACTGGATGGATATGTACCAAGTAGAACAGTTCATAATGGGAGAGCCCCTCCATGGCATACAGTCACTGTAAAGAAACTTCTAAGGAGACAGATCACTAAATAATGGGTGTAGAACAAAGCATAGGGCTATAGATAAAGAGATGCTGAATGGAACACATTTGGCCGTCGAGAGAGCACTGCATGAAGCCTTCAATGACTACCGTAACAGAATACTCTCAAATGATCTTTCACAAAGCTCAAAAAAATTCTTGTTTTATGTAAAGGGTGTTAGCAGCTCCAAAGTTAGTGTCAGGTCCCTAGCAAACAAGTTAGAAACTGAAATTGGGGGTAGCAAGCAAAAGCTGAAATGCTTAACTTTGTTTTCTAATGTTCCTATACAAAGGAAAACTCAGAATTGTCCCAATTTAATCCTCGTACCACTGAAAAGATGAGAGAAATAAGTATTAGTGTCAGTGGTGTTGAGTAACAGCAGAAATCATTAAAACTGAACAAAGCTACAGGGCCCGATGGAATCCCTATCATATTCCCTACTGAATTTGTGGTGATTGGTTGGTTAGTTTAAAAGAGGGGGGGGGGGGGGGGAGGGGAGGGACCCAATCCCTTGTTCCGATTAAAATAATTCCACAAGGGTGGGAGTAAAATAATCGAGACATACAAAAGAGAGCTGGAAGAAAGGAGAAACCCCACAAGAATGACAGAAGGGCAACAAACACTAAAATGGACAAAATTGGACAAAAACCCACAGAGACACAAGAAACATGTAGAAGAGATCAAAGCAAGAGAGCAGATTACCATGGCTAGCTGATCATGAGAATAAAAAGGAGAAGACAAAAATGGTTCAAATGGCTCTGAGCACTATGGGACTTAACATCTATGGTCATCAGTCCCCTAGAACTTAGAACTACTTAAACCTAACTAACCTAAGAACATTACACACATCCATGCCCGAGGCAGGATTCGAACCTGCGACCGTACCAGTCGCGCGGCTCCGGACTGAGCGCCTAGAACCGCTAGACCACCGCAGCCGGCAGGAGAAGACAGCCACTATGCAACACATTAAAACCTCTACCTTAAAAGTACTAGGGTGGAGGACACAGAGGAACAAAGGACATGTGTTAAAACTCAGATTGAATGATAAAACCCACACACACGAATAAAATGTAAAACTAAAGCTGCTGTTGAGGCATTGTCGCCCAACACTGAAGGTAGGGTGCTGGGAAAGTTGAAAGTGGGCAGTCCAGCAAGAGGTGGACGACCGTCATTTGTGAGCCACAGTGACACCGAAATGAGTCCTCGCGACAGAGGAGGTAACCATGCGTTAGGCACATATGGCCAATGTGGAGCCAGCAAAGGGCAACTGATTCCCTGCAAGAGGACTAAATGGAAGACTTCCACACATTTGTAGTCTCCTTAATGACACACAGTTCGTTGTGCACACTGTTATGCCACTGCATCTCCCAAAGCCAAAAAAAATCCTGCGGTGTAAGACAGAACATAGGTCAGTTTTGGAGATGCCCATCTCAAGAAGCAGTTTCCATGTAGCCTGTTCGGCCAGCCTGTCTGTAAGTTTGTTGCTTGGGATTCCGACGTGTCCTAGGGTCCACACAAACACCACTGAACGATGGGACCTTTCTAGGGCATAGATGGACTCTTGAATGGACACTACCAAAGGATGGCTAGGGTAGCACTGGTTGATAGCTTGTAGGCCGCTCAAGGAGTCAGTACACAGGAGAAATGACTTGCCAGAGCATGAGATATGGCTGCCAGCTCTGCAGTGGAAGCACTGCAGCCATCTGCCAAGGAGTGCTGTTCAACATGTCCTCCATGAACATATGCAAAGCCTACACGACCATCAGCCATTGAACCATCGGAGTAAACCATTTCATGGGCCTGGTACATGTCGAGAATCGAGAGCAAGTGATACCGAAGAGCCGCAGGGTTAACGGAGTCCTTAGGGCTAAGCAAAAGGTAGAGAAGAATCTGCGCCCTAGATGTACACCATGGAGGTGTATGTGAATGGACCTCGAGGAGAGGTGGTAACGGGAAGGACTCCAGTTCAGACAGAACGGACCGGACACGAACCGCAATTATAAGCCCTGACCTGGGCCACCAATGAAGGAGACGAACCCCTGTGGTTGGGAAAAAAGAGACAGTAATTCAGATGCACAGGAGAACTACGGACATGTGCAAAGTAAGTGGTGAGCAGTTGTGCACGCCTAACATTCAATGGAGGGACTCCGGCCTCCACCAGGACACTGGTCACCGGACTCGTTCCAAAAGCTCCCATCGCTAGTCGAATGCCACAATGGTGCACTGGGTCGAGTAAACGCAACGCTGAGGGGGCCGCTAAACCATAAACCAGACCCACATAGCCAAGGCAGGATTGAACAAGGGCTCTGTAGAGCTGCAGCAGCGTAGAGCTATCTGCACCCCAGTTGGTGTTGCTCAGGCAGCAGAAGACATTGAGGTGCTGCCAGCACTTCCACTTAAGCTGACAAAGGCGAGGTAGCCAAGACAATCGGGCATTAAAAACCAGTCCTACGAATCGATATGTCTGCACTACAGTGAGTGGATCATCATTAAGGTAAAATTCTGGTTCTGGATGATCAGTGCGATGCAGATAGAAATGCATGACATGCGACTTCACTGCTGAAAACTGGAAATGCAGAAGTCATCCGCATACAGAGAAGGTGAGACCAAGAGCCCTACAGCTGCTGCTATACCGTTAATAGCCACTAAAAATGGGGAGACACACAATATGGAGCCCTGTGGAACACCATCTCCTGAATATGGGGGCAACTATGGGAGGCACCAACTTGGGACAAGGAAAGTACAGAGCGACAGGAAGCTTTGGATAAAAATCAGGAGTGGGCCACGGTGACCCCACTCATACAATGTGGCAGGGATACAATGTCACCAGGTCATGTCATATACTTTACATGTCCATGCCAATAGCTGAGTGGTCAGTGTGACGGATTGCCGTCCTACAGGCCCAGGTTCGATTCCTGGATGGTTCGGAGCTTTTCTCCACTCAGGGACTGGGTGTTGTGTTGTCTTCATCATCATTTCATCCCCATCCAGCGTGCAGGTCACCCAATGTGGTGTTGAATGTAATAAGACTTGCACCAACGTGGCTGGACCTGCCCCGCAAGGGGCATCCCGGCCAATGATGCCAAATGCTCATTTCCATTTCCATACACTTTACATCAGTCAAAAAGGGCTGTCAAAAAGGGCTGTTCAGATGGCAGACTCGAGGGACACAAGATTATCAGTGGTAGAGCAACCCTGGTGGAAGCCGCCCTGACATGGAGCCAGTAGGCCATGTGACTCCAGGACCCAACCCAACCGCTGACAGACAATATGTTCCAGCAACTTACAAAGAAAGTTGCTGAGGCTGATGGGCCAGTGGCTATCCACATCAACCGGGTTTTGACCAGGTTTGAGCACCGGAATGTTGGTGCTCTCCTGCCATCGCAATGGGAAGACGCCATCGCACCAAATCTGGTTGAAGATGACAAGGAGATGTCACTTGTAGTCCGACGAGAGATGTTTAATCATCTGACTGTGGATCCGATCCAGCCTAGGAGCTGTGTTGGGGCAATGTGCAAGAGCGCAGAGGAACTTCCACTCTGTAAATGGGCTGTTACAGCATTCAATGTGGCATGTAGTGAATGAGAGGACTTTCCTTTCCATCTTCCGTTTGAGGGTGTGAATGGCTGGGGGGTAGTTCTCAGACACAGAGGCTCGAACATAGTGCTCAGCAAAGTGCTTGGCAATCGGGTTTGGACTGGTAGATAACAAGCCATTGATGTTAATGCCAGGGACACCTGTTAGGGTCTGGTACCCAAAATTCGTCTGATCTTCGTCCAGACTTGGGAAGGTGACATATGGCACCCAATTGTCAACACGTATCTCTCCCAACACCACTGTTTCCATCATTTCACAAGCTGGCAAACACGGGCATGTAGCTGCTTAAAGGCTATTAGGTGCTCTACGGAAGGGTGCCACTTATGCTGCTGTAGATCTCGCCAACGCTCTTTATTGCCTCAGCGACTTCCGGCGACCACCAAGGGATCGCGTTTTCTGCCATAGAAACGATCGTTGTAGAGACTTGCTCAACAACATCATCATCTATGGCACCATGTGGTGGAGATTCAGTAGTGACAGCAGAGGTGAAGGCTTCCCACTCTGCCTCACAGGTCGTGGTGTGCTCTCCAGTGGATAGATGGGAGAAGGACACGACTGCAAACCAAGAGATCAATGGCTGAATATGTGGCATGTGTCACACTGAAATGTTTGGGTGCACCCATATTTAAGAGACAGAGGCAGAGTTGGAACAGTAAATTTTCGACCTCCCTACCTCGGCCAGTAAGCATGGCGCCACCCCATAAGGTTTTACGTGCATTAAAATCTCCCAGAGGTAGGAATGATTTAGCAAGTTGATCAAACAGTGCAGGGAGGGCAGGGGCCTGCATTGCTGGGAACCAGGTTTCCTGGAGGGCAACGCAGAAAGCAGGTGTAAAGCTTAACAGCTGCCGTAGCTCTGCCAGGTGGTAGAAAAAACTGCCGCAATTTCACTGGAGGATTATGTGATCATGAGCCTGACAAGGTATGAAACACTCAATGAGGCAGTTTATGGCTCAGGGCCACCTGCTGCCACCGATTTATGGCCTGAGCAGTCTAGATCCATTGTGTCCGAGCGTCCAGCGGGATCTAGGTCCTCAGCAGATGACAGAATCTCCACCTCATTCTCAGACACAGAGCTTGTAGGTTGTGGTGGTGTGGGTGCCACAGCAGTGCCTTGGTTCTTGCGGGTCTTTTTCTTTTTAGGTTTCTCTCACTGCTCCTTAGGTTGTTCCAGCAGGGAGGGCTTCACTGTTTCAATCTCAGGGACTGAGAAGGACCGTGAAGCCCTACGACCAGCTACCTGTGTTTGCTTCAGCCACTGGTGGGTGTCAGCTTTGCCACTGGTAGGAACCTGGGAAGGGAGTGACCCAAGGGATCCCTTCCTGGCAAGAGGAGACAAAGAAGAATAACGCTTCTCCAGCTGAGAAGTGGGGACTGACATCCTGATGGTTTGGGAGGGGGGGGGGGGGGGGGGGGGGGGGGTTGCTCCTGAAGTATAGGTTGTGCAGGAGCAACAGGGAGCAGGGAGGTAAGTGCCTCCTACCATCAAGGTGGCAGGTGGAGTCTGACAGCTCTGAGAAGCAACTGTATGTGGCAGAACGGGGAAGATGGTAGAACCGTTGTCACAGCGGCAGCGTAGGTTGGCGTCATATGCACAGGGTGTAGCCTCTCATATTTTCTCTTACAAGGGGAGGCCGCCAATTGTGAAATTCAGATTCGATTCATACTGCGCATAATAAAACCTCATGGCCAGAGGTGTAATGTGGCAAAGCACCAAGATGCACTTCTCAGCCGTTGTCGAGAAAATCGACAGTCAAAAGAAACCGTTGCGGTGAAATACTCTCTATGATTAATAATTTTCCACAGCGTCGTGGCGCAGCGGTAAGCGCTCGGGTTTGTAATCCGAAGGTCGCCGGATCGAATCTCGCACCATGCAAATTTTTTTTTTTTTTTTTTTTAGTAATTCAAATGTGTACACACACACACAGATATATATATATATATATATATATATATATATATATAATTCCCGGCAATCAGTTGCAACAATTATGCATATGATAAGTTGTTGAAAGTCGTTTGTCGCGAAAAAACTGGCGACTTCGAACATCATTATGTTTTCCGCAAACAAAGTTGTATTTCACAAATGTTATTAATTGTCTTCATAATGTTAACCACATATAGTTAACGGAAGACGTAGAAACGAAATTCCGAAACGAATACGTATAGCGTAAGTCAAATGTTCGAATTAGAATAGCGGCCCCACGAACACAAATTCGCTGTGGCAGGTATGAAATATAAACTCCGTTACTCGCTCGTTACACTTGAAGGACAGATGTTGAATGGGCCGAAACGAGCCGCCGCATAACAGCGTAGTTGCGTGCTAACTTCGAAAGAAGGTAGATGCGGTCCCTAGCGCAACTTATAACATCGTCGAAAATCAGTCCGTATGCGAGAGCTTTGGTACACCCTGTTAAACAAACGGAAAAATGGAGGCGGTACAATTGGAGAGCGATCCGCCTTCTATATATCAAAAAACTAATAATAAAAAAAATTGCATGGCGCGAGATTCGATCTGGCGACCTTCGGATTACGAACCCGAGCGCTTACCGCTGCACCACGACGCTGTAGAAAACTATTAATCATAGAGAGTATTTCACCGCAACGGTTTCTTTTAACTGTCGATTTTCTCGACAACGGCTGAGAAGTGCATCTTGGTGCTTTGCCACATTACTCCTCTGGTCATGAGCTTTTATTATGCGCAGTATGAATCGAATCTGAATTTCACAATTGGCGGCCTCCCCTTGTTAGTCTCAGTGTAGGTCAGTCAGTCCAGGGTCTTGTTTTCCATTATTTTGCTTTCTTTCTGGAGAATCCTGCAGTCTGGCGAGCAAAGCGAATGGTGCTCTCCAAAGTTGACACAGAAAGGAGGCGGGGCCCAGGGAGTATTGGGATGTGAAGAACATCCACAATCCTGACAGGTGATGCTAGAAGTACAGTGGGAAGGCATACGGCCAAATTTCCAGCACTTAAAGAACCGCATCCGGTGAGGGATATATGGCTTTACATCACAGCGGTAGACCATCACCTTGACCTTCTCAGGTAATGTGTCACCCTCGAAGGCCAAGATGAAGGCACCGGTGGCAACCTGATTATCCCTCGGACCCCGGTGGATGCTCTGGATGAAATGAACACCTTGCCGCTCTAAATTGTCGCGCAGCACATCATTGCACTGCAAAAGAGGATCCCTGTGAAATATGATACCTTGGACCATATTTAAGCTCTTATGTGGGGTAATGGAAACAGAAACATCCCCCGGCTTGTCACAAGTGAGTAACATCCAAGACTGGGCAGAGGATGCTGTTTTGATCAAGACTGACCCAGATCTCATTTTGGACAAGCCCTCCACCTCCCCAAACTTGTCCTCTAAATGCTCAAGAAAAAACTGATGCTTCATCATCATGAAAGATTCCCTATCGGCTCTCGAACATACAAGGTATCGGGGCAAATAAGATCCACCGCCATCCTCAGCCTGCCGTTCCTCCCATGGTGTGGCTGGAGGGAGGGGGTGGATTTGGGGTTGTATTTCTTAGCATTGAAGTTAGACCTTGACCGCTTAGAGACTGTTGGTGTTTGACCACCAGCAAGAGATGATGTACTACACTTCATAGCGTGTCATCTGCCCCCATACCACCCACTCTGACAGGGGTCCTCCCCACGGGTGCGACCCAACCGTAGCAAAGGCCACCTGGCAGGATGGCCATTGGCGGAAGTCTCGATGCCCCAGGGTGACAGGCATCTACTCCTTGGCATGTGTGGGGAATTAATGGTGCAGGCATCAGCAGAGCGATCCCTGTGTGGTCAGGGGGCTACAACCAACAAGGTACATGGCAGACACACCACAACGGACTGGTCACCGTGCTGGATATCAGGCACAAACAAGCTAAGAAGTCCATTATTGTCGACAGTGCAGAAAACGATACCTCACAGAGGGTGGACAAAAATGCACCCAGGAGGGTGACCTTGCCCAACAGCTGGAGAATGAGCGGAAGTGCAGATCCATGTCAACAAAGGATGTGAGAGGTCTCAGTGCATGATGGACACTGTGCACCAGGTAAGGCGCCCTTCCCCAATTGGCTCACTACAGGGGACCACCACAAAGGCCAAAACATGAGAGACTCCTTTTAGTCACATCTTATGATGGTCAGGAATACCTCGGGCCTATTCTAACCCCCGGACTCACGGAAGGGGGGGGGGGGGGGGGGGGGGGAATCTGTGGCTGAGTTAGCCCCTCTTCTAACTATAACCTATAGTAGATCCCTTGAACAAATAACTGTGCCCAGTTCTTGGAGAAAAGCACTGGTCACAACCATCTACAAGAAGGGTAGTAGAAGTGATCCACAAAACTACCAACCCATATCCTTGACACCGATTTGTTGTGGAATATTAGAACATATTCTGAGCTCAAACATAATGAGATATCTCAAACAGAATGGCCTCCTCCATCCTCACCAGCATGGATTCCAGTAACACTTATGTGAAACCCAACTTGCACTTTTCTCATATTATATACTGAAAGCTTTGGATCAACACTGTCAGGTAGATGCAGTATTGCTTGATTCCTGAAAAGCATTTGATTCAGTACCACACCTAGACTTATGATCAAAAGTACAATCATATGGGCTGTCAAGTGAAATTTGTGATTGGATTGAGGACTTTTTGGTAGTGATGATACAACATGTTATCTTGGATGGAGAGTCATCATCACATGTAGAAGTAACTTCGTGTGTGCCCCAGAGAAATGTGTTGGGGCTGTTGCTGTTCATGTCTTATATTAATGAACTTTCTGATAATATTCATAGTAACCTCAGACTTTTTTCAGCTGATGCAGTTATCTGTAATGAAGTACTGTCTGGTAGAAGCTGCATAAATATTAAGTCAGATACTGATAAGTTTTGAAAGCAATGCAAATATTGGCAACTTGCTTTACAAGTTTAAAAATGTGAAATTGTGCACTTCACAAAACGAAAAAATATAGTATCCTATGACTAGAATATAAATGAGTCACTGTTGGAATCAGTCACTCATACAAATACCTAACTTTAACGCTTTGTAGGGATATGAAATGGAATGATCACATAGGCTCAGTCGTGGGTAAAGCAGGTAGTAGACTTCCGTTTATTGGTGGAATACTTGCGAAGTGCAATCAGTTCACAAATGAGTTTGTTTACAAATCACTTATATGACCAGTTTTAGAATATTGTTCAAGTGTGTGTGACCCCTACAAAATAGGACTAACAGGGGATATTGAATGTATACAGAGAAGGGCAGCATGAGTGGTCAGGACGTAAAGTATCCCAAGAGAGTCAAGTAGTAAAGTTTCAAGAAATAGCTTCAAATGATGACTCTAGGAATATGCTACAGCCCCCCCTCTCCCTCCCCTTCACCCCCCCCCCCCACCCCCCAACGCATCGATCACATAGGGATCTTGAGGATAAGATTTGAATACTTACAGCATGCACAGAAGCATTCAGACAATCATTCTTCCCATGTTCCATACATGAATGGAACAGGAAGGAACTGTGATAACTGGTACAATGGGATATACACACTGCCACACACTTTACAATGATTTGCAGAGTGTAGATATAGAAGTAAAATACATTTCTAACATAATTAACAACTTTTTAAAAAAATTATTTTGACTGGTACAATTTCATCAATATTTGTACAGGGCAATGACAGCAGGAGCATTATCACTAATAAAATTTAAAGTGCCACTCTGTAGTTCTATCAGCAAGCATTTGCAATAAAGAAATCACCACCAAATCTAAAACTAGTTCTTGATGAAAAAGAAAAAGAATCAATTACATCAAATCACATCCTCGTCAGGGCCAATTTGTTTTCAATATTGTTCCAAGATTATGGGTGCAGACATAAAACACAAACACTCCGCATCGAGGTTAGATGGTTATCTCGGGGTAAGACCTTAAAAGATCATTTGAACTAAGAGCTTACGTACAAGTTTTTATGCCTAACACTTCTTTTAAATTAAAGGGCTGTTTAAGCTATGTGTCTTGGTTGTTCAGACTAGCTTTTTAGCAGGTATTTTTGAAAAAAATAATGAATTAAATCTATATTTACAAGGAAAAAAGAACAGTTTTCAATACTAATAACAAAATAACTGCCTCCAGAAAAAAGTTAGATTTTGGATTGTTTGTGTTGGGAAGAGAGAAGCAGAAAACTTAATACTGGATGTGTTCGTTGGTGAGACAGCAGACTTACTAAATGAAATATTTGAAGAATTGGTCCAATGTCTCCACAATATGTGCGCATCTTGCGTGGTATATTTTCCTGAAGACAAAACTGAAAGTAAATTCATGGGTTCACAATACTTTTTTTTACTGAATTTGCGGAAATCAGAAAATATGTCAAATGAAACTTGTGAATTCTCTTTAGAAATGAGATCAAATCATTGTTCAAAACAATTTCACTTGGAGATTTTTGGTGCAGGATTTATAATGAATATCCTGCTGTGCCCAACAGCAAACTTGAGTGAAATGAGATTCTCGGCATATGCAGCTACAAAGAGAGAATACTGTAACAAACTAGATGCCGAACCTCATGTGTGTCTAACTCTTCTATCAAACCTGACATTAAACAGTTTTTCAATTTAAACTGGAATCAGTACTGTGTTACTTTGCGTACTGTATTTATTTTGTGGTGTTTTGTATACTGTTGAGTGTATAATGAATTTTTTTTTTACTATTTTTATTAAATGATTATAATTCAAGAATAAACATAAAACCAGGTTTTTCTTATTTTAAGGCTTTGTAAAATATTTCATATTTGAATTGGTTCCAGAGCCAAAAAAGTTTCATAACTCCTGGACTACAGGAATCATGGGGAGACAGACTTGGACTAATATAAGAAATTCCTATACTCACACTTATCTGAAGTTAAAACTTTGATAAGAAATCCAGTAGATATTGAGGCAATGGCAGTTGAAATGACATCTGCCATTAAAACATCATACTTAGAAAACTGCCCAGTCACCAAGAAATGCACAAACAGGAATGTATCTCCATGGAACAATAATATGGAAACACAAAGGAAGCAGGTAAGAAGACTGTCCAGCTATGCAAGAAGGAATGAACAACAGGCAAAATATCAGGAGATCCTTGACACGTACAAGCTTGCTAATAAACAAGAGAAACTATCATCCTGGGATGATGGGGTTTCGGGTTCTGCTAAATAGGTCAGGTGTCCACTACACACAGGAGGTGGCTACAGGGGTAGCATGGGCTGTGTGGTGTGGACTGGGCGGTTTTATAGGTTATACAGTCTTGGGAAAGACCAAAAAGGGCTCCAGTCTTAAAGGGTACAGGGCAAAGAAACGACGAGAATCGACCAAGCAACAGTCGGTACTGTAGTTGTAAATTGTTGTAGTAGTGTTGGAAAAGTACGAGAGCTTCAAGCGCTGATAGAAAGTACTGAAGCTGAAATCGTTATAGGAACAGAAAGCTGGCTAAAGCCAGAGATAAATTCTGCCAAAATTTTTACAGAGGCACAAACTGTGTTCAGAAAGGATAGATTAAATAAAGTAGGTGGTGGCGTGTTTGTGTTTGTTGGTAGTAGTTTATCTTGTAGTGAAGTTGAAATAGATAGTTCCTGCGAATTACAATGGGTAGAGGTTATACTCAACAGCTGTACCAAATAATAATAGGCTCCTTCTACCGAACCCCCGACTCAGATGACATAATAGCTGATCGCTTCAAAGGAAACTTTAATCTCATTACAAATAAGTACCCCACTCATACAGTTATAATTGGTGGAGACTTCAATCTACCCTCGATTTGTTGTTGAAAATACATGTTCAAAACCGGTGGTAGGCAGAAAACATCTTCTGAAATTGCACTACATGCTTTCTCTGAGAATTACTTTGAACAATTAGTTCACGAGCCCACACGGATTGTAAATGGTTGCGAAAACATACTTGACCTCGTAGCCACGAATAATCCTGATCTAATAGAGAGCGTCATGACGGATACAGGGATTAGTGAACACAAGGTCATTGTAGTAAGGCTCAAAACCATATCAACCAAAACCACTAAAAATAAATGCAAAATATATGTATTTAAAACAGCAGATAAAAATTCGGTTGGTGCCTTCCTAAGAGAGAGTCTCCATTCCTTCCAAGCTAATTATGTAAGTGTAGGCCAGATATGGGTCAAATTCAAAGATACAGAATCAACAGCAACAGATAGATTCATACTGCATAAGTTAATAAGAGACGGGACTGGTCCACCATGGTACACAAAACACATCAGAACACTGTTGCAGAAGCAACAAAAAAAGCATGCCAAATTCAGAAGAACACAAAATCTCCAAGACTGGCTAAGTTCCACAGAAGCTCAAAATTTAGTGCAGATGTCAATGCGAGATGCTTTTAATAGTTTCCACAATGAAATATTGTCTCAAAATATGGTAGAAAACTCAAAGAGATTCTGATCATATGTAAAGTACACCAGTGGCAAAAAACAGTCAATACTGTCACTGCGCGATAGCGTGGAAATGTTCCCGATGATTGGGCCACTAAAATGGAGTTACTAAATACAGTTTTCAATAATTACTTCATGAAAGAAGACAAAGTAAATATTCCAGAATTCGAAACCAGAACAGCTGTTAGCATGAGTGACATAAAAGTAGATATCTTAGGTGTTGCGAAACAACTCAAATAACTTAAGAAAGCCAAGTCTGCCGGTCCAGATGGTATACCAATCAGGTTCCTCTCAGAGTATGCAGACACAATAGCGCCTTTCTTAGTAATCATATACAACCGCTCACTTGACGAAAGGTATGTTCCTAAAGACTGGAAAGTAGCACAGGTCACACCAATATTCAAGAACGGAAACAGGAGTAACCCACTGAATTACAGACCCATATCACTGACCTCAATTTGCAGTAGGATTTTGAAGCATATACTGTACTCGAACATTATTAATCATCTTGAAGAAAATGACATAACCAACACGGATTCAGAAAATATCGTTCATGTACAACACAGTGAGCTCTTTTTTCGCATGAAGTAATGAGTGCTGTCGACAAGGGATCTCAGATCGATTCCATATTCCTAATTTCTAGAAGGCTTTTGATACAGTTCCTAACAAGTGGCTATTAATCAAATTGCGTGCATATGGAGTATCGCCTCAGTTGTGTGACTGGATTCGTGATTTCCTCTCAGAGAGGTCACAGTTCGTAGTGACAGACAATATCACCGAGCAAAACAGAAGTGATATCTGGCGTTCCGCAAGGTAGCATCATACGCCCTCTTCTGTTCCTGATTTATATAAATGATCTAGGTAATAATCTGAGCAGCCCCCTTATATTGTTTGCAGATGACGCTGTAATCTACCGTCTAGTAAAATCATCAGACGATCAATCCCAATTACAAAATGATCTATAGAGAATGGTGCGAAAAGTGGCAATTAGCACTAAACAAAGAAAAGTGTGAGATCATCTACATGGGTACTAAAAGAAATCCGATAAATTTTGGGTATATGATAAATCGCACAAATCTAAGGGCTGTCAATTCGACTAAATACCTAGGAATTACAATTACGAGCAACTTAAACTGGAAAGACCCAATAGATAATATTGTGGAGAAGGCAAAACAAAGACTGCGCTTTGTTGGCAGAACACTTAGAAGATGCGACTAACCCACTAAAGAGAGAGCCTACATTACACTTGTCCGTCCTCTGCTGGAATATTGCTGTGTGGTATGGGATCCTTACCAGGTAGGATTGACAGAGGACATCGTAAAAGTGCAAAGAAGGGCAGCTCGTTTCGTGTTATCACGCAATAGGGGTGAGAGGGTCACTGATATGATACACGAGTTGGGGTGGCAGTCACTGAAACAAAGGCGGTTTTCTTTGTGGTGAGATCTATTTACGAAATTTCAATCACCAACTTTCTCTTCCGAATGCAAAAATATTTTGTTGACACCCACCTACGTACGGAGAAATGATCATAATAATCAAGTAAGTGAAATCAGAGCTCGGACGGAAAGATTTAGGTGTTCCTTTTTCCCCACACGCCATTCGAGAGTGGAATGGTAGAGAAGTAGTATGAAAATTGTTCGATGAACCCTCTGCCAGGGACTTAAGTGTGAATTGCAGAGTAACCATGTAGATGTAGATCCTGGAATTCATTCTGTGAGGAAGTGGAACCTACAGCTCTCATGGCCACACTTCACAAACTCTTCACAAGAAAACCAACTAATCCCGGAGGTGCTCTAAGGCAGGAGAATGGTGGGTATACAAGGACAGCAAATGAAATGCTGGATACGCCCCTTACGACTCACTTCTCTCAGTGCAGTCTGACAGATAACACAGACCACGATCCAATCCCCGTGAGATACTGGTTTATAGGTAACCAACAGGAGAATTGGGAATCTTTCAGAGAGTGTGTTGACATCAAGAAAATCCTGTGGGTAGTGAGAATGTTTCAACAATTCAAGTCACGAGGCTCAGATGGAATATTTCCAGCTCTACTGCAATAGACAGGAGAGGCTTTGATTAGCCTCCTATGTAGACTTAAGTGTCAATCTAGCAGCAGCAGTCATTCCTAATGCCTGGAGGACAGTGAAGGCTGTTTTCATTCTGAAGCCAGGGAGAAATTGTCAGACCAAGGCTCAGGACACGAGACCAATCAGTCTGTCCTCCTTTCTTCTGATGACATTATCTAAACTGGTTAATGTACACATTAGGGAAAGAAGGTCAACTGAGGTTCCTCTACAAAAAACCCAAAATGCATATCAACTGCACAAATCATGTGAAACAGCTTTACACTATCAGGACATTGTTCTCTGAATCTATCTGGATATTGAACGGGGTTTTAGCAACACAATCTTTGAATCAATGGTTAGAGCTGCAGAAGAGCATGGCATCAAGACAATTATATGCAAGTGGATTAAAACTATGCTGAATAGAAGAAAGGTAGAAGTCACCATGATTAAATAGAAAATGGCAATCAATGTCATCAGATGATGTCCACAAGGAGGGATTCTGTCCCCAATACTATGGAACCTGGTGGGAAATGAACTGACCGCAGAGTTAAAAGATGATTTAATCATCTTAGTTATTGGCAAATTTGCAAATACTGTTAGAACAACAGCACACTGTATTCTGAACATTGTGCAAAACTGGTGTAGGAAACACAATTTAAGGGCCAGTCTCACAAAAACTGTTTTAGTACTGTTCATAATGAAACATGCTCAGGACATATACATTTATCTCCACCTCTTCAAGCAAAATTCCACCAGCACAATGGGTAGTGAAGCTTTTAGGGGTAACCCTAGATGAAAAACTAATATCAAACCCCCACATAAAGTTTGCCATGTTTCATGCCAAAATGTGCTCTCAGATGCACTAGAATGGCCTGTGGTAAAAACTGGTGTCCAGGAGCATGAACTGGATACACACCACTGTAGTAAGACCTATGATAATTTATGGGACTACAGTATGATTGAATGAAGAAGAACATAATGTGACTACTAAGGTGCACAGATTGGCCTTCTTAGCTATAGCAGGCAGCATTAGTAGCACACCCACTGCTAGAATGGTGACTGGTGCTACACATGCCCACATTACATCTTTGGGTTACAATGGAGAGTGTGACAAGGCATACAGGTTAAAAACAGGAAACCTTTACGATATCAACGACCCCACACCAGTATCATGTATGAGGTAAATATGGTCACGGAAATGCCAGTTGAGCAGACACTAACTTCCATTTGCTTCAAGAAACTTCTCAATGTCACACCTGAAAGTAGGGAGCAGTGGAAAAATGATCCACAATACTGTTCATTCATCAGATGTAGTTGGGTTTACTGATAGGTCAAAAACACATGAAGGTGCTGGGGCTGTGGTAAAGGAGTACAGCATAGACCAGAGACCACAACCTCTCTAGGGAAACTGGCCACGGTATTCCAATCAGAGAGATTTGCAATGAGAGTGTGAGAGAAGGAGATTGTATGTTAAGTGCTACAAGGATCACACCTGCACATGACAGGTAAAGAGAAAGAAACTCTTACATGATGAGGGGGATGAAACCAAACCAAATTTACTCTTCCAATATGAAGCACTGGGGGCCAAAGAAATAGAACATAGGGTAATTAATCCCTCAATAAATTTTATCTAATAAAGCCCTAGTAAAGGATCTCCTATTACTCTTTTAAGGGTACAGGTTGGCTTTAATAGAATTACAAGGAGAGAAATTTCACAGTAAATTCAGCTTCAAGGCTCGCAAAGGTGGCCTAACATCACTGTTGGTTAGTCTTCCTGTGTAAATCAAATCAGATTACCCCTAAATACTTATACGATACGACCTGCTCTAGATGCTGACCACCAATCTTCAAATCAGACGCTACCAGATTATTTCTCTTTGTTACAGGTAATATCTTGCACGTCCAACAGCATCACTAGTGAACAACCTGATAGTTTTGCTGACCATATCTTACAAATCACTCGTATGCATTGCGAACATCAGAGATACTATCTGTACTGGGAATACTACACACCTGTTGTCAAACATGTGATATTTTTACCACAATGTGTTTTGGTACTATGTTGTAGCATTATGAAGTGCTATAACACAAGTAAACAAATCGATACATTGCAATACTACACATACTGACAACCATATAAAAATGTTTATGCTGTCCTATAGTGTAACATACCTTAAACCTTCTATGCCATTAGGCATTGTCAAAACTAAAAACTCAACAGTAAACACACACTGTCAGACATAAAACTCTTCCTACTATATCTCATGTTGGCATGTATATTCTCAAGGCATAGTTGTAAACTAGAGACCCCAAAGTCAACAGTCAAACAACCATTTGTTCTTGGGTCTTCCCTGCACAGCTAATGAGAAAAGACTATAATACAAGACTTTTAGAAATATCTGTTAACCAAAATAAACTGGAAATACCATGTAACAAAACTTTGTTTGGTCTAAGAGTTGTCTGGGCTAAAAATAAGACAATTAAATGAACATTTTAACTACAGGAAAGGGCTACTTGAATCTTGTCACATAGCTGTACAAGGGATCACTGCAAACCCATATTTAAAAATTTGTGTGTGCTTACAATATCATCCCTATACATATACAAACATGTGTTAATGACAAAGAACCAATACGGGAGACCTGCAAACTAATAGCAACTAAGCAAAGACAACTCATATTCAAAAACATGTGGCCCAGTTGGTTTCATTCTTTATAATGCACTGCCAACATAAATAAAAAGGCTGGAGAAGGAAACAGCTATGAGAACAGAGTTACAAACATTTCTTGTCGAGAAGTATCTCTGCAGTGTAAAATGTTAAGAAGTATTTCTACAGTGTAAAATGTTGAGAAGTATTTCTACAGTGTGAAATCAAACAGAGGTAATGCACAAGTAGGCCTAATAAGAAAATAAGAATGTGGGTCACCTACTATGAATAGCATAGTGAACCCATTATTGTAGCCCAGATAAACACAAAGCAAACATCCATTACAGTAGAACAAGTTTATATCCCAACTAGTTCCACCACAGATGAAGATGAGATTGAAAGAATCTATCACGAGATCAAAGAAATTATTCATGTAGTTCAGGGAGACTAAATTGTGGTAGGCGAGTGAAATTTGGTAGTACGAAGAGAAGGAAAAATGGTAGAAGAATAAGGACTGGGGGAACGTAACAAAAGAGGAACCTACCTGGTAGAACTTTGCACAGAGCATAATTTAATCATTGCTAACACTTTGTTTATGAATAATGAAAGGAGGATGTACACGTGGAAGAGAGATGGCGAAATTGGAATATTTCAGTCTGACTGTACAACGGTAAGATTGAGATTTCAGAACCACTTTTTAAGCTGTAAGACATTTCCAGCGGCATGTGTGGCCTCTGACCATAACTTATTGCTTATTAACAGTAGATTAAAACTGAAGAATTTGCAAAAATCTGGGAAATTAGAGAGATGGGACCTGGTTAAGTTGAAAAAACCAGACGGTTTTGACAGTTTCAGAGACGGCATTATGCAATGACTCATTACAATAGGGGGAAGGAACAGAAGATGGATCAGCAGCTTTGAGAAATGAAATAGTGAAGGAAGCAGAGGAGTCACTATGTTAAAAAGAATAGAACTAGTAGAAATACTTGGATTAATTGTTGATAGGAGAAAATATAAAACTGTAGCAAATGTAGCATGCAAAAAGAGAATGCAAGCACCTAAAAATGAGATTCGCAAAAAGTACAAAATGGCTAATCAATATTGCCTAGAGGAAATATGTAAGTGTATAGATGCATGTATAACTAGTGGAAAGAGAGATACTGCCTACGGAAAAATTAAAGAGGCCTTTGGAGGAAAGAGAAGCACCTGCATCAATATCAAGGACTCAGATGGAAACCAGTACTAAGCAAAGAAAGAAAAACTGAAAGGCGGAAGGAATACTTAGACAGGCTAGACAAGGGAAATGAACTTCAGAGCAATATCACAGAAAGGGAAGAGGAATTAGATGAAGATGAAATAAGAGATATGACGCAGTGGGGAGAATTTGATGGAGCACTGAAAATCTAAATTGAAACAATGCCTCTGGAGTAGACAACATTCTCTCAGAACTGCTGATATCATTGGGAGAGCTAGCCATGACTAAACTGTTCCATTTGATGTGAGAGATAGACGAAACAGGGAAAATACCCTCCAACTTCGAGAAGAATGTAATAATACCAATTCCAAATGATGCAGGTGCTGACAGGTATGAATATTACCAAACTATCAGTTCAATAAGCCTGAATGCAAAATACTGACAAATTATTTACAGAAAAATGGAAAAACTGCTAGAAGCCAACCTTGGGGAAAATCAGTTTAGGTTATGGAGAAATGTAGGAACTCATGAAACAGTACTGACTTTATAACTTTTCTTAGAAGACAGGTTAAGGAAAGGCAAACCTACATTATAGCATTTGTAGATTTTAAGAAAACTTTTGACAATCTAGAAAGGAACATACTCTTCAAAGTCCCGAAAATACCAGCAGTAAAATACAGGGAGTGAAAGGTTATTTACAAACCAAGTGGCAGTTATAAATGTTTAAGTGCATGAAAAATTAAAGGGGAGCAGTGGTTGAGAAGGGAGTGAGACAAGGTTGTAGCTGATTCCTCGCCGATGTCATTCGATCTGTACATAGAGCAAGCAGTAAAGGAAGAAACTAATAATAATAATAATTCCCATGGAGGCCCAGGAAAAGAATAGGCCTCCGGTATGTTCTGCCAGTCGTAAAAGGTGACGAAAAGAACAAACCACTAATAGGGCTAACCCCCCTTTTAGTGTGATTTGTTGGTTCAGGACAGAACTAAAGAAGCCTCAGACAAGTGCCGTCATGGTCGGGGACGACGCTTGAACCCTATGCCCGCCCACAATGGTAACGACACTGCTAGCCAACTGGAAAATGATTTAAATCCAAATAGAGGTGTTTTGCAGGATATGCTTCCCGCAACCACCCTAGAAGGAAAACAAAGACAGAGGATGAGATGGTCAGATGAAGTTAATCGACACCTCATGTTCTGTTATTACCAAGCAACAAACCTAGGAACCAACACAACTGGATACAGATCACAAGTATACACAACATTTATTACCAGATACCCAGAATTAAAATTTTTAACAGAACAACGACTAGCTGATCAGATCCATGTAATAATCAAAAACACCAGGAAACCCCAGTCAGAATTAAAAAACATCAAACAACAAGTACAACAAATACTGGAACAAAATAATGTGCAATCAGAAGAAGAAGAAAATACAGTAATGGACTCAAACATCCCTGAGCAAACAAACAAAGGACAACACGCATCAATTAAACAATCAGAGGAAAACAAAATCTTAAGACAGCCACCAGAACAAGCACAAATAGAACACGAAGTGACACACATGTTAGATATAGAAGAAAAATTTCAGCTGACATATATAGAATACAAAGGCACAAATTCAGACATTAGACCATTCTTGCATAGACCACCAAATAACCCACAAGTCGAAACAACAATAAAAACTATCAACACAATCATACACAACAAAATAAATGAAAACAACTATGGAAGAGTTACAACTACTGGTTTATATAAGAGCACTCACTACACTAAATATACACACTAGGCAGAGATCAGAACTAACCAACACACAGAAGAAACCCACAAAACCAGCATGGCAACACAGGCTACAGATAAGAATAGAAAAACTGAGAAAAGACATCGGACAGCTAACACAATTTATAAGAAATGAAATGTCGGAAAAAAAACGAAAAAGGTTAGGTAAAATCTCACAACAAGAAGCGATAGAGCAATTAGATAAAAAGAAGCAGAAATTACAAGCATTGGCCAAACGACTTAGAAGATACAAAAAAAAGTGAAAATAGAAGGAAACAAAACCAAACATTCAACACAAACCAATAGAAATTTTACCAGACAATAGATATCACACACATTAAAATAGACAATCCACCAAACATAACAAAACATGGAACACTTCCGGAGCAACATATGGCCAAACCCGGTACAACATAACAGGCACGCACGGTGGATACAAGCAGAAACAGACACATACAAGATGATACCACAAATGCCTGAAGTGATAATTTTGCAACATGAAGTCACTCAAGCAATTAATTCTACTCACAATTGGAAAGCCCCTGGAAAAGATAAAATAGCAAATTTCTGGCTAAAGAAATTCACCTCAACACATTCACATCTAACTAAATTATTTAACAGTTACATTGTAGACATTCCCTGATACACTTACACATGGAATAACTTATCCGAAACCTGAAGATCAAGCAGACACAGCAAACCCAGCTAAATATCGCCCCATAACACGCCTACAAACAATATACAAAATATTAACTACAGTCATTACGCAGAAATTAATGACACATACAACAAAGAACAAAATTATAAATGAAGAACAAAATTATAAATGAAGAACAAAATTATAAATGAAGAACAAAATTATAAATGAAGAACAAAAAGGCTGTTGCAAAGGAGCACGAGGATGTAAGGAGCAACTGATAATAGATGCAGAGGTGACATATCAAGCTAAAACTAAACAAAGGTCGCTACACTATGCATACATTGATTACCAAAAAGCTTTTGATAGTGTACCCCACTCATGGTTACTACAAATATTGGAAATATACAAAGTAGATCCTAAATTGATACAGTTCCTAAACATAGTAATGAAAAATTGGAAAACCACACTTAATATCCAAACAAATTCAAATAATATCACATCACAGCCAATACAGATTAAGCGTGGAATATACGAAGGAGACTCATCAAGTCCTTTCTGGTTCTGCCTTGCTCTGAACCCACTATCCAACATGCTAAATAATACAAATTATGGATACAATATTACTGGAACATACCCACACAAAATCACACATTTGCTATACATGGATGATCTAAAACTACTGGCAGCAACAAATCAACAACTCAACCAATTACTAAAGATAACAGAAGTATTCAGCAATGATACAAATATGGCTTTTGGAACAGATAAATGTAAAAAAATAGCATTGTCAAGGGAAAACACACTAAACAAGAAGATTACATATTGGATAACCACAGCGACTGCATAGAAGCGATGGAAAAAACAGATACCTATAAATATCTAGGATACAGACAAAAAATAGGCATAGATAATACAAATATTAAATAAGAACTAAAAGAAAAATATAGACAAAGACTAACAAAAATACTGAAAACAGAATTGATAGCAAGATACAAGACAAAAGCTATAAATACTTATGCTGTATCAATGTTGACCTACTCATTTGGAGTAGTGAAATGGAGTAACACAGACCTAGAAGCACTCAATACACTTACACGATCACAATGCCACAAATGTAGAATACATCACATACATTCAGCAACTGAAAGATTCACATTAAGCAGAAAGGAAGGAGGAAGGTGATTTTCGATATAAAACACCTACATTATGGACAGGTAGACAATTTAAGAAAATTCTTTCTAGAACGAGCAGAAACTAGCAAAATACACAAAGCAATCACTCATATAAATACATCAATGGCTACACCACTGCATTTTCATAACCACTTCTACAACCCTTTAGATCACATAACATCAACAGATACGAAGAAAGTAAATTGGAAAAAGAAAACACTACATGGCAAGCACCCGTATCATCTAACACAGCCACACATCGATCAAGACGCATCCAACACATGGCTAAGAAAAGGCAATATATACAGTGAGACGGAAGGATTCATGATTGCAATACAGGATCAAACAATAAACACCAGATATTACAGCAAGCATATTATTAAAGATCCCAATACCACAACAGATAAATGCAGACTTTGCAAACAACAAATACAAACAGTAGATCACATCACAAGCGGATGTACAATACTAGCAAATACAGAATACCCCAGAAGACATAACAATGTAGCAAAAATAATACATCAACAGCTTGCCTTACAACATAAACTTATAAAACAACACGTTCCCACATACAAGTATGCACCACAAAATGTACTGGAGAATGACGAATACAAATTATACTGGAACAGAACCATTATAACAGATAAAACAACGCCACATAACAAACCTGACATCACACTCACCAATAAAAAGAAGAAATTAACACAACTAATCGAAATATCCATACCCAATACAACAAATATACAAGAGAAAACAGGAGAAAAAATTGAAAAATACATCCAACTGGCTGAGGAAGTCAAGGACATGTGGCATCAGGATCAAGTTGACATTATACCAATTATACTATCAACTACAGGAGTCATACCACACAATATCCACCAGTACATCAATGCAATACAGCTACATCCAAACTTATATATACAACTACAGAAATCCGTAATTATTGATACGTGTTCAATTACCCGAAAGTTCCTAAATGCAATATAGCATATACCGTACAGTTAAAAGGAAGTGACGCTTGATCAAGGTCCGCGTCACTTTCCATTTTTAACCAGACTTAACGTCTGAGAAAGTAAAGAAATAATAATAATAATAGGAATAATAATTACAGCTCAGAGAGAAGAAATAAAAACTTTGAGCTTTGCCAATGGTTCTAGATTATTTCTGTCAGGGACAGCAAAGGACTTGGAAGGACAGTGGAATGAAACAAACAGTATCTTGAAAGGAGGCTGTAAGATGAATATCAACTAAAGTAAAACAAGGTAATGGGATGTAATCACATTAAATAAGGTGATGCTGAGGCAATTAGATTAGGAAACAAGACATTAAAAGTAATATGAGTTTTGCTATTTGGGCAGTAAAATAACTGACAATATGAAATGTAAGACAGGCAATGGCAAGAAAATTGTTTGTAAAAAAAAAAAAAAAAAAAAAAAAAAAAAAAACTGTTAGTACTGAAGACAAATTTAAGTGTTAAGAAGTCTTTTTTGAATGTACTTGTATGGAGTGTAGCCTTGTATGCAGGTGAAACATGGACGGCATACAGTACAGATGAGAAGAGAATAGTAGCTTTTGAAATATGGTTCAGCAGAAGAGTGCTGAAGATTACATGGGTATATCATATAACCAATGATGAGGTACTGAATAGCATTGGGGAGAAAAAAAACAATGTGGCTTAACTCAACTAAAATAAGGGATCAGTTGACAGGACACATTCCGATATATCGAGGGATCACCAATTTAGTTTTGGAGGGAAGTGTAGGGGTTAAAATTTTTGTAGAGAGATCAAGAGACAGATATAGTAACCAGGTTCAAAAAAATGAAGTTTGCAGTAATTATTTGTGGATGAAGAGACTTGCACAGAACAGAGTAGTATGGAGAGCTGCATCAGTCCAGTCTTCGGACTGAACTAAAAAACAAACAAATAAACAATCAGAGAAGGCATTTTGTTACAACATTAGTTGTGATAAATACAGAGTTGACACGTGCTCATGTTTTCAGCATATAATGTGCTCATATGTGTACATTTATCAGAAGTGTAATATTACAAAGTTAAATGTTCTAAGTATATCAATGATTACACTTCTTTTTCATGTTGTAAGCTCCTTGTAGACTAGGTACATGTGGTAATTTTCCAAACCATAAACAAAGCGAGGTAGTTAAGTCAGTGTTAATGCACTGGACTTGCATTCAGGAGTAGCAGGTTTTGTACACTGTCCAGCCATCCTGGCATGAATTCTCCATGGTTTACCCAGGATGCTAAGGTGAATGGGGATGTTCCAATTGATAAAACCATTGTCAACTTCCTGCCCTAAATTCCCCTAAAGAAACATGGGAAAAAATCTAGGGTTTAATGTCCCATTGAAACGATCATCAAGAGATGTAGTATGAGCTCAGATTGATTCGAGGACGAGGAAGAAAATTTCAAAGCAACGACCCTGGTACACGCCTGGAGCAATTTAGGGAAAACATGGAAAATCTAAGTCAGGATGGCCGGACACACATTTGAACAGCCGTCCTCCCGAATGGATACAGTTTGCCAACCACTGCATCACCTCACTCGTTGTGCTGAATAGTATAAGGACAAATAAAATCAAAGACAATGAATACTTGGTGGGTGATGTACTTTACCTCATTATAAAAATGAAAAGTAAGCTGTTTTCTTAAACGAAGCAATGAGTTTCACATCACAAGGACATATGTATTGGGTATGCAGTTTAACTAATTAACTAGAGGCAGCATTAGGCATGACTGCTTCACCTTCAACTTCAACTGACAAGATGTACTTCCATTTCAGTATAAATTTTGCTACTGTTGGTATTTATTTTGAAAGATGTTGGGATATATTTCACAAACAATTCAACTTTATGTTCTGTATGTTGCATTCTCTGACCACTTACTTTAGTCTTTCACAGAGAGTACATATACTGCAAAATCAAGTTTCTAAAAATAAATAACCTGCTCGGTTTTATAATATTTTAAGTAGTGCCTCGGCAATACCTCTCATAAAGTTGTAGGATTAATCTGATAACCGAAGAAAGTTTCTTGTCTGTCCCAAATAACACATAATTTTATATATATTTCTCGTAATGACACAAAACGTAAAAAAAGGAGAAAACGTGCAAGACGTACAAAGTAAAACGTCACAGGACTATAGTAAACACGAAAAGTAGTTTGGTCAATTATTAGTATGCACTGATTTATGATCACATGACAGTCCTGACGAATACCTTAGAAATGAAAATCAGATTCCACTGTAATCAATATGACGTTTCAATACTTGCAATGCGCGCACTATATTACTAAATTATAAGAAATAAAACTTACTTCTGTATAATCAACCAATAAAAAAAGGATAGCTATTTACTACGTAGGCAAAGATTAACGATCAGCATTTGGCACAGATTAGAGGCGGACGAATTAATCGTAGGCGCAAAAAATATATTGACCTTAAAATGTTAGCTAATAGGTATCACTATTAAATCATTGTTAAAACTAAAAAAGCTATTAGCAATACGAAATTATTTGTTGCTTTATTATAAAATTAAACAGACATAGAGTAGGTGAATCAACAAAATTGGTTGTTAAGAGCAAATTTGAAATATCTTAAAATGTAAGTGACTGTCAGTAATATTTCAAGTATGTAACAAGCTGAACGTTGTGGTTTAATTTAGTGTTTCCTCCAATCAGTTTGTCACGTTGGTAGTGGTTCAAAGCTTCGAATTACATTTACTGTGGCCACGTTGTTTGTAAACATTGTGAACATCTGTGAAGTGTGAGTTGTGTGCATGTGGGAAGTGGGTGTATAAGGTTTATGACACTTGTTATGTTAAGAATACAATGATGAGCTTTAGTAAGTTGCGACACTTGTCGCGAAGAGTAATCAGTTCGTCTCGGGTATCACGTCAGCTGTCTCAAAAACTTACGGAAGATGCTGTTATTGTAAAAACTGATACCGTTACTGAGGCTCAAATAAGTGGAAAGCCGAAATTAGACAGACCACCATTCGTGAAGGGCTTATTTTTAGGACATTTTGACACTAATGTTCTAACGTATCCAGAAGTTTTGGACAAAGAAGAATTGCAGTGTCTTAATGAACTCGTGGCACCCGTCGAACGGTTTTTCTCCGAAGGTGGGTGAAAAATGTAGAACGAACGAATACATGCGACTCGTTGAGATGCTTTTACAGTAGCATTCACTATCTAGATACCCAATTCGAGGATACCATAACTTCTCACTCTTTGTCATTCGTTTGTTTTGTAAATTGCGATGGTAAAACAGTGTTTACTTGCTTTACTGTTGAAATTGGACTTAGTGTAACATGCCTGTCACCCAGGGAATCCTAAAATTATGATTCATATTTTTCTTGGCTTTTGTACTAAGTGCCGTGACATAATGTGTCGATAAGATCAGTGCCAGCTATATAACAAATATTCGCATTACGTCTCAAACCGTACTGGTAACATACCTTAAATTGTGTGGTCGAGGATACTCTGTATTTCCCCTCTTGTGTGTTCCGTCCACAAATTTTCGGGTCAATAATGACGCGGTAATATTAGATATAAGCTCGATTTTCGGATCAATGGAAGCGTCCAATTCCACCCGTCTGCTTTGCCTCGTGACATAATGACGTTGTGTGTGACGTCCGTACGCCGCGGAGTTTTTGACTTGGTTGTGTTTGTAGATGTGGTGGTGTGGTTGGTGGTACCCTCTGGTGGTGGGAAATACAGAAGCGTCCGACTCCATCCGTCTGCTATGACCCATGACGTCAATAATATGGCGGAAACGACCATAGACTGCGACTCCAATATGGCGCCTATGACGTCTTTATGTAAACATGACCACAAACACGAAAAAACATTGAAAAACCACCATACACAACTTCCACAAAAAAACTAACGGGACAAGCGGGTGAAATTAGGGATTTTTTGCTGGGGACAAAGTAAATATAAACGAATTTAGACACACACCACCACACAAAACGACGGAAAAAAACAACACAAACCTCCCCAAATTTCACTAAACACAATATGCTCTGTAATCGGACACTTCCATTGACCTATATAGCCCGACAGCAACTCCTGATACTGGAACACCCACAGGAACCACACATTGGAATCGAACACTTCCCTTGACCTTTATAGGTCAACAAAAACTGCCGATACCAAATCATAAAACGCAGAACTAAAACCACGTCCACAACCATAACTACTTCAAAAAACACAACAAACCTCTTGTGGGCTGGCAAGACAGCCAATCCACAGTGACGGGTAACTGAAAGGCACGCGCTTAAACTCACGCAGGCTGACGTGAGGTCTGAAACAGGATACGTAAAGAATGCTGTAAAGAAATGTACGTAGCTGCTGGAATACTTAACTTTAATCCACAATTGGTGAACATTGTTCTTGTTACTGTACATGCTTCATTAGATACATAGCAAAGGATAAATGGCGCCTTGCTAGGTTGTAGCAATTGACTTAGCTGAAGGCTATGCTAACTATCATCTCGGCAATTGATAGCGTAATTCTCAGTGGACCATGGCTAGCAACGTCGGCTGTACAACTGGGGCGAGTGCCAGTACGTCTCTCTAGACCTGCCGTGTGGCGGCGCTCGGTCTGCAATTACTGACAGTGGCGACACGCGGGTCCGACGTATACTAATGGACCGCGGCCGATTTAAAGGCTACCACCTAGCAAGTGTGATGTCTGGCGGTGACACCACAAAACCAACAACATTGGAATCGAACACTTCCCTTGACCCGTTATCCTTACGACATCTCCACATACAGCTGTCCCTGGTCCGAGAAGCTGGAACTTTAGTAAGCCTCATTTCTTCATGACACACTAAACACTTCACGACTTCATCCAAAAGTCCGAATAGTCGAAGAAATTTTACTAGAGACGACGCACTGTCCCCCATCATCGCCGTCTACTGAAAACTGTTGACCTTGTCAGTCATATCCATACCTACCAAAGACATAAACAAAGCAATTTACCAAAATTCACACACAATGAATAGGAAAAAACTACAATAACGTCGACATAATAAAACCAAAATCGTTAACTCACCAAAAAATATTCCAATGAAAGCACAGTCATGACTGATACCACACACGTGCAATGCTACCACGCAAATGAACCCCATATGCCACATAACACATTACCCATAAACATACCACCAGAGACAACCACCAGCCACAACAATAAGCCACCTATAAACACACCACACACGCAAACTAAACCAAAAACATCACCTAACACACAACACATAAACACACCACCAGAGAGCACCACCGTTCACATCAAAATGACACCTACAAAAACACCACTCTCACAAAATAAACTCCGCACCGTTGTGACACCACACAACACAACAGCCTTACGTCACAGGTCAAAACCGACGGGTGGAATTGGATGCTTGCCGAGTTCAACGTGTCGTACTGAATTCATTTTAAGTTCGCTTGTGATTGTGATAACACAGGTTTGAGTTTACGTAGTTTGTGCAGTGACGTGGGTTGTGGAAGTGTTTTCAGTGAGTTATTAAGGGTTTTTTTTGTGTGTTAGGCACTTTTGTTAGGATTTATTAGTTTCATTTTTGCTGTGCTATAGGTATGGCAATGACAGTGAAATTCATAAGCATATCATTGCGTTCGGAGATGGGTGAAGATATGATGCCTGTCGTAAAATTTCTGCAGATGTTTGGTCTGATTGCAGAATATGTTAGGCAGGGTCGACAGAAGCATCCGATCTCACCCGTTGGCGCGATAATATCTGGCGGTTGATTAGTCACTGTACATGGTTCGAGAAATATAGGTTGGCTATGAGAGAGATTGTTTTGCTTAGTTATTATTTTTATTATAAGTCCTCTATAAGTTTTTGTGCGCATGAGAAGTTGTGAGTGAGAGAACTGTTTTGGATTGGTTGTCGTTTTGTCAAGAGGTCTATTCAGAGTATATCAAGTAGAGGGGGAAGTTGGTTTGGTCGGGGGTGGTTGTTGAAATTGATGGGTCACAGTTTGGTAAGAGGAAGTATGGGACAGGCAGCTCTCGGGCTGATTTGTGGGTGTGGGGGGGGGGGGGGGGGGGGGGGCTGTTATATTGGTGGCTGGATATGCTGATTGTGTTTTTAAGGTTTTGCAAGGTCGTATTGATAGGGAATTCGTGCGTTTGATTGGGGAATATATTGAGGAGGATAGCACTATAGTTTCTGATGCATTTTCGTCTGATAGGGGAAGAGAGGTTATAATGATTTAGCAGTTAATCACAGTATTACGTGTAAGTATTATGAAACTGGGGCTTGTACTAACACGATAGAGGGGTTTTGGGGTGGAAGGGGGCGATTAAATCAGCGTTATAGGAAGGGGGAAGAGGCGCTCTTCCAAACTGCAACCTCATTTAGATGAGTATTGCTGGCAGAAGAGTGCCCTTGAGAGTTATTGTATTTTTAACTTTTTTTTTCTTTTTAGGGGTTGTGGGTAGGATTTATAGGCCGAGGGTGGTGAGTTAATGGGGTTTTGTGTGTGGTTTTTGGAAAGGGAGGTTGGGAGTATTGTTTGTGGGGGTGGGTTTAATGGGGCAAGTTATGGTTTGAGAGGATGATTTGAGATTATATTGGAGAGGACCAGTTTGGTTGGAGTTTTAAGGTGTGACTGACTTTGGTTAACTTTAGTGTCATTTCTTTGTTGCTGGTTTGTTTGTGGGTGTGATTTGGATGGTTTGGGGTTGGTTTATGGGTGGCAGGTTGTGAATTTTTTTTTTGTGTGTGTGAGTGAGAGATGGCCATCATACATGGTATTGGGGCGGAGGCTGTTGTTGGTAAGTAATTTTTGTTTTGGTTTTATTCTGTAGTAATTGTGAAGTTGGAAATACGGAAGCGTCCGATCCCGCCCGTCTGCTTTGACCCATGACGTCACAAATATGGTGGAAACAAAAACAAACACACACACTTTCCACAAGAAGCCTAATGACACTAACAGGACAAGCGCGGGAAATGAGGTGTTTTGGGTGGGGGGCAAACTAAATATAAACAAATTTAGACGCCTTGCGTAGCTACAACGTGTAAGTGAAGACAGCCATGCATGAATACCCACCCACCTCCCCAGGGGTCGTAACCCCTGCAACCCATAGAAGATAAAGATGCTTCAGTAGCTGATTAGTGTTTTTTGTCTTTTTTAAAAAAAAAAAAAAAAAAGTCTCACGGGATAGAACGAACAGATCAGAAAGATAAATATAATAAACTAAAACAGAAATTCGAGGAAACAGATAATTAAAATAAGTAATAAGAGTTTTTAAATAAAAAAAAAAATCTCACGAGATAGAACAAACAGATCAGAAAAGTAAATAAAATAAGATAAAACAGAACTGGAGACAGCCACACTCAAACCAAACTCCGTGCCATCATGACGTCACACACAACACCACCCTTACGTCACGGGTCAAAGCCGACGCGTGGGATCAGACGCTTCTGTCGACCCGTGAAGTTTTGTTGTTGTATATTTATGGTGTGTTGATTGTGTTTTAATTGATGTTGTGAGTATGGTGTTTTTGAGATTTTGGTTCAACTTTTTGGAGTTGTAGGTGTTGGTTTCTTGGAATCAGTAGCTGTGGATGATCTATATAGGTCAAAGGTAATGTCAAGTTCCACTCTTTGGAGTTGTAGGAGTTGGGTTCTTTGTATTGATAGCTGCAGTTGAACGATATAGGTCAAGGGAAATGTCAGATTCTATCACATTAGTTTCATTTTATTTTTGGAGTGAGACATTACTGTCATTTTTGTTATTTTGCATTTGTTGGCATATATACATAGTGACTTCTTTGTCACCATTTTGACCTGACTGTCACTGAAAGTTGTGGTTTCTGCCGTATTGGTGACATTGTGGATCAAAGTAGATTGGTGGAACCGGGCCCTTCTGGAATGCCACTAAACATACAACAATAAAAAACACTGCACGATCCCATAACAAACAATATGAAAAAAAAAACTTAAATTACAGCATACCGCTACACCAACAAAAACAACAGGAATCGGACATTTCCTCTGATCTACCAAAAAAACCAACACTCAGAACTCCAAAAAGTGGAATTGGTCATTTCCTATGATCTGTATAGCTCAACCGCAGCTATCGATTCCCAGAGTCCAAACCCTACAACTCTGAAGAGTGGAATTGGTCATTCCCTTTGACTTATATAGCTCAACCGTGGCTATTGATTCCAAAAAAAAAAACTGACACCCACACCTCTGAAAAGTTGAACTAAAACCCCAACATCTCAAAAAACCCACATTCATTACATCAATTAAAACACAACTGACCTATCATAAATATACAACAAAACATCACAATTACTATAGAATAAAACCAAAACAAAAATTCCTTTCCAACAACAGCATTCGGCAATACGATCTAGGTTGGCCACCATGTTCACTCACCAAAAACAAAAAGTCTCCTAAAACACCCTTAACCTGCCACCCATAAACCAATTCCAGATCACCTGACTGATCCCCATAAAAAAAACCACTAACAAAGAAAAATCACAAAAATTAACCAATATCAATCACACCTTACAAAAACAAAAACTGCAATGAATCTGGTCCTCTCAAGCATAATCTCAAATTATCTTCTCAAACCATAACTTGCCCCATCAACCCCACTTGCACAAACAATACCTACACATCCTCCCCCCCCCCCCCTCAACACCCACCCAACCCCATTAACTCACCACCCTTGGCCTATACATCCTACCCACAACCCTAAAAAAACCATGAAAAATACAATAATTCTCAGGGGCACTCTTCTGCCAGCAATAATCATCTAAATGAGATTGCAGTTTGGAAGAGCGCCTCTTTCCCAAACCCCTAAGAGACGAAAATGCATCAGAAACTATAGTGCTATCCTCCTCAACATATTCCTCAATCAAACCCACCAATTCCCTCTCACTATGACCTTGCAAAACCCTAAAAACACAATCAGCATACCCAACCACCGATATAACAGCCCTCCACACCCACAGACCTGCCCGAGAGCTGCCCCTCTGAGACTTCCTCTTAACAAACTGTGATTCATCAATTTCAACAACCACCCCTGACCCGACCAACTTCACCGAGCGAGGTGGCGCAGCGGTTAGACACTGGACTCGCATTCGGGAGGACAATGGTTCAATCCCGCATCCGGCCATCCTGATTTAGGTTTTCCGTGATTTCCCTAATTCCCTCCAGGCAAATGCCGGGATGGTTCCTTTCAAAGGGCACGGCCGACTTCATTCCCCGTCCTTCCCCAAACCAATAAGACCGATGACCTCGCTGTCTGGCCTCCTTACCCAAAACAACCCAACCGACCAACTTCCCTCTATATTTGACATACTCTGAATAAACCTCTAGACAAAATGAAAGCCAATCCAAAACATTTCTCTCTCACACAACTTCTCATGTGCAGAAAAACCTATAGAGGACCTATATCCAAAATAAGTAAGCAAACCAATCTCCATTGTGGGCAACCTAGATCTCTCGGCCAGCAGATTTTATTGTGCTGATGACGCCCCGTATACGCGTTGCTGGTCCGAGCCACTGGAACTCTCATAAACCTCATGTTGTTGCCAGAAACATTACACCTAACATATTCTTCAATAAGACCAAACATCTGCAGAAATTTTACAACAGATATCGTATCTTCACCCGTCTTCGAACACAATTGTACACTTGTGAATTTCACTGTCATAGCCATACCTAACAAAAAAACAAATTAAACTTTTCTCTGCACAACAAACACGAAACTAATAAAACCCAACAAAAACAGCTAACACATAAACAAAAAAAAAACCTTAATAACTCACTGAAAACACTTCCACAACCCACGTTACCACAGAAACTACGTAAACTCAAAGCCATGTTAACACGATCACAAGCAAATCTAAAATGAACCCAATACGACAATTTAAACTTGGCAAGTGCACATACACCACCAGAGGGTACCACCAATCGCACCACCACATCTACGAACACAACCAAGTCAAAATCTCTGCATCATAGTGACTTCACACACCACCATCATTATGTCATGAGTCAAAGCAGACGGGTGGAATTGGACACTTCCGTTGACCCTTGGTGTGTATACTAGTAATTTTAACAGTAAGCATCTATGTGATGCACAATGCCTCAATTTTTTTAGCAGTCTACCAATGAATCTGCATACATTTTGTTTTATATGATTGTTTCATTTTAAATTTTTGGTTCATGACTGTGTCCACCCCCTCCTCCCTCTCCCCCGGGGCTCGCTGCTCTTAGGCGGGTTCTTGCTTGATTCCTGCGGGACCCCAGTCTTTGCAGCATCTTTTTCCTCCTGTGCTGCATGTCTATCATGTTGCTGTTCTTTTTCCCCTCCCTTGGGGAATGTGTCTGGGCTGTTTTTGGAAATGTATTCTTCATTTTTGGTAGTCAGTATCAGAATACTCTCCTCTGCATTTCATTCCTTTATTCTGTGTTCAGCTTCTACCTTCCTCCACTTTAGCATTTGAGATTTCTCTTTTTCTTCTCCCTTCGTGTGCACTCCTGAAGACTGACCCACGTGTCTGATGCATAACGGATAACTGTGTAACGTGTAATTCCTAGCCCGGTGTTGGTAGGTAGAGTTCACATGTACCCCCTGCTACAGGCCAGCACTAGGGATTGATGATTACCTGAGCTGCTGCCTTCCCAACTTGCCGATTGATCTCTCTGTCAGGTGTTTGGGAGGTATGACCTGAGATGTGAACAATCTCCTAAGGTGGGTGAGCCCCCAGTTGGAAGGAGTGCACCATTGGAGACGCTGGCAGTCATGGGGGAATTTTTCACAATGAGCCAATCGTCATCTTTGCAGTCCACATCTACCAAACTTAAACGGAATGAAGCTCCCGATTCCAAGACCCTCCCATGTGCACCACGCTTCCTCGTGGTTTCGCATACTGAAGACAGTCAGTCCTTTGCAACAGTAAATCTGTTTCTTATTCGGAAAGCTGTTGATGCAATTGCCGGCCCTGTGAAATTCTGCTCTCATTTATGCAATGACACTTTGCTTTTTGAGGCTACTTCTGATTCTCAAGCACAACTGCTGCTTGCAGCTTCGCTCCTCCACCGCTATTCTGTTTGTGTCGAGACCCATTGAACATGGAATTCTTTCCATGGTGTTATTTACACTAGTCTGCTCGATGGTCTGACCGAGGCAGAAATAAAAAATGTACCCCTCTGATGAGGGTGTCATTGCAGTCTCTCAGGTGATGAAGGAAGTAGGTTCATCCTTAGTGCCCAAACACACTTTTTCTCACCTTTGATAGAGTGATGCTTCTGTCCAAGATCAAAGCAGGCTATGAAGTTATTACAGTCCAACTGTACATTCTGAACCTGATGTACTGCTCCCAGTATAATCATTTCAAGTACACTCAAATGTCCTGTAAACACACGGCCAAATGTGTAACCCGTGGTAGAGATGCCCACGAGGGCAATTGTCTGCATCCTTCTCCCTGCTGTATCAACTGCAATGGCAACCATGCAGCCTCCTCTTAAGATTGTCCCATGTATCTTGATGAGTGGGCTGTCCCGGCCGTATGGGTAAAGGAAGATTGCCTTACCCGGTTGATCGCAAGTTATTGGCTATTTGCAAACCCTGCTTTTTACCATCTGGCACTTATATTATTGTTCTTGCTACATCTTGCTTTACGCCGGACATGCCCATGCAGACATGCAACATCAAATTCAGCACTGCAGTTGTGAAATCACCCAGTGTAATGCTAGCATTGCCGTCTCCTTGTCCAGCTCTGCAACAAGCAACCAAACTTCGTCTCACGGGGAGAAGTCACCTGCTACAAAACCGGCAGGCTGGAAAGGACAGAAGTAATACTCCTGCAAAGACTGTCCCTCCAGATGACAAAAATCTGAATATTCCTCTGCCACCCGGAAAGGCTCCAAGAAGTCAAAGAAAGGCAAATGGTCGTCTCCTTCGCCAACTCTGAGATCCTCTTCGATGGTGTCACCATGTGATACGCTCACCTGTATGCCTGTATGTCGCCCGTATGCACCACCAACCATTTTTCTGCCCTGGACTCCGCAGATCGACAGAGGGCGACTGCTGATGTCTTTTTAGATCTCACGGAGCAGGATCCCTCCAGCCTCTGCTCCCTGTAGCAGAGAGTCTTTGAAGGCTGACGAGGTGACACCCCTTCATTTTTTCCATGCTCCCCTTTCCTCGTTATAGCTCTCCTTCAGTGGAATGTTCGCAGCCTTAGATCAAACAAAGAGGATTTACAGATTCTCTTAGAAATGCAGTGCCTGCTTGTTATCTGCCTCCAGGAAACAAAATGGCATCCTGACGATCGCTTTGAGATCTCACATTTCTTCCTGGTCCATTTTGACCTTCCAGACAGCATTGCATCTCATTGTGGAGTCATGCTGCTCATACGGGATGACGTTCATAGTCAGTCCAACTCCCTAACTACCCACCTTCAAGCTGTTGCATTTCGCCTGTTCCTTCCTCACTTGACCTTTTCCCTTTGTACTATTTACATCCCTCTGTCATTCAATGTCACCAGGACAGACTTCCTCAGCCTACTGGATAGCTATATTACCCCTTTCTGCTGCTTTTTGACCTTAATGTGCACCATCCCCTTTGGGGTTCTCCCAGAACCTGTTTCAGAGGTGCCCTCTTGGTTGACCTTCTCAATCAACTTAACCTCCTTTGTCTTAACACAGGAGCACCCACATTCCTTTCAGAATTCATGCACACCTATTCCCATTTGGACCTACCCTTCTGCACTGCCCAGTTTGCCCATCGTCTCAAGTGGTTCGTTCTTTCTGACACATACTCAAGCAACCATTTCCCCTGTGCTGTCTGTTTCCTGTATCATATCCCACCTACAAGCACACCCAAATGGCAGCTTACTAAGGCCAACTGGAGGCTTTATTCATTGCTGGCGACCTATGATGAACAACATTTCCCCAGTTGTGATGACCAGGTAGAATGCGTTTTTAACTGTCATCCTACAATAGGAAACTGCATTTGTTATAAACAGTTGCATGCACAGTGTTGTCGCGTTCTTTGGGATAGCAAAAAATCTAGCTGGTTCATTCACTAGCTCTTTTAAATCCCTCTTCAATCGTGTGGGCCAACTTCTGACAGCTCTCTGGGACCACCCCCTGTGGGTCTGGGGATTAGAATATGCCCAAGGTATTCCTGCCTGTCGTATGAGGTGATTAAAAGGAGTCTCACATGTTTCGGCCTTTATGTGATGGTCCCCTGTAGGGTTTGACCTCCATTTTTCAAAATTTTCCCAAAGAGCAAGCCAATTGGGGAAGGGCGGCTTACATGGTGCATCGTGTCCATCATGCCTTGAGATCTTTAGCCCACTTTCTCGTTGTTGCACTGCAGTCCAGCTCGTTCTGCACCTCTTGGGCGAGGACGCCTTCCTGGCTGCATTTTCCACTATGCAGTATGCAGTGTCGCTTTTTGCACCGATGATGACCATGGACTTCTTTGCACCTCATATCCAGCATGGTACCCAGTTCATTGTGGTAGGGCCGCCATGTACCCTGTTGGTTGTAGCCCTCTGACAACACAGGGATTGCTCTGCTGATGTCTGTGCCATTAACTCCCCATGTATGCCAAGGAGTAGGTGCCCATCACCCTGGGGAATCGGGACTCCTGGCAATGGCCATCCTCCCAGGTGACCTTTGCTGTGGCTAGGTGGCGCCTGTGGGAAGGTCCCTGGTCGGAGTGGGTAGCATCAGGCGGATGATGCACGATGAAGCATACCACATCATCACTTACTGGTGATCAAACACCAGCAGTCTCTAAGCATTCCCAATCTCAGTACAATGCAAGAAAGTACTACTCTAAATCATTCCCCTTCCTGGTCACACCATGGGAGGAATGCCTACATCCTGTGGCTATGATCCCCCTCATACGCTGCTGATATGAGACCAGTTGTAGTCTCATCAGTTCTGTGAATTCCAGTCGGCTCTGAGAGCCAGAAGGCTACACCTACCCCCTTGATGGTGGGGGGAACTTCCCCACTTCCCCCCTGTTGCTCCCACACCACCTACCTCAGGAGCACTGCCCCCCCTCCCCCCTCCCCTTAACCATTGGGCCATTGGGGACGCCAGTCCCCACTTCTCAGCCGGAGAAGCATAAATCTTCTTCAGCTCCTCTAACTAGGAAGGGGTCTCTTGGGTCACTCCCTTTCCAGGTGTCTGCTAATGGGAAAGATGACACCTGCCAGTGGCTGAAGTGCCCAGAAGCAGCTGGTCGTAGGGCTTCACGATCATCCTCAGTCCTGGAGACTGAATCAGTGAAGACCTCCCAGCAATAGAAACCCAAGAAGAAGCGAGAAAAGTCCAAAAAGGAGACCCCTAATACTAAGGAAATTGTGGTGGCACCCTCATCATTGCTACCTACAAGCTCTGCGTCTGAGGATAAGGTCGATATTCTGGCGTTCGCTGAGGACCTAGATCTTGCTGGACCCTCAGACACAGTGGTTGTAGACTGCTCAGGCAATAAGTCGCTGGCAACAGGTGGCCCTGAGGCATAAACTGCCTCATTGACTGTACGATGCCTTCCCAGTCTCACAATGACACGATCCTTCAGTGGAACTGCGGCATTTTTTTCCACCGAGCTACGGTAACTTTTAAGTTTTACACCTGCTTTCTGCGTTGCGCTCCAGGAAACCTGGTTCCCGGCATTGCGGACCCCTGTCAGTGGAGTTTGCGTTTAAGTCCAAAACCCAGTCTGTAGTGAACCTGTGCCCCTTCAAACCCCTCTTGAAGCTGCGGCTGTCAGAATAAGGATGACACAGGACATAACTGTCTGGGATGTATATCTTCCTCCAGATGGTGCAGTACCCCTGAATGTATTAGCTGCACTGATTGATCAACTCCCTAAACTTTTCATACTTTGGGGAGATTTTAATGCCCGTAACCCCTTGTGGGGTGGCACCATGCTTCTTGGCCGAGGCAGAGATATCGAAACTTTACTGTCTCAGTTCGACCTCTGCCTCTTAAATACTGGGGCCGCCACACGTGTCAGTGTGGCTTGTGGTAGTTACTCGGCCATTGATTTATCAGTTTGCAGCCCAGGACTTCTCCCTTCTCTCCACTGGAGAGCACATGACAACCTGTGCGGTAGTGACCACTTCCCCATCTTTATGTCACTGCCCCGGCATCAGGCCCACAGACACCTGTCCAGATGGGCTTTAAACAAGGCAGACCAGGAAACTTTCACCTCTGCGGTCACCGTTGACTCTGCCCCACACGGGAACACCGATGTGATGGTTGAGCAGGTGACTGCAACAATCGTTACTGCAGCAGAAAATGCGATCCCTTGCCCTTTAGGGTGCTCCTAATGTAGGGTGGTCCCTTGGTGGTCGCCGGAAGTCGCTGAGGCAATTACGGTGCGTCGGCGAGCTCTACAGCGGCATAGGTGGCATCCTTTCCTGGAGCACCTCATAGCCTTTAATTGGCTCCATGCCCACGTTCCCCAGCTTATCAGAAGACAGAAGCAGGAGTGTTGGGAGAGATAAGTCTCGACCGTTGGGTGCCATATGTCATCTTCCCAAGTGTGGACAAAAATCAGACGTCTTTTTGGGTACCAGACCCCAATAGGTGTCCCTGGCATTAACATCAGTGATGTGTTATCTACCGATGCAAACACGATTGCTGAGCACTTTGCTAAGCACTATGCTTGAGCCTCTGCATTGGAGAACTACCCCCCCAGCCTTGTGCACCCTCAAATGGCGGATGGAAAGGAAAGTCCTCTCGTTCACTGCATGCCACAGTGAACCATTAATACCCCATTTGCAGAGTGGGAGCTCCTCAGAGCTCTTGCACATTGCCCCGATACAGGTCCTGGGCCAGATTGGATCCACAGTCAGATGATTAAACGTCTCTTATCTGACTACAAGTGACATTTCCTCATCTTCAACCAGATCTGGTGCGATGGCATCTTTCCATCGCAATGGTGGGAGGGCATCATCATTCCGGTGCTTAAAGACGGTAAAATCCAGTTTGATGTGGATAGCTATCGACCCACCCATCAGCCTCACTGTTCTTTATAAGGAACATATGGTGTGTCGGCGGTTGGGTTGGGTCCTGGAGCCACGTGGCCTACTGGCTCCATGTCAGGTCGGCTTCCACCGGGGCCACTCTACCACTGATAATCTTGTGTCCCTTGAGTATGCCATCCGAACAGCCTTTTCCAGATTGCAACACCTGGTTGCCATCTTTTTTATTTATGAAAAGCGTATGACACGACCTGGCGACATCATATCCTAGCCACTTTATATGAGTGGGGTATCCGAGGCCCACTCCAGATTTTTATTCACAATTTCCCGTTGCTTCGTACTTTCCGTGTCCAAGTTGGTGCCTGCCATAGTTCCCCTCATATCCAGGAGAATGGGGCCCTGCAGAGCTTCTTTTTTATTGGCCATTAATGGTCTAGCAGCAGCTGTAGGGCAGTCCATCTCACCTTCCCTGTATGCAGACAACTTCTGCATTTCGTACTGATCCACCAGTACTGGTATTGCTATGGGGAACCATCCACAAGGCACAGTAATGGGCTCTAGCCCACAGTTTCCAGTTTTTGGTCGCAAAGTCGTGAGTTATGCACTTCTGTCAGTGTCGTACCGTTCGTCTGGAACCAGAACTTTACCTTAATGTCAATCTACTCACCATAGTGGAGACATATCAATTCTTAGGAATGGTTTTTGACTGCCGATTGACTTGGCTACCTCACCTCTGTCAGCTTAAGTGAAAGTGCTGCCAGCACCTCTGTGCCCTCCGCTGTCTGAGCAGCACCAACTGGGGTGCAGATCGCTCTACGCTGCTGCAGCTCTAGAGAGCCCTTGTTCTAGCCCATCTTGACTATGGGAGTGTGGTTTATTCTTCGGCAGCACCCTCAGTGTTGCATTCACCTAGTGACAGGAGCTTTCAGGACGAGTCCAGTGAACATCGTCCTGGTGGAGGCCGGAGTCCCACCATTACAGGTTAGGCTTGCGCAATTGCTCTCCAGTTACGTTGCAAACGTTCATAGTTCTCCTGCGCATCCGAATTACTGTCTCATTTTCCATCCCACGGTGGTTCATCTCCCTCATCGGTGGCCCAGGTCAAGGCTTACAATTGCAGTTCATGTGCGACCCCTTTTCTCTGAACTGGAGTCCTTACCTTTACCACCTATACTTTAGGTTCATTCACGAATACCTCCATTGTGTACACCTACGCCGCGGCTTCACCTGGGCCTTTCACGTGGCCCGAAGGACTCAGTTAATCCTGCGACTCTCCGCTGTCACTTCCTCTCTATTCTCAACATGCACTGGGGCCATGAAGTGGTTTACACAGATAGCTCCAAGGTTGTGCACCTTTGGGAGATGGAATGGCATAACCTCAGTACGCACAACAAGCTGCATGCCATTAAGGAAACTACGAATGTGTGGAAAAGCTCCGTGCGTGCCCCTCGCAGGGACTCTGTGGTTCTCTGTCGGCACCACATTGGCCACACATGGCTGATGCGTGGTTACCTCCTCCATCGCGAGGACCCACTTCGGTGTCTCTGTGGCTCACGAATGATGGTTGTCCATCTCTTACTGGACTGCCCACTTTTAGCCCCTCTGTGGCAGACTTTTAACCTTCCCAGCACCCTGCCTTTGGTGTTGGGTGACAATGCTTCAACTGCAGATTTAGTTTTACATTTTATTCATGAGGGAGTTTTTTATTGCACCATCGAAGGGTGGACATTTAGCCTTCTCTCCAAGGCCGCCACCCTCCCTCCATTTTAACTGTCACACTTTCTTTGCATTTGTTTTTTCTTAGTGGTTATCTTTTCCCTACATTTATTCATCTCCCCTTGTCTTTTTGGGGTGGACATTTTAATGTGTTGCACAGTGGCTGACTTATCCTCTTTTATTAGTGTGATCAGCCAGCCCAGACCATCTGCTCTATGGTTTTAATATCTTCTACTTTTCCTTGTGGTGTATGTTTTCCCTGTTTCATGTTCATTCCATTCGTTTTCTTTTTAGATGTGGTTCCCCATTCCTTTTCCCCTTTTACTTTCTCAAATGTACTTTGGGTGTTTTTTTACCTTGAGCCTTGCTTGCATCAGGAAAGATGGACTGATGACCTTGTAGTTTGGTCCCTTTATACCCCAAACCAACAAACCAAGATCTTGGGCCTGTTGCTCTTCCAGTCACTGAAAATATGTAACTCCTGGGTCTAATGCTCAATAGGATACTTTCTTGGTCCTTCAATGTGTCTTACCCAGCAGCCCGCTGCTGCCTAGAAGTGCAGCGACGGCGGAGGGTCTGGTGCGTCGCTTGAGACACCCCAGGTGTCGCTTGCTGCGTCCGCTGACTCAGCCGCCGAGGCACCTTCTAGTGTACCCAGCGAGTTGGGGCCGCCCTTACCTCAGGGTGAGTGGCGTTGCTCGAGGCGGAGGGTCAATGTGGAGGCTGGCCCCGCCCGTTCATCCTGTCAGTGGGCAGTTGGCCGCTCCTTCAACAGGGCCCGAGCAGGCACACAGGGGCAAAGACTTGCTGGTTATTTTGAGCTCCAATGTTAGGCGGGTGATGGAGTCCCTTAAGGAAATAGCGTACAGTACTGGAAATAATTCTAATGTGCACTCGGTTTGTCTGCCGGGGGGCCTCATCCAAGATGTGGAGGTGGCCTTGCCTGCGGCCATCATGCATACGGGGTGCAGTTGTCTGCAAGTAGTTGCTCACATCGGCACCAATGATGCCTGTCGCTTGGGTTCTGACGCGATCCTCAGTTCGTACAGGTGGCTGGGGGATTTGGTGAAGGGTGCAAGCAGAGCTCTCTACTTGCAGCATCGTTCCCAGAGTGGATTGGGGTCCTTTGGTTTGGAGCCGAGTGGAGGGTCTCAACCAGTGGCTTCGTTGACTCTGTGATGGTCTTGGCTGCAGATTTCTAGACTTGTGCTATTGGGTGGGGAATTGTAGGACGCCCCTAGATAGGTCAGGGGTCGGCACTACACAAAGGAAGTGGCTACTCGGATAGCAGAGTAATTGTGGCGCACACGTGGGTTTTTTTTTTTAGGCTAGGCAGTAGTGCAAGGTGTCCTGATGAACACTCACCAGTCGACGTGCAGGCAGGAAAGTCAGGACGTGCTCATTGTAAAGACACTTCAGCTTTCAAGATATTAGCACTAAATTTTCAGTGTGTTCGGAATAAAGTTCCTGAATTTACTGCCCTCCAGGAAGCCTGTGGCACGCAAATTATTCTCGGGACTGAGACCTGGCTGAACCCTGAGATAGGAAGTTCTGAAATATTTAGTGAGGGTTGGAACGTGTATCGGAAAGACAGATTAGACACCGTAGGAGGTGGTGTCTTCATTGCAGTTGACAAAAATATTGTGTCTACTGAGGTCGAAGTAGAGTGTGATTGTGAAGTTATCTGGACACGTTTAACAGGGCTAGGAGAAATAAAGTTAATTGTTGGGTGTTATTACCGGCCACCAGGTTCCACTGCGACAGTTCTAGAATCGTTCAAAGGGAGTCTACATTCCATATCGCAGAAGTACCCAGATCATGCTATATTAGTCGGAGGTGACTTCAACCTACCTAGTATAGACTGGGATGTCTATGGATTCATTACAGGTGGTACAGACATGCCGTCGTGTGAATTACTTTTGGACACATTATCCGAAAACTGTCTTGAGCAGCTAAATCAACAGCCAACGCCTAATGGAAATATTTTAGATCTGGTAGCCACAAACAGACCAGACCTCATTGATGGAGTCAGTGTTGAGACAGGGACTAGTGATCATGATGTTGTCATTACGATTATGGTTACGAAAGTTAAAAAGGCGGTCAAGAAGGCTAGGAGAGTATTCTTACTAGAAAGACCAGATAAGCAGTTGTTAGCATCCTACTTAGTAAATGAATCGACTTCATTTACTTCCAGTACGATGGACGTGGAAGAATTATGGGCAAATTTTAAACACATTGTAAATCATACATTGGAGAAGTATGTGCCAAAAAAGTGGGTTACAGACGGAAAAGACCCACCGTGGATTAACAGCGCAATTCAGAGAAAGCTCAGGAAGCAAAGACAGTTGCACTCGCGATACAAGAAAGATCGAGAGAATGAGGACAGGCAAAAGTTAGTAGAAATTCGTGCTGCTGTAAAAAGAGCGATGCATGAAGCATACAACCACTACCACCGTCATACCTTAGCAAAAGATCTTGCTGAAAACCCAAGGAAATTCTGGTCTTACGTAAAATTGGTAAGCGGGTCGAAGGCTTCCATCCAGTCACTCACTGACCAGTCTGGCCTGGCAACGGAAGACAGCAAAATGAAAGCTGCTATTTTAAATTTAGTATTTGAGAAATCTTTCACGCAGGAGGATCGTATAAACATACTGCTGTTTAAGTCTCGTACAGATTCCAATTCGGTTTTACAGAGAGTACTCTACTGCATTGGCTCCTTACTTAACTTGCATTTATTGCGAATCTCTTGCCCAATGTAAAGTCCCGAGTGACTGGAAAAAAGCTCAGGTGACGCCTGTATATAAGAAGGGTAGAAGGACGGATCCTCAAAATTACAGACCAATATCCTTAACATCGGTTTGTTGCAGGATTCTCGAACATATTCTCAGTTCGAATGTAATGAATTTCCTTGAGACAGAGAAGTTGCTGTCCATGCATCAGCATGGCTTTAGAAAGCATCGCTTCTGCGAAATGCAACTTGCCCTTTTTTCACATGATATCTTGCGAACCATGGATGAAGGGTATCAGACGGATACCATATTCCTTGACTTCTGGAAAGCGTTTGACTCGGTGCCCTACTGCAGACTCCTAACTAAGGAACGAGCATATGGGATTGGTTCCCAAATATGTGAGTGGCTCGAAGACTTCTTAAGTAATAGAACCCAGTACGTTGTCCTCGATGGTGTGTGTTCATCGGAGGTGAGGGTATCATCTGGAGTGTCCCAGGGAAGTGTGGTAGGTCCGCTGTTGTTTTCTATCTACATAAATGATCTTTTGGATAGGGAGGATAGCAACGTGTGGCTGTTTTCTGATGATGCTGTGGTGTACGGGAAGGTGTCGTTGTTGAGTGACTGTAAGAGGATACAAGATGACTTGGACAGGATTTGTGACTGGTGTAAAGAATGGCAGCTAACTCTAAATATAGATAAATGTAAATTAATGCAGATGAATAGGAAAAAGAATCCCATAATGTTTGAATACTCCATTAGTGGTGTAGCGCTTGACACAGTCACGTCGATTAAATATTTGGGCGTAACATTGCAGAGCGATATGAAGTGGGACAAGCATGTAACGGCAGTTGGGAAGGCGGATAGTCATCTTTGGTTCATTGGTAGAATTTTGGGAAGATGTGGTTCATCTGTAAAGGAGACTGCTTATAAAACACTAATACGACCTATTCTTGAGTACTGTTCGAGCGTTTGGGATCCCTAGCAGTTCGGATTGAGGAGGACATAGAAGCAATTCAGAAGCAGGCTGCTAGATTTGTTACTGGTAGGTTTGATCATCACGCGAGTGTTACGGAAATGCTTCAGGAACTCGGGTGGGAGTCGCTGGAGGAAAGGAGACGTTCTTTTCGTGAATCACTACTGAGGAAATTTAGAGAACCAGCATTTGAGGCTGACTGCAGTATAGTTTTACTGCCGCCAACTTATATTTCACGGAAAGACCACAAAGATAAGATAAGAGAGATTAGGGCTTGTACAGAGGCATATTGGCAGTCATTTTTCCCCTCATTCTGTTTGGGAGTGGAACAGGGAGAGAAGATGCTAGTTGCGGTACGAGGTACCCTTTGCCATGCACCATATGGTGGATTTCGGAGTATGTATGTATATGTATATGTATGCCAGTCCCTCAGTGTCCTACATGTCCTCAGTGGCACTTTCTGGGGAGCACATCGAACCACCCTCCTCCATTTCTACTGGTTTCTTGTGCATTTGAAACTAGACAATGGGTGTTTCATTTATGCATCTGCACATCTGCACATCTGTCCATCTTACAGTGTCTCAATACTGTCTACCATCGTGGTATCCATTTGGCCACTGGCACCTTTTACATTAGCCCGGTTGAGAGTCTGTATGCAGAAGCTGCCGAACTAGTGCTGTCCTACCTGTGTGACTTTCTCCTCAGCAGATATGCATGCCGTTTGTCTGCCATGTATGGCCACGAATCCTATGCCTCCTTCTGCAGGCTCCTTTGATCACCAGTGTGGGGTGTGTCCCTCTTGTCTGTTACCTCCTGGAGTTCGCTTTCAGCTCATGCTCTGGCTTCACGCCGCTTGCCACTTTCCCAATGGGTGTGAACCCTACACCACTTTGGCTTTGTGTGGCAGCCAGTGTTCACCTTGGCCTTCATTCGCTTCCTAAGGACACTACTCCAGCCTCGCTCTATCACTTTCAGTTTCACAACCTTCACGTGGAACTTCACGATAGTATCTTTGTGTTCACTGATGGATCTCGGATTGACTGCAGTGTTGAGTGTGCCTTCGTCATTGGCACTGACATTTCTCGATATCTGCTTCTGGTACACTGTTCAGTATTTACAGCAGAGCTCTTCACCCTGCATCAGGCAATGCAGTACGTCCGGCGATACACACTTTTCAATTGCGTTATCTGCTCCGACTCTTTCAGTGCCCTTCAAAGCCTCCGTATGCTATACACTGTCCCTCCTTTAGTGCAAAGGGTCCAGGAAAGCTGTTACTAGCTCACCCTTGATGGAGCTGCTGTGATGTTCGTGTGGGTTCCTGATCATGTCGGTCTGGCAGGAAACGAGGCCACTGATGCTGCTGCCAAGGCTGTAGTCCTCGTACCTTGGCTCACTAGTTCATGCATTCCCCCAATGATCTCTGTGTTGCCATCTGTCAGAGGGTAGTGTCACTTTAGCATCACCACTGGTCCTCCCTTCGTGGGAACAATCTCCAGGTTATTAAGCCTCTTCCAGTGGCTTGGATGACCTCTCGGCCCTCTCTCCATGCTGAGATCATTTTAGCTGGGTTGTGTATCAGGCACTGTCTTTTTAGCCATCACCATTTTTTAAGTGGTGCTCCCCCACCACTTTGTGCTCATTGTGTTCAACCTTTGATGGTCCGCCATTTCTTGATGGAATGCCATTTTTTAACCACTTATGTTCTCATTTGTGTTTGCCGTCTGAATTATCAGCCATTTTATCAAATGACATCTGGGCTGTCGACCGCGTTTTACTTTTTTATCCGTTGTAGCTATATGACGAAGGACATTTAATCTGTAGTTCAGGACCTCCGTTTCTCTATGGCGTATTTTATAGACATTTCTCCATGTGCTTGTTTTTAGCTGTCTTCTCTTGCGTCGATTGGGATTAACATGTAGTAGTTTTTAAAACCTCTCTTTGTCTTCTTGTTCTACAGTTATGACATGGGCACTTATGACCCTAGTTGTTTTTGTGCCACAAAACAAAACAATCATGATTTGTACCCATTAAGTAGTTTACTATGTGCTTATTTCTATCTGCTATGATTCCATTCAATTCTGAGAGTTTTATCTGTCATCACTTCTTTCACATCTGACAGTTTTGTTAATTTGAAAAATACTGAGTTGCACCATGGAGTCCACGCAAATCTGTAGGTCCTCCAATAACTGGCTGGGTAACTCAGTTCAAAGGTTAAGGAAGGCAATAGGATTGTGGCTAGTCAAGCATTTCAGTGTTTGAAGCAACATTCAGGTTGATGGCAGCTTGTTTGGTACACCATAGGCTGGTATTTTGTTCTCTAAGCATCTATGTAGAACTGTATCAAATGCCTTTTGGGAGTCAAGGAATGTGGAATCAACTTAGGCAGCTCTGTTTGCTGCCATACGAATTCCATAGGTGAATAGAACAAGTGGAGTAAATGAAAATTCTCCTAAATCCATTTTGATTCTTATGAGAGGATTTTCTGTTTTGAAAAAGGTCTTAACACGCAAACATAATCCACTTTTTGTATTTATACAACAGACCGACTTGAGCAATATAGGCCTATAGTGATTTACATTTGTCTGATGGTCCATCTTTGTAAGAGGAATGATCTGTGCTGTTTTCCATTCACTTATAATGCTTCATTCCTCGAGCATCCTAAGGTAAACTTTTGCTGGAAGGGAACAAGTTCTTTCACATAGTGAGTATAGAATCATACAAACATACTGTAAGATCCTTTTCTTTCTTTAATGGCGTGTAGTTGAGTTTTTAGTTTGCTATCACTAGTTTCAGGCAACGGCCTTGCCGCAGTGGATACATCGGTTCCCGTGAGATCACCGAAGTTAAGCGCTGTCGGGCATGGTCGGCACTTGGATGAGTGACCATACCGGCCGCCATGCGCTGTTGCCATTTTTTGGGGTGCACTCAGCCTTGTGATGCCAATTGAGGAACTACTTGACCGAATAGTAGTGGCTTCGGTCAAGAATACTGTCATAACGACCGGGAGAGCGGAGTGCTGACCCCATGCCCCTCCTATCCGCATCCTCCACTGAGGATGACATGGCGGTCAGATGGTCTCGGTAGGCCACTCGTGGCCTGAAGACGGAGTGCTTTATCATTAGTTTGAATATCCATCATATTGGAATCCTTCTGACAACTGGAAGGAGGAATTGTAGTATGATTTTCTGCTGCAAAACAATTTGGATAAATGGAATTCCATTTCAGCCTCATCTGTGGCATCCTCCTTTTGATGCTCGTATCATCCTTAAGTGACTGGATAGATGTCTTTGATCAGTTTACTGACTTTATGTAAGACAAAAAAACTTATGATTTTTCTCAAATTGGTAGACAGACTTTTACTTTTTATTTCATTAGATGCTTTTCTCATTGGTTAGAGTTTACTGTGCTACCAATGACAAGGTCTTTATAGATAGGGGAAGGGCAGGAAGGAAAGCAGCCATGCCTTTTACAAAGGAACCATTTGGGCATTTACCTTAAGAGATTTAGGGAACCATGTAGAATATAAATCTAGACAACTGGATGAGAATTTGAACTGCCATCCTTCCCAATGTAAGTTTGTGTCTTACCACTGCACCACCATGCTCAGTCATTGCAGAAGATAAAAAAAAATGAAAACTCCAAAAATACTTTCCTGTTGTTCTAGTTGAAATTTCCAAAGTACGGTTCCTTCATGTAAATGTTACCAGAATGAATAGGTAATAGTTCAGTTCATGTTTTTGGTTCACACTGCTGCAATATGTATATACTTTATAATAAATGCTGCTTCCAAAGACTTTCATTGTGTTGTTTTAATATTCGTTACATAGCATAACTCTGTGTATACATTGTGGCCATAATTTAGTTAATGATATTCAATTAAACGACCCACCCTGATAGTGCATTCGGCGGGGGGGGGGGGGGGGGGGGGGGGGGGGGGGGGCGTTTCAAACCTGCCTCTGGCCGTCCAGAATTAGGTTTTCAATAATTTCCCTAAATTGCTTCAGGCAAATGGTATGGTGGGATGGTTCCTCTGAAAGGGTGTGGCCACTTTCCTTCTCCACCCGTCCCTAATCTGAGCTTGTGCTCCATCTCTGATGATGGGACGTTGAACACTAGCTGTCTCCTCCTCCCCCCCCCCCCCCCAACTCAACCCCACTCCCCACTCTCCGTCCCCCCCACCCCCATGCCCCCACTGTCCCCCTCCACCACCCTCCTCTGTGTGCAGCAGAACTAATGTGTACTCCTTTCTGGAAATGAAGCCTTTGTTTTGTGTTGAGCACCTGGAGGATACGTTTGGGGAAATGACAGCTCTGTCCAAATGGCACAATGAGTTGGTTTTGATTCAGATGGCATCCCCAACCCAGTTCCTGGCATTACTCATGGCAGACTGGGTGATATTCCTGTTTCGGTCGCTCCCCACAAAAGCCTCAGTATGGTCCAGGGAATTATTATTCATTTTGACCTTCTGTTACAGTCCGATCACGAGCTGAATGCCAATTTAGAACAGTGGGGTGTTCATTTCATCCAGCGCATTTACGGGGGACCGAAAGACAATAAGGTTGCCACTGGTGCCTTCATCTTGGCCTTTGAGAGTGATTCATTACCTGATGGTGTACCAATGTGACGTCAAACTCTACGTCCCTCTCCCTATGCGGTGGTTTAAGTGCTGGAAATATGGGCACATGTCCTCCCGGTGCCCTTCCAGCACCACATGTAGAGATTGTGGACATTCGCTGCATCCGAATACTCCATGTGCGCCTCCTCCCACCTGTGTGAACCGTGGACAGCATCATTCCCCCTGCTCGCCAGACTGCCCAGTAGTCCAAAAGGAGTGCAAAATTATGGAGTATCAGACCCTGGACAGGCTGTTTTACCATGAGGCTAAACTGGAATATCAAAGACTAAACCCTGTTCCCATGCTATCTTCTTATGCTGCCACCATGATGGCATCACCAGTGATGACGCCGTTACACTTATCATCTAAGGCTACACCAGTGGGCCCTCAGGGCCACCCATCTTCCTTCCCCCTCCAGTTGGCTGGGGGCACGTCTTCTCCCGTTGCTCCAAAAGCATCTACTTCGGGAGCAAGGCCGCCCCCCCCCCCCCCCCTCCAAATCCAGGGGACACCAGTCACCTCCCCCCAGCTGCAGAAGCCTCCTTCGGCTCATCTCGTGCAGAAGGGGTCCCTTGAGACCCTCTCTCCCGAGGTCTCCACTAATGCCACAGCAGACACTCACCAGTGCCTAAAGGAGCCAAAAGCTGCTGGACGAAGAGCTTCATGGTCTTCCTCCATGCCTGAAGCTACTTCAGAGAAGTCCTCCCAGCAACCCCCTGAAGAGAATCGACAGGTTAAGCAAACGAAGAAGAAGACTAAGAAACAGGTCCCCCAGGTGGCCCAGACACCACTACACACTACCAGTTCTGCACCTGAGGATGAGGTGGATATCTTAGTGTCCCCTGAGAACCTATATCTCACTGATGCCTCTTCCACAGGGGAATGGATACAAATACTCAATCGGTGGCAGCAGGTGACCCTGAGGTGTAACCTGCCTCCCTGTGTGCTTCATGCCTTCCCAGTCTCGTGATGATGTCATCCTCCAGTGGAATTGCGGCAGTTTTTTCCACCAACTGGCTGAGCTATGGCAACTATTAAGTTTTGCACCTGCTTTCTGCATTGCCCTCCAGGAAACCTGGTTCCCGGCAAAGTGGACCCCTGGCCTCCGCAGCTATAAGGGATATTACAGGAACCGTAGTGACTATAATCGAGTGTCAGGTGGAGTTTGCGTTTATGTCCAAAACTCAGTCTGTAGTGAAACTGTGCCCCTTCAAACCCCTTTTGAAGCAGTGGCTGTCAGAATAAGGACGATGCAGGAAATAATTGTTTGCAATGTATATCTTCCTCCAGATGATGCAGTACCCCTGAATGTATTAACTGCACTGATTGATCAACTCCCTAAACCTTGCCTACTTTTGGGTGATTTTAACGCCAATAACACCTTGTGGGGCAGCGCCATGCTTACTGGCCGAAGTAGAGATGTCGAAAATTTGCTGTCTCAGCTCGACCTCTGCCTCCTAAATACGGGGGCCTCCCCACACGTTTCAGCATGGCTCATGGTACTTACTCAGCCATTGATTTATCACTTTGCAGCCCAGGATTTCTCCCATATGTCCACTGGAGAGTCCCCAATAACTTGTGTGGTAGTGACCACTTCCCCATCTTCCTGTCACTCCCCTGGCGTCGTGCCCACAGACACCTAACCAGATGGGCTGTAAACAAGGCAGACTGGGAAGCTTTCACCTTTGCTGTCACTGTTAAATCTCGCCAACGTGGTACCGTCAATGTGGTGGTTGAGTGGGTCACTAGAACAATCGTTACTGTGGTGGAAAATGTGATCCTTTGTTTCTTAGAGTGACTCCGACGAAAGTCAGTATCTTGGTGGTCACCGGAAATTGCTGAAGCCATTTAACAGTGTAGGCGAGCTGTACAGCGACGTATGTGGCAACATTCTCCAACATCAGATGTCTTTTTGGGTACCAGACCCCAACAGGTGTCACTGGCGTTAACATCGATGGCGTGTTATTTACGAACACAAACATGACTGCCGAGCACTTTGCTGAGCACTATGCCTGGGCTTCTGCATCAGAGAACTACCCGCCATCCTTTTGCACTATCAAACAGCGGATGGAAGGGAAAGTCCTCTCGTTCACTACATGCCACAGTGAACCCTATAACGCCCCATATATAGAGTGGGAGCTCCTCAGTGCCCTTGCACATTGCCCCAAAACGGCGCCTGATCCAGATCGGATCCACAGTCAGATGATTAAACATCTCTCATCCGACTTCAAGCAATATCTCCTCATCATCTTCAACTGGATCTGGTGTGATGGTATCTTTCCATCGCAACGGTGGGTGAGCACCATCATGCCAGTGCTCAAACCCAGTAAAAACCAGCTTGATGTGGATAGCTATCGGCCCATCAGCCTCACCAACGTTCTTTGTAAGCTGCTAGAACGTTTGGTGTGTTGGCAGTTGGTTTGTCTCCTGGAGTTACGTGGCCTACTGGCTCCATGCCAGGGCGGTTTCCACCAGGGTTACTCTACCACTGATAATCTTGTCACTCGCGTCTGCCACCCAAACAGCCTTTTCCAGATGGAAACACCTTGTTGCCTTCTTTTTCGATTTATGAAAAGCCTATGACTTGACCTGGCGACATCATATCCTTGCTCCATTATATGAGTGGGGTCTCTGAACCGGCTCCCGATTTTTATCCAAACTTTCGTGTCGCTCTGTGCTTTCTGTGTCCAAGTTGGTGCCTCCCATAGTTCCCCCCCCCCCCCTCCCATTATATCGAGAAGAATGGGGTATGGGGTCCCGCAGGGCTCTGTATTGAGTATATCTCTATTTTTAGTGGCCATTAATGGTCTAGCAGCAGCTGTCGGACCATCCGTCTCACCTTCTCTGTATGTAGACGACTTCTGCATTTCGTACTGCTGCCCCAGTACTGCTGTTGCTGAGCGGCGCCTACAGGGAGCCATCCACAAGACACACTCATGGACTGTAGCACATGGCTTCCAGTTTTCAGCCGTGAAATCGTGTGTCATGCACTTCTGTTGGTATCATACCATTCATTCAGAACTAGAACTTTACCTTAATGATGACCCATGCAATGTAGTGGAGACATATTGATTCTTAGGACTGGTTTTTGACATCAGATTGATTTGACTTCCTCACCTTCGTCAGCCTAAGTGGAAGTGCTGGCAGGACCTCGATGCCCTCTGCTGCCTGAGCAACACCAACTGGGGTGCAGATCACTCTACACAGCTGCAGCTCTACAAGAGCCCTTGTTCAATCCCACATTGACTATGGGAATCTGGTTTATGGTTTGGCAGTGCCCTCAGCGTTGCGTTTACTTGATCCTGTGCACCACTGTGGTGTTCGATGAGCGATGGGATCTTTTAGGACAAGTCCACTGACCAGTGTCCTGGTGGAGGCCGGAGTCCCTCCATTGAAGGTTAGGCATGCACAACTGCTCACCAGTTATGTTGCACATATTCGTAGTTCTCCTGAGCATCTGAAATACCACCTCGTTTTCCCAACCACTGCGGTTCATCTCCTGCATCGGTGGCCCAGGTCAGGGCTTACAGTTTCGGTTCATGTCCGTTCCTTTCCGCCCGAACTGGAGTCATTCCCTTTACCACCTCTACTCGAGGTCGATTCACGTTCACCTCCATGGTGTAAACATAGGCCAAAGCTTCGCCTGGTCCTTTCACATGGCCCTAAGGACTCAGTTAACCCCACCACTCTCCGCTGTCACTTCCTCTCGATCCTTGACGTGTTCCGGGGCTCTGAAGTGGTTTACACTGACGGCTCGATGACTGGTGGTCGTGTTGGCTTTGCCTAAGTCCACAGAGGCCATATTGAGCAACATTCCTTGCCCAATGGCTGCAGTGTATTCAGTGCAGACCTGATGGCCATATCAGGTGCACTTGAGTACATCCGTTCATGCCCTGGCTAGTCATTTCTTCTCTGTACTGACTCCCTGAGCAGCTTAAAAGCTATCGACCAGTGCTACCCTAATCATCCTTTGATAGCATCCATCCAGGAGTCCATCTATGCCCTGGAACGTCCATTTGTTCAGTGGTGTTTGTGTGGGCCCCGGGTCATGTCGGAATCCCAGGAAATGAACTTGCAGACAGGCTGGCCAAACAAGCTACATGGAAACCGCTTCTGGTGATAGGCATCTCTGTCACTGACCTGTGTTCATTATTACGCCACCAGGTTTTTCGGCTTTGGGAGATAGAGTGGCATAGTCTCCATACGAACAACAGACTGTGTGTCATTAAGGAGACTATGAATGTGTGGAAGACTTCCATGCAGACCTCTTGCAGGGACTCGGTGGTTCTCTGCTGGCTCCGCATTTGCCATACGTGGCTAACATGTGGTTACCTCCTCCATTGCAAGGACACATCTTGGTGTTGCTGTGGCTCCCCTATGACAGTCGTCCACATCTTGCTGGACTGCCCAATTTTAGCCGCTCTGCGATGGAATTTTAACCTTCCCAGCACACTACATTCAGTGTTGGGCAACAGTGACTCAACAGCAGATTTAGTTTAACATTTTATTCATGAGGGGGTTTTTTAACATATCATTTAAGGGGCTTCGCGGGGTAGCCATGCAGTCTGAGGTGTCCTCTCACGGTCTGCGCGGCTCCCACCGTCGGAGGTTCGAGTCCTCCCTTGGGCATGGGTGTATGTGTTGTCCTTAGGGTAAGTTAGTTTAAGCTAGATTAAATAGTGTGTAAGCTTAGGGACCCATGTCCTCAGCGGTTTAGTCCCATAAGACCTTACCACAAATTTCCAAAATTTCTTTTAAGGGTGTGGGTTTGGCCTTCTCTCCGGGCCCTGCACCTTCCTACATTTTAACTCTCTATCACCCTTTCTTTGCATTTTTTGTCCTGGTGTTCATCTTTTTCCTTCATGTGTTCATCTTGCCTTGTCTTTTGAGGTGGACGTTTTAGTGTGTTGCAGAGTGGTTGGCTCATCCTCTTTTATTCTTGTGATCAGCCAGCCCAGACCTTCTGCTCTTCCCCCTGTGGGTCCGACGTTAGAATAGGCCCGAGGAATTCCCACCTGTTGTAAGACATGACTGAAAGGAGTTTCACATGTTTTGACCTTTATGTGATGGTCCCCTGTAGGGTTTGACCTCCATTCTTCAAAATTTTCCCGAAGAGCGAGCCAATTGGGGAAAGGCACCTTACATGGTGCCTTGTGTCCACCATGCATTGAGATCTGTAGGCAACTTTCTCATTGTCAGGGACTGATGACCTCAGATTTTAAGTCCCATAGTGCTCAGAGCCATTTTCTCGTTGTCACATTGCAGTCCCACCCATTCTCCATCTCTTGGGAGAGGACACCTTCCTGGGTGCATTTTCCACCATGCACTGTGCAATGTCGCTTTGTGCATCGGCGAAGACCATGGACTTCTTTGTACCTGATATCAAGCGTGGCAGCCAATCTGTTGTGGTGGGGCCACCATGCACCCTGCTGGTTGTAGCTCTCTGACCACACAGGGATCGCTCTGCTGATGCCTGTGCCGTTAACTCCCCATGTATGCCAAGAAGGGCCCCTGGTCGGAGTGGGTGGCATCAGGGCGGATGACACGCGATGAAGAATAGTCCATCATCTCTTGCTGGTGGTGGAACACCAGCAGTCTCTAAACATTCATGAGCTCAATTCAATGCACAGAAGTATGACCCCAAATCATTCCCCTCCCTGGCCACACCATGGGAGGAATGTCAGACTAAGGATGGCAGTGGATCTTATTCGCCCCGGTACCTTGTATGTTCGAGAGCTGATGGGGTATCTTTCATGACGATGAAGCCTCAGTTTTTGTTGAGCATTTAGAGGACAAGTTTGGGGAGGTGGAGGGCTTGTCCAAAATGAGCTCTGTGTCAGTCTTGATCAAAACAGCATCCTCTGCCCAGTCGTGGGAGTTACTCGCTTGTGACAAGCTGGGGGATGTTTCTGTTTCCATTACCCCACATAAGAGCTTAAATATGGTCCAAGGTATCATATTTCACAGAGACCTTCTTTTGCAGTCCGATGATGAGCTACGCGTCAATTTAGAGCGGCGAGGTGTTCATTTCGTCCATCGCCTCCGAGGGAAAATAAGGTTGCCACCAGTTCCTTCATCTTGGCTTTCGAGGTGGAGACTGGGGTCCCTCCACTGCAGATCAGACGTGCACAATTGCTCACCAGTTACGCAGCACACATTCGTAGTTCCCTTGAGCATCCAAATTACTGTCTCCTCTTCCCACCCATGGCAGTCCATCTCCCGCATCAGTGGCCCAGGTCGGGGCTAACGATTGCGGGTCACGTGCGGTCCCTTCTCTCCTAACTGGAGTCCTTCCCTTTACCATCATCTCTACTTGTGATCCGTTCATGTACTGTATGCCTCAATGGTGTACACCCTGGCCGCAGCTTCGTGTGGACCTTTCATGTGGCCCTAAGGACTCAGTTAACCCTGCGGCTCTCTGCTGTCACTTCCTCTCGATTCTTGACATGTTCCAGGACTCTGAAGTGGTTTACACAGGCAGCTCAATGGCTGATGGCCACGTTGGCTTTGCCTATGTTCACGGCGACCATATTGAACAGCATTCCTTACCCGATGGCTGCAGTGTATTCACTGCAGAGTTGGTGCCCATTTCTCGTGCACTCCAGTTTCTCCATTCATGCCCTGGGGAGTCTTTTCTTTTATGTACTGACTCCTTGAGCAGCCTGAAAACTATTGACCAGTGCTACCCTTGTAATTCTTCGGTAGTGTCCATCCAGGAGTCCATCTATGCCCTGTAATGATCCAGTCATTCAGTGGTGTTCATCTGGACCCCTGGTCACGTGCTAATCCCAGAAAATGAACTTGCTGACAGGCTGGCCAAACAGGCTACACGAAACCACTCCTGGAGATGGGCATTCCCACAACTGACCTGTGTTTGTTATTACGCTGCAAGTTTTTTCAGCTTTAGGAGATGGAACGGCAAAATCTCAGTACACACAACAAACTGCGAGCCATAAGGGGGACCACGAATGTGTGGAAGTCCTCGATGAGGTCCTCTCACAGGGACTCCGTGGTTCTCTGCCGGCTCCGCATTGGCCATGCCTGGGTGATCCACGGCTACCTCCTGCGCTGTGAAGACTCACCTCAGTGTCGGTGCGGCGCCCCGTTGACAGTGGCCCATATTCTTCTGCACTGTCCTCCTTTGGCTGCCCTGCGACTTCATCTTCAGTTGCCGGACTCATTATCATTGATTTTAGCAGACAACGCTTCATCGGCTGATTTGGTTTTACATTTCATCTGTGAGGGTGGGTTTTATCATTCGATCTGAGTTTTAGTGCTTGTTCTTTGTCCCTCTGTGTCCTCCACCCTAGTGCTTTTAGGGTGGAGGTTTTAATGTGTTGCAGGGTGGCTGGCTTTTCCTTTTTTATTTTCGTGGTCGGCCAGCCACTGTAATCTGCTTCCTTGTTTTACTCTCATCTAACTGTTTTTTGCATCTCTCTGTTGTTTTGTTGTTCTCTTTTGTTCCTTTTAGTGGTCCTTTCCTTTCCTTTCCTTTCCTTTCCTTTCCTTTGTTCTTGTGGTTTTTCCTTTCTTTCCGGTTTGTCTTATATGTCTTGTCTATTTTATTCTCACACTTATGGCATTGTTTTATTAGGAACAAGGGACCGATGACCTCGTAGTGTGGTCCCTTTCCCCCCTCTTTTAAACCAACCAACCAACCAACCAACCAACCAACCAACCAACCAACCAACCTTCTTCTCTATGATTTTAGTACCTTCTTCTGCTTTTTCTTGTGGTGTAAGTTTTCCCCATTCTTTGTGCTTTCCAGTTGTTTTCTTTTTAGGTGTGGTTCTGCATCTTTGTCCACTTTTACTTTCCCAAATGTACTTTGGGTATCGTTTTACCCTGAGCCTTGTTTGTGTCAGAAAGGGACTGATGACCTTGTAGTTTGGTCCCTTTATACCTCAAACAAACAAACCTACCAGTCAATCAACCTCCACCACCACCTCCACCACCGATAACAGTGCATGTTAGCTCACCACTTCTGGTATTCGATGACGTGTGCTGGCACCAGATTGTATCAGCGAGGTGGATTAATGACAAGAGCCAGGATTCCAACAGCCTTTATGTGCTTTCTAGGCAGTTTGCCACATCCAACTAGGTGAATTCAGATCTGGTCCACTTGTCCCCCCTCGGTTACACAATTTACAAACATTTGGAAACTTTCCCACACTTTCACATTGGCTAACACTGGATGCAGACAGATGGGGTACAAAAATTCTGTACTGGGGATGGGAACGGCTCTGGCCACCATCTACCATTAACTTTGCCTAACAGAATAAACACCAACCCCGTGATGATATGGGGTAAGGCCAGTAAAAGTTAGAAGAAATATATCCAATCAAACTTTTGAGAGGGCTGTATCACAAGGCTTGGAGAAAAAGAAGAATTGTAAGAAAGCTGTACAGATGCAGAATGGTGACTTCAGGACTTTCAAAGAGAGTGGATCTCCAAAGGGAGAGTTTTAAATAAAACAAGAGGTTTAAAAGCCAATATTCTTACTATATTCTAGTACACTGTGCACAGTCGGTTGTGTCCTGGGGTTGTAAACCAGACCACCAGCCCATCAGGTTGGTTGTGTCAGGTGTTGTTCGGTAGTGGAACAAAGTCCATGGACCATCAAGAGAGAGAGGAGAGGAAAGATGTGCTTACCTAAAAGAATGTCCATCTTTTGTCCATGCTCCAGCTGCATCTCACAACCAACACATAATTTTTCCCCCACACTCCCCATTGGTCACTCGGAAGTGGTGCATGGAGTTTTCAGTCTATTAACGAAGGTTGTTGTCTTCAGCCTGAAGACTGGCTTGATGTAGCTTTCCAAACTACTCTGTCCAGTACAAGCTTCTTCACCCGCGAATAATTACTGTAACCAACATCCTTTTGAGTCTCCTCAGTGTTCCTCATCTCTTGTTGACCCTCTAAAATTTTTGTCTACACTTACTTCCAAAACCAAATTGGTTATCCCTTGATGTCTCAGATTGTGTCCTATCGTCTGGTTTCTTCATTTAGTCAAGTTATGCCACAAATGTGTTGTCAATTCTATTGAGTACCTCCTCATTGGTTACATGATCTACCCATCTATTCTTCAGCAGTCCTCTATAGCTTTAATTCTCTTCTTGTCTAAACTGTTTATCATCCATGTTTCACTTCCATAAAAGGCTACATTCCAGACAAATACCTTCAGAAAATATTTCGTAACACTAAAATCTCTCGGATGCTAACATTTTTTTTTGCAAACAGTTCTTGTCATTACCAGTCAACATTTTATGTCATAAGTTATTTTACTGCCCAAATACCAAAACCCATGTACTGCTTTTAGTGTCTCGTTTCCTAACCTAATTGCCGCAGCATTGCCTGATTTAATTCGGCTGTATGTTATTATCCCCCAGGGAGCTGGCCACTCTTTGACGGGTTCGTGCATGGCTACCACGGGACCCCAGCCTTTGCAGCATTTTTTCTCTTCTGTGCTGCATGTCTATCCTCTTGCTATTCTTTTTCCCCTCCATTGGGTAACATGTCTGTGGTGTTATTGGGAATGTTCTGCATTGTCAGTCGCTGATGTAAGAACCGTCTCATCATTGTATTTCACTCCCTTTTCCTTTCTTTGTTTCCCTTCTCCTCTTGCACCTCTGCTTTGGTGTTTGAAGTTCTTCTTTTTCTTCTTCCTTCCTGTTCACTCCTGAAGGCTTTTCCACACGACTGAGACATAACAGGTGACTGGATAACGCGTAATTCCGTACCCCGGGTCGACAGGCAGGGTAGGCATGTACCCCTTGGTACAGGCCAGGTCTAGGGAGGGGTGAATGCCTGATCTGCAACCTTTCCAAATTGCCGATTGGTCCCTCTGTCGGGTGTTTGGGAGGTGTGACCTGAGGTGTGAACAGTTACCTAAGGTAGGTGCGCCCCGTTATGGAGCGGACCCCAGTTGGAAGGGGCACGCAATCGGAGACACTGGCAATCATGGGGGATTTTCTCACAATGAGTCAGTCATCTTCATAATCAATGTGTACAAAGCATAAACATAATGAAGTTAATGATTCAAAGACCCTTCCTGCTGCACCATGGTTCCTCGTGATCTTGTGGGTCTGGGGGTCAGAATAGGCCCAAGGTATTCATGCCTGTCATAAGAGGTGACTAAAAGTAGTCTTACACCTTTCGGCCTTTATGTGATGGTCTGCTGTAGGGTTTGACCTCCATTTTTTCAAAATTTTCCCATAGAGCGAGCCAATTGGGGAAGGTCACCTTAAATGGTGCATTGTCCATTGTGTACCGAGACCTTCTGCATCCTGTGTTGACATGGATCTGCACTTCCACTCATTTTCCAGCTGTTGGGCAATGTCATCCTACTGGGTGCATATTTTTCTGTCAACTGTGCAGTATCGTTTTCTATGTTTACAATGATAATAGACTTGGATGCTTGGTTGCACCTGATATCCAGCACGGTAGCCATGTACCCTGGTGGTTGTAGCCCCCTGACCACACAGGGATTGCTCTGCTGATGCCTGCACCATTAACTCCCCACGTATGCTGAGAAGTAGGTGCCTGTCACCCTGGGGAATCAGGACTCCTGGCAATGGCCATCCTACCAGGTGGCCTTTACTGTGGCTGGGTGGTGCCTGTGGGGAGGGCTCCTGGTCGGAGTGGGTGGTTTCAGAGTGGATGACACGCGATGAAGCATAGCTGGTGGTCAAACACCAGCAGTCTCTAAGCTTTCATGGGCTCTATTCAACGCACAGAAGTACAGCCCCAAATCGTTCCCCTCCATCGCCACACTATGGGAGGAACGTCAGGCTAAGGATGGCAGCGGCTCGTATTCGCCCCAGTACCTTGTATGTTCGAGAGCTGATGGGGAATCTTTCATGACCGGTAAAGCCTCAGTTTTTTGTTGAGCATTTAGAGGACAAGTTTGGGGAGGTGGAGGGTTTGTCCAAAATGTGATCTGGGTCAGTCCTGATAAAAACAGCAGCTACTGCCCATTCATGGACTTTACATGCTTGTAAGAAGTTGGGGGATGTTTCTGTTGTCATCACACCACATAGAGCTTAAATATGGTCAAAGCTATTAGCTTCCACAGGGACCTTCTTTTGCAGTCTGATGACGAGCTGTGCGTCAATTTAGAGCGGTGAGGTGTTCATTTCATCCGGCGCGCCCATCAGGTCCGAGGGATAATCAGGTTGCCACCAGTGCTTTCATCTTGGCCTTCGAGGGTGACACTGTACCCGAGAAGGTCAAGGTGATGGTCTACCACTGTGATGTAAAGCCCTACATACTCTCCCAATTGCGTACTTTAAATGCTGGAAGTTCAGCCATAGTCTTCTGCTATACTTCCAGCATCACATGTCAAGATTGTGGACGTCCATCACATCCCAATAATCATGTGCCCTGCCTCCCATCTGTGTCAACTGCGGAGAGCACCATTCGCCTTGCTTGCCTGACTGGATGATTCTCCAGAAAGAAAGGAAAATTATGGAGTACAAGACCCTGGGCCGACTGACCTACACTGAGGCTAAGTGGAAATTAGAACGCCTACATCCTGTACGTATGATATCGTCTTTTGCTGCCACTACAACAGTTCTAGCCCCATCAGCTATGCCAAACTCAGTCACCTCTCAGAGCAGAAGACTACACCTGCCCCCTAATGGTGGGGGGCACTCCCCTCTCTGTTGCTCCTGCATCACCTACTTCAGGAGCAACATCCCCCCAACCATCTGGGATATCAGTCCCCACTTCTGCTCCGGAGAATCTTAAGTCTTCTTCGGCTCCTCTCACTAGGAAGGGGGTACCTTGGATCCCTCCCTTCCGAGGTTTCTGCTAGTGGGAAAGATTTCACCCACCAGTGGCTGAAGAGCCCAAAAGCAGATGGTCGTAGGGCTTCGTGGTCATCCTCAGTCCCGGAGACTGAATCAGTGAAGTCCTCCCAGCCAGGGAAACCCAAAGAGCAGCAGAGAAATCCAAAAAAGATGATCCCCAAGACCAGGGAGTTGCGGTGGCACCCACACCACCGCTACCTACAAGCTCATCATCTGGGGATAAGGTGGAGATTCTGGCGTCCGCTGAGGAACCTGTATCTCACCAGATCCTCAGACACAATGGATATAGACTGCTCAGGCAATAAGTCGGTGGCAGCAGGTGACATCATTCTCCAGTTTAATTGTGGCGGTTTTTTCCATCGCCTGGCTGAGCTACCGGCAACTGTTAAGCTTTACATCTGCTTTCTGATTGCCCTCCAGAAACATGGTTCCCAGCGATGCGGACCCCTGCCCCCCACGGCTATAAGGGATATTACAGGAACCATAGCGACTATAATCAAGTGTCAGGTGGAGTTTGTGTCTGTCCTGAACTCGATATGTAGTGAACCTGTGCCTCTTCAAACTCCTCTTGAAGCTGTGGCTTTCAGAATGACGACACAGGAAATAACTGTCTGCAGTGTATATCTGCCTCCAGATGGTGCAGTACCCCTGAACATATTGACTGCACTGATTGATCAACTCCCTAAACCTTTCCTGCTTTTGGGAGACTTCAACACCAATAACCCCATGTGGGGTGACACCATACTTACTGGCCGAGGCAGAGATGTCGAAAATTTACTGTCTCATTTCAACCTCTGCCTCTTAAATACTGGGGCCGCCACACATTTCAGTGTGGATCATGGTAGTCACCCAGCCATTGATTTATCAATTTTCAGCCCAGGACTTCTCCCATCTATCCACTGGAGAGCACATGACGACCTGTGTGGTAGTGACCACTTCCCCATTTTCCTGCCACTGCCCCAGCATCAGGTCCACGGACACCTGTCCAGATGCCCTTGTATCTCTTCGCCATGATTTTTAGCTTCCTTCTTTGTCCTGTCTCCCACATTCCCTCCCAACACCCCCCTTGGTTAGTTCCTTGGCACCAGATTCGGATGGATCTCCGCCGAGGTCCGAAAGATTATGTTCCCCCATTGGTGTTCCGTTGTGTTTTCCGCTGAATGTTATGGGAGTTTCGGGATGCTGTTGTTTTTTACACCGATGGCTCTAAATCTGCTGATCATGTGGGGATATGCCTTCACATCCTCTGTTGGCATGGAAAATCATCTCGTGCGAACTGCTTGTGGTGTGTTTACTACAGAATTGATGGCAGTTTCTCAGGCCCTTATCTTTATTATACACTCCCAACACAACAACATTTTGTTATGTATGGACTCAATGAGTGGCCTTCAGGCTATTGACCGGTGTTTTTCCTGCCATCCCTTGGTCTCGGCCATCCATGACCGTCTCACTGATCTTCACCATGCTGCTTGTTCTGTTGACTTCCTTTGGGTCCCTGGCCATGTGGGTATCCCAGGTAATGAGCTTGCTGATCGTTTGGCTGGGGGAGCAATCACTTACCCCCCTTCCCTGTAACCTCTCCTGCGGCGCATTTGCGGCTTCATTTCAAATCCCACTGCTCACAGTCATGTGCCAACTCTTGGGAGGCTACCTCCCTGTTTAATAACTTCGTGCACTTAAGGTGACACCTGTCCCGTGGCGTTCTACCTTCTGCCTCTCCTGAAAGGACTCGACTACCCTGTGTCGTCTCTGCTTCGGCCATACCAGGCTGACCCATAGTTTTCTTTTGCGTAATGAGCCACCCCCACTTTGTGGTTGTGGAGCCTTCCAGTCAGTAGCCCACATTTTGGTGGAATTCCCCCTTCTTTTGGCTCTGCATACTAAGTACAGACTTTCCCGTACTGTACCTTTAATATTGGCAGATGATTCTCGGATGGTTGAACTGGTTCTCAGTTTCCTCTGTGAAAGTGGTTTTTATTTCCAGTTCTAAGGTTTTTAATCTCCCTCTGGAGTAGGGGCAGGGCGGTGAGGGTTGGGGTGTTTCCCACTGTAAGCTGTGTTTGGAGATTCCTGACTCCCCTCCCTGGCCAAGATCCTCTTTTCTCTCCCTTTTACTCTGTTTTAATCACTTTTTAGATTTGGTTAGTCTCCTTTTACAATACGCAGTTTTACATTCTAGCGGTTGAACGCTTTTGAATAGCAGGTGGTCTTGCCTGTACTGCATCAAAGGTGGGATATTTCCTGCCTCTAGCATAGCCTTGGGGTTGCCCAATTGCTGACTTCCCTCCTTTTGTTTTCACCATTGACAACACGACTGCACTTTTACATGGTCCCCCCTCCCCGTTATGACTCTTCTGAGACGTAAATCTGTCCGAATGGACCACCTTTGAAACGAAAGACTGATGACCTTGCTGTTTGGTCCCTTCAACCCCAATCAACCAACCTGCACCATGATGACCTACCTATCCCGGAGCTGTGCCCGGCTGACAGTGGCCCATATCTTGGTGAGCTGTCCTTCTTTGGCTGCCCTGCGATTGATCTTCAGTTACCGAACTCATTGCCATTAATTTTAGCTGACAATGCTTCATCGGCTAATTTAGTTTTACAATTTATATGTGACGATGGGTTTTATCATTCTATATAAGTTTTTGCATATGTCCTTTGTCCCTTTGTGTTCTCCACTCTAATGCTTTTAAGCTGGATGTTTTAATGTGTCGCAGAGTGACTGGCTTTTTCTTTTTATTCTCGTGGTTGGCCAGCCACAGTCATCTGCTCTCTTGTTTTGTTTTTATCTGTCCTACCTGTTTCCTGCTTCTCTCTGTAGTTTTCTTTTCCTGTTTTGTCCATAGTAGTGTTGGTTGTCCTTCTGTCGTTCTTCTCATTCTTCCAGTCTCCTGTTATTGTGCTGTTTGTCTCCTTTCTTTTCTTCTTTCCCTTGTGTAATTATTTTAGTGGGAACAAGGGATGATGATCTCACAGTTTGGTCCCTCCCCCCCCCCCCCCCCCCCTCCTTTGAACCAACCAATCTGCGTACCATTATAGATTTTCTTGTATGGAATTTTGTGGAAAAACAGCCAGTCTCGAACAGTGTCATATGGGGACGGACATATGATAATATAGTGTGGACATGAAATGAATTAAGACAAGCTAAAATCAAGTATTTGATATCTTACTTGGTAAAGTGTTGGCTTATAATGTTAGATCAGCTACATTTTATAGCATTGATTTCCATTCTGTTGATTTCATAATACTTTTGTTTTGTCAGGTTTCCAACAATAGATTAAACACACACCACAATAAAATGTAGAACTACATTGTTGGTGTTGCTGTTATATTATATCTTCAATTATACAGGTTTAAGTAATTTTAAGGAAATTGTTTTCAAGTACGATTGTACCAAGTATGTCATGCATGCAGTATACTAATTAATGTGATACTTTTTTCTAATTATTTTTCAGTTGACTCAAAAGCAATAGACCAATCAGGAGCAATTCCAGATAAAATTTTAGAGAGTCTGAAGTCATTAGGTCTATTTGGACAACAAATTCCTGTTGAATTTGGTGGCCTTGGTCTGAATGCAACTGAGTATGCTCGGCTCGGAGAAGTCATAGCTCTTGATGGCTCCATAGCTGTCACACTTGCAGCACATCAAGCAATTGGCTTGAAGGTAACATACTTCGCTGACATTTATAAATATTTTCATGCTATCCTATGCCAATTTCCTAAATGATATAAGATACAAAACAGCACAATTCCACAGTGAGGCATAGCTACCCACCTTACATGTAAATTATAAGCAGTGAACCTGCAGAGGGAACTGCAATGAAGTTTAAAGTTTTGAATTTACATTTTTGTCAAAATGCTACTACAAGAGACATAAATGCAAACTGTTATATGTATTTGCTGTATGGATTAAGAAGGTATGAGTGAAGCTGTGATCCTTGGTAATGGTAGGAGAGCTCAGAACATAGTAGAGAGAATATGACACAGGACAGAGAAGGTAGAGTTGGAAAAGTATCAAATGATAATTCAGAGTTGATTTTAAATAAAGTAAAAAGAGAAATCATCTTTCAGCACAGTGGAGACAGAATAGATGGTGAAATATCCTAGTTAGAGGGAAGAGCATGGTGAGAAGAAATTAACAATATGGTGAGAAGGGATGTGAATTATAACTTAGAAAACAGGTAATAAAAACAGATAGGCTAAGAAATAGTCGTTAGACATAGGTGCAAGTTAAAATATAAATAATTAATGAAAGAAGAAAAGTGAAATGTGAGTACATAAGTGACGCAAAATATACTACATAAAATGTAAGACATGCTGAGCAGTGGGCAGACATACATGGTCTGAAACTGGATGGTCGTCCTGGCATTTGGCCACTGTCTGACACTAATCATTCATATGGCGTGGCAGCATATTTGTGGTCATACTCACATAGAAAACAAGGCAGAGGTTGTGATGATGATAGTGTAAAATGTGGCTGCTTTCACAGGTCATCCTGCATCTCACTGCATAGGTATTATCAGAGATGGGGTTAAATAAGGGTCTGATGGACACATGTATAGCACATGTCTTGCATCTGGGTATTCCACAGGGATGTGACCCATACATAGTTCAGGAGGTGGGAATGGTTGGGACATAGCGACTGACGAGAATTCTGCATTGAGCGGTTGCTGAATACCAATTTTTGGGAGGAGTGAAAGGATGTTCAGTAGAATGTTTCTCATTTCATGTCATGACAAGAGTTAGTCAAAGCTGATGGAAAACATGATTCAGTTGTTCTTTTCCCATGTGGTATTGAGCTGTGTGGCTGATTGTCAACATGTGCAATCATCTGATTGAAACCAGATGGGGTGGTTAGTTTCTGTCTGCAAAAGCATTGGCTAAAATTTTAGCATATTGGGAGAAGGTGATCTGCTTGCCAGGACACACAGGATCCATCAGTGGCTGCAGTGTATGGAAGGGTTTGTTTGATGTTGAATTGGTGGCAGTGGTTGAAGTGGAAGTGTTGTTGGCTTTTGATAGGTTTAAAGTGAAAAAGGGATCCTTGTGGAGTCATCAGGAAGGTGGCAGTCAACAACTAGGAATGTAGGGAGTAAGCTACACGTACTGCCTGGGTTGTACCAAATGCCAAACACCTCATGGAATTCTACCAGTTCAGCATCATATAGTTTCCCAAGCTGGAAGCAGGTGAATACTGTTAGTTTTCTGTAACCATAAGCTCTATGCATACTTCAGAAAAACCATGTGTCATGCTGTTGAAACATGACTTTCATCCATTCACTCATTGACCAGTGTGGTGGGGCAGTTGACAGCAAAACAAAAGCCAAAGTTTCAAAATAATGATTTAAGAAATCATTCATGCAAGAGAATCATATGAACATACTGTCATTTGACCATCAAACGGATTCCTGTATGGACGACATAGTAATAAACGTCCCTGTTATAGAAAGAAAGAAAGAAATATATATATATATATATGTCGCCAGGTGTGGCTGAAATCCCGGATCAGTTTTACAAAGAGCACGCTATACCAATGGCGCTATACTTAGGTTGCACTTATCATGAATCTCTCACCCAGCACAAATTTCCAAGTGACTGGAAAAAAAACCCACAGATGACTCTCGTACATTAGAAGCGAAAAAGAATGGACCAGCAAAATTATAGTCAAATATCCCTAATGTAGGTTTGCTGCAGAATCCTTGAACATATTCTCAGTTTTAATATAACAGATTTTCCTGAGACCGAGAAGCTTTTGTCCACGAACCAGCATGGTTTTAGAAAGTATTGCCCATGCAAAACTCTGCTTGCCCTTTTCTCACGTGATATACTGCAAACTATAGATAGAGGGCAAGAGACAGATTCCATATTTGTAGATTTCCAGAAAGCATTTTACACGGTACCCCACTGCAAACTGTTAACAAAGGTATGAACATAGGGAGTAGGCTCCCAGATATGTGAGGCATCCAAAGACTTAATAGAACCCAGTATGTTGGCCCCAACAGTGAGTTTTCATCACAGACAATGGAATTGTCATGAGTGCCCCAGGGAAATGTGATAGGACTGCTATTATTTTCTGTATACATAAACGATCTGGCGGACATGGTGGGCAGCATTTTATGGTTGTTTGCTAATGATGCTGTGGTGTACAGGAAGATGTCTAAGGTGAGTGACTGTAGGAGGATACAAAATTATTTATACAAAAATTCCTAGCCAGAGTGATGAATGACAGCTACCTCTAAATGTAGAAAAATGTAAGTTAATGCAGATGAGTAGGAAAAGCAACCTCGTAATGTTTGAATATGGTATTAGTAGTGTCCTGCTTGACACTGTCACATTGTTTAAATTTCTGGGCATAACGTTGCCGAGCAATATGAAATGGAATGAGCATGTGAGGATTGTGGTAGGAAAAGCAAATGGTCGACTTTATTTTATCGGGAGAATTCTGGGGTGGTTCACCTTTAAAGGAGACTGCATATAGGACACTATTGTGACCTATTCTTGAGTGCTGCTCGAGTGTTTGGATCAGATTAAAGAAACACTTCAAAGCCATTCAGAGGCCAGCTGCTAGATTTGTTACTGGTAGTTTCTAACAACAAGCGTTACAGAGATGCTTCGAGAACTCAAATGGGAATCCCTGGAGGGGAGGTGATGTTCTTTTAAAGGGAAACTATTGAGAAAATTTTGAGAACCATCATATGAAGTTGACTGCAGATGATTCTACTGCTGCCAACATGCATTTTGCATAAGAATCATGAAGATAAGGTACAAGAAATTAGAGCTCATTTCGAGACATTAGAAAGTCATTTTTCCCTCTCTCCATTTGTGAATGGAACAAGAAAGGAAATGACTAGTAATGGTATGGGGTACCTTCTGCCAAGCACTTAGGTGGAATTCAGAGTATGTATGTAGATGTAGATGTTATAGAGAGTGGGGATATTTGCTTGGTTGCAACAATGCTAAAAACCTGTGGAGGGGGAAAATTTTTAATTTGAAAGTGTGCTAAATACTGCTCGTATTAAACTGATGATCTGTAAGAAAGTGTGTACAAAAGTCTCATTATGCTGGAAGGTGACATTGGGTCTTTTGAAAAAGTATCTTTTGTATTCAAAAGCACTGTCAGATCAGAAAACCAGTGTAGGAATAGAACATTTATCATAGGAACATCTCTCACTGAGTTACAAAAGGTGAAACAGTTTGGTGAATATTCAGTATCTGTGAAACTTCACAACTCTCTGAGCTCAGCAGGGGGCTGTACGACATAGAAGTCTCATGAGGATTGTTATCCAAAAAAGTTTAAAGTGAATGGAAAGGAAGCAGTGTTGATATGAGTAACTTAATGAAGCAGGTGAATGGTGAGGTAGAGAAAGCCGCTGTATTTCTACTCACTGTCGGTATATCAGTGGTACCAAAATACATCAAAACTGGTTTTTTGTGTGTTAAGGTGCAATCATATGCCAGACTGAAGGTGTATTGAGTGCCAACACTGTAACATGTGGTGGGTGTGACAAAGTGGCACACCAACCTGAAACACCATGGTCAGTGAAAGTACTTCTTCTTCTTCTTCTTCTTCTTCTTCATGAAATGTATCTGCTTATGCAGGTCATTCACAAAGACTCTTCCAAGTTTCTTTTCTCCCACAGTCTATAAGTTAGAATCCCCATCCATTGCAGACCTTTTTTCTCTCCATCTTGTTTGTGGTCATTCAGATTGTGTCCATTCTAGGGCTCTTCTCAGAAGTCTTTCTGATCCCACTCTTTTAATGTGGCCAAACCTTTTAAGCCTATTACTCTCTGTAGTTTCTTTTAGGCGCTTGATCTGCAGGGTTTGTAATATTGTTTCATTTCTTATCCTGTACCTTCTTGTTTTGTCCACAATCCTTCATAGAAAGTGCACCTCTGTTGCTTGTATTCTGCTCAGATCTTTTTGTCAAAGTCCAACATTCTGATCTATAGATCAAAATTGGCGGATAATGCCTCATAAATCATGATCTTTGCTTTGGCAGGTATTTTCAAATTTCTAATTATATTCGATACACAACTATTCTGCATAAAATGTGCTGTGAATCAAGCAGTTTGCTTTCATGAGTGTTTGGCATTCGTTGAAGAAAATAAAATTCAGGAAATCAAGCTCACACAATGAATCACTTATATTGAATTGAAAAATATCAATCAGGTGATAAAACCACCAGTATGTCAACTGAAATTTGCTGCTGTTGCTTAAAAAATATGTAAATGAATAATATCCCTACAAAAACATCTGTGTAAGCTGGATCAAGTGACAGTGTTTGCAAATGCCCTTTCCAACACACACTTGCTTTTAAGCCAGTCTTACCTACGAGATCATTCACAAACACAGAAGATACGAGTGAGCAAAAGACTGTTATATCTTCCATACCGACTGAAACACAAAAATCAGAAAATGTGTCTGTCAGGCTGCCTGTTTCAAAACTGAAATATTAAACTGGAAAAGGGCACAGAACCAGAAATCCTGGACTAAAACCTTTAGCCCACATTGACTTCATTTCAACTACTATGTCATGCTAGTCTATCAGCAGAGTCTATAGGTCTTCAAAGTATCTATGATGAAAGTAGCTTTAGAAGCCAAAAGACAGAGAAAAACTTTATATGCTAAAATGGCTCCCATACTGCAATGGATCATTAATGAGATTAGGGACCTTGTGGAGGAGTTAAGATATTTAGCACAAGGAAGATCCCTGTACCTTTGCTTCCAGGAGACACATTTTAAAGAAACTGGCACCACTTTTGTGATGGGTGATAACCTGTACGAAAAGTGCAACCCTAGTAAAGAGTGGGTTGCAGGTGGTATTTGTGGTGTCACCGCCAGACACCACACTTGCTAGGTGGTAGCCTTTAAATCGGCCGCGGTCCGCTAGTATACGATGGACCCGCGTGTCGTCACTGTCAGTGATTGCAGACCGAGCGCCGCCACACGGCAGGTCTAGAGACACTTCCTAGCGCTCGCCCCAGTTGTACAGCCGACTTTGCTAGCGATGGTTCACTGACAAATTACGCTCTCATTTGCCAAGAATATAGTTAGCATAGCCTTCAGCTACGTCATTTGCTACGACCTAGCAAGGCGCCATTATCATTTGCTATTTATCTTGTGATGCATGTACTGTCAGACCGATGTTCACCAATTATGGATTAAAGTTAAGTATTCCAGCAGCTACGTATTATTTTTACTGGACTCAACTCCTTTAACTGTTCCAGACCTCACGCCAGCCTGCGTGAGCTTAAACGCGTGCCTTTCGGCTACCGATCATAGTGGCTTGGCTGTCTTGCCAAGTCACAACAGTATTGCCATCTTTATAAATGACAAATGCCACAAATCATCTCTTTTCCCAAACATCATAATATTCCTCTACATCTAAAATCTTTATTTTCTAAAATTCTAACTGTGGAGATGATATGGGATAAAATTGCTCAAGATGTGTGTGAACTGATGCAATACTGTCTACAATCAAGTCATTTTAAATATAAAGGAGAATTTTATGAATAATATCATTGTGCTGCTATGCATTCACTGTTGTAGCCAGTAGCAACTGACGTTTTTATGGAGCACTTCAAGCAACAGTCAGTGAACAATGTGCCACTAAAGCCTTCTTTTGAGTCCGCTATGTGGATTTGTTAAAGTGACACAGTAAAGAAAAATAAAAAAAAATTCAACAATTTCTTAAATGACATTCTCCTCAAAATTGAACTTCACATTGTAATACGTTTGTTCCAGTCTCTTTAGTTTGTTAATGCATTTTTTGCATCTATTGGGTTTGGTGGCTTTACTGACAGAAAATGCTTCATTACGAAATACACCTGACCATGTATCTAATAGGAACAAGTGTCTCTTACATTTCTTAAGTACTAAAGTTATACAGTTGAAAATGGAAAATGTCACCTTCAAATAACAATAGCAAAAGTCAAGTTACTTCGTTTTACTGTCCCTGCAGCATCTACCGGTAACACCCTTCCCTTACAGTGCCTAAACTCATTCAGTCTTCTGTGAACAGTTTAGCTTGTTTTACATTCATACTGAAGTAACTATTGCTACCTTGCATATACACCTTAAGCAGTTAATTACTGATCACAGAAGCCCTTTTCATTTACATTCTACTATCAATATTTTTCTCCATTAATATTACTGATTCGCAAACATGATAGTGGTTCAATCTTAATCTCATAACTTATAACTGAATTACTCGCTTTTCTACTGTGAACTGACATAACACTTTTAACTCCTAAGTACACCTTCGTGCTCCATGATGCAGCCCAATAACCATTCTACTGCACACACCAATACAGTGAATGACTACTATCACTGGGATATTGTTACCATTACACTGCCAGGCAATGCTCTCTCCATGGAAAACTTTTGCTCAGTTTCAAAATTTCCAGACACCAGTGATAAGTAAGGAGTAAAAGATCAGTATGTTATGACATCAAAGATAGCACTATTTCTTACAGCCTTGGAGATAGTATGTGAAGCTAGTCTTCTGTTCTTAGATGTGTTGGTCTATAGAAGATCTGACAGTTTTCTAGGAAATAGTGTATAGAAAGCCTACAAACAGAAATAGGTGCCCCCAGGGGCTCAGCATTCATTTGCTGGGTACGGGCTTGGCGACCCCGGGGTTCCTGAGCTGGGGACTGGTAAGCGCCGCCAGTCCCCCGTCACCGTAAGCTCTGAGCATACTTCAGCGACCACCGTGCGGCGCGGCGGTGGAATGTTGTGTGTCTCAGGGAATGGGGATCTTGGCCTGACCGCCCGGGTCGCGAGGATGGAATACACCTCTATAAAAAAAAACCTCAATCTCAAGGTGTGCTGCGCGCCGATGAGATGCATGGCTGTTGAGGTGGAACAGTCGTTAGCGGGCGACCTCTGGGGAGTCTGCCGCACCTCAGTTGTATACGGCTTACCTAGGCATGCGGGGCTCTGTCTAGGTGGACTCCTAGTTCCCTAGCTGCTCGTGGGACCGAGATGGAACCCTCGAACTTTTCTTCTTCTCCTCCCAGCGGAAAGGGTGGGCCGCTGGTAGGTTCTAACACCCAATCTCACAAGAGGGCTCGTGTAGCCAGTCCTCCTGATTCAGGTAGTAGTAGTAACAGAACGCATGCTGCTTCGCAGAATGTGTTTCTTATAATAAAAAGAAAAGATGGGACTTTTGAAAAAGTTTCGCCATTTTACATCCAGAAAGGCTTAGAAGGTATTGCTGGTACATTAAAATCTGTAAAGCGCTTGCGAAATGGCACCTTGTTGGTTGAAACATCTAGCTTCCAGCAAGTCCAGAACCTTCAGAAGGCACAATTTCTTGGGGAGTTTGCGATTGAGACTGAATTTCACAACACCTTGAACTACAGCAAGGGTGTTGTGACTTGCCGAGATCTCGTTGATATTCCCCTAGACGAACTGAAGGCTGAATGGTCCCGGGAAGGAATTGTCGACGTGCAACAAGTTATGAAACGGGTGGATGGTGCTCTCCTGAAATCTGACTCGTTCATCCTTACGTTTAACAGCACCAAATTGCCCGAGCATGTGAAGGCAGGTTTCCTACGTCTCAGTGTACGGCCTTATTACCCCAACCCCATGCGGTGTTTTAAGTGCCAACGCTTTGGACACACTACTCTCGGCTGTAAAGGGGAAGCCACTTGCGGGAACTGTGGTAAAGCCGCCCATGAGGGAGTTGGTTGCTCCTCTCCTCCCAAGTGTGTCAACTGCTCTGGGGATCACCCTGTGTGGAGTAGGGAATGTAGAGTTTTCCTTGAGGAACGGAAGATCCAGGAACTTAAAACCACCAAACGCATCCCGTACGGTGAGGCAAAGAAAATTTACAAGTCCCTGCAGCCGCCCACGTTCGCTGCTTCCTTTTCTTCCGTTCTGAAACAGCCAGTCTTGAAAACTGATGCCGCTACACAAACGGAGGTTGCTACTGTCAGCACTAGCACCTGCGTTTGTCAATGTACGTGTGCTGCTGCTGTTCCTGTGAAGCCTGCTGCTCCTCCCCAGCCTTCTGACCAGGCCGTGGTAGCTGACGTCATGGAACTTCCTGCCCCTTCCCAGGTCCAGTCTTGTGCAATGCCCAGCGCTGCTACACCCCCTACTGCTTCTGGGGTTTTGGCTCCACTGCCACCTCTGGCCAGAAAATCGAAGCCCAAACCAAAGGTGAAGACTCGACCGCTCAAGGAGACTGAAGTTCTACAGTCTGCTGATGTTGATGTCATTCTTTCTGACGTCTCTCTCGACTCCTCTTCAGAGGCGATGGAGGTTGATGTCAGACTGGGGCAATCATCTCGCCCCAAAACTGAGCCTCCACCTGTTGTGGGCTCTCCTCCCCGACAGAAAGTGAGACTGAAGGTCCTCCCACCCTGATCGATGGCTCCCATTATACAGTGGAACATGAATGGATTCCGGGCACATGTGGAGGAACTGCACCTCCTAGCACGGCAACGCCCCCTGTGCTTGTGTTTACAGGAAACACATCTAAAACCCTCTGATGCTCCTGTACTCAGGGGCTATACGTTGTATCGCAAAGATGACCTGACTGGAGACAGAGCCAAAGGCGGAGTCGCCGTGTTTGTCAATAATGACCACCACTCCTCTGCTCTCCCCCTGGATACTGACCTGCAAGCAGTTGCAGTTGCAATTCATTCCCGTCGAAGGCTTACTGTTTGCTCCCTTTATTTACCCCCTCTGGATGCAATGACCTTAGACGCTCTCACATATCTTATCGACCAACTCCCCCGCCCCTTTCTCCTCCTGGGAGACTTCAATGCCCATCATGTCCTGTGGGGCTCCTCTTCTCTTTGCACTCGAGGTCGAATTTTGGAGAGCCTCCTCACATCTCAAGTGTTGTGCATCCTTAACACAGGTACTCCAACTCATTTCTCTGCCACTACTGGGTCATTCTCAGCCATTGACCTATCTTTCTGCTCTCCCGCCCTCACCGACTCTGTTCACTGGGAGGTCATTGACGACCTTCATTCCAGCGATCACTTCCCCATCCTCATTCATCTCCTGGATGGTGTATTGCTGGAGCAGAGGCCACCATCGTGGATGGTTGGCAGGGCTAACTGGCCTCTGTTCACTCGATTGGCTGTCTTTGAACGCCACAACAGCGTACAGGAATGGGTGGATCACATCACACTTGTGATCCATCATGCTGCTGACCTGTCCATGCCACAGTCTTCTGGCCCTCCTAAGCGGCGCCTTGTGCCTTGGTGGACGGATGAGTGCCGTTCAGCCATCCGGGACAGGCGTGCGGCTCTTCGCCGATTTAAATGCCGCCCAACAGCAGTCAATCTTACCGCCTTTCGCATCGCGAGAGCCAGGGCACGCCGTGTCATTAAAGAGAGCAAGAAAAGGTCATGGCAGGAGTTCCTGGACTCCATCAACCGTTCCACTTGTTCCACAAAAGTATGGGAAGCCATCCGGAGGATTTCCGGCAAACGCAGCCGTCTACCAATAGCTGCAGTCCTGAACCAGGGATGCCTCCAAACAACACCCAGAGCCATTGCTCAGACGCTGGCAGAGCATTTTGCACAAAGTACTGCCACTGCAACCCTGGATCCAGCATTTCGTCGCTACCGTGCGACTGTCGAACGAGCGAAGTTGGACTTTCGGTCAAACAATTCTGAGGCCTACAACTCCCCTTTCTCCATGTGGGAACTTGAATCGGCACTTACTGCGGCTTCTGACACCGCACCAGGTTACGACCGCATCCGGTACTCCATGCTTCGCCATCTGCCAGCGGCGTCAAAGGAAATCCTCCTCGAATGTTTTAATCTCATATGGCGGACGGGAGTTTTCCCCACCTCGTGGAGGGAGGCAATCCTCATCCCTCTCCTCAAACCAGGAAAGGACCGCACATGTCCCAGTAGTTATCGTAGTATTGCCTTGACAAGCTGTGTCGGAAAGACCCTGGAACGAATGGTTAACCGTCGTCTGGTCTGGCTGCTAGAGACCAGGCAGCTCCTTAGCCGCTTTCAGTGTGGATTCCGAAAATTTCGGTCCACAGTCGACAACCTGACACTCCTCGAGGCGGCTATTCAGCAGGCTTTCCTCCGTCAGCATCACTGTATCGGTATCTTCTTTGATATCAGCAAGGCATATGATACTACTTGGAGACACTGTATTCTTGCACAACTGCATCAATGGGGCTTTCGTGGCCGCCTCCCCATTTTCATTCGGTCTTTCCTGTCTCAGCGGTTTTTTCGGACCCGCGTTGGTAACACACTGTCTGATCGCTTTGAGCAGGAGAACGGTGTCCCCCAGGGCAGTGTTTTAAGCGTTACCCTCTTTGCCATAGCCATCAACAGTATAACGTCTACAGTGAGGAGTCCAGTACAGTGCTCCTTGTTTGTGGATGACTTTGCTGTTTTCTGTTCCTCCTCCAGTGTTGCAACCGTGAGCCGTCAGTTGCAGCTAACAGTGCGGCGGTTAGAGGAGTGGGCTGCAAAGACAGGTTTTCGGTTTTCTGCCGATAAGTGTGTTTGTGTTCATTTTAATCGTTCTCGTCGTCTTTTTACTTTGCCTGCCTTGCATATGGGGGATGCTGTCCTACATTTTAGAGATGCAGTGCGGTTTCTGGGACTAATTTTTGACTCCAGGTTGTCATGGCTGCCACACCTATGTGACTTGAAAGCCAGATCCCTGAAGGCACTGGACATCCTCAAGTGCCTCAGCCACAGGTCTTGGGGAGCGGACAGGGCGCGTCTCCTTCAGTTTTATCAGGCTTTTGTGCGTTCACGGCTGGACTATGGGTGCACAGTATATGGGTCAGCGAGGCCGTCTTATTTGCGGATCCTTGACGCTGTCCACCATGCTGGGATTCGACTGGCCACGGGTGCTTATCGGACCAGTCCCATACCAAGTCTCTGTGCTGAGGCTGGCGAACCGCCACTTACCATCCGGCGGCAGCTCCTTCTGGTGCGCCAGGCTTGTAAGTTTCTTGCGGCTCCCAGCTCGCCTGCTCACCGCCTTGTTGCCCATCCACCTCTGGACCGCCTTTTTTCCCACCGTCCCCGGGCTACGTTGCCATTTGGGATCCATGTGCAACGTGTTCTAGAGTCGCTCGGTGTGGAGTCTGTACAACCCCAAATCCAGGGTTTTAACCGCCTGCCACCCTGGTTACTGAAGAGGCCCAGAGTGATTTTAGATTTATTGCAGTACAAGAGGGGTTGCACTCCTGCCACCGTTTTTCATGCAGCATTTTCTGCTGTTTTATCTGAGCACCACGACTATGTAGCGGTTTTTACGGATGGGTCGAAACAAGGGGATTCCGTTGGCTGCTCAGTTGTTTTTCCGGATCGTGTCCTTAAGGTCCGACTGCCTCCGCCTTTCACGGTCTTTGATGCAGAATTGTCTGCGATCTTGCGGGCGCTGGAGCAGATGAGACATTCTTCCTCTCCTAAATTTCTTGTCTGTTCCGATTCCCTCAGTGCCCTTCAATCATTGCACCATTTGTATCCGGCAGTTAAAGTAGTCCAGACCATCCAGGATGCCCTCCTCTGACTACAGCGACTGGGGAAGATTGTAGCTTTCTGCTGGGTTCCGGGGCATGTTGGCATTGCTGGGAATGAAGGGGCAGATCTCACAGCCAAGGAAGCGTGTCTTGATCCACACGTATCTCAGTGTGCTATCCCCTTGCACGCACTCACCTCGCTGTTGAGCTCCCGAGTCGTGTGTCGGTGGAAGGACGAGTGGCTGGAAGTGACTGACAATAAGCTCCGTCTAGTCAAGCCCACAACGCGTGTGTGGTGTACTTCCTTTCAGCCCCATCGACAGGACGAGGTTCTCCTCACTCGGCTTCGAATAGGCCACAGCCCTATGACGCATGGCTTCCTGCTCCAGCGAGAGGACCCTCCAATGTGTGGTGCTTGCAGCGTCCAGGTCACTGTGCGCCACGTTTTATTGGATTGCGTTTTATTTTCTGACCAGCGGGCCGCGGCTGCCTTGCCAGCGGACCTGCCAACTCTTTTAGGCAACACTCGGACGAATGTGGTTAAAGTTTTAAAGTTCTGTGCCATGTCGAATCTTTTTACAAAGATTTTAGGGAGGGGATTTTAACTTGTTTCCTGTGTGACAAGCTCGCCCATATTTTATGTAAGTGGCCAGACAATGATGATTTCCTGTGTCATTCTTGTCGCTATGTTATCCCTTACCTTAGGTTTTACCTTCTCAGGTCGTATTTTCCCTTTTTTCCTGCTTTGAGTGTGTTTTTCAGTTTTATTAGGTCTCTCCACATTCGTTCCTTTTACTGTGTGTCAGGGCGCTGATGACCTCGATGTTGAGCGCCCATAAACCCCAACACACACACACACACACACACACACACACACACACACACAGAAATAGGTATTTAGGTACATACAATACACATTACCACCCAACCCAGAAGTAAGCAATGGTCAATACTCTGTGTGCCTGCCATATCAGTAACAATAACAGCTTCAAATCAAAACTGTATTTCTTAAAGGAGACACTGAAGGGTAATGGCTGTGATAAGTTTTCCATAGATAGGGTGTTCAAACGAAGTGATATTAATTATGCTGATAATAAGAATGAGGAACCACTATCGCACTCTGTAAGGTTACCATTTGTTTCTGGAGTATGATTCACTATGTCACTGTAGCATCTACACCAGTCTTCTGGACAGCTGTAATGACTGCCTGTATGTGGGTTGAATGACTGGTGCTTTTCTGCAACTGGGAACAGGCAAGTATGCATGAGGAGGTCGAAGTGCAGGCCTTCTGTTCAGAATCTGTCTTTTTGCCTGATAAGGGCAAAGTGCCATTACATAACTAAGAAGAGCAAGAAGAGATTATTGCAACACTTCCTGAGGTACTTTCTTTGGAAAAATGTTATGAAGGCAACATTTTTCAGTCAGTACAAAATAAGACTTTTTCCAACACAAAATGTACACACGTGATCACCTGCACACTGCAGAAGTCTGTGAAGCAGTGTGCAGCATACAGCAAAATGTATGCACGGTATTCAGAAATTCCTTTAACAAACTTCTAGGACTTGGAGAGGAGAGTGAGTAGATAATATTTTGAAACCAAACCCATGTCTGGAAACATACCATTTCTGTGCTACAACTATTTGAAAACATGTTAGTAATGCTACCGAGGTGAAAAGGGTATGCGATGGATTGGATGTTGTGGAGAACGATCTTGATAAAGATGACGAGCAGCTCTTTCATTACTGTAAACTTCGCCATTCAGAAGGATCATATTGGTGTATTCTGCAAATCTGTGCTTGCTCAAACATTCACAGACATGTGAATGAGGCTCAAACCAGGTCAGAGAGGTAGGATACATGTTAAATGAAATCCGATCTGACATAATCACTCCCCATCGTGACAACCCTGTTGCATACCTACCTAGCAAACATGTTTTCTAATGGCTGTAGCATGGAAACAGTAAATTTCCGGACATGGTCTCCTATTCAGAATATTACTAAAAGTCCTAGAAGTTTCTAAAATGAGATTCTGAACACCCTGTATAGTGGAAACTGAGAAAACAATTAAAAATATAGTAAAGAGTACTAACACCATGCATATTTAAAACAAAATGTGAAGTGTGTGGTGGCAGAACATCAGGACAACCACTGCCAGGATGTAGATTTTAGTAATGTACAAATGCTAGCCAAAGAATGTAACATCTATAAAAGGAAAGTCCAAGACATGGTTGAGATCTCTAAGAACAAAAGTTATTTCAATAAATAGGACAGCTACAGGATTTTGACTTCGTGTCGTCTTGCCATCAAGTATGTAAATACCCAGCCTAACAAATACCAAGATGCCACCTCTGCAGCACAACGGTAATATTTTGGTAAACATTCCTCCACTCTTTCTCAGTTGGTTGCTATGGAATACCTATTGAACAGCAATGGTCCATGAACAGCAGTTGAAAAAAAATTATCCAGTTACTTCACTTCTACAGAACAAATGTAGGAAAACTCCTTTTTTAAAAAAAGTGAATACAACACTAGTCTTAGACAGTTAACAGCTTATCAGCAACACTGGAAGATCCTGAAGGTGGTCTCAGCAGAGGAGTCATAACTTCACACTATGAAGAAAAAATTTGAAGAGAAATATGACACACCTGATAACCTAGATGATTTTACCATCAGTGACAATAGCCACAAAAGCATGTAGACTTACAAAGTTGCTATTTTAATTCATGTTCCAAGTAAAGTGACAGTGTAGGTGATCTGTGCCCTCTGAAAATTGGGCAGAACATACATTTCAGTACTGCTACAGGTCCATTCTCTACCATTGATCTAGCCTTTGTTCTCCAGTCCATGCACACACTACTGCATTATTTCCTGGTCTTTATACTCTACCAGACCCAACAGTGCTCATAAGAAAGCCACAAAGTTATGTGCTTGGCAAGACAAATTTGACACCATATAGCCAATTGGTTGTGTTAGAATGTAGAAACTGTGTCCAGAAATCTGTGAAACAAATCATTAGCTTAAGACACCAGTGTAGCATCTATACCAAAGTCTTCTGGACAACTATGATGACAGCCTGTATGTTGGTTGAATGACTGATGTTGTTCTGCAGTTGGGAGCAGGCAAGTGCACATGTGGAGGTTGAAGTGCAGGCAATCTTAGCCTTTCTGGATGATTGTGGGGGGCGGGGGGGGGGGGGGGGGGTGCGAAGTGCCATTATATAATTAAGTAGAGGGAGAAGAGATTGTTGCAGCACTTCCTTAGCTCCATCAGCCATTGCACTAAACCAACAAGTATCGGAAGCTGTTGGGATGATTTCAGTGGAGAAAGGTGGTGTATCATACTAATGCTGCAATGAAGTATGAGAACATCATGACTGACAAGAGAGACTTTACAGAAACAGTGACAGAGAATTTAACTCAAATCACTGCCATTGCTAGCCAGGATTCTGCATCCTGTATCCACAGAGTGATTGTTGAGAAGTACAAATGGGGCTGCACTATGCAACAAGGCTTCAGGTCATGACAAAATCCTTTGAAGCATGTTGCAATACCTAAATATAATAAAGAAATCCTCCCAAAAATTTTTAATGTTACTGTCATTCTTTTAAGCTCCCTGATTGTAAAATGGGCGACACCATTTAAAATTTTTGTGTTTGCGGGCCCTTTGGGCCTCACTTTTGATGATAAACTTATGTGGTTGCCATACCTGAGGAATCTGAGTACTTATTTCCTTAAAGATTGTACACTACTGGCCATTAAAATTGCTACACCAAGAAGAAATGAAGATGATAAATGGGTATTCATTGGACAAATATATTATACTAGAACTGACATGTGATTACATTTTCATGCAATTTGGGTGCATAGATCTTGAGAAATCAGTACCCAGAACAACCACCTCTGGCCGTAATAACGGCCTTGATACGCCTGGGCATTGAGTCAAACAGAGCTTGGATGGTGTGCACAGGTACAGCTGCCCATGCAGCTTCAACACACTACCACAGTTCATCAAGAGTAGTGACTGGCGTATTGTGATGAGCCAGTTGCTCTGCCATCATTGACCAGATGTTTTCAATTAGTGAGAGATCTGGAGAACGTGCTGGCCAGGGCAGCAGTCGAACATTTTCTGTATCGAGAAAGGCCCGTACAGTACCTGCAACATGCGGTCGTGCCTTATCCTGCTGAAATGTAGGGTTTCGCAGGTATCGAATGAAGGGTAGAGCCATGGGTCGTAACACATCTGAAATGTAACATGCACTGTTCAAAGTGCCGTCGATGCGAACAAGAGGTGACCGAGATGTGTAACCAATGGCATCCCATACCATCACGCCGGGTGATACGCCAGTATGGCAATGACGAATACACACTTCCAATGTGCGTTCACCATGATGTCGCCAAACACGGATGTGACCATCATGATGCTGTAAACAGTACCTGGATTCATCCGAAAAAATGACGTTTTGCCATTCATGCTCCCGGGTTCGTCGTTGAGTACACCATCGCAGTTGAGTACACCATCGCAGGCGCTCCTGTCTGTGATGCAGCGTCAAGGGTAACCGCAGCCATGGTCTCCGAGCTGATAGTCCATGCTGCTGCAAACGTCGTCGAACTGTTCGTGCAGATGGTTGTTGTCTTGCAAATGTCCCCATCTGTTGACTCAGGGATCGAGACGTGGCTGCACGATCCGTTACAGCCATGCAGATAAGATGCCTGTCATCTCGACTGATAGTGATACAAGGCTGTTGGGATCCAGCACAGGATTCCGTATTACACTCCTGAACCCACCGATTCCATATTCTGCTAACAGTCATTGGAACTCAACCAACACGAGCAGCAGCGTCGCGATACGATAAACCACAATTGCGGTAGGCTACAATCCGACCTACATCAAAGTCGGAAACGTGATGGTACACATTTCTCAACCTTACACGAGACATCGCAACAACGTTTCACCAGGCAGCACCGGTCAACTGCTGTTTGTGTATGAGAAATCGGTTGGAAACTTTCCTCATGTCAGCACGTTGTAGGTGTTGCCACCAGTGCCAACCTTGTGTGAATGCTCTGAAAAGCTAATCATATGCATATCACAGCATCTTCTTCCTGTCGGTTAAATTTTGCATCTGTAGCACGTCATCTTCGTGGTTTAGCAATTTTAATGGCCATTAGTGTGATATCTGAAAATGTATTGCACATAGAACTTAGAAATCATACCCCACACATACATGTCTGCATCCTTGCATCATTAACTTATTCTGCTGCCTAATGGTTTAGACAGGTTTACTAATCAAAGCTTTCATGTAATAATTATTTTGTCACCCCCGTCTACTTGGCACTATTAGTGTCCAGCTGAGTACACAAAATGAAATTTGCAAAGACTTTATGCCCTGGTATCTACATGTCCCCTGTTTACCATCCTCGCCAGCTGTGCAGTGAAATTGCACTGCAGCACTACACATGCATATGCCAGCTGCCAAAGTTTACAATTTTGCATTTTCCGTCAATACCTGTGCGGATATAAAGTTTGTGATCAATTCCTCATTGTGCATCACTTTCTAAGTGTACATGGTATATAAATATAGAGAGAGATATATAGGGTGATTCGAAAAAAAAGAACAGATTTCAAACCGAGTGAGGTGGCGCAGTGGTTAGTTCACTGGACTCGCATTCGGGAGAACGACTGTTCGAACCAGCATCTGGCCACCCTGATTTAGGTTTTCCATGATTTCCCTAAATCATTTTAGGCAAATGTCAGGATGGTTCTTTTGAAAGGGCATGGCCGACTCCCTTCCCCATTCATCCGTAATCCGATGGGACCGATGACTTCGCTGTTTGGTCCCCTCCCACAAATCAATCAACCAACCAACCAAGAGATTTCAGTTGTTTATTACAAGGAAACTTTGAAAGATAGGAACACATTGTGCATGTCACTGAATAGTGTTTACACAGACACTATACCACACACTCAACATGAGCACCATACGTTGCTCCAGAAACATCGAAGCAGTAGTCCATTTTATTTCATGCATGAATCAGCAGGTACCTGTTTATTGAATCAACAGCTTCAACAATTCAATTTCTCAGCTTTTGAAGTGTGGCTGCCGTAAGTAAGACAAAGACTCTGTCTTCTATGTACCCCCACAGAATTGCGAGATATGAAGTCTGGTGACCTGGCAGGCCAAAAGCAATGAACAAGATCTTGTTGTCCACCTCTTTCAATCCAATGTTATAGAATGATAAGATAATGTCACACATCAAGGTGAAAGTGAGGTGGGGTGCCGTCATGCATAAAAATGAAACTGGAGTCTTGATAAAGTTGAGGAAACAACGAATTTTGCAGCATGTTGAGGTATGACATTCCTGTCACAGTTTCCTCAAAAAAAAAAACTTTCAGTTTCAGTGGGTCTTTCATGTCTGACGACGATTCCAGGATTTTGTGACAACCCCCCCCCCCCTCCCCCCAAAGTCTTACACTGTATTGGTTCACTGTACTTGATAAATGAAATGTTGATTCATGTGAAAAGATGAGTCATTCAGAATAAGTATTCTCTGCCATATCCTGGAGAATTGGAATGCAATATTTGTAACTTCTGGTATGATCACTGGGATGCTGTTGCTGCAATAACTGCAACTTGTAAGGCTTCATATACAGGTGTCATTTCAGAATGCACCACACTGTTGTTTGCGGAAGTTGAAGTTCCTCGCCTGCCAGACTTGTGGACTTCTGAGAACTCCACGTAAATGCATTTCAGATACACTCAACGTTTTCAACAGACATGTGTGGCTTACCAGTGCTGTCCCCTTTGCATATGCAACCAGCTTCCAAGAATTTTGTATGCTAATCATAAATCTGCGTGTGCAGCAGCGGCTTCTCACTAAATCGATGGTGGAAGGCACTTTGCACTTGAAAGATGGATTGATTTCATGCAAATTGCCACATACAAAATGATCTCTTGTGCCATAGTTGGCATGTTGCTACAACCAACCAACAATGAAGTTGTGTTAAAACTTTCAACCTTCCTCTATCCAGAAACATGTGTTTCTATCTCTCATAGTTTGTAATAAACAATTGAAATCTCTTCTTTCTTTTTTTCTTTTTGAATCAGCTGGTATATATAGTACATTAAGGGGAAATGCAGTTGACAATCTCGAAAAGCTTTTACCCAATTTACTTCATATTTCAACGTGATATTCTGACAAACATTGGGACGAACATAGGCTACATTTGTTTTTATAAGGAAACATAGTTAACAAAAATCTCAAACTTCTTGACTGATTGATGATGATCTAATAAATATTTGGACAGACTTAAGCTATATAGGAGAAACATTTTTAGCAAAAATCTCTGTTGGTTCTAGACTGATTTACTTTAAATTGTTATGTAATATTCTAGTAAACATCTGGATGGACATAGGCTACATATTCCTTCAATATATATAGTACGTAATAGGGGAAAGCTGTTAGCAAGTTTCAAAACATGCTTGACCAACTTATTTCAAATTTTTATTCAATACACTAATAAACATTCAGACGAACATATGATGTATTTTTTTAAACAACAATGTAGAGATTTCCTGTTAAAACAAACCACCAGAAAGAAAATGTTGTGCTGTGAAAATGTGCAGCTATGTTTCCTTTCTTGCAGTCAATTTTAACTATGATACGAGGGCATTTAAACCAGCCGACAAATTGTTCCCGCCGTATGTATGTTTTCTATGTATAAAAAAATGTAAATAAAAATTAAATACACAGCTATGTGCTGTTTCGTTTCCTTCCTTGCAGTCTGTTTTAACAGAAAACAAGGAAACTGTGTTTGTGGCTTATCAGCGTATGATTAGAATACTGCTACTGAATCTGAATCATCTGAATGTGATCCTACTCATTTGCAGATTAAACCTGTATGACACACTATCATTGAAGCTACTATCCTCACAGATCCAGCAGCAGGAGAGGTCTCTCATATCACGTATACTGATGATCCTAACCAGTTCACCCATTCATTTTAAGTGACCTCAATTCCCAATCAAGGTTTCATTGGCAATAACAATAAACAAGGCCCAAAGTCAGAGAGAGAGGGGAAGGAGAGGAGATTCACAGAGAGGGGGAGAAAATGGACATGGAGAAAAGGGGGGAGACATGGAGAGGGAGAAAAGGGGGGGATGGACAAAGGGGAGGGGGGGGGGAGGAGGAGTAGATAGACAGAGAGGAAGGAGGCTGTGATGAGGCTGGGAGAGGGGGGAAGGATAACAATATGGACAAAGAGAGGGGGAGGAGGAGATGGTCAGAGGGGCGGGGGGATTGGGAGATTGGGACGTATATCCAATTCCCATACAACTTTCAGTAACTGAAAGGCATTTTCAGGTTCACTAATGTTATATAGAATCCAGGAACATAGTCCCATAGGGTGTTGGTATATCATTCACATTAATATCAGAGATAGGTTAAGAAATGGAAAAAATATATGGCATCACTGGAGAACCAATAATGTTGAAAAATAATGCCATTATTGAAACTGTTATATCACATGATGTAAAACATGAGTACAAGATACTGAAACCTCAGGCTCTGTTATGTGGTAATAATGGTGTAAAATGCCTGGGCATTTATAAGTTGGGGCAAATGCCCAGAATAAATGCCTGGGCATTTGTGCATTTTGAAGATTAATTGATAAGTGGGGCTTATAAAAAAAATTTAAGCTGATATTTGTATTGGAGAAGGTGTTTTGCAACACTCATTCCTAAGTGATTGGGAAACCAAGATGAAAAAGCTGCTTGAGAGTTAGGGGAGAGTTATTAGCAGAAATAAATTGAACCATAAACATAACTTTTTACATCTTTAATGATGTCAATTATTGGGGTAATCCATAATAAAAAAAGAAAAAACACTAAAATTTAAACACAATTTTTGAAATAAAGTATAGTTTATAGTAAGTAGCTAGCCTGTAGGCTAAATTTTTCACTTGCTACAGATTGCAATTCCACGATTCCAAGAATTGCCAATTTTTTAGAAATCCACTAGTATTGCAATAAAACGATTGCAGCAGCTTAGGCATTGATTCTTCCTTATTAAATCTTTTTTATATTAGTGTGTTCATTTTATTATCACAGAAGTGCAGTCATGTGAACATAGATAAAGAAAGGGGCAATATAGAAAACTATAGTCTGTCTCAAATATCACTCCATCTGATGATAAAGCATTTTTCCCTTCTTTTTTTTTCTTTTTTTTTCAGTGAAAACAGTTTAATCTTCAAGAATACAGTTATCATCAAGAAACACATGCCAGCTGTTCAATACATTCAGTAATAATTTTGCTATCAGTAATCATTCTTCAATAATATTCAGAGATTTGACACGGATTATAAAGAGTGTTACATTAAAAAGCGATAATATAAGGACAATGTTTTTGATACCAGCTTATTGCGCGAGCACGTGTGTGTGTGTGCGTGTGTGAGAGTGAGAGAGAGAAATGATAGCTTTACCCTGCTGTCCTTCCGTTCTTTGTAATAAAGGCAATGAACGATGTACATAGGGTTATGTGTAAACATTTATTAACTTTTAATGTCAGGAGTATTGTCCCATCCCTTATTTTGATTGGTGAATTATACATTTTAACAGCAAAAACGTAAAAAGTCCTTGATGACTGCACTGCACAAAGCTTAATGCCTTGCCTGGGCCCGTCAACACTGACATTGGTCTGTTGATGACTGGAAACATGTTGCGTGGTCGGACGAGTCTGATTTCAAATTGTATCGAGCGAGTGGACATGGACATGTGTGGGTATGGAGATAACCTCAGGAATCCATGGACCCTGCATGTCAGCAGGGAAGTGTGGGAGCTGGTGGAGGCTCTGTAATGGTGTGGGGTGTGTACAGTTGGAATGATCTGGTACCCCTGATACATCTAGAACAATTCTAACAGATGACACATGCATAAGCATCCTGTCTGATCACATGCATCCATTCATGTCCATTGTGCAGTCTGATGGCTTGAGCAGTTCCGGCAGGACACCCCACAAGTCCGGAATTGGTAGAGTGGCTCCAGAAACACTCTTCTGAGTTTAAACACTTCTACTGGGTACAAAACTCCCGAGAAATGAACATTATTGAGCATATCTGGGTTGCCTTGCAACTTTCTGTTCAGAAGAGATCTCCACCCACTTCTACACTTACAGACTTATGGACAGACCTGCAGGATTCATGGTGTCAGTTCCCTCCAGTGCTACTTCAGACATTAGTCCCTGCCCCGTCATGTTGTGGCACTTCTGCGTGCTCGTGGGGGCCCTACATGATATTAGGCAGTACCAGTTTCTTTGGCTGTTCAGTGTATAAAAAACTGCAAGAGAGAGCCACGGGGTGTTGCCTAGCTGGTACCTTGGCTAACATTTTTATAGATCACATAAATTGTGACGTATTGAGCAGCAAGGTAGAATTAATGAAGAATATGAAGTATTATAAAAGGTATTTTGATGATACTATATTGCTGATGAATGGAAATGACGATGTTCAAGAATTATACACCTCATTTAATAGTGCACACTCCATCTTGAAATTCACTGTAGAAAAGGAAAAAGAGGTATAAGAGCAACTTCCTTGATCTACAAATTTCTAAAGTAGATAAAAAATATGTCTTAAACATTTTTAGGAAATCAACCACAACTATTATCATCATGCCATCCATTCAGATATAAAGATACATATTTTAATGCCATGATAGAAAGGCTACATAGAATACCAATGTCTTTAGACAATTTTAATGAATAATTGGACACACTTGGATATGTACCTTTAACTAATGGGTATAATGGTGAAACAGAAATCAAGAAATCACCCTTGTAAAAGATAATAATAACAATAAAACTAAATATGTATCTTTCCTGTATGTGGGAAAAATTTCTGATACTATTAATCAAATATTTAGAAACAGTGATGTCAGAATAATGTTTCAGATAAAGAACGACACGAAAACTAGGCTCCAGAACAGCTTAAAACAGAAGTCAGCATGTGATCAGGCCTATGTATACAGATTAGATTGTGACCAATATGATTAAGTTCTACATTGGGCAGACAGGCAGAAAATTAAATACCAGATTTCAGCAACATTCCCGCCTTTCTGGTTCCTCAGCCTTGAGTGTGCATGTCTTCTGTACATAAAATAGGCAATATATAAAATAACATGAAGCTGATACACAAGACTAGTAAAGTTTAAGATGTGAATCTACTAGAAGAGACTGAGATTTTCTGCAACTTCAAGCAACAACCTGACAATAATTTGAATGAATAGAAAGATTTAGGGAATAAAAGTTTTTTTTGTAAACTTTACTGAGGTTCCACAATTAAAATGATTAACTTTCTAACCTTTCTGGCTCCTGATGTGTAAGCCTTTTGCAGCCAGTGTCTAAGGGGATTTAGATTCATACCCTCATACTCAAAAAAAGTTAAATTGTTTTTGTTGTAACTGTGACCAGGACGGTCGCGGGGTAGCAATGACGGAAGGCGCGGCGGGACCCGCAGAAAGGCCCGCGAACAACAACACAACGAAAGAGGGCGGACACGACCAACGAAGGACAGAACGAATACAACAAGACAGAACAACAGAGTCACAAGGAAACAAATATGTCCACTTGAACATGAACCACGAAGTAAGCAGTGTAGCGCAAAGCGAGGTGTAAACTGACGTAAGCGAGATCAGACTGAATGGCTGAGTGAGAGGCCAGCGCTTAAGTACACTATCGGAGGCGCCGCTATTGGCCGCTGGGACCACGTGTTCCACTGTGGCGCCCCCACACTAAAAGCGGCCTCGGAGGCGTGTGCCGCCACAGTTTATGGTGCAGAGACCTCTATGGGTCTTCGACATCCATGACATCTGGGACGATTTAAATTCCGCGGCGCATGGTACCAGATCCCTCCCCCCTGAAACTTGCGCGTAGGGGCAGAAACACCCCAGACGGTGCCAAGGTGGGCGACAGTGGGAAGAGGAGCTGGGCGTATTAACCGCTAGTGGTGGGGAGGAAGGGACGACCGAGGTATCCTTGACAGCCGATCCAGAGTCCAGGGCAGGGGAGGGAGCCGCCGATCCACCTGGAGGGGGAGAGGGCCGGCGGCAGGCCCGCGGGGAGACAGCATCCGGGGGCTGGGATGGTGACTCGAGGATCACGTCCGTACCCGAAGAAGGTAGGGAAAGAGGTGGCGGCGCGAGGCCCGAGGCCCGAGACAGCACGAGGGCAGAGCTGATTATGATGGTGCCGCTCCAACCCTTTCAACATCTGCACCGATGTGACACGCTGCCCATGGGCTGCAACGACCGTGGCGGGTGTCCAACCTGCCTTGCGCCCGTACTCACGGGCCCATACGGCCGCGCCAGGGGCTTACCACTGTGAGGGCCAGGAGTGAGGGCGGGAGGAGGATGGCATCAGCAAATGGAGCAGGGTCCGCGGCTGGCGCCCATGAAAGAGCTCTGCCAGACTGTGACTGTCAATTGGTGTAGTGTGATAGGTGCTCAGAAACAGGGTGAGGACCGACGTGGTTGGAGGGACATGCTCCAGTGCCCGCAGTGTAACAAACTGAGCAACCGAAGCCGCAATTCTAGAGGGATGACCACCCGGTGGGCATCTGACTCCGTGAGCAACAGAAGGACACCATCGACCACAGAGAACTTGTGGGACAGGTGGCGCCAGGGGCTAAAATCGGACTGCATCCGACAAGTGACATAGGACGGCCACCCGACAAGTGACATAGGACGGCCACCCATGGACCACATAGTTGAGAACCTTCCGCAAGACAGGGTCGTGGCGGGTAGCCGCAGCAATGTCAGCAGCCATAAGAGGAAGACCGTCCAGCGCATCCCGGTGGGCAGAATCAGTGTGAAGGCAGAGGACCTCCTGTTGGTCAAAGGCAGGATCAGGACCTGCTGGGAGACATGACAAAGCATCCGCATTAGCAGGGTGGGCGGTGGGCTTATACTGGATGGTGTAAGCGTAATTACGTAAAAACAATGCCCAGCGCTGGAGACATTACGCCATTCGCTCGGGAAGGTGAGAGTAGGGTCCGAAAAGTGTAACTAAGGGTTTATGGTCCGTCAGGAGGGTGAACTTTGCCCCAAAGAGATAGGAATGAAATTTTTGGATGGCAAGCACGATCGCCAGACCCTTCTTTCCAATCTGGGAGTAGTTCCGTTTTGCTGGGGTCAACGTCTTACAGGCATAAGCGATGGGCTGTTCAGAGCCATCAGCATCCCGGTGCGTGAGGACGGCCCCAATGCCGTATGCCGATGCATCAGCTACCACAACCAAGGGGCAGTCCGGAGAGAAGGGAGTAAGGCAAGGGGCGGACTTCAGCATCGCCTTTAAGCGGACAAAAGCCTGATCACAGGTAGGAGTCCAAACAAAAGGTACCCCTTTGCGACGCAAGTGATTGAGGGGTTGAGCAACGGAGGCAGCCTGGGGCAAGAACTTTAAGTAATAAGTAACCTTGCCCAGAAACACCTGCAGTTCCGATAAGTCCTTGGGACGAGGAAGGGCCTCAGTGGCCGCGACATTATGACCCGAATGGCGAATGCCATCATTGCTAAGCCAGTGGCCCAAGTATTCCACTTCCGGTTGAATTAAACAGCACTTGTCCAGCTGACAGCGTAGACCAGCAGACTGCAGAGCGTGAAATAAGGCGCTGAGGTTTTGCAAATGTTCCTGGCGGGAGCACCCGGTGACCAAGATGTCATCCAGATAATTCACACATGCAGGGATAGGCTGGGCAAGCTGCTCCAAGAATCGCTGGAAAATGGCCAGCGCCGAAGAGACACTAAAGGGAAGGCGCTTGTACTTATACAATCCGAAAGGCGTGTTGATAACCATGATGTTATGAGATTCAGCATCCGCGGGCAACTGGTGGTATGCCTCAGCCAGGTTGATCTTGGAAAAATACTCTCCCCCAGCAAGCTTGGCAAGAAGGTTTTCCTGTCGGGGAATGGGATAAGTGTCAACGAGGGACTGAGAATTGACTGTAGCACCGAAGTCCCCACACAGCCGTAGGGACCCATTGGGTTTCCGTACGACCACCAGTGGTGTCGCCCATGCACTATAGGTTACAGGTTCCAGCACGCCAGCGGCCTGGAGCCGATCAAGTTCCTGCTTGACCACTGGCCGTAAGGCCACCAGGCCCGGAAAAAGCGAGGCTGTGCATCCGGCCGGAGGGTGATGTGCACCTGAAAGCCAGAGGCACAGCCGAGATCCAGTGCAAACAATGACGCAAAAACGGAGCACAGATCGTCCAAGTCCTGAAAGGGAACAGCCGTGGAAACAACCTTAACTTCATCGGAAATTGAAAAGCCAAACAGTTGAAACGCATCCAGGCCAAAAATATTCGAAGCCAATGGACGGTCGACGACAAAGAGGGTAAGGATCCGCAGAACATGCTTGTATGTGACCTGGATGACGAACTGTCCACGAAGGGGAATGGAACCGTCTCCGTAGGCAACCAAACGGCGAGAGGGAGGCGACAACGCAGGAGAGCCCAGCCGTATATATGTCGCCATATTAATCGGGGAGACGGTGGCCCCAGTGTCGACCTGAAAACTGACATCCTCTGTGACAATGCGGAGTGTGAGGAAAAGCTTCCACACTGATGGGTCATCCTGTGGGACGACCGGTTGCAGAGCACGGACGGTATCTTGAGGCCCATGGGGGGCAGGATGGGATCGAGTCGACCGACTAAAACAAACCGATCGGCTGTGGCCTTCCTTGTTACACAGCGTGCACGTTTTCCAGCGGTGGGGACAGTCAGCCTGCAAATGGGCAGTAAACCACTGTTGGCAAGACAGAAGTGGGCCGAGCGACCGGTGATGAGGGGCGACCGAAGGCGCCGACGTCGTAGAGACGTCGGAACATGAAGAGTCCCAACATCGCTGGTCCCTGTCGATCAGGCCACAGTGACATCGCGAGGGCAGAACCCGCCGGGACGCCGTGATCACTGCCACCTGCGGTCGCACCATAAGACGCTTGTAAGCTGCTTGAGCAATTTCAAAGGAGCGGGCAATGCGGAGAATGTCTTCCAAGGAGGGGTTGTCAAGTTTCAGTGCTGCAGTACGGACCTCGGGGTCGGGAGCCAGCTGAACCACCACATCCTGGATCAGGGAGTCCACATACGAAGCCTTACACTGCTGATTGGTGCACATAAAATCGCATCGACGGCTGAGACCCTGCAAGTCCGTGATCCAGGAACGATACGATTGACCAGGCTGTTTATGATACTGGTGGAACTCCCCCCAGAGGCGACTACATGGTAGCATTGGGAATAATAGTTTGTCAGCAAAAGGCAGATCTCCTGGAAAGAGAGAGCCACAGGATCGGACAACGGTGCCAACTTGCGGAGAAGAAAGAACGTGTCCAGAGAGGCCCAAGACAAAAACAACGACCGCTGCAACGAGTCATCCGTGACTTGAAAATCCGTGAAATGTTGTTTCAGCCTATGTAAGTAGGTTTTCCAGTCCTCTTTAGCGTCATTAAAGGGTGGAAACGATGGCAGACGCGGGAAAGCATTGGACACCCGAGGGCCCTGAAGCTGGTGCGGTAACGCGTCCCGGGCATCGACTTTGTCCGTTAGCAACTGCAGCGACTTTTGTAAGATGTCTAACTGGAGCTGCTGCTGCTGCATGAGCTACTGCTGTTGCTCCAGCAGACAGACCAACTTCGCCTCCATACCAAGAACGACCACCATTTACCTCGTTGGCAAAATGTTGTAACTGCGACCAGGACGGTCGCAGGGTAGCAATGACAGAAGGCGCGGCGGGACCCGCGGAGAGGCCCGTGAACAACAACACAACGGAAGAGGACGAACACAACCAACGAAGGACAGAGTGAATACAACAAGACCGAACAACAGAGTCACAAGGAAACAAACACGTCCACTCGAACATGAACCAGGAAATAAGCAGTCTAGCGCAAAGCAAGGTGTAAACCGACGTAAGCGAGATCAGACTGACTGGCTGAGCGAGAGGCCGGCGCTTAAGTATGCTATCGGGGCCGCCACTATTGGCCGCTGGGATCACGTGTTCCACTGTGGTGTCCCCACACTAAAAGCGGACCGGAGGCGCGCGCCGCCACAGCTTACGGTGCAGAGACCTCTATGGGTCTTCGACGTCCATGACGTCTGGCGTGGATTCAAATTCAGTGGCGTGTGGTACCAGAGTTTTCCTGTTTGTGTATTGCCCATTTTCATATGGATTTGGCTGATAAATGTGTTGGACAACTTAAGGAAGAAAATATAGTATTGACATTGTTAAATACTTAAGGCATTCCTTCACCAAAAGTTAGGTTGCTCTTTTAATTTTACTTTCTTATGACCAAGATCTAGGTTATAAGATAACTATGCAGTGCTTATGTTCTATTGCAAATGCTAACCCAACTGCAATATTATAATCATAAGGCAACATTAATGTACCTTTAGTGATATTGTGTGTTTCCCTGTATATTCTAACATTGCCCTCACATTATTGGAAATTGGTATACTTGGTTTCTTAAAATTTATTATGGTCACTATATTAACAATGTTTTAGTGCCTGAGGTTCACTATCTTGTACTTATGTTTTACATCACATGATGTAATAGTTTCAATAATGGTATTGTTTGTCAATGTTCCTAGTTCTCCATTGATACCATATATTTATTCTATTTGTGTAACATCTCTCTGATATTGTTGTGAATAGATATACAGATATCATATGTGACTATGTTCTTGGATTCTATATCACACAACAGTTCCCTCATAGCATTATCCTATGTGGTATGATATCTGATGCTTAATCAACTATACATAGACATTTTGGTTGTTTGTTATTTGCTGGCCGAAGTGGCCGTGCGGTTAAAGGCGCTGCAGTCTGGAACCGCAAGACCGCTATGGTCACAGGTTCGAATCCTGCCTCGGGCATGGATGTTTGTGATGTCCTTAGGTTAGTTCGGTTTAACTAGTTCTAAGTTCTAGGGGACTAATGACCTCAGCAGTTGAGTCCCATAGTGCTCAGAGCCATTTGAACCATTTTGTTTGTTATTTGTGTCTGTAAGTAGTGCCTGAGGTCTAGATTACATGACAATTGATGAGCTTAGGAGGTATAAGATATGTAACAATACTGCTTATAGCTGTTGTATGTTGGCCACTCTGATATTATAACATATTTTTCATATTTGTGATATTATATGATGTTGTTGTTGTGGTCTTCAGTCCTGAGACTGGTTTGATGCTATTTCTTTCTCCTGATAACAACGTCCTCTTGAGTAGTCCCCGCCTGGAGATCCGATTGGGGGACTATTTTACCTCCGGAATATTTTACCCAAGAGGACGCCATCATCATTTAACCATACAGTAAAGCTGCATGCCCTCGGGAAAAATTACGGCTGTAGTTTCCCCTTGCTTTCAGCCATTCGCAGTACCAGAACAGCAAGGCCGTTTTGGTTATTGTTACAAGGCCAGATCAGTCAATCATCCAGACTGTTGCCCCTGCAACTACTGAAAAGGCTGCTGCCCCTCTTCAGGAACCACACGTTTGTCTGGCCTCTCAACAGATACCCCTCCGTTGTGGTTGCACCTACGGTACGGCCATCTGTATCGCTGAGGCACACAAGCCTCCCCACCAACGGCAAGGTACATGGTTCATGGGGAGTATGATTATATGATACCTACTGTATATATTCGTAGGTCATTTGTATGTAAAAGTCAACGTTATGTCAATATTTGTAGTCTGTTGGGTGTGATACCTTTTAGTATATCATCTACGTGCCAAAGTGTCGGTTACTGAGATTTATGATATTGCTGTAGTGCCCTAAATTCAGGGATATAATACATGAGGGGTTCCCAGAACTGTAACAAATATAAGCAAGGGTACCCATACACGAAGGGGGAGGGGGGGCTGCCACCCTCCTAGCTCCTAAGGAAAGGAAAAAAATACAGTATGGTCATGTGTTTTTCTTTAAAGACAATGATTTAAAAGTCAGTATTATGTAGGTTTTTGACAGTTGGAACTGAAACTTTGCTATAGCTACTTAAAAGTATCCATTCATCTTCCAAAATATTAAATATACTCCATACTGCCACGTGCAACCTTGCATATTAGTGGTCCTTCTATTACCCTTTTTATGACTTATAGTAACAGAGATCTAAGTCATCTGGTGACAGAGGCCTTTGTTAAACGAAATACGTGATTCACAATCATTATGACCCAAAGACTATATCAGATGATTACAGACTTGCCCGTGTAATTTACACTGTTTAACGATACACTTGTTAATATATGCTGATTGTCAATTTATGATTCCTTATGTACCATCTGGTACGTGTTTGTGTGTATTCACATGACAGTGTGTACGATGTAAGATGGAAAAAAAAATCCACTTAAAAAGTATTTGGAGCCTGTTTACTTTACTTCTAACGTAACTTTGTCGGGAATAAATATTGAGAATTACGTTCGTGCCTGCTTCAAATCAACAGAACACACTACAAATTAAACACACTTTCATCTCAAAGGAAAGTTCCTGCTAAATGTTTGCTTTATAAACTAGCCCAAAAGGATTACCTGTAATAGTATTTAAGGTATGAATTCTGGGATTGTGCTGTTTGAAAATGTGTTCACATTGCAATCCCTGTTGTACTCGTGTAATAGTTACTTAGTTGTAATACCTATGTTTATCATTAATAATACTTTATTATTAGCACTGAAATGTGTGATATCTCATCCATTGTACACTTAGGGAACTCTATGGCTGTTATTTAGTTACTTCTAACATCTTTCATTGAAGTGATTTCTTTTTTAAAAAAACTAGGGAATACTGATTGCTGGTACTGAAGAACAGAAGAAGAAATACCTACCTCATTTAGCAACTGGTGAGTGGATTGCTGCATTCTGTTTAACAGAACCTTCCAGTGGTTCTGATGCTGCATCAATCCAGACACGTGCAAAGTTATCTGAAGATGGGAAGTCGTGGATTCTGAACGGTAGCAAGCTGTGGATTAGCAATGGAGGGCTTGCAAACATTTTTACAGTTTTTGCGAAAGCAGAGGTAAGATGTTTAATGATATTCTTCTCAGATTTATCAACATATTTCAAGTAAATAATTATATAACATAATATTTTCTTGGACAGTTGATGAGTTTTATGTGAACTCCATTCTCAGTATAAAATGGAGTTCATGTGAAATATTAGTTATGTTATTTCATAGTTTACTTTTTTATTTTAGGTAGAAAATCACAAAGGAGAGAAGGAAGAAGTTGTATCAGCTTTTATTGTGGAGAGAGACTTTGGTGGTGTAACGTCAGGAAAACCAGAAGACAAGCTTGGAATTAGAGGGTCCAATACATGTGCGGTAGTAAACTGTTTCTACATACATATAAAACACTGTGGGTGTGTGTGTGTGAGTGCATGCATGCACGTGCACAGGTGTGCACGTGGTCAGTTGCAAAATTGAGTGAATGGAGACAAACGACGAAGCCATTTCCATATATTTTCATCATGTTTTACTGTTGTTGTGGAGTACAGTAGATGTGACAATGGAAGGCTGCTCACTGAACTGCATACTACATTGTTTGTGTGTGGTTTTTACAGATAATTGTAAATGATAAAAGTTCAACGCAAAATGGGTTTAGAATGAAAGAATAATTTCAAGTTTCAGGAAAGATGTGAAGAAAGTAAATTAAAATAGTCATTTGTGTTGAATGTTGTCGTCGTCATCGTTGTCATTTCTTCTTCTTCTTCTTCCTTGGTCACATTAGATCACTTGAGCTGTTCCGCATTCAGATATTCTTTGAAGGTTCATGTGGTTCACCCAGTACCTTTTCATTTGTTTTGACCACAATTTCCTCAATTCACCTGAAATCTCTAAAGTCATTCTAACTTTCACTTCTGCTAAAAATTTGCCCGTCTTAACATTGGAGTTAATTTTATGCTTCTCTCTGCATCTGCTATCTCGAGTTAAGGTGCTTTGACATCTTGTTGGATTTATAGGATCCATTGTCCTCCAATCTTCATTTGCAGATCTTGTTAATACTTATAAATCCTGTTTTGTAGTACTTATAAGAAGTGAAACAAATGAGACTATGTTCTACTTCATTGTACTAGTGATTGTGTCAGTCTCGTGATAGATAGTTTCATTGAGGAGGATTTCCCAAACTTTTGTGCCAGATATTTTTATTTATGCAAGTTTTGATACGATATACGCCATAGTGTGGGCTGCTGGTAGTGAGGTCAATGCAATTCCTTGGGCTAAGTATATTATGTTTGTGGTGGTGGGAAGACCTTGGTGAAATGTAATTAATGGAAGGAGTAAAGGTAACAACTCCATGTATGTCTGAAGCTCATAGTCATGAAAATCAGACAGTTCACAGGTGTAATGCTTGTTCATTGTATGCAGCTGGCAAAATATTTCAGCAATTGAACATGTTGCCACCATCAGGTGCACAGATGAGCTGACTTGGTGTGGATGGCTGACTTCTATCTCATTCCCTTGCAGTCCATTTGAAACTCTTGTCTGCACATGATGGCAGGCATTGATGATTGAGTAGACAATTTTGTGGGCAACTGTCATTTGCAAAAGCCAGTGGGGTGTCCCAGATGTGGCAGTGTGGCTTTAAGCACTGCACAGACTCTGGCAGCCAGCTTGTTGTGTTTGCTGAGTGTCTTCTCCTTAATTAGACTCAGTGGTGGTTCCCAAGCCTTGCTGAGATTATAGCTGCAGTCCCAGTTTATGAGGTTGTCCCTTGTTTGTATTTCAGTGGTCCCAGTATTTGAATGCTTTTGCTAAAATCCTGGTGTGTTCATAACTTATCTCCTGAGTCTCAGACAAACAGTGCTCCGCAACCAGTGACTTCATGGGTACACTAGGCAAGTGTGCTGCTGGTGTTCTCAGTAGCGATCTTCAGTGGCGCTCACTGTTTGCCCAGAATATTTCTTGCCACATTGACGTGGAATCTAGTATAACCAGCATTCTGTAAACAGGCAGTTTTTGAGCTCATCAATAATGCTTGTGTTCTATTTGGTGGGCAGAAGACAGTTTATACTAAATGCTTTTTAAGGATGTGCTCAATTTTTGCTGATAGTGCACAGCTGGCCACTATAACCAACAGGACACTCATGAATTGCTCGATGAACTAATATGTCATGAGATACTAAGAAACACAAGAATAGCTTTCAGATGAGTCCTTCAACAGAACTATGCAGGGCTACGTAGTCCAGCTGACTGTATTGTGCAGTCCCATTCGCTCTGCAGTGCCAGTACAATGTAATCAGCTGGAACTATATAGCTGTGCAAGTGTATGTGTATTCTATCAGCTCTCAAGAAGGTTGCATCCAAAAGCTGTCAATGCTATCAATATTGTTTATGTGCCTATTGATAATTTTGTAATTACCACATAGAAAAGAAAAGATTCAAGTTGGAATTGAAGACATAGAATAAGTTTGAGTTTTTATGTTTCAGATACACAGACTGCAAAAGGATAGAAGGAATAAGAAATAAACCAGAATGTATGTATAGTCGGAATTGCTTTAGTTAAACTACTAAGAGAGTCCATAAATAACTTTCAAAGGTGTCTGAAATGGGAAACTTACAGTTAATATATATTACTAGTTTCAACTTACATTGATGAGTGAAAACAGTGTGCGCTTGCCTACTTAATAATTTGTTGCTCCACCCCTGGACCATGAAATAGCAGAAATTCTGCATGTCATCAATTCAACAGGTCTGTGGTAGGTTTCCAGAGAAATATGGTACTAGATGCCTATGCATAGGTCCCATGTGTGCTCCAGAATACATGTACCTGCACCCACATTGTACTTTATCATGACTGTCTGTCCTGCTTTACAGGGTAGGCAAGCCTCGGACCTCCACGTTTTGTGATGATGAGTGAACAGCCAACACTTTGTCATATAACTGTGGTTTTAGCGTCCTTCAGCCACTTTCCATAGTTGCCCATAACATTTACACACTTGCAGCTGGCAAGCTCACTGTTTGTGAGATGCTTGTTTCCTGGCACTGGGCCGTAACAATCTTCCCTTTGTCAAAATCACTTGTCAGTGTATTTTCCATTTTTGGCCTGTATCATAGCTAGAATGATTCCATATTCATCTCTGCTCTGTGTATATACTTTCCTTAATGCTTAATGTGCCCACCACACCACCAGCCAGCATTTCACACTAGGACAGCAGAAGGGTCAAAATGACCCTTATCCAACTTTGTCAATTTCATATCCAATTTTTTTTCTTCGTTCATGAAATGGTATGACTTTTCCCAATTTGTTCTCCTCTTTTTCACGATTTATTAGGATTTACAAAATATCTGTGTTTTCTTGGACATTTCATTTTAAATAGTGTGCCATGGAAATTCAAGTACACTTGAGTTAACTGGGGAGAAAATTCATAGTGACATACATTTAATTCATTGAAACCATAAATTGAATTCGTAACATGCAAATATTATCAAAGCTGACTTTTAGGATAATATGTTCCTCCATAGTAAACAGCAGCCCATAAAGGGTCAAGAGAATATTACACAAGCATTTCTGAGAACAGCTGATCCAGTACATGAAAACCAAAACATATAAAGTTATCCATACCATAAATTCTGAAGCCGTCCCCCTCCCCCACCCAACTTAAAATTAATAAACTGCCAGAGTGTGTCTGCCATAACACAACCAACAATAACATTTTATATTAGTAAAACATCTGTTAATGAATGCTTACAGCTGCATGCATAAGACACTAAAATAACAGAGTGATTTACTCAATGTATCTTTCATTGATGAGACAGTGCATCTGTTAGAATTCCACAACTGCATCTTGGAATGAGAATCTTTCCAAACATGCCATCCATCCAGCTGATTAAGAACCAGTAGTCCTTCACTCATAATACTGAGACATTCGTCCTCCCAGCTTCCTATTGCAACACAGCAGATTGAAGATTCATACACAAGAAACCCGTACAACGTGTGCTCAGTACAGCAATCTACTATAGCACCTTACTTGCAGTGTTGTTAGCAGTGCTTCAGAAACCGTGAAATTGCCCAGCACTACCCGACCAGATAGTGTTCTAAAAACCAAGTGACAATAGAATGTTCCTCAACACAACTTGTATCAACCACTGGCCACAACTTAAGGAATCCATGCTGGTGCCAATTCACATTCATATTACTTTTCTAAAATCCACATATCAGATGATTTCATACAATTCCGGTTCTGTAACATCAGAACATACAATGACGCTCAACAGCTTACAGCAGCACACCATCACGATACACTTAGTGAACTGAACACCTTCCTCCAGTCCACCATTATTCGCCACAGACAGTAAACACGCTGTCTGCTGTTGTCAGTTGGCAGCTCCTTTCCCAACTGCCCCACTGCCTCGTGGCTCCATCCTTGAGAAAAAGATGCTAGACAGTAACTGAAGCAAAATCTCAGTCGATTCGCAGTATCAGTATCGTGCCAACTGTTACAGTACCTAAATTGGTGGAAGGGTTCAATCTGACATCACAATAATTTCTATTCTGGATAAATGTAAACATGCCAACATTGAAGTGGCGAAAAATCAGCACTTGGGCACAGTTGTTGCTGCTCTGTGTTGCATTTTAGCACATACACATTCCAATTTGCCACAGTTTTATCATGTCATTGAGGTAATATTCTATGCCCACGTGAAGGATATTTTTGAACATATCCCATCGGCGTGGAGTTTCTGGTGAATGCCAACATTGAGTCAGAAACTATTTTCACTGATGGAGATGAGATTTTTGTACCAGAGAAAATTGAAGGTGAAGACACTGTGAACAATGAACAATGAGGGATTAGAGGACGTGAATTCAGATGCTGATATATGTCAATACTCATCCAACACAGCATGCCCAGTTGAATGCCTCTACAATGATGGACACTAGGGATGGAGCCAAGGAAAAGATCACCAATTTTTCAATTTCTAGAAGCTTTCAATAAGAGATATCAAACTGTGACAGACAGATGTCAGCCAGATCATCCCCATGTCAGTGTAAAAGTCTCTCCTTATACTGTGTTACTGAACAGTGATCAATGCCAAATGATTCATGAGCTAGTGCAAGAGACAAGATTACGCATGTACAATTGCTTCACATTCTGGAGAAATGCCAAGCCATGTGAAAAATGCATTACAATATGTTATGCATAATTCGATGGAAATGCAGAAATGGATACGATATGACACTGCTTGTAGTAACTCAGAACACTCTAAATGTAAAAGATACACCATATCACAATGCTGAGTCATGGGCCACATTTGAAGTACTAGTGAAGCCAATGGCATCATCACAGGTCACTACAATAATCAAATTGTTCATCAGAACACCAGCAATGTGAAAGTTATGGTGATTCTCGTGTGTGACTGTGTTAGTGTTATCATAGCACATACCATTCCCCAGAGCAGGTTATCACTGTTCTGTATAGCTGTACATTTTTGCAACACACTCTGCAACTAGCTTTGAGAAGAAAGTGGCAACACTTACTGCACATCATTTTGTTCAGTCACATGCAGCACAAGCTGTGACTGATTTGTTCAGTCGATGGGGTTGAGTAGTGGCTGGATTGTGGTGTACCATCCACCATACTTCTAGGACTTGAAGCCTTTGTGACTTCGATTTGATCCCTAAGATGGTGAAAGCACTTCATGGCATTCACTTCAGAACTGTTACGGAAGTTCGTTGATCAGTAGGCTACTGCATTCAAGCTTTTAACACAACTGGTGCTGCTAAATATATCCCAGATCTTTGACATTTTGTATCAGTTGTAAATAAATTGTTGCCACTATTAAAGCTCCAACCCTAGTAACATGGAACCCTAACAGTCAGAATTCTGAAAACGCATACCTATACTTTAGCAGTAGCACTATTTGACATCTTAATTGATGCCATACAAGAAAATGAACACAAATGTAATCCAAATTAAGACATTATCCAGAGACTTTTAATATAAACAAAAAAATATTTTTTTCAATTTTTAAATTTCTTATGGTATTATATGTTTTAAAAGTTATTGGAAATGACTTGTGTATGATGTCAGCCTGAAGTTAATCGTATCTTTTTTCCATCATGATAAGGAGCAGATGACTCATCACTGACATTTCTGACACGATACTAAAATAAATGATGGGCATAATGGCCTGAAACTGGTCATGACAATAAAATAAAGCTTCATGTATTTTTGGCTTGTTGCCATCTCCCTCAGCAATCTCATATATTGTCTAAATGAAAATCTCGCCCTCCAGAAGTTGATAGAGCTGTCTAAACATAGTTTCTTCATAGATAATGTATTTCAGCTGTTATGTTGGTGAAATGATCTTGTATACTTAAACATCTCTTTACAGGTGTGCAGGTGTTGGATTTTTAGTGAAATGTAATGAGTGTAAGAAGCTGTCATATTCATTGGTATTTCCCTATTTTCAAACATTGTATCTTTACTCCAGTAGCTTTTTCATAGATTAAGGTATTTTACAACAAGTAGTGAAAGTTTCAAGAAGACCAGTAGTTCTTTAATGTTTACAAGTGTCCAGTGACAAATTGTTGACCGTCCTTCGTATACTCATATTTTCTTAGAAATATATTCTCAAGATTCTCATTTGTGTCTTCAAATTCATACTGACACTATTGTGAGCAGTAGCCTAAACCTGTTTTGTCAGTATGGTGAACATTCGAACATTCTCATTTTGTCATCTTGGAAACAGATATTGTTTTATGTCATGGTTTCTTATTGCAGAAATCATGTGATTCATTTAGTGTTCCCACCACAGGTTGTTGATCATTGTTATTGACTTTATCTTCTGTCTCTGCAGTTTCATGAAGCACATTTGTAAGTTTATAATTATGACACTATGTCACTATCTTCTAATATACTCCGTAATTTATCATTAACTAATTTATAATTTTTTCGGCATTTTTTACATTAAAGGATCCTAGTGTTGACTGTGTAGCTATCATTTCAGACAATATGTACCACAGCAACTAAAGTAAAGAAAACAAAACTACCTGCCCAGGTAGCCATGTGTGTTAATGTGACTGCTTCTCGGATGGGGAGGTATGCCAGCCACGGATCAAATCTGCCTGACAGATTAACTATGAGGGCTTGGTGTTACAGCCAGCCTGAATTTAATTTTTAAGCAGTTTCCCCACATGGTACTGGATGAATACCAGGTTGGTTCCCGTGTTCCACCTCCGATACACCCTGCAGAAACATTTCAAACACTTTCTCAGACTTACACACAATTTGCTCTATACAGGCAGACAGATTGTGTACAGTGCTTCTGTCCTGGGGGTGAACAGGAGACTAATGGCCTCAGCTGTTTGACCTTCTTAAACACTTACTCAGAAGGGGGGCAGAGGGGCGGGGTGAAAAAATATTCTCTGGGGCTTTGTTGGTCATCAGCCTCATGATCCAGTGACACACGTTAACACTATACCTGCATCATGACGTGTTTTGCCATTTCTCTACATTAGCCGTTCAGAAACATTTCCATAATATAATTGTTCTCATCTGATTTTATTACTGTTGTTTGGCTCTTCTTGCAACCTGCAGTGTGAATATTGCACACACACAGGTTTTGGCCTCTAAATGAGTGTATACTCATCTGAGTTTAGTTGTAATCAAAGCAAAAGTTTGTTGCAATACTAGAAAACAAGTCAGCTGTAAAAGAAATTGCTTTTAAAACATTTGACTTTGGCCTCTATCTGAATACTGCTCATGTGTTAGGGGTTTTGATCAGTTGAACAAGAAGGGGGCATTAAGTGTGTGAGAGTGAAAGTGAAAATGGTCATAAGTGTAGCTCTTTGAAGATTGTAATGGAAACAATGCAACAGCTGAGCTGACACACTATTAAATACACACATATAAATTTTTCAAGAACCAGTTTTCAAGTCATACTCTAAAAAGAGGCTTAAGACCTCTACATATTGAGCCCAGAAAAATCAAGATGACAGTATTAAAAGCAGCTGTTATAGAGGCATATAAAAGCCATTATTCTGATATCAATAAAACCACTGAACACTTCACCAGAAATTCAGAATGATTACCAGTCACTGCATCCACAAATAATTACCAGTCACTGCATCCACAAGTTTGTATTTTTGGGATAAAATATAGTGTTAATATTATACTTAATAGTTTGAAAATTACTCCTGAATAAGCAGGACTCCTGACATTCATTTGTAGTACATTTTAAAAATTGGTGTTCTTATTCTCTCTCCATGACAATTTCAGGGGTTAAAAGTATTAGACTACAAAGTTGTTGTAACACACAACATATAAAAAAGATAGCACCTCCAGAATAAGTATATCTAACGATCTCTCAGGACAATAGTTCACAACAGATACAGTGTATGGCACAGTCTCACGGCAAGACAGGTATGTTACGATTCTAGCTAGCATAGTAAATAGCTTGATGAGCGAGAGCAGACTGAGGGCAATCGCCAGGTGGTAATCACGTACATAGAAAGCATGTCACAGGTGATGCTGGGATGCACCTGTGTAGCCATCGTGCTATGTTACTTGGCCAATGTGTGTCTCACTAGTGGCCACACTTCACAGTAGTGGACAAAAAGCGATGGCCATGTCGTATGTGCCAGTCATATATTGAGAGCTGATGTTGGAGATGTCTGCTAGTGCCCAACATTTAGGTGCTAGTCCAGTGATTTACCGTGTCCCTTCTTCCATGAGGAAGCAGCGAGCTGCATCTCAGTGAGTTGACCCCCGCCAGACTGGGCACCAGGGCAGTGCTCTGAACCAGGCCGATGTCTTCGGAAGTGTCGAGCGGCCTCTCATGTTTTGCCGGCTCCCAGCAGCGTGGAAGAGAGCGTGCATCCAGAAGATCCCTGCCCAGCATCACAGCTGTAGTTGTGGTGGCTCTGACACAGGTAGCCGAGACCTCTCCATTTCCACATCAGGATCTTGTACCAAAGGGAGCTACAGTGGTGTGGGCGGTCAGCTGGGGCCACAAAGCCTGATCTTCTGACATGTGGTCCAGCTCAGGTGGCCTATAAACAGTAAGGTTCTGGCTGGAGTTGGCGAACAGGGTTGAAAACCAGAGGACAGCGATAACTCAGGAGCAGGAGGGAAGATAGCAGAGGACTCAGCGGAAGAGAAACAAAAGGTGGCATCGTCACGATGTGTGTCTGCCGGAGGGCCCAGAGGTGGAGCTCATTTTGTTGGCTTGTACCGTCTGGTTCTCCATGACCAGAGCAAATGCACAACATCCTCACTGCTGCCAGATGACCACTAGAATCCAGTTATTCTTGCATCCGAAGCCCAGTGCCCACATGTGGGTGCCTGGCTGGAAGCATGGAGACAGCACTACAGACAGTCCCACAGGTGTTGGCAGCATGAGATAGAGGGGAGTGTGTGGCTGATGGCCATGGAGGAGTTCCATTCGACTCTTCTCTCCTATCGGTGTTGACCTGTAGGAACTCAAAAAAAGTGTTAGCACCTCACTGTAAGAGCGTCGGCCCCATATTTCTTCATTTATGTTTTAAAAGTTTGAAAGAGTTTTTGAGCATCACCATTTGATAGTGGGTGGAAAGGTGGAGACAGCAGATGTTGAATCCCATTTCTGCAGCAGAACTCATCAAACACCTGGCTGTTATATGGAGGTCCACTGTCCAACACCAGTGTGAGAGGAAGTCCTTCATTGGCAAAAATTATGCTGAACACTGCGACTGTAGCCTCCACATTTCTGGACCAACAGGTGACCACATACAGAAAGTTGGAGTATGCATCAAGGACAGTCAGTCAGTATCCAGCAAGGGGCCAGTGAAGTTGACATAAGCCCCCACCCATGGTTGTGAGGGTGTCGGCCAGGGTGAGAACATTTGGTTGGGAGCTGCTTGCTGTGCTTATTTCCTTCATTACAAAAGGAGCCAGAGTGTGTCAATGTTCACTCTGCTGTTGCTGTATGTGCTGTGTTCCCAGGGTTAGATTCCTTTCCTGTGTCTGATGTGATAGCCTCCACCTTGCCCCAGAATCCTAATTGACAGCTGGTAGTCTGGAAAACTTTGAAGGATTGGGCCCATATTAAAACATTCAAAGTAGGGTCCTCAATTTGTAGAGCTTTCCAATGCACCTCCGTATCCGGGGCTGCCCGAATGATCAGATCCTCAATCTCATCTGCAAACGATTCCTTGTTTACCGGATTCACAAAACAGCATTTCAAATTGAATTCCTGCAGTTCAGCCACTGATGTGTGGGTATGAATGATGAGGCTGTTTATAACACTGATAACATTCTATACAGGATGCAATGACATGGCAGTGTCAGTGAAAGTAGGTAGTTAATAGGGCTCACATTTTGTCAAAGGTCAGGTGGGTCAGTTCCATGAGAGGGCCCAGTTTGCACATAAGCTGGAACACACTGGGTGAGATCCATGACGGAAAAGTGATTGTAACAGTGGCTCAAGCCGTTACTTGAAATGTGGCAAAGAGCTTCCAGGGGCACTTTTCGTATGCTTACCACTCTTCCACCATCTCATCAAAGGTGGGAGCAATGGCAGATTTGTAGCCAACTGCTGGGAGAGCAACATGAACAACAAGGCTTCCTGACATTTATGCCTCTCTAACTCCTGTAGCAGCACGACTTCCAACGACACATTTGGTAAACTAGCATGTTGTGTAGGGTCCACGAGTATGTAACATACATGAAATATGCTCATGGTCATTGCCAGTTACAACGTAGAAAAATATGGGATGGCACCACTAGAATAAGTATATTTAACAATCACGCAGTACAGTAGTTCACAATGGGTACAATGTATAGCATAGCCGCACGGCAAGACAGGTACAGTACGGTTCTAGCTAGTATAGTAAATAGCACAGTGAGCAAGGGCAGACTGAGGGCAATCGCTCGGTAGTGATCGCATACATACAGTGTGTTTAGGTGGCTGCACAGCTGTCATACGTGGTCACTCGGCTGCTGTGTCTCCCCCTGGTGGCCACACTTTGCAGTAGTGGATGAGGAGTGACTATTGCATCATATGTGCCAGTCATACATCGCTGACATTGGCTGGTGATGGACATCTAGGTGGTAGCCCAGTAGGTTACCAAAAAAGAGAACAAACTATTGCACTGTTCTTATTGTTATTTATGATGATGAGGATAATGAGAATGATGGCTGAGTTCAATTATCATGACTTAGCAGGACAGCTCTGTGAAAGATCACTGATTGATTCAAGCACTGACCAGCTTTATATAATTCTGTATTAGTTTTGATGCACAAATGCCACAGAAACTGATCAAAGAACTTATGAAGTAGTACTAAGTGGTGGATTGAACATACTGAATGACAGTGAGTATATCTTAAGCACACTGTTGTGGAACTTTGTGTATACAGTGTTAAGAAGTGTCTTATTTGTGTTCATACCTGTAGGTAATATTTTTGTTTATAGATCTTATTGCAATAACCCATTGTACAAGATGCTGTCTGTTATTCTGTAATGACTATAGAAAATGTTGGTTGAGTCGTGTAAGTGTAGTAAAGAAAATTTCATAGTTTATTTCAATGTCAGAACTAGTCCAACTTTGATTTGTATTAAATTCAAGGACTTACTTTATTCATTCATAAGCAGAATATGCATAATACAAGCAGTTCTCTTTAGTATTTATAGCTTACATTTAAGTAAGTGTGTAGGTTGTAGTAATCAAACAATAGCTCCATTTGCTTACAGAGTGAGGTGGCACAGTGGTTAGCACACTAAACTCACATTTGGGAGGACAATGGTTCAAACTCATGTCTGACTCGGGCAAATGCCAGGGTGGTTCCTTTGAAGGCATATGGCCAACTTCCTTCCCCATTCTTCCCTAATCTTATGGGATCAATGACCTCGCAGTTTGGTACCCTCCCCTAAACTACCCAACCAACCAACCAACCATCCATCCATCCATCCATCCATCCATCCATCCATTTGCTCAATACCACAACTGGTTTCAGCTAATGACTTATCTCTTGTCATTATCAGGTTTCTATGAAATGTTACATGTCTAATGTCTTCTGCAGATTCTGTATCACCTACATCATTACATGCTCAGAAACAATTATTCTAGAGTGACATTAATTCTGCAATTAGAGGTATAACATTTCATGGAAATTTGATGATTAGTTACTAGTTGCAAACAGCGTCAGCAATGGATCATCATCCATCTAAAACTGCTGTGTAATTGTTATATATTTCTGTAGTTGTGAAAAATTTTTGAATCACATGGAGTAATCGTGGACAAAATTATTAGTGAGCTACCCATTCAGGCAAGGAGGTTAATGTTTAGATTAGGAAAGCCATCAGAAATTACTACAACAGTTATAAACATTAGATCTTAGAAAATGAGTGATTTATAACACAGAATAAAATTGTTACTGAAAAAATGAGAGAAAATTCAACTGCCACTCCAACTGTGAAAACAAGATGTGGGGTGCTTTATGTGAAAAATAAATTTTCATATTTTATGTATAGAAAGTATTATCTATATTGCCTTAGTAGTTTCTTTTATCCACGTAGATAAAATGGTTTATGCTTTAAATAGGTATTCTTTGATAATACACCAGTTCCTGTTGAGAATGTCTTGGGAGAGATTGGAGGCGGCTTCAAACTGGCTGTGAATATTTTGAACAGTGGTCGATTCAGCATGGGGAGTTCTTCTGCAGGTATCTATCTCACATGTTTTAACAACTTCAGTTTCAAGAATATGGCATAATTTTTAAATAATTCTCTCATCTCCTTGCATATCTCTGGAATGTATACAATTGTTTTAATATTAAAAGAAATCACAACATGAATTACTATATTGCAGGAATTTTAAAAAAATTAATAGAGTCAACAGCAGAACATGCCATTAACAGAAAACAGTTCGGAAAGCAGATTAAAGATTTCGGACTTATTCAAGAAAAGATTGCAAAAGTGACATGCAGTACATATGCTATGGAAAGTATGGCTTACTTAACAGCAGGAATGTTGGACACATACAAAAATCCTGATTGTGCAATTGAAGCTGCTATAGTAAAGGTATTATGAATTTAAATTTCCAACAAGTTAATTATATATTACCATTACTTTTGTTCAAAATTATGAAAAGGATAAATTGCTACTCACCATATAGTGGAGATGTTGAGTCGCAGTCTCTTTGTTGTGCCTGTCTGTGACTCAGCATCTGCACTATACGGTGAGCAGCAATCTGTCCTTTCCATAATACTGTCATTATTCCATCCTGGATTTTCCATTGTTTGTCATTACTTTTGTTCTTAATATAGTGTTATTTGGTGGCTATATAGATGTGTCAGATAATATTCTTGGTGGCCAAATCATGATTGGTCAAAGGATTATTTCTTGTACTTAACATGACTTTCACCTCTATAATTATTTTATGTATGAGAAAAAATGAGTTGTACTGTCATTTGGCCATAACAGAGGATAGAATGGATTGATTGTAGGCTCTGATTGTTCTTAAGGGATATCAGAACTGTCTGTCTGTAATATTGATAGTTTAGTGAAGGAGGGTATTAATGTCGGTCAGTTAGGCCTGGCCCAAAGTCGGCGTTCCAAAACATCTGAAAGGTGTTCTATAGGATTCAGGTCAGGACTCTGTGCAGGCCAGTCCATTACAGGGATGTTACTGTCATGTAGCCACTACGCCACAGGCCATGCATTATGAACAAGTGCTCAATCGTGTTGAAAAGTGCAGTCACCATCCCTGAATTGCTCTTCAACAGTGGGAAGCAAGAAGGTACTTAAAACATCAATGTAGGTCTGTGCTGTGATAGTGACATGCAAAACAAGTGGTGCCAGCCCCCTCCATGAAAAACACGACCACACCATAACCTCACCGCCTCCGAATTTTACTGTTGGCACTACACATGCTGCCAGATGACGTTCACTGGCCATTCGCCATACCCACACCGTGCCATTGGATCACCACATTGTGTACCATGATTCGTCACTCTACACAACATTATTCCACTGTTCAATCGTCCAATGTTTACACTCCTTACATCAAGCAAGATGTTGTTTGGCATTTACCAGCGTGACGTGTGGCCACTCGACCGTGAAATCCAAGTTTTCTCACCTCCCACCTAACTGTCATACCACTTGCAGTGGATCCTGATGCAGTTTGCAATTCCTGTGCGATGGTCTGGATAGATGTCTGCCTACTATACATAACGACCCTCTTCAACTGTCGGCGGTTGATGTTAGTGGATCTTGATAGAACTTTCTTGGTACCTCTAATTTCTAAGGTTCCTCTCACATCCATTTCTTCGTCACATCGCAGTTGGCCGAAGTTGAAAACAAATTCCTTACTGAACAATGGGATATACCGAGCAAGATGGTGCAGTTGATAATACAATGGACTTGCATTCGGGAGGATGACAGTTCAAACTTGCATCTGGCCATCCTGATTTAGGTGTTCTGTGATTTCCATAAATCGCTTCAGGCAAATGCCAGGATGGTTCCTCAGAAAGGGCATGGCAGATTTCCTTCCTCGTCCTTCCCTCATCCGATGGGACCGATGACCTCGCTGTTTGGTCCTCTCCTCCAATTCAACCAACCAACGATGAGATAAGTTTGTTTCTCATCTACAAATTTTAAGGCCTATTCTGCAGTTTGTTGTGCATCATTAAATTGATGTTTGAAGTTTCATTATCTTAAGTCTTCCAATTCTGTAGCACTGTTTGAAGTTTCACTGCTTCCCGTGAAATCACTGTAATCTATGCCACGCACAATTTGATTTGCGTGACATAGAAGGTAATTATCATGTGCATCTTTTAAATTTAATTGAGCATTCTTGACATGGCAAACAACACTTTTTGTAACAACTTTTGTAACTTGAATATCCATAGTTTTTCTTACGCACTGCACAGACTTACTCAAAATCTGTTCATAATTGATTTTTTACTGTGCTGTGGATCTTCCATGTACATAATTATGTTAAGTATCCACTCCTTAGACAGTGAGTGTCCTTTACTATGTTTCACTGTAGATGGAATTTGTGGCTTCCTGTATGACAAAGATGATGAACTACATGGCTCGACACTTGTACTTGTCAAGTGTGTATCAGTTGTGAGACAGTCATGTAAAGCTGATTGCAAGTCACTAAGTGCTCTCATTTTCAAATGCTGGATGAATATAGACTGGCTATTTGCGCATTGTGAGCTTCCCTTCATTTTCACCCCCACCCCTCTGATAGATTGTTCTTATCCCCACAGTGGTTCTTTCCTGATAGTGATGTGTGTGCCAACTTCGGCTGAAATCAACGCAGTAGTTTAGGAGGAGATTTTATTTAGCGTATGGCATTTACGTACATTTCAGTATTGGATCATGTTATTCTACATTACATATATTCACAGACAAACATCTAGTCCCTGTATATATTCAATGGATTTTTGGGATGTGGAACTTTCATACCAGGTGATTATAATTAAAATGCAGCTACTCACAGAGGTCCATTGTGGGCTGCAGTTACCATATGGCAGCAAAAATGGTAGATATGCTAATGCATTAATGTGGAATTGATTTACACTGGAAAAGAATTAGTTCCAATTTTGGCCACTTGTGCAAATCTGGCACTGTACAGCATCTTGTCAACATCTGTGGTGCTCATATTGAACAAATTGTGTAAGCAGTGGTTAGTAATCAAGTCAGCATTACACCTTTGTCACTTTTTAGACCTTTTCTGCCATGTCACATTCCTTATCCATTACATATAGAGACATTTCTGTATTTCTTTCATGCCAGATTCGGATCTGGTGGCCAAAATTGGAACTAATTTTTTTGCCAGCATAAACTGATTCTGCAGTAATGCATAAGAATATCTACAAGTTTCGCCTGCCATACAATAATTACAGCCCACTCAGGACCTTTAATAATAGCCGCCTGGTACATACAGACATCCGCTTTTATAATATGTATGGCTTCTCTAAGTATTTATATCTTTCACAGTTACCAATGGCTACATTGTCTAATATTTAAAGATCTACTGATTGCTTTTCCATAGTTAAGTATTCTGTAACTGTGACAAGCTCCAGATGTTTGCTGTACCTTGTCCCAACTGGTGGCAGAATGCATGGGATGACAGATAATGGAGAAATGACACAGCTAACTCCAGTCACTGACCCTTCCCTTCATTTTCCTCTCTATTGGTGTGGGGCTTCATACACACACCATCCCTTTGTCACATCCACTGTTTGTTTTTTGTGTCTTTTAACATCTAATGATGTCTAAAATCTGCAGTTAATGGCAGTGATTTTGAGCAGCAAAAAAAAAAATACACTGATGGAAAAAAAATCACAACATCAAAAAATAATTAGTGTAGAGTAATGAAATTTCAGGAATATATTTGTCTAGGTAACATATTTAAGTGATGAATATTGCAAGATCACAGGTTAACCCTTCATTTGGATTTCTGTAATTCTTTCAATGTTACAATGGCTTGTTCAACATTCGCATTTTGAACATTGCAAGATCACAGGTTAATCCTTCATTTGGCACACACAGAAATGTTGTGAAGGAAAAGTATTAAGTTACTTAAATTAGATGTATATGGTCATGTGAACAATTTTACACACATTGTTTCAAAATGCAGTAGGTTACCTCTATAATTTCTCTCAAAATGGGCATGGGTGCTACAATAAAAGTACTAAAATGTTCCTGTGGCTGAAAAAAAGGTTGCATTTTGCACTACTCTGTGTAAAATGCTGCAAAACAAAGAACAATTCCACATTTTCCGCATTTTACAGTCAGCCATCCCTGAGGGTAAAGTCTACATCTTTGGTTTTTGGCCCATACTTTGGCCAGTGAACAAAACTGTCATATTGTCTATCATTTACTGGCACAGAAACTGCTGTTTACTTCTTCTTCTGGTCTTGTTGTCCATCTGATACTCAAAGCCAAGCTTCCTCTTTCTGGAAAAGATAAGTCCATTTGCTGTGCCCCAAGTAGTAAATCACAGGCACCTTTGTATTGTAAGTCACCTTGAAGATTTCCTCCTTTCATTCATAAGCAGCTTTCATTGCAGAATAGAAAACAGAACCACTAAATCAAAGGAAACTGCTACACTGGTAATTGAGGCTCACGACATTACAAGGTGTCTGCTAAAGATGCACACTGTTCAAAAACTTTTCACCAGATACAACAGAATGTCACGGTATATGAGATTATATGTTGCTTGCAGGCACCATTACCCATTCAAGGGCAAAAATTGAAACATGTTGCAGAAAACATTCTGCAATGTTTATGTTGTTTGAGAGCAACATTGCCAGATGTACATATGAAGTGCTGGTACATTAATAACTGGTGTAACTGGCACAATGTTGAATGCAAGCATGCAAATGCACATGCATTGTGTTTTAAAGGTGGTGGATGCGAGTTTGTGGGATGGAGTTCCATGCCTGTTGCTCTTGGTCAGTCAGTACAGAAATAGTTAATGCTTTTTGTGGATGACAGTCAGTAGAGCATGTTGGGTTACAAGAGCAGTATGTGGTATCCTATTGGAAAACAGTCCCTGGAATGCTGTTCATGAATGGCAGTGCAGTAGGTCAAATCACGAGAGTGATGTAAAATTTTGCAGTCGGGGTTGGTTGGTTAACCTCAAGAGTGCTCTTGCTGTCATACCAAATCATACCACAGACTCCAATTCCAGGTCCAGATCCAGTTTGTCTAGCAAGCAGACAGGTTGGTTGAAGGCCCTCAACTGCCTTCCTTCTAAATAACACACACCCATTACTGGCATCGAGGCAGAACCAGCTCTCATCAAAAAACAGAACAGAACTACTCCCTGCCCTCCATGAGCTCTCACTTGAGTCAACTGAAGTTGCAAATGGTGGTGGTTTGGCGTCTGTGGAATGCACGCTAGAGGCTGTCTGGCTCAGAGCTGTCCCTGAAGTAACCTTGGAGCTGGCCTCGAAATAACAGATTTTTAACAATTCATTGTCACTGTGGCGCCAAATGCTGTTGAAATTGCTGCTGTAGATGCAGTAAGATGTCCCAGAGCCATATATATGCCGAACATGAAAGTCTTCCCTCTCAGTAGTGCCATGTGGAGCTCGGTCTTGTTGCAACCAGAAGGAACATCCAGCTTCTCGAGGCCATATTTCACAACCTCGTTCAAACTCAGTGGAGTGTTGATAATGTCATCTTTGTCACCTTAAAGGCATTCTTGACTAACATCAACTCACCATGTCTAATCTCAAAGGTAACTAATGCTCATGACTGTTACAGCATGTATTGAAACCAAACCTAATTTGCATCCTCATAGTGGTGGTACAACTGCCACTCTTATGCGACTGGTGTGAAATTTTCCCTTGGCCTGTCCTTCCACATAGAACAGTGAAAACTGGTAGTTAAATATATTCCTGAAAGTCTCCATTTTGCTCGCTAAAATGATTTTCTTCTTCAGGATATCAAGTTAAAATTACAATTGGCTTTGTATCTGAATTAAACATACTTTTACCTCAAAACTACATATAATAAAATTTGATTGAAGAAATAACTCTTAGATACATGAAATATTTGGGCACATGCCTGTAGAGCATTCATAGTATGACTGTGACATGAACTTACTAAAGTGTTTCTCCAGAGTCTGAGAACTCGGAAGTAAGCAACTTGCTTTCCACATGTAATTTTTCCTTGGTCCCTCCCTTTACTTTCAGACTTTTGCCTTATTGCTTGCTGCCCACACTCCTTCCTCCCAGGTCATGCTTTCCCTCTTAAATTCCCAACCACTTCAGGTCATATTCACAACTGAGCAATTTAATTAGATAACTGCTATCTCTCTGACAGAAACATTGGGAATTTCATTTACATTTAGCTTTAATCAGTAGTAGGTTATGATCACACACATTTATATTTTCCTGTCATTGCCTGTAATAACTAACAAACTTTCCTTGATGGTTATTAATTCTATTTCTTCTTTGACGAGTTCTATAACTCAATCTTTCAAAACTCTGCTTGTTGTATTTAGGTTTTCAGATAATCTTGTCAAACACAAGTGAACCTGGAAATGTTCTCCCCTCTCCCCCTCCTTCCACTCTCCCCCCCCCCCCCCACTCTCCCTCCCCCCCCCCCCCCCGCTCTCTCTCTCTCTCTCTCTCTCTCTCTCTCTCTCTCTCTCTCTCTCTCTCTCTTCGCCCCACCCCCTCGCTCCCCACCATTTGTCACGAAATTTTAGTCCTCGATAGCTGATGTAAATAGGAACCAAAATTACTAATGTTGTGTACGTCGACAACACACCATTTTTAAACCCCGGAAACTTGGTGCCACATGCTCCGATTGGCCATGGGATTGCCCTGTTCCTCTCTTGCCATTTGTCGGTGGACGGGCAGCGCTATGGTTGATGGTTCACACATACAAACGTCCCTCACAATCTCTGGCAGGCAGAGCATTCACGGTCATGCATTGTCCAGAGCATCTAGCAACAGGGCAGTCTCGCAGAAAATCAGAGCATGTGCCGTCAAGTTTCCGTAGTTCAAAAATGGTGCATTGTCGACCTACACAACATTATTAATTTTGGTTCCTATTTGCATCAGCTATCCAGGGTTAAAATTTTATGACAGTTTTTATATTAAAAGACGTATAGGCTGTGTCTGTTTGAATGTTTGTTAGAGTATCATGTGCAAATTTGAAGTAAGTCAGTCAAGAACTTTTTGAGATTTTTCTAACAGTGTTAAATGTTGTCTTGTCTGCATATAGTAGTGTAATAAAGCTTGGTACACTGATGAGATAGAATGCCTCCTGGTTGTGGTGTGGCCACATTAAGCAAAGTATATAAGCAGCCCAGAGACAAATGGAGAATAATTCAAGCCATTTTCCTTCTTTCCTTCTCTGTGTTTCTAAGGCCACCAAATAATCTCTCAGCACTTTTACTGTCCAATTAATTTTCTGGTGGAGCTAAATGTTGAAAGCATGATGATAGGATTCTGCAGTAAGTTTCCAGTGTAACCTAATTCTCTCCAGCAATAGTGATATGCACTGACCACAATAAATTCTTTCTGTGTATCTAGATCAAAATTACCATTAAAAGATATTTTCATGTGACACAGGATTTCATCCACACATTTATTGTAAGCTTGTAAACAAAATCCATGAAAGCTCCTTATCAGCAATGACATGTCTTATTTGTGTGGTATAGTACCCTTTTATAATTCAGTTCTACAATTAAGCATAGTTTATAACCTTCCTGTTTAAAACAAGATAATAAATCTATCTTTAATTTATATTTCAGGTATTTAGTTCAGAAGCTTTGTGGCACAGTGTGAGTGAATGCTTGCAAGTACTTGGAGGCTTAGGGTACATGAGAGATTCTGCATGTGAACGTATCCTGAGAGATTCCCGAATAGCAATGATATTTGAGGGAACGAATGAGATCTTGAGGATTTTTATTTCTCTTATGGGTATGAATTTTTGTTTTATACCAATGTTACCAGATGTTATGTAAGTTTTATGCTTGATGCTGGTCCCACTCTTGTAACCTGGTCGTGGAGGTGGCTCTGTTGTGATGCAACTATTATTGTTTTGAAGAACTCGTCTGGTTAGTGAGAAAGTTTTATAGGGCACTTTGTTTTGAATTTTGTTTTTGTGTCTTCTTCTGTGTTACAATCTTTTTTTTATGAGGAATCATTCCAGCATGGTCTGTTAAACATGTAATTCATCCTAACATTATGTACTTCCCAGCTCATCAAGCCTGCTAAATGTTACCCCTCTAGAGACCAGTTATACTATAGTGGTAGGAGGGATTTGTGATATTTAAGTTTTCTTTTGTATTGTACCTAGCAAATTGGGACAGTGATTAAGGCATTAGACTCACATTTAAGATCAAGCAGTTTCTCTAAATTGAATAAGGTATATAAATGGGTATTTCCTTTGAAAAGGATGTGTGTGACTCACCTTAATTTCATTTGTACCTGGTTGCCAGGACTGTCACAACCACTGAAGTTGTACACCAATATCCAAGGATATTTGAGAATATAAGACAGTCGGATGCACTATTGTGCAAATCTTATGTGATCAGGTGGTCAACATTTTAACAGCTCTTAGAAAGAAACAATCCTGTACAGTTATGTATTGCACTTTATAGTAACATAATTATCGCGAAATTCTTTCTTTTACTGGTTATAATGACATCCTACTACTGACAGAGTTAAAGTGTGTAGATGAAGAGGTAAGATGGCATTTAATTGTGATGTCAACAGTTAGTACCATGTGTTAGTGGAAAATTGTTGGCAAATGTGACACACATTTGTTTTACATATTTGTAATGGCGCACATTAATGGTCAGTTCAATGTGGTGCTAAAGGTTGTAGGGGCAACTAGCCAAACAAATTACTGGACTGGCTCTTACACTCACTATTAAATTTTGGATTCCTTTTTGACAACAATTTAAGGGAATGTGGATTCTAGTGACACATTCACACCACATACATGTTACAGCTGAAGATAGCATGGCATAAATGAGGGTCTTATTTACCAAGAACAGTGCTGTGAATTATGTGAGCTGCTATTAAGTCTTGCTATGATCTATGTCGTAGCAGAACTTAATTACAGAATGTTCAATAATGTGCACTGTTTTTTTAGTGTTGCTTTTCAAACATTGTCTTGTGTCATGTTGTTCTGCATAATTTCACAATATGTATAGAGTCCTGATATTTTGTTTGTACATTAAGACATGAGTTTAAGAGAACATTATTCTCATTCCACAGTTGCTGCTACATACAAATATGAATTCAGTTTAAATTACTCACCTTTTGCATGTTAACTAGTCTTAAATTGACTGCTTTAGTTACTTTTTGTTTTGTTGATTTGTGTGTGCCATTTATTACTTCATTGTATTGGACCTTGCAACTGTTTTTTCCCCTCGTGGTCCCTGCATTCTCTGGTTCTTTACTGGGTGCTTATGACCTTAGATGTTTTGTGCCTTAAAAGCCCATTAAAAATTATCACTTTGTGTTTAAAACACTACATTTCACTGTTTACTTCATCCATCTCAATACCAAGAATCATTTGAAGTTGACTGAGACTCTTATCTATAACTAAGAAATAGAAAGAGTTAAACTCACTGAACGATGTGATACTTTAAAAATTAATGTCTAATTATCACTAAAAAATTTCTGGGAGTCCCATGGTTCATATGGTGTGGGAAGGTGTCTGTTGGTATAAGCAGACATCAATCTGAAGTGTTTCACACATCTTGAATTCTCTCCCTCAGATGCATTTTAAGGGGTCCTAAACAAGTGTCAAGTCCCTGGGATGATATCTTGAGTGTAAGGAGGGTGAGAGCCAAGGCTTGCAATGCAATACCGCACAGAGTTGGCAGCCATTATCATGAAAAACACTTTTCCACGTAATATTCCAAGTGTTTTCTGTTAAACATTCTTCTATGTTGTGGAATAATATTTAGTCTTAACTGTTATTTCTTGACAGAAAAAGCGTGTTTATGGAAACTTACTGTTTTAGGATACTGCTTCCAATAACTTCCAAAAGACAGCTGTAATATGGTGCAGAACATTTTAATGCCACTCTATACAGCTTTGTTTAACCCCAGGGATAAAATAATACCATTGAGTGACCATTGCTTGAAACATAGTGTCACTTTTGGCAAGGAATCCATTTTAAATTCTGTTCTCAGATAGCTTTGACCAAACATGGGTTTATTTGTAACCAGTTTAGTGCACACTTTGTTCAGGAACAACATGCCAATCTTCATTTGTATCTCACTTAAAATGTCACCCACAATTATTTGAAGCATAGTGCCACTTTTGGCAAAGGAATCCATTTACAATATATTCTTAAACTGCTTTGCGTGTTAGCCTGTGACCAAATATGAGCTTATTTGGAACTCATCCTGCAAACACGTTCCAGAATTGTACTGCTAACATTTATTTTTACCTCAGCTCCACTATCAGACACAGTTATTTGATGCTCCACAAGTATGAATCACTGAATACATTGTTTCCACCAAATTGTTGACACTGGTTGATGATACAATCTCCCGAAAGACTTTTTTTTCCTCAAATTGTTGGTGCCACTTTTTTCTGATTTTCCTCCAGGTTTTTAGTATTGGCGCCAGATTCAGACATTGATATCAAAATGGATGAACCAGCATTGCCCATTCAGAGTTGCGTGGTTTCACAGCCACACTGCAGGTGGTGTGGACACCACACAAGTTGGTGAGACCCTGTGGCAGTGTAGGCAATGAGAGCAATAAGTGCACATTCCTTGTCCATTCGTGTTTACGTATCTGACACTATGTGGTTGCCAACTGTGCTGTTCACATGCAGTGACACGCTTGTTCTTGTTTATTTCTGTGGTTTTGGTATTAAGGTTTTGTTCATATGCTGTTGACGATTCTAGGTCTTATGTTTTGAATTCCTTGTGGCCTTGTCCTCTCGGATTTGTGTTCAGTTTGCCATTGTACGCAAGGTTCTTTTTGGCAGCTTATCATTGTCTCTGAAACCACCCCTGTCTACATAGTGTGTTATTAAAGGGGCTATGAAGCCGACTCTCGTGTGCAAAATAGCTCATAACGGGGGATCAAAGGAGCTTTGGCACTGTCAAATAACACTGCATGAACAGCTTCAGGAACAAATGATGGTGCAGCAACAGCTACAGCAGGAGCAGATGCAGGAGCTGATAAAGCAGAATGTGGAGCTGATCTGAGCTGTGGGCATGCAGCCTGCTGATCGAGTGCCATTTTGTGTGTTTGATGACACTGTTGAGAGGTGGGAAAACTGTGTAGATTTATGTGATGTTGTGCATTAAGAAACTTATCAGATCCCATAGTCCAGAGCACTCTGTTACTTTGGAGTAGCAACAGTCTTCATACAATTGTGCAAAAGCTGCATTCGCACACAGACCCTGAGACATTAAAATTTACTAAACTGTGCAAACTACTGAGTGAGCATTTCTGCTACAGATTTATATTGTGGCAGTGTGATTACAATGCAACAAATACAGGAAACATAGTGCTCAGTCATATGCATGCTGGATAGCCGATCTGCAAGGCCTAGCTCACAAATGCAAGTTTAAATGTACAAATTGTGGGGTCTCTCATGCTGATTCTATAATTTGAGACATAGTGGTCAGGTTAGCACTGGATCAGAAGGTCCAGTCTATAGCTTTGGAATTGTCAGACACCAAATTAAACACAACTGAAAAAATATTGCTGAAATGTATGAGGTGTTGGCAGCAGCTCAAAGTGCATTTTCAGTCAGTTGGAAAGTAGCTCAGCTCTCTGCCCCATGCTGCCAAGAAAATCCCCCAGATGATGAGCATGGTGTAAGTCCTATGCAAGGAAATGCTTCTTGCTCACAAGGAGATATCAATGGACTTAGTAAACACATGCAACCGAGTCAGGCATCTGGACATAGATCATGTTCTTGAGATAATAAGAAAAGTTCCCCCCCTGTGTCGGATTGGTCCCCACTGATGCTTAAATCTTGTCCAGACTGTTGGACACACCATGAGTATTGCCAGTGTCCACATTTTTCTGACACATTATGCCTGTCATAAGCCAGGGCACTTGGCAGCAGTGTGCCTGTGTTTGAAAGTAGCAACACAGGCCGATGTACCAGTGTTAGCCACTACACTGTGATCACAGGACCTGATCGGGCACCAGTTTTAGCTCTAACTCCAGTCTTGGCAGAACCTGACCAAATGCCTAATAAACTCCTGATTGAGTTGAATGTTAGTGGTATTACGACCAAATTCCAGGTGGATGTGGGGGTTGTAATTTCCCTGATCAACCAGGAAACCTATCAGTGTTTGGGCATCCCCTGTCTGCAGCTGCCATAGGGGCAAGTTATCTCATACAGACATTTTTAAAAAAAAAAAAAAAAAAAAAAAAAAAAAAAAAAAAAAAAAAAAAAACCCTTTGTGAGAGTAAAATACAAGAACTTGGAATGGTAAATTATTTTGTTGGTCTTAAGTTCACCATCCGCTGTAAATATTTTTGGCTTAGATGCATTTGCTGCACATGGGTTTCAGGAATTGGATGAGGTAAACCTGGTATCCAGTTCAGTACTGTTCCATAGTTTACAGAGAATTGTAAGCAGTTATTCCAGCCATTGTTGGCTTGGGCCAAAGAATGTGAAGCATATTTCACTCAAGTAGTATGCTGTGTCTAAATTTCGTCGTGCACAGCCAGTTCTTTTCACAATGTGTGATGCAGCAAAGGCTGATTTAGACTGGTTACAGTAACTGGGGGTCATTGCACCAATCTCAGCTAGTCAGTGGGCAACTCCTATGGCCATCATGAAAAAAGCAAATGGATCCATTACAATTTGCTGTTATTTTAAAACCATGATTAACACACAAAATGAGATCGACATTTACCCAATCTCTCCACCATAGGAACTTGTAGCAAAGTTAGCAGGATGACCATGTTTCCTAAAGACTGATTTGAAGGATGCATACTTGAAATTATTTCTAGATACAGACACGCAGAAAATCCTGTTACTAATTAAGCCTTTTGGAATGTATGAACCATCTGAGGAAAAAAGGCATTCACTTTATTTGGTCTCCCAAGTGCCACAAACAATTCTTGCAGTTGGAAATGCACCTGAAGTTGCTGCCTCACTTAGTGATCTTCACTACAGGCCAGCTCTTGACATTTGCATTCAACCTGTCACAATACAGGATTGAGGTCATTCTCACACATAAGAATACCGGCAGTACAGAGCAACCAAACTGATTTTGTGTCTAAGACACTCTGCAGGTGCAACAAAATTATTCACAAATTGAGAAGAAGACATTGGCTATTGTGTATGGCATTAATAAACTCCACATTTTCCTACATGGGAATAAGTTCCAGTTACTTACAGACCACCAACCCCTCATTTCTCTCTTTGAGCGACGTTCTCACCTTCCAGACAAAATGGCACAGTGTTTGCTATGTTGAGCTTAATTTTTGATCAGTTACCATAATGACATTCATTTTGGCCAGCTGCTAAGCATACAAATGCCAATGCATTATCTTGCCTCTCCATTGACCCCAGAACTGAGTTTGAGCATCTGGAAGTGGTTTTTTGCTCTAGATGAGACATTGCACAAATACTAGTGGCTACTAGGAACCCCTCCCATGTAGAGTTGTGTGAATAGTGCAAAGTGATTGGCCAGAGAACATCCCAAAAAGATCAGACCTGGTGTAGAGCTATTATTTTGCTATGAAACATTGACTGAATGTTGTTCAGGGAGTAGTATTATTGTCTACAGAGGATGCTGAACGTCACATGGTTGTTCCACCTGCACTCTGTGGTCACATCCTTCAGTCGCTACAACTGCACATATTACAAACAGAGTGCTTGCTACAATTTTTGCCATAGAGGGAGTCGCCCACACCTTAGTATCTGACAATGGACCTCAGTTTGTTTCAGTGAATTTTAGGTATTCTGCCAATGACACTGCATACAGCACCTGATCACCACCCTTTTAGACCTAGCATCGAACTTCAAAACCGAGTGGCATGTCAGAACATTGAAGTCGCAAATGAGGTAGGCACTGGCATCAGTGCGCACTGATGAGGCCTTAATACACTTCTTGTTACCTACTGCTCCACCCCAGTCAATGAATGAAGCCCAGCTGAGGTACTACGTTGGCGCACACTGTGCAGGCTCCTAGATTTGCTGTGTCCTACCCCACAAACCCTGAGCTCTAGTTACACACCCCACTACCACCAGGATGCCACTGTTAGCTTGCCTATTTGACCAAAAGATGGATTGGGCACAGTGCATCATTCTCAGCCACAAGGAATGCCAAATGTTCCTTGTCATGGCTGGGCAGGAGCATCTGATCTGTCACTGAAACCAGTTGCAGCTGCGCAGGAGCCATGCCCACTCCTTAAGCCACTGCAGGCAATTTCCAGTCCCACCCCTCTCAGCAACCACACTTTAAGGCCACCCCTGCAGACTGCCAGTGCTCCTGGTTTGCATCCAGGACACAGCCATAGTGCCGTTACAACCTATGCCCATACCATCATCATCAGCGGCAGCAGATGACCGAACTGGCACATGACTGGCAACCCATGGAGGTTGAGTCACTTCTTCCAACATTGCATTCACTGACAGACTCAATGTCTCAGCAACAGCTGCAGCCCCAAATGGACCAGTCATTCACTGAACAAGATGTGGCAAAAAATGGAAACACCGGAAACTGAGATGCTGTTGGAGTCACTGGCTCCCCCTCGCCCCGGTGGTTGAAGCACACGTCTGGTCATTTCTGACCCTGCGTGCTTATTAAAGGTGGAAGGGATTTGGCCTTGTCAATGGATTTACACATTGATATCGTGGTGTATGCACCAGTGTTGGCCATTCAGAGTTGTACGGTTCCACAGCTGCTCCACTGGTGGCATGGTCATTGCATGAGTTGGCAAGACCATCTGGCGCCATAGACAATGAGGAAATGTTCTTTCGGAGTTGTTTGGCTTGTTGTCCACTCACTTCTCTTTTGGCCACTTACCTTTTTCTCTGAAATTGTCTAGTGGCACTCCCTTCTGGACAGTGCATTTTTAAAATATTCACATTCTCATTCCTAATAAATTTCACCACCAGGACTGCCACCTTTTACTTTACAGAGTGGACAATTCTTCAATATTCAGGTTTTGAGGTAAATACTTAACCTTTACTGACTTTGTCAACTGTTAATATTTTCACTACAACTCATTCCCTTCCTCTAGATATTTAACAGAAGTTGTATGTAAATTTTTGATAAACCTTGCAATTTACATGGTTATTGTGTTATGTACCTTCTGTGCCATAGCTCACCCACACGACTTTGTTGTGCGTGGTAGAGTGGTGATCGTAATGTTCTGGCTGATCAATATAGAAAAACCTGTGAGTTAATCACAATATGCAAATAGAATCACAAGACCATGAAAGCATTCTTCTTAATTCATGTATTAGAATATTGTCTCATAAATCCTTAATTGTTATAACCCTGTAATATGTTTGCTTTAATTGTCGCTCCAGATCCTCCTCTGTGGACCTAATGAGCTTTTTTAAAAAAATAGCATTATTGTAGTTTTTGTTGTATTTTTTACTTGTAATATGATCTGCTTATTTATTTATGTATTCTTTAATCCACTTGTTAGCACTCCTGATTCATAATTTATTACTAGGCTGTTCCATTTTCTATCTGATATGTAGTATTTGGCCACTGTACTCAATATCTTATCACTGCAAACTGGTGTCTACCTTGAGCTTACCTGTTTGTGCCAGTCTCTGGCATCCACATTTAATGGGATATATGGAAATGACAATCCCCTCCAGATACATGGTATAGAGTTATACACGAAGACAATAATAAAGTATTTATCATGTATCATGTAGATATATAAAGTAATTAAAAATTATAAAAGAAGCGCAAAGAAAATCAGATCTTAATAGCAAGATAATGTAAATAATTACCTAAATTAAAAATAATAGTACTAATTTAAAAAATAGGAGGAAGAGAGTGTAGTACTCAGTTGACCTCGGCCATCCATGTTGCCTTGATTTATGCCTTCTCTTCTTACCTCTTCCACAGTTTGCTTTAAAATAACATGTATTTTCTTTTAATATTTTTAGTTACATTTGTCTTTATTTCTTTGATGTTTAACCTTCAGTTTTTGCTTGTTAATTTCTAGAAGCTAAAATTATTTACCTAATTTGTGATTATTCTTGTAAGAGAGAGATGTAAACGTATCCCTTTTGATATTTCATGTTATCTGTTAATAATAATAATAATAATAATAATAATAATAATAATACCAGTCTGGTTTATATCAATAGCCTTGCTTTGATGTTCACTACAGTGGTGTAATATGCTATGCTGTCATGTTTTACAGAAACTTGCAGAAGCTTCATAAAGTAGTATAGCAAATTGTTTTATGTTCTCATTGAGGTTCTTAAAAGACAAACAGTACAATGTGAGTTTCAGCAAATGCTGTTAATTTCCAAGTTAATGTACCGGTACACTTTAAATAGTCCTCGTCTCCCTCATATTTAGATAGTGTTGGTGGAAAAGTCATATGAATTAGCATGACAACTCAAGTCATCAGCAACATTTTCAGTAAGTGTTAGCACATTCCGTTTATCTACTAACAGAAGATCACAAGTGAAAATTTTATTATTTCATACACAGAACATGAAATAAAGAAGTCTACCTTAACAGTTATTGCCCATGAATAGTGATATGAGTGTGAGAAGTTTTCCTTGTGTACAAAATATAACAATCAATTAGTGTCTGTTTATAATGAAACTAATATCCTCAGTCATTGAACTTCCATAATATATCATCTGCAGCGTTTATATCTGCAAGTAAAATGTGAGAAATCTGTTTAGTTCTTTGTATACACAGAATTATCATTGTAGAGGTATAAAAAAAGTTATGCTCAACTTAAAAAGGAAACATTCTGCACACATTAACAGTCCACTTTGAAACAAGGCCTTGTCTGTGAATATCACATTTGCCCTAGTGATGGAGACACTGTCAGATGAACCTTTCGCACAAAGTGTACCCATGCAGGAAAATAAGCCACTGATATTACCTGCACATGCTGTACATGGTACATACACAGCAGGTTATCATGTAGCACTCTCCAGTCAGTCATGTGGTCAACATTACCTGTTGCAGCTAATTGCCTTCCTCTGACATTTTAGGTTGTCACCAACTGCAAGTAGTACTTCTTCCTCCAATTAAGGTGTCCTCGTCCTTCTAGGCCTGCCCCAGTCACAAGTAGTAGGCTTAAATGCCCCGTGCTCCCTAAGACAATGATTGTTTGCTTCCAGTGCCCCCCTGTTGAGGCACTGTTGTTCTGGAAAGCCCTCCAAATAAAAACATTGAGCACTATGACCGTCACCATCTGCTAAAATGTACAAAGATGGGCATCTACCAACTCTGCAGTTCAGTACATTTCTATTGCATTGTACTGGAAACCAAGCCCGTGGTGAAAACTACGGTTGATGCTACATGCTTGCACAATCCATTATGAACACTAAACAGTTGATGCTACATGCTTGATACTTGTAGAGCAATGAAGTCTGTCGCATCTCAATATTACCTTCGTTCCAATGGAAAACAAACACTGTCACTGAACACAAGAATTAAGACGTACTGCACATTCTAACCAAATGTAACTAAGATGGTATTGAAAGATTTCGTGTGAGAAAATGTTTCATGTTATGCTAGTACATTCTATTTCTGTGTGTTTCCCATTATTAATAAGATTATGAAGAGAAGTACAAAACCGGATTCTAACATGGAAATAAAGCGTTCCTCTGTATGTGAGGAATGTTTCCTGAAAGTTTCGCCATAGCATTTTGTTACATTCCGTATATCTAATATTTTAAATAATGTTTAGTATGCTTATAAAGTTAATTTGCACACCTTAAAGTTTGTTTTCTTCATAGGACTTCAGCATGCAGGCATCCAGTTAAGTGAAACTGTAAGGAAAATTAGAAACCCAGCAATGAATCCTGGTTTTATTTTGTCAAAATTATGGGAAAGAAGACGTCAGCAAATGGATGATCCAAAATTGATCTTGGGTTTGGAGGGTTATCTTCATCCTTCCCTGCAGGTACATGTGCTATCAGAAGTAGTGAAACAAATGTGCTCATTATCTTATGTTTTGTTTTATAAGCCAAGTGTAGCCTGGAATAAAAATGAGGTAGCAAAACAATTATTTTTAGTGTGAATTTCTGAATAAAGGTTTGTATTGCTATGAACATGGTGCGGGAACCTGAAAATCCAGTGTGTGATTTTACAGTACCAACTCCAGCAATCAGCTTTGTTCTTTGTGAATTACATGAAACTAGTGTCTAATTTAACATTCTTTTATCACTTTCTCATGATGCATTATATTTTTCATAAATTTTTCACTACAAATATAATTCTCCAAAAAAAGCATTGTAGTGTTATAATAATCCCTCATGGCCTAATTATCCCACAACATGGAAGGCATATTGTGAGAATTTTATGGGCATTGTTGAAGTAGATGTGTGTGCCAGGGTGCATCATTAAGAATAACTGAGTGACATATTTCTCTTTGTGTCATCTCACATTGTTCTTTGTGTAGAGGATGATCATAGGACATTTCTCTGAGTTGTGAAAGGGGAACAGAAGTCCAATCTATAACAAGACAGGACCTCATCGTATTAGCATATGAATGTTTGTGACACGTGCCCTATTAATGGATTGGTCATACATAAGTCACAACCATCACTTGCTCAATATGGCCACACCAATTGCCTGATATTTAAATATTCCTATTTCTAAGGTTTTGTCAAGGAGAAAGTTTATATCCATCCATTCTCAGTAACAGTGCTGGAATTGAGAAGGCATGTTACTACATTCATCAAGAATGCAACATGAGAACTACTTCAAAGGACTCTGTGCAAATGGGACTGGTTTGTGGACATTGGTCTCTTTACATATTTAGTGTGTGTATAGGTGGAAGTCAAAATACAGCTTCAGGGAATCATCAAGTAATTTGCAATTCTACAGCTTCTTCCAGTAAAGTGAAAACAGCAGCCAGCTACTATTAATGTGGGTGCATTTTCACGCAGCCACAGTCTCACAATGTCAACGTGGTCTCACCATGGAAATTTTTGACAGAATAACAGATTTTCTAATAAAGGTGTACATATTCATTCTCATTATTGGGAAGACAGTTAGCTCCAGTTTTGTGTAACAGCTCTTTATTATAGTTCTATGAAAGCTACACAGAAAAACAGTTTACTCTAAATAGCATATCTTCTAATTGCAGAAAATCTTCAAACCATATGATTTAATTGTTTATTTTAGGTGCCAGCACAGATGTTGGAGTACTGTGTTCTTCGGTTGCCATATGCTGTTGAAGTTGTTTTGTCCCGGCATGGTCAGAAGATAGTTGATCATCAAATGGAACTCCGTAGAATAGCCGATATTGTTATTGATATATTTGCCATGACAGCTGTACTGGGGAGGGCATCACGCTCTTATTGTATTGGTCTGCAGCATGCAGAAAGTGAGGTAAGGTTGGAATATACGCTGTTCTTATAAAATTCTTATTTGTGTTACAGAAATGCCAGTGTATTTTACTGCATACTGTTCTCAAACTGTTTACTATCTGTAACTATTCAGCACTTGCTACTGTAGGTCTAGTAATGCCTTTCATTGTTGGTAGTATATCTGTGTTCTGGTTCCGTTCTTTTTAAATATTCTTCATAACAGTAAAGCGTCTATACAGCATTTCCATGTACTTACATTCATAGAATGCACCTCAAAGTCAATGTTTATCATGCAGTTTTTTTTGCGTAAATAATATAATTAAAGTTTGAGTTTCAAAATGCTTAAAAAAAAAAAAGAAAAAAAAGAAAGAAAAACCAGTTCTTAGAATGATGTCAAATTTGAATGGAATATTATTGATGAAGTGGGAAATGTTATGGAAAGAAAAAAAATAACAAAAATTTTACCACTGGATTGTGCTGTAAGCTACAGAATATGCAAAATAAAAGATGCAGGTTACACAACTGTTCCTCAGGTTGCCCCTGAGATGCTTGGCATGACTGACTCAATACAGGAACATGTGCAGCTGGTAAAGCTGTTTTACAAGAATGGTGGCTGCATGCCAGTAGCTCTGCAGAAGTTCCAGACACTCTAATATGAAAACGAACATTGGCCCAATGTCTTCCAAGGGTCTGGAGAAAATGATTTTGAAATTTGAAGAGACAGGTACTTTTGAAGTGCAGTGTGGCAGAGGGAGGAAAAATTGATCTGACTTCAGTAAAAGTTGTCACAGGATTGCCGGAAGGGTTGAGAGGTGGTGTACAAGCATGCATTGCATGGGGAATTGCCCGAACTTCAGACATGCCTGTGAGCACGGTGCATAAAATTGTACAAAACATCCAGCATTGCTATCCATACAAAGTTACCCATGTTCAGGAATTGCTTCATGCTGACGTGCCAGTAAGTCAAACATTTGTTACAGAATTTCTGGCTCGCATGGAAGTGGACAATAGATGGCCATGGAAAATTCTGTGGACAGAATTTTTATCTCTAAGGATGTGTTAATTAACAGAATTGCAGAGTATGGGCAATGGAAAATCTCTGGTACATCCACTGGTAACACTTCATTCTGCAAAGGTAAATGTCTGGTGCAGGTTGATGGCATCATTTATCACAGGGCCATATTCTTTTGAAGACATAGGTCCTGCGGGTTCTGCGATCTGTAGCGTCATTTGTCACCATTGGTAAATGCTATGAGAGTCTTTTGTACACTAATATCATTACAATCCTTCAACAGTATGGATGTGTGGGTTTGATCATTTTTACACAAGATGGCACTCCTCTCCACATTGCATAGCCAGTGAAGCAGATGCTGCAGAGGCATTTCAGAAATGCTTAAATTATCAGCCATCATTTCACTACAGACTGGCCATCTATATCACCTGATCTTAATCCAGACTTCTGTCTGTGGGTTATTTGAAAGATGCCATGGTCAGTGCTCCGATTGCAAATGTAGCTGAATTGAAGGCATGCATTGCACAAGATTTATTTGTATTTGATTCCTGATACACTTCAATCTATTGTGGAACATGCTGTTCCTCGATTTCAACTTGTGGCAGAAAGCAGTGGGCAGCATATTGAACATATCTTGCGCCAGTCACACGACAATTAAAAACCAATTTTACTGTAGATTTTTATGTAGGCCTAAGGACAATTAAAAACTGATTTTTCCCATCTGCTGTAGTATGAGCTTGCCATGGTGGATGGGCATACTTAACAAACAATGCCACAACTGTTGAATCCAAAACTTGTGCTGTCATGCACAGTACAGTTGGTTTAATGTGCAGCTCGACCCTAGCTGTCTTATTGTCAGTCAGCTGTCATTTGTAGCTGAACCCATTTACATTATGACACTCACAATGCCATGTATTAGGAAAATTTTTGTTTCCCCCTTCTTTGGTAATGTTCCAATCAAATTTGACATTATGAGCAGCAGCTCTTTACTTGCAGTGCATTGAAACTGGAACTTTAATTATAATCACAACTATTTGCAGGAATACAGTATTGTTGATTTTTAAATAAAATTTCAGACAGATACATTATTTAAGAAAAGTGGTTAGAGGTAAATGGATGCAGGTCCAATAAATTATGTAGATCTTGGTTTATTTTTAGGTGCTGATTGCAGGAACATTCTGCAAGGATGCGCTGTTGAGAGTCAAATCTGCTGTCAAAGAAATTGAACTTGGGCCAGTAGCAACAAATGACTCTAATTATTCCAAGGTTGCAGAAAAAATTTTTGAAAATAAAGGATATTTTCCTGTACATCCATTGACACGAAATTTTTAGTCTAATTTTTGTTGTTGTTTGGACTTTTAAATATTTTTTCTTTTTATAATTGCTGAAACTTGTTGATATTGTTTTGTGCCTGACACCACTGTGAAACTCAGTAAATATATTGTTATACAATTAAAGTTGATACCAGAGTTTTATTTGAGATTCTATAACACCATTAAAATTGTTAGGTAAAGTATCTATACCAACCTGTAAGTATTCCATTGTTGACATATACCTCATGAGTCATGACAGTCCCACTATAAATTCTATGATAAATGTTCTAGATTCTTTTTGACAAACATTAGTCACATAGATTTCCATATTAGCTATTTTAATTTGAGGAACTGGAGTGATAGATTTGGCAGTTCTACAACAACTCAAGTGATATGAAGAAAAGTTGTGTGGCATATAAACAATAATGTCATTCAAAATCTAACACATTCTTTATTTCTGGAGAAAAGCTCAGGATTAATCGAAAATGCAGCCTTTTGTTACACACATTGTACTCATCTGGCAGGATTGAAACAAATTGGCATACTATGAGGTACATTAAAGTTATAACACCTCTGATCTCCTCCCCCCATCCAGGATTGGAAACAGATAGAAACATAGGGCTCACTTTAAAATACGCATGCACTTGTGAATGTGCGACAGAGATAGCAGCACTGTAGAATGTTACAAGAACAGTATGCACTAATTCTTTCTCTCTATTTGCATGGTGTGATACGAACCAAATTCATTGCCAGTTGAGTGAGACATGTCTTGGTGGTGTCATGGATGTGCCTAATGTGTATTCGTGAGTGCAACAGTTCAGAGAAGGCGGAACATCATGTGGCAACAAAAAAGAGACATCTTGGCCTCACACCAACTGGTCTGATGACATGATTGAGCAAGTGGAGAAAGTTGTTTTGGAGGATAGCTGGAGGAGAGTGGAACACATCATCTCCAAAGTTGACATTTCTGTGAGCTGTGTAATACAATTTTGCATCTAGGCCAGAAAATGCAAAAAGTCTCCTCCAGATGGGTGCCACGAATGCTGACAAACAACCACATCACTGTGCGCGTAGTATCTTGCTAGGCTATGCTGACATGTGATAACATGAATGGGATTTTTTTTTCATAGATTGTGACAACAGGTGAGGCATGAATGGCATTTTTCAATCCTGAAAATAGAGTAATGTCAGAAATGTGGAATACACTGCAAAATTCTATCCACTAATTTAATGACAAATCAGTGTACAATACTGTAGTGTGACCAGAGATGCTAATCAATCTGTAGACAGGGAGTAATTGTAAGTGATAGAGGATAAAATTGATATGGTATGGAAAGTGCTGTGTGCTCATTAGTCACTGCTACACAGTGATATTGCACAGCAGGGTGCCACCATCCAGGCACTCCAGTCATGGTACCACCTCAACTTCCAATCTTTTGCTGTGTAGATGTTACTCACAATAAGGGACTGACTTCCGCTTCTGCTGTAAGACTGTCAAATTCATCTGCAGATAGTGTTATTAGCTGTCACAGGGGTCATTGATGTGTGGCACTATTCTCCTCTTTATGAATGCTAGATTATTCTGCCAATCACAGGATAAATAGTGATATGATGGCCACTTTCATTCAGTTCACAGGAGTTCTCTTCACAGTTGCAATTCACATAGCAGTTAACTCCAGCACAGTTTGCACAAAGTTAAAGTCTGTGTGCCCACAGTTCTACAGTTCCACTGGGCAGCAAGCCACTACTTAGGAGTATTCTCCAGACTGTTCAACATCAACTGTTTAGTGAGGTCATTAGTGAGAGACCACAGAGAGTACTGTCAAAAATAGCAGTTCTGCTAAACATTTTTAGATGATATAGTTATCTTCAAAGTGTTAGGCTACTCAGTATGTTGGACTTTTTCGAATACTGAGCTGTGCATCTGTCAATGCTCAAAACTGATAATTACTTTCTACATAAACTTAATAAATGTATGTTATTTGATTCATTTTGTGTTCCCCATCTCGTGTGTTTTAGAGCCCTATGTTTACATAAAGTTGTTAAGTGTGTGGGCCAACCATCTTGCTCAACAATTAAATATCTGTTGCTGGACGTTTCATTGCTTTTTGTGATGTTGGGCATCATAAGGTCATGATGAATACAACAAAAAGTTGTGGCTGAATGTAAATAATTTAGAAGTACAGGTAACAACTCACTGAATAGTAGAGATCTTGAGTTTTCAACAGGCACATAAAGTTTTCAGTCTTGTTTATGTGACTGTTGATGACTCGACACCTATACTATTTGGAGGGTGAAATTATTTGTGTGTGTTTGATAAAGGACTAATTACAGTGGGCTGAAGCTCTAATTTTGTGAACAGTTACACGTACAGGCTCTCAACAGCTGCAACAGCTTTAGTATTTAGAGCGTAGTCTCGACATACAAAATAACAAACGTTGATATAGCTTTGGAAGGTTGAGTGATGAGATGAATACAGGTTCAGTAATAAGTACGGTATATACCAACTGATAATACTACAAGGATGCTAGCTATGCAGCATAACAAGGGTCAACATATGACAGATGTCTATACATAATGCATATCTATGTGGGTGGGGTTAGTGTTTGTTTCCCTGTCCATGCAGGGTGGCCACTCAACATGGAAACCAGAAAATATCAGGGAATTGTAAAGATCCAGGAAAAATCAGGGATTTGTCACATATTCGTAGAATTTTAGTTCATAGCTTTAAAAATTGTGTGCTCCTGTAATGCCGTACAGATCTTACGTAAAAGATGCTAAAATGTTTGAAATGCACTAAGAGTGGTCAGTGTGACAAACAGTTCACATTACACAGCTCACTAAGATAGGTTTTGTCGAGTGGCAGATGAAAAAATTCTATACATGTGAGCCTTGCAACAAGGTGACAGCATGTGAAGGAAGGTATTTGTCCCACAGTTACATTAAATTGTATTTTGCTGGTATTTTTTATTTAACCCTCAGGTGGGTGCATGGCAGCACTCTGTGCTGCCACGTTGAAGTGTATGTGATAAGTGGTAGTAAAGGTGTTTGAATCATCTAGGGACATACAGTACCTGCAGTCAGCTACACTGTCAAACAATCCATGCGCCAGATATCATTTTCCTTCCTTTTAGCAGTCAACAGCCAAAGTTGAACGTGAGTACTCCACTATGGTAGCACTCCATGCTGTGTGTGACCATTCATGCACATAAATTTGCTTTTCGAATGTTGGTGAGGGGTTATTGTTTTGTGAGAGACTTTGGCTCTCATTGTTTTTTATTGTTGTATAACATTTTTACCATGAATCATTTAGTAGATGTATGTATGTAGATCAATGTTTTTCATGCAATATTTTATGATATGATGGGTTACCTATTTCATCTATCCATATATTGTTACATTCATATCAGCAGTGTAATACAGATATGTATATAGACTACCTACCTATCTTATGATGATTGCACCTACTATTTATATTTACCTATCTATGTCTATTAGTCTTCACTGTCGTATGCTGTACCTAGGGCAAAACGTGGCACTTCAGATGAGGAGTTCAGGCAACTTGTTGAGTAGTTGGACGCTGACAAGAATACGCAGGTTCAAGAAGGGACACAAAATAGTGAAGAAGACATAGACAGCTCAGATATAGAGGATGAAGAGGAGGCCGTGGAATTAAATGAGCATGACAGCAGTTCAGAGGTTTCTGAAGAGGAAGCAGATGAGATGGAGATTGATGATACTGGTGAGGATTTCTTTTTTTACATCAGAAAAGACAAAGAAACTATTTTGTGCAGCAAACCCCCAGTGAAAGCTGCTTCAAGAGTACCAACGAAGAATACTATCAAGATTTTTCCCAGCGCAAAGCGGATTTTCAGGGATACTCTGAAACCCATTGATGCATTTCTCAAATTTATCGGCCTTGACATTATTGATACAATTGTAGACTGTACCAAAACTTTTATTGCTAACAAAAGGGACAAAGTAAAATACTCAAGAGATCGGGACTGTAAGGACCCTACACAGGATGAGATTATGGGTAATTTGGGTTCTTATTCCTAGTTGGAATGAAGCATGGGAATCATGTGAACTGCAGAGAGCAATAGAAAGGTGATGGAACAGGTATGGTGATCACAAGGGTGACATGCATTTACAAGAACTTCCTGTTATTGCTTCGATCAATGAGGTTTGATTATCTGTGTACAAGAGAGGAGAGAGAAAAGACTGACAGGCTCGCAGCCATCTGTAGTATATGACAGATTTTTGGCCAACTGTGGGAATAATTACAGTTGTGGTGAATTCACAACAATCAACGAGATGCTGTTCACATTTAGAGGTAGATGTGGTTTTGTCCATATGTACCTAGCAAACCGGCCAAATATGGACTGAAATATTATGCAACATGTGACAGTAAAACATGTTATACATCAAATTTCGATATGTACTGTGGAAAGCAGAGGCCAGGCCCTAGGGATGTTTCAAATAAACCCCACAATATAGTTCAAAGACTTTTTCAAGATATTCAACATTCCAACAGGAACGTTATGATGGACAGCTACTACACTTGTGTGCCATTAGCTGATATCCTTCTTGAGAAAGGATTGACTGTCATTGGTGCCCACAAAGCCAATAAGAGAGAGATCCCCCCTGAATTTATCTAAAAATCACAGGAAATCGGTTCGTGTCTTCATGTGTTTCAGTACTATAAAACACTTGTTTCAATCCCGACCAAGCGAAGGAAATGTGTACTCCTCCTATTTACTATGCATGACTGCAAAGTTACTGATGAAATGATGGCTAAAGAAATTATCAACACTGATTATAATTCCACCAAGGGAGGTGTCAATAAAGCCGATAAAATGCTTACTCAACTGCACAGCAACAAGATGGCCTCTTGTTTCTCCATAATAACCCCGAGTCCACAATACGCCGTCACAACTTTCTCAGTGAATTAGCGCTCAAACTTTTAGAGGCTCATATGAGAATAAGGGATCAGATGTGCACACTTCCAAAAGATATCCGACTGTTTCTTGTAAAATACTGTGAGTTACACCAACCAATTGCAGCCCCAGATGCTGCAAAAAGAAAGGGGCTATGTCCTCTATGTGGAGGAAAAAAGTTCAATCATACAATTATCACATGTAATGATTGAAAACAATTTGTTTGTAAGAAACACTCACGCCATATTGCATTTGTAAAGATTGTGATATGTTTGAAAATCATGTATTCTAATGCTTTCTATTTATCTCTGTTTTCGAAAGAGAACCTTATGAACTTACGAATTATGTTCAGACAGGTAGTGGTCTATTCAGTTACTGTACTCTTGCTCAATGTTGTTTATTCTGATAATGTTCTCAGTGTAAGCAGCTACGTACTATTTTGGCTGTCAAATTCTCGTTATATTTTATTATAGGTTTGGTTTGTAGTCTTGTGAAATTGGCTGTATTCAAAAGGTGTATGTTCTTTCTTTCAAAAGGTTATGTTACCACCAATAACGAAATATATTTTCAATTTAGTTACTTGAGTTTGATATTTTATAATTTATTGAGGAACGATTTCTAGTTTACATTGAAAGAATGCATTATTCAGTTTGGTGTCATGATTTGTTTCTAATGGTTTTACCTACCTTACATCAAAAACAGGGCTGCTACATGAGCGGAAAAGCCGATTTTCTGGAGGCAGCAGTCAGTGCTGCACAGGCGCACTTGTGTGAGTTTCAAAATCACACCCAGTTGAAGGTTAAGTAGGAGGTCATTAGTTAAACTTAAAATGGCACGTTGTTAGTTTCTGTTTCTATCTAAATTTTTGGTGGTCACATAGCTAATTTAATCTTATTTTAGGGATCAATTAAAAATGTGTGCTCTTCATATCTGGCATATTTCTTGTCTGATATGTTGTGCTTCATCCAGTGTATTGCAATTCACTTTGCCATTTGGTACTAGAATGAAATGTCAATTTGCATATGTTAAATATTTTCATTTATGCATTAACACATAAAACCAGCAAGCCCATTCAGCTTCCACCCTAAAAGACTGTTTGGGAAAAATATAATTATGCTCTGGAAAACTCATGGAACAATCAGGAAAATTAAATCAGCCAGTAGGGTGGCCACCCTGCCATGTCATTCCATAAGCTACACATTTTCTGAAGTGGTGCTAAATGATGAGCACCTTATGGAGATCAGTCTTCAGAGATCAAGTTAAAGTTTCAAGTTAAAGTTTGGCAAACTCAGTGTTCCTGAGCTGGTAGCTGCTAGTGCCACCAGATGCTATTACCATAATCTTTGGATATGTTTCAGTGACTCCAAAGTGCCATGATCAAATATTGTGTCTCATGAACAACAGAGATATTGTCTTAACAGTCCAAGTCATGATACGAATCTCTGTACATTATTTAACGCTTCAACCTTAAGAGATGGGGAAATTCATTGATGGGGAAATTCATTAGTGGGCAGTCTCTGTGGCACCTAACACACCACAGTTGTATTAGGCTTGTTCACGTACGTGGGGCTCTGTCTCAGTTGACTTTTATAACACTAGTATTTTGTGAGAGTGGAAAGGCTCTCAACATGGGTGGACCAGAGCAGGGCTCTAACTACCACTTTACAAGGAGGCCTCAAGCAGACAGTCCTCCTGAAAAGTCTTTGAAACTAAGTAGTTGTATCAGAGCAATGCCAGTGTATAATTACTTTTGATGAAGCATAAGAGTGTTCATTCAAGATAATGTCCCATTTTATATACAAAAGGGCATGGAAGGAATTGCTGTAAATATATAATCAATTAAAAGTTACATTATGGTATGTTGCTAATACAGCCAAATACCCAAACTTCTGGGATTAAAAAGATTGAGGAATATCATATTGTTTTTGAAATGCACCACACACTCAACTGTGTTAAAGTGGTAAAAATTAAAAATTTAGATCTCAAAAACTTAAAGAAAGTGGCAAATAATGAGTGGCAGATGAATAACATTATGACGTGAATAAACAGCAAATTTGGGAAAATTTGTCTTAATACTGACTTTTAAATCGCACTCATTGCGTGAATACATAAAATCAATCCCGCGTCCAGCCATCCTGATTTAGGTTTTCCGTGATTTCCCTAAATCGCTCCAGGCAAATGCCGGGATGGTTCCTTTGAAAGGGCACGGCTGACTTCCTTCCCCGTCCTTCCCTAATCCGATGAGACCGATGACCTCGCTGTTTGGTTTCTCCCCCCAAACAACCCAACCCAATACATAAAATATGGATATGGGACACACATTACAACCAATTAATTAACATAAAAGTTTGGTTCACACATCTAATAATAGTTTGTCCATACAGCCTGAATCCAATGCTCTGTTTTCAGTGTCAAAGATATGTACACACCACTTGCATCAAAGAGGAAGCTAACATGTGGTAAATATGACCTGGATGCTCATGATCCAGGCACATTGTGCACTTCATTGCTTTCTTCCATTACTGTTCATGAAAACATCCAATATGGTGTAAGGAATTCCCAGTCTACATGAAGAATAAAAGATTCAACAGATTTGAGTAGTGCAACTGTTATCTTACATGGAGGCAACATAGGCTTTGAAGGCTACACAAACTTGAATGTTCTCAATCCAAAAATGCAAAGGCCCTGTGTAGATGTTAGTACATCTATTTACACCAGAAACAGTTCCTGTAAAGGTACCATTACAGTTGTAATTGCTAAGGCTGCCAAACCAGCAGTGCACATTGACACTAAGCTCATGAATTCAGGCCAAAAAATGAAACCAGGGAACATTTCTCCATCTTAACTCCATCCACTGTCTCACATAGAGGGAAATCTGCAGGCAAAAAAGCAGACTTGAGAAGCTTAATGCCATGGCATACGTCTCCAATGATGTTTGATGGTGAGGATTCTTTGACAGAGTGAGAACTGTGTACAAGGAACCACTAAGTCAATCTGTTTTCTTTCCACAACAGATCAACATTGTCCACCTCTGATAGTTGATGTAGGAAAAATTATGTGGAGACATCTTTTGGCATTGTGAAAGAACACATTGGGTCAGTATCAATGCTACAATGTCCCTCCAGTAATAGTAGCTTTAAGATGTTGAGAGACTTGTGAGCAAACCACATCCAATTTTTTGCATAATCTCTTTGAGGAACACATTTGGGTATTGCTTGTATTTGACAGTGTCTGTAAAGTTTGATACAATGTTCCTACAGACATACATGCAGGAACAAATGCTGCTAATGATTTATAGCAGTACTCACACATGAAAATGTTCACAAACTGCAAATATTGTACAACCACAGCTATTTAATTTACTTGAAACAAATGGAAATTTGTGCTGGACCTGGACTTAACCTGCATTACGCAAGCAGTCACCTTAACTGCTTTGGCTATCTAAACAGGCTTGACATACACTTCCATATGTCCCAGTGCCTGCTACCCCCCAGTGCTCACACAGTTACGTGATTCCCAGATGGGCAGAGGCTTATTTAGTTTCTCTCCAAATTGCCTTGCTTGCCTTTGGCATGAAATACATTAGTACAGTGCCTGTATTTGACAGTGTCAGTAAAGTTTGATGCAATGTTCTTCTGGACATGCATGCATGAAATTAAAATATGATGACTAGCTAGTTTTGGTTGTAAGTAACAACCATCTTCAGATCATGATCATATTAAATGCTGGTTGATCACAAACTGGATGTACCAGTAAAAATATTAATGCAGTGTGAAGCGTTTGTATAGAAAACAACATGAATAAGAAATTTAGTGCTAACAGTAATAACAAAACTGAGCCTCATATTGGACTCAGGTTGAACAAACTGTTTGTACCATTGAAAATCACATCATTCATTAGCTTGCAATTGTATGAAGTTTTTTTGCTGAACTTGCAAGTCATACAATTGGAAGTTAATAATTCATGTGATTTGTGCTGATATAATCAGTTTGCTCAATCTGAGTCTCATACTATTATGGTGTACAGGCAGCTTTAGTTTTGTTGCTGCTGTTAGCACCAAATCTCTTATTCATATTGCTTTCTTTACAAATTCATGTCACTGCATGATGATTATTACTGGTACATCCAGTTTATGTTCAATCTGCATTTAATATGATCATGGTGTGAAGATGGTTGTTACTTGCAATTGAAAGTAGGTAGATGTCATTCAGTTTCCTTACATAAATGAGATCTAGGCATTAAAAGATTTTTGTAATTAAAAAAATTAACAAATAAGTAGTTAGTGAGCAGGGGAAGATTTTGTATTACTGGAGGAGAAGAAAGCTGCTTGGCCTTTGCAAGGAACCATCCTCGCATTCGCCTAGTGTTGGCTAGGCAATCACAGAAGACCTAAAATAAGCACTGATATGTATGCAAGGGGTTAGTAGCCTTCGATCGGAAACTTTTTGATTTGTTGTAATAATGTTAGAGTGCTAATGTTGGCAAAGGACGGCTACTGCACCAAGTTTTCCAGCTCTTTCCGACACATAGAACGACTGATTTCAACTATAGCTTGTAAAAGTTTTGTTGGTAGTTTCATCCCCTTTTGCTGATCTCTGCTTGTCGCCAGAAGTTGGAAGTCATCATGCTGTTTGTGTTCTGTATGAGGTCCCTGCCCTTTGAAAATCAACTGGATAGTTGTATTACAACAGAATTAATTTCATCCTCACTACTGCAAATAAGCACAACATTTGAATGTATCTATAATTTGCTTTCATGAAACAATGTTATTTCCATGAAACATCAGAAAATGCTTGTTTCTCACATTTTGATAAAAACTTGTTTCGTTGCAATAAAAGTGCAGTGTCTGAATATTCACCAATTTGATGAAAAAATTTCTAGAAGAAAAGTTGTAGAGCATAGAAATGTTTTCAATAAGCCAAAAAGGTGTTGGAAAACCCAGTGGGTTAGTAAACATCAAAATTTACTAGTTTTGTGGAAATCTTATGGTTGATTAAAGTCAATTTTTGGGTACCCATTCAGTGGTTGTTTGCAATATTCACCCTTGTTGTTTTATTTATCAGTACAATCATTCTCTGGATTTTGTTGCTCCACTGTGAAAACGTGTCCTTTCCTTCGAGTCTTTTGCTGATCACCACTAAATCTGGCATTAATTAACCCTTGCAGTACCAAAGGGTGGGGGGGAGGGGGGGGCAGTAATGTACTGTATGCCCGCCTTTTGAAAGTATTGGAATCTAGTCTTTTACTGTATATATTTTAAAACTGTGAAAAAAATATTCTTTTTAATGTATTCTTCTACCAGATTCCATAAATGTTTTAAATTTTTCAGTTAAATTTAACCCAAAAGTTTTAAGTCTTATTACTAGATGTCACTTTTCAGAATGAGTGTCATAGCCAATATTTTCAGGTTCAGACTTTTGTTTATGCATCAATATCTCTTTAAAAAGTATATTGTGAGAGAAAGTCACGAAATTCGCATTTTTAAATTTTTTTGTGATAGTCGAAAGGTACTCCCGGCTTAGTAGTACATGTTATTGAAAATGCGTTTGTAGTGCTGACAAGGGAACCTCCCCATCGCACCCCTCTCAGATTTAGTTATAAGTTGGCACAGTGGATAGGCCTTGAAAAACTGAACACAGATCAATCGAGAAAACAGGAAGAAGTTGTGTGGAACTATGAAACAAATTAGTAAAATATACAAACTGAGTAGTCCATGCGAAGATAGGCAACATCAAGGACAATGGGAGCCAAGGAGCGCCGTGGTCCCGTGGTTAGCGAGAGCAGCTATGGAACGAGAGGTCCTAGGTTCAAGTCTTCCCTCGAGTGAAAAGTTTAATTTTTTATTTTCAGTTTATGTGACAAACTCTTATGTTTTCATCACTTTTTTGGGAGTGATTATCACATCCACAAGAAAACCTAAATCGGGCAAGGTAGAAGAATCTTTTTACCCATTCGCTAAGTGTACAAGTTAGGTGGGTCGACATCATATTCCTGTCATGTGACGCACATGCCGTCACCAGTGTCGTATAGAATATATCAGATGTGTTTTCCTGTGGAGGAATCGGTTGACCCATGACCTTGCGATCAAATTTATTCGGTTCCCATTGGAGAGGCACGTCCTTTCATCTAGTAATCGCACAGTTTTGCAGTGCAGTCGCAAAACACATACACTAAACTTATTACAGTGAACAGAGACGTCAATGAACAAATGGACAGATCATAACTTTGCGAAAATAAAGTAAGTAAAATTTTCAGTCAAGGGAAGACTTGTACCAAGGACCTCTCGTTTGGCAGCTACTCACGTTAACCACAGGACCACGGTGCTCCTGAGCTCAGATTCTCCTTGATGTTGCCTATGTTGCGCATGGACTACTCAGTTTGTATATTTTACTAATTTTTTTCATAGTTCCACACAACTTCTTCCTGTTTTCTCGATTGATCTGTGTTCAGTTTTTCAAGGCCTATCCACTGTGCCAACTTATAACTAAATCTGAAGGGGGTGTGATGGGGAGGTTCCCTTGTGAGTGTGGTAAGACAATTTCAGGTTCCTCACTTTACTTCAACATCAGCACCTCTTTAAAAAGTATATTATTAATATAAGTTAACAACAGTTAACGAATTTTGTATTTTTTAAATTTTTTTTAGGATTAATACTCAAACGTTAACAGAGAAGCAACAACGCGACTATTTTGACTCTGATTGTTGCAGCTGGCAGCAATTTAAAAACATGACGTCATAGTCATGAAGACTACCGACTGTTGCCGATGTGTGTCGAGTAGAACTAGGGAGTTGAGTTACGCTCCACCATAACTACGGTTCAGTAGTTGTGGTAACGTACATAAATGATGTACTAAATATTAGGATTACAGTACCGGCAGGATTGGCAAATAAAGAAAATATGACTGGATAAGAGAGCAAACGTGTGCCTACGACTTCAGATGGCTCTAAGCACTATGAGACTTAACATCTGACGTCATCAGTCCTCTAGACTTAGAACTAATTAAACCTAACTAACCTAAGGACATCACACACATCCATTCCCGAGGCAGGAATCGAACCCGCGACCGTAGCAGCAGCGCGGTTCAGGACTGAAGCGCCTAGAACCGCTCGGCCACAGAGACAACTACTTCTCTTTGTTTTTGTTCGTTTGCTTTGCACACGATTAGAACCGCACGTCTTTCAGCGTTAGTCACTTGTGTGTTTTATTTCCTTACAAAATGTAAATTGTATTTTGTAAGTAATAAAAATTAGTTGATCACGTGACTTTTGCGATCTTATGTAACCAATGTAATTACTTGTGACGCAAGTACAGTTTAAATGCACAAATATAAAAAAAATCTATGTAATTGTTTTTTTGTCCTCAGTAGAACTTTCATCTTGATCAAAGGCTACAGTTTATTATTATTATTATTGATAAGTAAGAAAGTTGTTTATGGATAACATAAAAAACTCGACGAAGTTTTGAAGCGATATTTTATGCTTTTGTTTTGCGTTTTTTTAAATTTTCTTTTTTCTTTTTTAATTATCTTTTTTGCATGGAATTGTGTTTTTTAACGCTATATGGTAAATCTGTTTTTTAAATTTTTACTACATCTCTCTGTTTAAGGTTTTAATCAACAGTTTTCGAATAAAACCTGAATCAAATATTGAGAATTTCAATTTTGCTATAGATACCATTCTTTTTATGTTTAAGTAACAAGACAGGACAACTATATGTAACAAAAAATGTTCCGGAGATTACACAGCCGTTTATGTATCATCGCTCATTTTGTTGATGGTTCACCTCTTCTGGTATCTAGGGGATCTACTTAGACGCTGTTTGCATACTTAGACGAAGGGATGGAAAAGCTAGGTATGCAGCACACCTGATGTACAGGTAACGCTGTTAACACTTCAACTGACTAAGCCTACTGGGAAAACTACCGTAGTCTACGTTAACGTCTGTTGTTTATATGAAATCTTGCAGTTTTATTGCTTTGATTATAAGAAATTATTTTAAAAATCAAAATTTCAGAAAATATTTTGTAAAAAATGATTTTTCATTGTAAGTTTTTTCACAAGTTTGAAAAAATTGAAATTTTTTATCTTAAAGCCTCGGGAGGAAGGGGGGGGGGGGTGTTTGTATGGTTGAAGAGATGCGTTCCAGGATCTAAAATTTTAGGAAAAAATGCATACAAACGTTTATTGAGAGGATCAAAATGAGTAAGTGTGGTAAACATATTGTTTTGGTGCACTGTACCGCCGTTGATGTTCACGCATAAGTGCAGTAAATCTTATTAGAATGGTCATTATGCTAGATCGGGTACAGTGGAAATTAATCCGACATTTATTGATCGTCAGTTCAAAAATTTTGTGGGGAGGACACATCGAAGGTGAAGTTTTTATTAAGTTCTTCGTTATAAAGGCATTTTAAAAATGATAGTGGAAGTGGTCATAAAATGAAATACTAACTGGGGAATTCAATTAAGAGGGCGCACTGAAAAGTAATGGCTTCGAATTTTTAACGCGAAAACTCTTAATGCTCTTCAAATAAAGCAAACTTTATTAATAATGTACATCATTATGCTTCATGTATGCATATTTACTTCTCTACATAGTCACCCTGGCGACGAACATATTTTTCGTAGTGAGAGACCAATTTGTTGATACAGCCACTGTAGAACATTAGACATTATTGACGGACCCACAACCTCACATCAGTTTGCACTCCTTCAACACTACGAAAGTTAAATCCTCAAAGGCGTTCTTTTAAGTTTCGGGAAAAGCTGAAAATCTGATAGGGCCAAATCGAGACTCCATGGAGGATAATCAATGACAGTGAACTGAAGGTGTCAGGTTGTTGCAGACATCGCAGCACTCGTGTGGTCCGGCACTGTCATGCTAAAGGGGGAGTGTGGACAAACTCGTGGAATTCGAAACTCGATTACAGCACGCTGCTGCTCACGCACCGACATAGTTACGTTACTCTCCACAGCATTACACACTACAATTCAGAGCCCTCTAGCGGCAGAGGGCTGCAAATAATTTTATGCAGACATGAAGAATAAAGATGTAGACTGTTAATAACTTACGCCTTATTTAAAAAGGATTAAGAGCTTTCACATAAAAATTTCAGAGGCATTACTTTTCAGTAATCCTTCTTAAAATTTCGAGTAGGGCACTTGAAGAGCTTTTTGTTAAATCTAAATACGATGGCAATTGTCCGAAAAGGTTCTTTAAAATCTGATGTTGCAAAAACAGCAGCGTTGGGCGACCAAAGGTGATGAGGTAGCTGCCTGGGTGAACTTCACCACTTAACGACATTCTTAAAAATTATGATTGATGCTTCCCGAAGATCGAGACGAAACGAAAACGGTTGTTCTAAATTTCTATAAAGATTTGTTACTAGTTTGAAAAATAAATCAGCACAAGAAAACAACGATATTCTGTCGAAACACAGAGTATTCCATCTTATTTGGCTTGTGGTACGATGCCAGAAGCAAATGCAGCACGAGGAGCGCGACTTAATGGTTGAAACTGCTGCTGTAATTCTGGGTCCGCAGCTCGTGGTCGAGCGGTAGCGTTCTCGGTTCCCACGCCCGGGTTCGATTCCCGGCGGGGTCAGGGATTTTATTTGCCTCGTGATGACTGGGTGTTGTGTGATGTCCTTAGGTTAGTTAGGTTTAAGTACTTCTAAGTTCTAGGGGGCTGATGACCATAGATGTTAAGTCCCATAGTGCTCAGAGCCATTTGAACCATTTTTTTGTAATTCTGGACGATACTGGATCACGAGTTTATGAACTGGAGACGTATCTCCCTTCAAACATGTTCTTGGATACGGTTGAAAATAACGTCCAGAGTCACTGAAATTACTTCTTAGAAAATGAAAGGAGACCGTTCAGACATAAGACGGCAATCAACTGCTTTTAACATTCTGTTATTTCAACTGCAAGACTGAGATCCTTTGTTACTAATATTGGATCTTGGAAAAATGGAATATAAAAAGTATGGATCAAGAGATCTTGTAGACGTGGTATCAGCTTTTGAATTAACCCTGTAATGATATCAGACTGTTTGAAGTATCCAGGATGCAAAAAACTGTAGAAGCTCTCAATACAGTTCTTTTATCCAGTTTAGATTCAACAATGTGGACGTCGTATTGAGAAAATTAATAATAAACGCAACCAGTACCGACGTAAACAACCTTTTTGTCCTGTGTTTAATGCCATTCTGTTAAATTTATTCTTTCTAAAACCATTATCTTAATGCATACGGTTTTTATTTACTTGATGAATGGCGATATTTATTTACCATCTACGTTTTTCGTCACTTTCTTAGACTTTCTGAAAACCGACCTTGATGCTCTACAAATGTTCTCTGATACGATTTTGTGTATAACTAGTCAGTTCTCTGATACTGCATGTGTCACGTAATTGTAGAGAAGCAAACTTAACAAAAAACAGAGAATATCACACTATGTACACTAGCCTCTCCGCTCTCCTACATACAGTTACCTAAAATAAACATTTAAAAAGATACTCACCACGGTAATAACATCAATCTCCGTTCTAAGTTGCTGCCGTGCGATGTCCAGCGTCAGTGACTGTGGCAATTAGGGTAGCCCTCACGCAGACAGTGGTACCTGGACTTCCCATGCCTCCAGACACGCCATATTCTGCTGAGGCGCAGTCCACACATTGGTGCCAATATTGTCGCCAATGCTGACTCATCACTGCTGTATTCCCCTCGAGCACTAGCCTACGCCACATTAGCAGTAGCCACAGTTTGAAAACACGGCAATTTTGAAATAAAGATTTCTCTGCAATCGATTTTAAGATCGCTACTCTTTTTCTTAGCTTAGCCAACATTTCAGATAGAGTTTGAACTCCTCCCCCCTAGCAATGACCATGGTCTCCATCCACTGCATGACACGGTTGATGACTCAGAGTGTGTATCGATAGCCTTTAGATTTGGGCATGGACCTACCATGTTGAGGTGTACATATTTTGTATCTCAAACTGACCAAGTCGCGGCTGTGCGTGACGTCCCACTTTGCTCTACTGACAGGCTGTGCATACATGAGTTTTCTGTTAGGCAACACAAAGTGTTCCAGGACGAGTCTTGTTGTAGAACAGATGCCAGGGTGTGACAAGTAGTCAAGCTGTTCAACGATGAACTTCTGCAGTGACTTGGGCACAGGGGGACAAGAGCCATTTTGCGAAACCTCACACAAGAGGTGTTTATCTGTGCCTGGAAATAGGCAACATTCCAACTGTAATTTGGTCATAGCATCGTGGAGTAAATACATGATTTGTCGATTGTGCAGCTATGCCTCTGTGAACTTGCCATAGTCGATCTGTGCTGAGACAATGTTGGTGCACAACATGTAGTCTGTGACAATAATTTCCATGCCATTTAGATGTCTAGCAAGAGTCGTGAACTGCATTGTATAACTGAAGTGCTAGAATTGTCGAGGGCACATATCTTTTAAAGGATTATGGATCAAGTGCGCTAAAGGTCGATGGTCGGTGTAAGTGATGAGTGATCTGCCTTCCACATTGTCTTTGAGCGGATGAACTACTTTGTACACTGACAGTAGTTCATGGTCGTAGGCGTATCACTTGTGCTGTGAAAGCGGTCAATTTACGAAAAAAAAGTGGAGCAACTGCAGTATGCCTGTCAATTCTTGTTGAGAACCGCTCCAATAGCGAATTTGATCATGTCAATAGTAAGCGTGAGTTGAGCATGCAGAAGTGTGTGTGCCAACATCGTGGGTTTCATGAGATAATCTTTTATTTGCTCAAAAGTGTGCTGCATGTGAGAGCTTCACTCTAACTTACGTTTGTCGATGGTATTCTTGTCCTTGAGAACTTCCATAAGTGGTGCCTGAATGGTGGCTGCATGAGGGACATGCCGAGAATAGAAATTAATCATCCCAAGGAAACGATGTAGCTTGTGACAGTCCTGTGATGGCTGCAGCTGACAGATGAGGCCAGTTTGCTGTGGTGCAGTGGGAATACTGGGGGCGTTGATGACGTGTCCAAGAAAGACTACCTCAAGTTACCAAAGTTGTCATTTGTCATCTTCAAGCACTCCGCCATTGGCAGAAAGTGCATCAGGAATTTGTGCAGTTCCTAGGTAGGGGAGAAGATGAGAATGTCGTCCATGTAGGTGTAGCAAAAAGGGAATTTGAACAGAACACTGTCAATAAACCACTTCCAGGTTTGAGACATATTCTTGAGGCCTTAAGGCATGTATAGACATTCGCATAACCGAATGACGTGATAATCACAGTTTTGTGAATGTTCTCTGGCTCATTAGTATCTGGATGTATGCCCTTCACATAGTCTAAGACACTGAAAACTAAGGCACTGGCAAGGTAGTGGTGTGGGTGAAGTCTCGTGTGTTCAGTATAGGGTAACTGTCAATGACTGTAGAGGCGTTAAGGGCTCTATAGTCTCTGCACAGTCTCACTGTCTCATATTTATTGAACACCAATGAAACGGGACACGCCTATGAACTATCAGAAGGTCTCATGATCCCATCCTGTAAATGTTCATTAACTATCTCTTTGGCTGTGCAAAACTTGTCTGGTGGTAATCCGTGCAGCCTTGGGTGGCGGTGATCTTGTGGAATGTTCTGTTGCAGACAGCACATTGTGTAAATAACACCTGCTCTATGTGGAAGGTGTAGGAACACTCAGTTTCAGTGGGGAGCACAAGAGCAGTAAGCACATTGCTGGTCTTGATTGTGTGTGGAGGCTGTATGGACTCAGATGCTGCCAGGGAGGTAGCCATTGTCATGCTGAAATTGAGCAGAGATGGTGTGGTGGAGTCATCTGGAATGGGCACAAACGAATTTCATGTCTGAGAACTGTCCAGGTAGCGTCGTGTGGCATTCAGTTCCTCTGACACCTGGCAGATTGTGCAACATATAGCGTCGTTTTCGTCCTGTAGACGTAATGACTCCAGTCTCATGTCAAAATAATGCAGTTGAAGCTGTTTCAGTTCAATGAGGCATGCAATGCTTTCTTATAGGTATCGTTGACATTCATCGGTCAAGCTGCAACACTGAGTGCCATCCGATAGAGGCATGCTGTACCATGGGGGGGGGGGGGGGCTGTAACCGATGAATGATGCCAGTAACAGAGTGTCCCCTGTCCTGATAGATCAGAGTACCACGGGTCAGTTCCGGTAACAGTCGAAAATCATGAAGAAGTCAGTACCAAACACTGGATCACTGAAATCGGCAATTAAGGAAGTTCAGTGTAAACACTTCCTCAACAGCGAGATACATGGCGCAAGACTCAGCTCCATAGATGGTGATGGAAGGATTATTGGCTGTACAGAGCTGTATGGCAGGATCAGCACTTGACAGTGAAAGTAGACTGGGAGGCAAGGAGCTCAGGTCAGAACCTATGTCAATGAAGAAATATTTTTGATTGATGCAGTCAAAGCTCTAGAGTATGCTGTCATGTGGTGATGATGATGTGTGAGATGTTTCATTGACATGACGTGGATTAAGGCGACTTGAATGGTCTTCTCGACCTGGGCACCTATTGTGGACTCCATGTTGCCTTTGAGTACTCAGATGGCATGCAGCAGCTCTACTCAGTGTCGCCAAACTGCGTGTGGAACCAGTAAAACCATCCCTATACCAGTGTGTGTGTGTGTGTGTGTGTGTGTGTGTGTGTGTGTGTGTGTGTGTGTGTGCAATATGCAGTTACCCATTGTGGGAAGTTTGTTGTGATTATATGAAAGTCACTGTCCGCTGTGACGAAGTTGATGTCATATTTGATGGCAGTCAGATGACCTCGGTCTGACTCAGCTGTAGAGATATGGTGGGTGTGCCAAGGCTGCTGTGAGCTGTGTTTGGAGGCATTGTTGTCCGCAGCATTTATAAATTATCGATGTTAAAAAATCATAAAGATTCTGTCTGCCAATTTTAACTTGCAGGCCATCAATTCATGTTCATGCGAGATCATTGCAAGTTGAACTTGAGGCAAGAGTTTGACATCCCAGAGGGTCCAGAGTGTATCGTCTGGCTTCAGTTTGAAATCCACTAGTGTGTGTAACCAGCGCCAAAGTTGTGAAGGCGTCCTGTCCCTCGGTTGTTCGTCATAAATAGCCTGTTGTAACTGTTGTTCCTGTATTTGGGATAGGCGTTGGAAAAGAGCAGATTTCGTGGTGAGGTATTTATTATAAGCTTGGAGCAAAAGAATAGTGTCACTAATCGCATCATCTTTTTCACCGAGGTGACTGAGTAACATGACGTTTTTGAACCTGTATGTAGTCGGAAACTCTCAACAATTGCGAAAGAGGTAGTAGGTTGATCTGGGTGAAACGGTGGCAGTTTAATTTGAGCACTGTAACAGGCAGTGGTGTCGATGGTGAATGGTCATGCCAATAACCAAGGCAAAATCTGGACTGGTACAAAGGACAAGTGCTCAGTATCCATACTTGTTTCGGCTGTAGGTGGAGCAGGGAGGCCCAAAAACTGTCCAGCAGGTTGAGCTACAGAGTGTGACGTGAATGGATTGACCGAGTTGGAACATGGCGTGCAGACACATCAACAGCGGCGAACAATCGCGAATGTGGCCGTTTGAGCAGCTGATGCACAGTACTTGTCTGGCCTTTGTGTCGAGTAGTCTCTGGAATAAAATCGCCTAATAAACTGTCTGTAGGATTTCATTGTTCAATATCATTGTCCACGTCTGCAACACTACACTGATGAAAGTTATGTTTGTTTTTTATGCATACAGGTTGCTAAGGAGTCGGCTGAAAAACACATCACACTTCTGTATGGAAATCAGTGTCCTGTCTTGGGAACTGCGACCTGTGGCAGCTGGACAGTGGCTGTAGTACTGAAGCACAGTATATAAATCCGGAAATGTAGGAGCACGAAAATTATCCATACATAGTTGTTGCACGTCACCAATGTAAAATATTATTCAGGATAAGATAAGGGTGAAAATCAGTAACACCGAGCGAGGTGGCACAGTGATTGGCACACTGGACTCGCATTTGGGAGGATGACAGTTCAAACCCATGTCTGGCCATCCTGATTAAGGTTTTCCGTGATTTCCCTAAATCGGTTCAGTCAAATTCCAGGATGGTTCCTTTCAAAGGGCATGGCCGACTTCCTTCCCCATCTTCCCATAAACCAATGGAACCGATAACCTCATTGTTTGGTCCCCTTCCCCCAAATCAACCAACCAACCAACAATTAGTAACACCATGCTGCTGGTTATAATGCTCTTTATTTATCATATAGCACGACCAAAAGACATGTCACACTGCTTGGCAGTCATTTAGTGAACTGAGTCCACCTTACAAAGATACACTTGGAAGGAATGCAGTCAATGGCCAGAGAGGTGGCTTTCTTGTGGTATCCCCACAGCACCATTCTAAAGCGAGTAGGTCATAGGGACGCTTTTTTGATAAATCCCATCAACCTTCCATGCGAGTTTTGTGAACTCAGATGGCAACCACCTCTCAGGATTATCCCTGATAAAAGATTCGACTTTGTTGTGACTGGTGTCATACTAGCACTCAACCTGATAAGCAAGTGTGGCCTAGACCATGGCAAGTGGGCTGAAGTTGTAATGCCGTGCCATTGTGTCGATGACAGGCTGGGCTGTGATGTTGGCAGATGCAGCATCATTGTAGATGGGCTGGGCTGCAACACATCTAGCCATGGGTACATCATTCTTGTCATAGATGGTCCAGGCTGTGTCACGTCTGCCTACAAATACATCATCATTGTAGACTGGTCAGGCTGCAACATGTTTAGTTGTGAATACATCACCATCATCATCATCATCATCATCATAAAAGGGCTGGGCTGTGATACATACTGCCATGGAAACATCATTGTCATCATAGACAGGCTGGGTGGTGATAGTCAAACCACTGATATATCGTCATTGTCATAGATGGGCAGCACAGCCACATGTGTGGTTGCGGGTACATCATCCTCATCGTAGACGGTTTACGCTGTGACATGTCCAGCTGCAGGTACACCATCAGTAACAGTTGTTGCAGACACAAGCCCATGTCCATGCACTTCCATCCCTTCTGCAAAGAAAGAAAGGAAAAGGCTAAATATCACATAAGAGTATATAAAAGTTAAATATCATGTAAGAGTATATAAAAGTTATGTGCAGACATCTATAATAATAATAATAATATTTAGCTGGGTTTGCTGTGTCTGCTTGATCTTTAGGTTTCAGATAAGTTATTCCATGTGTAAGTGTATCAGGGAATGTGTATGGGTCTGCAATGTAACTGTTAAATAATTTAGTTAGATGGTTCACCTCAACACATTCACATCTAACTGAATTATTTAACAAAGATGAGGTGACTTACCGAACGAAAGCGCTGGCAGGTCGACAGACACACAAACAAACACAAACATACACACAAAATTCAAGCTTTCGCAACAAACTGTTGCCTCATCAGGAAAGAGGGAAGGAGAGGGAAAGACGGAAGGAAGTGGGTTTTAAGGGTGAGGGTAAGGAGTCATTCCAATCCCGGGAGCGGAAAGACTTACCTTAGGGGGAAAAAAGGACAGGTATACACTCGCACACACACACATATCCAAAGGTAAGTCTTTCCGCTCCTGGGATTGGAATGACTCCTTACCCTCACTCTTAAAACCCACTTCCTTCCGTCTTTCCCTCTCCTTCCCTCTTTCCTGATGAGGCAACAGTTTGCAGCTTGAATTTTGTGTGTATGTTTGTGTTTGTTTGTGTGTCTATCGACCTGCCAGCGCTTTCGTTCGGTAAGTCACCTCATCTTTGTTTTTATATATAATTTTTCCCACGTGGAATGTTTCCCTCTATTATATTGAATTATTTAACAGTTACATTGGAGATCCATACACATTCCCTAATACACTTACACATGGAATAACTTATCTGAAACCTAAAGATCAAGCAGACACAGCAAACCCAGCTAAATATCGCCCCATAACATGCCTACCAACAATATACAAAATATTAACTTCAATCATTACACAGAAATTAATGACACATACAACACAGCACAAAATTATAAATGAAGAACAAAAAGGCTGTTGCAAAGGAGCACGAGGATGTAAAGAGCAACTGATAATAGATGCAGAGGTGACATATCAAGCTAAATCTAAACAAAGGTCGCTGCACTATGCATACATTGATTACCAAAAAGCTTTTGATAGTGTACCCCACTCATGGTTACTACAAATATTGGAAATATACAAAGTAGATCCTAAATTGATACAGTTCCTAAACATAGTAATGAAAAATTGGAAAACCACACTTAATATCCAAACAAATTCAAATAATATCACATCACAGCCAATACAGATTAAGCGTGGAATATACGAAGGAGACTCATTAAGTCCTTTCTGGTTCTGCCTTGCTCTGAACCCACTATCCAACATGCTAAATAATACAAATTATGGATACAATATTACTGGAACATACCCACACAAAATCACACATTTGCTATACATGGATGATCTAAAACTACTGGCAGCAACAAATCAACAACTCAACCAATTACTAAAGATAACAGAAGTATTCAGCAATGATATAAATATGGCTTTTGGAACAGACAAATGTAAGAAAAATAGCATTGTCAAGGGAAAACACACTAAACAAGAAGATTACATATTGGATAACCACAGCGACTGCATAGAAGCGATGGAAAAAACAGATACCTATAAATATCTAGGATACACACAAAAAATAGGCATAGATAATACAAATATTAAAGAAGAACTAAAAGAAAAATAAACACAAAGACTAACAAAAATACTGAAAACAGAATTGACAGCAAGAAACAAGACAAAAGCTATAAATACTTATGCTATACCAATATTGACCTACTCATTTGGAGTAGTGAAATGGAGGAGCACAGACCTAGAAGCACTCAATACACTTACACGACCACACTGCCACAAATATAGAATACATCACATACATTCAGCAACTGAAAGATTCACATTAAGCACAAAGGAAGGAGGAAGGGGATTTATCGATATAAAAAACCTACGTTATGGACAGGTAGACAATTTAAGAAAATTCTTTCTAGAACGAGCAGAAACTAGCAAAATACACAAAGCAATCACTCATATAAATACATCGGCTACACCACTGCATTTTCATAACCACTTCTACAACCTTTTAGATCACATAACATCAACAGATACGAAGAAAGTAAATTGGAAAAAGAAAACAGTACATGGCAAGCACCCATATCATCTAACACAGCCACACATCGATCAAGACACATCCAACACATGGCTAAGAAGAGGCAATATATACAGTCAGACGGAAGGATTCGTGATTGCAATACAGGATCAAACAATAAACACCAGATATTACAGCAAGCATATTATTAAAGATCCCAATACCACAACAGATAAATGCAGACTTTGCAAACAACAAATAGAAACAGTAGATCACATCACAAGCGGATGTACAATACTAGCAAATACAGAATACCCCAGAAGACATGACAATGTAGCAAAAATAATACATCAACAGCTTGCCTTACAACATAAACTTATAAAACAACACGTTCCCACATACAAGTATGCACCACAAAATGTACTGGAGAATGATGAATACAAATTATACTGGAACAGAACCATTATAACAGATAAAACAACACCACATAACAAACCTGACATCATACTCACCAATAAAAAGAAGAAATTAACACAACTAATCGAAATATCCATATCCAATACAACAAATATACAAAAGAAAACATGAGAAAAAATTGAAAAATACATCCAACTGGCTGAGGAAGTCAAGGACATGTGGCATCAGGATAAAGTTGACATTATACCAATTATACTATCAACTACAGGAGTCATACCACACAATATCCACCAGTACATCAATGCAATACAGCTACATCCAAACTTATATATACAACTACAGCAGGGCTTTTACAACTGGCCGGTTTTGAGCGCGAGTACTCGCGTCTGCTCTGGCACGTGCTCGCGAGCAGGTGCAAGGTCGCAGAGTAGGGAGGGAGGGGAAATGCGCGCGCACGTTTAAATAGGGCCGTAGCGTGCCTATTGAATTCGCGCCGACTGTGTAACGTTTAAAGCACTATGATCAGCTCTAACAGTCATTGCGCTGATTAAGAATCATGTCAAGTCGCCGTTGTGTAACCCCAACCATGCTTTCGCAGTTCAACCCCTATTGGGAGGAATTATATTTGTTCACAGAAAAAGATGGTGTTGCAAAATGTTTAGTATGTCACAAAACGATGAATTCTTTCAGGAAATTTAATTTGCAGCGACATTATATGTCGTACCACGCGAAAGACTACGGAAGTGGAAAATGTGATGGGCCAGATCGTGCACAGGAAGTTATTAAACTTAAAAGGACGCTACCCGAAGAAGATCTGGACGACGAAGAAAAATCAACTGAGGCAGCTGTCAGAGTGAGTTAAAAAATTGCTTTGCTTTTAGCAAAATCCCTGCGCCCCTTCACTGATGGCGATTTAATAAAAGAATGTTTGGTAGTTGCAGCGGAACACATGTGTCCATCTCAAGTTGAACAGTTTCGGATTCTGCCATTATCTAACATGACCATTATGCGTACATACAGGATATACAGGACAGGACATGGCAGACGACGTCCAGAGCCAGCTTGCAAATATCTGTAAAGATTTTATGGCGTATTCTCTAGCTCTGGACGAAAGTGTTGTTATCACTGGAACAGCGCAGCTTGCCATATTTATTAAAGGTGTTAATAGAGATCTTCAGCTGATGGAAGAGCTCCTCGATGTTGTAGGCATGAAGAACACTACATCCGGAGGTGATATATTAAGTAGTGTTGAAGAAAGTGTTGAAAATATAGGATTGTCGTGGAATTCGTTAGTTTCGGTGTCTACAAACGGTGCACCAGCGATGACAGAGAAAATATCAGGTTTCGTTGCGCTGTTGAAGGAGAAAATGCAAAAACTGACCATGCCGAATGCAGGGAAAAAATCAGGTTTCGTTGCGCTGTTGAAGGAGAAAATGCAAAAACTGACCGTGCTGAATGAAATAAGGGGCGTTCACTGTGTGATCCACCAGGAAAACTTATGTGCAAAGAGTATCACCCTAAAAATGTGATGGTTGTTATTTTCGTACAACCAATTATATAGGGAAGCATGGACTACAACACAGGCAATTTAAAAGCTTTCTTGAGGGTGTAGAAAGCCAGTATGGTAGCCCGCCTTATTACAGCGAGGTCCGCTGGCTTAGTCGTGGCGAATTATTAAATCGATTTTTTTGCCTATTAGATGAGATAAATGTGTTCATGGAAATAAATAACATGTGTGTTCCTGAATTGAAAGAGCCTTCATGGAAATGTGATCTCGCGTTCTTAGCAGATTTAACTAGCCATCTGAATGCTTTGAACATTTCACTACAAGGTAAAGATCTGCTAATTACTCATTTCATAGGTCGAATACGAGCTTTTAAAATGAAATTGACACTTTGTGTGAGTCAGCTGGAAACAGGAAATCTAGCTCATTTTCCTAAATTATCATCCATGAAAGATGTTCACAAAGACTGTGAACGTCATTCACATAGTTTAGTTGCCTTTAAGGAAGAATTTGATCAACACTTTCAAGATCTGGCAGCACTAGACAGAGATTTTGATCTGTTCGCCTCTCCATATTCAGCGAATATTGAAAAGATTCGTCCTGAGCTGCAACTAGAAATTATTGACCTGCAGTGTGACAGAGAATAGAATCAAATTTCAGAACAAGAAAAACATTTTGTAATTCTACAGACACTTCCCTCAGGATAGATTTCCTCGTTTGCACAAACTGGCGGCTACAATAATATCAATGTTGGGTTCCACGTATGTTTGTGAACAACTGTTCTCTGCAATGAAATGTAACAAGACGTGCCTGAGAAATGCATTGTCTGATCGAAATTTAAACTGCACGCTGCGCCTACAATGCACAAGAACAATTACTCCGAACATAAACGCAATTGTAAAGGACAAAAAGTACAAGACAACCGAGAATCCCACACTTCAGTGACACCTTTTATTGTGTAACAGTTCACAAATTAATACGAATGTAGAGGCATACACTAAGCTAATAAAATTATGTGGCACGTGTACATTCTCCTTTATTTGTTTCATTTGTCGCAGTAATAATTCGTGAGTGATATCCCTGCAGGTGGCCGCGGATTTACATTGACTGGCAGCAGCTGTTGTGTGCCCCATGTGACTCTCCCCACTTTCCGCTCTGGTCCGGTAGTGGGGGTAGCGTGCTTGCGCTGCTCCGTGCTCGCGCCTTGCTGCTCACAGCTTGCTCCGCGAGCACGTATGTTATGAAACCCTGAACTACAGAAATCCGTAATTATTGATACATGTTCAATTACCCGAAAGTTCCTAAATGCAATATAACATATACCGTACAGTTAAAAGGAAGTGACGCTTGATCAAGGTCCGTGTCACTTTCCATTTTTAACCAGACTTAATGTCTGAGAAAGTAAAGAAATAATAACAATAATACTTACATGGAAAATCATCAGTGTTGGTATAGCCACAGTGTGATTTCAACCATACATCATCCTGAGAACTGATCAGAATATCAGACATTAATATTTCGTTCACTCTTGGCTCAAGTCAACATAACTCTTGCCTCAAATTAACATAATCATCGAGTGCGCCTAGAAGCAAACGGGAATATAAGTAATTCACATGTACAAGTGTATGTGTCTCTAACAAAACGAATATTGTAGGATAAAACGATTATGTATTCACTCCTTGACGACAGGTGTAATCCCACAAGAGCTGATACTAGAGAATAGGGATGGCTCAAACAATGAAGTCTCTGGCTCAGTCATAGACTGTGGTGTGGTTACTGCGTTTAATGGCATTACATTCATGCCCATGATTACTGGGTTTGGTGGGATTGCATCCATTCCCATAGAAGCTTTATTGTTGAAGAATTCTACAATAAACAGAAAGCACAACGATAGACAACTGCATTATTCACGTACATGGAGAGACAGAGAGACAGAGAGAAAGGGAGAGAGAGAGAGAGCGAGAGAGAGGGAAAACGATTACTTACTTTCACAAGATTCATCATTTATCCATGCACCATCCATGCACCACCTGCCAAGAATCTCCGTTCGGTCATCCAGTGCACTGTCCCGCAACATGGGCGACAGCATGATCCTATTTACAACAAAAGATAAGAAATCAATTATATGATTTGCAGCTAGAAAGAATGCACATATAGCAACAACAAAAACATCAACACATACATGCAGAATGACCAGATTTCAACTGGGGATGCTTATTAGCAGTAACATCATCATAACCAGCAACATGACGCTTCATTTTTAATGAATTGAATACACCAACAGATATCAGGAAAGAAGAGAAATTGGCTAGTGAGAAGCACCTGAGAGTGGCCCAGGGCAGTCTACTCACTAAAAGAGAAAGCAGGTTATTAAGAAGCACCTGAGAGCGGCTGAGACCAGTCTACTCAATAGCCTGGGGGAAAAGATGGGATATCTTCTAGTAAGAATCACCAGAGAGTTGCTCCAGCCAGTCTACTCTCTAGCAGAAGAAGAAAGGGAAGTGACTCTTGTCAATACACAGACCGGGAAGGACTTCAGCATTGAAACAGTCCTCTTTTGCAGGTGATAGTCACATTCCTTTGCTTATTTCAGCTAATAGGAATAGAGTACTCTTACCTCGCGTAAGCAAGTAAGTGTACCTGAGTGCAAGTAGGTCCGGACCCATTTTAGTTGGTGAATAACCGCAGACTTCAACCAATGGGAATCGAGTATGGTGCTATGTACGTGTTGACGTAACAGTGCATGCTTGTTATCATACCGCACATGTATGCATGTTGGCGGCACAACCGTTGATCAATGAAACCCGTTATTTTCCAACACTTTGAGGCTGCTCGACAGGCCATGACTTGCTGGCATTATCAGCCGTCCAGCACCCACATGACCGCTGCCCACAGCGGCAGGGGCCTGTGTGTGGACGTTGTGGCTCCATGCTCCACCTCTGTGCTGAGTGAGTTGAGGTGCAGTTTACCACAGGTGCTGGCCGTGTCCGTATATGAAGAAATCGACATCTGCAACGAATGCTGCGACAGAGAACAAAGTCCACTTTCCAGGCGAGGTGTGTACCTCAGTGCACGTTCAAATGATGGCCACATACTTTGAATAGAGAGGCCCATGTCTGCCCCAGGATGCAGTCTTCTATGGACAGATGACCCTTCTAGAAACACACTAAACAGGTTTCTAAAGTTAAAACTCAGCACTCAATAAACAGCAAAGGCAATGTATAATGAATACCTATGTGAAACCTGTAAGAGATATATGAAGATGTGAATAAATAAAAAAATACAATTTTTTTTTAAAAAAAAGACTATCCTTTATTGATAGTCCTACTAAAAATTATTTGTACATTATTGAAGCACTTGTATGTCCACCATACTTTTTCCTGAATCTTTGAATGGCTGGCCAGTTATAAGCTTCGAGGTTCATTATTGATGCTTTTTTGAAAAGTCACGAAGCCACAACACTTTTTGTCGACCTTTGACATAAACTATGCTGTCATTATGATCGTAGATTCGGGGCGATGTCAGCATTCTTAAAGCTGGACTTCCTTGTCACCTCACCACTTTCTATGATTAAATCAAGCCAACCAAGTAGTTGCCTATCGACCCTTGGCACTCTGCACGGTACTAAATGGTTTGGGTGAAGCGATAATTGTAGAAAACGTCATCAGTTCTCGTCCAGTTTTGGTGAATGCAATAAATGCAATGTCTTTAAACACAAATTGTCATCGTGAAGTCTGCACATCCACGATGACGTTTGCACTTTGAGATGCCATCGTGGAATGGATCTGGTGTGAAACAGCACCACCACATTTGTACTAATCACTGTACAATTCCTGAAAGATGCGAGTAATTAATAACATGATCATGCAGCAATAATGGGTATGCTGGATTGCTCAGAGGGAAACTGTCAAATGATTTAAATTCTCAAATTATTTAAATTCAGTATGCTTTGTACAATCGGTTATGACAACTGACACCACTTCTTTAAACTTTTGAGGGCTGAGTGTGAATACAAATTCATCATCTTCGTAGTAAGAAGAGTGAAGTCTCGAGTACATATCATATAGTAGACCAACACTATTATTGTTCCAATAAAATTGTAGATTATCATATAGGTAATACATAGAATTCAGGAACACTTTTGGACTGGTTAGGTTGTACTTGTTGAATATGCTGAATTCCTTAGTCATATTCCCCCTCCTGCCTGTCTGGAGCACCAGAATAACGAATCAAGACGTTTCTAGCTGAACAGCTGTCTTTGTCGACCAACTATGCTTTGATGTCGTTGGCAGAACTGTATATTTGTAGAGTTACTATGACTGAAAACTTAACACCAGCAGAACTCCAGAATTTAGCACACATAAAAGTTTCTGATGGTCCTCACTTGATACAGATATGTGTGGTACTTTTCATAATAGCTTATTCAAAACAATTTTATTTTCTGTTGCTTGCTCTTCTTGAATTTACCCATTACTATCTGTAGCAATTCAAACGAGAACCAGTTCGTGTTTGGCATTCATAATGACACATTTATTATACACAAAGAACCCCAATAATATTTTGAGAGGGACGCACATACTAATGTGATAACTTATCGATCCATCTATGAGCCAGCCTTCATTTTGTAGAACATTCAGGCCCATATTTGATGCAAACACCTAATTTTTGAGTGTTGACGTGATTCCAATGTTTCTTGTATGGTCGACTTCATCGCCATTAAGTTTGTATCGTATTTCTTGAAACAGAAAGGGGAATGCATCAGTAAGTCAAGGCATTTTTACAGAGAGACTGAAATATGTCTGTGTAAAACCCCTCTTTAAGGAGGGTGATAGGAGAGATGTCAATAACCACCGACCTGCTTCACTTCTTACATAATTTTTCAAAATATTTGGGAAGGTGACGTATTCTAGAATAGTATTTCACCTGAGCAATAACAAAATCCTCAGCAAATCACAGTTTGAATTTCAAGAGAGTTGCTCAACTAAGATAACCATTTACATTTTCACTCACGAGATTTTACGAAACTTTAAATAACAAAATAGCGCCAGTTGATATTGTCTCTGACCTGTCTAAGGCATTTGACTGTCTCAATCACAATGTCCCCCTAGATAATCATAAGTTTTATGGGATTGATGAAATAGCCAACCAATACATAATGTCATATCTAACCAAAATAATGCAGAGAGTTATACTTACAAATTCAACCAATGTAGCCTGGATTATTCTGCCTTAGGACAAATCACGTAAGGGATTCCCTGAGGCTCAATCTTAGGTCCACTATTATTCCTCATATATGTATATGATCTTCTGTTGAACATACAACAAGCAGAATTAATTCTTTTTTTGCAGATGACAGTAGTATTGTAATCAATCCGAGCACACACACAGCAACAGAAGAAATGTTAAACAATGTTCTTAAAAGTATCATTGACTGATTTTCTGTGAACAGTTTCATCCTCAATTCTAAAAAGACGCAACATATTCAGTTCTGCACATCTAGCGGAACTACACCAATAATAAGTGTAGCACATGGCGAGGAAATAATAAATAGGGCGGAAACTTCAGAAGTCTTACATGTCGACATTTATGGGATTTTAAACTGGAAAAGCACAGTTTACAATTTCTAAAACAACTTAGTTCAGCCACATTTGCACTTAGGATAATTGCAAATCTTGGGGAGAGACAAACCAGTAAGTTAACATATTTTGCGTATTTTCATGCTGAGGTAACTCATCTTTAAGAAAGAAAGTCTTCATTGCTCAAAAAGGTGCTGTAAGAATGGTAGTTGGGCATTCTGACTGCTGCTTCACAGCATATTTATTCGCTCGTGAATTTTATCATAAATAATCTACTGCAGTCAAAAACAACAGTGATGTACATAATTAAAATACTAGAAACAAAAATTACATGAATTGCTTCACATTGAGGTTGTCTTCAACACAAAAGGTGTGCACAATGTTGCAACTAAAATGTTTGAGAACTTATCTTGTGATATAAATGTCTGATAGACAGCAAAGTAAAATTTGAAAACAAAGTGAAAGAGTTTCTCATTGAGAGCTCCATCAATTCTGTTGAAGAACTTCTCTTATACTAATGTGTAAAAGATCATGGGTAGCTATTACTAACTCACATCTGTGTATTTAATAATAAAAATAATAATAAACAACAAAAACTTATAAATGTTCAGCATGAAGCCGCATTTACAAATTAATTTCCGATGTAAATTTAAAATGACTCATTCCATATCATTACAATTTATTGTGCAAATGAGTCATGGAATATGAATCTCACTAACTATCTAATTGACTAACTAACTAACATTACATACAAATCGCGGAGTTCCTGCTGGATCGCTTCCATCATTCTTCATAAACAAGCCAACAAACTATAGAAAATTGCTGCTCGGAATTATTAAATCCTTCGATGTTAAATAACTTATTGTTATTGTTGAGTATCGCTGAAGCGAAAGGTTTGTGCGAAATACACTACTGGCCATTAAAAATGCTACACCAAGATGATAACGTGCTACAGACGCGAAATTTAACCGACAGGAAGAAGATGCTGTGACATGTAAATGATTAGCTTTTCAGAGCATTCACACAAAGTTGGCACCGGTGGCGACACCTACAACATGTGGACATGAGCAAAGTTTCCAACCGATTTCTCATACACAAACAGCAGTTAACCAACATTGCCTGGTGAAATGTTGTAGTGATGCCTCGCGTAAGGAGGAGAAATGCGTACCATCACGTTTCCAACTTTGATAAAGGTGGGATTGTAGCCTATCGAGATTGCGGTTCATCGTATAGCGACATTGCTGCTCACGTTGGTCGAGATCCAATGACTGTTAGCAGAATATGGAATCGGTGGGTTCAGGAGGGTAATACGGAATGCTGTGGTGGATCCCAACGGCCTTGTATCACTAGCAGTCGAGATGACTGGCATCTTGTCCGCATGGCTGTAACGGATCGTGCAGCCACATCTCGATTCCTGTGTCAACAGATGGGGACGTTTGCAAGTCAACAACCATCTGCACGAACAGTTCGACGACGTTTGCAGCAGCATGGACTATCAGTTCGGAGACCATGGCTGCAGTTACCCTTGACGTTGCATCACAGACAGGAGCGCTTGCGATGGTGTACTCAACGACGAACCTGGGTGCACGAATGGCAAAACGTCCTTTTTTCGGATGAATCCAGGTTCTGTTTACAGCATCATGATGGTCGCATCCGTGTTTGGCGACATCGCGCTGAACGCACATTGGAAGCATGTATTCGTCATCGCCATACTGGCGTATCACCCGGCGTGATGGTATGGGGTGCCATTGGTTACACGTCTCGGTCACCTCTTGTTTGCATTGACGGCACTTTGAACAGTGGACGTTACATTTCAGATGTGTTACGACCGGTGGCACTACCCTTCATTCGATCCCTGCAAAACCCTACATTTCAGCAGGATAATGCACGACCGCATGTTTCAGGTCCTGTACGGGCCTTTCTCGATACAGAAAATGTTCGACTGCTGCCCTGGCCAGCACATTCTCCAGATCTCTCACCAATTGAAAGCGTCTGGTCAATGGTGGCCGAGCAACTGGCTCGTCACAATACGCCAGTCACTATTCTTGATGAACTGTGGTATTGAATTGATGCTGCATGGGCAGCTGTACCTGTACACGCCATCCAAGCACTGTTTGACTCAATGGCCAGGCGTCTCAAGGCCGTTATTACGGCCAGAGGTGGTTGTTCTGGGTACTGATTTCTCGGGATCTATGCACCCAAATTGCGTGAAAATGTAATCACATGTCAGTTCTAGTATAATATGTTTGTCCAATGAATACCCGTTTATCATCTGCATTTCTTCTTGGTGTAGCAATTTTAACGGCCAGTAGTGTAGGTAGGCGTGTGATATTGTGCCATATGGTTTACCATAAGCCCACAGGTGAGAATTATGGATGTTCAACGTATCCGACTGCATAAAGGTAGCCTCATCTGTAAATAAAAAGTTTGCAGGGAAGATTTCATTGGCAGCAATCTGCTGTAGTTATCAGCGAGCGAAGTGGAGACGTGGAAGATAACAGTCAGGGGTCATTGTTTGCACTCTCTGTCAACGATACGGATGCATTTCGTCTTCATGTAACGTCTTCAAAACACTTTGATGGCTCACACCCAACGCACATCCTACAGTTCTCGAGCTTGTCAAAGTATTATCCTCTACTGTGTTTAATATTCTCTCTTCCACCGCAGGAGTTCTGCGATATCTTCCAGTACCAGTTCCACGCTTGAAAGCGTAAAACGATCCAGTCGTGCGTAGCTCCCGTTGAAGAAGCTCGAATGTTCGGCGATCCGGCTGATTCCTATCCGGAAATCTCTCCCTGTACATCCTTTGACCAACTAATCCACTTCGTCGTGCAGCCCCATACATGAAATGCATATTGGTCAGCTCTGGCATTGGTGAAACGATGCATGCTGCTCCAGATCTGTACAGGAAATCCAGCTAGCAAAGGGCTTGAATACGCTGCAGTCATCACTGCTCTCTCCCGATTAAAGGCGGCAGTACTGCACACACATTCCTATACGACATGTGCTGATTTCGGTCCTCTCTACCTGTGGTATCGATAGCTACGATGCCACGGCGTAGGTGCAAGTCCATAAGTTGGCACTACGACAGACACCGACAACAGTGCCCTCTAGCCGGCGCTGTGGAGCTGTACGAGCTCCGCTCCAGATTCAGCCCATTTGATTCCGAGGAGACGACCTAGCAGCATTGTTTCTATTTCACAGTGGGTGAACCACTACTTGTATGCAAAGTTAAGTAAAAGTGATTTTAGTTCACACTGCAGTGCCGAGAGTTCTATCTCACCTGCTCCACCTAGTTTCCTACCTTCGGCCTACTTTCAATTTTCAGGAGCAGACCCACGCGCCGCCTTCCAGGCGGGATACAAAATACGTAATACTGTTTCATATCGAGAAACAATTAACAGAACTTGTCTTAATGTTTTTATGTTTGATTCTCTTCTGTGCATGACTGGGGCATTTCTTAGAAAAATGTTTTTAATGGTGGTGGGAGGGAAAAAGGACGGCAAGCAGACCTATTCACTGATTGATAGGGGACATGGGGTAGGGTACAAACCTATTCAATGATTTCGCTTATTATGAATTAGACGTACATCTTTCGGCAAAATTGTTAACCAAGTGTGTCTATCGATATTGTGGAATGGTGTGTTAGATAGTCAGTGCTATGTTGATCAACAAAGAGAAACAATTTTTTAATATTAAAAGCTGTAAAAAACGGCCTAATTTTATAGGTCCTGCTTATTGTAAACAGTTTCATACCTTTAATTTTGAAAAAAGACATTGCATAGCTAGGAAGACATTAGTTCCAATTTTCTCTGAGACCACTTACAAACAGTAGTCTGGATTTACTGTAGACAGCAATAACCGTCCTCTTTCATAAAACTCTCATTATTATTATTATTGTTAAAATACACTGAGCATTGCTTCTTAACGAAAAAAAACGAAATCATAATCTCTTTGAATAAGAAGGAAGCGTTTCTTTTGTTTCCTTTTAATCTCTAAAACTTTTACGTGTGATTTCCGAACGCAGATTTCGTTTCGACAGTTCAGGAAGCAAATTCTTTCAAGATGCTCATAAGATTTACTTCCAGAGCCGTGACTGGATAGTCATGAAGGACAAGCAGATGCGTGCCACTCGACTGTCATTGTTGGTCTGAGGTAAGTTTTATGTCTACACGAGGCGCTGAATCGCCTCCAGAGGATGCTAATGATACTGGAACTGTCAGAATGATTGGCGAACAACTTCCTGATGCAGTTCTTTAACACTACCACGTTCAGTAATTCGTTGTCTTCCAATAGAGGATACATTACATGGTTTCACATCAGTCAATGTTCTCAGCAATGCCGGCTGGAGTGGCCGAACGGTTCTAGGCACTACAGTCTGGAACCACGCGACCACTACAGTCGCAGGATCGAATCCTGCTTCGGGCATGGATGTATGTAATGTCCTTAGGTTAGTTAGGCTTAAGTAGTTCTAGGGGACTGATGACCTCAGAAGTTAAGTCCCTTAGTGCTCAGAGCCATTAGAACCATTTTTTCTCAGCACTTTGAGCTGCACATGAAGTCTGTCCAGCTTAAAGTCAGTAGGTTAGCAGGGCCGGTACGATCGCAGTTTCAAGGTCACTGATGATGTCTCTTCTGGCGTCAGGCTACACAGATGGGTATATGAACGCAGATCCAAGGTCATATTCTTCTCTCTTGCCCCCTGCTACTCACACACTTAGAATGCTCTCAGTATGAGTGCAGATTCTAGGTAATTCTGGTGTGAAGCTACATGGGTGGATGAGCTTCCCCCCCCCCCCCCCCACAGGCCTGCTCAGACGCCCCTCTGCTCCCCCCCCCCCCCCAGGACCAACAGTAATGTTTAAGTAATGTGCAAAACCTGTAGACCAATAGTAATCAAGCTTTTCCCCTTGTACTCCACTCCTCATTTTGTACATTAAGAACCCATTGTTTCATGAGTCCCCCTAATTCGAGGTCTAGTCTTCATACTGAAAGCATGAAGCATCAGCAAGGATCAGCCAGCCCAGCTGGCAGAATAAGAAGAAGAAGTGCATTGGATCTGAAAGTTACTGACTGTTTATTATTATCATTGCTACAATTAAAAATAATATATTCATTTATACTTATATTTTGTTATTTTTCCCAGAAGCATACCCAGTGGTAGTGGAACTACAGGATGATGACACAAAAATGCTATTGTCAGCATTGTCACACCAGCAGCAGGTCGCCAGGGATCTTCCCGATTTATCGCACCTGGTGGCATTTCAGCATTCAGCTCCATGGAATCAGCCACCATCATTGGAACCAGTACAGCTCACCGAGCCGCAGGCAAGGCCCTGAAGACTATTACCTTTTGCCAACAGCTATAACGTGACAGCGAGTGTTTCTAAACACGTAAATGTGGGACTATCACCAGTCTGTGACTCTGAAGTTCTAATGGAAGCCGAAGATGCCCCATGTGTTGCTGCTGAAGTTCAGTATTCATGGTACAGATGGGAATATCTTTATAGCATAATGAAATACATAGTGAGGAAGGTGATAGATAAATATGAGCCATCTCATAAACTGATTGACAATCGCATGTTTTTCTATTGTAGACTGTTAGAATTAACTTCATGGAACATGAACATATATCTACAACATTCAGGTGTTGTTAAACTTAAAGACATGTATTGTGCATTATCAATTGCCACAGACAGATAGCAGTAGGGCAATGGCGGTGCTGGCACATTTTGTTTGTGCTGGTTGCGTACATTCAAGGGTAAGCAATCATTCAGGGGCAAACCTATTGTGCTGTTAGTTGCTTTATGACCCCCTGGGAGATCACTTATGACTCTCTGGTGATAATCTGCTCTTCTGAGATATCTCCCCAACCCTTCCCCTCCCACTCCACCCCATCCCATCTCTCTGAGAATCCCCAACTATTCTCCTCTCCCCCTCACTGATACAAGCACACATTTTATATTAAATTAATTGGATTGTTAATTAAATTGATCAATTAATTACCCACTCCCACTCTGGAAAATGCCCCAACCCTCCCATCCCCTCATCTCACGTCCATCCACTCCCCTCCCCTACATAGAAAATGGCAGAGAAAAGACTTAGTTTGTGCTGAGCTGCTCTAGAGGAAGGACATACGGTAGTTTATTTTCTTTATTGTGGGTGTTACGGCGGTGGAAATTGGCAGGAAAACCTCAGCCTCTCCCCCTCCCCTCCCCACCTGGAGAAAAGGCGGGAAACGCTTAGTCTGTGCTGAGCTATTGGACTGGAAAGTGCAAATATTTCCTTGTTTGGCAACTACATGCCTTAATTACATAATTACACCGATGCAGATTGGATGTGTTGTATTGTGGGAAACTTTTCATGTGTGTACTCACCTTGATGTGCAGGGATCGATTGAGCTAGTTCACAATGCCACCACTACAGGACATCCTATCCTCACCCCGAGCCCACTCCCTCCCCACCCCTCCCAAAAAAACTGCTGGGAAGAATCGCTGAGCTGGTGGACTGGGAGGGTTCCATGACAGGAAATTAAGTTACATTGAAGAGGACATAATAATAAATAATAATAATAACATTGTGTTCTTTAATTATAAAATTCAATTTCCATGGGTGCATCCCTCTTTTATTTGGCAGGAAAAGCTCATCATTCTCTGCTGTTTATTTAATTTTGTTGCATGTTTTGTAAAATACACCAAAAAAGTAATTAAATACAAAAAGAGGTCGCTTTTTTCCGATTGAAGAAGGAATAATTTCATGAAATCGACATCAGCATAACTCACAGCACATAACTACACTGTTACCGATTGTGCAAACATATCTTTCGAAAAAACAAGTTTCCAATTGCACACATTTACTTCTTGCACGCCATCGCGGACTACTGAGTGATGATGGGATTGCATGCATGTTTAAGAGTGGACAGCTATTGCTGGAGTCACAGGCCACCATCAGTTGCCGCCCCCAGCCACCTGCACTTAAAGCCTGAACAAAGCATGAGGTGCAAATGTCCCTTTGATACCAGACTAACTTTTTGTTTTGCTCCCAAAACACACACCTTCCATACTAGGACAGTGGAACAGCAGCTCTATGTGCTCGCCATACTGTGCAGATACAGACTGAGTTAGTTCACAATACCACTGCAGAGGACGCTGGGAAAAGCAACCTCCCCACCCCTCCTCCCTCCAGTCCTCTCCTCCCCTCTCCATTGCCCCTCTGGTTACTTACTGCTGGACAAAGCATCAGGTGGTGGCAACTCTTTGATATCGATACTTGAGAAATTCCTGTGGAAACACATGCTCTCTCTCTCTCTCTCTCTCTCTCTCTCTCTCTCTCTCTCTCTCTCTTTCTTTCTCTCTCAAGTGGCTACTTCCTGCCCAGCAAGCATCTGTCGCATCCCATCGGAAACCACCCTATCCCCTCTTCTGTCCTGAACAGGGTAGTGGAAACCTGGTAAATGCCCAGCCCTCCCCCAATTGCTGGGCTGCGGATGTCTTGGAAACAGTCAATTCACGCTACCTTCACTCTATCAATAAGACTGACTAATTAATTAAATGAATACCCTCTGTGTGGGATAGTTTTTACTTGCTTCCTATTGGTGAATACTAGGACTGGAATATTTAGCGGAAAATTCGGGGATTTGATCCCACTACTACCGGTTTTTCCAAACCCTAATCTTCCCCCCTTCTGGATTTTCCTTGAACCCTGTTGGTGGATACTGGCACAGGTAGGTCGTTTGTCATAAAATTCAATACATTGGAGATTTTAAATTTCACCTGAACTGCACTATGTCCATAAACAATTTGCAGGAGACAGGGCATGGAGTTCGACCGGAGTGTGCTCATAATACCACTATTGGAAACAATAAATTGATCAATTGGGAATTTGACATTGCGATTGGGTTTAAGGGACTATATAATTCCTAAGTTGGTTCTCTCAGCTACACCAGTACGAAGAATAGGGAGGAGGAGGAGGAGGAGGAAGAAGAGGAGGATAAAGAGTCTGCCATATGATAGGATAGTAACAACAACGAATACCACTCCCACCTACCTACTGCAAGATAGAGTCCACCCGACTGTACTGAGAAGCGGTAAACACTCCACACTTGAACCACATTCCATTCCGTACTAGTAGCTGAAACATTCATACATTCTGTGCCCTTATGTCCTGATGTCCACACGCAGCACCCCAGGTCAGAGGTCGTGTAGCACTAGTTGCCGCCATGGATGTGCGTTTCAGCGATCGCGCCAAGTCTGCTGCAGCTTCACTCGCCAGCCAGAGAGGACCGCCCGGCCATGGGGGGTGTCCAGAATGACCAGAGTGGTACGAATTCGGATCACAAAGGCTGCCCAACAAATACTGAGTATTAGTTCGCTGTTTATACGCCCACAGGACACATGGTGAGGCCAACTGCAACCTGTACCCTGACTGACAGGTCTCAGAGCCTTAGCGGCGGCTCGTGCCTTAAGCCGGAAAAATGTCTATTCATTCTGGCTACCAGTTACATCCACCATTCCCCCACACGCAAGAAAGAGCCATCCTAGGAAACCAATCACATATTTATCATTGTAATTATAATTAAATATTACAAACGCAGCGCCAATCTGGTGGTATGCGACAATGAAAGAAGTATCGGAAATACATCCTCCTGACGACTATGGCTCTGAAAATGTCAATTTCCCACGTAAAACTATGTCGTTCTTATGACTGGACATAAATTTCCACGCAAAATCTTTCAACCCCCTTACGGCCATCGAAGCGTTGAAATTGCCGTTTTCCACGTCAAATCTATACCTCCGTTATGACTGGACATAGCCATTTTCTTTGCACTTGTCGGAACACAGACCACAGTAGCTTCACACTCCAACACTTACACATTTCCGTTTATATATGTATAGCATCCGAAAAAATTATGGTATGTCCATACTCACACTGGCTAGGTGTCTCTATTCTCCTTATTTCTAGGAAATTATCGGACATTTAAGTCTTCTAGCCAATCAGATTTGAGAACTGACTGCAGGTATTTCTGGAAGATGCTGTACCCCATCAACACCCTCTCAAACATGTGTTGTAAAGCACAGGCGTCCGGCACTATGTGATGACCAACAGTGCTCCTGTGGACTAAAGCGTTGGAGAGACATCACTAGTATGGGTTGATGTTCTGTAATAAACATCGTAGTCAATAGTGCGACAAAGAACAGCCGGCCAGTGTGGCCGAGTAGTTCTAGGCGCTTCAGTCTGGAACCGCGCGACCGCTACGGTCGCAGGTTCGAATCCTGCCCCGGGCATGGATGTGTGTGATGTCCTTAGGTTAGTTAGGTTTAAGTAATTCTAAGTTCTAGAGGACTGATGAAATCAGATGTTAAGTCCCATAGTGCTCAGAGCCATTTGATCCATTTGACAAAGAACATGTGAGGATCTGCTTAGGGAATCTGATGAGAGGACGTTCTGTGTATCCATGTTGTTACAGCCGAATATGTGGCACGAAGTGATGTCGTGATCACATGAGCAGATGTGACATAAAATCGATAAAATTGACAAAATACGCCAAAATGCGGGGAACTTGAGGGAGTACTCACATGTCTGTTTGGTGCACGAAAATTCTTGTACATGGGAACGAGTATGTGACAGCGTTTGCAATACGAAAAAAATTTGACATGGAAGCACCAGGAACCACGGAATCGAGTCATTTTTCGTGGATAGCGATAAGACAGCCGGAACAGATTTTCTAACATGGATAACCACCAAATGTAGGGTAATAAATTTATATACGTCTGAAACAAGCCCATGTGTGACCCCAAAATTATCGGCAACCACCTTATAGATTTTTATAAAGTATCCTTGGTTAATAAACTCTAAAACACAGTATTTACAATGTGATTCTCTGTACTCTCTATCAATCACACTCATATGATTTCAGCTAAAAAATACCTTACAGAACAGTTGCCACCGGGTTGTTAACAACTTTCTGCCGTATGTCTGTTGAGGTAATTGGGATGCATGCAAGTTGACTGCTGTCTTTGATGCTTTCCTGCGAAAGAGAACCATCTGCCTCTAAATTGGTACGCACCTGCGTTAGAAGATAATGGAAAGTAAACTGTGTAGTCGGTTGGGAGGAGGTTAAGTAGATTGTGCATGATCCGTGTCGAACGTAATATCGCAAAGAATTCGTACCTCAATGGTCGACTAATACATACTATATATGGAGTTTTGCCTACAGCGAGACCAGGATATAAACTCACGGAGGTGTGGAGCAGCCCCATATACCTCCCAGCGAGTACTCAGAAATTAGACCATCTCAAGCTGAACATTATTGACCAGAACAAGAATCTAATTGATTTTTTAAAAAAGGAAATCATGGTACTTCTTCATTTCAAGTAGCAGCAATATGGTTGAAATGTAAAAAGCCAGCCCATACTCTAGTCAGTACACCACTCCACAATACGTAAGAATTACAAGGTCCTCAAGTTGGTAGGACTTAAACGTTGCAATGACATCACTTGACACAACAATTCCGGATCAATATGACGACTGAATCACTCATAATGAATATACACTACTGGCCATTAAAATTGCTACACCACGAAGATGATGTGCTACAGACGCGAAATTTAACCGACAGGAAGAAGATGCTGTGATATGCAAATGATTAGCTTTTCAGAGCATTCACACAAGGTTGGCGCCGGTGGCGACACCTACAGTATGTGGACATGAGGAAAGTTTCCAACCGATTTCTCATACACAAACAGTAGTTGACCGGCGTTGCCTGGTGAAACGTTGTTGTGATGCCTCATGTAAGGAGTAGAAATGCGTACCATCACGTTTCCGACTTTGATAAAGGTCGGATTGTAGCCTATTGCAATTGCGGTTTATCGTATCGCGACATTGCTGCTCGCGTTGGTCGAGAGCCAATGACTGTTAGCAGAATATGGAATCGGTGGGTTCAGGAGGGTAATAGGGAATGCTGTGGTGGATCCCAACGGCCTCGTATCACTAGCAGTCGTGATGACAGGCATCTTATCCGCATGGCTGTAACGGATCGTGCAGCCACCTCTCGATCCCTGAGTCAACAGATAGGGATGTTTGCAAGACATAACCATCTGCACGCACAGTTCGACGACGTTTGCAGCAGCATGAACCATCAGCTCGGAGACCATGGCTGCGGTTACCCTTGACGCTGCATCACAGACAGGAGCGCCTGCGATGGTGTACTCAACGACGAACCTGGGTGCACGAATGGCAAAACGTCATTTTGTCGGATGAATCCAGGTTTTGTTTACAGCATCATGATGGTCGCATCCGTGTTTGGCGACATCGCGCTGAACGCACATTGGAAGCATGTATTCGTCATCGCCATACTGGCGTACTACCCGGAGTGATGGTATGGGGTGCCATTGGTTACACGTCTCGGTCACCTCTTGTTCGCATTGACTGCACTTTGAACAGTGGACGTTACATTTCAGATGTGTTACGACCCGTGGCTCTACCCTTCATTCGATCCCTGCGAAACCTTACATTTCAGCAGGATAATGCACGACCGCATGTTTAGGTCCTGTACGGGCCTTTCTGGATACAGAAAATGTTCGACTGCTGCCCTGGCCAGCACATTCTCCAGATCTCTCACCAACTGAAAACGTCTGGTCAATGGTAGCCGAGCAACTAGCTCGTCACAATACGTCAGTCACTACTCTTGATGAACTGTGGTATCGTGTTGAAACTGCATGGGCAGCTGTACCCCTACATGCCATCCAAGCTCTGTTTGACTCAATTGCCAGGCGTATCAATGCCGTTATTACGGCCAGAGGTGGTTGTTCTGGGTACTGATTTCTCAGAATCTATGCACCCAAATTGCGTGAAAATGTAATCACATGTCAGTTCTAGTATAATATATTTGTCCAATGAATACCCGTTTATCATCTGCATTTCTTCTTGGTGTAGCAATTTTAATGGCTGGTAGTGTACATTGAGGTGACAGAAGTCATGGGAAACCTTCCAATATCGTATCGGACGTACTTTTGCCCGGCGTAGTGGGACAGCTCAATGTGGCATGGGCTCAACAATTCGTTAGAAGACACCTGCAGGAATATTGAACCATGCTATAGCCGTCCATAATCGGGAGAGTGTTGCCGCTGCAGGATTTTGTTCACAAACTGACGTCTCCATTATGCGCCATAAATGTTTGTGGGATTCATGTCGGGCGATCAGGGTGGCCAAACCATTCTGTCAAACTGTCCAGAATGTTCCATGCTGGTGACAGGACACATTGTTATACATAAAAATTCTGTCGTTGTTTGGGAACATGAAATTCATGAATAGCTGTAAATGGTCTCCAAGTAGCCGAACGTCCAAAGGATCCAGTCCATTCCATTTAAACACAGACGACACCATTATGGAGTCACCACCTGCTTTTGCAGTACCTTGCAGACAAATTGGGTCCATGACTTCGTGGGGTTTGCGAAACACTCGAAACCTAAAATCAGTTATTACCGACTGAAACCGAGACTCATCTGACCAGTCCATGGTTTTCTGTTCGTCTCGGGTCCAACCGATATGCTAACGAGCCCAGGTGAGGCGCTACAGGCGATATGTGCTGTTATCAAACGCACTCGCATCGATCCTCTGCTACCATAGCCCATTAACGCCAAATTTCGCCACACTGTCGTACCGGATACGTTCGTCGTATATCCCACATTGCTTTCTGCGGTTATTTCACGCAGTGTTGCTTGTCTGTTAGCACTGACAACTCTACCCAAACACCGCTGCTCTCGGTCGTTAAGTGAAGGCGGTCGGTCACTGCGTTTTCTGAGGAGAGACGTAATGTCTGAAACATAGTATTCTCGGCCACTCTTGACACTGTGGATCGTGGAATACTGAATTCAGTAAAGATTTCCGAAGTGGAATGTCTCATGCGTCTAGATCCAACTACTATTCTGCTTTCAAAGTCTGTTAATTCTCGTCGTGCGGCCATAATCACGTCAGAAACCTTCTCCCATGAATCACCTGAGTACAAATTACAGTTCTGACAATACACTGCGCTTTTCTACCGTGTGTACGCTATAATACCCCCATCTGTATGTGTGCATATCCCTATCCAATGACTTTTTGTCATCTCAGTGTAATGTTGCTGATTCTTCTGAATGAGTCGATATTGTCAACGACAAATACGTACCATGATGGATTATATTTATAGGGATGGCACAATTAAAATTCCGAGACGCCCGAACTACGGCATACATGGAATTCGCGAATTGACACTGCAGGCCTGCTGGAAGTGTTTTTCCGTGCTTAAATAATCTTAGTGACTGCACAGAGTTCCAGAATATGATACCATAGGAGATAATAGAGTGAATGTATGCAAAGTAAACAAGCCTTACTGTTTCACTATCACAGACAGCAGAGATTATTTTTATAGTGAATGTAGCAACATTCAGTTTCAGCATATCATCTTGAATGTGACACTTCCAAGACAGCTTTTCATCTGCGCTCTGTCCTACGAATTCGACGCTATTCACTAATAGTTTGACCTTTTTGGAACAAGACAGTTTCTCTTTTACAAGTCTTCCATGCCTGAAACCGTATGAACTGCATTTAGTTGCAGTTAAGAGGGTGACTGTCCGGTGAAATCAATGTGCTGATGTTATCAACTATCTTATAAACTACACCATTTACAATACGTTCCATGTCTTTCTCAATAACGCTTGTGTCATATGGAAAGAAAAACTTCTTCGAATCATCTGCAATATTTAGTGGCAGATAAATGCCATTTCTGGTATATCAAGAAAAGCAATAGACCCCTGTGGCACTCACCACTTTACATGATTTACAGATTCAAATCTCTACCCTGCTTGGTGACACTGGAGAACAACTTACAGCTTCCCACTTTCCAGGTATAAAGTGAATCATTGTTGTGATTTTCCCTAATCTCATTATGTGAAAAGTTCTGAAGAAGTGCTCCATGGCCAACACAATCAGATGCTTTCGTTAAATGAAAGACAATACTTACTGTCCTCAACTATCACATAGCTCTGTTACTGCCCTACACGTAAAATAATGACTGCTGATACTTCTTTCCCCAAGCAAAACTGCGAGTCTGACAACAAATTATGTGTTCATGTGTTCAGAAATGTTCCACTGCTCCCTTATACATTACTTTCTCAAGAACTATCGAAAACACTGGTTGCAAAGAAAATACTTGGTAATTGTCTACATCATGCTTTTCTCCCTTTTTATAAAGTGCTTTCACTAATGAATGTTTCAATCTATCTGGATACTGACCACAGCTAGAAAAACACATTATATAAGTTGCTGGATACAGAATCCTTCTTGTTATTTCATCATACTCATGGAAGTTTTTACTCTTTAGTAGCTAGCGTTCCTGCCTCTGGATCACGGGGTCCCGGGTTCGATTCCTGGCCGGGTTGGGGATTTTCTCTGCCCGGGGACTGGGTGTTTGTGTTGTCCTCATCATTTCTTCATCATCATCATTCGTGACAGTGGCTACATTGGACAGTGTAAAAAAATTGGACTGTGAAAAAATTGGGACATTGTATGGGCGCTGATGACCTCGCAGTTGAGCGCCCCACAAGCCAAACATCATCATCATCATCATCATCATCATCATCATCATTTACTCTTTAGTGATTTAATAATTTATTGAATTTCATCTTTGCTTGTTTCCTTTGGCTGCGTGTGATATAAATGTCCTGGAGCACCAGCTTCCACGAGTCCTGCATATTTACCTATACCAATAACATCTCGATTAAACTTGCAGAGTAGTTCACAAAGTGATTGTTTAACACTATGCCCAACTCTTGTGAATCAGAATCACTATCCTTCTCACGCAAGAGGGGTGTGATGTGCTGAAAATGCACATTATGCCCTGGTACCTCTTTCACAATTGACCTTATAGCTTTAACTCTATTCTGAGGGCTTTTTACTTTCTATGTGTAATGCATTGTTTTAGCGCGTCTGATGACATTCTCCTGCACTTTGCGGTATTATCTGTAGAGAAATGCTGTAGCCGGTCATGGTGGCTGAGCGGTTCTAGACGCTACAGTCTGGAACCGCGCGACCGCTACGGTCGCAGGTTCGAGTCCTGCCTCGGGCATGGATGTGTGTGATGTCCTTAGGTTAGTTATGTTTAAGTAGTTTTAAGTTCTAGGGGACTGATGATCTCAGAAGTTAAGTCCTACAGTGCTCAGAGCCATTTGAACCAGCCAAATGTTGTAACTGGGCTGTGACCAGTAAGGTCCATATACCGTCTCACTGAATATAATTTGATACTCCATGCCCTGCAGGTCAAGTGTACCATCGAGTATTCCATGGCTACATATACACTCATTGCTCATAAATTAAGGATAATTGCAGAATGTGGTGCCACACAACGTGGCACTACACAAAACTGGCGGTAATAGCGTAGGCACATAGGGAACACACACGACACAGATCTGTAAGTCCATGGTATTGGTGATAAGTTGAGAAAGACGTCCCGAAACACATTCGCTACAAAACTCCGCTGTTTTCTGTGCATGTACCCCGACATCAATATGGGATATGATCACCATGCACACGTACACAGGCCGCACAACTGGTTGACATACTCTGGATCATGTGGTCGATCAGCTGCTGGGATATAGCCTCCCATTCTTGCACCAGTGCCTGTCGGAGCTCCTGAAGTGTCGTAGGGGTTTGAAGACGTGCAGCGATACGTCGACCGAGAGCATCCCAGAAGTGCTCGATGGGGTTTAGGTCTGGAGAACAGGCAGGCCACTACATTCGCCTGATATCTTCTGTTTCAAGGTACTCCTCCACGATGGCAGCTCGGGGGGGGGGGGGGGGGGGCGTGTGTTATCATCCATCAGGAGGGAGATGGGACCCACTGCACCCCAGTAAAGGCAGACATACTGGTGCAAAATGACCTCCTGATACACCTGACCTATGAGAGTTCCTCTGTCAAAGACATGCAGGGGTGTACGTGCACCAATCATAATCCCACCCCACATCATCAAACCACAACCTCCATACAGGTCCCTTTTCAGGATATTAAGGGGCTGGTATCTAGTTTCTGGTTCACGTAAATCCGGGGAGAATCGCTGTTCAGACTATACCTGGACTCGTCCGTGAACATTACCTGGGACCACTGTTCCAATGACCATGCATTGTATTTTTGAAACTAGGATTTATGGTGTCTCCTTCGACCAGGGGTCAATGGAATGCACCTTGCAGGTCTCCGCGTGAATAAAGCATGTCTGTCAATCGTCTGTAGTGTTGTTGTACACTGTGGACGTCCCGTACTGTAGCGCATGGTCACGTTTCCTGTCTGCTGGAATCGTTGCCATAATCTTGAGATCACACTTTGTTTGACACGGAGGGCCCGTGCTACGACCTGCTGTGTTTGACCAGCCTCCAGTCTCCCTAGTATTCTACCTCTCATAACGTCATCAATATGTGTTCTTTGAGCCATTTTCAACACACAGTCACCATTAGTAGGTCTGAAAACTTCTGCACACTTACTCGCTGCACCATACTCTGACATGCACCGACACACCTCTGCGTACGTGGACCGCTGCCAGCGCCACCGTGCTATGACCGGATGTCAAATGCACCGCTTGGTCATACCACGAGGTGGTTTAAACCCGCAAACTGCCCAACAGAGCGTTGTTTCACCATGTATCAGCATTATCCTTAATTTATGAGCATGAGTGTAGTTATGGGTTTTTAGGTAAGTAATTAACACTTTAGGAATATGCAATCGACCATACGAAACCAACAAACGCTCTTCCGAAGCTTGTCGCCTTGATAACTGACAAGCTAAAGTTTTGTGCCACACAAGGATTGCTTTTCGTGGGTAGTGCACTGCTCCCCGGCTTTTAACCTGCTAAAGCCCTGACAAGGAAAGCATACACTCAAGGGTTGCCGATCTTGTTCATCTTTCACATACTTAGATCCAAGAAATACTGGTCTGGTACAATAAGCTTCTCAAGCGTTTTAGAGAAATAGAGATTCAGAGTTTAACGAGCGCCAGCCGCCGAGCAGCGACGTTCGAGCAACCGACTAAAACGGTAGAGTCTGCCTATAAGACTTTGAACCTCTATTTCTCGGTAAAGTTACAGTAGCTTTTAATGTATCTAAGTACTGCAATGTGCCAAAGATGAGGACGAACGGCCCGTTGAATGTAGCTACGTTTCCCATATGAGTCGGCAATTGAGGCGTGATGGGATGACTTAACAGGTGTTGGATGAAAATATGCAAACGCAATGGGAAATGTATGCTTGATCATAAATGCAGATGCCAGCCAAGCCTGCTGGTTGCAGTGTTGTATCTGACCATGAACGGCATCTGTGCAATGTCCTCAACATGGTAGAAGTGTCAGTCGTCAGAACAATATGCTGTGAAGTTGTGAGTGCATTATGTTGAAGCTGAGTGAAGTGGAGCGTTGGCTAAGAGTAGGTGCTCATACGGTGGGTGTTTCCGTAACCAATGGAGATTAAGGCTTCAAGAGGCACCATATCGAAGATTTATACAGATTTATACCGCATGCAGGTAAAGCGGGAAAGCATCATCCACTAAGTCACAACGCAGAGTGATCGTGCGAGACGGTCATCGAAGAGGATTGTGACGAAAAATTAGAGGACAACAATAGTGGGACAACCTACATGTCGGCACACTCTGCATTGTTGCCAAATTTATTCAAGATGGCGGCGATGACGTCATCCAAGATGGCGGCACGTAGACTTGGCAGCATTCCATAACGTCATCCAAGATGGCGGATTTTGGCGGGAAAATAGGCCAATTGTGCTACATCCACTAACCTAACCTCAAGAAAAAATGGCGGTAAATTTGAATTTTGGCGGCAAAATAGCCCAATTGTGCTACGTCCACTAACCTAAGCCTCCAGAAAAAATAGGCGGGAAGTTTGAATGTCAACAGGATAATGCATGCAAAGACCATACTTGTATTTATTATTATTGATTACCATTTATTAACATTAATTATCATTTATTATTATTTATTATCATTTATTATTATTTATTATCATTTGCTATTGTTTATTATCATTTATTATTATTTATTATTATTGACCTGCCTCCACTAGAAAATTCCCTCCAAATTCAAATTCCAACACAATAATGGCTGCGAAACCTTACTTTTGTTTATTATTATTCATTATTATTTATTATCATTTATTAACATTCATTATCATTCATTGTCATTTATTATCATTCATTATCATTTATTATCATTCGTTATCATTTATTATTATTACTATTATTATTATTATTATTTATTATAGGCCTACCTCCACTAGAAAATTGCGCCAAATTCAAATTCCAACACGATAATGTCTCGAAAACTGTATTTCTATTTATTATTATCATTTATTATTTATTCAAGATGTCCAATTTTCTCGGTGACAAAGCCATTTTCCTTACATCCATAACAAAAATCTATCACAAGTTCAAATCCCAACACCATAATTGATCACACGTACGAACTTTCTCCGTCACTTATCTTTTTTCGCTGGTAGCCTATCATAATCGTGTCAAATAATAAACTGCACTGATAGTAACATAAGTCACGTCCTTTGATTTTGCAGGGGGGAAGGGACTGAAGACTTTATTTCAAGCAGTACGGTCATCACTTGTTCTCCAACACAGTCAGCACACACGTCTTTGATATCACAGTGCAGTCGCCACGACGTCCACGCTCCAACTGAATTAGTTCAGATCCTCGCCACCCCCTGGACAGTGCGCGGAGACACTGCCTACGCCTGTCGCGTGAGGCGGCCGGCCACTCGCGGTGAACTGCCGGTACGCTGGGGGCGTGCCCAGGGATCGCTCCCACATCGTAAACATGGTTTCGCTGGACACGCTGGAACTTGCCGAGTTTGACGTCACAGCGGTCCCTTGTACGCTCACCACATGCATTCGTCGCCTCCGCACGTTTCCCGCCAAAATTGTTTGCCTCGGAGCTGAATCACACAACGGTCGGCCGTTCCCTGCCATACTTTTGGCGCCAAAGTTGTTTTCCTGGGCATCTTCAAACCTGTCGATGCCGACCGCTCACCGTCCACCACGTGTCCTTGTGCAAGCGAGAACGCAGTGCTTCACTTTTGGCGGCAAAAGTTGTAAGTAGTTTTTTTATTGGTAACGCCACCTCTGTATGAAAATCACTGGCTGTGCTGTGTGCAGTCTGTGGCTGCTTTGCATTGTTGTAATACTCGTCATTGTAGTGTTAGGCAGCTGGATGTGAACAGCGCGTAGCATTGCGCAGTTGGAGGTGAGCCGCCAGCAGTGGTGGATGTGGGGAGAGAGATGGCGGAGTTTTGAAATTTGTCATGAACTGCTGTATTTATATATGATGATATCAAGGTAAATTCATTGTTTGTTCTCTATTAATATCTTTCATTTGCTAACTATCCCTATCAGTAGTTAGTGCCTTCCGTAGTTTGAATCTTTTATTTAGCTGGCAGTAGTGGCGCTCGCTGTATTGCAGTAGCTTGAGCAGCGAAGATTTTTGTGAGGTAAGTGATTTGTGAAAGGTATAGTTTAATGTTAGTCAGGGTCATTCTTTTGTAGGGAATTTTGGAAGTCAGATTGCGTTGGGCTAACAAAATATTGTGTGTCAGTTTAAGCACAGTCATGTATAATTGTTTAAAGGGGACGTTACATATGTCGACCCTTAGCCGAGGATACCTCACTGGAATCTTCTGATTTTTTCTTGTAGTTTGTGTAATTAGTGTAGCTATTGTTTATTGCTAGCGCGTAATTGTAGAGAAAATCTCCTTTGTAGTTGCAGTCTTTCATTGTTGTACAGTAAAACAGTTGTGGCATGCATGTAGATTTGCACCAAGTATTTCGCAGCTGCAATTAACTAGATATTATTTTCAGTGCTATGTTAATGTGCTATCTTATTTTTGATCTTCAAATTGTGTTTTTCTGTGTTGTCGTGTGAAATACTGTGACAATAATGGCGTGTGAAAAACGTAGTACTAGGCTCCAAAGTAAACTGAGAAATGACAGTGAAAATGAAAGCAGTGTGTTAGAGCCACCGAGTAATGAATTAACTGATGTTCAAAGTAGTAATTTGGTAATTGTGCATAGGGAAATGGAGAGGGCTGCAAACAATGGTGTAAACAGTGAAACAGGTAGTGAACAGGGAAGCATTATCGATCGATCGGTCGGCAACAGCTCGCCTCAAGAATCCGAAATGACAGGACACAATTTCGCAAATACTGTAGATTCAGGTTTTGGGTCATCACCGTTTTCTCAAATAAGTCAAGACACATTTTCTGCTTGTCAAAACGTGAATGTTGCCGGTGCAAATGCACTGCCGAAAAGCGTAGAGAAACAGATTCCAGACACTAATACATTATTATTGCAATTAATGCAACAAATGGAACAAAATCAGAGACAAATGGGACAAAATCTTAAAAAGTTAGACACAGTGGAACAAAATCTTAAAAAGTTAGACACAATGGAACAACACCAGAGACAAACACAGCAACAGTTAGACACAATGGAACAAAATCCTCAAAAGTTAGACACCACACTTGAACAAACACGTGAAGATTTAACTACTGAGTTACATAATATTGAATCGAAATGTCAAAAAGTCTGTAATAACGTAAAAACACAAATTTGTGAGCATTTTCAAACTATTTTTTCGCGGCATGAAAATGCATTACAGAATCACGAAGCAGCCATAAAAGAACTGCAAACCATTGTTCATGAAAATCATGAGACCTTGTGGGCTAAAATTGACTCAGTTGCATCTACCGATTCGGTTAAGCAACTTGCAAAAACTCAGGAAAACTTAAAGGACACAGTAGATTCGATTTCAACACAAATGGACACTCTGAAACTTGGTTCAGAAAAACACACTGAGGAAATGTGTTCACTATCGGAGAAAGTAGCCGAACTTTAGGATCAGGTCACTAACTTATCTACAAAGGTAGATGATGATCTGAATGACACAAGACCTGTAGCCTTCACTGACACAGAAGAGTATGAACAAATTAGAAAATTCAAACAGAATCAAAATCAAATCAATACACAGTACAAAAGAGAAATCCGGGAAGTACAAGATCAGCTGACACAGGTAATACAAGAATTACGTATTTCAGAGGATACTCGCGCCCCAATACGGGAAGAGGGACACAGAAATACGAAACAGCCACAAAATAATAATACAGGGCATTTCGGAAGTTATGAAAGAAATTGGCAATGTGCACCGAATTTTGAGATGGAACGGCCGACACGACCTAACAATGACCGATATGCGACTCGCCGACATGATGATTTTGACTATAAGCTGTTCATTACTACACGTAAATTCAAAACATTTAAGAATTCTGGCAACGACATTCATCCACAAGCATGGCTCCATCAATTCTCGCATTGTTTTCCTCCCAACTGGTCGTTAGAACACAGATTAGAATTTATGTGTGGCTACTTGGAGAATGAACCAGCTGTAAGAATGCGATCGGTAATTCACGATTGCCACAGTGAAGGAGAGTTTTACCATGCCTTCCTCTCAGCATATTGGTCTCAAGCCACACAAGACCGAGTAAAACATAGCATCATAATGATGAAACGTTTCGAACAATCTGAATTTTCCAGTCTTATGAAATATTTTGAAGACATGTTGCATAAGAATCAGTATCTTTCAAACCCATACAGCCCCTCAGAACTCATCCGCATCTGCTTAATCAAACTGCCTGAACATTTACGACATATTATTTTGGCAGGACGTTGCAAAGACGACATTGAAGCATTTCAGGGACTCTTACAAGAATTAGAAATTGACACTGACAATCGCGGAACGCGAAACCAGGAACACAACAATTACAGGTCACATCCGTCGCAATTTCGCGATGAAAGAAGTAATAACTTGACACGACAAGGCTATTCTCACAACACAAATCGTGACCAAAACAGACACCACCCGTATGACAACCGTTGGCAGGGTAGTAATAACTACAGGGAAAGATCACCTCTCCGTGGTAATGACTATCACAGAGACAATAAGAGAAACAGACAATATGGGAACCAAAATAAATACTATCAAGGGAGACAGAATAACTTTAGACGCAACGGACCAGCGCACAGTTACGATTCAGGGAGAAATTCTCCACCATGTGACCGACAAGAAAGAAACTATGGAATCTACCGACATGACGACAGACGACATGATCGTAACGACAGACCTGAATTGCATCAGAACTGGCGGTATTCAAACAGAGCAGGGCCCTCTCGTCACGGTGAATTTGTAGAAGCTAGGTCTCCTAATCCCAATAACGACGCGCGCCAACAAAGGAACAGACAATGACTCGCACCGCAGGCAGCCACCTGCGCCGGCTGGCTCAGAGAAAAATAACACAGACGCTAACCTTGAGAAAAGATTTAACATTCCTTACCGACATATAAAACATGACAATTGCTTTTCAGTTGAAACTCTGTGCACTAGGAAGAGTAAAGGTTTACACCACATTTCACATGTAAAACCGTTTATTGAAAGATAATCTGCTTTTTAACTTTGTCATTGCCATAAGACTTTTCACTTTACATTTCTAGTATGCTTTGTCAGACTTAGAATCTGTTAACATACAACAATGTTTGAAGTTAAATATCCAGTCTAGAACCTAGGGAACATTTTTAAACAGAAACTTCCAACTTCAAATGAATTCACAGAACCAGTAAAATACATCCTGGAAACGTAGTTAAATATTTATATAATTGGTGTCATACTTGGCTGAAACATACTAAAGTTAAAGAATCTAGACTTCCAAAATCTTAATTTGGTTTTCATTGCAGTACAGTGGTTAATAGGGGAGTAGATAATTTATTCTTCTGGGGAGGTGACCAATCTTCTTTTTGGGGGGTGGAGGTTCACTTCTTTAGTACAAATATCCATCCGTTTCGGTGTTGAAAAGTGCAGCACAGACTGCATTGCGTTGCCTGGGCATTTATTTATTCCGTACTCTCGTAGTCCATCTTCCCTCCCGTATTTTCTCTCTATCCATTTAGTCCTCTCCCACTATCTCTTTGATCACCTCCACCCCCCCCCCCCCACTCCCCATCCCTTGGCCGGCCGAAGTCGCCAAGCAGTTCTAGGCGCTACAGTCTGGAACCGCGCGACCGCTACGGTTGCAGGTTCGAATCCTGCCTCGGGCATGGATGTGTGTGATGTCCTTAGGTTAGTTAGGTTTAAGTAGTTCTAAGTTCTAGGGGACTGATGACCTCAGAAGTTAAGTCCCATATTGCTCAGGGCCATTTGAACCATTTTTGAACCCATCCCTTGGCCCATCTCCCCTCCACCCTCTATCCTTCTCCTCGTCCTCTCTCTGTTGGATTCCGCCACCTCAGTTCATCTCCTCTTCACCTATCTATGAAAACTCATATATATCTGTCAACTTTTGTGGTGATCAGTGAATCAGTGTCAAAGTTTATTGCTAGGTAGCATTTATTGTAAAACTTTTTGATACGCAGCATTGATAGTTTTGTTTTCTGGTGCGTAAACAAATGAAGTTGAAGGTGTCCTGACAGGGCAATATGCGACATACAAATAGCCATGTGAAAAACATGATTTTCAAGATTGATGCCACAAACATATAACAACTGCCCCTGCGATTTATCTATCGACATGGCAAATGTAAGCTGCACTGGAAATTATAACCGTTTAAAGTCGAATGGCATGTCGGTCGGAATCTTAGTGATATTGGAATCAAACTGTCCTCACCTTTGTACTTTCCTTTTAAAATTGTGGCTTCGATTACGTTGTTCTTTAACTTCTTCCCCGCAAGCCGGGTGCCATTACAAAGACGTGGCTGGTTTACCTTTCGCAACATGATTGCCGATCCGACTTCATTACAGATTGGGAGGCGGTAATCCGGGGAAATCCAGCGAATTTAAAAATTCCGTAGGATAGTTGACTACATCATCTTGGTTAGTAACGGAATAAACCGACTTGTATGTCAGCAATTCGCCAGGTGTCATATTTTGAATCTGAAAATTCTTTTCGTTAACATCAAGGTTTTTTGCAGCCAATATAACACGTTCACTCAACCAAAAATGGTTTGCAACTGTTAAACGACATTTGCTGTGCGCGAATTGTCCAACACGATGACTGTGAATGTGTCAGACAGCTCTCAAATTTCAAAAAGATCATAGACATTTCGTTTAAAAGAAATGTATATATATATATATATATATATATATATATATATATATATATATATATATATATATACATTTCTTTTAAACGAAATGTCTATGATCTTGAAGAGAGTACCTTACAAAAGATTTTGACATCGTTTGCGGGTTACCATGAAAGTTCACTATGTACGCATGTTTCCATGGAGAAGGTTTTTGAATATTTACATGTGCATGTATATATATATATATATATATATATATATATATATATATATATATATGTATATGTATATGTGTATATATGTTTTTGTCTATGAGTATATATATATATATATGTATATATGTATGTATATGTATATATATACATATATACATGCATATACATGCACATGTAAATATTCAAAAACCTTCTCCATGGAAACATGCGTACATAGTGAACTTTCATGGTAACCCGCAAACGATGTCAAAATCTTTTGTAAGGTACTCTCTTCAATGTACTGTCCGAAATATTATGTAGACAGTGATGTTCCTCTTGATGGTCAAGTGTGCAAAATTTCTTCAAGATCGGAATAAAATTGTAGGTTGGTGTAGAAGTGTGTACGTAAAGTACCCTCCGCCATGCACCATTCAGAATTTTAAGCAGGCAACGCCCTTCATCCTGCTTTGAATATCAAGTGTGCCAAATTTCATCAAGATCGGGATAAATACGTACAATTTGTCGAGTTCCGTTATGTAAAGGAACCTCTGCCATGCACCATATGAAATTTTATGTAGACTGTGACCTTCCTCTTGGTTTCAAGGTATAGTGTGCAAAATTTCATCTAGATTGTATGCAATACAAACACACGGACACAATGAAAACGCACTTTCAGTTTTTGTCAAATTTTCCAATTTTTCGGTCGATTTTCGAAAAATTTTATTTCATAAAAACCTTGTCCTGAGAATTACGAACACAGCAAAAAAAATTTAGCCGAACTGGTCCAGGCGTTCTCGAGTTTTACGCTTATCAACACATTTGGCAATTAATTTTTATTTATATAGATAAGAAGCCCGAAATATACGCGTAAAGGAAGAATATACAAATAAAACCAATATTTTTTTTACCTGAAATTAATACATATATATATATATAATGTTGGGGTTTGTCTTTTGGTGCTCAGGTAAATAAAAACTTTTGATTAACGTTCATAATACGACGATGACGCGCGCAGACTAAACAGCTGCGTAGCGCAGCTCAGCAGTAATATGGGCAGGCAAGCAAGTTTCCGGCAGCCTGCCCGGGTTGGGTTCTGCTTGGCTTGGCTGGGAGTGAAGCAGCCTGCCCGTTCTGTTGACAACGAGCGGCGGCCTGCCCGCCTGGCCACCGGGCAAGCATGGGCGTAAAAGCGGGACATGTACACCTCTAGCTGGATGTGAACAGCGCGTAGCGTTGCGCAGTTGGAGGTGAGCCGCCAGCAGTGGTGGATGTGGGGAGAGAGATGGCGGAGTTTTGAAATTTGTCATGAACTGCTATATTTATATATGATGATATCAAGGTAAATTCATTGTTTGTTCTCTATTAATATCTTTCATTTGCTAACTATCCCTATCAGTACTTAGTGCCTTCCGTAGTTTGAATCTTTTATTTAGCTGGCAGTAGTGGCGCTCGCTGTATTGCAGTAGCTTGAGCAGCGAAGATTTTTGTGAGGTAAGTGATTTGTGAAAGGTATAGTTTAATGTTAGTCAGGGCCATTCTGTTGTAGGGAATTTTGAAAGTCAGATTGCGTTGCGCTAACAAAATATTGTGTGTCACTTTAAGCACAGTCATGTATAAATTTTTCTAAGGGGACGTTTCAAAGTTTGCTCGACAGTGGAATCCGCCATGACTATATAACAGCACGTTTGGTCCACACTAGAACGCTCGTTAAATGAATCTCTCTAATAGCTGTACAATCGCTGCGCCGCCGCCCCGCCTACGTAACACACCCTCCAAAATCGTGATGGACATAGTCTTCTGTAAATACCTAAGTACTTAATTCCATTTCGTTTTTACTCATATTAAATAATTCAATTTACAATTTCATATACGTATGCAAAGGTGTTCAACTACCTAATTTCAACTACTTTTCGAGGACCAGACAGCCACCTCTCCCTAGGAACCAGCGCTGAGTTTGGATTCTGGCAGTAAAGAAAGGTCACTTCTGCTTTCTCTACCAACCTAAAAAAATTGTTGGAAAGAAAGGGCACTTGTACGAACCTCAGCCGCCGACCGCCACTTCCTCCTAGGAACCAGCGCCAAGTTTGAAATCTGCCAGTAAACAAAGCTCACTTGTGCTCCCGCCACCAACCTAAGAAAATTGTTGCAAAGGAAGCTCATAACCACTAAACTAAGCCACCATCACTCAACCTCTTCCTACACGGATTGGATTGTTTTGGGGGGAAGAGACCAAACAGCAAGGTCATCGGTCTCATTGGCTGAGGGAAGGCTGGGGAAGGAAGTCAGCCGTGCCCTTTCAAAGGAACCATCGCGGCATTTGCCTGGAGCGATTTAGGGAAATCACGGAAAACCTAAATCAGGATGGCCGGACGCGGGATTGAACTGTCGTCCTCCCAAATGCAAGTCCAGTGTCTTCCTACACGTTTCGGGTAAAAGGACTCACCCTGCACTAGGCCCATAATTGGAGGAACCAATTTACTTTGCCGGCCGAAGTGGCCGTGCAGTTAAAGGTGCTGCAGTCTGGAACCGCAAGACCGCTACGGTCGCAGGTTCGAATCCTGCCTCGGGCATGGATGTTTGTGATGTCCTTAGGTTAGTTAGGTTTAACTAGTTATAAGTTCTAGGGGACTAATGACCTCAGAAGTTGAGTCCCATAGTGCTCAGAGGCATTTGAACCAATTTGCTTTATTTAGGAATGGAGTATATGTATCACACCGACATGTTCCACACCATACAGACCTGCAAAACACTCCTACATAACTCATTTATAATGCTCTAGACACACGCTTGCTAGTTGTAAACAGTTAAAAATAACTCATAGCACAGCCTACAGACATGCGAACCGCTCGTAAATAATACAAAACATTTACGTCCAAATAGCCAAACAACTGCTAATTTTCGCAAATAATTTCAGTCCATAGGCTGATGGAAGGAGGAACGAGTGTACTTTATTTATTTGGGGCATATCTTTCTGTAACTTTTGCTTCTCACAGGTAGTGCACTACACTTGGCAACACACCAAGATATTCATTCCAATCCAGACCTGTAACTCCTATAAAGATAAATTTATCCAGTTGTTTGTCGACTCACTCACAGTCTGACCAGATTGCCGTTATTGTGCAAAAACCGCTCAGACTGCGCTGTGCTGCTCGGGGAAGTAAGGAAGGACTGCACTCCATTTATTTCAAGCCCTTTTATTTAGTCGTGGAGTATATTTGTCACAAATACGTAAACAACTCCTAATTTCACCACACAATAGCAAACAGCTCTTAAATAATGCAGTACACAATATCCGCAGACGAGCTCTGTACTCTTAAACTATCCAAATAAAGCACAGCACAGTGCACAGACATGCTCGCAAAATAGTGCAACAGACGCGCCCAAACACCCCCAGCTGCCAAACCGACCAAAAGTCTCTGCTCGGTCCCCCCCAAACATGACCGCAACACAGTCGCATTCGCGCCTAACACCAGGGAAATTGATATCGCCTATGCACCTTAGATTACGCTCCAAGGCAGGTGGGAGAGAGGGCTCCAGAGCCTCCACCCAAATTGCTTCCGCGCTCGCTCGTTAATTGATCAACCGACTCTCATTATTCAATCCACATTCTGCACTTACCTAATCGAAGATCGTCACGAAAACACACGCCCGTACACGTGAGCCTTCGCGCGCGCCGAGCTTAGTACCTCCGCAAGTGAATGTAACAAAGTTCCCATGACTACTTAATTAAATTGATCAGTTAATTAACCTCTCTGATACGGAAAACTGCCATGTCCACTTAGACCGGGAATCAATTTTCCACCAGTACCATGCCCACCTGGACTCAGTCCCTACCAACCACTACGGCCCCTTACCGACCCAAGTTCGTCGGCTAACATGTACTAATGTGTACTGCCGTTTACGAACGTGCACCAACCTACATTAACGTATATCACATTTTTTCTATACAAATAAACCAAGTTTAAATTCTGATGGTCAGTTCGTGTTTCGCTACCAACACAAGAAAATTGTGGCAAACGAAGCCACTAACCTAAGTTACCTGTGATGATTCAAAATCGTCTGCTTTGCCTCTCTCACACACCACGAGCGCGAGACCGCCCACGTCACAGCCTGGACCTTTATACTCGCGTCGGACATACTCCTCTGTAAATATTCTAGCTAAACTATGACCCGAATACTGTTGTTCAATCCACACGGTATAGAACAGGGCCAGAGCACACCCCCAGTGCCCAAGCCGAGAACATCGCTCGCCCCACCTGTAGTTAACCGCTGAGAGACGGAGATTTGCTGCAATCACATCCCTCGCGCTCTCGTAGCTACTTGCCTCAGCAATTCGATCTAACGAAACCTACAAGTAGAAAAAATAATAACCAACTCTCTCATATTCTATATCGTTCCACAAATACTTAACCTACATTTTATTTAGGCATCGAGTATATCTATCACTCTCAAACAAAAAACACTCGCCCTGACGGACCTGGTGTCATGTTGCACAGTCGGCAGACACGCAAACAATACCTAATTTCAGTGCACAATATCAAACTGCTCCTACATAATGCAGTACACGTAACAGTAAACGTCATCAGTACTAATAATCTGCCCAAATAACGCATAGCAAAATTACTCAACAGACGCGCGCATTGAACCTATCCCACACTAAGTCACACGTCCGACAGCTCTCAATTCACTCAAAGGCCTCTGTTAGAACCCTCAAACATGACTTGATGACAGCCACATTCACACCTAACACCTGAGAAATTCATATCAACTAGACAATCAAGCTCTTTCCGAATGTGGAGGTGACTGGATAGGCGTGGGTTACATCTACAGGCAATTTTAGAACAGAGAACGGTATGTTATGTCGCGGTCGCATGGATCGATCTGACATAAAATCGAATGAAATGCGAAAACTGATTAGCGCATACGTATAAACTAACCTAGTATAGACCGAGATGCGGTGAAAATGAGGACGTGCTTGCATATCTTCTGGTTCGCAGGGAGCAATTTGTACATGGAGTCAAGTATGCGGCAACAGGAGGAATGTAGGAAAACGATGACATCGAAGCGAGCGGAATCAGGAAGGTAGTCAATTCTTTTTATCTTTAAGTTCGTATCATAGTGTATGTCTACTAAGGTAGCACTGATACACGCGAGTTGAATACTGTATTTGGTGTTTTTGAGGATGACAGAGAATCATTCACATCTAAACTTACTCACCTCTTTGTTAAAGGATAACAGAGAGTGTACGGGATGATCGATTGAGACAGAGCTGTTGCTGTAAGATTTAACTTTGATGTCCTCTGGACGACCGCATAGCGAAGTAATAGTATGTGTTGGGTGACTTTGGTGATCAAGTCAGAATTTGAGATGATAATAGATTTGGGTTGAAGTGTTTGCATTGTAAAGTTAATATTGTATATGTTATGTGATGAGTAGAGAGGAAGTGGTAAGAACGGTAGAGATATTTCCAGAGTAACAGGGGTCAAGAGAGTGTATTTCCGATACTTAGCTCATTGTCGAATGACAATCAATTGAGACCGCGATAGTCACATTTAACTGTAAGTATAATGACATCAACTACTTCGGTATTCGAGAGTGCGAATATCATTATTTTGGTCTGTTTGTTTCTAGTTGGTCAGTGGTATACAGGATACTGTACTTCGAAAAATTTTGAGGTGTTCTTGTAGTCTATGAGTCTGGACATGTTTGTATTAAAAAAAAAAAGCGAGAACGCAAGGAAGAAGAGAAAGTAATGCATTTATGTTGAGGGGAAGCGATCGCCGAAGTTGTGAACAATTCTGAGAGGGACTTCTGTCCGTTGATGTAGAAGGGCTGATTACCGCTGAGTGTCACATGTGTAGAAAGAAAGAGCAGGTTCACAGCGCTTCCTTAGGAATGGATAGCATTGGGACATATAGTCGGTATTGTAAAATTACTGTGGCTCACATTGTGTAGGGTTTGCATATAATGGCTTGTAAAGTTAGTATTGCTTATGTTATGGGATGAGTAGAGAGAATGACCATGTGTGTTTGTGTGTGTGTGTGTGTGTGTGTGTGTGTGTGTGTGTGTATGAGTGTGTGTGTATGTATAGATTGAGGGGGCTGTGGAGGTAATTTAGCCATCTCTGTAAAAGTAAGCACAGAAAGCCTCAGAAAGAAAAGCAGTATGGTACTTCGATAACAGGTCCTTAGGAAATTAGACCTGTACATTCGATAAGAAGGAATAAGAACTATTAAACGGTTGTTCTGGGATATAGGAGGGTTCAGAACATTTGTGTATGTTGAGAGCTGGAAGGGTAGGAGGTTAGGAGCGCATTCAATATTATTTTCGTGAACAAATTCTGTGAGGTAAGAATTTGAATTTACAAATAAGCTGAGAAAACACGAAAGCGAGCGTTAACTATTTCTGGGGGGGTAATATACAATTTCTGAGAGGTTGACTAGGCTCTGATTTTTTTTTTTTTAGTGCTCAGAGCCATTTTGTGTGGACGGTGTGTGTGTGTGTGTGTGTGTGTGTGTGTGTGTGAACTCGCGCTCGGCTATTCTGACAACAGACGTGAAGGTGGAGATGTGTCGCAAATAGGCCGGCAAGCAATGGAATGCGGCCTTAACATGTGTGTTGGACTGCACTGACTTAGGACGGTGACAGACGACGCGCGCGGCCAGGCTTGGATAGTCATGTTCGGCGTCTAGTTGATATGAATTTCTCAGGTGTTAGGTGTGAATGTGGCTGTCATCAAGTCATGTTTGAGGGTTCTAACAGAGACCTTTGAGTGAATTGAGAGCTGTCGGACGTGTTACTTAGTGTGGGATAGGTTCAATGCGCGCGTCTGTTGAGTAATTTTGCTATGCGTTATTTGGGCAGATTATTAGTACTGATGACGTTTACTGTTATGTGTACTGCATTATGTAGGAGCAGTTTGATATTGTGCACTGAAATTAGGTATTGTTTGCGTGTCTGCCGACTGTGCAACATGACAACAGGTCCGTCAGGGCGAGTGTTTTTTGTTTGAGAGTGATAGATACACTCGATGCCTAAATAAAATGTAGGTTAAGTATTTGTGGAACGATATAGAATATGAGAGAGTTGGTTATTATTTTTTCTACTTGTAGGTTTCGTTAGTTCGAATTGCTGAGGCAAGTAGCTACGAGAGCGCGAGGGATGTGATTGCAACATATCTCCGTCTCTCAGCGGTTAACTACAGGTGGGGCGAGCGATGTTCTCGGCTTGGGCACTGGGGGTGTGCTCTGGCCCTGTTCTATACCGTGTGGATTGAACAACAGTATTCGGGTCATAGTTTAGCTAGAATATTTACAGAGGAGTATGTCCGACGCGAGTATAAAGGTCCAGGCTGTGACGTGGGCGGTCTCGCGCTCGTGGTGTGTGAGAGAGGCAAAGCAGACGATTTTGAATCATCACAGGTAACTTAGGTTAGTGGCTTCGTTTGCCACAATTTTCTTGTGTTGGTAGCGAAACACGAACTGACCATCAGAATTTAAACTTGGTTTATTTGTATAGAAAAAATGTGATATACGTTAATGTAGATTAGTGCACGTTCGTAAACGGCAGTACACATTAGTACATGTTAGCCGACGAACTTGGGTCGGTAAGGGGCCGTAGTGGTTGGTAGGGACTGAGTCCAGGTGGGCATGGTACTGGTGGAAAATTGATTCCCGGTCTAAGTGGACATGGCAGTTTTCCGCATCAGAGAGGTTAATTAACTGATCAATTTAATTAAGTAGTCATGGGAACTTTGTTACATTCACTTGCGGAGGTACTAAGCTCGGCGCGCACGAAGGCTCACGTGTACGGGCGTGTGTTTTCGTGACGATCTTCGATTAGGTAAGTGCAGAATGTGGATTGAATAATGAGAGTCGGTTGATCAATTAACGAGCGAGCGCGGAAGCAATTTGGGTGGAGGCTCTGGAGCCCTCTCTCCCACCTGCCTTGGAGCGTAATCTAAGGTGCATAGGCGATATCAATTTCCCTGGTGTTAGGCGCGAATGCGACTGTGTTGCGGTCATGTTTGGGGGGGACCGAGCAGAGACTTTTGGTCGGTTTGGCAGCTGGGGGTGTTTGGGCGCGTCTGTTGCACTATTTTGCGAGCATGTCTGTGCACTGTGCTGTGCTTTATTTGGATAGTTTAAGAGTACAGAGCTCGTCTGCGGATATTGTGTACTGCATTATTTAAGAGCTGTTTGCTATTGTGTGGTGAAATTAGGAGTTGTTTACGTATTTGTGACAAATATACTCCACGACTAAATAAAAGGGCTTGAAATAAATGGAGTGCAGTCCTTCCTTACTTCCCCGAGCAGCACAGCGCAGTCTGAGCGGTTTTTGCACAATAACGGCAATCTGGTCAGACTGTGAGTGAGTCGACAAACAACTGGATAAATTTATCTTTATAGGAGTTACAGGTCTGGATTGGAATGAATATCTTGGTGTGTTGCCAAGTGTAGTGCACTACCTGTGAGAAGCAAAAGTTACAGAAAGATATGCCCCAAATAAATAAAGTACACTCGTTCCTCCTTCCATCAGCCTATGGACTGAAATTATTTGCGAAAATTAGCAGTTGTTTGGCTATTTGGACGTAAATGTTTTGTATTATTTACGAGCGGTTCGCATGTCTGTAGGCTGTGCTATGAGTTATTTTTAACTGTTTACAACTAGCAAGCGTGTGTCTAGAGCATTATAAATGAGTTATGTAGGAGTGTTTTGCAGGTCTGTATGGTGTGGAACATGTCGGTGTGATACATATACTCCATTCCTAAATAAAGCAAATTGGTTCAAATGCCTCTGAGCACTATGGGACTCAACTTCTGAGGTCATTAGTCCCCTAGAACTTATAACTAGTTAAACCTAACTAACCTAAGGACATCACAAACATCCATGCCCGAGGCAGGATTCGAACCTGCGACCGTAGCGGTCTTGCGGTTCCAGACTGCAGCACCTTTAACTGCACGGCCACTTCGGCCGGCAAAGTAAATTGGTTCCTCCAATTATGGGCCTAGTGCAGGGTGAGTCCTTTTACCCGAAACGTGTAGGAAGACACTGGACTTGCATTTGGGAGGACGACAGTTCAATCCCGCGTCCGGCCATCCTGATTTAGGTTTTCCGTGATTTCCCTAAATCGCTCCAGGCAAATGCCGCGATGGTTCCTTTGAAAGGGCACGGCTGACTTCCTTCCCCAGCCTTCCCTCAGCCAATGAGACCGATGACCTTGCTGTCTGGTCTCTTCCCCCCAAAACAATCCAATCCGTGTAGGAAGAGGTTGAGTGATGGTGGCTTAGTTTAGTGGTTATGAGCTTCCTTTGCAACAATTTTCTTAGGTTGGTGGCGGGAGCACAAGTGAGCTTTGTTTACTGGCAGATTTCAAACTTGGCGCTGGTTCCTAGGAGGAAGTGGCGGTCGGCGGCTGAGGTTCGTACAAGTGCCCTTTGTTTCCAACAATTTTTTTAGGTTGGTAGAGAAAGCAGAAGTGACCTTTCTTTACTGCCAGAATCCAAACTCAGCGCTGGTTCCTAGGGAGAGGTGGCTGTCTGGTCCTCGAAAAGTAGTTGAAATTAGGTAGTTGAACACCTTTGCATACGTATATGAAATTGTAAATTGAATTATTTAATATGAGTAAAAACGAAATGGAATTAAGTACTTAGGTATTTACAGAAGACTATGTCCATCACGATTTTGGAGGGTGTGTTACGTAGGCGGGGCAGCGGCGCAGCGATTGTACAGCTATTAGAGAGATTCATTTAACGAGCGTTCTAGTGTGGACCAAACGTGCTGTTATATAGTCATGGCGGATTCCACTGTCGAGCAAACTTTTGCCGCCAAAAGTGTAGCACTGCGTTCTCGCTTGCATAAGGACACGTGGTGGACGGTGAGCGGTCGGCATCGACAGGTTTGAAGATGCCCAGGAAAACAACTTTGGCGCCAAAAGTATGGCAGGGAACGGCCGACCGTTGTGTGATTCAGCTCCGAGGCAAACAATTTTGGCGGGAAACGTGCGGAGGCGACGAATGCATGTGGTGAGCGTACAAGGGACCGCTGTGACGTCAAACTCGGCAAGTTCCAGCGTGTCCAGCGAAACCATGTTTACGATGTGGGAGCGATCCCTGGGCACGCCCCCAGCGTACCGGCAGTTCACCGCGAGTGGCCGGCCGCCTCACGCGACAGGCGTAGGCAGTGTCTCCGCGCACTGTCCAGGGGGTGGCGAGGATCTGAACTAATTCAGTTGGAGCGTGGACGTCGTGGCGACTGCACTGTGATATCAAAGACGTGTGTGCTGACTGTGTTGGAGAACAAGTGATGACCGTACTGCTTGAAATGAAGTCTTCAGTCCCTTCCCCCCTGCAAAATCAAAGGACGTGACTTATGTTACTATCAGTGCAGTTTATTATTTGACGCGATTATGATAGGCTACCAGCGAAAAAAGATAAGTGACGGAGAAAGTTCGCACGTGTGATCAATTATGGTGTTGGGATTTGAACTTGTGATAGATTTTTGTTATGGATGTAAGGAAAATGGCTTTGTCACCGAGAAAATCGGACATCTTGAATAAATAATAAATGATAATAATAAATAGAAGTACAGTTTTCGAGACATTATCGTGTTGGAATTTGAATTTGGCGCAATTTTCTAGTGGAGGTAGGCCTACAATAATAAATAATAATAATAATAATAATAATAAATGATAATGAATGATAATAAATGATAATGAATGATAATAAATGACAATGAATGATAATGAATGTTAATAAATGATAATAAATGATAATGAATAATAATAAATAAACAGAGAGGTTAATTAATTGATCAATTTAATTATGTAGTCATGGGAACTTTGTTACATTCACTTACGGAGGTACTAAGCTCGGCGCGCGCGAAGGCTCACGTGTACGGGCGTGTGTTTTCGTGACGATCTTCGATTAGGTAAGTGCAGTATGTGGATTGAATAATGAGAGTCGGTTGATCAATTAACTTAGCGAGGGACGTCGTGGCGAGCAAATGTGCTGGACCACCAGTATGACGTCATGGCGGATTCTACTCTCGAACAAACTTTGGCGTCAATCGTGCGGCAGGGCATTCTTTGTCAACCAAGTGCTGTATCAGCCGACCGACCGTTATGACAGGTTCCAACCTGTCCAGCGAACAGCTTTGGCGCCAACTGGTCGGTGGGGGTGGACTCCATTGTCCACGAAAACATGTTTACATCGCTGGACCAGCGCAGGCCTGTGACGCGAGCCCGCGGCAGTAGGCTGTGACGTGGGCGGGCCGCTGGACGGGCTGCGGGCGAGGACGCAGCTGACGGCTGTCACGTGAGGCGACCGCTGGCTTGCCGATGGCGCGCGGGTCAGTGGCGACCATATGAACTAATTCAGTTGGACTGGGGGCCTCATGGCGGTTGGACTGCGATCTAAGATGTGTACTAACTCTATTGGAGAACAAGTGATGATGGTACTGTTTGAAATAAAGACTTTAGTCCTTTTCCCACGAATTCACAGGAGGTGACTTACGTTAGTAAAAGTGCACTTTATTACTACACTCCTGGAAATGGAAAAAAGAACACATTGACACCGGTGTGTCAGACCCACCATACTTGCTCCGGACACTGCGAGAGGGCTGTACAAGCAATGATCACACGCACGGCACAGCGGACACACCAGGAACCGCGGTGTTGGCCGTCGAATAGCGCTAGCTGCGCAGCATTTGTGCACCGCCGCCGTCAGTGTCAGCCAGTTTGCCGTGGCATACGGAGCTCCATCGCAGTCTTTAACACTGGTAGCATGCCGCGACAGCGTGGACGTGAACCGTATGTGCAGTTGACGGACTTTGAGCGAGGGCGTATAGTGGGCATGCGGGAGGCCGAGTGGACGTACCGCCGAATTGCTCAACACGTGGGGAGTGAGGTCTCCACAGTACATCGATGTTGTCGCCAGTGGTCGGCGGAAGGTGCACGTGCCCGTCGACCTGGGACCGGACCGCAGCGACGCACGGATGCACGCCAAGACCGTAGGATCCTACGCAGTGCCGTAGGGGACCGCACCGCCACTTCCCAGCAAATTAGGGACACTGTTGCTCCTGGGGTATCGGCGAGGACCATTCGCAACCGTCTCCATGAAGCTGGGCTACGGTCCCGCACACCGTTAGGCCGTCTTCCGCTCACGCCCCAACATCGTGCAGCCCGCCTCCAGTGGTGTCGCGACAGGCGTGAATGGAGGGACAAATGGAGACGTGTCGTCTTCAGCGATGAGAGTCGCTTCTGCCTTGGTGCCAATGATGGTCGTATGCGTTTTTGGCGCCGTGCAGGTGAGCGCCACAATCAGGACTGCATACGACCGAGGCACACAGGGCCAACACCCGGCATCATGTTGTGGGGAGCGATCTCCTACACTGGTCGTACACCACTGGTGATCGTCGAGGGGACACTGAATAGTGCACGGTACATCCAAACCGTCATCGAACCCATCGTTCTACCATTCCTAGACCGGCAAGGGAACTTGCTGTTCCAACAGGTCAATGCACGTCCGCATGTATCCCGTGCCACCCAACGTGCTCTAGAAGGTGTAAGTCAACTACCCTGGCCAGCAAGATCTCCGGATCTGTCCCCCATTGAGCATGTTTGGGACTGGATGAAGCGTCGTCTCACGCGGTCTGCACGTCCAGCACGAACGCTGGTCCAACTGAGGCGCCAGGTGGAAATGGCATGGCAAGCCGTTCCACAGGACTACATCCAGCATCTCTACGATCGTCTCCATGGGAGAATAGCAGCCTGCATTGCTGCGAAAGGTGGATATACACTGTACTAGTGCCGACATTGTGCATGCTCTGTTGCCTGTGTCTATGTGCCTGTGGTTCTGTCAGTGTGATCATGTGATGTATCTGACCCCAGGAATGTGTCAATAAAGTTTCCCCTTCCTGGGACAATGAATTCACGGTGTTCTTATTTCAATTTCCAGGAGTGTATTTGACGCGATTTTAATAGCTTAGGAGTGAAAAAATAAGTGAGGGCGAAAAATTCAAACTTAGTAGGGTAAGGTGGACTTAGGTTAGTGCACATGGCCCCAATTGATCTCTTTTTTTTCGTAGGTGTGACAGATTATTGTACTTGAATTTGTGACAGTTTTTTTGTTATGGATGTAAGGGAATTGACTTTCTTGCCACAAAAATCGACCATCTTGAATAAATAATAATAAATCACAATAAATGCTAATAAATAATAGCAAATGATAATAATAATAAATAGAAGTACGGTTTTCCAGAGATTATGGCGCGTGAATTGCCCTTTCTGGTCGGCTATCACGAGCGAGCGCGGAAGCTACTTGGGTGGAGGCTCTGGAGCCCTCTCTCCCACCTGCGTTGGAGCATAGGCGATATCAGTTTCCCCGGTGTTAGGCGCGAATGCGACTGTGTTGTGGTCATGTTTGGGGGGACCGAGCAGAGACTTTTGGTCGGTTTGGCAGCTGGGGGTGTTTGGGCGCGTCTGTTGCACTATTTTGCGAGCATGTCTGTGCACTGTGCTGTGCTTTATTTGGATAGTTTAAGAGTACAGAGCTCGTCTGCGGATATTGTGTACCGCATTATTTAAGAGCTGTTTGCTATTGTGTGGTGAAATTAGGAGTTGTTTACGTATTTGTGACAAATATACTCCACAACTAAATAAAAGGGCTTGAAATAAATAGAGTGCAGCCCTTCCTTACTGCCCCGAGCCGCACAGCGCAGTCTGAGCGGTTTTTGCGCAATAACGGCAATCTGGTCAGACTGTGAGTAGGTCGACAAACAACTGGACAAATTTATCTTTATAGGAGTTACAGGTCTGGATTGGAATGAATATCTTGGTGTGTTGCCAAGTGTAGTGCACTACTGGAGTTCAGAACATGCCTTAGGTTAGCCTTACATATCGAAACCTGTGTGAAGAAAAGTTTCAAAAAGATATGCCCCAGATAAATAAAGTACACTCGTTCCTCCTTCCATCAGCCTATGGACTGAAATTATTTGCGAAAATTAGCAGTTGTTTGGCTATTTGGACGTAAATGTTTTGTATTATTTACGAGAGGTTCGCATGTCTGTAGGCTGTGCTATGAGTTATTTTTAACTGTTTACAATTAGCAAGCGTGTGTCTAGAGCATTATAAACGAGTTATGTAGGAGTGTTTTGCAGGTCTGTAAGGTGTGGATCATGTCGGTGTGATACATATACTCCATTCCTAAATAAAGTAAATTGGCTCCTCCAATTATGGGCCTAGTGCAGGGTGAGTCCTTTTACCCGAAACGTGTAGGAAGACACTGGACTTGCATTCAGGAGGACGACAGTTCAATCCCGCGTCCGGCCATCCTGATTTAGGTTTTCCGTGATTTCCCTAAATCGCTCCAGGCAAATGCCAGGATGGTTCCTTTGAAAGGTCACAGCTGACTTTCTTCCCCGTCCTTCCCTCAGCCAATGAGACCAATGACCTTGCTGTTTGGTCTCTTCCCGCCAAAACAATCCAATCCGTGTAAGAAGAGGTTGAGTGATGGTGGCTTATTTTAGTGGTGATGAGCTTCCTTTGCAACAATTTTCTTAGGTTGGTGGCGGGAGCACAAGTGAGCTTTGTTTACTGGCAGATTTCAAACTTGGCGCTGGTTCCTAGGAGGAAATGGCAGTCAGCAGCTGAGGTTCGTACAAGTGCCCTTTCTTTCCAACAATTTTTTTAGGTTGGTAGAGAAAGCAGAAGTGACCTTTCTTTACTGCCAGAATTCAAACTCGGCGCTGGTTCCTAGGGAGAGGTGGCTGTCTGGTCCTCGAAAAGTAGTTGAAATTAGGTAGTTGAACACCTTTGCATACGTATATGAAATTGTAAATTGAATTATTTAATATGATTAAAAACGAAATGGAATTAAGTATTTAGGTATTTACAGAAGACTATGTCCATCACGGTTTTGGAGGGTGTGTTACGTAGGCGGGGCGGAGGCGCAGCGATTGTACAGCTATTAGAGAGAGTCATTTAACGAGCGTTCTAGTGTGGACCAAACGTGCTGTTATATAGTCATGGCGGATTCCACTGTCGAGCAAACTTTTGCCGCCAAAAGTGTAGCACTGTGTTCTCGCTTGCACAGGGACACGTGGTGGACGGTGAGCGGTCGGCATCGACAGGTTTGAACATGCCCAGGAAAACAATTTTGGCGCCAAAAGTATGGCAGGGAACGGCCGACCGTTGTGTGATTCAGCTCCGAGGCAAACAATTTTGGCGGGAAACGTGCGGAGGCGACGAATGCACGTGGTGAGCGTACAAGGGACCGCTGTGACGTCAAACTCGGCAAGTTCCAGCGTGTCCAGCGAAACCATATTTACGACATGGGAGCGATCCCTGGGTTCGCCTCCAGCGTACCGGCAGTTCACCTCGAGTGGCCGGCCGCCTCACGTGACAGGCGTAGGCAGTGTCTCCGCGCACTGTCCAGGGGGTGGCGAGGATCTGAACTAATTCAGTTGGAGCGTGGACGTCGTGGCGACTGCACTGTGATATCAAAGATGTGTGTGCTGACTGTGTTGGAGAACAAGTGATGACCGAACTGCTTGAAATAAAGTCTTCAGTCACTTCCCCCCTGCAAAATCAAAGGACGTGACTTACATTACTATCAGTGCAGTTTATTATTTGACGTGATTATGATAGGCTACCAGCAAAAAAAGATAAGTGACGGAGAAAGTTCGTACGTGTGATCAATTATGGTGTTGGGATTTGAACTTGTGATAGATTTTTGTTATGGATGTAAGGAAAATGGCTTTCTCGCCGAGAAAATCGGACATCTTGAATAAATAATAAATGATAATAATAAATAGAAGTACAGTTTTCGAGACATTATCGTGTTGGAATTTGAATATGGCGCAATTTTCTAGTGGAGGTAAGCCTACAATAATAAATAATAATAATAATAATAATAATAAATGATAATGAATGATAATAAATGATAATGAATGATAATAAATGACAATGAATGATAATGAATGTTAATAAATGATAATAAATAATAATGAATATTAATAAACAAAAGTAAGGTTTTGCAGCCATTATCGTGTTGGAATTTGAATTTGGAGGGAATTTTCTAGTGGAGGCAGGTCAATAATAATAAATAATAACAAATGATAATAAATAATAATAAATGATAATTAATGCTAATAAATGATAATCAATAATAATAAAGACAAGTACGGTCTTTTCATGCATTATCCTATTGGAATTCAAACTTCCCACCTTTTTTTTCTGGAGGCTTAGGTTAGTGGATGTAGTACAATTGGGCTATTTTCACGACAAAATTCAAATTTACCGCCATTTTTTTCTTGAGGTTAGGTTAGTGGACGTAGCAAAATTGGCCTATTTTCTCGCCAAAATCCGCCATCTTGGCGACGTCATGCGATGTTGCCAAGTCTACATTCTACCATCTTGGATGACGTCATCGCCGCCATCTTGAATAAATTTGGTAACAATGCAGAGTGCGCTGACACGATGGTTGTCCCACTACTGACAAAAGCTGAAACAGTCACTGCAGAGCCGAATGTGGCACTCGCGAACGCTGCCAGCACCAAAACATCACGAGGAGAGATCCTTCACTAGGGAATTGAGGGGCGAGCTGGAACTGCGAAAGCTACTCATTAGTAATGCAGATGCCTATAACGGGGACACATGGTGCCAAAGCCATAGAACCTGGACTATGGAGCAAAGGAAGAAAGTCATTTGGTTGAATGTGTCTCGTTTCACATTGTTTCAACTTCTGGTCGAGTATACTCCCATGAGTGAAACAAGGTGAATGTCTGCTGATGATTTGGGCAGGCATACTGCGATATTCCAAGGGTTCCATGCGTATTCTGCAAGGTCGCATTATTGCCAAGGATATGTCACCAGTTTGGCTGATCAGTTCCATCCCATGGTGCAATGTTTGTTCCCCAGTGGTGATACTGTATTCGAAGACGACAGATCCCATGCTGCCGGCCGGGGTGGCCGAGCGGTTCTAGGCCCTTCAGTCTGGAACCGCGCGACCGCTACGGTCCCAGGTTCGAATCCTGCCTCGGGCATGGATGTGTGTTTTGTCCTTAGGTTAGTTAGGTTTAAGTAGTTCTAAGTTTTAGGGGACTGATGACCTCAGATGTTGAGTCCCATAGTGCTCAGAGCCATTTGAACCATCTGAGAGCCCCTGCTCACACAGATTGCAATGTCCAGTACTAGTTTTGTGAGCATGGGAATGAATTGTCACCACTCCCCTGACCACCACAATCATCAGATCTGAATATTATTGTGGTCTAGTTTGAGAGACGGGTACGTGATGACTATCGGTCTTTATCATCATTACCCGACCTTGCCACTATTTTTGCAGAAAGAGTGGTATAAGATTCCCTTGCAAACCTTGCAGAACCATTATTTATCCATTCCTGGGTGACAGGAAGCTCTTTTGAATGCCAACGGGTTTCCTACACCGTATTAGGAGTGATTTGGTGTTTCCATACTTTTGTCCACCCCATGTAACTGCCCGCTAAAGGCAGAGATCCGGGTTCGGATCCCAGTCTGGCACTTAGTTTTAGTTTGTTGCGTACAATGACCAGAACAGATTAATTTGTGCAGCTAACATTTTAATGAAGGAAAAAGATGTATACTGGGGGGACAAAACTCGAAAAATGGATTTTTACCCTCGCTGAAAATACGAGACTTCTTATTTCGTAATAGCAGGGGAGGTTTTAGTTTGACATTACCATCCCGGATGCGTTCGAGAGAGAGAGAGAGAGAGAGAGAGAGAGAGAAGAAGAAGAAGAAGAGAAGAACAGGGATAGGGATAGAGAGAAACGAAGATTAGTGTTTAACGTCCTGTCAATAATAAGGTCATTAGAGACGGAGCGGAGGATCGGATTCGTGAAGGACAGGGAAGGAAATCGACCGTGCCTTTTCAAAGAAACCATCCTGGCATCTGTCTGGAGCGATCCAAGGAAATCACACATACACACACACACACACACACACACACACACACACACACACACACACACAGAGAGAGAGAGAGAGAGAGAGAGAGAGAGAGAGAGAGAGAGACAGAGAGAGAGACCAATCTGGATTCACCTACAGCTAAACAGAGAAACCACAGACCAACTAAATTTGGATGGTTAAACGGGAAATCGAGTGTGTTAACCACAGCACGACTTCGCTCAACGATACGTTTCAAGCAACCACTGTGAAAGTCGTGGATGTCGACAGGCCGATAGGCTTTCCTAACAAGGGAACCTCCCCATCGCACCCCCCTCAGATTTAGTTATAAGTTGGCACAGTGGCTAGGCCTTGAAAAACTGAACACAGATCAGTCGAGAAAACAGGAAGAAGTTGTGTGGAACAATGAAAAAAATAAGCAAAATATACAAACTGAGTAATCCATGAGAAGATAGGCAACATCAATAATACTGTGAGCGCAGGAGCGCCGTGGTCCTGTGGCTAGCGTGAGCAGCTGCGAAACGAGAAGTCCTTGGTTCAAGTCTTCCCTCGGGTGAAAAGTTTAATTTTTTATTTTTAGACAATTATTATCTATCAGTAAGATGTACGATCAGCTGCTCTCGGTCACACACTCCTGGTAGGTGAAAAACGGATGTCGTTGGATCAGGCACAAAGTTCTTTAAGCACGTGTCTAAAATTACAGCGGCTGTCCCAGACAATCAAGTACCCTGGCAGATTGCCACCTGCCAGAGCCAAAGCGAGGATTGCCTGCATTTGGGGTTGAACACTGCTTAGATGCCTGACGAGATTCGCGATTCGTGAACAGCTCTGTTACTTGTGACCTCACTGTTGAGACAGGGAAGCAGGTTAAAATTGTCACCCACATCATTGTCTAACAGTTACTCTTGTTTCATCAAGGGGAAAAAGAACACCGTAAGACTCTGCATCCATCATATACGCTCTAGACCAACATATTATAGATATTTCCTGTGAGAGTTTGCTTGAGACGACACCATTCTATAAAATACGGCCTCACAAGGTGTGCACCTCTCACATTACGTTATACTAGTCGTATTCCCTTGATCTCGAGGAGAAGGGTTTCTGGGATATGGAAAGAGCTCCAACCTGTATCTTTAAGTACGATAAGTAAAATAACTTAAAATTATAATTATTATTGTATTACCGAGCTAATATTAATTGTAAAATAAACGAAAACATTAGTTATAGGAGTGTATGTCAAGCTACTCTTCAATGGAATAGAAAGAGCTGCACACAGTCGTAAGCTCCACCACATTAACTGAAAGACATTTAATATGCTACGGCAGATTGTTGAATACGTGTGTCCCTGTGCATCTGAATCCTATTTCTCCTAATGTTAAGTACTTAAAGTCTTTTTGGAAACTCTTTTCTACTAATGTTATAGGTCTACTCATGCTTTGCACTAGTTATTGAGAAGAGATAAATATTGGTAACGAGAAAGGGCATTAATGGATATATTATGAAACAGTCGTCAAAATACTGCATTTTTGGAGGTTTCTGCAGAATCATCTAGAACTATTACCATACACAATTCTTATAATATGTTACTTTATTCTGAAAAAAAAAAAACTATCTGTAAACTGAGGTTCCTAAGTAATGATTCCATAACTCATTAGTAAATGAAAATGTGCAGAGTAAAATAATTTCTTTTCTTCATTTTAAGTCATGAATCATGCTTAGTGCAGTTGTGGCTGAACCAATGGTCCTCATTAATTCTAGGGCTCTAGCCTTGCACTGAAGGCACTGATCCATCTGTAGTCCCAAAAACTGAACCCCATGTACCGTTTGTATTTTATTATTTTGGTAGACTATTATTACATTTTGTGGAGTTCAGGTGAGTACGAGGCTATCAACAGAAAATGATATAGGGGTAATACTGACGTAGATTTAATAATAAATAAGAAAACAGATGCGTGCGTGCTCTACTACAAGCAATATAGTGCCCACTGTATGATAATCCAAGATAGACACACAGCGATGACCCGCCACAGTAGTACAATTGGGAATGCTTACTACCATTGCACATCAGGTAGAGATTGACGGAATGTACGAAGAGATAAAGGAAATTATTCAGATAGTAAGGGCCACGAAAATTCGATTGTGATGGGGACTGGAATTCTATAGAAGGAAAAGCACGAGAAGGAAAACTAGTAGGAGACGGTGGATCCGGCGAAAGGAATGAAATGGGAAGCCGTCTGTATAATTTTGTACAGAGCACAATTTAATCATTACTAAGACTCGGTTTAAGAATTATGCTAGAATTTTGGAATTTTGTGTACCTGGTGGTACGGGAAGGTTTCGGACGTCTTATATAATTGTAAGATAGAGATTTGGGAAACAGATTTCAAACTCTAAACATTTTTAGAAGCAGATTTGGACTCTGGCCATAATTTTTTGGTACGAGCTGCAGATTAAAAATGAAGAAATTGAAGAAATCTGGAATATTAAGCAGATGGCATCTGGATAATTTAAAAGAACCAGAGGTTGTAGGGAGCTTCAAAGGGAGCATTAGGCAACAATTGATTGGTGAAATGAATACAGTTAGAAGAAGAATGTGTAGCTTTGAGAGATGAGGTAGTGCAGTTAGTAGAGGAAAATCTAGAAAGAGGACAAGTGGAATAGAAATTCTTGGATAATACACCAAATACTGAATTTAACTGACGAATGGAGAAAATATAACAACAAGTGAAATAAGAAAGGCGAATTCAGACGTTTATAAAATGGACTTGACACAGATACAAAATGTCAAAGCAAGAATAACTGGATGAGAAATGCAAATCTGTAAATCGTGTATGACTAAGTTGGGTTGGGTTGATTTGGGGGAAGAAACCAAACAGCGAGGTCATCGGTCTCATCAGATTAGGGAAGGATGAGGAAGTAAGTCGACCGTGCCCTGTCAAAGGAACCATCCCGGCATTTGCCTGAAGCGATTTAGGGAAATCACGGAAAATCTAAATCAGGATGGCCAGACGCAGGATTGAACCGTCGTCCTCCAGTGTGCGAACCACTGCACTACCTCGCTCGGTGTGTGTATGACTAAAAGAAAAATAGATGCCATATATAAGTAAATTAAATAAAATTTAGGAGGAAAGAGAAGTAGTTGTATGAATATCAAAAATTCAGTTGGCAAGACAGCATAAAACAAAGAAGAGGAAGTTGAAAGGTGGAAGACATATTAAGCACGGCTGCGTAAAGGACAGCATCCAGAAGATAATATCATGGAAAGGGAAGAGGAGAGACGACTATGATATGGCAGATGTGACACTGTTTGAGGAACTTGGCAGAACACTGCAAGACCTAACGCAAAATAAGGTACCTGGAATATACGACATTCCCTCCGAATTATGAACTTCTTTGGGAGAACATCTTTATCAAACATCTTTATCAAACATTCACTTCAACTCAAAAATAACTCAGAAATAAGAAAGTACCTCTCTTCCGAAATACACTGCACTGCAGAACTTAAGGATTAGATAACTAAAGAAACATAACATATTCCACCGATGAGCCAAAACATTTTGACCACCTGTTTAATAGCGTGTTGGTCCATTTTTGAAACACTGTACAGCAACGATTCTGCTTGGCATGGGTTCTACAAGTCCTTGATAGGTTTCCAGAAGTGTGTAGTACCACATATCTACTCACAGTCAATAAATTCTCGCAAATTACGGGACGGTTGTTTGTGGGCACGCAGCTGGTGCCCGATATGTGTTCCAATGGGTACAGATCAGGGGCATTTGCTAACTAAGACATCAGTGTGAGTTCACTATCATTCTCCTCAAATCACAACAGCACGATTCTATCCTTGTGTCAGGCAGAGTTATACTGCTGTAAGATGTCATCACCATCATAGAAGACTTCAGGCATGAAGGGATGCAGCTGGTCTGTAATAATGTTCACGTAGTTCATTGCTGTCATGGTGTCTTTGAGTACTACCATAGGTCCCATAGAAGCCCGACTCAGTGTAGCCCACAGCGTAATTCTGCTCTCACCTCCGTGCATCTGTGGTGCTATGCACGTCTTAAGCAACCATTCGCCTGGATGATGGCATGTAAGGACCCGACAATGGACCTGATGTAACAAGAAATGAGATTCATTCGACAGGCGACACGTTTTTATTGATCCACGGTGAAATTTCAGTGACGCTGTGCCCACTGCAGTCATAATTGGCGATGTCGTTGGGTCAACACAGGAACACACAGAGGTCATGTGATGTGGAGCTCCGTGTTCAACAGTGGTCATTGAACAGCGTGCTCTGAAACACTTTTGTCTGCACCAGCATTGTACTTTGACATCAAATCTGCCACAGATCGCTGCCTATCCTGGATTGAACACTGGGGGATCCTTCAACTTCTACGTTTTGTGATGAGACATGGACATTCAGTACCATACGGCCTACGAGTTATTCCACCATCCTTCAACCATTTTCTATAGGTTCTCAAAACAGTAGTACGCAAACTGCCGACCAGCTTCGCCGTTTCAGAGATTCTCGTTTCCAGCCGCAGCAACACAACAATGTGCCCTTTGCCAAATCGCTTATATCGGTGGATTTCCGCATTTGCGGCCCGTATGTTCGCTATAACGACTGCCCATTCGTCTCTCTTCAGTTTACATTCTTTACTTACTGCGTCACGTGCTCGCAACGCTACCAGGACGCATTCAACCTCGCGGTGGGCAGTGGTTGTAATATTTTGGCTCATCAGTGTAACTACTTGGTGTAAATGAATGAAAGTGCGGGAGTATGTTGCCAGACGTCTCCCAGTCGTGCACAGAAAACTGTAAGTCACGTGGCGTGAGGTCAGTGTGACTATAACGGCAAATGGAGCTAGTCCTGCAACACGAGCCAGTTGAAGGAGCAGGAAAGACCGTGTGTGTCAGTCAGCTCTTTGGTGGAGTTCTTCGTAACAATATGGCCGGGAAACAACATCTGCAAACGCCTTCACAAGGGGAAGAATCATCGGGAAACAGAAAGAAGGACGAAATGTGACGAATGTAGCCCTGGAGTTTGGTATTACTCACAGCATTGTTTCACGTGTATGGGGAGCATTCCGAACCGCAGGCACTGCTGCCCTAAGGAGAGGAAATGGCCCATCACGGTCGACTATACGACTACAGCACCAGATGACAACTACATTGTGCAACAAGCAAGAGGGATCCACGTCTGTAAGGTACGCAATCTCTCAGTCCATACTGGCACGGCAACTGTATGAGGGTGGTCTCTTTGCCTGATGACCAGTACGTTTTGTTGCAATGACACCCCCGCAGTGAGGGCTGAGGACACTGTTTGCAATGGTACCAAGAGCATAGTGACTGGACCAGCGAGGAATGGAGTCACGTGCGCTTCTCAGGTGAGATCAAATTCAGTCTGAGCAGTGATTCTGGACGTGCTCTTACATGGCGAGAGGCGGGAACACGTAATGCATCTAGGAACATTGTCGAATATGATCGTGTTGGTGGTCCAGGTGCTATGCATGGGCATACTGACCTCCAAATCTCTAAACACGGTACACTCATCGGTCAGCGTTATTGTGACACTGTACTCCTTCTCCGTGTACGTCTTTTCAGGGATGCATTCGGCCATGACTTCATTTTTGTTGCTGAGAATGCGCATCGAACAGCGCAGATGGAGGAGCTCTTGGAACGAGATGATATTCGGCAAATAGACTGGCTTGCCCATTCCCCCCACTTAAACACCATCGAGCATGTATGGGATGCATTGGGGAAGCGTAATGCAGCACGTCCATATGTACGAACAAACATCGAGCAGCTGTCAACCAGGCTGGTGGAGGAATGGGACGCCCTACCATAATAACTTCTTAGCAACCTTGTGACCAGCAGAATGCATTTACATCTGTGGTAATCACACATCCTATTAAGAACCATGTCCTTCCTTTTGTAATGTCCAGGGGACCGCTATAAACCGCAGTGACTTCAGTGTATATGTTGTCTTTGAGTAAAAGCATAATTTCTGTTCGTCTCACTGCGTATTTCTTTCAGTTACGTTCTGCAGTAAATTGTAGCAGTTCTATCTATGCATTTTCCAAGTTTCATCGAGCTACGTTACATGATAGTGACACACATTCCGTCATAATAAAGTCTTCAAGCCCTGAATTCATTTCTGTCCGACTATTTAAACTTCCTGTTGTAATATTTAGCCTTCCACGCAGTTATCACGGAAACTCATCGCTTTGATCACAGTATTTGATTCTGAGATGATACCGGATAAGCTTGAGTCAGAACGTAACACCAGTACATGTTTCCATAGCTCTCTGCATCTGTCACAACTGTTGTCCCAAATTTCTAGCCCACACATTTTCAGAATCCCTTCAATTATCAATATGGTGACCAAATTTAAAACCACAAACACAACATTGAACCCATCTGATATCAAGCCCTTTCATACTGTTGCCCAAAATGCATAACCTACAACGACTACATCATGCAAGACTGCAAAACTTCTTCCACGTGCCTCACTGTAGAGCGATGACCTTTTGAAATAATATAAGAATCTTGAACCCTCGCCCTCAAGTAACAGTGGTATCTAGCCCATCCCACCCACTCCTGCAAGTGTAAGGCAAAGCCATATCTCACCAAACCCGTATTAACCATGACCATCCCCCCCGTCAATACTTTGGTCTGTCCAGACCTATACCATGCTCCCACCACCAAACATATAACCTGTGTTGTCAGAACTGACATTCAAAACATCCAACACATATCCTCCAATAAGTAACGCTGGTTATTTGTTGAGTGTTTCACCTCAACGTCGACGCCACATATTCATAGAACCATTCGCATTTCATTCACTACCACCTAGATACCCTTGTCTAACTCCAATCTCAGCGCCAACTTGTGCAGTATCTCATATTTTACTGGATCCACTGCCCACCACAAACACGTCCAAGATCTATTTCATTGCTCTGACCTTCGCAAAACTCACTTGAAATTACTCCTCACTCTTCACATCAGCTCCTTACTCATATCCCACTTTCACCTTCATCAAACAATTCATTCCATCCAACTTTCTACCCAGAGCTATGTTGTCATCATCGGATCTCTGCAACACTGCATATCGCCCCCAGACTGACAAATTCAGGAATATACTTCTACCCAGAGCTCGTCATCACGCCCCAGGAGACAACCTCCAGCAGAACCACAACACCTCCAATATCGACAACCTTAGCATGATTGCAACGCAAATTCCATTACCATAAATCATCGATACATCAAGAGCAACAATTTTAATTAATTAAATAAACACTTTTGACCATCTTTCAGTATTTTTATTTCCTACTTTGTCACATTCAAAACCGTAGGGCTGAAGAACAAGTACAGCTGCTTCCAGCTCACGCCGACAGGTGAATGAAAAGCAATAAAGTAAAAAACCAAGAGCATCAGTTGTTTAGCTTTCACCGCTGATACTCTCAACTATTGCCTGTATGGTTCTTGCTTGCAATGACTTGTGTGCTTCCCAGTTCTTCTAATGGATATTCTAAGGCTGGATTACCTGCATGCTGGTTACTTCCTCTGGATTTGGACTGGGCTTCTACTTGTTCATGATCCAGAAGAACGTGTGTTTTGCTGCCGAGTGCTGGACTATGGTAATTACTATTTGAGCCTTGTCATTCTATGTATCACAGTATAATAAAATAATTGCGTCTAATTGCCAACAGAACACTTTCTATTCCTCCGCTGAGTTCTAATATTCTGATAATGTCTCTATGTACATTAATAAAATAATTTTACAGACTATCACAGCATTTATCTCCAGTGTAGTTCCTCAGCGTCGCTTCACATGCAGGCGAACTAGACGTACAGTTAAAAATCTACACAATACGTGTGACATATGTTGAAACTGCTCACATTGTCATGACGCTGTATGGACTCATGTTGGAAAGAGGGGAGAGACGAGAGGAGGAGGAGGGGTGGATAAAGAACTCTAACCCTAAATTCTGATTTTTTGGGTTCCTACAGTTATGTTAAATCATTTCAAACGATTTGTGAGTGCGCCGTACCCTTGCCGTATTCTTCTCCAACTAAGTTAATGATTCATCAGCAGTAACATCATTGTCGAGGAGACTTGAAGCATTAATCTACTTAGATGTAGAGGTCCTTCATCCGTTCTTTAGCTGCAAGCCATCACTTCAGCATCCGATCACTTCAGCGGTACTGGCTAACAGATCAACTCTGGTTTCACTTTTCTCCAATGTTCCCACAAAGCCGAGACCACGTCCATTTTCTTCGTTCAAAAATGTAAGTCTGCTCTGGTTTACAGAAATGGACAGTTGTGATAGTTCGAATATCCATGTTTTCACCTGTTAAACTGTCAGTTGTCGTCCTCACTATTATGTATTTTTTTTTAAATATTTGCTTCTTTAGGCTTGATTATCAGTCAGCAGTCTCTGTCAGTGGGTATTTACACAATGCAGCTACAGACTGTGCAGCCATCACGACAAACACTGTAGAAACCACCAGGTTGTGACACATGATGATTATCTTCAGTTGTCGTCTTTCTGGTGGCCAGGGTCCTCATCATGTTGCAGTCCTTGAGAGCATCTTGTGTTTTTTGGGGTTAAGCGCATCGCCTGGTAAACACCAGCACACTGTGTTTGCATTGTCTCTTCGTACTTGTTTGCTGTTTGCGCGTCGTCTTATTCGAAGACAGTCTAAGCTCTCTATGCCATCCTCTGCAGTCTGTGCCAAGCCAGCTGCTTGTAGGTCGCCTTGAACCTCGGCAGCAGAAATGAAGGAGCTGCCGGTATATCGGCCTATCTGCATCTACTTTTGTAATTTGCAAGGTATTTCTTAGGCTTTCGAACAATGTTGCTGTTCTAGGGACGTTCATCCTCGTTTCCAGTTCATCAATAAAATAAGGGAGAAACCATTTCATGCATGCTTTTACGCTTGGCTTACTTTCAGTAGGTGTACGCCTCGACTGAATGGGCGAAGGACGGGGGATGGTGCAGGTTCATTGCTCATGTCTAGTTTTCACAACTGAAAATATTTCGCATCTTTCTATGGCGTGTCTCACTGAAGACTGCTTCCTACCTTTGAAACCATTGTCCTGAGCAAATAAATTAACGGAACTCGTGCCCCTAGCTTCGAACTTCCGAATAGGGCCTGGCAAGCATAAAATACGTCCAGCGTCGTACAAGAAGAGTGTAAGTTGTGACTGCTTTTTTATTTCAGCTTCGGCTCTCAGAAGGAATGTTCGCTTCTGTAGCTGACTAGTCAGCTAAATGGCTGCCATGTGGAGGACCCAGGTTCGATTCCCCGCTAATGATTTTCCCTTGCTGGCAAAAATTGGGTGCACTCGCCCCCGTGATGCCGATTAAGGACCTAACTGCCCGAGTAGTAGCGGCTCCACGGCCTGGAAAGTCTGCGAAACGGCCGGGAGACCGGTGTGCTGACATATGCCCGTCCATACCGCATCCGCATCCGCATGACGCCGCAAGGCAGACGATGATACGGCGGCCGGTGGACATCCCTTGAGCCTTAACGATCTGGTGAGGAGCTCGTTTCTTTTCTTTTTTTATCATCAGAAGGTGTAAGTAATCATCAGGTTCCAGAGCTATAAAGCACAAAATGAAGAACGCATGTTAAGTGCCAAGGTGTCTATTGTATCATTATGGTTTACTGTAATGGAGGCGAAAGCAAAATAGTTTCATTAAACATGGGTCCACAAGCGAGCAGTTTGCGAGATAATTGTGAATGTCTGGTTATGAACCCTCACTGACTTATTGAAATACTGTAAACTTCGATAAAGTTCTTATCTGACTGGGCTTAGATTTAACCCATGATCTAGCTTCGAAGAAATACAGTACTGCATCAGCACCTAAATGTTACAATTTACTGTATTGTCAACCTGTTAAAGGAGGTGCTACTGAGTAAGGTGGCGCAGTGATTAGCACAGTAGACCCTTATCTGGGAGGACGATGTATCAAATACTCGCGCAGTCCGGAACCGCGCGACTGCTACGGTCGCAGGTTCGAATCCTGCCTCGGGCATGGATGTGTGTGATGTCCTTAGGTTAGTTAGGTTTAAGTAGTTCTAAGTTCTAGGGGACTGATGACCACAGATGTTAAGTCCCATAGTGCTCAGAGTCATTTTTTTTATCAAATACTCGTCTAGCCATCCAGATTTAGGTTTTCCATTATTTCCCTACACCACTTAAAGCTATTGCTGGGAAGGTTTCTTTGAAAAGAACACAGCCGATTACCTTCCCCATCCTTAAGTAATTCGAGCTCATGCTCCACCTCTAATGACCTCGCTGTCGACGGGACGTTAAACTGATATGGCTACGTACCTAAAGGAGGTGTTCCATGTGTTTTCCTACGATTTGCATGCAGTACTGAACTCGTCTCTACTGTTAGTTCAGTCCTTCAAACATATGTGCATAATCTTGTAAATCTTCACAACACTGTACAATAAACTACTACAGTTCTTGAATTATATCAGGGGGAGTGCTGTAGAGTTCACTTTTGGGCTGAGCCCAGACAGAAAAATTCAGAGGACTGATGTCAGGTGATATTGCAGACCAAGGTACAGCCTCTGGTCGGCGCCGGCCGAAGTGGCTGAGCGGTTAAAGGCGCTGCAGTCTGGAACCGCAAGACCGCTACGGTCGCAGGTTCGAATCCTGCCTCGGGCATGGATGTTTGTGATGTCCTTAGGTTAGTTAGGTTTAACTAGTTCTAAGTTCTAGGGGACTAATGACCTCAGCAGTTGAGTCCCATAGTGCTCAGAGCCAACCTCTGGTCGGCCTATCTATCCTGAACCATATTAGAACATTAAATGTCGTTTTATGTCAGCAGCAATTTGAGCCTAATTAGACTGGACTTAATCGAAAAGTTTGCAGTGATAGTAAATTTCTGTTATGACACTACTTCACATGAAAGTCAGAGGCAGCTCATAACAACACGTTCGCAATTATAAAACTGAAATACATGGGAAGGCGGATGGCAGGGGTGGGCCAAGGGGAGGATGGAGGGAGAGGATTAGGTATGAGTTTAAATTTATTGGATATAGGTTCCGCATGTTATGCAAAACCCTGTTTTTTCTTGTTACCCAAACTAGTTTTTGGCATCTCTGTGCCACCACCAGTGAGTTTTGTTTATCGGAAAACTGCAAAAAGTGAACATATTTTAGGTTTTAAGTGATCTAAGAACATGAGACCTAAAACAGTTTTTGATCGTTTCTGTTCTTGCCTTAATTTTACATTATACGGTTTTGCAGGACCATCTGCATGATGTTCGCACTGATAACTTGTCATCTGCAAACCAAACATTGTAAATGTGAACTTTGTCAGCGCTTTAACACATCCCTTGATCTTTAAAAAACGTGATTTTGGTGTGGCTAAATGTTTTGCGTATACATTTGTTATTACCCAAGTTTTGTTGTGACAGATCCTTCTTCTTTCGCGTTCTTATAGCATTTCACAAATATATTAAATGTAGTTTTGTACAGTATTGCTTTAACAAACACCTTTCCACTTCGCAAAACGCTGTGAAAACAATATTGTTGTGTGTCCTAACCCTGTTGATGTCCATTTGTTCCCCGAGTGAGTTTGACGCCGAATTTGAATTTTATTTACCTTTATCACTCTCTCTCTCTCTCTCTCTCTCTCTCTCTCTCTCTCTCTCTGTGTGTGTGTGTGTGTGTGTGTGTGTGTGTGTGTGTGTGTGTGTGTGTCCCTTTAGCTGTTTGTGTTGCCTTTTCTGTGAAGTTCCTTTAAGTGTTAAATAATGAGCTTTCACAGAGAGTAGTGTATTCATTTAAAACTTGTTTGCCTTCCGCTATTTCCTTCTGTATGTGGAAGTTTTCTTCTGTTGTTAGTTTGTGAGATAGGCTGCTGTTGGGTTTCCATATTATTAAAGCTGTTGTTGTTGTAGTTGGGTGGTGGTCATGGGCTACTAGGTGCTCAGCAAATGTGCTGTGGGTGCTGTTGCTTTTTAGGACTCTGAGGTGTTCTGAGTATATTGTTTTAAAGTTCCTGCATGTTTTTCCTATGTATACTGATTGGCAAGTGTTGCGTATTGAGTTCGTATAGTCCTGATCTGTTGAACTTATCTGGGGGTGTCTCCTGTTTGCTGAGATTTTTCTGTGTTGTGTTGTTTGTCCTGTATCATATTTGAAGTCCCTGTTTCTCCAATATGTATGAATTTATGTTGTGTTCACCAAATAAGTTTGGCATCCAATATGAGGGTAGCAGGAAACGAAACCTCTGGCACAGAAAACAGCTGCTCTATTGAGGTGCAATGTACGCTGTTACTATAGTCGAGAGAGCGTAAGAAGATTCCTGACAGCTCACAGCGCTGATGCCAGCTTTCGGCTCTGAAGCGCAAACGGCTGCAAGCGTAACAATAACCGTCTGTAGAGCTGTGATAACACCCAAGCGTTGTCACAGAAATGTTTAAGGCAACTGTCTCAACTGACTCAACTATAATCTCGTTCACAGGGCAAAAATGAATTACAACAAAAATAATGTTGGCAACACAATGAGTAACAATTAACATTCATTTTTTAAAATCATAATATATAAATACGCAGTTTTAGTGTGATAATGGTTAGAAGATGTGGCGCTAATACTAAAATTCTGAAGAGTGGCTTAAAACTAACTCAGTGAATGATGACTAACTACGAAACCTTATTACTCCGTTTTTCCTATGTATCTGGGTCAGAAAACTAATACCATCCCTGCCGAAATTCCAACCAGTTTAAAATAACTTTTAGTAGATTAGGCTAAATGGAATGTTAAACTTGCATAATCATGCCCATCGCAGTTTCCTTCCATGCCATTTTAGAAGTTAGGATGAGCGATTAAATAGCAGCCAGATAGTACTCATCGAATGTGACTCAACGGAAACGAGTTCCAGCGAGCAGGTAGCGGAAGGTAACTTGCAGCAGACCGGCGGTTTTCATTAACATTAGTGAGGGGTGAGGGGAGATTTGCTTGTATCACGAACGATCTTTATTTCGTAAGGCATGATCGAAAATAGTCGAAAACACTTCAGCAACAACAAGACATCACTTCCAATGAATGATTACCAAAACGTTATATGGCAAGGAATGGTCCCTCTAACACAGTAAGGGAAAGTCAAGTGAGTTGACGACACTGCGGTATATTAGGATATCTTTACTTAGAAGTCAAACACTTTATTTATGGAAAAATTATTACTTCATATATCCTCTTTAAAGTCAAGTACACTGAAGATGAGCTCACTCTTGGCATCGAGAACATTTATACCACATTTCTGTCTTTCCAACCTCACCACAAAGGAAGCAGTCTCTTTCATCGACATAATCGGAATACTGTCAGCGTACTCAGTTTCGATTGCTGAATTTGGAGATGAGTTGCAGAAGTCTGTTGTAGGATCTTTTCTTTGTTTAGTTCCAAAAGCCGCCAAATGCAAGTTTACGTTAGGCCCTTTGATCATTTTTTTGCCTTTGCACTCACATACTCTTTTAAATTTTCATCCCTCTTCATTCTTCTTTCATGTTTCTTCGTTTCATTGTCATCTTTTCTTTGTCTCTTTTCTTCCAGAGTTATTTTCAAAGGTGTCCTGCTTGTGTGTGGAGACGGCAACTTATTGCTTCGTTATTCGATCTCCTTTAGGTGTAAGTCGGGGTAACGGAAGAAAAGCAGAGGTAGATGTGGAGATAGAGGTAGCTGGTGGTACTGGTAATGCGCCAAGTCCTGCGTGGGGTATGGTTTGATGAAGGTCCTGGAAGAGGTTCTGCTGAGGTAACAGGGGTACAATAGAGGTAGTTGTAGAGTTAGATGATGACTCTTGTAGTTAATCAAATTCTGCAGTTGGGTTTAATGATGTACCAGGTAAAGCATCTGTTTCGAACAGAATTTCATTGATGTTTTGTCCATTGTAAGGAATCTTGCAATATCTTGTACTGTCATCACTTGGCCTGGGTGATTACTAAGGTAGTCAGTATAAGATCTGCTGTGGGCAATCTTCAGATGTCCATAAAATGACACATCCAACAGTTTCAGTTTGAGCTGAAAAACCAAGGAGAGTTGCAAAATTATCTCTACACACAGTAACTGATTCCAATTTTTTTAGACATAGACGTAAAGTAGCTTGAAGGAGCGTAAATTTCCGAGAGGAGGCGTTAATAGGATTTCTATTTCCTACATGCTGCATTGCCCCTTTCATTGATTCCTTGCTCTATTTCTGTCGGTCTGTCTTCCTTATATACACTTTCCCCATGTTTATTACGTAGCATGTAATCAGAATGACACGGCTATACAATAACAAAGGAATTAGAAGCCTGGCAACAGAGAGCGGCAGGTAAGATGACGAATTCACCATCTTAGGCTCTGCATAATTCGCCATCTTAACCGCAGTCGACATTTTGAATACACTTCCACATGCACAAATAATTTAATTCAGCGGTTCTTAAAACATCAGCAAATCTATAAGGCTCAAGAGGAATCAACTGAAATTCATTAATATAAAAGTGTTATTTACATGAAACTCATCTAAACCCTAGGAGAAATTATCACAAAAACAGTGTCCACTTGCAAGCCTGTGTTCTCAACTAAACAAAATAACCAAGCGAGTCTAGTTTAACAGAAATGCCTGAGGGCTAGTTAGTATAGTTATGTGTTCCATTGATCAATTTCACAGTAACCATTATGACGTGGAAAACGTCAAGTGCATAATAAATGCACACATGAATGAACGTTCTTTTTTTTTAAGCTTAAAATTTTTATTACTGCCCCATTCCCTTAAATGGCACAAAATGCATATATTACACCTATAGATTTATTTATTCCTATTCAAGAATTCATCTATGATGTAGAAGGTGTTGTCAAGGAGATATGATTTCAGTTTATTTTTGAAACTATTACTGCTATCTGTCAGACATTATATTTTATCTGGTAATTTATCGAAAAGTTTTACAGCAGCATATTTTACTACTTTCTGTGCCGAAGAGAGGTTTGGTAGAGGATAATGTAAGTTTTTCTTTCTTCTGGTATTATAATCATGAATGTCACTGTTGTTTTTAATCAGGTCCATGTTGTTGAGAACAAATTTTACTACTGAGTAAATGTACTGTGAGGTTGTTATAATAATTCCTAATCTTTTAAACAGATACCAACAAGATGTGCTATTATGGGCCCCACACATGATTCTAACCACTTTCTTTTGAGCAGCGAATACTTTTTGCCTAAGTGTTCAGTTACTGCAAAATATTATTTTGTATGACATCAGAGAGTAAAAGTATGAATAGTATGTTATCTTGCTAATTTCTGTATCCTCAAAATTGGCAATTATTCTGATTGCAAAAATTACTGAACCTAGTGGCTTTAGGAAATCCAAAATATGAATTCTCCAATTAAGATTCTCATATACATCTACACCCAAAAACTTAGTATGCTCTGCTCTGTCTACTGACTTCTATTGATGTGTTACATTTCTTAAAGGAACTTAACTCTATGCAGTAGACTATTGGATGTACTGTGGTTTTTCAAAGTTCAGAACAAGCCCATTCGCAGAAAACAAATTAATAACTTTTCCAAAGACATTATTTGTATCATTTTCTATTGGAGTTTCTTTTACTGGATTAATAATAATGTTTGTATCATCAGCAAACAGTGTCAGTTTAGCTTCTTGTTTCAGATAAGAAAGGAGGTCATTCACATATATCAAGAACAGAAGGGGACCCATGATCGAACCATGTGGAACACCTAATGTAATTTCACCCCAGTTAGATGAAGTTGCAAACTTCCTTACATCACTTAAACCATATAAAGAAAATTTTTGCTTCTTGTTCTGTAGACATGGCGTGATCCACTTATATGCTGTTACATTTATAACATAGAATTATAATTTCTGTAACATAATGTCATGGTTCACACAGTCAAATGCATTGGATAAGTCATAGAAAATTCCTATGTGTGACATTTTACTATTCCAAGACTCTATTATGTGGGCAGTGAAATTGTATATTGATGTCTCAGTGGGGCAGCATTTTTGAAATCCGAACTGTGAATTACTAATTTGAAAATGCTGTAAGCAAAGATACTGGCTGGTAATTATTGATATCTGTGGTGTCCCCTTTCTTGTAGAGATGCTTGACAATGGCATTTTTTAACCTATCTGTGAAAATACCTTGCGTCAGTGATGCATTACATATGTGACTCACAACATCCGCTGTAACTGCCTCACATTGTTTTAATATCTTGATAGAGATGTCATCTACTCCTACAGAACATTCATTTTCTAACGTACCTCCACTTCTACTACTGGCTATTGATGGCGGAGACTTGCCATGAGTACATACAAATGATAATTTGCGCAATGGATATTTTAACGCTATTAAGTCGACATGACACTTACACGTCTCCCAGTAGGAATACGTTATTCTCATTAATTATATAAATAGTCATGTGAAATGTACCCATTCCCTAATCTTATCCTATGGATACGATAGAATGTCAGGATAAGTCGACAAAATCCAGTCCTCCTTTTAATGAATAAGTTATATAATGTACGCAAGAGACAAGATTAATTGGTACAGGAAAATACTATCTACTAAAGGATAAATGCTGTGATTTGAACACATTTATTCATCATAAAAAACAATTTAAAGAAAGTGAATAATGATTACTAATCTCAGGTTTTCCCTGTATTAATACTGGCCTTTAAACTGTCTTACTCTGTCCTATAATGTACTCGCGATCTGTGATTAGGTGTGGAGTGACTGACATCCCCCGTTGTACTGAATAGCAAGAAGGAACTACTGTCTCAATGAGCGGTGTGAAACCTCAGTGCAGAATGAAGTACAACTGGTGATTCGCCAATGAAGCTATAACCACAGAACTTCTCGCCTCAGCGAGATAATAGCAAAATTGTACTTCACCAAAATTATAGCCGAAGACGTCCGTCGACTGCCGTGGACCTCCAAGATGACTCTTTTGGTGTCACCGCCAGACGCCACACTTGCTAGGTGGTAGCCTTTAAATCGGCCGCGGTCCGTTAGTATACGTCGGACCCGCGTGACGCCACTATCAGTGATTGCAGACCGAGCGCCGCCACACGGCAGGTCTAGAACGACTTCCTAGCACTCGCCCCAGTTGTACAGCCAACTTTGCTAGCGATGGTTCACTGTCTACTTACGTTCTCATTTGCCGAGACGATAGTTTAGCATAGCCTTCAGCTACGTCATTTGCTACGACCTAGCAAGGCGCCATTATCAGTTACTATTGATATTGTGAATCATGTAATATCAAGAGCGACGTTCATCATTAATGGATTAAAGTTAAGTATTCCACCAGCTTCGTCCGTTTTTCTAAATTCTAATTTCCTTGTCCTGTTCCAGACCTCACGCCAGTCTGCGTGAGCTAAAACGCGTGTACTTCGGCCTCCTCTAGTAACACGGTGTTGGCTTTCCTGTCAACCACAACATTGGCGACGAGGCAAAACCGCGTTCTTCTCTAAACTGCCCTGATTTACTTGTGTAATGGCTTCGCCACAATCTCCAGATGTACTGTCCGAATTTTATCGCTTACAGAATCAGCTGACGCAGGCATTGCTGGATGCCCTTGGACAGCTCGTCCAGGGTCAACGTGCAATGCAAAACGATGCGGCAGCCACCGCTCCACCGCTAAGGCAGCCACAACACGCTGTAGCACCAACTTTTCGACCTTTTGATGCTGCACTGGAAAGCTGGACGGAGTGGTCACGCAAATTTGGATTCCATCTCGCCACCTACAGAATTCAAGGTAACGAGCGGCGGCCTTTTTTGTTGTCTTCGGTAGGCGTACATACGTACCGTGTGATAGTCAAATTATTTCCCTGACGCGACATAGCAACTCTGTCCTACGATGAAATTTTGTCTGCATTAGATGCATATTTCAAAGAATCAGTCAATGTAGTTGCGAAACGGTATACCTTCTTTCGTACAAAACGTACGGCAGGTCAGACTAATTGGGAGTGGGTTGCAACCTTGCAAGGCCTTACTAGGGATTGTGCTTTTGAGTGTCAATGTGGACTCCCTTATTCAGATACTATGGTACGTGATGCAATTGCACAGAACGTTTCTGATGTTCATATAAGGGAAAAGATTTTGAAACTAGTCAATCCCTCCCTTCAACAAGTGATGGACATATTGGATCGGCAAGACACACTTGACTTTGCTCAGGAATCATTTGAAACTTCACCAGCTGTGTGTCAGGTTAACCAACCCTCCGGGCGAGCTGCACGGAGCAGTAAACAATCCTTGCGCTGGGCTGCGCCGCTGCCGCCAGGCTCTCAGCCACGTGTACCACGCCGGCAAGCAAATGCAGTGCTCAAATCCTCCCCGCAGTGCGCTATTAGACATTCGCATGAGAATTGCCCGTCACGCCAAGCTAATTGCTTTTATTGTAATAAAAAAGGACATGTTCAGAGTGTTTGCCAGAAAAAGCTCAGATCGGAAGCTCAAAACCATTCCAGGCCCTTTGCATCGCGCCGGAATTGTAATCGAACCAAGGATACTCAAGCTCGCGAAACTTCGACCATGGAAATTCACGTAGTTCATTCCACTCCATTCAGTGCCACTCTCTCTAACAGTGACTGTGTTAGTCCCACAAATAGTGTGCATCGACATAATCGGAAATCCCGTCGAGTCGCAAGTGATTTTGTACCAGTGTCAGTTCACGTTGCACGGGACAGTCACTCTTGTCGTCAGCAGGACAATAAACTTTTTGTGAACTTGGACATTAACGGCAAAGTGATACCATTCCAGCTCAATACCGGGGCTGCAGTTTCACTGATCAATCAAGACACTTACAAACTGCTGGGCACACCTCCGTTGTGTGCCGCAAATGTTAAGTTAACTAGCTATTCAGGTCAAGAGATCCCTGTGTTAGGACAGTGCAGCCTTCTTGCAACATACAAAGGACAAACAAAACTTGTGTCATTTTACATCCTTCGTTCTTCTTCTGCAGTGAACTTGTTTGGTTTCGATTTATTTCAGTTGTTTAACTTGTCTATAGTAAATCAGGTCGTATCAGTGAACCAGACTGTACCTTCAGACAGTGTTTCTCGTCTATGTCAAGAATTTGCAGACATTTTTGCACCGGGCCTTGGTTGCGCTAAGAACTATAAAGCACATTTGGAACTGAAAGTACACGCGCAACCGAAATTGTTCCCCACGCATTGCGTGATGAGGTCGCAAAACATTACACGATTTGGAATCACAAGGTGTAATTGAACATATGCAGGCTTCTCTCTGGGCATCACCCTTAGTAATTTTGCCAAACCCTTCCGGAAAATTGAGATTTTGTGTGGACTTCAAAGCAACAGTGAATCCACAACTAGTGATTGCAACTTTTCCTTTACCCCGCCCAGAGGATCTTTTTGACAAACTGTGCCCGGGTAAATATTTTTCGAAGTTGGACTTCGCAGATGCATACTTGCAAATACTAGTGGACGAAGAATCCCTGCACGTTTTGGTGGTTAACATGCGTCTTGGGTTCTATCAATTCAAATGACTGCCATTCGGGTGTGCATCTGCCCCTGCATTGTTTCAGCAATATCTACAAACTGTTTGTGCGTCGTTCCCTTCTGCAGCAAACTATCTGGACGATATTGTGATCTCCGGAAAGACGGAAGAAGAACATTTAGCCTATCTCAGAACATTATTTTAGGTCTTGCGACAAAATGGTCTTCGCTTGCGGAAGGACAAATGTGTGTTTTTTGCTCGTGACTTGCCATACCTGGGACATGTACTCAATGCCCAAGACATACATCCCAGTCCTGAGCACCTCCGTGCCACACAAGACTTGCCTTCGCCGCAGAATTTGAAGCAGCTATAGAGAATTCTGGGAAAAATCTACTATTATCACCGATATGGTCCACACGCCTCTTCCATTTCAGCTCAGCTTCATCGCTTACGCCGTAAAGGTGTTCCGTTCGTCTGGACGACGGAATGCGAACGCGCCTTTCGCCAGCTGAAATCGGCGTTGCTTTCCAATACTTGCCTTACGCCATTCGATTCCCGGAAGCCCCTTTTGTTGATGGTGGATGCATCGGATTTCGGGATCGGTGCTGTGCTTGCGCACAAAGATGGATCGCACGATCGCCCTATTGCCTTTGCGTCCAAATTGCTCTCGTCTGCGCAAAGAAATTATTCACAGATCGAGAAAGAAGCATTGGCTCTCGTATTTAGTGTTACAAAGTTTCATGATTTCTTGTAAGGTCGTCACTTTACCATCATCATAGACCACAAAAATTTGACATCGCTTTTTCATCCGAATAAGCCTGTACCTCCACGTACAGCGCAGAAATTCATTCGCTGGTCTATTTTCCTCTCGCAGTACCGCTACGATATCTTGTATCGGTCCACTGCTAAGCACGGAAACGCCGATTTGTTGTCCCGCTTGCCTGTTGCTGAGGATAGGGCATTCGATTCCTCCGAACTTGCTTGCATGTTCATTGATGCGGAAACCGATGACGTGGTCGAATCGTTTCCGATTGATTTTCGTCGTGTAGCTACAGCCACAGCTGCCGACCCTGTCCTTGCTACCGTTCTGCGTTTTGTTGCTACGCAATGGCCCTTGTCAAAGTCACGGATCGGGGACCCGTTGGTTCGCCGATTTTTTGCTCACAAGGAGAGACTTTTTGTTCGACGTCGTGTTTTGCTGTTGCGTTCTGATAATGATCAGTCCAGGGTCGTGGTCCCAGTTCGTTACAGTCATCTGTCTTACAGCTTCTCCACCAAGGATATTGGGGTATAGTGAGAACGAAACAACTTGCTCGTCAGCACTGCACTTGGTTCGGAATCGATGCCGCGATTACGAATATGTGCTCTTCTTGCATGGTGTATGCCGAACAACCATCAGCACCACCGCGGAAAATCTTTGCATGGCCAAAAGCCACTTCCCCTTGGCAACGCTTACACATCGATTTTGCTGGTCCATTCTGGAATGCTCGATGGTTGGTTGCGGTAGATTCATTCAGTAATTTTCCTTTTGTTGTCTGGATGTCTTCCACGACGTCATCTGTCACCATCCAAGCGTTATCTGCTATTTTTTGCATTGAAGGTCTTCCACAGACTATTGTTTCCGACAATGGCCCACAATTCATGTCCGCAGAATTTCAGTCATTCTGCAAGGCCAATGGTATTCAACATCTCACGTCCGCGCCGTTTTTGCCACAGTCAAACGGTGCCGCTGAACGATTGGTCAGGACTTTCAAGTCACAGATGTTGAAGTTAAAAGAGTCGCATTCTCGGGAGGACGCGTTATTGCTCTTTTTGTCCTCGTATCGCTCTCAGCCCCGAGATGGTCGCTCGCCGGCTGAGTTGCTCCACGGACGCCCTCATCGAACCTTGATGTCTTTGCTACATCCGCCACATCAGGTTCCTGTGCAGCGGCAGACACCTGCTTTTGCCCCAGGCGACGTTGTCTACTACCGCCACTACCGAGGTTCACGGCGTTGGCTCGAAGGGCGCATTCTGCGCTGCCTCGGACGCGCAATGTATCTGGTATTGGGGGCCTCTGGTGAGGTGCACCGGCATCTCAACCAGGTGCGCCTCTGTCATCGCACGGGATCTGCCGCTCACCGTTTGCTTTCAGCGACGGTGCCGTCCGGTCAGCGCCCTGGGGACCCATCTACTGGCTCGCCTCAACCCCAGGTGTTACCGACGCTGCCTTCCATTTTGCCCCATGGCGACGCGCCGCCGCCACCGCCGCCGCCGCCTGTTCTCCCGCCGGCGACGCCCGCAGTGGACGCGTTGCTGCAACCGCTGGGTGCCTCCCTGGGTCACGCGCCGCCGATCGCTTCCCGTGACCAGTTGTCCTCCGACATTGAACTCTTGCCCGCTCCGGACCATATGTCGTCTTCGCCCGTCGGGTGCTCTGGCCCGATGGAGGTCGACCCTTCGGCCCCTCCTGTCTCTCTGCGGGCGCATACACCGCATGTTGGCGTGCGCCCTGGAGCAGGTTTTCGGGCGTTTCCTAGCTCCCTGTGGTCCGAATGGCAGGGTGCGGGTAGCACAGCCTCGCCTGTTGTTACGCTCCCCACCTCGTAGCATACATCAACGTGGGGTCCTCCCCACGGCGGGCGGAAGCCTTATGCCACAACCGTACGCCGCTTTGCGGTGGAGCGGGACAGGAATGTGGTATCACCGCCAGATACCACAATTGCTAGGTGGTAGCCTTTAAATCGGCCGCGGTCCGTTAGTATACGTCGGACCCGCGTGTCGCCACTATCAGTGATTGCAGATCGAGCGCCGCCACACGGCAGGTCTATAGAGACTTCCTAGCACTCGCCCCAGTTGTACAGCCGACTTTGCTAGCGATGGTTCACTGCCTACTTACGTTCTAATTTGCCGAGACGATAGTTTAGCATAGCCTTCAGCTACGTCATTTGCTACAACCTAGCAGGGCGCCATTATCAGTTACTATTGGTAATGTGAATCATGTACCATCAAGAGCGACGTTCATCATTAATGGGTTAAAGTTAAGTATTCCACCAGCTTCGTCCGTTTTTCTAAATTCTAATTTCCTTGTCCTGTTCCAGACCTTACGCCAGCCTGCGTGAGCTAAAACATGTGCATTTCGACCTCCTCTAGTAACACGGTGTTGGTTCTCCTGTCAACCACAACAACTCTTCCGCTCCACGAACCTGCAATGACGACTCCCTAAACTTCTCTCCTCTTTTCTGTGCTCAGGTTGGAAAGCAGTTGAATCGACATCTGTCGAAGTTGTGGGGACAGCAACAAAGGAAGGGTCGAGCAGTGGCGTTCAAACATGCAGTGCAGAGGGAATTGCCTGAACATTGGACATGTCTGTGAACACGGTGCATAAAATCCTACAAAGTATCTTGCGCATAATCTGCCTGGAAGTTTCATACCAGCGCACACTTCGCTGCAGAGTGAAAATTTCGTTCTTCAAACATCCCCCAGGCTGTGGCTAAGCCATGACTCCCCAATACCCTTTCTTCTAGGAGTGCTAGTTCTGCCAGGTTCGCAATGGAGCTTCCGTGAAGTTTGGAAGGTAGGAGACGAGATACGACGAGGTACTGGCGGAATTAAAGCTGTGAGGACGGGTCCTAAGTCATGCTTGGGTAGCTCAGACGGTAGAGCACTTGCCTGCGAAAGGCAAAGGTCCCGATTTCGAATCTCGGTCCGACACACAGTTTTAATCTGCCAAGAGGTTTCGTTACGCTGCACTTTGCAAGAAGCTTGGGCTGCTAAGTTTAGTAAGTAAAATGTCGAAGTCTAAAGTGTCAAAAAAGGCTTTGCTGAAGCCTAAGAAGCAAATGATAGTCTCCTCTTATGCATCATTGGCAAGCTTAAGATATTCTGTTACCTATAGTAAGGCAAAGATTAAGCTGTTATGATTACAGAAACCTGATTGGTATTCGTGTAGAAGATTGTTTTTAGTTCGGCAATTCGTTATCTGGTCGCAGACTATATATTCTAAGGACTTGGACAGTGTGGGAGGAATGCAAATTTGCTGGTAATCAGTGGATGCTCTGGCAACACGCTTTTAGGTAGTGGCTTAACTAGCCCCTGTCGAATATTTCCACAGTGTTTCGAATATTTTCCTTATTTTTCAAGTTTTTCACAAGTTTTATCGAAACTGTTCTTTAAGAACAATCATTTCGCCATCATTTTGTCAAATTTTCAATTAAGTTCTGTGATATTTGTTTGAAATTTCAAGATTTTTTTCCTTGGAAATTGCCCCTGCACCTACAAACTTCATTTACTCTAAATAAACCAAAAAACAACGAAAATCTTACAAGTGTAAAATTAAATCATTGTCTTATTAATGCCTATTTTTTCTTGAACAAAGATAAGAAAATGGAAAAACACAGTAAAACAAGAAATAATTTTTATTACTATTGCTCACTTATTTCCTTAAAAATTATATCAGAAAATATTTGTCAATGTAAATGAGATTCTTCAAAGTTTTTGAAGAGTTAGTAAATGTTAATATTAGATATATTTTGAAAGAAACATCAAAGATGTTATTTGATAAATCTGTAAAATGTTAATTATTACATGAAAATCCTATACTGAGAATTATGATGAGTCCTTTTTCCTAATTTTAATAATGCTATAGCTTTAAAAGATTATTTTTATGACTGGGAATATAACTTAGGACTCAATGAACATACAACTGATCTATTTCTCAACGGAAAACATAAATATATTAAATGTGAATTTTATAAAAATTAAAAATATATTAAATGTAAGTCTTTCGAAATAATTATTTTATGATGTCCAGATGTTAATGTATCTATTATATTGTACTAAACATATAGTTTATTATCATAAAGACCTAATTTTTTTTATTAAACTCAAGAGAATAGATTACATGTTTATTACTTTTTATTAGATTCATAGACCTATTTTGTTTACTACTGTAAACAAACAATCCTTATAATTTTGTAATCTTACTTGATTTCTTATGAAGTAGTTTTTAATTACTTTAGATCTTTTCTCCACAGTATCAACAAGTTTCTAAGCATATATTTTTGATCTTAAACCACAAAACTCCTCCATTATTTTTTCATTACATTCAGCTTTCATTTTACTTGATGTGTTTTCAGTTTACTTGAGAAATGTTTTAAAAATTATTTTTTGAGCAACCACTTGTATGCAATTTATTAGGGATTTGCCTCATATCTTCATTAAAATCTTCTGTTATTTGGTAACAAATTTAAGTTTTTTTCCCCAATTTTGGTTTCATAGGTTTATAATGAAACTCATACAAACTCATTTGACAAGTCAAGTACACTCAAGCAACTGTAAATCAGCTTCTTAAATGTGAGATTAGATTTATTCATATAAATCACAGCAAGCTTTTCATTAAATATTTTTCTTCCTTGGTTTAGCTGCAAGCTTTCCACACTTTTCTGAATTTGAATCTAATTTTATGTTCACTCTGTTTTCAATATTTTCCATTGCTTTTCCAAAAATTTTGTCCTCCATCAGCTTGAAAAAAATCATTTTCAAAATCATTTGTTGCTTTAGTTCTCATTTTTGTATTCAGATCAATATATTTTTGTAGGCAATTAGGTTGGTTAAATTAAAGGATGTATTTATTTGTCTTATCTTCATTCCTAGAAATAAGTATTGTTTAAGATTTCTGTAGCGAACTACATAATTATGTTTGTCATCCAAAATAGTCAATCACTTTTTTCCTTTACTATCAGACACAATTTTATTTTCAGGAGCTAATCGTAAATATTAATGTAAATCATGCAATTCTTCTGGATATTCCAAATCACCTTCAAAGCTATATCTAAACTGAGAAGCTTCCAAAATTTCACTTATTTTTCTAAGAACTATTTGGATTATCTCACTCAAATATATAATGTGGCACATATTGACTAACAGCCAATCATAAATTTTTTGCCTCTAAATATATTAAATAATTTAGTTTCTTATTTGAATTGTAGTCTTCCAAATATTTATTATTTGCATTGACACATTTTTACAACATTTAGATGTACTACTTCTAATAGGTTTTTCAACCATTAACATCATATTCATCATGTGATTGAAATTAAACGTTAGTCATTATTAACATTGAATCCCAAGTTATACCTGGTGCCACATCTACCAAGATGAATTTAAATTAGAAACTTCTACATACATTTTTCTAAAACTTTCAAATACATCAGATAACGACAAAAACATCACTTTTGACGTATAAACCACGATATTCCATAAGATTCTTTATCCTAATATTTTCCTCAACTAATTTTGCATGTTTGCAATATTCATCACTAATATCACATGCATTTAATTTATTATAAAAGTATTGTTTTGATGGAATACCTGTTTCTTCAAATTTTTTCCATCTATCAATATTATCATAAGGATAAACACCTTATTAACAACTAAATTTTCTGGAGAAATGTTTCTTATGTTTGTCATTTCATCTTTCTTTCAAATCTGATCGAAGTTTGTCGAGACTTGAAGCCATGAATTAAAGTGTATCGATGAATCTCATTTTCCAGAACTAATATGTCTATCTTCAGCATCTGGTATCAAGTTTATATCTTTTTCATTATAATTGAATTCTTTTCTGAGCAAATCAGCATTCTATCTGTAGAGAGTATGTAAATAAATTAGTACAAAGCTTGGAAGTTATAGTTGTAAATTATAATTATTACGAACTTGACTTATATACATTTCTATTTAATGATCAGGATAATTAATTTTACGTTTTTGTGAATAATTACATCTATATTTTGAACATATTTTTGATTGATTCTGTCTTTATTGTTCTTCACATGCTGATGGCTTCATTTCTTCAGTTTCAGAATATAAATTACCAATTTCTTGAACTACTTTTGTCACACATTCGATGCTTCTTTTATGACAGTTCAATCATCTACATAAAACTGGATTTTGATAATGTCCATCCAAATATTTAATGTAATAACAAAAGCCACTTGGTTCATGTTTTTGATATTTCATTGCATATAATTTTCCTGAATCAAGCTGATAATTATCCATTTTCAAACACAAGTTTTCAGAATCAGCATAAAAGCAAAATTTTTATCTGGTAATTCGAATTTTAGAGGGTTATTTACTGAACCATTTGTAATATGGTTACCTTAGTTTACTTTACGATGAAAATGCATTTAACTCGTATTGCAAATAAATTTCCCTGCTGTATACCATGTTACTTGAGCTGAAATAAGTCGAGTTAACTCTTTTATCCAACAAGATTGTGAGTCATTTCTGTTCTTGAAACAAAGGACATCAGTATGCTTGTCTTCTTCACATCGCACTGTTTTCAATATATAAATATATGTCGAATATTTTTCGTCAAATAAATAAACATTAGTCGGTACACTAATTCTGATCTCGATCTTTGGAGTATTATTAATCTTAACTGGAATTCGAAGGTTGCAGCTTTTTGATCAGTATCACACCAACATTTTTCTTTTTGCTAATCCTTTGCGAATCTTTATTTACAGGATATAATTCTAATTTTACTGACCACAAAAATATTTTTGATCTTTATTATTAACTTTAACACGAACTTTTTTATTTTTATGGTTTCTGCTAATTTGATGTCAGATGAACATTTAATGGAATATATGTATTTCTAATTGTATTCCTCTAGCTTGATCTAGACTCCAGTCAGATCTTCGAGCTTTAAATTCAGGCATTCACGATATAATCTCTTTTATCACATTTTTATAATATTTAATCAGATTTTTCATTTATTTTTGTGCAATTATATGTTATATCTTTAGATATCTTTGTTCTTCGTGAATCTGATGATTTCATCTTAAAATCACAGAGAAGTATAACATTTACATTCAGTGCATTATGAAATTTTAAATTTCTTTCGGTATTTACATAATTTTGATTCTGATGGATTCAAAAATAAATTTGGCTTAAGCAAGTTTAGACTGTTCTCTAAATTTATATATCCTAATTCAATTTGAAATGCTTTATTAACTAATGTTGGTTAACTGTGTTTTTATTTTTTCAAAAAGATTACTAGAAAATGGAAATATTTCATTCATTTGTTTAGTCCTATCATTTTCAAAAATTTCATCATCATTTTCAATTTCAAAATAAAGTAATTGTTCCCAAACATTTATCTTCATTTTATGATGTTTAATTACAAAATTAATTCAGTCATGTTTCCTTAATCTACTACATCAGTAAATTTATTTCTCTTACAATAATCACAAACGTTGATCTTTGCAGACTGATTTTATTTTGTCTCCATTTATAAGGAAAATTGTTATAAAGGGAATAAACATAGTGATGATGAAAAATTAAGGTAAAATGTCCAATTTTTAACAATATTGGCAACATTTAAAAAACACAAACTAAATAGAATTAAGATATTAAAATAAATTAACTGATTGTATTATAAATGTACTTGAGTTCAAGCTAACAACAAATTTAATTAAGTTCAAGATAGATATATATTTAAAGTTAAAAAGGGAAATGGGTTCGAGATAAAGATGAATTTAGCATTAAGATTTTAAGATTATGTTCAGTTATGTGCAACCTGATTCTTTTGTCACATTTTTTTTATTTTTGTTATATTCTTAAGTGTACTTTTAAAATATACCTTTACGTATTGGATACGAACAAGAAGATTCTAAATCTTTAATTTCTTCTTAATTTATACACTTATTACTTCCAGTTTGATGTCCATCCTCATCAATTTTTATTCATAATAATATTGTAAAATTTATCTTCAAATAATCGCAATTTAACTTTCGTTTTAAATAATTATTATATTAATGTGAAGAATATTTTCCCACATACACAAAGAGATCGTTTATTATACTGATCTTATGATAATCATAGAAACGTTTTTGATATATTGTCCATAATTATCATTCGTATATTTTGTAAATTGAAATTAACAATTGAGTTCCAAGTTTCATCCAGTTTACACTTTTTAGTTTCAATCGCCTCCATTTGATACAAAGAAACACACAAAAAAATTTTACAGTAGCAAAATGTTCAAGTTTTTGTAACACTTTCTTTAGAACATTCATTTTCTCTGGAATTAATTCAGATGATTTAACAGAATTTGTACCAAAGAGGGAAAAAGAAGTTGTACTAACTCTTACTAGCTTTTTTGTAAATTCTGTTTACCCATAGAAGATATTTTCGTTAATAAATACAAGATTCCATTAATGTATTTGAATGTAGAATTAATTCACCTGAGCAATCCAGAAAATTGTCTTCTTATAATCTCACATACTTATATTTAAAATTACATTCAGCCAATCCTGCATAGAAAAAATCACTAAAAAGTAAAAATGTTCTATATGTGTTGACTTCACAATTTAATTTAAAATTTAATATAATCTTGTATTAGATATCAGCTTTTCATATCCAGAGATTAACTGAAATGTATGTCAATTTATCATATTATCTACACAAGAAACAATTTCATCATTTGGTCTTTGACATACAGCAGTTTTTTTTAATTTTGTGGTATAAATGTTAACTAATCGGTTATTAAATGTGGTCTGAAATTTTTTATCCTCGCCTGTATACATCCATTAGTGATAAAAAGTGTTTTAAATTCTGTCCACAAATAAGAAGTTGTCAAATTCTTAATCAGACATAATGATTCAATTCATTCAACTTGTGTCATTATTGGTACAGATGATTATATTATTTCAACTGATATTTTATTATATAAATTTTGAATGCCATTGATGTCATCTTGAGATAAATTTAAATTTGTTCTATTATAATATGGATACATAACTGATTCAAAAACATTTGTATATTGAAACCTATTTATTTGAGTTTTTGGCATATTCATATCATGTTTCATGAACCATTTCACATCTTATGCCAAATGCATTTCTACTGGAATATTATAATATCTGGAAGAGTGCATGAGCTGACATGTTACCTTTTGCATCTAACAGTCTTGGACACCAAATATTTTTATCAATTTCATATTTGTGTATATGTTTTTAATTTTTAATTAAAATATCAGGTTTATTACTACCACAACTATGTATTTTTGTCTCAGATTAAATGCTGGTTTTGCTATTTGTAATAATTCTTCATTTGCTCCTTTATAATACCATTTAAATTTTTTTAATACTATTTATACATACTTGTACGATAGCTATCAAATAAGTGGTTTACACTTCCTGGAGGCAAATTTTTAAAATGTGACATGTTTTCACATAATTCACTATTTATTTCAAGATAAAAAGTTAAAAAATAACTAATGTTTCTCTGAATACATAATAAATCATCTGACTACTTAAAATCTCTGATACATCCAAGTAACCAAAATCATTTAAATATTTTATTGCTTTACCCTTATGATCTGCAAGTATTATTTCCAACAACAACAGTAAAGGTACTTACTTTTATATATATTTAAAATATAATATCAAATCTGTTTAAAACTTCAGTGGTATCTGAAAAATTTTCATACAACGATTGTCTCCAAATCGATGTTTTCAAGTCACTGCAGACACCACAGTTCACGAGCAGAACGCAGCAAGTGCCATCACCCCATTTCCCAGAAACTTTGCTCACTAGAAGAGGAGTCAAGATAGGCAAACGCGTTTCTCGCTTTATCTGTGGATGCTTGACAGTTTCTGGAAAGAGTGATGGTCGAAGATTTCGAGGTACGTTATGTGCCTATTTCCACAACGATATTCTGAGACCAAATGAAGGCTCACCAGCTACCGTCGTCACTTCTTCATTTTGCACCCCACGTTCGAAACCAGATAGTTATTTTTAGTTTTATATTTTATTTATATACCATCTTCTTATAAAATTACCTCACACAGTTTTCCAATGTCTATAGACATAACATTGTCTTTACTCGTCTAGTAATTCTATGACTTTGAAAAACTGTTTTCAGTAAAATTCCTGTAGTGTATCTTGACTCATAATGAATTACAAGTGCCAGTTTTCGGGAAGACTGCACTGTAGTTCCGTCTCTAGATTGTCGCACAGATGACAAAATGGAAGATATCGAAATAGATGACAGAGAGATAGAAAAGCAATTAAAATCGCTCAAAAGAGGAAAGGCCGCTGGACCTGATGGGATACCAGTTCGATTTTATATTGAGCACGAGAAGGAACTTGCCCCTCTTCTTTCAGCCATGTACCGTAGGTCTCTGAAAGAGTGTAGCATTCCAAAAGATTGGAAAAGGGCACAGGTCATCTCTGTTTTCAAGAAGGGATGTCGAACAGAAGTGCAACGTCAATCAGTAGTAAAATTTTGGAACATGATATATGTTCGAGTATAATGACTTTTCTGGTGACTAGAAACCTACTCTGTAGGAATCAGCATGGGTTTCGAAAAAGACCATCGTGTCAAACACAGCTCATGCTATTCGTCCATGAGACTCAGAGGGCCATAGACACGGGTTCCCAAGTAGATGCCGTGTTTCTTGACTTCTGCAAGGCGTTTAATACAGTTCCCCACAGTCGTTTAATGAGCAAAGTAAGAGCATATGGACTGTCAGACCAATTGTGTAATTGGATTGAAGAGTTCCTAGATGACAGAATGCAGTATGTCATTCACAATGGAGAGAAGTCTTCTGAAGTAAGATTGATTTCAGGTGTGCCTCAGGGGAGTGTGATAGCACCATTGCTATTCACAATATATATAAATGACCTTGTGGATAACATCGGGAGTTCACTGAGGCTTTTTGTGGATGATGCTTTAGTATATCAAAAGGTTGTAACAATGGCAAATTGTACTGAAATTTAAGAGGATCTGCAACGAATTGACGCATGGTGCAGGGACTGGCAATAGAATCTCAATGTAGACAAGTGTAATGTGATACAAATACATAGAAAGAAAGATCCTTTATCATCTGGGGGCAGGTATTAGGAGTGATTTAAAATGGAATGACCATATAAAATTAATTGTTGATAAAGCAGATGCCAGACTGAGATTCATTGGAAGAATCCTAAGGAAACGCAGTACAAAAACAAAGGAAGTAGGTTACAGTACACTTGTTCAACCACTGCCTGAATACTGCTCACTGGTGTGGGATCCGTACCAGATAGGGATGATAGAAGAGACAGAGAAGATCAAATTGAGAGCAGCGCACTTCATTACAGGATCATTTAGTAATCGCGAAAGCATTATGGAGATGATAGATAAACTCCGGTGGAAGGCTCTCCAAGAGAGATTTTCAGTAGCTCGGTACAGGCTTTTATTGAAGTTTCGAGAACATACCTTCACCTAGGAGTCAAGCAGTATATTGCTCCCTCCTACGTATATCTCGCGAATAGACCATGAGGATAAAATCAGAGAGATTAGAGTCCACAGAGAGGCATACCGACAATGTTTCTTTCCACGAACAGTACAAGGCTGGAATAGAAGGGAGGACCGATAGGGGTACTCAAGGTACCCTCTGTCACACACTGTCAGGTGGCTTGCGGAGTATGGATATACATGTAGATAGATGTAGGAGGAGAAATGATAAAATCAAGAGATTAAGGTCAAATTTAAACTTCTTCAAAATTGAGGTATTAAAACGAATAAATTCATTTTTCAATGAATCACGCTTACATAGTTATTTCAACCATAAAAAAAGAATCTAGAAATTAATAGCATGAAAGAAGAAAGTTTTCTAATTTTTTTCTAATAAATGGAGTGTGTCCTAGTCGAATCAACAAATATGATAAATATATATGAATTATTTAAGAATAATAATTGTCAGTTAAATTTAGGAACATGTTTTACAGATATTTGGTATCCTGTTTTTGAACAAAAAATGTGTTGGTAGCGAAAAATAATCTATCATTTTATTTGATTTTACATTTTTAATTTTGTCCAATGAAAATTGTAAACAAAATATGAAACATTATGTTAAATTCCTTAGAGAAAATAATATTCCATTGGTTGAAATAAAATGCAATGAACAACTTGCCTAAGAATATGAATATGTTCCAAATGAAACTAAATCCTTGAAGCCAAATAATCCTATACAAAGAAATGGATTTTATTAAGAGTTATTAAATTAAATAATCTGTAATCTCATTTAATACACTCCTGGAAATGGAAAAAAGAACACATTGACACCGGTGTGTCAGACCCACCATACTTGCTCCGGACACTGCGAGAGGGCTGTACAAGCAATGATCACACGCACGGCACAGCGGACACACCAGGAACCGCGGTGTTGGCCGTCGAATGGCGCTAGCTGCGCAGCATTTGTGCACCGCCGCCGTCAGTGTCAGCCAGTTTGCCGTGGCATACGGAGCTCCATCGCAGTCTTTAACACTGGTAGCATGCCGCGACAGCGTGGACGTGAACCGTATGTGCAGTTGACGGACTTTGAGCGAGGGCGTATAGTGGGCATGCGGGAGGCCGGGTGGACGTACCGCCGAATTGCTCAACACGTGGGGCGTGAGGTCTCCACAGTACATCGATGTTGTCGCCAGTGGTCGGCGGAAGGTGCACGTGCCCGTCGACCTGGGACCGGACCGCAGCGACGCACAGATGCACGCCAAGACCGTAGGATCCTACGCAGTGCCGTAGGGGACCGCACCGCCACTTCCCAGCAAATTAGGGACACTGTTGCTCCTGGGGTATCGGCGAGGACCATTCGCAACCGTCTCCATGAAGCTGGGCTACGGTCCCGCACACCATTAGGCCGTCTTCCGCTCACGGCCCAACATCGTGCAGCCCGCCTCCAGTGGTGTCGCGACAGGCGTGAATGGAGGGACGAATGGAGACGTGTCGTCTTCAGCGATGAGAATCGCTTCTGCCTTGGTGCCAATGATGGTCGTATGCGTGTTTGGCGCCGTGCAGGTGAGCGCCACAATCAGGACTGCATACGACCGAGGCACACAGGGCCAACACCCGGCATCATGGTGTGGGGAGCGATCTCCTACACTGGCCGTACACCACTGGTGATCGTCGAGGGGACACTGAATAGTGCACGGTACATCCAAACCGTCATCGAACCCATCGTTCTACCATTCCTAGACCGGCAAGGGAACTTGCTGTTCCAACAGGACAATGCACGTCCGCATGTATCCCGTGCCACCCAACGTGCTCTAGAAGGTGTAAGTCAACTACCCTGGCCAGCAAGATCTCCGGATCTGTCCCCCATTGAGCATGTTTTGGACTGGATGAAGCGTCGTCTCACGCGGTCTGCACGTCCAGCACGAACGCTGGTCCAACTGAGGCGCCAGGTGGAAATGGCATGGCAAGCCGTTCCACAGGACTACATCCAGCGTCTCTACGATCGTCTCCATGGGAGAATAGCAGCCTGCATTGCTGCGAAAGGTGGATATACACTGTACTAGTGCCGACATTGTGCATGCTCTGTTGCCTGTGTCTATGTGCCTGTGGTTCTGTCAGTGTGATCATGTGATGTATCTGACCCCAGGAATGTGTCAATAAAGTTTCCCCTTCCTGGGACAATGAATTCACGGTGTTCTTATTTCAATTTCCAGGAGTGTATATAACAATCTAAGGAAGTAAGAAAATATTTTTAGACTCTAGAAATATTTTAATAGATTTTATAAAATATACCTCAAAATACATGGAAATGGTATAACTCATTTCAATAAACTTGAGATCTGACATTCCTTGATGTCTTTAGGAACTGTTGGCCTAGAGGAGGTCCAACTGTGCATGCTTGTTCTTCATGCCTACATGAATGGACCTACTACAGACCAACAGTTCCTATGGTCATCAAGGAATGTAAGATCTGATCATGATCTCATAGAAGATCGAGTCCAGTAATCTAAAATTGAAAATAGACAACTTAAATGTAGTCATGACTGTATTTATTGAGATAAGATATAGTACTGTAAAGATAATGCTCTTCTGGAACAATTTTTCAAAAACTATTAAACTTACAATAGATTTCGAAATTAAACTAAAAATAGAAGAAGGGAAAACAAGAGATTGCTAGATTGGAAGAAGAAAACCAGAAGACTGAAAATTTAAGAATGATAAATTGCAAGAACGTCTGAAATAGAGTTGAAAGGCTTAATCTATATAGTTACAACAGATGTTCTTAATTTGTTTAAAGTTGATGGTTCACATAGAAAATTAATCAAATCAGGATTATCTACATGTAAAACTTGTGATCATCCACCTAATTAAACTTATTTGGTATATGTCAAAGAAAGTATCACTTATAATCTAATAGAAGCAAAATTTAAATATTTTTTTTAATAATTTTAGTATAGAAGATGATAAGGACTTACACAACTTGAAATTTGATGACACTGAATATTATTTAGATTGATTTGTTGATGGTGGAAATAATTTAATGCTAAAGAAGTGCGAGGTTTAAGCTATATTAACTTGCAAAATTGGATTTATATACCAGCTGAAATAGTTATTCCAACACATATATTGAACACCTCAACTCAAAGATCTCCAAAATACTTTACAACTTATTCTGTAATAATGTTGTTACAATGTATATTCTTTGTACTTTGTGATAATTTTTCTCTTCTGCTAAACGATCCTTGCACCTAATAGTTTCCAGACGCCATATTTGTTTAGAAAATATGACAGCATAAATATCATGTGTTACAACAGTGAAAAGAAACTGTGGACATTAAAGGTATTCTATTTTATTTACTTTAATTTTACTGGTAGATACATGTTTAGTTTTTTGTCAAAAGAAAGCCAAAACCATGTTTTGAAGTAAAATTTGTTTCCCATTAGACAATGTCATAGATTCCTCCAAAAATCTCAACACAACACACACACACACACACACACACACACACACACACACACACACACAAACACATAAACACACACACCTATCATAGTAACAAATGTAAATCCACCTGATTATGGAGGTTCAAACTATTGAAACAGACAGTGGAGATAAATAAAGAGTGACTGGTAACAGTAAATTTGTTGTTTCATTTAATCAGCAAAATTATTGAATCTGTTATCACCACTGAAGAACTGACAGTTAAAGTCAAAAGGAAGTTAACTGATGTTAGATCATCTCAGTAGAGAAGAAAAAAGCAGCCCATGAAAGACTGTTACTCAATATATGCTAACAACGATAAAATAAGAAAAGATTTTGAAAACTTTTATATGATAATTTTTATAAAACAGATAGGAAGAGATAAATATTTAATTTAACTAAAGAAATACTTTAGGATGAAATTAAGTGTAAATATTAGTCTGTCACTTGTAACATTTATAAACAATACATATTTCACCATCATGTAGATTAAGTAAATAATTGACACAACTGTCAGTCAATTGATTTACTAATGTAGATATATCAGTCTGATAAGGATAGGAAACAGAAAAATGAGAGTGAATATTTCTTTGTTGAGTGTCTATCAATTTATATAATAAAAAAATTTCATAAAATAATTGCTCACAACCTAGGCATGTTCTTGCTCTGTGCAAAACATCGTCGACCCCAAAAAACAGTTTCTCATGTGACATAAGCGTCGAGGAAAGCTCAGCAAATGCTACAACCCCAGGTGGTACCCACTCCACCGTCATCTTGGACGATGCATGCAGGCCTTTGGAGTCTAAGGAGCCTGAACCAACATGCTTGGGGGTATCAGAGACTCCTGCAGAGATTAAGCTCAAACGCCCAAACTACTTTTCCATCTTTAATGCCAACTCACTTCTGAAGGCTGGTAAATTAAAACAACTTACAGACACCCTGCAGCAACATAAGATACTAACTGCAGCGATTTAAGAAACAGGATTCACAGATGAACATACCTTTGAGTCAGAGGGCTACAGAATATTTAAAGACAAAACTGGCAAACACATTGTAAAAACTATTCCTCATCTTGGCATAGGATTTATAGTCAACAAGAAAATTCTATATTCCATCACCGACCTCAGTTCACCAAAAAGTCGAGTATCTACTATTTCTTTCCAAAGCACAAACGAAGTTTACAGCATTGTGAATGTTCATGCACCTACCAACCAGAAAACAAGAGAGATCCGAAAGGAACAAACAAATTTTGAGAAGAACTAGAAGACCTCCTATCCAAAATCCCAGACAAACAAATCATCATGGTGGTTGGAGATTTCAATGCGCAAGTTGGCAAGGAGAGAAAATTCCAAGACATTGTTGGAAATTACTCAGCAGATAAAAAAACCAACCCCAATGAAGAGATATGTGTGGAATTGTGTAAAGTTTTTAATTTAGTCAAGAAATCAACAGCATTCAGATACTTGCGAAGAAAAAAGAAAACTTGGTCATGCCCAAACTTGAATCTTGGAGAATATCAAATTGATCACGTAGCCATCGCCCAAAAAGCACAACCAGAGATCCAGAATGTTAAAGTTCTGAGAAATGCGAATCTGGATTCAGATTACTACATTTCAAAGATTAAAATTAAGCTAATTCCAAGAAATTCCAGAAAACACAGCCAAAGAAGATGGATTTGACACGGAAAAGCTGATGTCCAGTCGGGAATTCACCCGCAAACTTGAATCCATAGATCCAGATTGGCTCAAATGGCTCTGAGCACTATGCGACTTAACATCTATGGTCATCAGTCCCCTAGAACTTAGAACTACTTAAACCTAACTAACCTAAGGACGTCACACAACACCCAGCCATCACGAGGCAGAGAAAATCCCTGACCCCGCCGGGAATCGAACCCGGGAACCCGGGCGTGGGAAGCGAGAACGCTACCGCACGACCACGAGATGCGGGCATAGATCCAGATTGTTGAGACGAATTGCAACAAGCCCTGGTCAGACTGCCAAAGAAACTGTTCCGTTTCTGAAACCGTAGAAGCATGCTTAGTGGAACAGTGATTGTGAGGCAGCAGTGAAGCAAAGACAGCATGCAAGGCAGAGATGGAATGCCAAGAAAAATAAAGCTAATGAAACTAACTTCCTGGTTGCTGCTGCGAAGATCATACGGGAGTTAGGTGTACATTTGAGGAAATGCAATTGATACAAATTGAACAAGACTTCCAGAAGAGAAATACACGAAACTTCTATAGAACTTTTAAGCCCAATCTCACCAAGTACAATCCTCCAAGCCTACACTTCAAAGTTCCAAATGGGAAGCTACGTCACAATGATAAAGACAACTGACAGATATTAGCGAATTACTTTACAGCTCTTCTGAATTGTGCACCTCCAAATTACACATTTCCCCTTACCGCTTGTGTAGAAATACACCCAAATTCATCACCGCTCACGAGTGAGGAAATCAAGCTAATTATTCACTCACTTAAAAACACCAAAGCGCCATGGGAAGATTCTATAATTGCTGAGATTTGGAAGTACGCAGGGGATAAAGCAGTAGATAAACTAACAGAAATTATCAGCCAGATTTGGGAAATTGAAAGACTCCCACATAGCTGGAATTTTGCTCAAATTTATCCTCTTCATAAGAAAGGCGACAGAACAGATGTAAATAACTATTGTGGTATGTCTCATATCAACAACCTATATGATTCTGTCGAAAGTTCTGCCAACTGGGACAGAAGAACAGCTAGACCCTCATCTGTGAGAGTATCAAGGAGGTTTCAGGAAGGGGTGATCATGCATCATACAGATAATGAATCTCAAATCCATCCCTTCATGCCTGAAGGTCAGGAATAAAAATTTTATTGTGATCGTTGTGGATTTCAAAAAGGCATACGACTCTATTGATCGTAAACCTGGCCTAGAATTCTAGAAGAACTTGGCCTAGACAAGTAGACCAAAGCCATAATCCAGCAAACACTAATCATGACAACCTCAAAAGTGAAAGTTAGAGGAGGAACATCATAAGCTTTTGAAATAAAGACTGGAATGAGGCAAGGACGAGAGCTCTCACCTCTGCTCTTCAACTGTATCCTCGAGAAGGTGATTCGTGAGTGGTCAAAGAACTGGAAAACCAAGGAATTAAAAATGATTTCCGGTTGGGCCTGTAACGCCAGAAATGCATATCCTCCTATTTCCATCTATTGTACTATAAATTTTTTTCCTTATTTTGTTACCTGAATATATGACATTTCTGTGCCTTTATATATTGTAATTGTTTTACTATTTGTATATATATGTATGCATCGATGTCGATGTATAATTGGTTTGTTTTGTAAATATTATTTGTATTTTTACGCTGGGTCTGGCCTAGGGAAAACTATGCTATCGAACGACTACTTCGATAGGTCGTGTGGAGAACCAAAGTGTTTAGGATCTTTGGTAGTGTTAACTCTGCCGCATGGAGCGCCGGCAGAGGAGGGTCTGGCTGGAGTAGTGCAGTGGAGCAGGTGTGTTGTGTGACACTCCCGCGAGTTGCCGCGCTTTCGGGGTTGGGCAGCATGTAATTGCGCTCGACTTGCTATGTTAGTTTCTGACATGGTGTCACGGACGGGAGCATTAGCTGGTACACATCAAGAGCTCGTTTTGGCTGGAGACCGTGTCGGGAAGAAGGCGCCCCAACATCCAGCTTCCGCAACAGCGACGGCCAACAATGAGTGACTGTCGCCACCTCCTCGATCGACAACTTCAAACCTTCAATCAACCAACAAGGGAGACTGGTAGCACGTAAAGTTTTAGAACTGTATGGCAGACCTCAGCTTTTCAAACTGTTAAATTTTTCTCACTAAATTACAGCAACGTAGCGTGAACCTTTGTTGCTCATTGTCCCAATTGCATTACCAAGCAGGGCCCCATCCTTTTCCAGAATGAACCCGAGTGTCGTTGAAATTCAAACGCCAGCATTAAAGTAATATCATTCTATTTCACTGCTTTAATTTCAAAGTTTAGTTAAGGTATTCATAGCTGGCTACAATATTTAGATTACACAAGCACAAATTAAGAGTGCGAGTTTTGTTACTGTATTTTAGCTTACCTGTGACTGCAGCTCAGCTTGGTATGTACTAAATTTTACTATTGTTAATTGTTCACAATCATTTAATTCGAGTTCAAAGTTAAATCTCTTATTTCTAAATTGCGTAGATTCAAGTAGCTTTTGAAATGGTTGTTGAGGTAGCCCAAGACTAACCTTATTTTACTGAATTTCGTAGTGCTTCAGCAACAAAGCTCACTATTAATTTCAGTCACTAAATTAACTTTCAATTTTCCAGTTTTATTAATTCTTTTGCTAAATTAAGTCAGAGTGTAGCGAAATTTATTACTTCTGACAAACTTTCAGTTTTCACACTACACGTGTCAACCTTCAGTTGCCACGCTTCTAGTGCTAATTATATGTGTAAAAACCTTTCTTTTTCAGTTACTATAGTAATTGTCCATAGGACTGGCGACTGTAATTTCCCCCAAATCTCAAATATCTAATTACCGCTAGTTATTTGTTAATGTAACGGCCGCACATTTACTTTCTTTATTAACTTTACCCCATTTCAAAATTAATTTCCACCAGTTTCATTTGCATTTTTCCGTTCATTTAGATGTTACCCTTTCCTCCCTCTTTACTGACAGATTAACTTCAGTGACGATTGCTTTTCCCAAATTTCCATTAGGTACACGCGGTTTAATTTTTCAATGTCATTAAGGTCGATAAGTGAGGGGGAGGTTACACGTGGCGACCTGGTGACAGGACCGTCGTCAGATTTGAGGTTGTTCTGGACACGAATTACGTATTGTGCAAATCTCGTGACAAAGTACTGGTTACGAACAGGTCGTTACGTCAGCGAGAATAAGTAGTGGGAGTAATCGTAATTATATTTGAGATTTGGCATTTATATTGAAAATTATTAAAATGAGTGAAGGCAACAATTACCAAAATGTGGTAGACATGGATACGGAACAATCGGTCGAACAGTTGGAAACGCGCACCTCAGTACCCATTGTTCAGGGGCAGGCGGCTAGCATGAAAGACGCGACCGCCGAAACGCAACAAAGAGCAGAAATGGAATTCCAAACTTTAGAAAATGTTTCGGAATCGCAAGTGAAAATCAAATCTGAACCCCTTGATGATGAATACGGGGGGACAATTAAAGAGGAAGTCGCTACGGATGTAAAACCGGTAGTTTCCGGGAATTTAACTGATTTATTGAATGTTTTGATTAACGAACTCAAGAGTCAATTGGCAGAAATTAAAGCTCAGGCTGCCAAGCAAGAAGCTCAGTCTGCAAAGCAAGAAGCTCAGTCTGAAAAAATTGAACGGAAGCTAGACAATCAGAACAAAGTTATTAATCTTGTTAACAACAATGTTGGAGTTGTTAACGCAAAAGTTGATAAAATCAAAGAAGATATTGTTGTAATTAATACCGAAATCGGTAATCTTAAACAGGAAATGACAGGCGTTCAGGCGGAAATTGCGAGCATAAATACTCGTTTTAATTCCAAAATTAGCAGAATCGAGAAAAGTGTAGGAGAAGCAGTTGCTCCGATCATCGAGAATAAGGTGACGGAACAAATTCAATTAGTGAAAAAAGAGGATCAACAGAGGGTGGAAACTTTAAAGGTTTTAGTGTCCGAAGTAGATACTAAAGTGAGGAAGCAGGCTAATACCTGCGAAGAGAAAAAGATGGAAGTGGAAACGCTTGCGACAACCACTTGCCAAGTAATTACGAGAGTGTCGGAATTAGAAAAAAACTTGACGAAAAACAGAGCTATGTGCCAATCTGTGCACATAGTTCGGAATTGTTGACGAAAGAGGAGCGGTTCGACCCCTTGAAAAAAGGCGGTATACACGCAACGGATTTCATTAAAAATTGTGAAAGAGTTTTACCCAGATCGTGGACTAATGAGAGAAAAATTAATGCGGTTATTGACGTGTTGGCTGGTGATGCCAAGCGTTGGGGCTTAAACCTCAACATCACGAACCTGACTTTTGACGAGTTTAAAAATTTGTTTCTGGCTGAATATTGGTCAGAGCAAAAACAACAAAGTGTCTGGCGCGAATTTGTCGTATCGAGGCCTTTCGATGCGAATTCGCGCGGCTCGATGAAGGAGTTTTGTGAGGGCTGGATTCACAAGTTGGAATATTTGCGTGATCGCCGCACGGAATCCGAAATAGTCTGGGAACTCTACAAGAAGCTTCCAGATGATACAAAACGCTACGTAGGAAGCAATTACAGGACAATCAATGATTTCCTGGAAAGAGTTGACGACGAGGACAATTGGCGCAATAATTGCGACAGTGGTAGAGGCCGTGGTAACAGCAAGGGGTACCACAGCAACGATAACCGTGGGAACAATGCATACCGCACCATGGCAGCAATAACTATAATGGTTCGGACCGTAATAACAGTCGGTACAATTCAAATAATAACAGGAATGACGGAAACGAGTACCATACTAACGTGATACGGGCTTCACAGAATAGTAATAACGCCAGAGGGTGTGATAAGCCGCCTCAGCAGCATCCGGGGAGCAGATCTTCTGGGACGAGACAGGGAAACCATTAGCCGCGACGGTGAGGGGCCGACCGGGCGTGGAGAAATTTTGGGGGCCCAGTAAAACAGGAGAAAACCCAGGTGTCGTCGTTATGAAAATTCCGTATGGAATGATCAACGGCGGGAGAGTGTGCCAGTGTTAAGAGAAAGGAGTGCGCCCACAAGCAGTAGATCAGCTGTAGACACGGCAGTAGAAAATACATTCACTGTCAGTGAGAACAATTTAAGTAGTGTTCCGGAAATCGATTATAAAGTGGCAGCTGTAACACCCACAGCGGAACTGGAGATTGAGTTTAAGAATGCTTCGCAATTGTTGAGAGAAGATCAGATGTCGGATAACGCGTCCGTCATCGAGCGAGGGGATGCAGAGAGGGATGAGGTCTGGTTAAGGCAGTTCGGTCGCTTATACGAGGAACTAAGAGATTATAGGGGCCTGTACGGGAGAAGTGTTTATGGGGTGCGCGGGCAGGATTCGCCGCGTCTCGTCCCACAGGAAGATAGTATTTGTGAAGTGATAGAAAGTTCTGGCCCTAACCGGCAGACTTTACCAGAAATAGTTGATGTTAATGGCGAGCACGAGCAAGATTCGTCGTGTTTCATACCGCAAGAGTTGGATGTTGAAGTAGTAACGGAAAGTTCTGGCCCTAACCGGCAGATCTTACCGAAAGTTATAGTGGTAGAAGTGGCCGACCCATCCGACGCAAAACTTCAGTTTAAAAATTGCGAAAGTATTGAGGAGAGAGATTACGAGAATTTTAGTGATAGCCGGACACGATTGGTAGAAAAGCACGTAGATTACAGCGTGTATGAGGTTAGAACTGACGTTATACGGTCAGACGGTAGCAGTGTGGGTTGCGCAGATCCAGAGGAAGTAATTGCAGATACTACTGGGCACATTCTTCCAGGTAGATTGGCAGATGAGACCAAAGAGGAATCAACGAAGGTGACAATTAATGAATTGATAGCAAAGCAACACTCACTAGTTGACGACTTACAGGAAAAGGTTTGGGTATTGGAGGCGAAGCCACAGACTGAGCCTCAGGACAAACGTGTGGAAATTAAAACTGTATGTGAACAGAGGTTGAAAAAGCCGCCAGGTAACTGGCCGGATGCCATTGACGCAGGTATGAATTTGAACTACTGTTACGTGAGGAATCTTGGCATTGACAATAGTGTAGAAAGTGAATTGGAAAGTATTGTAGACGGTGTGTCAAACGTAACACACGAACAAAGACGAGGCCTGTGAAAGTAATAATGAGGAATAAGAGTGTGTTTTCAGACAAACCGGGACTTGTGGAAGAGATAATCAAATTCCATCCACGGATTGACACTGGTATTGGTGTGAAAAAAGATCGTTTGCGAGAAATAATGAAGCTAAAAGCCGATGCCCGCATACGTCGTCATGGCGCTAAAGCGCGTTTTGCTAAGTTTGCAATCGGAGTCTTAGTACTTGTAAAAGCTCATGAGAAATCGAGCGAGGTAGACAATGAAATCTCTAAATTTAAGTTTGTTTATAGTGGACCATATAAAGTCATTGGTATACCTCACACAAATGCTTATTGCTTAGAGTATCCAAGCTCTGGAAAACTATTAGGTATACGGAACATTGTAGACTTGAAATTGTACCAACCTACGATTTATTAATACCACAACATGGGTAATTTGTACAGTATGTAAATATAGAGTGTAAGATTTAAGGATTTGCTAGATTGCCATGCTTTTGCCTGACCAAGAGGACATTAAAGAGGTTGTAATTAATAAGTAATTAATTTTGACTAAATGATTTAAGAGTAACTAATTATTAATCAACTGAAAAATCCAAGCTGCTAGTTTAAGTTTTCAGCTGAGTCACAGTAGATTAAAGAATGTAAATATGATTGTGTAACTAGCAGTAAGATTTCATAAACATGTGATTTACTAGTCATTGCTGATGTACTTAGACGCTGCTTTAAGTTTCAAGCTAGTACATGCGTGTGATGATGGACAGTGTCGAGTTATCCACTGTGGTAGTGTTAATGCACTCCTTGAGATTACTCGGGAGGGAGTTTTTCCGAAAGAATTCAGTGAAACGGACGTTCTGGATGCCGTTACAAGGGCAAGTGAGATCAAGCGTGCCGCACAGGCGGGTGCAACAATACTGGCGAGGCTGAGCCGCTGTCGGCTCTTGTGCCGCTGTCGGCATTCTTTGTACTTGCGGGTACGGAAGGCGGAGATGTTTTTCTTCCCGGACAGCCTATGTGAAAGAATTCTGTTGTCAATACTTATGTTTCTGTCGATCTGCTGTATATTATTTTCTTGTTTAGCGTTAAGTGGACTCTCATGGCGAGAGTATTAATTATGAAAAGGTTATATAAAATGTGTATTCTACGTAATTAATTATTAATTTGCGTATTTTGATATACCTGTTATTTATGACCATGTACTCTGGTTAATTTTGTAAATAGTATTCCATTTCTTGATACTGTTAGGAATTTTGATTTTTTGAATAGCTAAACCATTTTCTATGTTTTCTATGAATTTTAATATGTTGTCAAACTGTTTTCTTTTGTGTAAGATGACAGAGTGGAATAAGATTAGGAGTGTCTCCACTCAATTACTATGGTCTAAAAATTGATTTATGGTTAATTAGACGAATGCTAAATTTTGTTGATGTTTTGAGCATATGCATTTCTGCTGTTTCTTTTTTGGGACATTTTCTGAGTCTGTCTAGGTTACACGAACATCCTCAGACAATGTGGGGCACGTGTAACGCTGGAAATGCATATCCTCATATTTCCATCTATTGTACTATAAATTTTTTTCTTCTTTGGTTACCTGAATATACGACATTTCTGTGCCTTTATATATTCTAATTGTTTTCCTATTTGTATATATATTTATGCATCTATGTGGATGTATAATTGGTTTGTTTTGTAAGTATTATTTGAATTTTTACTCTGGATCTGGCCAAGGGAAAACTATGCTATCGAACGACTACTTCAATAGGTCGTGTGGAGAACCAAATTGTTTAGGATCTTTGGTACTGTTAATCTGCCACATGGAGCATGGGCAGAGGAGGGTCTGGCTGGAGTAGTGCAATGGAGCAGGTGTGTTGTGTGACACTCCCGCGAGTTGCCGCGCTTTCGGGGTTGGGCAGCATGTAATTGCGCTCGACTTGCTATGTTAGTTTCTGACATGGTGTCGCACACGGGAGCGTTAGCTGGTACACATCAAGATCCCGTTTCGGCTGGAGACCGTGTCGAGAAGAAGGCGCGCCAACATCCAGCTTCTGCAACAGCGATGGCCGACAATGAGTGACTGTCGCCACCTCCTCGTTCGACGACTTCAAACCTTCAATCAACCAACAAGGAAGACTGGTAGCACATAAAGTTTTAGAACTGTATGGCAGACCTCAGCTTTTCAAACTGTTAAATTTTTCTCACTAAATTACAGCAACGTAGCATGAACCTTTGTTGCTCATTGTCCCAATTGCATTACCAAGCAGGGTCCCTTCCTTTTCCAGAATGAACCCGAGTGTCGTTGAAATTCAAACGCCAGCATTAAAGTAATATCATTCGATTTCACTGCCTTAATTTCAAAGTTCAGTTAAGGTATTCATAGCTGGCTACAATATTTAGATTACACAAGCACAAATTAAGAGTGCGAGTTTTGTTACCGTATTTTAGCTTACCTGTGACTGCAGCTCAGCTTGGTATGTACTAAATTTTACTATTGTTAATTGTTCACAATCATTTAATTCGAGTTCAAAGTTAAATCTCTTATTTCTAAATTGTGTAGATTCAAGTAGCTTTTGAAATGATTGTTGAGGTAGCCCAAGACTAACCTTATTTTACTGAATTTTGTAGTGCTTCAGCTGCGAAGCTCACTATTAATTTCAGTCACTAAATTAACTTTCAATTTTCCAGTTTTATTAATTCTTTTGCTAAATTAAGTCAGGGTGTAGCGAAATTTATTACTTCTGACACTACACATGTCAACCTTCAGTTGCCACACTTCTAGTGCTAATTATATGTGTAATAACCTTTCTTTTTCTGTTACTATAGTAATTGTCCATAGGACTGACGACCGTAATTTCCCCCAAATCTCAAATATCTAATTACCACTAGTTATTTGTTAATGTAATGGCCGCACATTTGCTTTCTTTATTAACTTTACCTCATTTCAAAATTAATTTCCACCAGTTTCATTTGCATTTTTCCGTTCATTTAGATGTAACCCTTTCCTCCCTCTTTACCGACAGATTAACTTCGGTGATGATTGCTTTTCCCAAATTTCCATTAGGTACATGCGGTTTAATTTTTCACTGTCATTAAGATCGATATGTGAGGGGGAGGTTACAGGCCACAAGAAATAATATCTTGAAATCGCTTGTCTCGCTTTTGCAGATGATGTTGCAATTTTTTCTGATTCTGTCGAAACAGCTGAGAGACAGATTAATGAGCTTAACATACCAGCACAGTAGACTGGCCTCCAAATTTCATTTGCGAAGACCGAGTTTATAACGAACATAAATTCACCACCAAGGGGGCTTTTAGTGGGTCAAGGCAAAATTATGCGAGTTGAAACGTTTAAATATCTCAGAGAATGGATAACAGCTACCTTATCTATGAAATGAACCTTCATGTGATGCATAAAAAAAATGGAAATGGCATTCCATTTAATCAAAAACATCTATGACAAAATATCAGTATCATTAAATGCAAAGTTAAGGCATTACTGCAGTGTTATCCATACGGAGGTCTTGTACACTTCTGAATACCCAGTAATGAACAAAATAGGCCTAATCGAAAAGTTGGACGCCAAGGAAAGGAACATTTTGAGAAAGATCTTAGGTCGCATTAAACAGAATGGCGAATATAGAAGACATCATAATCATGAACTGTATTCTCACATAGAGAAGATAACCGATACCATCTGGAAAAGAACGATTATGTTTTATGGACATATGACCCCAATGAGCCCTGGAAGACCCACCAATCGTATGATCATCTACCTTCAGGAGAAGAAAACAAAATGGGCCTGGTCCACAGAAGTGGAGAAAGATCTTAAAGAAGTGGCGATCACCCATGATGACACATTGGACCATGTCCCACTCAAGGAGAAACTTATGGCGTGGCAGGGTTTCCAAGAAAAGCCAAAACTAAAAACAGGAAAGGCTTGGACCCAGTAGAGGAAGGAGCAACTCAAAGAACGAATGTGGGAGCTCTGGGCAAACATCAGAATGCATAAAGCAAGTCAGTTGAAATAAGGTGGTCCAAAGATGACCTATATGAAATGAATGAATGAATCAATGAATGTATCTTTATTTGCCTATCTATTATGTGAACTAACAAATCCTATCCATTTCGTATGAACTTTGTCATCTTTCTTTTTATAACTTTTTTTTATAATGTGTAGATCTGGGAATTACGTTTTTAGTAGTTCATGCTCATAAAAATCTCCTTTCGCATCTTCCAATTTTCATGAAACTATCTGAAAATATAACATCTTGAAGTTCATAAATATCTATTGACCAGTAGACTATAACCTTTTTCGAAAATTCCTTGCAATTTGCTTGTTCTCACTTTATCTCCAAAATCTGGTTTGGGTTTATAAACGTTATATTTAATTTTAGACTCATTTAAAGTAAATTTATTTATGTCTATTCATTGCACTTGTATTGCCAAATGTTTTGTATTATTGTATACAAACAAATTTTTAACTAAATAAGTCCACTTGTAATTACGTTGAAGGACATTTGTTTCCACTTCCTTACTTCATTGTTCTAGTCACTCTTTCAACAACTGATGCCCTTCATTCTTTAATGGCTAAGAAATGGTCAACTTTATGTTTTTCCATAAGTACCTGAAAATCCTAGTTGTAAAATTTTACAACAAATTCTTTCCTATTATCTCTTTGAAAATTTCTTGGATATGTGACTAATTTGTTCAGAAGCTCCCCAAATATTTTTACCTCTCTTATCTTTAGCTGGAACAACTCAAGCAATTTCTTAAAAAGCATTAAATACAGTTAAGAAATATTTATATTACTTATTTATTTTTGAGATCCTTTTAATTTTCCAGAATCCATTTCTACTACACCTGATAGCCAATAATTCTCAATATCGGGTAAAACAATATTTCTCCTTTAAAAAATTTTCTCATTGGCCCATATAATAAACAAATAACTTTGAGACTGTGTTAATGTTAGAGATATTTACAAATTTGTGAAGCAAATATAGTTTTTTTTGGTTTATAAACCATTAAAATTCCTTTAATTGTATCTCATCCATTTTTACTTATCTTTCAGTGAGCTGATAAGTTTCAGTAAAATTTTTTCACTTAAGACACCACATATAATTGTCGCTTTATATAGATTAAATTTCATCAAATAAAATTATTTTTACATCTACTGGTATAATTTTAATTCTGTCTATGCACTGCTATTGATTATTGTTATTTACTTCTTACAAATTGTCAAATACACTTAATATACTATCAAAAAGATTAAATGTTCAATGTTTTATACATTTTTACCAATGACATTATTATTTCAGTATAGCATTATTCTCAAAATTATACATGTGTCGCTCATATCCTGTTATAAATGAAGATCCAATTATTTGTTTATCATATATCTTTCTTTATAAAACAAGAACGAAAGCCACACGGAGTAGCCGTACAGTCTGAGGTGTCTTGTCGAAGTCTGTGCGACCCCATTGGAGGTTCGAGTCCTCCTTCGGGCATCAGTGTGTGTGCTGTCCATAGTGTAAGTTAGTTTAGGTTAGACTGAGTAGTATGTAAGGTTAGGGACCGATGATCTAAGCAGTTTGGTCCCATAAGATCTTACAACAATCAATAAATTTACATTAACAAAATCCTTTGCACAGTTTTCTGACTCACTGTTTGGATTATTAATATATTCATTAATGTGAGTTATCACTATGAAGTGAATTAATTATTTCCTTAAGATTTGAATTAGTGACATAGTTATTAAAGTATGTTAAAATACGTGATTATTCACATTTTGTAACTCGATTACTTAATTAATTTTTAAAATATCTTTAGCTTGCTACATCTTTTTTATCAGTTGGCTCATTTATGTCTACTAATCTTGTGTCATTAAAATCAATTTTATTTTCAGTTCCTCGAAAAATGTTACTCAATTCATTATGAAATTTTTTGACTAATTTTTTTAATGTTTGAATTAAATTCTTTTTTAACCTAAATTTTGATTATTTCTAATTGTCTTAACTTTATTTTTATGGTAGTTTGCATACTCTATTTTTCAAAAACATCCATTATTATACTTAAGATACCATTAAAATTATAACTATCTGACAATAGTTTTAACTCAAATAAACACAAATAACCACATATCGCATCATCATAACGATGCATTTTTTCAGTATTGTAATATAATTCATTTTGACCTAAATAATTAATTACTTACTTCGGTATATTACCACCAAATAAATCAATCCAGTGTTTACCAATAGTATTTTAAGTATCTAAATTAACTATTCTAGATTCAAATTTTATTGGTTTATTAGAAAATTAATCAATCATAAAAACACCAAAATGGTTTAATTTTCAGTTGTTTATCGAGATTTTCTATATCAAAATTACTTAACATATTAGGGAATACACTCATAATTTTTGTACACTTCTTTAAACTCAAACTCTTTCGTTCTAAAAAAAATTCATGTCTTTTTGCTTAGCTATTCTTAATATTTTTGTTTATTGTTAACTGATTTAGCACTAGCTACTGCTCCACCAGCTAATGAACCAGTAACTCCTAATGCTGTCAATAAAATCGGTTAAAAACGTCCACCACGTTTTGTTAAACATGCCCCTTCTTTCTTTTTCGTTAAATATTCAACAATTTACTTTTGATAACAGGAATATCTAAAGTTATGTGCAAATTTCCATCAACTTTTTTATTGCCCTGATGGGCTCTTGAAACTTCATTTGTGACTCTCTTCCTTTTTTGAGCATCAGTTAATAAAGACCAGTAATATGGAACTGATCATTACTAATTATAATTTTAATTCATTTGACTTTAGTTTTTCCACTCTGTAGCAAAGAATCATCATTGGTGAAATTATTGATTTACATAAATTAAAAAAATGTAAATAATTTAGTATCACCACTTTCCAATCATAGTTACAATTTCCTTTTTCTTTATTTTATTCCTCTAAGTGCTTTTGCAGCTAATTTTACTTCAAATGATGCATTTTTTCGTCATGATGTTTCTTATTGTCTGGTAATTCTCCACCGTGAATTACAGCTAATCTCGAATCTGTCACTGAACTCTCTAACATTATCAATTCCAACATATTCAACTACTTTCACTCACTCTTCTGAGCAATCAGTAACTTGTTGCCTTGATTTCGGAAAATAAACTTCAAGAATTTCTTTTATCAAATTACTCTATTTAATTCCAATAATTGATTTTCTTTTATTTGGGTTCTTATCAGAACATAGAGCTTCTGCATTTAATAATACAGGGTGTCCATAAAGTCCCTTTACAATTACAAAATTTTATCACAATGGCAGTTGTTAAAACGTTTTATCAAAATTTCATTTATTGTAATAACTGATTACTAAAGTTTTCATATATATTAAAATTTTGTTTTTCAGATATGGTGTTGATGGAAGGAACTGAACCTCTATAAAATGACAACTCCTCAAGAGAAGGCACAATGTGTGTCTGGTTTATTGAGACAAAATCGGATGTTCAGACACAACGAAGAATGGAAGAGATCGACCATTGCGCCCTTCAATCCGTTCATGCCTCAAAAAATTTATGGAGACAGGAACAGTGTTGGATAAAGGGAGGTGCAGGCGACCAAGAACATCCTAGGAAAACATCGATCGCGTGTTAAACATCTTCACTCGTTTACTTACGAAGTCCATCCCCACTGCTGCCAGACAGTTGCAACTAACACTTTCAACTGTGCATAAGGTCCTCCACTTACAGTTGTACCATGACAAAGTGCAAGTGTTACAGGCACTTGAAACAAGTGACAGGCTGGAACGCCTTTTGGAGGATGAAGCATTCCTCAAGCGAGTTTGTTCCAGTGATGAGGCAACTTTTCACGTTTTGGGGACATTAAGGAGACACAATGTAAGAATCTGGGGATCTGTACAACCCCATGTGACTATGGAGCTTCATCACGATAGTCCAAAAGTGAATGTGTGATGTGAAATCATGTGCAACCGAACAATTGGTCAATTTTTCTTCAACGAGTCAACAGTTACTGCAGATGTTTACCTCGACCTTCTGACCGAATATGTAGCACCACAACTGATTGACTTACAAGCAACTACGATTTTCCAGCGAGTGGGTGTACCACCACATTGAGAACTGCATGCTCATCGGTTCCTCAATGAAACATTTCCAGGCAAATCGATTGGGAGGAATGGGCCAATTCCTTGGCCACCGCGTTCGCCAGATATCACTCCCTTGAACTTTTTTAATGGGAGTATGTGAAAGATATCGTGTATCAAACACAGATACGCGACATTTCTGACTTGAAGAAAAGGATTTGTAATGCCATTGCCACCACTGATGAGACTATGCTACAGCGAACATGGCAGAAAATCGAGTACCGTCTTGATGTGCTTTGTGCAACTAAAGGTGCCCATATAGAAGTTTATTAAAAACTTTTATAAATTCTGATTACAATAAAAGGAATGTTGTTAAAATATTTCAACAACTGAAATTGTAATAAAATTTTGAAGTTGTAAAGGGACTTCATGGACACCCTGTACATCTGCATTATTTGGCAATTCGATAGAATCAAATTTTGTATATATATCATCTATAGTAATATAATCTTCAGATGGAAAATTCATAAATGCATCTACATCTACATCCATACTCCGTAAACCACCTCACAGAGTGAGGATGAGGGTCCCTTCAGTACCTCTATCGGTTTTCCCTTCTATTCCGGTCTCGTATTGATCGTGGAAAGAAAGATTTGTGGTATGCCTCTGTGTGGGCTCTAATCTCTCTGATTTTATCCTCATGGTCTCTTTGCGAGATATACATAGAAGGGAGCAGTATACTGCTTGACTCCTCGGTGAAGGTATGTTCTCGAAACTTCAATAAAAGCCTGTACCGAGCTACTGAGTGTCTCTCTTGCAGAGTCTTCCACTGGCATTTATCTATCATCTCCGTAACGCTTTCGCAATTACTAAATGATCCTGTAACGAATCGCGCTGCTCTCCGTTGGATCATCTCTATCTCTTCTATCAACCCTATCTGGTACAGATCCCACAATGGTGAGCAGTATTCAAGCAGTGGGCGAACACGTGTACTGTAACCTACTTCCTTTGTTTTCGGACTGCATTTCCTTAGGATTCTTCAAATGAATCATAATCTGACATCTGCTTTACCGACATTTAATTTTATATGGTCATTCCATTTTAAATCACTCCTAATGCCTACTCCCAGATAATTTATGGAATTAACTGCTTCCAGTTGCTGACCTGTTATATTGTAGCTAAATGATAAGGGGTCTTTCTTTCTATGTATTCGCTGCACATTACCCTTGTCTACATTGAGATTCAATTGCCAGTCCCTGCACCATGCATCAATTCGTTGCAGATCCTCCTGCATTTCAGTACAATTTTCCATTGCTACAACCACTCGATATACTACAGTATCATCTGCAAAAGGCCTCAGTGAACTTCCGATGTTATCCACAAGGTCATTTATATCTGTTGTGAATAGCAATGGTCTTATGTCACTCCCCTGCGGCACACCTGATATCACTCTTACTTCAGAAGACTTGTCTTCATTGAGGATGACATGCTGCATTCTGTCATCTAGGAAATCTTCAATCCAATCACACAATTGGTCTGATAGTCCACATGCTCTTACTTCGTTCATTAATCGACTGTGGGGAACTGTATCAAACGCCTTCCAGAAGTCAAGAAACACGACATATACCTGGGAACCCTTGTCTATGACCATCTGAGTCTCGTGGACGAATAGCACGAGCTGTGTTTCACACGATCGTCTTTTTCGAAACCCATGCTGATTCCTACAGAGTAAGTTTCTAGTCTCCAGAAAAGTCATTATACTCGAACATAATACATATTCCAAAACTCTACAACTGATCGGCATTTGAGATATAGGTCTATAGTTCCGCACACCTGTTCGACGCCCCTTCTTGAAAACGGGGATGAACTGTGCCCTTTTCCAATCTTGTGAAACGCTACGCTCTTCCAGAGACCTACGATACACCGCTGCAAGAAGGGGGGCAAGTTCCTTCGCGTACTTTGTGTAAAATCGAAGTGGTACCCCATCAGGTCCAGCGGCACTTTGAGCTATTTAAATTGTTTTTCTATCCCTCTGTCATCTATTTCAATATCTATCATTTTGTCATCTGTGCGACAAACTAGAGAAGAAACTACCGTGCAGTCTGTAACGCCGGAAATGCATATCCTCCTATTACCATCTATTGTACTATAAATGTTTTTCCTTATTTTGTTACCTGAAGATATGACGTTTCTGTGTCTTTGTATATTGTAATTGTTTTACTATTTGTATATATATATATATATATATATATATATATATATATATATATATATATATATATATATGCATTTATGTCGTTGTATAATTGGTTTGTTTTGTAAATACTATTTGTATTTTTACGCTGGGTCTGGCCTAGGGAAAACTATGCTATCGAACGAATACATCGATAGGTCGTTTGGAGAACGAAAGTGTTTAGGGTTTTTGGTAGTGGGAACTCGGCCGCGTGGAGCGCGAGCAGAGAGGAGAGTCTGGCTGGGGGAGGGCAGTGGAGCAGGTGTGTTGTGTGACACTCCCGCGAGTTGCCGCGAGTTGGCAGCATGTAATTGCGCTCGACTTGCTATGTTAGTTTCTGACACGGTGTCGCGGACGGGAAGCATTAGCTGGTGCACATCAAGTGCCCGTTTCACCTGGTGACAGTGTCGAGAAGAAGGCGCCCCAAACTTTCAGTTTTCACACTACACGTGTCAACCTTCAGTTGCCATGCTTCTAGTGCTAATTATATGTATAATAACCTTTCTATTTCAGTTACTATAGTACTTGTCCACAGGACTGGCGACCATAATTTCCAACAAATCTCAAATATCCAATTACCGCTAGTTAATTGTTAACGTAACGGCCGCACATTTACTTCCTTTATTAACTTTACTCCTTTTCAAAACTAATTTCCACCAGTTTCATTTGCATTTTTCCTTTCGTTTAGATGTAACCCTTTCCTCCCTCTTTACCGACAGATTAACTTTGGTGACGATTGCTTTTCCCAAATTTCCATTAGGTACATGCGGTTTAATTTTTCACTGTCATTAAGGTCGATAAGTGAGGGGGAGGTTACACGTGGCGACATGGTGACAGGACAATCTTCAGATTTGAGATTGTTCTGGAGACGAATTTTGTATTGTGCAAATCTCATAACAAAGTACTGGTTACGAATGTTTTGACTAACGAAATCAAAATTCAATCGGCAGAAATTAAAGCTCAGGCTGCCAAGCAAGAAGCTCAGTCTGCAAAGCAAGAAGCTCAGTCTGAAAAATTTGAACGGAAGCTAGACAATCAGAACAAAGCTATTAATGTTGTTAACAACAATGTTGGAGCTGTTAACACAAAAGTTGATAAAATCAAAGAAGATATTGTTGTAATTAATACTGGTAATCTTAAACAGGAAATTACAGGCGTTCAGGCGGAAATTGCGAGAATAAATACTGTAACACCCACAGCGGAACTGGAGATTGAGTTTAAGAATGATTCGCAATTGTTGAGAGAAGATCAGATGTCGGATAACACGTCCGTCGTCGAGCGAGGGGATGCAGAGAAGGATGAGGTCTGGTTAAGGCAGTTATACGACGATCTAAGAGATTATAGGGCCCTGTACGGGAGAAGCGTTTATGGGGAGCGCGGGCAGGGCTTGCCGCGTCTCGTCCCGCAGGAAGATAGTGTTTGTGAAGTGATAGGAAGTTTTGGCCCTAACCGGCAGACTTTACCAGAAATAGTTGATGTTAATGGGGAGCACGAGCAAGATTGGTCGTGTTTCGTCCCGCAGGAGTTGGATGTTGAAGTAGTAACGGAAAGTTCCGGCCCTAACCGGCAGATCTTACCGAAAGTTATAGTAGTAGAAGTAGCCGACCCATCTGACGCAAAACTCCAGTTTAAAAATTGCTAAAGTATTAATGAGAAAGATTACGAGAATTTTAGTGATAACCGGACACGATTGGTAGAAAAGCACGTAGATTACAGCGTGTATGAGGTTAGAACTGACGTTATACGGTCAGACGGTAGCAGTGTGGGTTGCGCAGATCCAGAGGAAGTAATTGCAGATACTACTGGGCACATTCTTCCCGGTAGATTGGCAGATAAGACCAAAGAGGAATCAACGAAGGTGGCAATTAGTGAACTGATAGCAAAGCAACACTCACTAGATGACGAGTTACAGGAAAAGGTTTCGGTATTGGAGGCGAAGCCACAGACTAAGCCTCACGACAAACGTGTTGAAATTAAAACTGTATGTGAAAAGAGGCTGAAAAAGCCGCCAGATAAGCTGGATTTAGGATCAAAGCCGGATGGTTTTTTCTGGAATGACCTGGATATAGACGAGGATTTACTGTGGGAAAATAAAGAAACAGTTGAGGACAAGTGTAGACAGAAAGTAGTGTCTGTTAATATGCACGGCCTACAACTAAACGTGTTGATTGACACCAGTGCAGAATTGAGTGCTGTACCTGGGAAAATATTTGAGTTACTGAAAGACAGACCTTGTATCGTAGTTATGCCAGTAACAGGAGTGAAAATTATCGGTTCTACTGGGAAGTCCAGTAAACCGGTCACAAAACAGATTTTTGTCAACTTCGAGATATGTGGGGCACGATTTGAACAAGAGTTTGTCGTCGTGCCAGACATAACTATGGAAGTAATTATCGGGTTAGATTGGCTATTAAAGTACCGGCAGTGCGAAAGCAAAATTTTGACATGTACGTCACAAGATAAAACAATAGTAGTTAGTTTTGACGAGGCACGAGATGGCGTGCATAGGCAATACCAGCCTATACACATTGTTAACTGGCCGGATGGTATTGACGTAGGTATGAATTTGAACTACTGTAATGTGAGGAATCTCAGCATTGACAATAGTGTAGAAAGTGAATTGGAAAGTATTGTAGATGGTGTGTCAAACGTAACATACGAACAAAGACGAGGCCTGTATGAAGTGATAATGAGGAATAAGGGTGTGGTTTCAGGCAAACCGGGACTTGTGGAAGGATATAAATGCAAGTTGCATGTAATTCCACACGAACCATTCTTCGTGAGTCCGTATGCTGTACCGCTGTCCAAAAAGGAAGCAGTGCAACAGGAGATAGATAAGATGATCGAATGGGGAGTGATTGAAAGAAGTACGAGTCCAAACAGTAACGGCTTGGTCATTGTAGCAAAACAGGATGGTAGTGTGCGTATTGTGATTGACACACGCACGTTGAATAGGGTCGTTCAACCCGAAACAGACAGACCAGAAAGTATGGAGGAGATTTTGCAACGTTTTCATGACGTTAAGTTCATGACTAGCCTCGATCTGACGGTTAGTTACTGGCAAATAGAACTCGAAGATGAATCTAGGCCATACACCACCTTCTTGTTTGTGGGCAGGTGTTATCAGTATAGAGTACTGCCATTTGGACTTAATACATCTGTGTCCGTATCCATCAGGGCCCTAGATAAAGTGCTAGGACCGGCTTTGAGTTCAAGATCAACTGTATACGTTGACGACCTATTGTTGGCCAATGCCACTTGGCATGACCAGTGTGACCGGTTAGATGAAGTTTTTAGAGCATTGCTCCGTGGCGGAATGACTCTAAAGCTAAGGAAATGCGAATTTGTGAAGTAGGAATTGAAATTTTTAGGGCATGTAATTACCACTGCGGGTATTACGAAGGACCCAGAGAAACTAGAGGCAATAAGGAATTGTCGTCCACCCAAGTCTAGGAAACAGTTAAAAAGTTTTCTAGGATTCACAGGATTTTACCGTAAATTTGTAAAAGGACAAGTGTTTAATGCTGAAAATTTGAATAACCTCTTACGCAAAAATGTTCCGTTTGTGTGGACTGACGGGTGTCAGGCCGCTTTCGAGAGATTAAAAGTCGAGTTATTAAGATCTAACATACTATTTCATCCTGATTTATTGCTACCCTTCCATCTGGGAACGGATTCGTCGAATTACGGGGTGGGAGTAGAACTGTTCCACGAAGTTGGTATAGGAGAGGATAAGGAACACCGGACGATAGCGTTCGCGAGTCGAATTTTATCAAAAAGTGAGCGAAACTACAACGATTTCTGAGAAAGAGTGTCTCGCTATCGTCTGGGGATTCAAGAAGTTCAAAGGGTACCTATGGGACCGTAAGGCGATTATTCATACGAACCATAAGGCGCTCACTTATCTGAAGGATTGTAAACTACTTCACGAAAGACTGACTAGGTGGTCGCTGTATTTACAGCAATTTAACTATGACAACTGTTACGTAAAAGGGACCGACAATTGCGTAGCGGATGCGCTGTCGCGGTTGCCCGAGTCTAATCAAGTGAGGGGGGAGTTACTAGTCTTCCTCTGTGAAACAGCTTTAGAAAACGACATTTAGTATATTGGCCTTTAGTCTGTCATCCTCTGTTTCAGTGCCATGTGTCTGGACATTTTGTCTTGATCCACCTACCGCTTTGACATAAGACCAAAGTTTCTTAGGATTTTCTGCCAAGCCTGTACCTTCATATTGTCATTGACCAATGATTACTTTATCTCCATCAAATTTTTCAGAAAAATGCTAATATGTCTCGATGTACAAGTCATAATCCAAAAACTTTATTTTCGCTAAGATTAATATATTTCAACATTCATCAGTGCTAATTATTTTTTTAACATTTTGTTTTTTTAGACTCTTAGCCTCTTCTTCATATTGATTTAATACATCTTTTATTTATGATTCAGTAAATATATAATCCATTTCTTTAATTGGTGGTACATCTTGAAATTTTTCTAAATTTGAGGATGATAAGGAATAAATTGTTTTTCAACTTCACTATCTTCTTCAATAGCATTTATATTACATCACCTAAACCTACAATTCATTCTTAAGAATAAAAGATAGTATTCAAAGTGTGTTAGAATTTAATAATCAAATTATTCTGGAAAATCAAAATATTATTGCTAATAATATTCCTAAAATTTTACCATTCGAATTAACTAATGTTAATTTTAATTAAGTTGATTGAATATTTATAACAATGATAATTACTTTCTTTGTGACAGTAATTTTATTGCTTTATTGAAGCCTAATGTCAAATGTGGTGTACCTATAACCAATTTATCCCTTATGTTTTCCAGTTCATAATAAAGTTAACGATTTATAAACAAATATTACTGATGAAGATGACAAATTTGGTTGATTTCAGTGGTACTAACTTAACATTTTTTTTAGAAATGAATTACTAAAATTTATTCTTTATAAGTCAGTGAGGGCTATCAGTTTTATTCTTTCCCTGTTAATGAGAAAAATAAAAACAATCTAAACATTGCTGATAAAGAAGTAGAAATTACCCTTCATACTGGTAAAGGCTGGCTAAATCCAATCATGCGTAATTGTATTTGAGTTCTTAAACATTTACAGCTGAAGAATCGATTGACGAAGAAAAGATGGAAAATATAATAAATAATTAAACATCTATATGGGAAAGGTATCTGATACTGTCAACATAAAGAAAGGAAATAATGGTTTTTTCTAGAATCGAAAATTCATTTTTTTCTCCATCAGTTTTAATACATTTAACTTCGGGTTTTGCTGATAAAATATGTATAGAACGACATATAATTATTAATGGTAAAATAAGGAACAAAAGAACGAAGTATTAGTATAACTACTGGAAATTTTTGAAGGATTTTCTGAAGACTAAAAGCAAGTAATGTGGGAAAGAGATCTTACTGTAATTCTTACGTTTGATCTGAGTTCAAATGATGTCACTTATAGTTGGACTGATTATAATTATTCTGGAGTCAAAATAAAAAACGGATTGCCAAAAGAAGGGAAAACTCTAGTTGATAAGATGGAGATCCGAGAGCCAGTTGTTATATATGTACCAAATTATGAGGTTGGCACTGAGCAATTATATTCAAAAATCCTGAGATACCGATTTTTTATGCATTACAGACTACAGAGATTACCTACTAAGAGGTATTTTGAGATAGATATAACGAATTGTTGTAACTCAATGCAGTTTGATGTGCTTTATTTTATTCTGTTGTTTTTTACACTAATCTTAAAGTAATCTGTTGACTGATTCATCAAAATATGATCATATTAAACTACATATAATATATATAAAAATGTAGGAATTGAAATATTTGTACTGGAAATGCAACATTTAGAGTCACCAGATAATTATCTCAAACCATATGACTTGTTTTGCGAATTTAAATAAGTTCCGCAATTAAGAGGAGGTGTTGATATAGATCCATATACTTTCATAATAGTTTACATTATATGCTTCATAAGCATGATATGTAGAAAAATATCAGGACAACACAAAGTAAACAAGGGGAATTGTATCCTAGTTTTAATGCTAATACACAAGATGATAAATTAATGTATGTAATTATGTATGGAAAAAAGAATTTAACATATGATGCTCAACATTTTCGGTTTCATGTTTTTTTGGTTGAGTGAAAAACTTTTAAAAAGTAATATATAAACACAAATAAAATCTTTTAATATTTTTGTTTTATAATTTATTGGTAAATTATAATAATAGTCTGCTATTTGATTACAATCATAAAAAGAGATCTTGATTTTTCAGTTTCTTCCCAAATATCTATAATCTAAAATCTAATATCTAAATACTCTAATATTTAAAAAGTTCACACTCAGCTACTTCATCTACATAAGTGTCTTTAATATAATCAATACATCATTATTATTCAAGCTTCTCAAAATTCTACAATTGAAGATGATTTAAAAAAATATTTGCAAATACTACATTGAACTTGTTTCTCTTTTGGTTTATTACTTCTCTCAACAAAAATATATTTATTAAATTTCTAATTATCCCATACATTAGTCATATTCTATTTTATTTGATAGTAAAATAAACTGAAATTTTTAATTTGTTATAATTAGGTGTAAAAAAGGCTAATAATAAAAATTAATTTAGATTTTTAGATCAAACATGGTTTGTATATTTTGATGATAAATAAATTTGAATTTTCTAATTAATAATTTTTCCTAAGTAAATGGCATCTCTACTTAGAAAACCCTGATGTGTAAACTATGCGAAATTGTTTAAGAAAATTAATGATCCAGAAGTAGAATTTTATATAACATTATTGATATGATTTCCTAAACAGAAAATATTGTTTTTTATATAACATTATTGATGTGATTTCCTCAACAGAGAATAGGGTGGAAAAATCTGTATGGAGCTCAATAATTAATTTAAAATTATTTTGCCAAACTAGTATTAGAGCTTACTAGGTGGATGGTTCATTCTATTTTTGAAAATGGAAATATTAAATAAGATACAAAGGAAGAAAAAAAAAACAAGGTGATTAAAATGAAGTTCATGATGATGAGTTTATAGATTTATATTATTTTGCATGAAATATTTTCACTCTTTCTTGTTTTAACTAATTATTTTGAGTAGATGTTTGTATGTTCCAAGTAAATGAAAAAAATCACGAATTTTCAACTAAATATCATGGAAATGGATTGAAAATTTGATAAAACATTTGGGAAATATCTGGTAATTAAAAACAATTTCGAAAAAACTTGTGGGAAATTTTGATGAACAGTGAAAGGATATAGAAAAACAATGAAAATACTTGAGGAAAATGATGAAAATGGATGAAAACAGGTATTTTTATTCACTTTCTTCTAATGACCATATTTCGTTACGATTTTCTGTTATTTTAGGAAGAAACGTTTGTTCCAGCATCATTTCCACCAGTTTCCACAATATTTACTTGAAATTTCACATGTTTCCATTTTCCTGGATATTGCGTCAGAAGATACAAATTATATCTGCTGCCCAGACTAAAGGCTAACAGACTTGCAATGGTGGCTTGGTCAAACTAAGAGGGTGATTATTTAATTCTTTAGCTTAATAAGGGGCTGGTACACAGTAAGTATGACACAAATTAGGGAATTAGCGTAAGAATTTTTGGATTCGTCACTTTCATACAGAATCGCTAGTTAGCCCTTGTGCTATTGACTCTTTGTCAGCTGGATCTTGTTTCTTAAAGTACCAGAAAAATTTATGTGTGGCTGCTGTGAAGCGTGCTTGCTCACGAGAATAGCATTCTAGCTTATCTTTACCTTGTGAATATGAAAGAGTCAACAGAGCTACATCATAACATAGCTTTTGAATCAAGTAAAAAATTGCAGTTTCTGCATTAGAAAGAAGAAAAGCTTTGCGCACAACATCCCCTGTTTATTTCTACTTGACGAAATGTTACTCCATTCTATAGACAGTCCAGTAACATACGCAAAATCATAATAAAAGACCAATTTTTTCGTAGTTTTTAAACTGACACTGAGGAATATGGTAAACGGCAATACTAGTGATCATCGGTAGCTCGCTAATGTAAACTTACTTCCTTTTATTCTTGATTCGAATTTGCATGCCTTGTAGAAATGAGAGGATGTTGAAAGCATTCTGGACGGTGGAAAAAGCACACAGATCGCCAGGTACAGTAGATGCAGCTGCTACCTCTAGACTCAGTTCACAGAAGGCCTTCTGCAGGAGAGGCGAGGGTCCATAACACACTGGCCATAGGCTCTCCTTTTATAGTTCAATGCCAGGACATCCATCTTTGTTATGAGCGAACACAGACAGGTTTTCCTATGGTGTAAACTCACGGCCGAAATATTTTACAATCTTGGAGTTGAGTGAGAACACAGTCAAAGTCCGCTTAATCTAAAGTGATACTTCAGATTTCTCGATGTATATGTACAATACGTTTAGAGTTTCTACATAGCAGGTCTAAAATTTCTCAACGAGTGTATACGAATTGTTTGGATTTTCTAGATAACGGGTCTAAAATTCGCAGCAATAAACTCAATTGAAAACTGAAATATAATTTATCCACAAAAAAATTTCAGAATGATATCGTTAATTCCTATTATGTTTGTCAAAGCGATGAAGTATATACAAGCAAAGTACACTGAACTGATAAAAGCCGTAGGATACCTCCTAATATCGCCTTGGACCTCCTTTTTCCTGGTATAGTGCAGCAACCTCATGTTTCATGGACACAACAACTCGCTGGAGGCCCCTGCAGAAATAGTGAACTGCATTGTCTCCATAGCCGTCCATAATTGCAAATATGTTGTGGATGCAGGATTTTGTGCACAAACTGACCTTCAAATTATGTCTTATAAATGTTTGGTGGGATTCATGAAAGGCGATCTGCGTGGCGAAATCAGTCGCTTACGTTGTCCAGAATGTTCTTCACACAAATCACGAACAACTGTGCCCCGGTGAGAGTGCGCATTGTCATCTATAAAAGTTCCATCGGTGCTTGGAAAGATGAAATTCATGAACGGCTGCAAATGCTCTCCAAGTAGCCGAAAATAACCATTTCCAGTCAATGACTCATTCCATTCCATGTAAATTCAGCCTACACAATTATGGAGCAACCACCAGCTTGCACAGTGCCTTGTTGACAACCTGTGTCTAGTGTGACTCCAGCTTCTTGGAGTCACACTAGAACCCTATCGTCAGCTCTTACTAACTAAAATTGGAACTCTATGACTAGGCAACGGGTTTCCAGTCGTCTAGGGTCCAACAGATATGGTCACAAGCACAGAAGCGGCCATACAGGCAATGTCGTGCTGTTACCAAAGACACTCTCGTCGGTCGTCTGCTGCCATAGACCATTATCACCAAACTTTGCAGTACTGTCCTAAAGGGTACGTTCGTCGTACGTCCCATGTTGATATCTGCGATTATTTCACGCAATGTTGCTTATCTTTTAGCACTGGCAACTCTACCAAACTCCACTGGTCTCTGTCGTTTAGTGCAGGCTATAGGCCACTTCGTTGTCTATAGCGAGAGGTAATGCCTGAAATTTGATATTCTTGGCACACCCTTGAAACTGTGAACTCAGAAAACTGAATTCCCTAACGATTTCCAAAATGTCGAATGCATCTAGCTCCAACTATCATCCCTATTCAAAATCTGTTAATTCCCATTGTGCCACTATAATCGGAAACCTTTTCACATGAGTCACCTGAGTACAAATGTCATTCCCACAAATGCACTGCCCTTTTATACACTGTGTATGTGATACTGCCACCGTCTGTATGAGTGCATATTCCTGCACAATAACTGTTGTCACCTCAGTGTAAGTAACAATCAAGAGGTTATTGAAAACTGTAAAGATTCAATAACACAACAGTAATTGCACGTTCACTTCCAAGGTTTGATCATCAAGGAACTCATCAGTCTGAATTAGTAATACGGTCGTCGCACTTTCATATACACAAACCGATAATCACTTACTTGTGGTAGACTGATCAATTTACTTCTCCTTTTTACAACTTCAGTGATTCCTCGAATGTTCTATAATTTCTTTTCCTTTATGATAATTATTCATACAGAGTGCATGAAACTGCAGGGATCGTTGTAGCACAATAACGAACTACACGCATCAAAAAAAGTTTTCCATCACCTGGGTTCTGAGAGTTCCGCAACCTGTATAGAAAATTGGAATACAGTTCAACATAAATATCATTTCCGCCCTTTTTATTGCTCATGAAAACCACACATTGCATGTTTTACCACCAAACAGCGAGACCTTCAGAGATGGTGGTCCAGATTGCTGTACACACCGGTACCTCTAATACCCAGTAGCACGTCCTTTTGCATTGATGCATGCCTGTATTCGCCATGGCATATTATCCACAAGTTCATCAAGGCACTGTTGGTCCAGATTGTCCCAGTCCTCAACCACGATTCGGTGTAGATCCCTCAGAGTGGTTGGTGAGTAACGTCATCCATAAACAGCCCTTTTCAATCATCCCAGGCATGTGCGGTTGGATTCATGTCTGGAGAACATGCTAGCTACTCTAGTCGAACGATGTCGTTATCCTGAAGGAATTCATTCACAAGATGTGCACGATGGAAGCGCGAATTGTCGTCCATGAAGGCGAATGCGTCGCCAATATGCTGCCAGTATGGTTGCACTATCGGTCAGAGGGTGCATTCACGTATTGTAGAGCCGTCACAGCGTCTTCCATGACCACCAGCGGCGTACATCGGTCCCACACAACATCAGGGAACCTCCACCTTGCAGCACTCGCTGAACAGTGTGTCAAAGGCGTTCAGCCTGACTGGATTGCCTCCAAACACGTTTCCGAAGATTGTCTGGTTGAAGGTATATGTCACACTCTTCAGTGAAGATAACGTGATGCCAATCCTGAGCGGTCCATTCTCCATGTTGTTGGGACCATCTCTACTGCGCTGCGTGGTCTCGTGGTTGCAAAGATGGACCTCGCCATGGACGCTGGGAGAGAAGTTGTGCATCACACAGCCTATTGCACACAGTTTGAGTCGTAACACGACTTCCTGTGGCTGCACGAAAAGCATTATTCAACATCGTGACGTTGCTGTCAGGGTACCTCCGCACCATAACCCGTAGGCAGCGTTCATCCACTGCAGTAGAAGCCCTTGGGCGGCCTGAACGAGACATGTCATCGACAGTTCCTGTCTCTCTGTATCTCCTCCATGTCCGAACAACATCGGTTTGGTTCACTCCGAGACACCTGGACACTTCCCTTATTGAGAGCCCTTCCTGGCACAAAGTAACAATGCGTACACGATCTAACAGCGGTATTGACCATCTAGGCTTGGTTGAACTACAGACAACAAGAGCTGTGTACCTCCTTCCTGTTGGAAAAATTGGAACTGATTGGCTATCTGACCCCCTCCGTCTAATAGGCGCTGCTTGTGCGTGGTTGTTTACATCTTTGGGTGGGTTTCATGACATCTCTGAACAGTCAAAGGGATTGACTCTGTGATACAATATCCGCTGTCAACGTCTGTCTTCAGTAGTTCAGCGAACCGGGCTGATGGAAAACTTTTTTGATGTGTGTACTATGAGTCATTTGGCTGCAGGGGAGTCGATTAAACGGAAAACTTTAACAAACTTTCAAACTAAACATTTAACCTCAAACTGCGTAATTATTTCCAGGCTCTTCCGCTTAACCAAAGCATAAACGCCCCTAATATTTCGGTAAAACCACAGTATCTAATGCAGTAAGGCGAAATGGATAAAATAATTAAGTAAGTCTTCATTTAATGACCCATAAAATGTATACACTTGACTTCAAGTTGAATATGTCTTGACAATTCTATCAAATTTTCAAATCTTTTCTAATGTCACCCAACAAAACATTTAAATCTCCTGAAATTCAGTATATGTCTTTCTATTGTAAAGCTTCACACTACTGTGATTAAAATTTAGTAACTCATAACACATATTACATTTAATTCAAAAGAATAATTATCCTGTCAGAGAATTCATAGCATTGATGAGCATCTATCTCATGGTATTATCTCTGACTGTTTGAGGCCCATTCCACTTTCATCTGTCTGTCGTATTTGCTCACTAGCTATATCAGCTCTGACCTATCACCTGCACAGCTAATTCCCTACATTTCAACATAGGAAAGGATAGTTCGCAAACAATCACGTTTTTTTAAAAAATAACCGCACATTACATAGTATATTTCCCCCTTGGCATGATATGCAGGTTATTGCTACAGTTGAGGCCATTGTTTCCACTTCACTATAGCACATGTGTGCACAATTCACTAGATTTCCAATGTTCAGTTTAAAAACTCTTGTGGCATACATGTAAGTGTCAGATATCAACCATTGGTCACACAATAATTCTCATAAAGACTATCATAATAATTGAAATTTAAATCAAAATTATATTGTCTTAAATTAGCTGTTGATTTAGCTAGTTAAGATATTGCTTAGACAAAACTATTAACTAACTTAATCTAAACCAAGGCTGAAGATAGATACTAGTACACAAGACTGAAGCAGTGCTAGCACTATTGTTACCATAGGTCATGACAATTATCCCAAGTAATTCGTTTCGCCATTGGACCTGACAGAAAACCACGAAAAAACAGGGTCAAAACTCAGTCAGACCTGGTATACAGCAATTAATCTCTGGAAATTTTGCATTCGAAAATGCAGAAGATAGAAATCATAAAACCGTTTTCGTAAGAATTTGAACTTCATATAAAAATTGAAAAATGAATTATTCAGTTATCATTAGACAAAAATTAGTCAGTTTTACATTTAGATCAAACAGTGATCCATAAGATAAACATGTTTCTACATAATATGAAGACTGTTCATGGCATCAGTATTGTGTTATTTACAAGTTAGATTCTATGTTGATTAGATCTGGAGCACCAGGAGGATGGCAGTGTAGGTTCTTGATAGAGTGGATCTGCTTGGGATGGATGCTGGTGATGGTCATGAAATGGAGGGTCTGTTTGTTGGTGGCTGACAGGAATGAGTTACGGACATGAAACATATATATAATCAAGGTGGAATTTCAAATAGTGTAACAAAGCTGAAAAGAAATGGGTTAGTAGACAGTTTTATTCCATATCATTTTAGGTAAGTCCACAAATTACTGTTGATTTGGTTATGAACAATATCTTTTGGCCTGTTACCCCACTCCAGAAAATACTATCATGATGATGAACGACCTCACATTCATTCACCTATGCAGATGACAGTAATGAGTCTTTGAATTCTTTGCACTGCAATTCCATGTATAAGCACAAAATCGTTAAGTTTCAGAATGTGTTCCTCAAGCCAACGAAGTCCTTTCATACTCTTGTCTAGTGTATCTTTGGTCTTTCCATACCATTGTGATTCTGGAATCGCACATAGATTGTTCCATGGATGCACAACTCTGTGTCATTGTTAATTCGTTACAGCATTCAACATACGTTTTCTCACTTTGAGTACACTGAAGCCACGTTTCACAGTTGTTGGTAATGATTTATTTCTGTTCATGATATGATCACATAAGATCAAATCAAAAGTATATCATGATTCGGAAATAGATTTTGTAATCTTCAAGCTCATCACAGTATGTGACTTCTCACTAAGGACTTGCTATTCTAATTATGATGTTGTTGTTGTGGTCCTCAGTCTTGAGACTGGTTTGATGCAGTTCTCCATGCTACTCTATCCTGTACAAGCTTCTTCATTTCCTAGTACCTATTGCAACCTGCCAGAATCTGTTTAGTTTATTCATCTCTTGGTCTCCCTCTACGATTTTTACCCTCCATGTTGCCCTCCAATACTAAATTGGTGATCCCTTGATGCCTCAGAACATGTCCTACCAACCGATCCCTTCTTCTCACCTCATTAGTTATGTGATCTACCCATCTAATCTTCAGCATTCTTTTGTAGCACCACATTTCGAAAGCTTCTGTTTTCTTCTTGTCCAAACTATTTATCGTCCATGTTTCACTTCCATACATGGCCACACTCCACGAAAATACTTTCAGAAACGACTTCCTGGCACTTAAATCTATACTCGATGTTCACAATTTTCTCTTCTTCAGAAACGCTTTCCTTCCCATTGTCAGTCTACATTTTATATCCTCACTACTTCGACCAACATCAGTTATTTTGCTTCCCAAATAGCAAAACTCCTTTACTACTTTAAGTGTCTCATTTCCTAATTTAATTCCCTCAGCATCACCCGCCGTAATTCAACTAATCATAACTATACAATACTGTAAAATTACATAGGATTTACACCCACACATATCTGTAAACTAAATGTTGAAAGTGCTTTTCTAAAATATAGTGAAATTTTAAAAAAATCCCTTCATTAGAAAAGAAAACCTACCAGTTGTACATCTTTTCAATCTAATAAGATAACTGCAAGAACTGAAAACTTATTCCTATTGATATTCACTACCTATTGAATGCAAACCATTCCCTAAATTATGGCTATATCAAAATTATTTAACTTCAGTATAAGAAACTGATGAAGGTTATATACCTACTGTCAAGTCTGAAAATAAATCCAGCTAATCATCTACACAGAAATGTAAACATTATTTCATTCATTTCATGAACGTGCACGTGACTGAATAGCGACGCAAATGTTTCAAAACGTCGGTGTGCTCTATCCAAAACGAAAAGTACCTACATTCATGATATTCAAACAGTCCAACCACACACATTTCTTTCACTTGGAACTGGTAATTACAGTCAGTCTGGCCCATGGTATCTTCCTGAAACCACCCCGATGTGGTTGATTTTGACCTCCCGCCACGACACATGAGAGTGAAAATCGTCGCCTTTTAGATGAACATTAATACTGGGCCGTGAACACTGTTATGAAATGTACAACTTGAGTTACAAACTCTTACAGTAACTTGATAAATACGTGCTGCAGCCACAGCATCAACACTGCATGAGGCCCGCACCTCCCGGTAACTAAGCTACGACTACCCATGCGTTCTACTTCCGCAGAAAGACGACTATCAATAGGTCAGCGACACAACACTACGCTTATAGACTTTCCAACTTATGGAATGCATTGCTTCTAAAAGCGAGCCAGTATAGCCCCAGTAGTTGCTGATTTTAGTGAATACAATCTGACATATCTTGTAAGTACACCACAGTAGGCAGCAATGTATTTACAACCACCTTTCAACCGAGTGGCGGCCCACACACATCAATAGACACTAAAGCCAAAGGATAGTCAGGAAGTATTGAATGTAAAATGGTTTTCCTACTACCGTTGTTAGGTTTTGCCTTCTGACATACCACACATGTTTTCAGCCCTCATAATACTTTCCTTCTCAAATTAAGGAAGTAACAATAAGATACGATTTTGTTAGCACGTTTCAGCACTCAAAAATGACCCCACGCAAAATACATATAAAGAATCATCTGTTCCTCACATTCTCACGTTCTGCAGACCTATCAAAATTCAAACAGAGGATTTTTTTTGTGTAGAACACAACTTCTCGTTCTAGATGATAACATTCGTACGGTGGATCTTCAGGTTCGGTTCTGATCTGATCCCTAATCACCTTCCATTGGGGATCAGGCTCTTGAATATCTGCACATGTCAAGGTAATTATTATTTTCTACGTACTTTGCTTTTGATAAATAAAATCGGAGATTCAGTAGTCTGCACATAATATTCCATTCCTACGTTTAGATCTTCAGGAAGTCGCTACAAAATATCCACGATGAAGTTGTCCTTCCCACTGATGTATTCAATTTTGAAATTATATTCCTGAAGAAACAGGGTCCACTGAGATAGCTTTTTATGTAATAGCTCGCAGGTTTTCAGGAAAATTAAAACTTGATGGTCACAGAAGAGAGTAGTGAATTTCCCGTACAAATATTAGTGTAATTTCTTAAACGACCATTTCATAGACAAAGCCTCTAGTTCAGTCACAGTGCAATCAGATGAAGTCCGATTAGCAAATGCTATGGGACAGGATGTACGCTGTCATCTATTACTTCGGTTTGGAAAGGACACAATCCAAGGCAGATGCAACACACATTAATCCAAACCCTAACGATATGTTGGTGTCATGTAACAATTGCGATTTCGACAGCTCTCTTTTAATAGCGTCAAAGACACGTCGACATTCATCTATCCAATGTCAAGTAATGTTCTTGCACAGTAGTCGTAACAGAGGTTCTGCAATTAGTGGCTGGTCTGGCATGAATTGTCTAAAGACGGCACCCCAATAAATCCTTTTCATTGTTTTCTTGTTCGTGGGGTTGCGAAATTTGCTATCACATGGATTTTCTCACTATGCATAAGAATCCCTTTTGAATCAATCAAATGCCCTAAAAGACTGATCCTCTTAAATGAAAAATGAGTTTTTTGTAAATTGGCTATGATTTTGGTTCATCAGAATTCCTCCAAAACTCTTATTAACAATGAAATATGTTCAGCCCAGGTTGTAGTAACTATTAAAATGTGATTGAAGAACAGAGTGATTTGACTACAGAGCTCAGGGTCTAATGCAAAGTCTAATGCGGAAGTAAAAATGCCAGAACTTATATTTAATCCAACGGGTAACACAGTGGATTGGTAACTATGACTGGTGAATATAAAAGCCGTGTATTTCTGCGATTCAGGCTGGAGGGGCACAAGCCAGTAAGAAGTCTGAGATCGATGATCGTCAAATGATTCACTTCCTCAAATCTCTGCATAAGTTCGCCTATATATTTGGGGGTGTGCATATACCATACAGGCATAATGAGCCCGCTGATTTCTCATACATCCACTACAAGGGACACTTTTCCACCAGGCTTAGGCACTAAAAGCAGTGGACTACGATGTGGACTGGTTGAAGGTTCTATTAATCCACACTACAACATCTGTTTAAGTTCCTCTTCGACAGCTTTCTTCTGTGACCAAGCTACATGATAAAAATGCTGACATAACACTTCATGAGGTAACACCCCAATCTTGTATTGATGGTCACAGATAGTTCCTGGCTTTTCCTTGAGTACTTCCCAATAGTGCCACAGAAAATTTGCGAGTCGTTTCTTTTCTGATTCATTTAAATGTTCAGGCTCACTTAGCTTCTGATTATATTTTTGGAGGTCTCTGTTGGATTTACCATGAAAAGTGAAAGGGACAGACTTTTTATTCTCCTTCACATTACAGTGTTGATTGGCTTATCCCAGTCACTGCCACGGTGGAACTGCTACTGTAACTCCTCAAATCTTAAGAGTAACTTGGCCTGCCGAGAAGTCGATACTCACATCTGTCTCCTGGAAAAACTCCAAGCCCAGTATACAGATCGCCCACAAATCTTTCACTATGAGGAATGTGCAGTTTATCGCTCCACTCTCCTTACATTCTTCAAACGAGTGCCCACAACTCCGACTATCTGTCAGTTTTTAACAGGAAACACTGGTACCTTTATTCAAGTTCACAACTGATTAAACAGAGATTCTGAGAGAACAGTCATATAGGTGCCATATCGAGAGTAATCTCTACGGGGATACCACCTATAGTTACTTGTACAGCTGATAAAGTTACTTTCAGATATTTCTTCCCACACTCATGCAAATCTTGTACTGTGTAATATTCCATACACACTCCATTTTCGAATCGGAAGAAATCTATTTAACTATGTTGGCTGTAATTTTCCGTCTAAACTCGCACACTTCCAGTTCAATTGTTCCTGAGCATTTGGATGTACTTCATTCGACGTCGCATCCATGGTTATTGGTGGCTCATGTCTTCATCTTCCGTTTACAAGTTGATTTGGTGTACTTATGTCTTCATTATTCCTATTCTTGTTGTTGTTATTATTATCATCACATGAATAAATTGGGTGATATCTTCAATAAAATTTATTTGAGTGCCCGTGATTGTTTCCACAGAATGCACTGGCACTGGCATTTTTTTAAAAATTGTTTGTTGGTTGTATCCCTCCAGTGCTACCTGCGTGTAGCAGCCAGTTCGAATTCTCCCAGTACACTGTCGTAATATTTCCACTTACTTGTCCTTGTTTCATATTTCCATGAGATTGATAATAACCAGTATTTTGTGTCTGTACTGCTTCCTGAATTAAGTCAATAGAATCGGGTGCAAACAGGAATGTCTCAAAATTTTCTTCTGGCACATGTAACTATTTTTCTTGTGCGTCAACAGGCAACTTTCCTTTCAGTATCCATATTATGTCAACACATGACATTGTAACGTCCCAGTGCTTAGCTTTATTCAAGCATTTCTCGAAATACCTTCTCAGCATTCCGCTACAGAATGAGAATGACTGCATTTGACACTTCCTTGCCTTGTCTTTCTTGAAACTCTTACACCAATATTTGGCAAAAAGGACATTTCGAACACTTTGTATGTTGTACAGTTCTCCATTGTCTCCAATTCCCATAATGAGTCTTCACTGTGAATGTATCTAGATACATATCTCATCTTCTGTTGTTCTGACCATGAACGCAGAAGAACATTGTAGAATCCTTTTATGAACACCACGGGACTTACGTTTTTCTTGTCAGGATGGAAAGGCTGATACTTTATGAGCTTTTTCTCTATGAGCGTAGAGTTGTATAGAGTTTGTGATGGTATAGCTCCACGTTCCGTTTGCATCACAGTTTGCTATACATTAGGACTACATGTGACAACAAAATCTGCTCTGTCATCTGAAGTCTGTGTTCTACTAGCAAGATCAGCTAAAGGGAGTAGGGATAAATTAGCCCCCTGTCCTTATCTACCCCTTAAGCTATATGTTCTTCCCAACGTCAAGAATCATAACCTATCTGTTGTTTCAAAATATCAGAGTATTTTTTTACTGAATTTTTCAGATGAAGAAAGGATCTGTGGAAGTTCATCCGCTGCAGGTTGTGTGCTTTGTGTAGTGAGTGGATATTTGGTTATTCTTTTCATCCACCCAGTCATTTAATTTAATCGAAATGGGTTGACTATATCTCTCAAACTTTTCTTTACTCAAGTCTTGATGTCCTAAATTGATTTGATATACATTTTTGGTTCAATTTCCCGCAGTACTATCTACCTCATCTCTATGTTTTCGAATAGAACTTACATCTGTAGACAGCTTCTGAAATTAAGAAATTAATGAGGCCTGTAAATTTTGAATTTCCTTAACTTCTCTTTGCATATCCTCTAAGTCTTGCTTGCTAGCTAGTATTCCTCAATTTTGTAAGTAACTTAGCTTGTTGAGTGGCCATCTGATCTTCCCATGAAGCTGACTAATTAAATTTGCTCACTTGAGCAGTTAAGTCATTTAGCAACTTGGAAGAATTTGTATCAGTAACAACAGACCTTGTCCTTTCACTATATTTATAATCACACTAACACTAGAAGATTCAGGATAACCTGAAACTAACATTTCATTCAGCTCATTCACTGATTGGATGGATGTGGTTTGTTGGTTTGTCGTCTTATGCTGATGGTGGATACATAACATTAATAGAATTATCTCAAACAATGCGCTTTCCCTAACACACACAACTCAAGTTCAAACACAGAGATTAATTCACTTTATCACAATACATGGCATCATACACAAAAGACTATTCTCAACTCAACCTACATTTTGTGGACACTAGTAGAAGACAACATAGAATTACCTATGCTAATAGAATAATTTTCAACATGAAACTGTACCAGAATATTTAACACCAAAACTATTTGACAGTGTGAGTGGAAACACATTTAAAACAGAACAAACTGGTGACAAAAAAATGGAAGCAAGAACCCGTCTGTTTCCTGTTTAGCGATTAAGAGAGATCGCGTTTCGCTAGTTGAAACCGTTCATCGATGGTTCAAGCAACATACTCACTTTCATAGGCAAGTGCATGAAACAAACAATCACTAATATACAATATAACAATCAAACAAATAATAAATATACTACCACATACATTGTTTAACTATTTATCATTCACTCCTTTCACCGTGTCAGCATCTGCCACTTCATATTGTCCTTACTGTTGTTAGTTGTGTGTCTGTGTACTCGTGTGTACCACTGCAAAATTACTGTGCATCTGTGATCATCTAAGTGTATGCAGAAAGGCTCTCAAGTATAGAATTATCTCGAATAATAATGTTGTAAGTAGAGCATACGTTTGTATATTCTATCCACACACTCATACAGTACAATCACACAGCGGAAGTCCCCTTGATATAAATTGATACTTTAGATTTCACCACAAAATAAATTTCAAAATGTTGTCATTGATTCCCATAGTAATTGTTAACCCAACTCACAAAGTGATATTTCTGTAACATACTATGAAGTGAGGTCTCTGGGACCACTATGTTTAAGCCAAGATTTAAGGCACATAACATTTGAAACTTTTAATTTATGTTATATAAAATTTATTTTTACAATTACATTAGTTAAGTGTTGTTGAGATTCTCCTTGATATTTTATTGCATTAAATGAAGACTGCAACATTTTACTATTTATTACACAAAATAACGTACATTTGTGTGTTTTTTTAGTAGCACATGTAAATGGACTCTTAGAGAACTAAATTCATCGTTCTGAAAAATTATACTGTCTCCGATGCAAGTAAATTTCTGCAGAAAACTAAATTCCATAGTTTAAATTTGCATATAAAAATTCCACTCGAAAAGGAGAAAAAGTAAGTCTACAAAACTGATAATCAATGTTGGGATCTACATTTTTCTTTTCACCACTCAGTATACATTTGATTAAGACTAATATGTTGAGCATCTTATTTGAGCAAGATACAGATCCCCATCACAGTTATCCTGAGGTTCTTCCTTTGAATTATGTTCTTATTCGATAGCAGAATTGTTATCACTGGCTATTGTAAAATCGTTATCATCTTTGTCTATTCCTTGATATATATATCTGACACCTTCCTCCATCCATCGACTAAATATTTCATCAAACTCAGAGAACTTAAGTGTTTCCACAAACCTTTTTGATAAAATACAATTTCAGTCTTCATCTAACGATCCATAAGCATCATATACTTGACTTCAGGTTGACTAGCTTTCAGTAGTTCCATCAAATTATCAATTCTTTTCTAATGACAACCAGCAATGCACTTGAACCTCGTGAAATTCAGTACATGTGCTTCTATTACAAAACTTCCCACCATAGTGATTAAATACACATATTACATATTATTCGAAAGAATATTTATCCTGTCAGAGAATTCATTGCACTGATGAATGCCTACCTTGTTGCATTATATCTGACTGTCTGAGATACAATGCGATTTCATCTGTCTGTCGAGCTCACTCACTGGCTCTGACCTATCACTTGTAGCCCTAATTCCTTACATTTCAACATAAGAACGTATATTTTGTAAACATTCATAAAATTTTTAAAGAATCCTATGTGGTACAGTACAGTGCATTAGTACCAGCTTCAGCAGGTATAGTTTGAGTTGGAAAATCAGTCTTATTTAAGCTTTTGTGGCTACAGGAGCAAAAGACATAATATAGATAGTTCTTTTAGTGTAGTGGATTGTTTTCTATTTTCAGATTGCTGAAATTTGCTCCTTGGACTTCCTGTGCCTTATTTTCCTCAACGATTGCCAGTAGTAAGTTAACAGTGTAGGTTCTGGCCAGGAATTCGCCAACATCAGTATTATCACTTTCTGATCTGTGGTGTCATAGTGTAGCAGAGACAATTTCACATTTCATATTTCGCTGACATCAGGACTTTCTTATTTCCAAGTTCGCTCGAGAAATCATCACATTTGGCCACATGCAGAAGTAAAGGAAAAGTGGGAGGAGAGGAGGGGAGAGGAGAGCCCTCCAATGCAACTGTGCTCTTGCAATTAGTACAAAGCGCCTCCCACCCCAATTTCCCCCAGTCTGCAGCCAAATATGGCAAAATATCTGAACTGCAGAAAAATTTGGCAATTAAGTTTGCATTACTGACTTCCAATAATCCGTTTAAGGACTGGCTCAACAGGCCCATTGGGAACTTTGATTTGAAGCTATATATCATTCGCCATGGAATACTGGAACGAGAAGACGCTTATTTCTCTACAAATAATTAAAAGCCAACATTTGCTCATAAAATATAAAAAACGAAATAGAATTTCTATTTGTTGAGAATAAATTTTGTCTTCAATGCTGTCCCACAAGCTCTGAAAATGCGAAATAAAATCTGGCGCTGATTCACATCCCAGTTCCTCATGTCACCAGCAGGTGACTGCATTGAAAAGACGATATAGCTCTATAAATAATTGAAAAGCAACATCCTTTTGTAAAACAAAGAAAGCAAATTAGGAATTCATATTTCTTTAACGTGTGTTTTTGTTGAACATGAGTTTTGCCATAAATACTATCACACAAACACAGAAAAGCGAAATAGAAGCAAGTCCTGTTCCAAATTGCAGTTCCTTGTATCGCCAGCAGATAGCTGCACTGAAAAATCAAATGTAGTTCGATCACTGTACCAGATCACTAGACGGTTACACTGCTAAAATCGTTATTAGTTCATTGATTACGCCATGAATAAGTAGTTCTCACTGTTACCAACAGATTTCGCTACAATAAACAATACAAAAAATCGCAAATTACTTATTTACCAAATCTAACATGTTGAAAAATCAAAATGTATGCAAAATACATAGGCAGTGGAAACAGTACGAGACTTATATAGCTTGTTGAGGTTAAGAAATGAAAAAAACGCTGTTAGACTCAAGTCCATTAATGGACATCACATACATTTACAATGTAAAACCAAACATGAGTTTATCTCCAGATATACACATGTACAAGTGATTAGTGCTCAAAACTGTGAAGTATATACCCCAATGTCAGATTTTAATGTCTAATAACAGTTGACAGGATAGAAGCTAGGCCTAGTAATTCGATGTCGTAAAATTATCCTCCCTTAATGTATTGGTGCCATAGGAACTTACCACCACACACTGAATGTAACTAATTAGATCCACTCTTGACGTAAATCACTGCGCATCATCAAAGTATATATACCCACGATCTTAAGAGACACAAAAATATTGCATCATATTATTCACTAGAAAAGGGGTAAACGATGCTATTAATCGCCAGTTATTGTTATTGTTACTAATGATGTAGGCCTACTGGAGTTTATGCACAATAACAGCAGTTTGCAGTCAGAAGGCTCGCTAAAAGCCTTATAACTGCATTTTTTCTTATAATAATGTTCACACTGTTCTAAAAATACGTCAGCAGCGCGACAAGTGCGATGCTGAAGTTGCAGCGTTATCCAAATATTTAAAGAATGTGTTCAATCTGTACTGTTGCATTTCTGAAAACAATTGCTCATGAAAACAAAAGCCTGTAATCAACTACACAACCACAAAAACGTGCACAACACAATTGTCTTATTAGGGAAGGAAGGAATAAGGTGTGTTTATTACCAAAATATCACACTATAGAGAGACATGGACTACTGTTAAGATAAACACATGACCAAATACAGGAACGGTGTGAGATGTGTCATTTCCAAAGACAATGTCGGAGTCGATATCTCGGAAAATAATTACATTAACTTACCATATATTGTGCTAGCACAAATTAAATATTGCTGCATCTAATTGCCTATATAACTCCTTAAAATACATGTTAATCCTAATGTAAACAAATTCTGTACGAAAATTCAATTTCGTTTGCCTTTCAACGACAATTGGCTATCAAAATACGCCTAATACATGACATTGTATGAGCAGACTCCATTGCTATAAGTGCTAAACAAATGCCACAAGACATATTACAATAATTCTGTTCTCTATAACCTAAAGATACATAGATGTAGATGTGGAAGCTGTTGTGTTCTAAAATGTAATGGGTCACAACCAGAAATGATAGTAGAGATTCTACCAATCCAAGATGCTGTATCAGCCCTCAACCACCTCGTTCATGTTAGGACTACTAATCAGCAAACCTTAAACAAAATGGCTGTAAGTGTTATGAGGTATACTGCCTCGACACTACAGTATGACAGCATGAGAGTGCTGCTTTGCAGAGACGAAGACATCGACGTCATGATACTCTGGAAACAGAGATGAAGTTATGTGGTTACACCAGCAATAGCAGTCAGGAAATACCAGTACCTGCCGAAGTGACATAATTATATTCCGTAACAGAGTACCATAGTTAGAAAGAAAGATACAAGTCAATGTGCATGTACCTAAACATACTTGCACAGGACTCAAATACCCAGTCCATTATGTAGTAGTCTCTAGCCTGGTAATACCACCTTCTTCAGCGAAGAATGACGTATAAGTTTCCCATAGTGGCAAGTCTGGACGCTTTATAAAATCTGTAAAGTGGTTACCAATAACTTTGCTCACTCCTGGGCTTGTGATTGACACATAAATATATTGTATAGGTTTCATTCTACAATTGGAGGTCATCCACATTAAACAGTCAATCCCAACTGCCTTTTCATATAGTATTACCCTAGGTGCCACGTGTGTTACATAAACAAAAGATAATAAAATTGGAAATGTAGGACCTTGAAGCCATATACGGCGTCACTATGCTTTCAGCTACCTAATTTCAACTACTTTTCAAGGTCATAAAACTATCCACAGACCTTGATTATTATAAATGGCAGACTTCGTAGGATTTTGTCTTGGCTGCAAATAATGAAGCATCATATATTGTCAGACTTTAGCAATTCTTTCATGTATATTGACATACAGAAAGGAACTCACTCTTTATTTTGATTTGGTGTAATTTTAATAACATCCAGCTTAATTTTTAGCTTACAATTTAAATTTACATTGGATTCTTCTAATTCTTTCTCCAGCCAGTAATTTGACAGCTACAAAGAAGGTATGTTCTCGAATTCCAATACATATCTCCTTTCGGGGCTTTGGCAATTAGCTCTGTTCTTTCCAACAGTTCTTCTACTCGAGAACATTCAGAGGTTTTAATTTTCCTTCTTATTTCCTGAATAACACCATTGTTATAACACTTCCCACCTTCCTGGCTGTACACTACCAGCCTTCTGATGCACATTCTTGTAGAATGTCTGTACGAACTTTATGTGTGAAACTTTTGCAAACGAGTAGCCATTAAATGTCATTAATCTGTTGCTTTTTATGTCTGCAAAGAGTTGTTCTGTTGCTAGATACGCAGTATCCAATCCAGCACATCAGTTAGATATAATGTAACCATCCTTTGTAAGCAGATCCATGTGGGAAGCTTTATAAACAGATTTTCTGTGTGTCCTTTACTGTAGTAATCATGCTCCAGTCCATTATTTTCGGCCAGGATTCTAAACATATGGCTACTTATCAGTGCTATTAACAGTAAATACAGATATTTTATATTCCCCAGTCACAGCTAGATTTCGCCACACACTTGAAAGATGGTGTTGCCTTCCAGGCAGGCCACTGCTGTGGTAATACCCATCAGGCACTAGCCCTCACATTTTGTTTTGGTGATTATCATACAATTTCATTTGCCTTTGGTGTATCTAAATTTCCCATTATTGATTTTAATTTGATGGACTATTAGGGCTAGGGTAAACCACTGATTGATCTCACAGTACTTGCATGACTTAAGTAGCAGTAGCAGAATTAAACTCAGCTACAGAGACAGATTTTTGGTCGCTGGAGGTGACCATTGCATTATGAGCAGCTTTAGAACTTTCCACGAGCAGCAGGTACGTTCTCTGAACCTTTTCATTAGTAGCCTTCCTTTGTAGTCACCAAAACTGGCCATGGGCCCTGCAGGGCATTAGTTTATGAGCCGCCATCCTAGCGGTCTGCCTTGTTCCGCTGGAGGCCGAAGCAAGAGGGTGGGAACGCCGTGGTTGAATGTGAAATGAAGCTTCTTTAGAAACTGGAGGCGCTGGCCATCCTGGCGCCGGCCTAACTGCTTTACTAGTGAGTGGATGTGGCGTGGGAGTCTGGTCTCCTTATCCAGTGTGCAGATCCAGGTAAAGCGGCGTTGGGTTGGCGCGCCAGCTAATGTGTTTATTACAAGAACATTGCACCTTGAGAGACAGGATGACTAATGTCTCCGGATCTCGTATTTCTTAGAAGCCGCCACGCCTCGCCAAAACGGCGCCCACTAAATCGTTTTATGGATGAGACGGGGCAACGCCATGGCTGAATGCGAAATGACCCTTCTATAGAAACTGGTGGCGCCGGGGATCCTGGCGCCGGCCTAACCGCTTTATTAGCAAATTGACGTGGTGTGGGAGTCTGGTGTCGTTATCCTGTGTGTGGATCCAGGTAAAGTAGCTTCGGGCTGGCGCCTGGTTAATGTGTTTATTACAAGAACAGCATACCTTGTGAGACAGGATTACGAATGTCTCCGGATGTCACATTTCTTAGATGCCGCCTAACCTGGCTGAAACGTCGCCCACTAAATCGTTTTGTGGACGAGACGGAGCTTGTTTTGACTAGGAAACTTCCCTCATTTTGTGAAATGCGCCGATGGTTTGGTTGCAGGACCTCCAGGCATTGTGTGCTCTTTTTTCGGAGAACAGAATGTGTAGTGCACTGTCGTTTGGCAGACAGAGAACTGCTGCCACCTTAGGCCAGCTTGCAAAATGTATTTAAAGCAACATGCAAGCCTTTCATGCACATCTGCAATAGCTTTTTCTTTTTCAAGTTGCAGTTTATATTCTTTCTTTATGGCAGTTGTCTTCGCCATCTAATACAGTTTTCGTTTTTTGGCTTCGATCTCTGCCATTTCCAGTTTTCTTTTTTGTACGTATGCCACAGTAACAGCACTTAATGGCGTATTATTTGTGATGGGGAACGATTAAGACTGGTGTGATACATTTACACTTTTTCTTTATACTTGTAGCATAACATTGCTCTTGGGTACCAGTCCTGGTTCTGCTATATCTATATATCTGACGGAATTGTGGAGAACAATGACCTAAATTGAGAGATAGATTTTCCCCTTGCTTTAATGCTGTACTTTGTGTAGTACTTACACTGATTAGCCAAAACATTATGACCACACTGCGAGGTTGGATGCCGCCTGGTGACGCTGCGGGCACGTGACGCACTATGAAAATTATGTAAGCTCAGCAGAGGTGGATGGGGATCACTCTAGAGAAGACATGGGCTGCAAATGTGGAAATCCATTGACATAAGCGACTTTACATGGGGCAGATTATTATTATGCAGAGCCTGTGGACCAGTATCTCGAAAGAGGCGAAGTTGGTAGAATGTTCATGTGCTACTGTCGTGAGCACTATGGAAAGAGGTAGAAGGACAGTGGAACTATCACTGGGTGCTAAATAGTTGGACATCCACGACTCTTCACAGAACTTTGGCTTCAGAGGCTTGTCTGCTCTGTAAAGTAGGATAGATGCCGAAAGAGCACAATGCTGCTGAACGCACAAGTGTTTTGGATCACACCATTCATTGTATGTTGTTGAACATTGAACTCCGCAGCAGACCACCCCCATGTGTTCAAATGTTGACCCAACGACGTCGTCATTTACGACTTTAGTGGGCATGGGACCATCGGTATTCGACTGTTGATCAATGGAAATGTGTCGGCTCTTCAGGTGAATCACATTTTTGCTAGAATAGAGCAATGGTCGTCTCCACAAACGCCATCATCAAAGTGAACAGCAGCTCGAAATGTGCAGCACACCACAGATGCAGGCTGGTAGGAGCAGTATTATGTTATGGGAGACATTCTTCTACTCTTGCATGGGAGCTGTGATAATAATCGAAGACATGACGACAACTTCGAACCACCTGCATCCCTTCATGCTTGATGTTTTCCCTGATGGCGAAGTCATCTTTCAGCAGTATAGTTGTCCATGTCTCGGAACCAGAACTGTGCTGCAGTGGTTTGAGGAGCATTATAGTGAACTCACGTTGGATGTCTTGGCGACCAAATTCACCTTACGTAAATCCCATGTGATCCATCTGGGTCGCCATCAGGCGCTATCGCTGTGTACTAAAATCAGTGACCCATTATTTACGCGAATTACATGGCCTTCGTATATACATCTACTGTCACATACCTCCACAAACCTACAAACGATCTGTCAGATCCCTGACACCCAAAATCAGTTACATGTTTCGTTCCAGAGATGGACAAACAAGCTATTAAGCAGGTGGTCATAATGTTTTGGCTCGTCAGTGTATGTTGCCTTCGTTGGAGACAGTACTAAGAATCTCTGTATAGTTTACAGGTAGATAATTAAAAGTGTATGCAGAAAAAACGTAATTTATAAGTTTTTCTCTATCTTGAGTCTCAGAAAGGGTTATTTGTACACCAGTCAGTTTTCGTGTTTTTTTTTTTTATTAGCCCGATAGACAAACTGTAGAACATTGTTAAAGACCACACGGTAGCTGCTCTACAAGTTACTCGTTAACGGACACCATATGGACGTAATTGGCACAGAGAACGGTGGAGCACACTGTAAATACTGTTCGTTGAAGTTTAATACACTTGAACAGTCTTGCTCATGGTCAAACATAAGAGCCATTCTGTAGTTGTATATTGTAGCCTCCAACCTGGTAATACCATGTTTTTTATCCAAGGTGGACGTAAACATTTCTCGTAGTCAGCTGGATAAACATGTTGCAGTATTTATAAGATAGTTACCGAAAACTTTGTTAACACCTGGGCTTCTGATTTGACGTATATATTTATTATATATCAATTGGAGTTGATCTACACAAAAAAGTCAATCCTAACTATCTTATCATTGTTTACAATCGCACTGTTGTTTCCTTGGCAGTCTCCCTCCACGCAAAAGTCATCGTTTGATATTAAGTAGTGGCATATCCCAAATTTGTTAAAAATTCCGGCAGAAACTTGCGTTACATCCAAATTCTAAAAGGTATCAGTCGTCCACGCGAAGCTGCTGCATCTTTCCAGGCAGCATTTTCATTAGAGCATGCAATTTAACGTCAGTTTATTCCGTTTTATATGATATAGCCAAAGGATGTTTGTATTTCCTCAAAATGGTTCCACTGCTTCTTTGCCCATTTTTCCAGTATTCCTCTTGCTGTCACATTGTTGTGCTCGAGTAGGGGAAAGGTAGCTTTGTCTTGACACCATATCTCACTGTAACGAATTGAGATAATTTACTATGTTTATAATAATTTACAGATCCACACATCTCCTTCTGTAACATTACAGACTGCCCCTTCCCTAATTGCCCGTTACAGTCCAATTGATCACAGACATTAACAGCCGTGATATTATCGCAAAATCGTTATTTAACAGGTTAAAACACACTTAAATTTGCCCTGTTAAGAAGCGTGGCACTTTTGATGGTATTTATACTATCAATATCTGTAACAAGATTGTCCAGGGTCTCCAGTAATAACTACAAACCAAAGCGTTCGTCAGTTGCTCTCGTCTTCCTCCCTAATAGCCGAGGGATGTTTAGCGCATTGGAGGGAGATATGTTGATACTTTTCACTACCACAAAACACTGCTCAGTTGCGACTATCAAGCCTCCTTTCACACTCTAAAGCAGGGGTCTCCAAACAACGGCCCGTGGGCCGAAACCCGCCCGCAAGGGCCGGCAAACCGGTCCGCATTAGCTGGCCGGACATCCCCGGTATCCGGCCCGCCAAATATTTGAGGTGGTACCTATACTGCCAACCATTGAGTTTCGAGGCCTATAGCGACCAATACACCGCGACATTGTCGGAGCTCTATCTTTACAAAGCGGAAGGTCATGGTTAAACTTGTGGCTATCCACAATAAACAGACAGACCATTTTCCATGCGATAGAAAAAAAAATAACGGTTAACAGACTAGTTTGGCGAAAAAATTTTACCTAAAAAAATTCTTTGCATTTTATTCTACTTACGAGTCTGGTGCAAGTCTTTCAAATGGACACCACTTTGGCGACTAGTCTTAGTAATCAATCATTATGGAAGGTGCTTCTTAAGCGAGGTTGCACTTTCTTTTGATTACGTTTTAAAATACACATAGCAAGTAAAAATATTTTTATTTTAAAGGCAATTTAAAGAAAATGCAATACCTGGTGTACTTAATGATAGTGGATATTTTAGTTGTAGCTGATGAATAAAAATAACTGTAATTAATTTATATCTTGAAAACTCACAGTGTTAGAGTATTCACGTAAAGAAATTTAACATTTTAGTGATAATTAGCGACTTTTATGTAGCTGTAACTTTCCTTTCATATTTACCTCCAGTTGTGGATCAAGTTTCCTGGTAGAGATAATCATCAGCGACTTCAAATGCTTATCACTTAATTTTGATCTGTAAATACTTTTTGCATCTTTCATTTTGGAGAAAGTTTTTTCACACAAATAAGTAGTGCCAAAAGCGGAAAAAAATCCACGGGCAAATTTATGTAAATTTGGAAACTTTGTGGATGGGAGACACTTATAAAATCCCAGTAATGTTGACTTTGAATGTTTTTCTTTAAAAAAGTCGCTACATTTCAAATCAATAATTTCAAACTAAAGTTCTGCGGGTAACGCTTCTATATCGACGTCCAAGGGATTCTGAAATATCTTGATATCGTTTGAATTTGCGTCGATATCTGTAATATATATGTAACACATTTTAATTTCTTTCGCTGAAGACTGTTTTTCTGAACTGTCTTTTCAACTCCTTTAAAAATATCTTCGCCAGTGGTCGTCCCGTGAATACTGTGAACATCAAGGAGCTCTTCATACACTTCATAATTTTTGTCAATCCCTCGAATAAAATGTAGTACTTGAGCAGTATCTGATACATCTGTTGAATCATCCACGGCCAAAGAGAACCACTCTGTCTTGATTTTTGTCGTGCAGTTGTGCTGATATATTTTGTGCAATGTCATCTGTTCTTCGAGCCACAGTGTTTGCCGATAAACTTATGTTTTTAAATAAATTAACTTTTTCTGGACACATTTCTTCTGCTGTTGCAATAAAGCAGTTCTTAATTAATTCACCGTCGGTAAATGGCTTACATTGTTTCGCTACTAAATGAGCCACTCGAAAACTAACACGAGTTGCTGCATGTTGTTCAGCATTTACTTTCTTAAACAGCCACTGCTGGATTTTTAGCTGGCGTTTCAGAGACTCATACATGTCTAATCGTTTGCATCCTGTAAACTTGGAGTAATTCTGAGAGTGCTTAGTCTCATAATGACGTTTTATATTGTATTCTTTGAAGACTGATATTGCTTCTTTGCAAATAATACACATTGGTTTGTTGCTTGACTCCACCACGAAATATTGACATCCCCACTGCTCTTTAAAAATTCTACATTCACTGTCAACCATTTCGTTTCTTTTCCATAATTGTACAGAACTTCACAAAAGGTTGTAACCTGAAAATAAAATTGTGCTGTTTAATACTAATAAAACTAGGGAGTAGTCTGCCTAAACAAAATGCAATGAATTTATTTTTAAGGTACTTTAATTACCAAATTAAATAAAATTACTGTGTGGTTCCACTAAAAAATACGGTGAAAAATACTCAAGTCGTGCTATACGATGGTGGTCCTTCTCTTCAAGTGATCTTCCACTCATTCCTTTTGCTTGTACTTACAGTCTAGTTGTAAACTCCTACCTCAGTTCCACTATCCTGTGCTTGCGTGTGCAGGCATTCATCCGCAACATATTTTTATACCACAATACCCATGCAGTCTGTACTTTTGTCAATAAGTGTGACAGGACAGTAGCTGTACCTCAAGAAAGTTTTGTACTGTCTGTAGGTCACTGAACTACCCACTGCTTTGTGAGTTAACCTTAAGGTAACAGTCACAGGTCAATGTAGTAGTAGATGCATTGCAGTTTGTATGGTTCGAGATATAGATGCAGGCATCAATCTCTAACATATGTTTATGCCACAATACCCAAGCAGTCTGTACTTTTCTCAACGATTATGGAGTTGGAAGTGCTTTGAGACACCCTCCACCGTTGTTGGATGCATCATCGAAGGTGGCGGTGGCGGCGGCAGCAGCGTCCCATGATGCTTCCAAAGCTGCAACAGAAAGGTTGATCCGCCATTGTTTGGACTGGATCCAACATTTAGGGCATCGAAAATTTTTCAGGCTGGATCCAGCATGCACCACAATTGGGAACACTGTTCAGGGTGGATCCACCTGTGCAAAGGCTGGGATAAAGGTTGGGTGGATCCATCTACACAGAAAAATGCTTGGATGATGTTCTGTATGTATTCATTCATATAAGAGCCAAGGTATCGTCCGAAACGTGGATCCGGCAGTGCTATGCCTGGGGACATTGTTTCAGCTGAATTTGTCATGGGCTACATCACAGAGTACTGTTTGGGCTGGATCCAGGATGTAGTACATCTGGGGATACTGTTCATGGCAGTTCCACCTGCGCAAAATCCAACGTAACACTTGGTGTGGATCCATCTATGAAATAATTCTATTATAATGTTTAGTATGAGTCCACCCATGTATGATTCAGAGTAGCATCCGAAAGGTGGATCTTCCCGCGTTAGGTATGACACTGCAGCTGCACCATCCATCCTCGCCTACAGTTCCACCACAGGTGCTTCTGCTGCCTCCGATGACTCCTCTGTGCAGCTATGGAGGGAGTGTTAAAGCACTTTTAACTCTAAACTCATCGAGAAAACTACAGACTGCATGTGTATTGTGGCATAAGCATATGTTACATGTAGAAGCCTGCATCTATATCTCAAGCCTAACAAACTACAATGTATCTACTACTATGTTGATCAAATGATTGTGGACTTAAGGTAGTTTTGAAAAGCACTGGTTAGTTGGCTTACCCATGTACACTAATATCCTGAGGTACAGCTGTTCTCTATGTCATACTTGTTGAGAAAAGAACAGGATGCATGGGCAATGTGGCATAAACAAACATTGTAGAATGATGACTGCATCTGTATCTCGAATTTCAAAATGCAATGCATCTACTACTACGCTGAGCATATGATCATTAACTTTATATTCCTTAGGTGGTTCTGACTACCTGTGAGTGACACTGGATGCCTGGCTTTTCTGCGTGCTTTATGCCTATAATGCTACACCATTGGTTATAATGTCTTGTACCAGCATGACAGGATGCGGTGTTGCCTTACTGTATATCATTAGCAGAACACAGAATTCAACAAGTGTGCTGATTGCCTGAAGCCTAACGCCTGGTGCTTGACACCTGAAGCCTGACTTCCAACTCCTGATGCCCAACACTGGATGGCTGGCTCCTTATGCCTGATGCTCGACTCCAAATGCCTGACACCTGACAGGCCTGCAAGAAACTGACCCATGTGCTTACATAATAGTGCAGTCGAGCTTTGAGTTACAATTAGATTGTAAGTGCAAGAAAATTTAGAAGGAATGAGTAGAAGATCATGTGATCAGAAGTACCATCATATTTGATCTTTAGAATGTAAAAGCAGGTTTGATAGTCGCAACTGAGCAGTCCTCTGTGGAAGTGAAAAGTATCACTTTGTCTCCCTTCAATGTGCTAAACATCTCTCACCTATTAGGGAGAAAGACATGACCAACAGACGTATATTCTAGTTTGTGGTTATTACTGGATAACATGGACAATCTTGTTACTGATATTAGTACTATAAATTACACCAAATACAGCATGTTTCGTAGCAGTAAGACTATTAGTGCGCTTACATTCATTACAGATCTGTTTCGCACTAACATTATAGTTCTGTGACATTATATTTCTGTGATCAACTGGACTGTCAGGAGCAAGTAGAGAAGGGCCGGCCTGTGCTTTTAAAGAAGGAGATGTGTGGATCATTAAACGATTATCATATATATATGAGTCAAATCACAAGCCCAGGAGTGAGCAAAGTTATTGGTAACCACCTTAGAGATCTTATAAAGTGTTCAGACTTGCGGCTATGGGAAAATTATACGTCTTTCTTCGCTGAAGAACGTGGTATTACCAGGCTAGAGAGAACTACATAATAGATTGGGTGTTTGATCCCTGTGCAAGTATGTTTAGGTATGTACCAGTGATCTCTACACTACCTGGATGTTGAACTTCCACTGTATGACCGTGCCAGCCATAGATGCTCACATTTCATTTCTTGCAAAACTACAACATGGGTGCTAGAAAATGTCACTACAACACGAAAATAAAATACTTTTCGATGCCGCTCCCACATCACCCTATTATATCACATATTGACATAAAGTTCAAAACAAGACATTAGTCTGCAATTCTTTGTCATGTACAGACCAATGGAAATTTGTTTCCCAAACTACAACATGGCGGAAGATGCAAAGCGAATGAATCTGCAGACACGCTGCAGTTCTATACTGAGAGACAGATTTCTATATCCAGGTTGTGTAGAGATAACTGGTATGTACACATTGACTTGTATCTTTCTATTTAACTATGCAGTAACAGAATATAATTATGTCACTTTGGCAGTTATTGGTAATTCCTGACTGCTATTGCTGGTGTAACCACATTACTTCATCTCTATTTTCAGTGTATTACCACGTCAATGTCTTCATCTCTACAAAGCGGCACTGCCATGCTGTCACACTGTAGTTTTAAGATACTGTACCTCGTAATACTTACAGCCATTTTGTTTAAAGTTTGCTGATTAGTAGCCCTAACATAACGATGTGCTTCAGGGCTGAGGCAGCATCATGGGTTGGTAGAATCTCTAATGTCTTTTCTGGTAGTGACCCATTACATTTCAGAACACAACAGCTTCCACATCTACATCTATGTATCTTTAGGTTATAGAGAACAGCATTACTTTAATATGTCTTGTGGCATTTGTTTAGCACTTATAGCAGTGGGGTCTGCTCATACAATTTCATGTATTAGACGCATTTTGATAGCCCATTGTCTTGCAAGGCATACTATATTGATTCTTCATAGCGTTTTCGCTCACATTAGGAATAACATGTATTTCAATGAGTTATATAGACAATTAAGATGCAGCAGTATTTAATGTGTGCTTGCAAAGAGTGAAACATCTCACAATATATGGTAAGTTCTTATATTTTTCGAGATATCGACTCCGACATTGTCTTTAGAAATGACACATCTCTGACTGTTACTATATTTGATTGTGTGTTTACATTACCAGCGGTCCGTGTCTCTCTGCAGTTTAAATTATATTTTGATAATAAACACACCTTATCCTTTCCTTTCCTTATAACATAATTGTGTTGTGTACGTGTTTGTGGTTGTGTAGTTGTGTAGTTGGTTACAGTCTTTTATTTTCAAGAGCCATTGTTTCCAGAAGTGCAACAGCACAGACTGAACATGTATTTTCCATATTTGGATACCGCTGCAGCTTGCACATCGCACTTGTCACGCCGCTGATGTATTTTTAGGGTATTGTTAGCGATATTATAAGAAAAATACAGCTATAAGGCCTTTAGCGAGCCTTCTGACTGCAAACTGCTGTTACTGCGCAAACCTCCAGCAGGCCTGCATCATTTGTAACAACAGCAATAACTGGTAATGAATAGCATCGTTTACCTCTTTTCTAGTGAGTAATGCGATGAATTATCTTTGTTCCTCTTAAGATCGTGAGAATATCTACTTTGATGGTGTGTGGTGGGTGATTTACATCAAGAGTGGACCAAAATAGTTGCATTCAATGTGTCTATTGGCGTCAATGGCATGGTATTTTTTAGCTAACACATATTTTTCTGCAGTTATAAGCCTGGTTAGGATAACTTTATGACATCGAATTACTAGGCCTAGCTTCTATTCTGTCAACCGTTATTAGACATTAAAGTCTGACAGTGGGGCACATACTTCACAATCTTGAGCGCTTGTATATGTGTATATCAGGAAATTAACTTGCGTTTTGTTTTACATTGTAAACATATGTGATCTCTATTAATTGATTTGAGTCTTACAGCGTTTTTCTCATGTATTAACGTCAAATAGTTACACACATCAAAAAAAGTTTTGCATCACCTCGTTTCCGGAATCTGTACAGAAAATTGGAATAGAGATCAACATAAACATCATTTCAGCCCTTTTTATTGCTCATGAAAACCACACCATACAGTGAGACCTTCAGGGCTGGTGGTCCAGACTGCTGTACACACCGGTACCTCTGATACCCAGTAGCACATTCTCTTGCATTGATGCATGCCTGTATTCGTCGTGGCATAACTATCCACAAGTTCATCAAGGCACTGTTGGTCCAGATTGTCCCACTCCTCAGCGACGATTCGGCGTAGATCCTTCAGAGTGGTTGGTGGGTCCATAAACAGACCTGCGGTAGGATTCATGTCTGGATAACATGCTAGCCACTCTAGTCGAGCGATGTCGTTATCCTGAAGGAAGTCATTCACAAGATGTGTACGATGGGGACGCGAACTGTTGTTCATGAAGACGAAGGTCTCGCCAATATGCTGCCGATATGGTTGCACTAGTTGGAGGATGGCATTCACGTATCGTAGAGCCGTTACGGCGCCTTACATGAGCACCAGCGGCGTACGTCGGCCCCAGATAATGGCACCACAAAACATCAGGAAACCTCCACCTTGCTACACTCGCTGGACAGCGTGTCCAAGGCGTTCAGCCCTACTGAGTTGCCTCCAAACACGTCTCCGACGATTGTCTGGTCGAGGGCATATATGACACTCATTGATGAAGAGAACATGATGCCAATCCTGATCGTTCCATCTGAGCCTATCTGTACCACGCTGCATGGAGTCGTGGTTGCAAAGATGGACCTCGCCAGGGACATTGGGAGTCAAGTTGCGCATCATGCAGCCGATTGTGCACAGTTTGAGTCGTAAGACGACGTCCTGTGGCTGCACTAAAAGCATTATTCAACATGGTGGCATTGCTGTTAGGGTTCCTCTCAGCTATAAGCCGTAGGTAGTGGTCATCCACTGCAGTAGTAGCCCTTGGGCGACCTAAGCGATGCATGTCATCGACAGTTCCTGTCTCTTTCTATATCTCTTCCATGTCCAAACAAGATCACTTTGGTTCTCTCCGAGACGCCTGGGCACTTCCCTTGTTGAGAGCTCTTCCTGCCACAAACTAACAACGCGGACGCGATCGAACTGCGGTATTGACTGTCTAGGTATGGTTGAACTACAGACAACGCGAGCCATGTACCTCCTTCCTGGTGGAACGACTGGAAGTGAAATGGTTCAAATGGCTCTGAGCATTATGGGACTCAATTGCTGAGGTCATTAGTCCCCTAGAACTTAGAACTAGTTAAACCTAACTAACCTAAGGACATCACAAACATCCATGCCCGAGGCAGGATTCGAACCTGCGACTGTAGCGGTCTTGTGGTTCAAGACTGCAGCGCCTTTAACCGCACGGCCACTTCGGCCGGCTACGACTGGAAGTGATCGGCTGTCGGATCCCCTCCGTCTAGTAGGTGCTGCTCATGCATGGTTGTTTACATCTTTGGGCGGGTTTCGTGACATCTCTGAACAGTCAAATGGACTGTGTCTGTGGGTACAATATTCACAGCCAACATCTATGTTCAGAGTTTTGGCAACCGGGCTGATGCAAAACTTTTTGATGTGTGTATATAATTCTCGTACTTTTTCCACTGCCTACATATTTTGCATACATTTTGAGTTTTTCAACACATTAGATTTGTTAAATAAGTAATTAACGAATTTTTTCTCTTATTTACTGTATGGAAATCTGTTGGCAACAGTAAGAACTACTTATTCGAGGCGTAATCAATGAATTAAGGACGATTATAGTAGTGGAGCCATCTATTGGTGTGGCAAAATAATCGAAATACATTCGATTTTTCAGTGCAGCCATCTGTTGGTGACGGGAGGAACTGCAGTGTGAAACAAGACTTGTTTTTATTTCGCATTTTCTGTGCTTATGTGACAGCATTTATGGCAACACTCAAGTCAACAAATATGAATTCCTAATTCGTTATTTACATTTTATAAGGAAATGTTGATTTTTAATCAGTCATAGAGGAATATGTTATCTACCCATTCCAAATCCTGTGACAAATGACATAGCTTCGAATCAAAGTCACCAATGTGATCCATCTGCTGGGGTAATGACTAGTAATACACTAGTTCGCTTGTTGCTATCACACAGACTGGAAGGGACCACTCTCCCACACTTCGAATTGTTATCTGTTTAACATTATAGTTCGCTTGTGTCGCTGAGACTTTCTTCTGCGTGTGTTTGTGCATCTGTGTTCATCATCATCTTCTTGCATGTCATCACTTATTCTCACCATCTCCATCTTGGTGCACAACTGCCATCAACGTCGCCATTGTCACCGGTGCTTCACTGACGTCAGAGCTGCTGCCACTTCAGTCGTCTCCCATCGCCGTCGCCGCCGTCACTGCTACAGTCTACTCATCTCCATCTTCGTCGCCACTGCTGTCATCATCATAGCATACCAGACGTCGCTGCTTTCACCCCTCACCAACCCAGCAACACTCCACCATCAGTAACTATCCAAAACGAAATTTTCACTATGCAGTGGAGTTTGCACTGTTATGAATCTTCCTAGCAGATTAAAATTGTGTCCTTGACAGAGACTCGCACTCATGACCTCTGTCTTTTGTGAGCATGTGCTCTACTGACTGACCGAACCCTGCATGAGTCACGACCCATCCTCACTGCTTTACTTCTGCCAGTTTCTCATCTCCTACCTTCCAGACTTCAGAGAAGCTCTCCTGCAAACCTTGTGAGACTAGGACTACTGACAGAAAGGACTTTCTGTCCTGTTTCCTTTGACCAAAATGGATATTCCAGACACCTCTGTTATTTAGACCACCAAATACTCTGCTCACACAGTCACTATGTGGAGCACTTTCTCTCACCCACCACCCTATGTCCACCCTCCCCTTAAAACAGTCTCATCATCATCTGCAGTCCTTTCCTTTGTCTTCCCTACCCTTCCCACGACCTCTTCCACGTCTTCTACCACATCCTTTGCCTATCCCCCACTTCCAACTTTTACCATACCAACCACCTCCACTGTAACTCCAGCCAAAATAATAACACATCAGACTATGGTCGCAACATCTGAAAACATTATAATTGACATGTAACACAACCTACTGAAAGGACCTCCACCACGCCATATCCCACCTTCTCCCTATTGCAGACCACACTCCTAGCACTGTAACCATAAAACCCCAAACAAAACCCAGTGCCACTGTACATATGGAGACCACCCCCTCCCCTGCACCTTCTTCCTCGATCATTCACACCTTCCTCCTATCCCATTCTGACAGCAAATTCCTAATACCAAATCCCTCACAACTGAAACCAGGAAATGTGTTCCTCGCATCCCTGTCATGCAAATCGTATCCCACAAAGATTCCATCCTGATCAAATCCACAAATCTAAAATTCCACTCAGACCTCCTCCTAAGAATCCCATGTATAACCTTTGGCCTTCATGTCCCCCTCACTCCCTTCAACAATGCCTCTCCCTCCAAGCAACTCCATCATCCTCACCATCCTCCCACCCTCACTGCTGTGATAAGGAAGGTTGGTCCTGAGATCACAACAGAGGACATGGTCTCCAAACTAAATTTTTAATCCTGTTCTCAAAATCCGCACAGCCCACCGTAGCTACAATCTCTCAGGTCCCACCTTCCTCATTCAAGTATTCACACAGTCTGACCCCTTCATCGATAACATCACACAGAGGCAGCCCTGATTTAGAACCACCATCATAAAGTCAAATCCTCCAAATCCCCCCAAGTCCTACCATTGTTAACAATGCCTTGTTCATAATCACCATCTCACTCCCAACAGTAAAAATCAACTCCCTTGTCCTTACTATAAAACCTCCCATTTCCTCAAACAATGTCCAAAACTCGCCTCTCCTCCCATCTGTAACACCTGCAATGATACCCAGCTGACATACTCTGCCGAATGCAAAGTTAAATCCCCATCCATCAAACAAGAATTAACCTGTCCCTGTTCATCCTATCTATCCCAGTAATTTTCTCCACCCACCTCCCACAGTTGAAGATATAATCAGATTCCTCACCCTCATGCTCCAAAATAGCCACCCTTTCCATCAACTGCAAACCATCCAGCAAATTTCTCTTGCTGCCTACTCAATTTTCTACTTTAATACTCAAGCCACCTACTCCCAAAACCAAGTTCATTTCGTTTTCACCAATCTCAACACCCTCATTTAAACCTCTACAACCCCTTACCCACACAAACCATTCCGTAGGCTCCGATCATGATGTGACAGCAATACAGCATCTTATACCACAACATCCATTCCCTACCAACCAAAAAGCCCCATTCAATGCAAACCCTATCCCAACACAATGTTGATACCTTCATCCTTAATGAAATATTTCTCCAACCATATCAAACCATTCGAATTTCTCCTTATTTCCTCCAACATACAGATAATCCCATTCGCCTGGCCAGAGGTGGAGTTGCAATTGGCTACCACAAGAACATCCCTGCTTGGCCACAATGCTACTCAATAATCCCAATGAGCACTTTATCCTTAGCCTCTTCTTCAAAACCTTAACTGTTACCTGTGATACTATCCACATCCAACCTAATAATTCCATCCCCTATGATTTCCTCACCCAAATCAACCATACCTTTTCCACCTATGTTATTGCTGCTGACCTCAGCATCCATGGTAGTTCCCCTGCAGAACTCTGGCAGTGGTGTCAGACCCCCTCCAAGGTGACATTGTTCCCATCCCACAGCACACCCCTTCTGAAAGCAACACCACTGCTGATGTCCTAGCATCTTTCATTCTTCTTGGGCACCTCACTGCAGAACTCCTCAATCAAAATGGAAGTGACAGCCTACCTGATCTCCTACACACAACCTCATCCCTATGCACCCCATCCCAATTTCCATCCAAACGTTATCCGCTACTCCTGTGCCAATTGAAATGCCTACAGGAAATCCATAGATACCCAGATTGGAAGCAAATCCATAATGTTTCACCAACCCAATGATATCTCCCATCTCATGGCCTTCCTGCAGCAGACCTTGTCAGATGCAAACTCCACCCACATACCTACCAAGACCATATATCCTTATCACCGCACACTCTCGCCACAAGCCCTACTCCTTCTCCAAGATCCCATCGCTTATACCACACCTTCCTAAGAACTCATGACTGGGATACTCTCATTTGCCACTGGCAAATACAGAAACACACCAGGAACTTACTAAATGCTAAAACCCACGGAGACAGGCGCCAGATTCAACGCTACACTACCCATTAACTCTTCCTAGCACTGGTAATCATTATATCCCTCACTACATGCTACTCCACAACAACCATCCCTTACCTGACAAACTGAGCAAAGCTGACCACATTGCATCCTAATTCTCTAACACAAACAATATTGTCCCATCCCTGGCTCCCAGCTTCCAGTACTTGGACATCATACCACAAACAGAATTAAACATCCCTATCACAGCATGATATAAAACAATCCCTTCACAGAATTGCAACATGACCACATTACCTATCAACACCTTAAAGAATCCCCCCCCTCTCATTTCTAGTCACCCTTGCCAACCTTTATACCACTATTCTCTCCACATGTTACTATCCTGAACTGTGGAAAACCCTCAAAATCCTAATTTTCCTCAAACTGCATAAACCTCCTACCGATGCATCCTCCTACTGCCCTGTATGCCTTGTAAGTAGGCTGTTTATGTTTTCTTTATGTAAGTAGGCTGTTTAGGTTCTTATATTGGTAACGCCGCCGCCACATAGCGCTCTCTGTATGAAAATGAAATCACTGGCTGTGCTGTGTGCAGTCTGTGGCTAGTTTGCATTGTTGTCTGCCATTGTAGAGGGGCAGCTGGATGTTAACAGAGCGTAGCGTTGCGCAGTTGGAGGTGAGCCGCCAGCAGTGGTGGATGTGGGGAGAGAGATGGCGGAGATTTGTAATTTGTCATGAACTGGTATATTTATACATGATGATATCAAGGTAAATACATTGTTTGTTCTCTATTAATATCTTTCATTTGCTAACTATCCCTATCAGTAGTTAGTGCCTTCCATAGTTTGAATCTTTTATTTAGCTGGCAGTAGTGGCGCTCGCTGTATTGCAGTAGCTTGAGCAGCGAAGATTTTTGTGAGGTAAGTGATTTGTGAAAGGTATAGTTTAATGTTAGTCAGGGCCATTCTTTTGTAGGGAATTTTGAAAGTCAGATTGCGTTGCGCTAAAAATATTGTGTGTCAGGTTAAGCACAGTCATGTAGAATTGTTCAAAGGGGACGTTTCAGCCTCACCTCAGTGTTTAACAAGGCCTTTGAATCCATCCTCTCCTGATGCATCCTTCAACTTCTGAACGAACACCACCCCCCTCCCATTAGCTAATGCAGCTTCCATCTCACCTTCTCTTATGATGACTAGCTCCTGGACCTCACCAAACTCCTATCCCACCAACTCAACACTCATCAATCCGTTCTTTTTGCCCCCTTCGACCTTGAGAAAGCCTATGACTGCTATAGCCTATGACTGCTTATAGCATCCTTGTCTCCTTTAAAACTTCAGACTTACACACTTCCAGTTAATTATGTCCACCTTACTGCATCCTTCCTCTTCAATTGCCCATCCTTTGTCACCATTAACAACACTAATTCCTGTGCCTTTATTCCACTGTAGGCATGCCCCAAGGCTCGATGCTCTCCCCTCTCCTCTATCTCCTCTACACAGCCGACATGCCCAAACCCCCCCTCCCCCATCAGTCCACTTCCTTCAGTATGCTACTGACACCACTTTCCTCGCTCTCTATCGTACACTCCAAAAATCCCAACGATCCCTCCAAATCAACCTCAATCCATTTACCTATTGGTGGAAGCAATGGCACCTCATGATCAACCCTTCCAAACACAGGCAATAATTATAGGACACACCACCCACTCCTTTGGTTTCCATAACTTCCACTTTACCATTTACGACTGTCCTATCCAGCTAACTAATATACTAAATGACCTTGAATTAACAATCAACCAGCAATTAACTTGGAAACCTCACCTACTAACTGTCCAACAGAAAGTCCACAATAGACTAAAACTGCTACAATTACTGACTGACTGAACTTTGGGATAGCACCCCTCCACTGTCCTACTCACATACGACACACACAAATCCTTGATGCAACCTATCCTTTCCTATGTGAATGTTGCAGTGATCTCTGCCCCACCCAAGTTCTATAAGTCCTACCAGATTCTGGAATGCCATGCACTCCACCTCACTTTCCACATCCACTTACCTTCCCCCATGAGGATCCTTTACTAACTCATCAAATTCCCCTCACTCACATTGAACACCTCCAAACAATCTAAACCATCTGCAAATGCGGCTCCCATAATCCTAGAGTTTCCACTCTCATTTCCAGTCTTTGTATGCTGCCATGCCTTTACCAATACATTCCACCAACCCCCAACCCTACACCCACACATGCTCCACATACTCTCGCTCCCCCCCCCCCAAAAAAAAAACCTTCAGCCATCTCTCACTCGCACATTATAAACTCTTCCCAGACATTTACCTAGCCTACCAACTATAAATCCACCCCTTTTGCCCATCAAGTAGTGGTTTGACTGTACCACTGACAGCCCTCCCACGCCCCCTACCCATATGGGGCATGGGGGGATTACCAATGAGACTGGTGGGTCAGACCTCAAACGAATTTTAGGGAGTCAGTAATGGAAGCATAGTTGACACATTTTTCGGCAGTTCAGATACTTACCGTATTTGGCTTCAGAGCAAGGACTCTCAGGGTAGTGCGCTTCAAGCAAATTTCAGGGGGTCAGGAGGGCCCTTCCCTCCCCTCCCCACCCTTGACCTTAGAACATGACTGAATGCTATGATGCCTGGAATGTCCTTGGAGGTTTAATGCTGCTGTCAGCGAAATGTGACATGCGCAGTTGTCTCAGCTGTAATATGACACCACAGATAAGAAAGCACTGATGCTGGTGTCTGCAAATTCCTGTCCATAACATAAACTGCTACACTGCTGACAGTCAGTGTTGATTCTAAAATAGATTGCTTGTACAGTTTACACAGACTTGTGACAATGCATATGAGGTTTTATTTTCAAACCTGAACCTGTGCAACAGTGTTAATTTTGTATCTTCTCTATTTAAAAGGTAAACCTGTCATTGACCCAAAGGTTGATTTCAACACTACAGCGCTTTAGAAGGCACAGCCCTATTGGAGGCAGTACATCATCATCTTCTAACTTATGCAGCCAGTTATAGGAGGCCCTACAGTTTTAACACAGACTCTGAAGCATGGTGCAACTCTGCGTTTCTCACAGTAACAAACATTGCCATGGGTAAAAAAAGCATCAAGCAACATATAAGTTCCTAGGACATACAAGGCGTCGAACCCATGATCTTTGGGTCCACAGTCCGGCACTTTACCACTGAGACTCAGATTCTCTCCTTAAAAGGGGTGAAACTTCTAAGGCAACAAAGTACTCAGGATCAAAATAAATTCAGTTGTTTCACTGATGGTGTCTGATACAAATGATTTATATCTAAATTGTATAATTTCACCTTCAGGTGCGCCTGCTGTAGACCATCTCAATCGAAACACTGAAGTATGTAAAGTGGTCCAAAATAAATTATGTTAGTAATTCTTCCATCATTTTTCAGTCATGCATTCGGAATATTTTTAATTCTTGTACACATATTTCAGTTGACAACCTTTCAGCCATTCCCAAGGTGAGTCACTTTCAAGTTTAAAATCATTTTACACGTTATGAAGTAAAAGTGCATGCATTAGTGTAGTCAGAGAGAAAACATAATGCATCTAAGAGTTAAACAATGCTAGCACAGAGTTAACGAATCCACAGTGCTTACAAAGTATGTTGTTGATTACTATGCATGGAATATGTTGGAATGCCTGGCAGTGAAGACTTAGAACAATATTTCCTTTGAGAGCGTTGCCATGAAATAAGGGTTTTCCATCAGCAACGGCCGCTAATAGTGGGCTAATGTGCTACAGCACACTGTAAATATCAAACTCAAATTACGTCATTTCTCTTAGAAGTCAAGACAGAAATAGCACTACAACTATACCATTTCTCTTCAAATTTATTCTGGTGCAAAAAAAACAAACGAAAACGCGATTTGTATCGTTCTCTCTCTGTAACAACTGGAAAGCAAGTTTTGAGTGCTGAAATGATGGTCAGCCACGCTACAATCAACTCATAGAAGGGATGCAGCTGTCTGTCTTTGATTGTAAATGCTCTAATGTGACGTAATCCCTGCCTGTACTAAGGATGCTATGTCACAGTACCACGTCAGTATTTTCATTGAAACTGCATATAAAATATTATGCAAAGAGCATGGCGAGTTTAGGTGATCTGCTGAAGACGCCCTTTTCCAGTAAACCGCTGAAGGGATAAGTGATAGTTAAGGAGTCACGTAGATGCACTTCAAATTTAAATGTTTTAAGTGCAGGGCATGGGAGTGGGCTCCTCGATTTGGCTCAAACCTTATGACTAGAAGCAGTATCTTGAATATTTCACTTCCGTGGGGCATAGGAAAAGATAAGACACTCCCTAAAAAATTTATGAACAGAGTATGAGGAATTATTGAGGAATACTTGACATATTGGTGCCATGACGCAGTTGCCATGCACACTGACTAGCAGTTCGTCGGCTCGGCTTCCTTTCTCGTTGCTACCATCTTTTCTTCATTTTATTTTATTCCTTGCAATTTTAAACTGTTACTTATAAAATTTAAATGTATTTAAACAGATCAATTTATATATGTAAAATTAATATATTCAATTTAGTTACGATTATTACCCATGAATGTCAAAAGATGATGAAAAAGACGAGTACACGAAGAGATGTAGTATGAGAGAGTATGAAAAGAGTATGTATTTAAACAGTTCAATTTATATATGTAAAATTAATATATTCGATTTAGTTACGATTATTAGCCATGAATGTCAAAAGATGATGAAAAAGACGAGTACACGAAGAGATGTAGTATGAGAGAGTATGAAAAGAGTTTGATCTGCAGGTGTGATGTTCACAATGCATTCTTTTCCTTTCTACGTTTCTTAATCAGGAACAGTGATGTGTTGGGTACATGGGGAAATGAAAGATCTAGGACATACTAATGCATCAATAAAAAAACATAAATCATAAACATTTCTACAAGATCCAGAATGAATTTTTCACTCTGCAGTATAGCATGCACTGATATGAAGCTTCCTGGAAGATTAAAACTTTGTGCCTCACTGGGACTTGAACCCAGGGCCTTTGCCTTTCACGTGCAAGTGTTCTACCAAATGAGCTACCCAAGCTGTCCTCACAGCTTTATTACCGCCAGTACTTCACCGGCTACACTCCAAACTTCTCAGAAGTTCTCCTGCAAAACGTGAAGGGCTGGCACTTCTGGAAGAAAGTGAACTGCGGAGACATAGCTTAGCCACAGTCGGGAGGATGTTTCCGCAATGAATTTTTCACTCTACAATGGAGTGTGCACTGATATGAAACTTGCTGGCAGATTAAAACAGTGTGCCTCACTGGGACTCGAACACAGGACGTTTGACTTTCGCAGGCAAATGCTTTACCAACTGAACGATTCTAGCAAAATTCATGATCCATCCTCACAGCTTCACTTCCGCCATTGCTTCATCTCCTACCTTCCAGTCTTCACAGAAGTTATCCCACATGGTATGTTGTTTATATAAAATGACATACTTTATCTTAGTTTCCCTAGGTAAAGCTAATATCGGAACAATATTAAGTCACGCCTATCATGACAACATAGTGAAACACAATCAGCTTCTTTTTGCAATACTGTAACACATTGGCAAAATTTTGCATGAGCCAACACTTGTTTCCATGATTTACAGAACTGGAAACCGTCATCTCTGTTGAGCAGGTTATTTTCTAATTGCATTGCCACATCTTCCTTGACCACTAAATCCCAGAACAATGAGGGTGTAACCAGTATCGTAACTTTTTCGCAATCTATGGAATGGCCAGTGGACATTCAATGTTCAGCCACTGCACATTTATTAGGCTGTAGAAGGCGGGTGTATCACTGGTGTTCAGCCAGTGTTTTTATACACATGTCAGCTGTAACTATCAACAACATACTTCATAAGCACTGCGGACTCGCTGACTCTGCACTTGCTTTGTTTTACTGTTATACACACAGTTTACTCTATGACTAACACACTTGTTACTGACAGTGTTAACTCACACGTTTACTCTACAGTGTGTAAAGTGATTTAAAATTTAACATTTGATTCACCTTGAGAATGACTGAAAGGTTGTCATCTAAACTACTGGAACAAAAATTAAAAATATCCTGGATGTATGCCTGAAAAATGATGGAGTATTCAATCTGTTCAGAAAACTTCAAGAAACACAGACTAAGATTTTGTCAAACAGACATGAAACTTTGGTTACTGTTTGTTTGGCCTTCATATCAGGTGGACACAAGAGCAGACAATTTCATGCTTACAGTAGCACTACTGATTTTAGATGCGATTGTATTTCGAATCAGTTTCTATACTCAAATGTTTCAGTTGAGTTGGAGTGACACAAGCACACCTCAAGATGAAATTGTATAATTTAGAAACCAATCATGTGAATTAAATACTATCAATAAAACTGATAAATGGATTAGTCAATGACAGCATATTAATGAAACACAACTGAATGGCTGCAAGTTTCTATATACAAAGATGAATTGCACAAAAATAAATTAAACTGAATTCTCCAGTTGTCTGTTCCCTATATTCTTCAAATCTGTCACATTGTTACAATACTTTTTCATCTCTAACACATCTACAATGCCTGACACAAAATATGAAGCCCTTAAAGACATGGTTATATGTCAATGCTACTCCATACAAGTGCACAACATTGCTCAGTATGTACTGCTTGACCATGATAACGTGACGATTTCGCTAGTGCTGCCAGAAGCGGAGAAAATCGGCACTACTTGAAAGATACTAATTTGTCTTCAAGCGCTGCCAACGCCAAGCTGCTCCTTGAAGTGAAGTATTACGAAAGGCGTGTGTTCGGTAGCAACGAACGAACCGGGCTTCAGCAGGGCCCCCCCCCCCCTGGTTGGCGGAGTCCTAGTAGGCTTGCCCTACTTTGCCTCCAAGTCTTCTTTCTTTTGGAGTGGTTAATTCTTCTCTTTTGATTTGTGTCTTCTTGTGGCCCTTCTCAGGTTGGTTAAACTTCTTGGTGTCTGCACTGCAGACACTGGGTGGGCCCATGACAGGCCGTCTTCGCTGCTCCCGGCGCTGACGGCGTAGGGAACGCCTTATTTCGACGGCTGTTGAACAGCCGCCGGTGCGGCGGTCATCACTACTTCAGCAACTATCTGCAGCGTGTCGGCAAGGTGTGTTACCTTGTCGATTGCCGCAGAGAGCGCGGAAATTGCTACAGCCAGCCCTCCTTCTTGCGCTGTTGTAGTGGCGCCTTGGCTGGTTGCTGCTGGGTGACGTGTGGCGGCTGGCGTGTTACCTCGCCTTTTGCCTCCCGTCGATGCGTGCTCTTCTCTGCGCGCCTTCCCTTGCACGTGGTAGGCGCGCTGGTCTTCGGGTGTGCGCTCGCGCGCACGTTTTCCGACGCGAGTGCGCCGGCTTCTGTTGCCCCCTTCAGTGGGGACGGAGTTGGCAGCATTGGCTGCCGGCGTCTGTCTTGCGTGTGCCGGCCGCCTCGCCGGTTTTGCGCCTGGGCGCGGACGGCGGAGGGAGCGGTCGGCAGTCGTCGTGGCTTGCTGCCCGTTTTGGCGAGCTATTTTATTTATTTTATTTTTATTTATTTATTGCCAAATTATAGACCTGTTACCTGATGTTTAAAACAGGTCGTACATCTTACAAATTTCGTTTTTCATCTTTTTACAGTTTTCTTTCCTTTTGTTTTATCTACAAAATTTACGAAGAATGATTCAAAATAACAATAATTTGAGGTTGAAATATAAATAAAATTTTGTTGTTTTTAAGAAGACTATAAAAAGAAGATAGGATAGATGAAAGATTTGTTAGTACCATCACCGAGTGTGACTGATGGTGAAAACCTCGGAATGGTTTCATCGAGCCGTTGACTGCCAGTCACACACACACACACACACACACACACACACACACACACACACACACACACAAACAAACAAATGGTTATTAGTAGAGAAATGTTTCTTATCCTATTTGTTACTAATCCTATGTATTAACTACATTAGGTGTGCATCCATGTACAGCATTTGGTGTTTTTTGGCTAGATTGCCAGCAATTTGCTTATTTACTGTCACATCTCAGCTTCCTCCTCCTGTTCCTCCTCATTGTCACTATTTTCGCTGTCACTGTGGGTATCGCTGTCCATTCTCTGGAGATTTCTGTTACGCTGCACATAGGCATGTCTGTGACGTCGTGTCCACATATACTCTTCATGTGTTGTTTTTGAAATACTGTTTGTCAGTGCGTTTAATTGTGCCCATTGTTCTTCGTCTCTTATTGCTGTGTATATATCTATGTCTGTATCTGTGTAATCTAAGTGTAGTGTATGTCTATTGTTCGCGTATTGCCCGCAGAAAAAGACAGTGTGTTCTGGGGAACCTTCTTCCCCGCATGTGCATGTAGGTGTCTGCCTCAGACTCACGCGGTTTAAGTGCGTGGGATAAGGTCCGTGCCCGGTTAAGAAATGTACCATAAGGTGACGTATCGTCTCTATGGGCACACCGGTTATTGTGTGTACCTTATCTAGTCTCCCCACCTTTAACCAGTACCTTGCAGCTCTGTATTTGATCGTGATATCTATGGGGCATATTCCGAGCACCACACACAGTGCATCTGCTGAGGTGGTACCGGAGGCTCCAGATAGCCTAAGTAGGACACTTCTCTGCCCTCGTCTGACGGATGCTTTGTTGGTGACCACGTTCAGTCTATGTGCCCACGTGCTAGCTGCAAAGCTGAGTACTGATTCGAAGAGCGCACAGTGGTATGTACGTATGACTGGTAGAGGTAGTCTGTACTGTTTTGAATTTAGCCTCACCAGTTTGTGGAGTATTTTTTCTGCTTTGTCTGTTGTTAGCCTTATGTGTTCGTGGAAATTCAATTTTTCATCTATGTGTACCCCAAGATAGCGCGTAATGCGTGCTCGTTTGATGTTTGTGTCCCCAATTTTAACCGAAGGATTCCTTTGGAGTGATCCTTTCAGTAAAGTGTATGTTGTTTTGTTTTCGGCTATCCTGAGTTTGTGACACCACTGAGTAATTGTTTGTAGTAATCCACTGGCTTTCTCTTCTAACTGGGCTCTGTTGTTTGCAGTGACTACAACTAATAGGTCATCTGCGTAGGCGACAATTCTGTCTGACCTGTCATCCCCATCCAGAAGTTGTAGGAGGGGTTCGATTGTTATGTCCCAGAAGATGGGGCTGCAGATCGACCCTTGAGGACAGCCTTTGGTAATTCTTTTAATTACTTTCCGGCTGTCCATCTGCCATTCGACTACTCGGTCTTTACAGTAGTCCAGAAAACTGTTGTACAGTGATTGCGGTACCTCCAGATGTCTTAGCCTCTGAAACAGTGCTGGCCACCAAAGATTATCAAATGCTCCGGCAATGTCAATCATTATTGCCATGGCGTATTTCTGTTTTGTGGTGTTAACTATGTGCAGGGCCTGGTTGATGGCATCATCTATTGATCTGCCCGCTCTGAAGCCGAACTGGTGTTGGCTCATACCCTTGAGAGCTCTGTGTGTTTGCAGGCGCTTACACAGTAGCTTCACCTGAATCTTTGCTAGGGTGTTTATTAGGCATATTGGCCTGTAAGTCTTTGGATCTGAAGGATCCCTGTCCGCTGATTTCTTAATAATGACTGCTTTGGAGGTTTTTCATACTGTAGGTACCCTGCCCAGCCGTAAGGCATCGTTCAGTAACGTTGTTAGGAACGGGGTGATCTGCGGTGCTAGTTTTTTCAGTGTTTCCGAGTGGATACCATCTGGTCCAGGTGCTTTTTTGTTTTTGAGCTCTGAGATTGCTAGCGCAACCTCTTCTTGCGCAAAAGGACAGGTGACAGTTGCAGTGTTGTATGGTGTGTGTAGGTTTCCTCTTAGTGTTGCATGATATTGCGTGTCTGTATCGATAACGTCGTCAGGGAGCAGTTTATACAGCAGAAACTCCGCTGTATTCCTCCATCCCCTCGTCATCGTGCCGTCATCCTGCCTTAGCGTTCCCAGAACTAGTGGGGTTTTTATCTTCTCTGTCAGTATTTTGTATGGTTCCCCCCATATATTTTGCTCTGTTTGTGTTGTTACAAATAGCTTCCATTGTTGTCTACGCGTGTTGTATAGGGTCTGTCTGTATAAGTCTTGTGCATGCCTATATGCTTCAAGCCTTATTCGTCGGTCCCTATCTGCTATCGCCCTTTGATATAATTTTCGTTTGCGTCTTGTTTGAGTCTCGTAAGTTCGTTGGTCCATGGTACTGGTGAGCAATTTGTGTTCTTTGCTGCCGGTATTGATGTGTTTTGTGCATGTTGTATCACCTGTGTTAAGTTGTGTGCTCTATAATCGATACTTCCATTGATGTTTTGTAGATCGTGTCGTTGTATAATTTCCGTTAATTTGTTCCAGTCTGCTTTGTGCAACAACAAGTGTCTGGTGTGTGATTTGGTCATTGTGTTCTGAGTGTGAGTTAGTGTGTATGTTATGACATTATGATCACTACTGGTTATGTTGTCGTGTACAGTCCAGTTTGTTACGTATGCCATTGCTGCATTATTTGCTAGCGTGAAGTCGATATTACTGCTCGTACCATCGAACCCTGCATATGTTGGTATAGGTCCTTCCGTATTCATTACATGTAGTTGTGTTTCTTGTATTAGATCGGTGATTATGCGTCCTCTGTCATCTGTTCTGTCTGAGTTCCAGATGGTCGATCTGGAATTAATGTCAGCACTTATCACTAATTTTTTGCCTCTGGCATACATTACTAGGTCTCTGATGTAGTCTGCATACGGCTGTATTTGATGGCTGATTTGGGCGTACATGGATGCAATAACCCATGTGACGTTCACGTTAGTTATCTCTATGGTAACCAAGTGTTGATTGCATAACTGTGTTACCTTAACTATGTTATAAGTTCTATTTAGAATTACTATTGCAGCCTTACAGTCATTGCTGCCTGTTATTGTGGTAGCATGTTTTGGTAGACATATCAGTTGCCCGTTTCTGTTATATGGTTCTTGTAAGCACATGATGTCTGCCTGCAGGTCTAGTGCTATTTTAGGGATTTCCGCGCTGACTGTCGTACTGTTTTTAGTATTATGTTGTAAGATATTCATTTTTTGTCTATGTGTTCTGGGTGTTTTACGTGTACAAAACATTTACTGCCAGTCTGTGAGTAATCAAAATATGTTCGTCCGTGTGCTCTTACATGATCTATATATATTTTGTCCAAGTCGAAAGATTCTGACCTGCGCAGGCAGACCTGGAGCATGAGATCGAGCAGCGGCTCTGCTGATGTAGGAATATTTTCTGTCTTTAGGATGATTCTGTCTGTTTGCTCAGTTACTGGAAAACAGAGAGAATCTCCCTTTGGATGGCACAATCTAAGTAGGATCCGCTGCGCTGTCTGCAGTATCTCTTTTTTCTCTAGCCTGCTTAAAAGTAAGTTAAGTTCTAAATTATCATAATTAGGTGCAGCTGGCTTGCTGTTGGTGCTGGTTTCTGTTGCGGTCTCTGAGGTGGTACTGGACGGATTGTGGCTTGGTGTTGGGCGCTGATTGGGGGACATTTTAAGACCTCTTTGGGATGTCACACGGTTACTTTTCGTTTTGTCACACGCCTCTTCAATGCTGTTTGCCTTCACACGTTTTTCACTGATGTTGGTGGTGCTTGCTGGCGTGGTGCCGGCGATGGTGGTGATTTGTAGCTATTGCGGCTTTGAAGACTTCGCAGCCGCGGTAGCTCGCCACGTGTGGGCCGCTGCAGTTCGCACACTTGGGCGCGTGCGACCGCGGTAGCGGACACAGTCTGCTGGCATGGTCCCCGGCACACTTCACGCACTTCTCGGGGAAGGAGCAGTGGCGAGCCACGTGCCCCATCCGCTGGCAGCGGAAGCATTGTACCAGGCCCCTCTTCTGCTTCAAGTTTTCGACGGTGACCTTAGTGTTTGCCACCCTCGTCAGCTGGTAGAGCCGCCTGTTTTCTGGTGTATCGGTGGCGATCACCAGAAGTGACGGCGACTCTTTGTGACTGACGTGCGACTTCACGCGCGTCACATTGCGCACGCGGAAGTCGAGCTCAGTCAGTTCATCATGTAGCAGCTCGGGTTGAGCCGCCATGGGAAGTCCTTTGAAGACTATTTTCAGCAGTCGCTCGGGGACGGCGGCGTGTGTGTACCAGTGGAGGCCCTGGTTTGACGCCTCGCTCGTCACCCGGGTGTAATCTTCCGTGTTGGCGACCTGTAGCCGCACCAGGTTCCCTGATGCAGCTCGCAAGGTGAAGTCGGCAGTCGTCCACTGCCTCACGAGCTGCAGGAAACCTTTGTAGTCTTCTGCCACCTCGAAGACTATGGGCGGTGGCCTCCGGTGTGGCCGTCCGGTGGTGGGGACGGCTTCTTCGTCATCTTCTTCATTTGAACGGCCTGCTTTGGCGGCGGCCGTGGGCGCCGACTGCTCGGAAGTAGGCTGTTCAGTCGTATCTTCGACCGCAAGTGCCCCAAAGCGGTTTGCGGTCGATGTGGGCGGCGGTGAAGGCGTCGTTCTTGGTCTGGCCGCACGTCTCGACGTGAAGGTCGTCCAGGACGCTCCAGCTCCGCTGTCGTCTGGTAGGGTGCGTCGTGTGTCCCCGTTTGTTGAGACAGCGAGCTGCCTCCTCTTCTTGGGCGTCTATTTGGCGCCGGTTGCTGCGGTTGTGTAAGACCTCTTGCGCCGCTCGCCCGCTGGGCGTTGCTGCGCGCTGGCCTTCATTCTTCGCGCCCTCTCGTCGGCCGGGAGTGCGTGGTGCACTATGATATCGTCTTCTCCAGATACGTCGTCCATGTCGTAATCCGTGGACGGTGGCCGGGTCGTTCTTGGCGGCGGGTCAGACGGCGCCGCCGGGGAAGCACGCTCCTCCGGACGGCGGTCTGCCACACCAACATCTCCAGTCGTCGTAATTGGGGGGCCGGATGGGGCCGTCGACCGAGCAGGCTCGGCCGAACGGCGATCCGCCACATCCATTGCTCTGCTGAGAGATCCTCGAAACTCCGGGCGTGCCGACGACATCTCTGCTCACTGCCGGAGCGACGACTGTTCAGTAGCAAGTAACTTCTGTACGTACTTGATGGGTTTTTTTGCATTAGAGCAAAAATTTACTGATTTTGACTTCAACTCATTGGGGCAAGTTTATTTCAGAAATTTGTTGCAAGTATTAGTTTCAGAACTGCAGTTATTCTTAAAAAACAGTCCGCCTGCTTAGCTGGGTGGTAACGTGCTTGCCTCCCATGCAAGAGGACTCGGGTTCAATTCCTGGCCAGGTTGGTGATTTTCTCCTCTCTGGCATTGGGTGCAGTGCTGTCCTCATCATCATTTCATCATCATCATCATCATCACCGGCGCGCAAGTCGCCCAACGTGGCTTCGATTTAAATAAGACTTGCACTTGGCAGCCGAACTTCCCCGCTTGGGGCCGCCCAGCCAACGGTGCCATACGCTCGTTTCATTTTTTCTTAAAAACCAGAGTAGTCGCCGCTGTTGTTGCATTATTATTATAAATGAATAAAAATTGTGACGAAATATAAAAAGTATAAAATGGTTTGAGAGAGTTCATTACTATTAGATTTTTGCAAGCAGTATTTACTACTTTTATCCCAAATGGAATGCATTTATGTTTATCGTAACATTAAAAAAAAAATTAGCTTAAGTTTAAAGGCGCCTTTACTGCCATTCTACTTTCTCTTCTTGTGAGACAAATTTATTGGTAAACTTATTTTGCATTTCCTTGACTGTTGGTGCCAATTACATTTTCTCACTGGTACCGAATACACACAACTTCTTTAGGTTGGAGAAAAACTTCCACGAAATTACAAATTCGGTAAGTACTTGCAGGAAGATTTAAAAAAACTAGAACTAATTCTCACCGTGCAGTGGAGTGGAGTGTGTGCTGATCTGAAACTTGCTGACAAAACTATGTGCTGGACCATGGCTCGAGCCTGTATACCCGGTCTGGTACATAATTTTAAACTGTCCAGAAGTCTCATGCAAGAAACTGTTTCCACTAACATGTGAGCTTCTTGAAGTGCACGCAGTTAGCGTACGTCCACGCAAAAAGATTCCAAAAATCAGTTTTCGACTTTCGATTCATAGTGTTGCAAATTGTACATTCATCTACTTTAATTTTTCATTACAGTCGATAAGTAAATAATACATAAGTTGTAAGTAAAACGGTCGAGCGTGAGTATCTCAACAAATTGGTTTCCCATCCGACGGAAGTGTCACTTAAGAGGATCCGCTAGTGGCTCCTCCAGTTTCGTGTTAAGCACAAAACGCGGGTAGTCGTGCTAGAATCTGCTACAAGCAGCCTATGCTGTCTTCCCCTCGCTGTTCCTCCACCCTCTGCAGGCGGAATGCGGGGGCATGTCTGTTCCCGACAACCAACGCGCCAATCGTCGACTTATTGTGGCCAGACAGTAAATGACTGTTACAGATAGAATGGCGACGAGAATGTATTAGTGTTGTTCATGCTTTATGTTGTTCCCAGGCCTGGCAGAATATACACTGAAGTGCCAAAGAAACCAGTATAGACGTGTGCATTCAAATACAGAGATATGCAAACAGGCAGAATACGGCGCTGCGGTCGGCATCGCCTATATAAGACAAGTGTCTGGCGCAGTTGTTACATCGATTACTGCTGCTACAATGACAGATTATAAAGATTTAAGTGAGCTTGAACATGGTGGTACAGCCGGCGCACGAGCGATGGGACACAGCATCTCTAAAGTAGCGATGAAGTGGGGATTTTCCCGTACAATCATTTCACGAGTGTACCATGAATATCAGGAATCCGGTAAAACATCAAATCTCTGACTTCACTGTGGCCAGAAAAAGATCCTGCAAGAACGGGACCAACGACGACTGAAGAGAATCGTTCAACGTGACATAAGTGCAACCGTTCTGCAAATTGCTGCAGATTTCAATGCTGGGCCATCACCAAGTGTCAGCGTGTGAACCATTCAATGTGCGCTTTTAGAGATGAAGACCCACTCGTGCACCCTTGATGACTGCACGACACAAAGCTTCACACCACGCCTGGGTCTGTCAACACCGACATTGGACTGTTGATGACTGGGAACATGTTGCCTGGTCGAACGAGTCTCATTTCAAACTATTATCAAGGGGATGGACGTGTACGGGTATGGAGACGACCTCATGAATCCATGGACCCTACATGTCAGCGGGGGACTGTTCAAGCTAGTGGAGGCTCTGTAATGGTGTGGGGCGTGTGCAATTGGAGTGAAATGGAACCCCTGATACGTTTAAATACAACATTGAGAGGTGACACGTATATAAGTATCCTGTCTGATCACCTGCACCCATTCATGTCCATTGTGTATTCTGAAGGAGTTCGAAAATTCCAGCAGCACAAAGCAACACCCCGCACGTCCAGAATTGCTACTTAGTGGCTCCAGAAACACTCTTCTTAATTTAAACACTTCCGCTAGCCAGCAAACTCCCCAGACATGTAAATTATTGAGCATATCTGGGATGCATTGCAACATGCTGTTCAGAAGAGATCTCCACCTTCTCATACTCTTATGGATTTATGGACAGCCCTGTAGGATTCATGGTGTCAGTTCCTTTTAGCACCACTTCAGGCATTAGTCGAGTCCATGCTACATCGCGTTGTAGCACTTCTGCATGATTGCAGTGCCCTACATGATATTAGGCAGGTGTACCAGTTTCTCTGGCTCTCAGGGCATAAGGACTGTGAACACCATCAGATGTTGAATGATTGCTTTCAAGGGCTCCTAGTTGCTGCACACTCATATGAGACAACATTATCAGCTCCTGAAAGTTTGAAAGAGGCCTCACTGTGGGTATCCATTTGGATGGCTGATCGAATCGCGCAATATTAAAATTTCCGAGGCAATCAGATGTGGCAGTGTCCTGATGTTAGAGCACATGGAAACTTCAGGGCAGGCATACTTGTCGCCGAGGTTCCAGTCGCCCATGTCTGGCCACTGCAAGGGAGGATCGGCATATTGCACACCAAGCGCATTTTAACATCTGTGCCTGCCGCCCGAAAACAAGTAACGGACTCCCTGCAGCATTGCGTGTCATCCCGCACCATTGGTCAGAGACTAGCACCCAGACTACAGAATTACTGTCCACTCCATAAGTTGTCTGTCACTTTGAAACACAAGTGGCTGTGTTTGGGGTTGTGCCATGACTTGGAATAAGGGACTGCTGTAAATAGCGTCACACTATGTTCAGCGATAAATCACGATTCTGCAATACCCCAGATAACCCTCGAAGGCGAGAATGGCGACAACCTGGAGGATAGGTCCCATTCTTCTGATGTTTTGGAGAGGCACAGCAATGCCGTTCCTGGTGTCATGGTGTGGGAGCCAGAGGTGTAACTTCAAGTCATGGGTGGTAGTGATTGAGGGAACTCTGACAATACAACAGTATGTCACAAACATCCTTGTCCTCATGTGTTACCTCTCTTGTGAGTATCATAATGACATTTTACAATAGGATAATGTTTGTCCGCACATGTTTATATGTCTATGAACTGTCTAAGTGATGCTGAGGTACTTCTGTGGCCCGCAAGATCCCTGATAGAACGTGTGGGAGCGTCTTGGATATCAACTCCGTTCCAGTGCCAGTACATCATGCAACAATTACAACAGTTGTAGGCCAGTTTGCCTTAGGGGAGGATACAATAGCTTCGACAAGCTCTCCAACCGAATTAACACATGCATCCAGGCCAGGAAATGCAGCAACTTACTAATAAGCGGGTTCACACAGCTAAGTTCTTTGTATGACCTGATTTTTTAATCACTGAAATAACATCACATACCCTCTCAACTCATAAAGTCTCATATTTTCCTCGCCCCCCCCCCTTTTTTCCAGGCAGTCACTATTCATCAAGTTTGCAAGAAACAACACACTTGCTAGAAGTGTGTGTGTTAACTAAGTCTGTCAGTATTAGGATAATGACAAACACTTTGTACTTTATTCAGATTGGCAAGTAGTAACTGTCTCATTCAAAGTTGTACAAGTTCTCAAATGGTTGACAGACTTCAGGCTTGCTGCTGAACACTGCAAGCCTTTCTGTAAATAAAATGCCAACAACTTTTGAGATGATTCCTCTTTTTTCTTTTTTTTTTTTTTTTTCTTTTTTTTTTTTTTTTTTTTTTTTTTTACTTCTATGAAGGAATGATTCTGAGACATATTCAGTGTTGCATTACTAAGTAGTATCCTCTTTTGAGTTGATGCACTGGGCGATTTATTTGAACCTATCTTCTTAGCTTGGAAATTTGTTACTGCTTCCATACAGAACGGTGTTGGAGTGTTCTGAAGAGCAAAATTCTAAATGGTTTCGATCGTGGGAAGAGCCTGGTAACTATACAGTCCAGTAAGGTAATTTTCACGATTGCCAAACTAAATAAAAAAATTTTCTACCTTTATCGTGACATGGACAAGTAAATCATGACCTCCAAATGACATGCAACATTTCACTACCACATGAAATGTATGAACTTATCAGCCATGGCTGGATGAATATCTTAATGTGCTAACCATTTAACAGTGCTCTGAGGCAACATGTAGCTTTTGGACCATTACAGATGTGTTGGGCATTGCCACTCATTAAAATTGATGACCATTCATGAATACTGGCACAGAAATTGCGCACCTTTCCGTTTATCAAGAAAACTGGAGAATTCTCTTCCCAATGCAGTAGCTATCTCTAATTTCCACCACCAACTTCTCTGCATTTAACAGTTCTCTTCCCAAGACCGTGTGTTGTTCATTAAGCAGTTCTCAAATTTATCACTTGTGATTACTTTTCTCTACAAACTTCATCTTTAATCTCCCCTATCAGGAGGAGGAAAAAAAACAGCAATATTCAGCAATGGGGTGATTCCATTGGTCATGTAATATTAAATTTAGATATTGTGTCAATACGTTGAACACGCAGAGGTTGTAACAAAAATTTCACTTGGAGGAACTCTTCATATATGAGTCCTATAAGACATTGTAGAATCATAGCGCTCCACGACTTGCATGAATGTAAGGGGCGTACGGCAGGGTGACCGTCAAAAAAAGCTCTACATGTTTTTTATTACGGAACTCGTATGTATATACATTGAAGATCTATTCCCGAAAATATTATGCGCAAACTCCAAAAAGTAACGATTCTGAGAGCGACTGAAGCGAAAGCAAAGGGTGTCTTGGAAAGCCATTGCTACAAGTCGTTATCGATGCCACCACCCCTATTTATAACGACTTGGGTAAACCTGATTTGCTGAAGCGTTGTTTGGGCGGATTTACTCAAAAATTGAACGAAAGTTTCAATAGTCTTATTTTGAGATACGCTCCAAAAATAACATCCAGCCGAAGCGAAATTGTCAACACTGTTTCAAAGTTGGCCGTATGTCTATTCAATGTACGCCATACTGCATTAACGCACATGGCAAATGCCCTTAAATAAAAATCAGCGATGAAATGTCTCGATTCTGTGAAGACAGAACGCCAGCGGTAATGCGCTCAAGGACGAAAAGAGCTTTGAGGACGAAAATGAGGTAGTATCAGGTCAAAGTAGCACAACGAGGCCATCCACTAGCCGGGGCGATAGTTGTCATGGACCAGGCATCGCTGATATCCTATTATTTTCAAGTTTTGATCCTTTTTGTTATGATAAAAACTTAAAACTTTAAACGCGGTTTTTCTCAAAACCATGTTTTTCGGCATAGTTGTCGTCGCCGACGCCACAGTTTTCATACCATTTTAATGATTTTTGGTCTCCCTTCAAGCAAATTCAGTTCTCTTACGTTCATCGTAGCCGATTTTTTTCGTTGATATTTAGTAATTTCTCAGCCAAAAACGAGGGGTCCAAACATGGCTATTTTTTTTGTAAAACTCTACAATGAACTAAAATTACATCTGTAAGGATCAGTGTGATATGTCAATGTCATGTTTCAGATAACCACAACCAGAGTTACAGCGACAACCATTGATCTACCTCCTTTCAGAGCTGCCTAAGAAAAATCCCAATTAGAAAGTGAAAATATTAATATTTTTCAATAAAACCCTCAATGTATGCTTTATTCATTGCAGCAAACCCCATCTGTCTACTACATTCCAGTATGGAGAGAGAGGAAAAAAAACCTGAATTTGAGCAATATTTTTATCCGTCGCCCTGTCGTTCCCTTTAAGGAACATCTTACTTCAAAGAACACCTCTCAGCCCTATTAAAAACTTTATTGTTCAATCGGTTTCACGATTAGCCCATCAGCAGTGAAGGGAAAAAGGAATAGCTTATGCAGGATGGATTTTTGCTTCACAACTGATTAGGTAGGATTCATATGTTTCATGTACTTGTGACTAATATATACGATAATGCACACATGCAATATAATCTTAGCATTTCATGGCAGTAACAGCATATCAAAAGTCAATTACAGCCCAAAACATACTAGCTCCATAGCACGCAATGTCCTAGTCAGCAGTGGTGACCAACTTCTGAGTTGTACTTGACTTGTAGTAAAATGCCGCTGGTTTGAAATGCTCCAGTTCTACCACTACCTGCAAAAAAAAAAGTGGAGCCCAGAAGGGGATATGGACACATACTGAAACATGTTTATTGGGCACTTCACCTTTTTGTCAGGCAGTGTATTATGTGTAGGTTAATCCTAAACAGAATGTCAGACTTACCTTGATCATATATATATATATATATATATAGTCAAGGTAAGTCTGACATTGTGTTTAAGGTTAACCTACACATAATATATATAAAGATGGTATCTGTCCTTTCAGACATTTCTGAAAGAACAGTTCTTTAGAATGAAATTACAATGAAATGAATACACTTAGCTGCATACAGGCATTGATATAAGACAACGGGGACAGTTGAAAATGTGTGCCCCGACCAGGACTCTAATCCGGGATCTCCTGCTTACACAGCATACGCTTTATCCATCTGAGCCACCGAGGGGGCAGAGGATAGTGCAACTGCAGGGACATGTCTCTGGCACACCTCCCGTAAGACCCACATTTGCTACTTCTTGTCCCGTATTATATTCATAGTGGCCCTGCCAATTAAACTCATTACCCGCGGCTTTACTGCCGATTCCTGGCCATTATTTTGTTTGTTTTGAAGTAGTAAATATTTACTGAGGAAAGCAAACCTGAGTTTATTATTAATACAAGGGGACATGAGTCTTTTGAAGTGTTTGTTTCAGTGGAAAGATGTCTATGTAATTTAAACAATTCAAAGTAAATCATTCATGATTTTTGTAAAGAGAAACTAAAATATATTTAGTCATTCTCCAAAGCAGGTACTTACTGTGCAAATAACTTGAAAAATGATGTAATTATAAACTGCACGACAACTGTCAGGTAAATGATATACACCCAGGTAATGTAACAGAAAATCTATCTTCTCAAGTGCAGTTGATACATACAGACTGAGTATATACCCTGGCTTTACACAAGAAAGCATACTTAGCTGCGGATCTTGACTGATTCGTGCACCACATCAAAGTGCCTGAAGATTTAGTTACAAATATTTAAATTCACAGTCAGTAAGAGGGAGAAAAAAAGATGCCTTATCAGTCCTGAATAACTGTACTTTCCACCAACATGGGACAGATAATCTGACTTGTCTTTTTTCTCTCCTTTTTTCAACCACATCAGTCTCCATCACTAGGTAGGAAGCTGTGCCGTATTACAAAGAAATAAAGGTCAGTATCATCATACAGACCTAAGAAAGCCAGGGTATTATACAGGCTTGACTTATTTTTGTTCTGTCCTAGGCACATTCATAAAGGTATCAGCTGTGTTGTATACATGAATGCACAAGCCTGAATTGTATATCCAGATCAGCTTAATGACTGTTTCAGTTAGTAACTTTGGAGTCAGCTTTCAATACACTTATTTCATTCTCTACATGTATCATATGGGGAATTAATATGAAACATTGATGTATGTATTTAAAGATATTGGAATGTATGTACTGCAATCCCAAATTTGCCTCTCCTAACATTCCCTTTCGTATAATCATGATGGCCAAATTTTCTGTGTTTATACAAGATGTTGAATATTTTGCGACACAGTAGTACTCATTAGCACAAGAAGAATGAGTTGAATACAGACGGGCATGGAAAAACATTATTACTGGGGTCTAACCATGTGTTCATTTGGACAGCTGTGGATATGCATATGGTCATTCCATTCGCACCCCATCAACAGTTTTGTTTTATATCTTAATCACAGTATTCTGGCTGTCTGAACATTGGGTAACCTGCAGCAGTTGCGTACTTTAATTCGTGTTTCCTTCTAGTTTCATTCATGTTATTGTGCCATGGAGTCTATGCAACTGGTAGAGTTCCATGCTGGTCTGTACTCTTATTGTGAGTTTCTTATGAAAGCATGGTTCAGCACATTTTCTTCTCTCATTTCCATCACTTGTTAGTAATAGAAGCCTGCAACTCCACACGTGATATCATGGTGGTGGACCTTTTGGTATAGTTCAGGAAATGAAACTAATCTTTGAGGCCATGCAATCTACACAAAAAAAAAAAATATTCACATCAGAGGGTAACATGACAAGTTGTTCAGTTGACTCATATCTAATGGACCCATGTATGCAACAACTCAAAAAGCAAACAGTGCAAGGTCACATCCATTCCACATTTGTGAGATGAGGAACATGCACTACATTTTGTGGACAAAAATCCAGGAACAAAAGTGTTACGAGTGGCAACAGCAGAATATACATCATTTTTCTTGTCTGAGCACTACTTCATGAATAACTGCTGTAGTGTGGATAAATGCAGAGTAACTGCTATGAAAGTGTCATTAACAGCCATATTTGTGAGACTTGTCCTTTTTCAGTGAGTACTATCATGTATAAAATATTTGACACTAACACCCTTGTAAGGATTGTCACAGTAACTGTTTTTTTTTTTTTTTTTCTGGGAACCCTTTTACATTATCCTTGTTGGACAACCAACAGTTTTGTGTGTGTCTGCTTGACTACCTACGTGATGAGTTTTAATTGCCATCATGAGCCTACATAACCTTGTAAGTCTACCACCTCCGAGTACATGATACAAGCTAAGTCATACAGGGAATGAAAAACATACCGAGATCTGACTTGTATACTGTTGTAGAGAACCTGGAGGACTTTTAAATGCTTAATGAAGATAAATTTGGTCATTTATAATCACAGGCATACTGTGTCCATGACAAAGCCAAATAACAAATGAATTCTAATTCTTAATTGCAATTTCGAAACACCACTGTTCTATGTCCCCCAACCGATGAAACAATTTCAGCACTAGTAGAAGTTAGACTTCTTCATGCACAAATGTTACACATTAGTAATGCTTACCACTAGTTCTTTATCTATTGGCTGTGTTATTATTCCCCCTCAAGATTTAATATTTTGTTGCACTTATGATTCTTCATCAACACTTGCAGCAACATTTATCGTTATGTTGTATTCATAGGATCAAGGATTTCACTAGGATTTTGTCAAGGGATGGACAGAATCAATATTCATGTCACATCACTGCAACAGGCAGCCTCAGGTTTCTCTCATGCCTGTTGGCATATTTGAACGTTATATGACGTAGATTCCTGCAGATTGCATATTTGGATTTTTATACTTAGTGACTTTACACTTTAAGCCTGCATATCCCTCCTGTCTTTAGTGCATAATACACTATTGTCCATATTCTCAGTTTTGCTCCTTAAAATATGGATTTCCCAGGAAAAAAATGATAAAACATTTCCTTCGACAATGATCTGAGTTTTCACCAAGCAGATATATAATCTTGTTACTTTCAAGGGCTGTATCTTGACAAACCATTGAGAAGCAGTCATGCTCTAATCTCCCTTCACCCTCCAAGGTTATTTTACACTCTTCTTTCAATGACGATTTGAGTTGAACAAGTAAGCAGGCATCAACAAACATGAATTTTTTGGGACACCATGACTATTGTCGACAGGGTTGCTGCAATAAACAGGTCTGATATTACTGTGTTTGACAGAAGTCTTTTAAACAGGAGCATATTTGCCTTTTTTGGATCACTCATATGAAAAGAACTGTATGAGCTAGTAAATTTTTGATAGTGTACTTACGTGAAGTTGATATTAACGCAAAACTAATTTTGCATGTGCTTCAGTAGAACTGCATGGGGATCTCAGAACCATTCTGATGATAACAGAGGCACTTTACAGCCCGTTTCCCTGTGCTGCACTATCGTGAACTATCTTTTGCCTGACAGATTTGGGTGCATACTTTTTGTCTACAAGTACAACAAATTTGAACTTCCATATCACAGAAATTGATTGAGATATCAACAAAATTTTCAAGGCTGTTTGAGATGAGAACCTTAGGAATATATCATAAGAATTTCAGCTATTTGCTACGCATTGCCGTTTCCGCATGCACTGCTCATTTTTTTGTGCAAAAAATTGGAAACAATTTGTTGGGAATTTTCTAAGGAACCAGCAATGAATTAATGGTGCCTCTCCAAGTCCCTTGGACCCACTGTAAGCAATATCAAATGCAATGAGAACCAACTGGTGCAATCCATTTGCCTAAGTATGAGTAAGAGTGTAACACTCTTATTTTGACCCGGAACCGTAGGACAACTAAGATGATCCTCTTGTTAGGTATACAAATGGTCCCTAACCCAAGGGCTATCCAACACACTTGTCCCTACCATTCTATTACCAACAGAATTTTTTTTTCTTCATGGAGTTTTGGAACATATTACATAGTGCATGCTAGCACATACATACTGATTTATCATCTGGCTTTTAGTGCCGGGAATCTGAGATATTCTGTTCATCACTGATGCAGCTCCTTTCATTTAAGTAGTGAGGCTCCATCTTTAAGTGAATCTGTCAGAAAAGAAAAGAATACTGAAGGAATCGGCTGTGGCCTGCAGCAAGGGAGCAACACTGGGATTTGCCTAAATTGAAAACGAAAACCAGAGAAACTCATTTCAAGGTTGCTGGTGGATAGGTTTGAATCACCTCACTCCCCGAATGCAAGGGTTACTAGCTAAGCTCAGCATGTGGCAGTACCCTGGTTGTTGGAGATTTGAAAAAGCTGGTTATTTTACATTATTCTAAAATGCATCCCAACAAAAGGAATTCTGATCCGTGGTTTTTTTTTTTTTTTCTTTTCCTTTAGCTGTGCATGGTATTCTTGGGTTCAGTTATTACAGCATTGCAAGAGTGTAAATGGATTTTGGACAAAATGGGGGTTGCATTGTGCAATCAGCCCTGACAACAATGCAGCCTATTGAAAGAATCTTTTAGGAATGAAAAAACTACAGTATGTGCCATCACACAGACCTTTCACTCCCTACAAACCCATCCCCATTGTTCCATATTGGAACTGGTTGTCATTATTGAGTACCGTCCAAGAGACCAGTTTGCCCAATATTTTGCCTTTGGGCTGCTAATGATAGAATTCTTAGCAAATTTTTTAAAGAAATGCAACCATCAATGTTTGGGCAATATTTTTGTTGATCAAGATATTTGCACTACACAGGTAAATCCAAATGTATTTTTATGCATCAATTTTAATGAAATGTTATTTCTAATATTGTTTACTGTTCCATTGCTTTGTGAAATACTGAATTATTGCAAACCCAAAGTCTCCAAATAACGACTAGTGCTACTGTTAAACAGCTCTAGATAGGTTGGTTGGTTGGTTGGGGAAGGAGACCAGACTGTGTGGTCATCGGTCTCATCGGATTAGGGAAGGATGGGGAAGGAAGTCGGCCGTGTCCTTTCAGCGGAACCATCCCGGCATTTGCCTGGAGTGATTTAGGGAAATCACGGAAAACCTAAACCAGGATGGCCGGACGCGGGATTGAACCGTCGTCTGCCCGAATGCGAGTCCAGTGTCTAACCACTGCGCCACCTCACTCGGTCTAGATAGGTAATTAGGCTATTATAGCAGTGTGTACAATTTTTAGCTTATTGTAAAGCTAGTGGACCAATCAAAATCTGTTTTCCTCTTCTTTCTTGATGCAGACTTATCCATAATTAGAGACTATCATAACAGCACACATCACGAAAACAATAAACATGAGCACTTACAGTAATTCAACTGCAAGTATGAACTGAACTGATTAATAACAAGCAACAACTGAACTCTAGTAAGCCCAACAATTTACAGTAATTCATCTTGGCTACACTAGTGAGGGCAACAATCAATAGCCCTATCAATATATAGATAGATTAAATCTATTGATGGCCTTGTTGACTTTCAATAGTACACCCTTTTTTTGTTGTACAGCTGAAAAATCTAAACATCTTTCAATTACAATACACAATAACTAGGTCATGTTTAGCTTCATTTAGGCGAGAGGTGGGTTCCCTTAGGCTACATTACTGTAGTTTCATAATATAAGGTTATAAAATAATGTTGAAATCAAGAAAATGTTACACACTGTATACATGTTCTATAAGCTGTGGTCAACACAGTACTCTATCATTGCTAATTTTTATCACCATTGCCCGAATGATCTATGTCCTAAATATGACATGCTACACTGCCCAATGCAAAATCAAAGTTTAACACTCAAGCCTGCTGAATGTGTATCAGATTGCTCATTGGCTTCCAATATTTTTTGAAGAAAAAACATCTTACAGCACCTATTACAATCACCATGACTTATTCACAACCTGGCTTAGGTTTGCTCATTTGACCACAACAAGTATGTAATTGCACATGCATATGAAAGAAAGAGACAGAGAGACAGAGAGAGAGAGAGAGAGAGAGAGAGAGAGAGAGAGAGAGAGAGAGAGAGAGAGAGAGAGAGAGAGAGGGGGGGGGGGGGGCAGGCAATCTATCCCTTTCATAGTATTATTGTATATGCAAGGGATATTCTGTATGCCATCAGGTACCTGATCCAAAAGTTTCCCCCTCATAAAACATTCGGCTGGGATTTTCAATAAAAACTACATTGTAGCCATCCTCCAGAAAGGGATGCACATAATAACTACAAGTTTATTAAGATGACCTATCACTTGACAATTACAGAAACCAGAAACTGACAAGCTATCACTTATAATCATACTGCACTAATTATTCTAATTCTTTAACAAATGGAACAATCATATAGGACTACTTACCTGGTGGTAAATGGAAGTATGTCTGACAATGGTCATTATATAATTACCTCACTGGGACAGATATGCTCAACAAATCTTAAAGCATATGAGTGACCATGAACTACACTGTTTTGCAAACAGGGTACAGCTTAGATTGTATTCACAAGTCAAAAAAAAGGGGGGGGGGGGGGGAATTTGTAATTCTTCAGGCTTTCCTACTGATCTGCTGACATTCTGAGATTTTTGGTTTTCTGCCACATATCCAGCAGCACACCAAGCTCCACAAGATATGATGAATCTTCTGACATCAGACTTCTGAAGAGGCAAAATGCACTAGCCCATGAACCTAACATTTAAGTTAATGTTTCAGGAGTGTTTCAAGAGTAACTAACAAATTCAGTCATATAGCAACATGTTAGCCTAAAACTGCTCCCTCCATCTAAGTTTTACTTATTGAAATGATAAAAATTAATAAAATTTTACTTCAAGCTTCACCATCTATCTGAAGGCAGAGTACTGTTGACAGAGGGCCCATGTATCCAGCTGAGTGGCTTGCCATCTGTAGGTCTATCCAGTACTTTTCCATTAATACTTATTATATACTCATCTGCTTCTTGGTTGTCAATATGACAGGTGTCTTGTTCGTATCTGACAATTCACTGTTGCATGTAACTGAAAATACACAGTAAAGTTCCTCTACTGTGATACAGTCCTGTCAAAATGAAAATGGTATTGACTATTATCCATAGTTCCTTATACATAGCACACAATCACCCATAGGAATAACTGGTTGCAATCCTCATGTCGTTCCCTCTATATGGTTAATGTATCATGTGTTCACACAGGATAACTTTAAGAGATACACTATAGATGCTATTTAACAATCATTGCAAATGGAAGGAAGGTTAATTACTAACATTGCTTTGAAAATTATGCTTTAGAGATTAACAAGGTTTGATTTGACATGTACTTTTTAGTGCAACCATTCTAGGAATTGTGTGAGATGGTATCAGACAATCTAACATCTAAACATGGATAGCTGGACAGGAATACGAACCTCACTGATTTATTAGGACTGTACCCACTTGCTACTTCAGTCAGTATCTATCACTGAAATTTCACCACCAAACTAACACCAATATCACCATCACTAGCAGTCTACAATGAAAGTTCAAATTACTGCTGTACAGAAGACACCATGAATTTTACTTCTACCCATAGCTGTCACTTATCACAGATTTTATATTTGGTGCCCAATGTGAAAGAAGAAATACCATGTGCTCTATATTGTTATGAGGCATTAGAATATGTCATCACTGTAAAAAGATTCCTGAAGCACTATTTATCAACAATGTGTGTGCATTGTGACAAAAATTCCACTTTTTTGTTGTCTACCAAATGCAAAGCCTGAAGTAAATTGTGAAAAGTAGTTCAACATCCCTGTTGTCCAGAATGCAGTCAATTTTCAGCTGTTTAGAGTTTCCACTGTAACCTGTCAATCTACAAAATACTTCAGATTTGACAACCACTAATATTTAAAAATGATTCACAAAATATTGAACACGTTACACTACTCATACGTGGGGTCTTAACACAGATTTTTTCTTCACATTCCCAGTATTGGAACAGATCACGAGGGTTTAAATGCTCTCCACAATTAAGTTAAACACACTGGCCAACAACTTTTCATTAACGATGCACAACTCAAATCCTCCAACAAATATCAATTCAATAATTTTATTTTCTCATCACCTCATCCAAATATATCCGTAGAGTCAGTACCCTTAGTATTGCTGATATGGTTTACCTTGGATTCAAAAATTAATAGTAATTTGAATGAAACAGCTGTTCATATGGCTTTAACCTTTCAGTGGAAACTTCAATGTTTGACTGAAAATTCTGTGATTCTACTTATTAATCCCACAAACAATTCACCAAAAAAAGTGTGAGCGATATGACAGATTCCACAGCCAATATAAAAACAATCTATTAATTTACAATGACTTCAGTTTTTGTGTATCAAGGAGTCAAAAAGAAAGGACAAAAATTAATGTTCCAATCAATCTTCGGTATTACCAGACACTGAATTATAGTTTTCATACAAGCCAGATTGTGAAAAATGCAGTGTGCCAAATGGGAAACTGCAGATCTTTTTCAAGTTGCTGGTCACTGTATTTATAGGTTTCAACTGAGACTGGGGTTAACTCAAGCATTCTATACCACTTCAACTCACAACCAAACATCTTTCAACCTAACCTAGACGAGATATATAAGCTACTACAGCTCAGTATACCACAACTTACATTTCAATAACACAGATCTAGAAACACTGTAAAAAAACAGTGTCAGCAAATATTTGTAATACCTTTTCATATTTTTTTGCAACAGTCAATATGGCTTTTAACTGTCACACATTATGTTATTAGACAAAGCACACATCTGGTATCAGTACGTTTAGCTGACAACATAACCAATAACCGTCACATACAATACAGAACATTACCTAACTTTACACTATCTGTTAATGTTGATCTCAAAAAAAAGCAGGGAATGCTCTTGGCCTCCATTTAAAAAAAAAAAAAAAATCATTAGTACTTTCATCTTCCTCACAATGTGTGACAATGACTACCTGTACTTTAAATGTTTGCACTACACAGTACCAGTTATTGTTTCTTCATGTCCAGAACTGTTCATCTAATTTTTTTCTCTTCTTTAACAACTGCTCAATTATTAGCTGACTCATTGAACCCAATGTCACAGAAAAGGTATCATTGACTAATCGAGAGTATGAGCCATTAGTGAAAAATACAGAATAAAGATTCTGTGCCCAACCAAAAGTTGTCAATTGTGTAGTACGGCTGCAACAGCCACCAAACCTGAAATCAATTTGTCAAGGTCCATGCCATAGTATCCTAAGAAAATCACTGTAGATGGCCCATATCTGTTAATCATCTACAGTTACTTCATCCAAGTAATACCTCCTTTAAATGTGACAAACTGTTTGGTAAAAAAAAAACACAAACAACCAGCAAAAAATGGCAGTACTAGGACACTGCACTACAGTATAGTTTTTTTTTTTTTTTTTAAAAAAGCCTACACCACCCAATATTATGACAGTCCTGTTAACAGATATTAAAAGTATATCTTTTGACAAGTTCTATGGCAACAAACATGTGAAAGTAATACCGCAAACCAAAGCTACCAACACAGCACAATTAAATGCCAAATATTTTATTTTCAATATGCATACATAAGTTTAATATTCAGCAACTGCAATACATTGAATGTGTGCAGATGGTGTATGTTCAAGAAGTTAGCCTGGTGGCCATCCCATCTGACGACCTCCAAGAATATGTATATGCAGGTGGTAAACTGACTGACATCCATCTGGTCCATCATTCACCACTAGCCTAAAGCCATTTTTCAGTCCCTGCTGCTTGGCTACCTTCGCTGCAGTGCTCATGAGGTGGCCGAGCAACTGAAAGAGAGTCGAAGTTTCTTTATAGCACACTAAACATCTCGCCGCAACAGCGAGCTACAACCAAAATATATCACTTATCAAATCCAGTGAACATTAGCACAGTAAAAGGTGTAAGATCGGTGACAGAACAATCGGCTACCTTAACTGAACAGCATATGTATATTACCTGTTCATCACTATCACTTGATTCGGAAAGCCTTTGTATTGGTTTACGTGGAATAACTAGAAAGTGCGTAGGTGCCTGTGGATTAATATCCTGAAAGGCAACACACTGAAAAAGAAATCATAAGCTTATATCATTAACCCCTTTTTCCGTGGCAGACAAAAAAACTAAACGCTGATCATCATACCTGGTCATCTTCATAAATGAAATTACACGGAATTTCTTTTCTTAATATTTTGCCAAAAATAGTGTCGCCACCAGGTGTTGCCTGTCTAGCGCTTTCCACTTCTCCAGCCATTCTATAAATTTAGTTGAAAATTTCGTGAAATTCTTCTACTCGTTACATCCCCCCGCACATCGACATTACCTCTGAAACTATAACCCCCAAAATTCAATACGGCCATAGATGACTGCAGAATGCAGATACTGCGCAGCGTAGCTCAACGATATATCGACATGTCCTATATCCTTGTAAAAAGAGATCTAAGGATGAATAATGCTACTACTACTACATTTTACGTCGTTTTTGCGCTATGTAGCTCAAAGTTACATTCATATTTTACCTCGTTTTTGTGAGAACCCCGCATATACGCTGCAGTGCTCGTCTTTGACACGAAAGGCGAGACCCAGCTTAGTGCAAAATCCGTACAATTCGCACGTTTATTTATTTACATTTGATATATAAGCTGAATACCGGTATTTTCTTTGTGTCCGAGGACAATCATGTGAGTCAGATAAATTCGCCTCGAAAACTTTTTTAAGTCCAAAAACTAGAAGTAACATTTAAAATATTTTGATTGTATCAAAACTAGTACATGTGTCTTGACGTATTGTCTATTTCAGTAGGAGTGTATAGAGTCTGCATTTATCGTAAATTAACCCTATTTTTGAGCTTAAAAAGGATTCATGAAATCTCTTTTTGTATACTAAACGCCTCTGTTCTTAAGGGAAATGGTATGGTAATAATTTTAGCTTAACAAGTTCAGAAATTAAAATAAGAATCACAAAGCGTTTTTTAACGTTATTTGTTTCCTGTTCCATAAAACTTTGAACCAGCCACAACGCAGCCCCACTGTCAATGCTGTTCTTGCCCATGGGATAGATTAGAGATTAGATTAGATCCAGTTTTCGTTCCATAGATCCAAAAATGAGAGGATTCTCTTGAGTGGATACTGTCAAATGAGTGGAATCTGCTGCAAATGGGTATGTTGGGAGGGCTCCCAAGAGTCGTCTTCCAGGTTTACCAAAATACCTCGGGTACTATTCCCTCCTGTGGATCCTGACTCCTCTACAGGAACTACAATATCCATCACTGATCGTTCACTTCACTGTGAGCGGAGTGTCAGTGGTAGAGCTAGGAGTCCAGTACTGGGGAGACAGCGACCAGAGAGAACTCATGTTGTTATACCCATCTCCCTACCCTAGAGGTTTGAGCTGCTGACTTCACTTGAAGGGAATCCTTCTGTGTCCTGGGTCAAAAAGAATGGGTCTCTTAATCGTTGACAGCTCAAACGTACATTGAAAAAATGGAAACGGAAGCAAGGGGGGAGGGGGGGAATATCAGATGCACTCTGTGTCTATGCATGATGACCTCTTTCAACATGTTGAAGAAGTATTCTGGCAGCCACTATGGGAACAGGGTGCAACCAACAGAAGATTCTAGCCTACATTTGGAAAAAAAATGCCTGTCATCGAGTGTCTTACCTGGATAATCCAGTGTCTGGCAGAGAAGTTATCTAAGCTCCAAGATCATACTTGGACATATCCAGCGACTGGTAGAGAGGAATAACATGACCAGCCTTGATGTGGAATTTCAATGAAGCTCACTATTTGGAGCATTGTCCATAGAATTGATCCTGGCCCCTGGTTAAAATCTGAAAGGAAGGACTGAATCAGAGTCGTCGAAGGTTCTGCAACAAGCTAGGCAGCAACTTTCTAGAGTTAGGCCACAGAGTTGAGAACAATATGGTCCCTCTAAATGGGTCACGTATGCACTCCTCATCAGAGGCTGCAACTCAGACAGCTACCTGTATGTGGGTTGCACACAAGGTTTTTCTTAGATTATGTGGCTCTCCATCTAATCCAAACAACGACAGCTGTAAAATACCCAGAAGTATCAGTATAAAATGAAAAAAAGTGTGGCTTAGAGGTGAGAGTGTTAAAATCCTAGTCATCAACTATTAAATGATTCACTGCAAAATGCTGAAGTCTGAGACACTGCTAAAAAGCAGTGGGGCCCACATAATATTATGAATACAAAGCTTGTTAAAACCAAAATTGATAACAGTGATTTTTTTATAAATGTGAAGCATATGGCTAAAGGATAGTCTAACGGTAAATGGAGATGGTGTATTTGTCACAGAAGACAAGAAATTCAAATCCACCAAGATAGACACTGAATTGCATGCAAGACTGCCTGAGCAAGACTCAGTATCAAGGATAGGCATAAATTTATGATGGGATCCTTCTATCAGTCACCAGACTCACATCTAGATGTAATCATAAACGTTAGAGAAAAGTTAAGTTCACTAGTACAAGTTCTCGAAATATACTCTGATCATTAGAGGAGATTTTAATCATCCAACAATCAGTTGGGAAGAACATAATTTTGTAAGTGGTGGGTGTGACAAGATGTCCTGTGAAACATTACTAAATGTGTTATCTGAGAACTACCTAGAGCAGATTGTTCAGTAGCCCACTCATAATGGGAATATATTGGATCTAACAGCTACAAATAGATCTGACCTCTTTTAGGATGTCCACATGGAAACTCGTATTAGTGACCACTACATGCAACAATTTTAGCAACCAATATTACCTAAATGCAAAGGGCAACTAAGAAATGCAGAGGGAGAAATATGTTCAGCAAACTACATGACTAGGCAATAGCACCATGTCTCAATAAGACATGCTGCTGTGAAGCAGCATGTATAATAACTGAGGCTCAGATTTATAAGAATAGTTGTCCATGCACTTGATAAATATATATCTCGTAGAAAAGTAGATGTAGATGTACACACAACATACGTTTAATCACAAGCCTGTAATTCAGGGCAAAGCATCATTGGGTCTGCTGACTGGTTAATGTTCATTATGTAAAAAATGAAGCTTGGGCATTTTGTACAAACTGATAGATGTCTCCAAAGTCTTTAAAGTTTGCTTATAGTACTGTGTCCCTTCATAGTTGTCATCTTCGAAAGATATTTTGTAACGAAGTGTTGAAAGAATTTTGCAAGATTTTTACCATGAGTACTGCATATGAAATGTGATCACGAAACTTTTCTCGTTACCATCATGGCATCATTTGTCAAAATGTTTCTGTGATCTACATCTAAAACTACATTTATAGTCTGCAAACCACTGTAAAGTGTGTGGCAGAGAGTATGTCCCATTGTGCCAGTTATTAGGGTTCCTTCCCGTTCCATTCACTTATGGAGCACAGGAAGAATTATTGATTAAACAACTCTGTTAGCACTGTAATCGGTGTAATCTTACTTCTGCTATCCCCATGGGAGTGACATGTATGGGGTTGTAGTATATTCCTAGAGTCATCACTTGAAGTGGGCTCAGGAAAATTTCCAAGTATGCTTTCACAGGATAGTTTGCACCTAACTTCTAGACTCTCACAGTTTAGTTCTTTTGGCACATACGTGACCATGTCCCATGGGTCAGACAAAGCAGTTTATTGTGCCCTTATTTGTATATGTTGTAAATGTCGTAACTGAATGCTACTAATAATTCAGCCAAACTATGCAATAGCTATAGAAAATTGGTTTTACTGTTATAGTTCTTTAAGGGGAGAATCAGTGCCCTACCCTGATAATGTTGCATTAATATATGTATATTCCTCTTTCTCAGGAACTATCCAAGGCAACAAAATAAAATTCTGCCAGGATATAGAGTCATATCTTATACATTCACTGATCTAGTATCAACTGTCCAACTTTGTTAGGAAGCAATATATGAATTTTTTAATGAAGGCCTTAAAAAAATTATGTAATTAAAAAAATTATGATCAAACTATGAGTGCTATCTCCACCATTGTAGATCCACATAATACTGCTGTCAATAAGGGGTAAAAATTTCAGAGCTTTAGCTTAAGTAGTTTATGAGATAATGGGAAACAGTTCGAAAAATGTAGTTTTTCAGAAATCGCACTTGAAAGTTGAAGAATAGGAAAACTCACTAATGAATGAAGAGAAGTTTAAAAATCTCCAGTTCTGTAATATTTATCTTTTTGAGGATCAACTGGATGCTGTCTCTTTCTCTGTCTGAAGGATATTGTTGCTTTTGTTGTATATTTGAGCATAATTTCCACCTTGGAGACTCGCTGTCTATCCAGTTTTTGTAGGATTGCTTCCGTATTATGGTCAGACTTAATTTCAAATTGCTTCAGAACCCTCATTCTGCCTGCATTTCCATTATTGGAGGTGATCAGAGCGTCATTGATCCAAATATTCAGTGTTTTCAAGCCCACAAATACGTTTTTTGGCCTCCTGGTCCATATTACATTGTTCAAAGACTCATTTACTTTTTGAGTGTTTCCTGTGAGGCATTTCTTCAGAACATCTGGATACGCTAGATCCCTATATACTGTCTTTATTAGTACTGCGATAGCTTCCTGTATGGTGTTTCTATGGGTATATTCAGTTCCTGCTGCCTCAGCTTTGCAGTATTCACACTCATCAACTGAACACAAGTTGTGTAGTAGCTTTTCACCACTTGATGTCTTGTGGAAAAACGTTTCCCATACTGATTTCTCATTCCTTCCAAGTTGTCTTAATTCTTTCTAATAACTTGGTCATAGTATTCTCCAGCTGACTGGTTGTTTTGTTAGTCAGAGGTTATCTAACAGCCTTACCATATTCAAGCTTATGGCTAGAAAAGTTCTGCCTAATTTTACACAATCAGGTATCCATTTGTTTCTGCATATGATAGACACTTTCTAGCTTTTAAGGTGTTAGGTCAGCATAGGGCCTGCTGTCAATTATTGATCTGAATTAATCGTAATCACCATTACCAATGAATTTAGCATAGCAAACCCCATGTCATTCTTGAGAGTGCTGTAAGATCTCCACAGATGAGGCACTTTCCATTCCTCCACTGGATCCCTCGTTCGTTTTCTGAGAGTTGTGTTCATGCAGTTGCTTCTTTTCATTATTGGTGCCCACTTTTGTGCATCCGTGGGAATGTTTTGACAATACTTCAACATCGAACACCCTCCCAGTATCGATATTCATGGCACCTGCACAAAAGTTATTACACTGATGAGCCGTTTTCTGCTGTGTTCCATCAAATGCTATGCAGATGTCGTTACTATCATTTTCTTCAATTGCCTCCACTGTTGCAGATTTAATTGATGCTTCTGCAATTATGTTTACTGTTTCCCACAAAGGATCTGTGTATCTTGAAGCATTTGTAGGGGCATGACAGATTCATAGAGCAAACAGTTTTTCCAGCCTTAGGGCCTTTACTGATGCAACTGAGCCCAGAGAAATGTCTTACATTCATCTCAAAAAGGATACTTTTTTCACATTTATCCAAAATTCTTCCTTACTCTGACAGCTTAAACAAGAGACTTCCAAACTAAGAACTAAACCATTTCTTTTGAAGAATTTTCAGAAACTATTATCCTTCCACCACACAAATTGCAGCATGCACTTTGATTAAGCAGCGGTTTAGTACATTCAAACCTAGTATTAAACTGATATCACTGGCACTGGGTTCACTGTACACTTCATTACTGTTCACAATCTTCTTCTTGGAAGCACTTGGCAGTGAAGAACTTTGTTCAGTGTTGCTTGCCCTAACCTCATTCTTTGGATGTAAACTTCCAACAGGACGTGTTCTGTAGCATTTGTGCCCCTTATTTATTTTCTTCTTAAATGTTATCTTTGCTGGAGCCGTATTAAAGACAGAAACACAAATCAATGAGCAACAAGTCCAAATATACACAACGAAAGGTGTAATGCACTTTACAAAACGTGGATGGTACCATGAAAACCATAAGACACCGATAAATATTTTTTATGTAGAATACATTCCTTATCTAAAGCAGCCCCAACTCCATATTCATTTAGAAAATCACAGACAGCATGGGTACACAGTATAAAAATATGTTGCAAATAGGTACCTGCACCTGTATCGCAAGCCTTACAAACTGTAGATCTTATGAACACTGACTTGAAAGTCCCTAGGGGGGTTCTGCCTAACTGCAGTGACATCGTGTGCCTTGGTTTTCTGTCCAATTCACGCCTATGTTGCTGCACTACTAAACTAATGATTTAGTATTTTCACCTCTTTATTGGTATATTTTGTTGATGTTTATGTTTTCCCTTCAAAATGTAAACACCTATTGACAGTTTTGCTGAGCTTCAAATATATTGTTCCTTTTTTATTTCACCCATTCTTTGATGTTTCTGCTAAGCTTTGTTTTATAATTTTGTATTTATTAGATATTAAATGTGTTCTTTAATGAGTTTTACTAGAGGTACAGTTTTATATCTTTTCATTATTTTATTTTTTTAAATATATTTTATTTAAAATAATTATGTCATAATGTTCATTTACTATCCTTAGCTTATTACCTATTTATATTTGGTTTGAGGCTAGATTAGTTCCTACTTTACTTTTTGTTTTGGGTTGCAGTTATGAAAATAAGTATTTACAAGCCACTGTTGATCTGTTTTTTATGCTTTAGTTGCTAGATTACCTCTATTATTGGTTTTATATAAGGTTTATGATTTCGCTAATACCCTTTATTGTCCTTTTTTATTTTAATTCTTATTCCCTTTTGTTTTATTTTTAATAACTTTCCCTTTTTTAGTTAAAATATCATTGTTTTCAGGTCATCTTTGGCTTCCTAAGGCTCATCCAGAGGTTCCAATTTCTGATATAATAATTCTTACTGGTGCTTTATTGAAGGTAGTTGGACATGGTATTATTCATTTAACAAAGGTTGTTACTCATTTGGCTTTGAGGTTCAATTATTTTTGATTAACTTTGAAGTAACTTGCTGAAATGATATTATTAAATAGAATTGTATCTCGATCTTCCTTTAGAATTTTTGGTATTGTCTTTTTTATCTTTTTTAGAACTGTTTACACTTTATGTGTACATATACAGGGTGTCCCATTTACCTTGACTAACCAAATAGCTGTTTGTTCTGATGCAAATTACAAAATGTTTCAAGCAAATGTTCTTTAGCCGTCAGGGGACATCAATCTGCATGATTTCCTTAGTTGTAGCTTTGTTTTTTACAAAGATATGAACAGCAGTATGACTTTTTTAAATGGCACTCTGTATTTTTATTTGGTAATTAATTTCCTCTCCTAAAGACCTATTCAAAAATGTATCCCAGTATCACTGAAACACAATGTTATTAATTACATAACACCACACTGACTTTGAGCCTGGGATCACAAACACGCCCACTTGCTGGAGTTGTTAGAAAATAATTGAAAACCAAGTTACTGCATCCCCAAAGAAAAAAATCCAGAGGATTTCAATCAGGAGGCCTAGTAGGCCAACTAACTGCTCCTCCTAGACCAATCCATCTGGCAGGATGCCTTCAGTTCAGAACGTGACATGCATGCAAAGCGTTATGTGTTGGACATCGATCGTGTTCATATCACATAAGCATTCTGGTTCTTAATGACACTTCATCCAGAAGAGGAGGAAGAATTCGTCTGAGGAAGTTGGCATACACTGTGTCCTTATGACAACCATTGATGAAATAAAGGCCAATAATTGTAGTGCCAAGCATCCCACACCAGACGTTAACCCTCCATTGACACTGATGTTCCACCTGTCTAAGCCATAGTGGGTTGTCGCTTGGACTAATAATGCATGTATTTACCCGTCCTTCGTTTGAGAAGGAACATTCATCGCTAAATAGAACATTGGAGAAGAAGTTTGGGTTGGCGAGGATTTATTGCTGTGCCGAGAGAATTGTACATGATACTGAAAATCATTCCCATGCCATTCTTGATGTAGGTGTACATGGTAAGGATGGAACCGGTGACGTGTAAGAATACAATGTACACTGGTTTTAGGAATGCCGGTTCGTGTTCAAGCTGTCATGTGCTCACATGTAGATTCATAGCAATGGAAGCGAGAACTTTGGCATCTTTGTCTGTCCGAGTGCTACGACGATTAAGTTGTCATGGGTTGAAACTTTCCATTTAAAAAAAGGTTCAAATGTGTGTGAAATCTTATGGGACTTAACTGCTAAAGTCATCAGTCCCTAAGCTTACACACTACTTAACATAAATTATCCTAAGGACAAACACACTCACCCTTGCCCGAGGGAGGATTCGAACCTCCGCCGGGACCAGCCGCACAGTCCATGACTATAGCGTTTCCATTTCATGAAGCGTTGCAACAAGACGAGAAAACATTCGTCGGTAAGGTGGCTTCTTGCCGGGATATCGCTTTCTGTACAGTTCCACTGCCTGTGTAGCATTTCGCCTACCTTCAACAACAACAACAATAAGAGAAACATTTTGACAATGCAGTTTGTAGGAAGGACAACCTTTACAGCATGCCTATTCTACACAACAGTATTTAAACTACTGTACTAAATGTACCTGTACATAAAAAAACGGTATTGCAATTACTGTTCTGCTAACTTACATTCCCCATAGATGAGTAGCATTTCTACCTTCTCTTCGTTGGTGTACATTGTACTCACACAACTCTTCAACTGACGATGGTTGACGAAATGACGGGTGTGCATTCTACTCATGTTTACATTTGTCCTCAGTCAACGTCAGCACTTAGACGTGTTCCATTATCCTGAGTACCTGCACTAAGCGCTGGGAGCATCAAAGTCAATGTTGTGTTATGTAATTAATAACGTTGTGTTTCAGTGAATGTTACACTGTGATACATTTTGAATAGGTCTTTAGGAGAGGAAATGAATTACCGAATAAAAAATACAGGGTGCTATTTAAAGAAGTCATACTGCTGTTCATATCTTTGTAAAAAACAAAGCTATAACTAAGGTAAATATGATTATTGATGTCCCTTGATGGCTAAAGAACATTTGCTTGAAACATTTTGTAATTTTCATCTGGACAAACAGTTATTTAGGTTGATCCAGATTAATGGGACATCCTGTACATATATACTCTAAAGTTGTAGCTACCTATTTTTTAGAATCAAAAAATTATAACATAATAAAATATTTATAGTAATCCAATAATTATTTTACATTATTAATATGTTATATATGAAACAACATTACTTAATTAATATTGTTATTATTGTAATTTAATCAGTTACTTTACTGCAGTGAATACATAGTGTGTAGTGGGGCGATCACTCTGTTGTAGAAATAATTCAAAAGCCAAGATCGCTTAATTACTGTTTACTGGATGGTTTATAAATGTTAATCTACATTCAGATCTGATGATGGCACCTTTAGTGTGCTCAACCCAGTTATCCAGTAAACAGTATTTAAGTGATGTTGGCTTTTGAATTATTTCAGTTACTTTAATTGCAATAATATAAATATCCTATTATATGAACTACATCTATTATCACTATTTGATATTCAATACTGCAATAAAAGTAATTGTGTATTAATAAAATATTATGTTAAGGTATTGATTACATGAATGGAAATATTTTGTATTGTCACAGTTTCATTATTATTAATAGGAAAGAAAGATTAGATGATAAACACAATAATACAACACATTTATTGGGATTAAAATCCCACATTTATCTTTAGTGTACACAGTAGAGAAGTTTTTGTGGTTGTGAAGGGTTATGTTCAATTATTTTTGATTTTTTTTATTATTTCTCACGTATTTTCTCGAAATTTTTGTGATTTTGACTACAATTTTTAGCAAGGAACTTCCATGGTTTACTCAAAAGTTTCATAGTGTAAATATTGTACATGTGACGTATGGTGTGCCTGCATGTGTGAGTGCTTATGTGTGTCTGTGGGTATACCTATGAGTGCATTTGAATGAGGATGTCTGCGTAAATATGTGTGCCCGTGTGTAAATATATTCTGTTTATTTTCTTCTGAAAGTAGCATAATATCTATACTTGAACATGTAAGCAGTATGTGCTGGAAAAATTATAAAAAATTATAAGAAGTGTGCATCATATATAAAAAATACTAAAAATTGAACTAAAATAATCAAAAAGTTAACAAATTGTAAACTGACAAAAAATAGTTTACCGTATTTCTCGCTTTTGCACTTCATGTGCATGTCTGATTGTGTGTGTGCATATGTAAATAGATTAGTTTTTAAGTTTCACCTACTGCTAGCTGTCCAAGCGTACTATTTTTAAATATGAATTTCACTTGGTTCATTTTAGTGCAGTCGTTTGGGATGAACATTTTAGATACATCCACTTCATTGTGTTATTATTTCAGCTGTTTGAGATGGAAAATGTTCAGAACCACCCAGTTCAAAGTATCAATTAAGTCTTCTGTTTGGCTGGAATTTCACTAGTAATAGTATTAGTGTAAGAAAAACTATACCTCTGCAATGAGCTATAAACAGTACTGCAATGTAAAGTAAAAACATTTTTCAATCAATACTATTATTTTTAAAACCAAGAATTGCTAATAAAAAATTTCAAACTGTAACAAGAACTGTAAATTTAAAAGCAGTATTAATTTGTGTATTGTAAAAACAATAAGATTTGTAAATTTAAAGATGTATTACTAAAGTGAGTATTTATATCTGAATAAAAATATTGTTATTCGTTATCATACATTTTTGTTGTTATTTCACAAATCCCTACCCTTATAAATGTATATAAAGGCTGTCCAAGATGTACAAGATATTAGTTTAAACCATGAGGGAGGCGACATTTAAGATGGAGGAAAACAAAATATACGTAATGATTGGATAGGATCTCGCCTATCGTGCTGCACGTATAGGTTTTTGGTAACAGGCAGTGCATGGTCATGTCCGCTTCCAAAGACATATAGCAAACATGGCTGAAGTTATATCTCCTGTGCTTGAACAAAGCCACAGACGTAGGATCTGGGCAAACCTACATACTATGTAAGTGAGCTGAGTAGAAAGAAAGAAATACACACAATGTGAGGTAAAAAAATTCATTTATTTTCATGAATCCAACTTAAAAGTATTTTATATTTTCATAAGCAGACATAGCACTATTTTCATACATCTTCTTCTTCTTGCGTTTATGGATATCAGGACACCTGTAGAATCCCAGGTCTTGAATAGATGCAAACTTAAAGCTTCGCTGCATCCACATGATCTTCTCCTCGCCTTTGATGTAGATGATGGTCTCAGGACGATCAAATATTCGAAGTGATGTCATTATTTCTTTATAAGGTATACCAGGATCGTCCCAGTGGGGTCCATAAAACAAATGTGTTAGCCACTTTGCACTCCTCCATGTGTTAGCACAGTTTACATTCTTGAAAGGCCTTGGTGATGCAATTCTTGCTGAGAATGTCTCTACTATACCAGCATCTTCTGTGTATCCTATGAGTGCAACATCTTTAAATATGAATTGTCTACACTCATCATCATAGAAATCTTGAGTGCCCTCAATGACGTTCACACTGAAAGTTGTCATTGTGAAATGCTCTGGGCATGCCACAGCACTTGGCCATTTATACAGCTCGCTGCACAACAGCAATAAGTGGGCAATTGTTAATCACACAGTCATGTAGAACTAGAGCATATGCTGCAGTGTGTTCTGGGAAATTTTATGAGGATTCAAATTCGATTTGTACATCTATTGGTCCTGATTTAATTATCTCATTCTGCTTAGAACAGTCTTTCACAATGATTGGTGCCAGCACCTTGAATTTTCATGGACTGAATAGCCATCCTTCCTTTTCAACAGCTTCATAGTAACAAGAACAGAACCTTCAATACATGTCAAATGCTAGACTGTAAACATTCTGTAGCAGTAAATTGTTATACGGATAGAATTCGGAATTCAAGTAGTCTCTGGCATTAGTTAAATTACAGTTGCCAAATATGGTGGAATCATTTGCTAAATTCACCCTTCTATTGGTCTGGGATGTAATTATGATAAATCTTGGTGTTTCCAGTTGCACTGAGGTTTTAGTAGTCCATATTTGTCTGCTCGCTGTCAGTGGCATCAGGTACTCTAAAACGTCCTATGAGCGGAAAGTTAATGGCAGATATGAACCAGTATTCAGAATTTTTAAAAGCTTCAAACGCTCCTCGTCCACCAGAATGATGTGCGGCATTTACCATATAGTTTTATTTATGATGATTGGATTCTCTTCTTGAACTCCTTGAATGTATGAGTTGCTATCCGTTGTGCTCCAAACCAGAATAAGCTTCTGTTTAGCATTCATAACAATTCGCTGCATGTCCTCAAAGTACCCCATAAACATTTTTAGAGGTATGCATGCAGTAAATCGTCAGTACTCTTCTGCTGTTCTGCCCACAAGCTCATCTATGAACCATCCTGAATTTTCTAAGCCATTCAAATCCGAGGGTGATGATAAGACATATGTTTCAACGGTTGATGCTATGCTAAAGTTAAGTGTGTGATCCATCTCTACCCCATTGCGTTCATAATGTGTTTCCTGGAATAGGAATGCCAAAGCATTACGTGTAAGCTTTGATGGCACTGTATTACTACCATTCTTTTTCTTAAAGTATCCATCCACATATACGAAACTCTTGTGTGGAGGAGTTAAAGCGTCTTGGTGCTGGATGACAGTCCTAATTTCATTGTTCTTGTCAAATGTCGTTGAAGCATAAGGTTTATGCTAGAAGTATTCCTGGCGTACGATTCGCTCATCACATTCCACTGGGTGAGATATATCGAGCGACGACGTAATTGGGAGGTTTCAAACCTACTAATTTAAGAAACTCGTCGTTCGCAGATGTTATCACCTTGCGGGTCGGCTGCAGTTTGCTATGCTGTGCGCTGTGTGCGCTGGTTTTATTCTTTACGTTCATCTTGTCTTAGATGTCGTTGTACAATGATTTCCTCGCCACAATAGTTGTAAAGTTGGTTATTCTGATCCACAATACGCAGCTCCAAATAGTCCAATGTCTGAACTGTCACTAGAAGGTATATAGTAGCGTTGGTAGGAGTGTCAACAATCTTATACTCTGTTCCAATTGATGGGAAGCATCCGTAAAATGAATGAACCAATCTGTCGTTGAGATATGAGTTCATTGCAATGTTACACTGAGCACAGAATGTACTGACATGGAGCCTGTGCACACTCTGATCAGATTTGTAAAATTAGTTGGGATCCGTCTTCAAAACGTGTCCCTTTGTGAAACCCACTAGTAGGCTTACTGAACCTTTTTGCTTAAAGTCAGTCGATGCATTCGCCGTCCTTATTTTAGATTTAAGTGTACAGATGTTTGCACAGAGCTCAATCCCTTTTCCAGACTGTTTAAAACTTCGTTTAAATCGTCAGTATCGCATGCACCAGGTTCAATTTCCACAATTTCGTTTCTACCATTAATTTCCAGATGCATTTTACTATCAGCCTATGTGGTATTTGGGATGGTGTTGTATGTCTCCAGTCCAAACAGCGCGATGCTCTAATCTCCAACGCTTAAATCAACTGGTGGGAAGCACAGACAATGGTTCTTTTAATGTCAGCGTGTACGACGTTTCATCTAAACATCAACTGGTGAATGGGTGCTTAATGCCCGTCCTTATATATCATTGGTAAAGGTCAGGAGGAACATGATGCATAGATGACCACACAGGAATGTATTTAAGCCTTGGTAGCGTCGAAAGTTGTAGAACACATATCATCTGCCTGTCAAGTATCGTTGTAATTCTTCTGAGGGCTGCAGGTCGCCAAATGAGTCGAAATAGCAGACGTCATTTTATATTTCTTTTTTTAACATATGCTACACAGTGAGCTCCAGGTCCTCCTGCTACATTCAGATTCACAATTCCGCATTCTCCTAATTTCCACATTGTTTTCGGTAATGTATTCCGTATAAATACACCTAAGAATCTCCGAATGTTGAATCTCTTCGGAACAAACTTAAGCAGATCTGTATTTCTAAGCGCCCTGACTTGTATGACTGCTAGGGGGCTCCTTTTTTTGTAAAGAGACCTAGTCCTTTCTTGTATGGTTTCAAGAATAGCTCTTTTCCGATGGCTGCTGCGTCCATCACGCGGTTATGTCTTCGTGCCTCCTGCAGTTGCTCCTGAGAGTTTTATGCATTCTTGACTGTCTTGGCATTAGCCGCAGCACCTCCAGCCAGTGAAGTCACCGCTGAGAGCCCGGCTAGGGCGGGAATGAGGAAGGGAATAATTCCACCTGACGTCGTGGACATCGGTAGAAACCTGGGTGGTTTAGTCGATCTTTTCTTTCTCGCTCCTTTCTGCTTCTGGGTGCTTTTACCTGCATACAACGCTGTCAGGATACAGTTTTTCATGCACCCTTTGGTTTTCATCTCCTTCCTTAGCGCCCTTTGTGCAGCGCTCATAACTTGGGTGAACTTCTTCCCACCCAAGCCCAACTTAACTTTACCACGCATAGTTTTTTAAAATGTTGCAATGCGTTGACTTATAGCAATATTCCTACTTGCACGTATCGCCTTAGCTTTATCAGCTAAACTTTGATCGGCGGTGTAGCGATCTTTATTTGCTGCCTAAGCGATGTCGTGTTCCGTACACGCTTCGTCGAGTAGATTTATCCCCTTATCACGGCGTGCCAGTCGTTTTTGAAGTTTTGTTCCAGGTCCACAGCAGTTATATCTAGGAATGTGTAATCCGACTGGTAGTACGTCGAGAATACCGACCCCTCCTCTATTGCGTCTCTTACCACGGATTTTATGCTACTGAGGTGGTTGTGGTCTGCGCACCCAGTTATATAACAAATCGTCACCGTCAATCCAGCTATTTTGTGATGCGCGGAAACCAAGCCATTTAACTAACGCTCTTTTTCCTCAACGCCGTATGGTCCTCTCTACGCGATACACATCTGGTTCCGAGCTCTCCTGTAACTCTTGTGTGTAAAAGCATCCTGCAATCTCAGTACCGCTGCTGTCCTTTAAGAGGTAGGTTCTAGGATTCGTTCTCTGCACTTTGGAAACTGTGAATATCTTGGTTGACCAATTTGGCATGTATGACTTCTCAAATGCTGTCTAATTTTTTTAAATACTTACTAAATCACCTACAGTAAATAGCTATTTAAACGGATCTAACATTTTAATACGATTGTATGCTGTATATAGAAGTCTATTATCACGAACATCTATTGCTCTCATTTTTATTGCGCGATGTTTGGTTCGATTATACTGTGCAGTTATTTGTGGGACGATATCGATCCATTTGTGTGAGCCAAGAAGGTTGAATTGCATCCACACTGTCCTGTTCAGATGTTCCACGATTCTCACCTTCAGGTGGATGAACGTCGAGTAAAGATGTATTCCATACCTCTCCATCACAGTGTTGAAATATCTATTGTAAAACTCACCGCCGTGGTCTGTTTGAAGGTTGTCTCGGCTTCGAGTCTTCCCCGTCTGCAGCAATCCCTCAGACACATGCACGACGTCCTTTCCTGTTTTCGCTTTCACGGGTAATGCCCAGGCATATTTAGAATAAGTATCAATTACCATTAAAATATAGTTGGATCCGTTATTCACACATGAGTATTCCCTCGTGTCGATAAGAGCCGCCTGCTCCAGGTCATCCAAACCATTAATCATAACATATCTTCGAGAGTATGTTTTGCATGCTGGTTTGTGCAGTTCCCGAACTGCAGTCTCCATACTTGTTCGATGATACCTTTCTCTCTAAGCTCAGAAATTATTCAAACAAATACATTCGAATGAGCTGTATTACCAGCGGCAGCTGATGCCATGAGCAGTCGTAGCCGGCCTATTAGCTCATTGGGGTCGTCGTAGTATATATACTGCGGGAGTCGATTGCTCACTCTTTTAAACTGAATGTCAGTACCATCACCATTGCTATTTTTTTCACCATCCAATATAGATTTTTAATGGATTTGTATCATAAGATTATTTTTGATAAGGAAGCACCAGCATCACAAATATGGGACCGAATGAAGAATGTTGTTTCCTCGCCACTTCCGACATCAGAACAATCGCTGAGTGCAAAACATCCCTGGATATCGCAGTCAACACTACAGTTAATTGAAGAGAGTAACCATCTGAAGAAAACTGGTATCCACACCACCCAGGATCAAGACAGATACAAAAACCTGCGCAGAGTTGTAGAAAGGACAAAGCACATTTCATTACTGATAACTGTAATGAAATAGAACAACATCATAATCGCAGTCAGGTACGTGATCTCTTCAAGAAAATCAGCAGCATCACAACGGAATTAACAACAGTACAGACAATCAAACATTTGAGCAACTTACTTTGGAACCTACAATTTTACGAAGTGAAATAGAGAATGCGATTCAACATCTGAAGAATTATAAACCCCCTGGTGTAGACGGTATATCTGGAGAAATGATCAAAGAAATGGGACAGGAAGGTATTGATGTGCTGCACTCATTATGTGAAAGAATATGGGAAACTGGCGAGTGGCCGGATGACTGGTCAAAGTCTCTCTTCATCCCCTTACACAAGAAAGGGTCTATCAGGAACTGCTCCAACTACCGAACTATTGCCCTCATATCTCACGCAAGTAAAATTTTGCTCTACATCCTGAACCAACGTTTGAAGCCGTACATTCAGCCTCACTTATCTACAGAACAATCAGGTTTCGCTGAAGGGAAAGGAACTCGTGAACAGATCCTCAACATAAGACAAATAATAGAAAAATCACGAGAGTTCTGTGTTCCTGTTTTTATGTTCTTCCTTTGGCTGTGTTGTCTGGTAAAAGTTGTGGCAGGTGCCTGCAGAGTTCGGTGTGCCACCCCACTTGATAGCATTGATCAAAAGTCTATACAATAATCACTCCACAGTTATAAAGGCAAGTGCTGGCCCATCTGATTCCTTCAGTGTATCAAAAGGTGTGAGACAGGGCTGTGTCTTATCCCCACAACTGTACAACATCTATGCAGAACATGTCATTAGGAAAACTCTTGATGGTTGGACCAAAGGCACCTCAATTCATGGGAGAGCTATCAACAACCTCCGTTTTGCTGATGACACTGTGCTTTTAGCCAACAGCGAAGATGAACTTGCTGAGCTACTAACAAGAATAAAGGGCATTACTCTAGCATATGGATTAGACATCAATCTCAGCAAGTCCAAACTCATGATAATTGCTCGAGAAGAACAGATCCAGCTCACAGGTCGATTAAAGGAACTGGATGTCGTGCATTCTTTCATCTATCTTGGGTCAACCATCTGTAGCATCGGAAGTTGTGAAGATGAGATAAGAAGACGGATCACGCTAGGGCGATTGGCTATGAAGAAGCTCACCAAGATCTGGCAGAGCAGAGCAATAACAAATAGCACAAAGATCCGGCTAGTTGAAACACTCATGTTTTCTGCCTTTTTTTATGGTTGCGAAACATTGACACTCAAGGCCAGAGACAAACAGCGCATTGATGCGTTTGAGCTTTGGTGCTGGCGTAGAATGCTACTCATAAAATGGACCGAAAGAAGAACAAATGCATCCATTATCGAACAACTGAACTCGATATCGCCAGACGTCTTTCTTCTCGAGTCACCGAAAAAATTCTCCAGTTCTTTTGTCATATTGTGATAACTGATGGAGAAAATCTAGAGAAAATAATCTTGTAAGGAAAGATCGAGGGCACGAGAACAAGAGGAAGAGCAGCGAGCTGATGGATAGATCAAATCAAGAAGTTCTCCGGTCTACCTCTTCAACAGGCGCTAAGAGAAGCTGGCAACAGTCTGGGATGGAAACGCTTGGTTCATGGGATAACGACGCTCAGCATTGAGCACAACGACTTATGATGATGATGATGATTTCACATTGCTTCGGCTTTTTGCTTTCTTAGGCACATCGGTTAAAAGCAATATTTCAGGATACATTTCCAGATCTTTAGGCGAATAATTTACATTTTTTGTGATCTTAGGGAAATAAGGTTCAGTAGATCGGGTGTTCTTTGAAACTGTTTATCGCCGATCTGCACTGTTTTTCTCATTTAAAGTTATAGGCTATGTGCCCAAATGTATGGTTTCTCACCACTGAAACCAAATATTTAGCTATCCTAGCGTCGTTGTGACGGTTTATGAAATCGGTAATACCGCCATCGTCGTCGCTGTGGAATTTTGCTGAGAGTTCATCGCTAGATTCAGTAACTGGTTTAAAGGTTTATTGCAGTGTCTGCTCCCGCTTCAAATGCCCTAATCTCAGAAACCGTAACTTCTCGCAAATGGCCTTCCGTGCGTCGATTACTTTATGCTTGGTCAACATCTCTTTGTATAGTAATCGGACTTCTGTGCAGCGTGAGGTTTTATATATCCGCTCTTCTTCTTCTTATGCTGCTCCCTCTTCTCGGTGACAGCTATTTTCCCTTCAGTTAAGTCGCCTATTTTATTCTCACTTGTGTTAACCCGTTTGTACAATGTCTCGTTCTCAATAACAGCTATTTCCCCTTTAGTTAATTCGTTAACTTTCTTCTCGATTGCATTAACCCGATCATTCGGTGTATTGTTGAGTCTCAGAAGCGTATGACAATAGATCTCTAGTTCCTTGCGTACGCCTCCAACTTTACGTTCGAGAGTTTGAATTTTCGCGTCCGTGTACAAGCGAATGTTTTGTCTATGTACATCCATCCTATCAAACTGAGCTCCCAGCATTCGTGCAAATTTATCCACGGTGATGCGTATACCGATGTACTCACCTCTTCGCATGGCTACACATATAGGAACTCCTGGAAGTTCCGTATGTACCTGCCATCATTCAGTTTCCTTGTTTTATCAATTGATTCCAGCAATCTGCACATATCTTTACAAAATCATTGAATGACATGTCGGTTAATACATTAGCCTGGTGAATGTGTTTTAAATTCAGATTGTCCTGTTTGAATGCTATAATTAGGTTTGTATTATCCGTCACCAGCTGTTTTGGGATTCTGGAATATGGCTGACTCAGATAAAATACATCAACAGCCATATGGTGACCGAGACAGGAATATCGCCTAATTTGATTTTGGTTTTCCACAGCAACATCGTCAAATATGAACACTGTGTTTGGCTTTACTTTTTCCGGTGGAGGGATATCACTCCTCTCACTGAGTGTCGTGTACGCCACACCATCTGCACACGTAATATCTTCTGTAATAGTTGGTATTTGGGCTGAAACAGTGGTTGTGAAAATACATGTACATGCTCAAAGCGTACTCTATCTGGATGTGTTAGCAGCGTCATGAGAACATTTGTCTTGTTGCAGTTGGTTGGACCTACAATTATTGCACGTGTGTTGTCGGGAAGGAGTACACTATTCTTCTTCTTCCGGTCTTCTTGCACACCATCACAGCTCCAGTCCCTTACAACAAAGTCTTGATGCTTCACCCACCCTCCCATGATACCTACTACGTCAGGTACAGGCGTGCAATCGGTTTTTGTAGAAAATAATGAACACTGTAATAAATGATGACTAACTGAAAACCTCAGCTGCCGACAGGTGTTGTTGGTATACCTCGATGTGGACAGCTGAAAATGTGTGCCCCGACCGTGACTCGAACCCGGGATCCCCTGCTTACAGGGCAGACGCTCTATCCATCTGAGCCACCGAGGACACAGATGAATAGCGCGACTGCAGGGACTTATCCCTTGCACGCTTCCCGTGAGACTAACATTCCCAACTGTCCACAATTCTACATATGTATTGTACCTTATGGACATTTGCCCACCTACTCATTACTGGTGGACGCTTTGGCGATTCCCGTAAGAGTTTGTGCAACCTGTGCGCATTCGCACAGACGAAGGTCAATGGCTAGGTAGCCTTTAACTATATACACGGAGACAGTAACTTGTTCTCGAAAGAACAGTTACTGTTGGTGACCGTGCAGCTTTTCCCTGGAATAAATGATGACTAACTGAAAACCTCAGCTGCCGACAGGTGTTGTTAATATACCTCGATGTGGACAGCTGAAAATGTGTGCCCGACCGAGTTACTGTCTTCGTGTATATAGTTAAAGGCTACCTAGCCACTGACCTTCGTCTGTGCGAATGCGCACAGGTTGCCCAAACTCTTACGGGAATCGCCAAAGCGTGCGCGAGTAATGAGTAGGTGGGCAAATGTCCATAAGGTACAATACATATGTAGAATTGTGGGCAGTTGGGAATGTGAGTCTCACGGCAAGCGTGCAAGGGATAAGTCCCTGCAGTCGCACTATTCATCTGTGTCCTCGCTGAGGCCCAAAACTCGCCGTTAGAGGGACGTGGGCACACACCCACGTGATGACAGCGCGAGCTTGTGCACGTGTCGACCGTCGACTGCACTTAGTAGTGCTGAAAACAGAGAAATGAAAGCTTCCAAAGAAGAGTGTATGTGTCCTCGGTGGCACAGATCGATAGAGCGTCTGCTATGTAAGTAGGAGATCCCGGGTCCGAGTCCCGGTCGGTGCACACATTTTCAGCTGTCCACATCGAGGTATATCAACAACACCTGTCGGCAGCCGAGGTTTTCAGTTAGTCATCATTTATTCCAGGGAAAAGCTGCACGGTCATCAACAGTAACTGTTCTTTCGAGAACAAGTTACTGTTTTCGTGTATAATGAACACTGTGCCCTTCCATGATACCGACTATGTCATGTACTGGCGTGGAATCGGCTTTGTCAAATGACATTATTTTTTGCTGTCGGATGTTTGCAGTGAAAATACTGGCGGCAATAGCTTTTGTACTTGCAATATAATAAGAGGTAACATATAAAAAATACATACATGGGTGTATACATTTTTATTCAGTAATCATACACAGGATGTGTTACATCAACATGTTCTTTCTTTATCTTAACACCAGCACAGATTATAGAAAATAAAGAATTCTTGTAAGCACAGAATTCAACATGTATTTCTCTCAAACTTATTGGCAGTAGGCTACATTAATTTTCGTTGGCACCGTATAGACCCACTTTTCGAAGTCGTCTACATGCACACTGTTCATACTTAGATACTCTGTAATGTCTCTATACATAGCTTTAACACAAGGCACCCATCTGTTCAGTCTTTCCAACACAATGGATAGCACCATCTGTAGACCGAACAAGTTGTTGACGGTGCACTGCTGTAGATAAATGGATGAGTCACCCGCTTTCACACGGAGTGCAGAGTCATTGTACACTGTTGTAATGGATAAAGTTAGAGCAACACAGTAAATGTCTGGAGGAGGACGGCTCGGATGATACTCGGCGGTCAACTGCTGCTTGATGCAGGCTTTCTCACGGCACAATTCACCTCATTCCACTTCCGTAAACTGCATTTTAATACTTTTAGCTGCATTTTCGATCTCTATCACAGCACGCCAGTCTCTATCCGCAGTTGCCTCTATACTAATATGTAAGCGTTTCGAATCACTAGTGGTTAATTCATAAACTGAAGGGAAGATTAGTGGTGCACAGGGTTTCATTGGTATCTTCTCATCCACTACATCCTCACTTTGCCCATGCAGTATCACTGAAATATTCTGCGATGGTGCGTATGATGGAATCCACTGCCGACCTGCATCATGCTGATTAGGACCGCCGGCCAGAGTGACGGAGCGGTTCTAGGAGCTTCAGTTTGGAACAGCGCGACCGCTACGGTCGCAGGTTCCAATCCTGCCTCGGGAATGGATGTGTGTGATGTCCTTAGGTGAGTTAGGTTTAAGTAATACTAGGGGACTGATGACCTCAGTCCCATAGTGCTCAGAGCCATTTTGATTAGGACCCCCAGTGCACTTAGGCAAGTCAGGGGCTGGCTGGGTGTCTTTAACTGACAATAACAGCTAATTGTCCCGCTCATTCAGGCTGACCAGGAACGGGGCTGGATCCCAGGATGCTGCCGCTGCTGAGGGTCCCAAGGGGCTGGGACCTGTCGCTGTTGCAGACAGGTTGGAGGATGTCACATTTGCTGATGAACAAAGAAGAAAAACCGCTACTAGTGATGATATAAGCACAAAGAGTTCATCTTCGTCACACGACAGAAAACACAGACATTAAGCAAGGGATACTTACTCTTCGAGTGTTTTTTCCTATTCTGCTGCTGCTGCGGCTGGGCGGCGTTGGTCGATCACGACTGGCGCTTTATTCTGAGTGACTGACTGACTGATTGGCCTCAACTGAGGCTGCAGAGTTGCTGGGCCTGCCTTGTATCCCTGTTGTGATTGGATGCTGCGTTCCTATTGGTTACTGCCAATTTCAAGCGCGTCTGGTGGTATAATTGTGCTAGGGGAGTCAAATTGGGCTTTCCTTCAGGAGGACCAGGGTTCGAGTCCCAGAAAGGGCACCGCCACTTTTAATTTCTCGCCAATTCCCGGGGTGGGGGGTGGGGTGGGACGTCAGCACAGTCCTGGGACAAAGAAATTTTCACCAAAATTCGAAATTCCCACTAAAATTCGAAATTCCTGCCGGTAGGGTAAGGGGGAGGGGGACAGTGGAGAGGGGGCAGGGGTCTGGGTCCCACGTGCAGACTGAGAAAAACACATGACGTCATCTGGGGTGGAAGTGGGCGTGATTGGGGGTAATTAATCGATCAATTTAATTTTTTGCATATGGATTTGATGTCAAAATTGCACCCATGCCGCCATCTCCCTATGACTCACGTAGACTGATGCTCCTGCAACTACTGAAAACGCTGTTTTCCCTCTTCAGGAACAACGGGTTGGTCTGGTCTCTTTACACACACACCTCCATCGTGGTTGCACCTACGGTATGATTTCCTGTATAATTGCGTCAATTAGAGTCATTCGAAAAGAAACAAGCCAAAACCTGTAAAATGAAAACCACTTAAGGGATCGTAACGCCATTGCCTATGGCAAAACTTGTGGTCACTATAAAAGCGCTGAGGCCCAAAACTCGCCGTTAGAGGGACGTGGGCACACACCCACGTGATGACAGCGCGAGCTCGTGCACGTGTCGACCGTCGACTGCACTTAGTAGTGCTGAAAACAGAGAAATGAAAGCTTCCAAAGAAGAGCAAAGGGACGTAGTGCGTTTCCTGACAGCGGAGGGAGTGTGGGGACCAAAAACGCATCTCAGAATGGCACAAGTATACAGAGAGCACTCATTTCTCCTTGCAATTCCTGGAGTAATGGCTGCCAATGTAACTAGTAGTTCTTCAATAATGAGGGCATCCATCTGCTGGACAATGGTATCGGCAACGCGGGATGACGTTCCTGATCGTCATCAGCCAACGATATCCGTTACTCCTTGAATCGCTTGTGCCACGCATAGAGTTACTCTATGGTGCCACGCCTTGACCCTTGCAACGGACATACAGCGCACTTCGAAGACATAGCCATTCTTCGATGAATTTCCGTTCCGCACCCTCCTTCCGCTATAAAGAAACCCACTACACACAATTATTCTTCCTCTGAAGGCTCCGTTTCCTCTTTGCAGCATTATTGAGTAGAGTGAACAGCTGAAGCGTGTGCGTGTTCGCTCTGTCATTACGTGCGTCTGCGCCCGTGTCCCTCCAGTGGTGGGTTTGGGGCGTCAGCACCCTTACAGGGACCACAACTTCTTCCGTAGCTGGTGGCATTACGATATTAACGTACCTTCAGCGGTTTTCATGTTACAGCTTCTAGCTCGCCTCTTTTTTGATGACGTTAATATAAGGGGCAGTCAAATGAAAACGAAATGGATAGAAAAAAGTAAGCTTACTGTTATTATTTCAAAAGTAATCACCATCACTGTTAATAGGTTTATTCCACTGTGAGACAAGACGATCAGTGGCTTCATAGAAAAATCTTCGGCGTTACCTGCGGAACCATGATTGTACCCAGGCGTGCATCTTTCATCCGAAGCAAACCGGCGTTCACGAATGTCTCTCTTGGAAACCACATGGAAAGAGTTTTGGTCTGTATGGAGTATGTGTAAAGGCTTCCAAGCGAAACTTCTGCAGCGTAGTTGAAACAATATTGGCAACATATGGGGACGCCAAAATCTCTGATAGTTGCATAAATATATTAACAGTTATGACGATTCCTTTTAAAATAATAAAGAGTTTACTTACTTTTTTTCAGTCTCTCCGTTTTCATTTGACTTTTCCTCATATAGAACTCATTTAAATAAAATTTTTCAATAACGCTTAATTTTTATTAAACCTACCTTGCAAGTTATAAAATGTCCTAAATCTACGTAGAAAAGTTTGCAGAAAGACATTGTCATGAGTGTGTGTGTGTGTGTGTGTGTGTGTGTGTGTGTGTGTGGTAATGGGGGGGGGGGGTTGCAAGGAGGAGCGCAGCCTTGGCAGTTCTGCTAAGGGTGCAGGGTCACCTCAGTACGACACTGCTCAATTCAAATTTGTCTTATCTTCGTGGTCCTTAGGCTGGTGTACGCGGTCCTGTTGTGAAATGCCCTAATGATTTTACATCACTTGTTTTAAACATGCTGGTGCTCTCGGAAAATTCTCTGTAACCTGTGCCATTGTTTGATTTTCGATTAACGTGATCTCTTGTATTTTTCTTAATGACTTTCCTTGCGTGTTTTTGAACAAATTTTTTCTTGCTTGTATGCTATTTTCAGTAGCATTAAAGCTTAGCATAAAACCAAGGAATTTTGCTTGCTATAATCGGTACCTACACTGAACTACTTCTTTGTAAGATATATTGTTTTCAAACTGCCAGCTCTTTGATGTGCTGATTATATTGGTGTCTTTACATTTCATTATAGTAAACTTGAAAACATTAATTTTGTTCTTTTCTCTTGAGAGTGAAATTTTGAACTAAGCTTTGACAGGAATGTGGTCTGAATAGCAGTCTCTTCTCCTTTGACTTCTATTGTGTAGACATTTATTATGTTTTCTATTATTACATCAATGATCAGCTTTTTAGATCTGCCATTTCTTGAAACACGTATCTGTTAATGTTTATGAGTAAAAGATGCGCTTTCGAGTAGCACGTCCTTGGAGGCAGCAAAATTTTATTCATCCTATTTTCATTTCTATATTTGTGTATACCATGTGACTCAATTGTAAGTCTATAATGGTTCTCTCTATCTATCTTCCATTGATACCACCAGACACTATCTTAATCGAATTACTTGGGAAGGCATGTATAAGTTTGCCTCTTTGTTGTAAAAGTCACTGCTTCAAATTTGTTAATAAACTGTAATAGAAACTGTCGGCCGATGTGGCCGAGCGGTTGTAGGCGCTTCAGTCTGGAACCGCGCGACCGCTACGTTCGCAGGTTCGAATCCTGACTCGGGCATGGATGTGTGTGATGTCCTTACGTTGGTTAGGATTAAGTAGTTCTAAGTCCTAGGGCATGATGACCTCAGATGTTAAGTCCCATAGTGCTCACAGCCATTTGATTTTTTGTAATAGAAACTGTATCCTGTCCCTGAAGAATGTATTTGTGTGTGATTTCCACCGTATAAAATTGTATTACTACACACATTAAAAAAAGTTTCGCATCGCCTCGGTTCCGAGAGAATCTGGAACCTGTACAGAAAACTGGAATAGAGATCAACATAAACATCATTTCCGCCCTTTTTATTGCTCACGAAAACCACACATTGCATGTTGTACCAACATACAGTGAGACTTTCAAAGCTGGTAGTCCAGATTGCAGTACACCCCAGTACCTCTAATACCCAGTAGCACGTCCTCTTGCGTTGATGCATGCCTATATTCGTCGTGACATACTATCCACAAGTTCATCAAGGCATTGTTGGTCCAGATTGTCCGACTCTTCAACGACGATTCGGCGCAGAACCTTCAGAGTGGTTGGTGGGTTACGTCTTCCATAAACAATCTTTTTCAATCTATCCCAGGCATGTTCGATAGGGTTCATGTCTGGAGAACATGCCGGCGCCTCAAGTCGAACGATGTCGATATCCTGAAGGAAGTCATTCACAAGATGTGCACGATGCGGACGCGAATTGTCGTCCATGAAGACGAATGACTCGGCAATATGCTGCTGATATGGTTACACAATCAGTCGGAGGGTGGCATTCACATATCGTACAGCCTTTACGGCGCCTTCCATGACCACAGCCCCACATTATGTCACCCCAAAACATCAAGAAACCTCCACCTCGTTGGACAGTGTGTCTGAGGCATTCAGCCTGACAGGGTTGCCTCCAAACACGTCTCTGACGCTTGTCTGGTTAAAGGCATATGCGACACTCATCAGTGAAGAGAACGTGATGACAATCCTGAGTGGTCCATTAGGCATGTTGTTGGGCCCATCTGTACCGCACTGCATGGTGTCATGGTTGCGAGGATGGACCTCGCCATGGAAGTCGTGAGCGAATTTGCGCATCATGCAGCCTATTGTGAACAGTTTGAGTCGTAACACGACGTCCTGTGGCTGCACGAAAAGCATTATTCAACACGTTGGTGTTGCTGTCAGGGTTCCTCTGAGCCATAATCTGTAGGTAGTGGTCATCCACTGCAGAAGTAGCCCTTGGGCGGCCTAAGCGGCCTGAGCGAGGGACGTCATCAGTACTGGGACAAGGGTCATGTCACCCCACACTCAATTGTTGCCAAATTTATTCAAGATGGCGACGATGACGTTTTCCAAGATGGCGAGCTGTAGACTTGGCAACAGCATATGACGTCATCCAAGATAGCGGATTTTGGAGGGAAGTTTTAATTTTGGTGGGAAAATAGGTCAATTGGGCTACCTCCAGTAACCGAACCCTCCAGAAAAAATTGGTGGGAAATTCAAATTCCAACAGGATAATGTGTCACACCACGAAAATGGCGGTAAAAATAGACCACCCTCTGGTGGTGGCAATGTGTACTAAGTCAGTTGGAGTCCTGACCTTGCGGTGAACACAAAGTAGCAATGCGAACGAAATCGAGGTACAGTATTGACCGTCTAGGCATGGTTGAACTACAGACAACACATTCCTGGTGGAATGACTGGAACTGATCAACTGTAGAACCCCCCCGTCTAATAGGCGCTTCTAATGCGCGGTTGTTTACATCTTTGGGTGGGTTTAGTGACATCTCTGAAGAGTCAAATGGACTGTATCTGTGATTCAATTTCCACAGTCAACATCTATCTTCAGGAGTTCTGGGAACCGGGGTGATGCAAAACTTCTGTTGATGTGCGTATTTATTTTTATTCTTCTGATACCCCTCAGTGTTATTTCTTGGACTCTATTTTATACCTTTAAATTTCCCATTTGACACATATCAGAGAACCATGTCGATTTAAATTTATTGTAGTATGTGTTTCTGTACTCAGAGTTTTTAAAAGTTGTTAGTTTGTCACCCAACTAGGTTACTCAGTATCATTGCAAGTCTGTTTTCTAGCAACATGTTTTCTCCCACTGTATCCTGTGACAGGGTTGTGGGCCCTATGCATAACCAATAACAGAGTACCAGGATTAGTTTGGTCTTTCTACCATTAGAGCAGTTGCTTTCATTACAGCTTACAAGCCTGCTCTGTCCAAATAGTACATCTGCAGTAGGTACTCTTATTTCCCTTCCACCTCTCATATCTGAAGTGCATTCCCCAATTTACACCTGGGTGTCTGCTCTCTGGAATTTATAGAATTTGTTTCGGTTAACTCTCACACAGTAAGAGCTACTAAATTAACATCTATATCTACACTCTCATCCACACGCACATTCATACTCTGGAAACTACTGTGAAGCATATGGCACAGTTATTACCCATTTTACCAGTTATTAGGGCTTCTTCCTGTTCCATTCACGGATGGAGTACAGGAAGAATCACAGTGTGAATGTGTCTGCACATGCTTAAGTCAATCTAATCTTTTCCTCACAATCCTTTAGGGAGTGGTATATAGAAGTAGTTGGGTAAAGAGGTTCCTGGTGAATTTTAAATCAAATTGATATCAAACTAATTATGCAAGTTAATTAATTGATCAATTAATTACCCTTCCTGATGGCAACATGGGCTATCTGCAGATGACACTTGTCCCCTTCTCCCACCACTCCTCTAGGAAACCTGTGCCTGTCTCATTCCCTCCCCTCCCAACCCCACCCTTCCTGAACACTCCCCCAGCCATAAAAGATGGCAGGATATTCAAATATGGTGAGAAATTCAAATTTGGTAGGAAAATAGGGCAACTGGGCTACCTCCACTAAAGTACATTCCCCACTCGTATGACAACACCAATCACCCACCACCACTCCCGCACTGGGAAACGGCGGAAAATAGTCCATCTCTGCCCAGATACAGCAGACGAAGGTTAGGTTAGTGCACTTTAATTATTTTAGGTGAGAAGCTGAAGAAAGATTGGTCCCAATTACATAATTAATCATAAAGATAGGTCCTAATTACACATCTCAAAGCATACTGCTATGCAAGAAGCCCAAAAATCAGAACACAGTTCAAAATTGAAGATGCCATACACAACTAGTGTTACTCCATTGGAAAAAATTCACAATACCACTTCAAACTAGTAGCAGGCAGACCTGAAAAATACAGTAACTTTACATAGAGCGCTACCTCCAAATACAAGTCGAAATAAATGAATTGATGGAGAAAAGACTCAGTCTAAAACGATAATTGAAACAACCCCCTAAACTGATATATGTATAGAAATTATGGAGCGTTAATAAACAGACTACACACACTGGCTACAATATTGTTTGACGCTTTTCTGTAATGCTGAGTTGTCTTAGTTTATATTAGGTGCTAGAGTCAGGGATGTTAAGACACTTATTTTTTATTTTCCTCACTTTTCGAAGCACAGTTCTAGAGTGGGAAGTGTAAGCACAAATGGAAAAATCAGAACAATTACATATCTAAAAGTTCAGGACATATTTCGAAACCAATCATGAAAACAAATCATGAAAGAAACACAAGCTCATAGAAATCTAAAAGATTCTCCTAGAATTCGCAGTACTGTCCTACAGATGAGAGAAACTGCTGGAGTCTTCGGTGAATTTCCGATGTCCTACAACTGCTGGTCTGGAGATGCTCTAAAGCCATAATCGCGGGTCGGGGACAGCATCCCATCTGTCTCAACCAGAGGAGGCTGATCTGCCCAGACTTGTCTCTGAGCACTCAAACCAAGAAGACATCACATGGCACTCTGATGTCAAGGAACTTTACATAGGTTGAAACCTCCCCTCACTTATCGACCTTAATGACAGTAAAAATTAAACCGCATGTACCTAATGGAAATTTGGGAAAAGCAATCGTCATCAAAGTTAATCTATCAGTGAAGATGGAGGAAAGGGTTACATCTAAATCAAAGGAAAAATGCAAATGAAACTGGTGGAAATTAATTTTGAAAAGGGGTAAAGTTAATAAAGAAAGTAAACGTGCGGCCGTTACGTTAACAATTAACTGGCGTTAATTAGATATTTGAGATTTGGGGAAAATTACGGTCGCCAGTCCTATGGACAGTTACTATAATAACTGAAAAAGAAAAGTTATTGCACATATAATTAGCACTAAAAGCGTGGCAACTGAAGGTTGACATGTGTTGTGTGAAAACTGAATGTAATAAAACTGAATGTAATAAATTTCGCTACACTCTGACTTAATTTAGCAAAAGAATTAATAAAACTAGAAAAATGAAAGTTAATTTAGTGACTGAAATTAATAGTGAACTTTCTTTCTGAAGCACTATGGGGTTAGTCTTGGGCTACCTCAACAATCATTTCAAAAGCTAATGGAATCTACGCAATTTAGAAGTAAGAGATTTAACTTTGAACTGGAATTAAATGATTCTGAACAATTAACAATAGTAAAATTTAGTACATACCAAGCTGAGCTGCAGTCACAGGTAAGCTAAAATATTGTAACAGAACTCACACTCTTAATTTGTGCTTGTGTAATCTGAATATTGTAGGCAGCTATGAATACCTTAACTGAACTTTGAAATTAAAGCAGTGAAATTGAATGATATTACTTTAATGCTGGCATTTGAATTTCAACGACACTCGAGTTCATTTCGGAAAAGGAAGGGACCCTGCTTGGAAATGCAATTGGGACAATGAGCAACAAAGGTTCATGCTAAGTTGCTGCATTTTTGTGATACAAATGGAACAGTTCGAAAAGCTGAGGTCTGCCATACAGTTCTAAAACTTTACGTGCTTTCAGTTTTCCTTGTTGGTTGATTGAAGATTTGAAGTCGTCGATCGAGGAGGTGGCGACAGTCACTTATTGTCGGCCGTCGCTGTTGCAGAAGCTGGATGTTGGCGCGCCTTCTTCTCGACACGGTCACCAGGCGAAACGGACTCTTGATGTGTGCCAGCTGATGCTTCCTGTCCGGAACACCATGTCAGAAACTATCATAGCAAGTCGAGTGCAATTATATGCTGCCAAACCCCGAAAGCGCGGCAAACTCGCGGGAGCGTCACTCAACACACCTCTCCACTGCCCTACTTCAGCCAGACTCCGTTCTGTCCGCGCACCACGCGGCAGAGTTAACACTACCAAAGATCCTAAGTACTTTGGTTCTCCACACGACCTATCGATGTAATCGTTTGATAGCATAGTTACCCTACGCAAAACCCAGCGTAAAAATACTAATAATATTTAGAAAACAAACCAATTATACATCGACATAAATGCATATATATATATATATATATATATATATATATATATATATATATATATATATATATATATATATATATATATATACAAATAGTAAAACAATTACAATATATAAAGACACAGAAATGTCATATCTTCAGGCAACAAAATAAAGAAAAATTTATAGTACAATAGATGGAAATAGGAGGATATGTATTTCCGGCGTTACAAGGTGACTTGTTCTGCCACCTGTCTTGTTTTCAACAGTCTGTAGAGACTCCTATGCTCCCCGCAAAGGATGTCTTGTGATTCTCTGCCGTCATGGAACTTCCTGTGAATGGTGCATCCTGATTGGTTCCTCTTGAATTTACCTGCCAAAATGCTGCTGCTGGTGTGGGAGCACTGTTAGCCACTTTCTACAGATGGACAAATTACGAGAGTTTCACGGGAAATATATTTTTGTACAGACTAAAAAAAAAAACATACAATAATCATATTGCACTCACACTTAAAGCCTGCAAAAGAGATCTAAAAATCATGAAATACAGACATTATTGCCGTAGACTCCGCTTCTGTCAAGGTTATATCACCACAAATGGTTGTACACCATAACATATGTAGTTAAACATAATTCGTGTGCTGCACCATACTAAATCATCACATCTGCATCTTGCATGTAGCTATCGACTACCAGACACTCATACATGTCCCACGAAGACATACGGATCCGAAAAACAGACGTACGTGCATTATATAATATCACAGTGCTAGATGTCATCCACGAGATCGGTCGGTAATCCACTGTATCCAACACTCACGAAGCAAGTGCCTCAAAACTCGCTGGCCTGATGCGCAATCGGAGCACCCTATGGGGACAGCAGCCACTCTCTGAAGTGCTGTACTAATGCTGGGCTCGTTCCTCTGGCACAAATGTGTCTGCTAACGGTACTGTTTCCACTCTGGCCTGCTTGCTGCTGTGGTTCCTGCAACAAGTTGCGATCCTCTCCAGGCACTGGGATTACAAAAATATTTACTTTCTGAGCTCATTCGATAAGAAATGCTGCGTCAATCGCGAATTAATTTACCGATTTCGAAACCGATATCAGCTGCCAAATCCGAATTTACACGTCAAAAAACGACAATGCTTGTGACACTTTTATGCTGAAACCATTGATTGGCATATGAATATTTCCACAATTTCATGTATTTTCACATGGTTTACCAGAATATCGTACCATTCTTGGCACTGTTCTCGATGTCAACCACATAACAGTGTGCTACCAACCACTTCCACAGTATAATTCCTGAGATGAAGAATGGAAATCATATCTCTAGAGAGCCGGAACTTTAGCGTGGAACACACTGCAAACCATTGAGTAACTAGAATCTTATCTCGTCTGCGAAGCCTTTTAAGAGAAAACTCGAAAACAGAGGAAACTAGTAGTTACACACGTATTTTTTAACGAATACTAATGTCAGTGATATAAAAAAATTCAGATCATCCTTATACTTCACAAAGAAAACTAAGGTTTCAATACTCATGCGTTTCTCATTTCTAGAGAACCAGCAAATGTCTCTTCCACCGGTGTTTCACCAACGCTAAAGCTTCTAATTCAGTAACGGAATAATTTTTTTCAGATTTGGTTAGGACTCTGCTAGCAAAAGCAATGGTTTTCTGAACAGTAGTGTCATTTTCTGTGGCTTCTTGAAATAAATGGGCACCAAGACCGACTTTAGAAGAATCCGTGCTAAGGCAGAAATCTTGTGACAGATCTGGATGAGCTAGTATTGGCGCGTTAAGTAGCGATTCTTTCAAAGAATTGAATTCCAACTGTGCTTGTTCGTCCCAGTTCCAAATAGTATTTTTTCCAGTGAGAGAACAAAGTTTTGGTGTAACAAGAATTTGCATGTTCAGAAAACGACGGTAAAAATTTACGAGACCTAGAAAACTGCGGACTTGTCTTTTTGTGGATGGAACTGGAATGGCTCTGATTGCTTCTAACTTTTCAGGATCCGGCTGAATGCCTTCAGAAGAAATAATATGTCCCAAAAACCTCACCTTTGACCTACCGAATTCGGACTTTTCCAAGTTAACTGTAATTCCAGATTCTGCAAAAATACGTAACAAACTGTTGAGGATGCGATTATGTAGTTCCCATGAAGCTTCTGCTATTAGAATATCGTCCACATATAAGGTGATGTGACGTTTTAAGAACTCAGGTAATATGGAATTTAGCCCGCGAATGAATGCTGCTGAAGAAATGTTCAAACCAAAGGGAAGTTTCCGAAACTGATAACAAACCCCGAAACAAAGGAAAGCTGTGTATTTTCTACATTCTGGATGAAGTTCGATCTGATAAAAGCTGGATCTGAGATCAATGGAAGACAACACTTTTACACCATTAAAATTTTGAAGAAGTTCTTCCAACGTTTGCGGCCTGTCTGTTTCAGGAATAATGATCGTATTGATTTGTCTCGAATCTAAGACAAGCCTGATCGATCCATTTTTCTTCTCTGTTGTATGAGCTTACTGCAGGCTCAATAATGCCCTCGTCGAGCATAGATTGTATTTCTGTTCTAACACGGTCCCTATAATGTGCTGGAATTACATATGGTCTAACACAAAATTTAGTATGCTCACGAACACGAAATTGGTATTGAAATCCCTTGATTGTTCCTGTTTTATGAGTAAAAACTGTGGAATGTGCTTGTAAAATCTCAAAAAGGTCCTGCCTATCAGTGTCATTACAATTCTCAATTGTTTGAATTTTATTCTGAATTAACTTATTAGTGTCAAATGCGCCGTCGATATCATCCCTGTCAGTACTTGCAGAGTGATTGTTAGTGTCTAGTTCCGTAGAAAATTCCGAACTGTTGTCTAACAGAAGGTAAAGCCGATTAATTTCCTCGTCATGGTTTGAGAGCCAATCTTCAAATTTCAAAGCTATTGACTTACCTTCTTTCTCTAAACTTATTTCAGCATCGTGAAAGTTTAAGATTGCTTTGTATTCATTCAAAAAGTCTACTCCCAATATAATTTCCGTCGACAATAATGGAACAATGAGAAAGTTCATAGAGAAGCTGTGGCTTTGACAAAAGAATTCTAAATTGGTTTGTTGGCGTACATCTACACTTTTTCCAAAGATTGCACCTTGTAATTTAATCTTACGTAACGGAAGTGTGGGGCAATCGTTCGATTTGTTGTACTTGCTAAAAGCTGTTTCACTAATTACTGAAATGGGACTGCCAGAGTCAAGTACTGCCGTAAATTTTACGTCATTTACTGTAATGTGAATCACAGGATATGCAATGTTGTTATGTTTTACGTCGTGTTCCTGGAGTAAGATGTCCCTAATGTCTTCAATTTTCACGTAATTACTAGCTACGGCAGCTGCGTCGTTAGTGTCATAAGTACGTTTTGTGGCTGCCAGTGGTGTGAGTCATTGCCTATTGTCTCTTTGTTGGCGCGTGTCGTTATTGGGATTTGGAGACCTAACTTCTACAAAGTCACCGTGACGAGAGGGCCCTGCCCTGTTTAAATCCCGCCAGTTCTGATGCAATTCAGGTCTGTCGTTACGATCACATCGTCTGTCGTCATGTCGGTAGTTCCTGTAGTTTCTTTCTTGTCGGTTAAGTGGTGGAGAATTTCTCCCTGAATCGTAACTGCGCGCTGGACCGTTGCGTCTAAAGTTATTCTGTCTCCCTTGATAATAATTATTTGGGTTCCCAAATTGTCTGTTTCTCTGATTGTCTCTGTGATAGTCACTACCGCGGAGAGGTGATCTTTCCCTGTAATTATTACTACTCTGCCAACGGTTGTAATACGGGTGGTGTCTGTTTCGGTCACGATTTGTGTTGTGAGAATAGCCTTGTCGCGTCCAGTTATTATTTCTTTCATCGCGGAATTGCGACTGATGTGATCTGTAATTGTTGTGCTCCTGCGTTCCGCGATTGTCAGTGTCACGTTCCAGTTCTTGTAACAGTCCCTGAAAAGCTTCAATGTCGTCTTTGCAACGTCCTGCCAAAATAATATGTCGCAAATGTTCAGGTAATTTGATTAAGCAAATGCGGATGAGTTCTGAGGGGCTGTATGGGTTTGACAGGTACTGATTCTTGTGCAACATGTCTTCAAAATATTTCACAAGACTGGAGAATTCAGATTTTTCGAAATGTTTCATCATTATGATGCCATGTTTTACTCGATCTTGTGTAGCTTGAGACCAATATGCTGAGAGGAAGGCATGGTAAAATTCTCCTTCACTGTGACAATCGTGAATGACCGATCGCATTCTTACCGCTGGTTCATTCTCTAAATAGCCACATATAAATTCTAACCTGTGCTCCAATGATCAGTTGGGAGGAAAACAATGAGAGAATTGATGGAGCCACGCTTGTGGATGAATGTCGTTGCCGGAATTCTTAAATGTTTTGAATTTACGTGTAGTAATGAACAGCTTATAGTCAAAATCATCATGTCGGCGAGTCGCATGTCGGTCATTGTTACGTCGTGTCGGCTGTTCAATCTCAAAATTTGGTGCACATTGCCAATTTCTTTCATAATTTCCGAAATGCGCTGTGTTATTATTTTGTGGCTGTTCCGTATTTCTATGTCCCTCTTCCCGTATTGGGGCGCGAGTGTGCTCTGAAATACGTAATTCTTGTACTACTTGTGCCAACTGATCTTGCACTTCCCGGATTTCTCTTTTGTACTGTGTATTGATTTGATTTTGATTTTGTTTGAATTTTCTAATTTCTACATACTCTTCAGTGTCAGTGAAGGCTACAGGTGTTGTGTTATTCAGATCATCATCTACCTTTGTAGATAAGTTAGTGAACTGATCTGAAAGTTCGGCTACTTTATCCGATAGTGAAATTATTTCCTCTGTATGTTTTTCTGAACCAAGTTTCAGAGTATCTACTGTGTCCTTTAAGTTTTCCTGAGTTTTTGCAAGTTGCGTAACCGAATCGGTACATGCAACTGAGTCAATTTTAGCTTGCAAGGTGTCGTGATTTTCATGAACAATGGTTTGCAGTTCTTTTATGGCTGCTTCGTGATTCTGTAATAAATTTTCATGCCGCGAAAAAATAGGTTGAAAATGCTCACAAATTTGTGTTTTTACGTCATTACAGACTTTTTGACATTTCGATTCAATGTTATGTAACTCACTAGTTGAATCTTCACGTGTTTGTTCAAGTGTGGTGTCTAACTTTTGAAGATTTTGTCCCATTGCGTCTAACTGTTGCTGTGTTTGTCTCTGGTGTTGTTCCATTGTGTCTAACTTTTGAAGATTTTGTTCCATTGTGTCTAACTTTTCAAGCTTTTGTCCCATTTGTTGCATTAATTGTAATAACAATGCACTGGTGTCTGAAACATGTTCCTCAGTGCTTTTCGGCAGTGAATTTGCACCAGCAACATTCACATTTTGACAAGCGGAAAATGTGTCTTGACTCATTTGAGAAAACGGTGAGGACGCAAAACCTGAATCTACAGTATTTGCAAAATTGTGTCCTGTCATTTCGGATTCCTGATGCGAGCTGTTGCCGACCGATCGATCGATAATGCTTCCCTCTTCACTAATTGTTTCACTGTCCACGCCATTGTTTTCCGCCCGCTCCATTTCCCTATGCACAATTACCAAATTACTACTTTGAACATCAGTTAATTCATTACTCGGTGGCGCGAACACACTGCTTTCATTTTCACTGTCATTTCTCAGTTTACTTTGGAGCCTAGTATTACGTTTTTCACACGCCATTATTGTCACAGTATTTCACACGACAACACAGAAAAACACAATTTGAAGATCAAAAATAAGAGAACACATTAACATAGCACTGAAAATAATATCTAGTTAATTGCAGCTGCGAAATACTTGGTGCAAATCTACATGCATGCCACAACTGTTTTACTGTACAACAGTGAAAGTCTGCAACTACAAAGGAGATTTTCTCTACAATTACGCGCTAGCAATAAACAAAATCTACACTAATTACACAAACTACATATGTAAGTAGGCTGTTTAGGTTTTTTTATTGGTAACGCCACCTCTGTATGAAAATCACTGGCTGTGCTGTATGCAGTCTGTGGCTGCTTTGCATTGTTGTAATACTCGCCATTGTAGTGTTAGGCAGCTGGCTGTGAACAGCGCGTAGCGTTGCGCAGTTGGAGGTGAGCCGCCAGCAGTGGTGGATGTGGGGAGAGAGATGGCGGAGTTTTGAAATTTGTCATGAACTGCTATATTTATATATGATGATATCAAGGTAAATACATTGTTTGTTCTCTATTAATATCTTTCATTTGCTAACTATCCCTATCAGTAGTTAGTGCCTTCAGTAGTTTGAATCTTTTATTTAGCTGGCAGTAGTGGCGCTCGCTGTATTGCAGTAGCTTGAGTAGCGAAGATTTTTGTGAGGTAAGTGATTTGTGAAAGGTATAGTTTACTGTTAGTCAGGGCCCATTCTTTTGTAGGGATTATTGAAAGTCAGATTGCGTTGCGCTAACAAAATATTGTGTGTCAGTTTAGGCACAGTCATTTGTATAATTCTTCAAAGGGGACGTTTCAACCGTCTATATTCAGTGTCATGGCATTTGTCTGGAAACACCACGACTTTCGTAGGTAATGCCATAGGTGGATTTATAAAGTCGGTATGGCTTTTAAAATGGATATTTGTGTGCACTTGTAGAAAGAAGACCACTTGTGATGGTAACATGGTGGTGTTTTTTTTTTTTAACATATTCCAGTTTGTAAGACGATTACGCCTCTCTTTCTAAGACACGGTAGTAGCACTCCCAAGAAAAACTTATGAGACTTGTCCACCCATCGTTGATTTTCGGTCAGTATTATTTTGTATCGTCTGCAATCATTTATTGACGAAGTATTATACTTAGTAGTAGGCGGTGCATGATAGGTTCGCCTTGAGCATCAGGCTTATAAATTATGTGTTTGTGTTCAAACATGTGCAAAGGAAATGACTATGTCCAGTCGTAAGGAAGGCATGGATTTGATGTGCAGTACTGTGACACCAAAGGGAAGACTATGTCAAGTCATATGAATGGTATAGATATTTCTATTTCTAGAGCCACAGTCGTCACTAGGGTGTATTTCCTATACTTCACTCATTGTCGGATCTCATTCAACTGAGATGGTAATCCAAACACTGAGTTGTAAGTAGAATGATAAAACATATATGTGACCGGTTTCCTATGACTGCACTGGCATGCAGTGCCAGTGACAGGAATGATTCATGTTTCCCATTAACGGTAGAAGCTGTGCAAATGGAGAGGCCTGTTGGAGTATAGGAATGTAGCTGATTTAACTGAATTGTCCTCTAGACAGTTGAATAGGGAACTATTACTTAGTATGTGTTGGGCAGCTTTCGTGATCAAGAGGAAATATGACAAGATTCAACATGGACATCTGTTTACGTTGGGCCATTATTTCCTCCCATATAAATTGTTGGTCCACTGCTTCTTTGTATTTTACTTCATTATTTAGTTGAGAGAAGATCGATTCAGGTGTGTGCGTCTCGCAAATGAATGAAACGTTTGCCAGTTCTCTAGACATAAGAAACACCTTAGTTGACATTGTAAATTATAGGCATGATTTGGACTCTATTACATCACCAACATGAGTATTCGCAAAAGGAAATATCATTTTCCTCTATTTGTTTCGAGTTCTCATGTAAAGGTCTTCGTAGGTGGAATAAGTTTCTAATTACTCAGTGCCGGCCGGTGTGGCCGAGCGGTTCTAGGCGCTTCAGTCTGGAACCGCGCGACCGCTACGGTCGCAGGTTCGAATCCTGCCTCGGGCATAGATATGTGTGATGTCTGTAGGTTAGTAAGGTTCAAGTAGTTCTAAGTTCTAGGGGACTGATGACCTCAGATGTTAAGTCCCATACTGCTCAGAGCCATTTGAACCATTTAATTACTCAGTGGTCAGGAGCACACACCACCTCGCTAAAGTTTGAGGATTGTAGAGAAATAATTTACAGTCTATATCTTCGGAATTATGTTGCACGTGTAATCGGTAGGATACTGCTGTGTGCTTGATATCGAGAAACACCGCGAAAATGGTATAGTATTATGGCAAACCATCCAAAAATATATGGGTTCTTGTAATCCCAGACTCTAGAGATGGGTGTAGAAAAGCAAGCAAGCAGGTCCGGACCAGAAACAGTAACGCGTTTGTGTCGATGGGAAACTAGTCCGAATTTGTAGAACAGTTCTGAGAGAGACTTCGGTCTGCTGTGGGCGCTCTGGTCACCCGTCGGAAGTGGATGACTGCCGACCTCGCAGGGAAATATCTAGTGCTGTGAGCGGTATATACAGTGCTGACTGTCTTTGAGGTATATGTACGAATAAAGTAAGAGGGCTGATTTTGTACGGTGCAGTATGCGAATTGTATGGTTACTACATCGACATGGTGTGTGGTGATATATTGCTGGAGATCGATTTCATACTCTAATATTCAGGCTCCTGGCCTCAGTGTAATTGAGTAAGAGTCTCTCCGTATTTGATGATATGTATGGCACTTTGCAAGGTTTAGTTATCGGTGCACTATGGCGATCAGTGTAAAATATTTTTTTGCCACTGAAAGTCTCGTCAGGAGGAAAAAAGAAAAGGCGGACATTGCTTCCGAACAGGTGGCTTCAGTAATTCGGTGGGTAAATTCGATAAGAGTCAATTATAGTCCCCCATTAACTCACAAGACATCCTTTGTGCTAGGATATAGGAGTCTCTACATAGTGGTGAGAACGTTTGTGTACGTTGAAAACAGGAAGGGCAACACGTGATGGACGGGATGCCATGTTAGGATCATGAGGAAGAACGAATTCGCATTTTTCTTGTTGTTCTATCGATAGTGATGATGATTACAGTATACCAACTCGCGTCGGTGATGTCTTTCCAAGCATTACGCCTGCGGGTGCGGTATTCATTATCACACATAGTGCTCGACACCTATCCTTCATGGAGGCAGAATTTTATGTGTAAAATTATGTGCACTATAAATACTGAGATTCGTTCCAGAACCACAGCAATCAAGAGGGGAAATTACCCATAGATCCATTGGTGTCAGACTGCAGTAGCAATCGTAATATTTAATTATAGCTACACTGGTAATTATGTTCCTGGCTCCAAATATTCTGGTGAGTCTTGTATATATTTGATGATCTGTAGACAACTTTTTCGGGGCTTAATTGCCAGTGCAATTAAGCGATCTGTGCAAAATAGTTTTTTGCCACTGAACGTCTCGTCTGCAGAAAACAATGGCGAACGGTGCTCCCACACCGGCAGCAGCAGCAGTTTGACGGGCAATGCAGTGACAAACGGGCTGTCCTGTTAGGACTGCTGGGAACAATGCACCCTGTGCTATTCTGGAAAGCATTGCAACATCTCTCGGTGCTGGACCTGTACCTCAGCTGTGGGGCATTGTGCCAGCAACGGTGCCTAGGTGAACACGTATTTTGACAGAAATTTCTGGGGTGCCAAGTATGAAAGGGATGCAGCCGTCTCATGCTTGCGTGTCCTGAACAGACACCTGTACGTCGCTGGGAGGCTGACAGCTGCATCGCCACCTCATGGGTCCTGCTAGTGCACCCGGGCTCCAGCATTGGTGTCGGGTGTCTGTCGGCTGGTTTTTTTTTTAATTTGCGATCTTTTGTTCAATCGATAGTCCATCGATTTTACCGACCAATAGCGTGCTGGAAATTAAAAAAAGTACCCCACACTGGTGAAGAACATCGATTTAATTAATTTGCATAAATTTTTTATATCAACATGGTGTTACTGCTACAATAATTTAGGGGAGGGTGTGTGTGAATGGGTGTCATGGAGCACAACAGCAGGTTAAGTGCATAATGCTGCGTAAATTTGCATGGTTTTTATGTAAAATGCAGTACAGTAGTTTAAGGGGGCGGGTGAAAAAGAGAACACACCAGAAATGGCATTCAAAAGCATGTGAAATTCGAAAAGTGTACCATATAATGGTGTGAGGACGTGACTAATTACTTAATTTGGTATCAAAGGCGGTACAATAGTTTAAGGAAATGGGGTTGACATGGAAAACCAGTTAACAGAACAATAGGTTACATACAGACAAAGAGTCGAACATTATGTTAAGGCACCCAGAGTACAGTGCTGAACATTAGGCTATGCAACATGTTTACAAAAGCTAAATGTTTCCAAACAGCAGAGAATGATTAACAAGAGAAATCCAACCCCCACAAACTGATTTTTTTTATATAAATAAAGAATATACCCTTGAATTTCTGTTATGAAACTCTTCCTCTCCACCACCAGACCGACATCTTGGATTACGTCACGGAATTGACGACAGCGCCCTCTGGTGGCGGTACTGTGTAGTACGCCCAGACCTTGTGGCGATCACATTGTTTCTTTCCATTTTCCCGCACCGTCTTGGATTACGTCATGGAATGGATGAAAGCGCCTAGGAAGAGGTGGTGGTCGGATGACTTAGGTTAGTGGAGGTATTCCAAGTGTCCTTTCTGTCCTGCCATTTTCTTAGGTTAGTAGAGACAGCCCAAGTGGCCAAAATTCAAATTTCCCTCCAATCCCTAGGAGGAGGTGGCGGTCGGATGACTTAGGTTAATGGAGGTAGCCAAAGTGACCTACTTTCCCGCCGTTTTCTTAGGTTAGTAGAGGTTGGATTGTCCTGATGGAATTTGAATTTCCTGCCAGAGGGTGTGGCAGGGGCATGGCACATTCCTGCCAGAGAGGTTAATTAACTGATTAATTGAATTAAGTAGTTAATCATATTGATAAGAGTGAGAAGAGGGCCTATTCCAATAACTCAGACCTAAAAGTGTACCTGTAGCAGCGTGGGGGGGGGGGGGGGGGGGGATGTTCTGAGGGGGGAGGGGAAATACCCTCTGCACAGCCCTGTACTGAACGGAACATCTTTCAGACAATCCCACAGCCAAAAGTCACACAGACTTAAATCAGGTGAGCCGGCCAGGGTGGCCAAGCGGTTCTAGGCGCTACAGTCTGGAACTGCACGACCGCTACGGCGCAAGTTCGAATCCTGCCTCGGGCATGGATGTGTGTTATGTCCTTAGGTTAGTTAGGTTTAAGTAGTTCTAAGTTTTAGGGGACTGATGACCTCAGAAGTTAAGTCCCATAGTGCTCTGAGCCATTTGAACCATTTTTTAAATCAGGTGATGTGGACAACCAGTCTGCGAGGAAATGAATTCTAGCATTTCCAAAATGCCTATTCAGCAGCTGTTTCACTAGCTGTGGCATGTGTGGAAGAGCACCTTCTTGAAAAAAGTGCTCCTACCCACACATGCATACTGTTGATTGGTTGAAATGACGTTGGTGTGCGGAAGGCTCTCATAGCATTTACCAATTATGGTAAAAGTAACAGGACTCATAGGATCCATCTCCTTGAAAAAATATGGCCCTTGATAAACGTTTGCGTCAACCTGCACCACACAGTTGTCTTTGCTGAATGAAGTGTACCAGTTGATGTTTGATCGATTTACCATTGCTCATATTCTGCATATCTGTGTATTCCCATGTCCTTGGAGATGGAAATAGGCTTCAACTGTCCACAGAATGTTCCACAGACATTCGTTGTCCACTTGCATGCGAGGAAAAAATTCTAGTCGAAACGTTTGTCTTACAGTTCAGCAGGAAGCAACTCTTGAATGTGGCGTAATTTTGTATGGGTGGCAATGCAGGGTGTTTCGTAGTATTTTAGGCAACATCCTCACAAGCTTGTCCAACGTTTGGCCAATTTTGCATGCACTGTATGTTTGCATCCCACTGTTCGACCCATCCTACAATTCTGTGGCCACATCTACTGACATCGAATCAACTGTTTTCCTCCCTCTGCCACAATGTACTGTCTTTTCGAATAACGTACACCTGTACAACTGTACTTTTCCTGAGGGCATGAAGCTCTACTGTGTGGTTGAATTATTATGGGTAAAATACTCTGGAGGTAAAATAGTCCCCCATTTGGATCTCTGGGAAGGGACTGCTCAGAAGGATGTCGTCATCAGGAGACAAAAAACTGACGTTCTGCAGATCAAAGCGTGTATTGTTAGACCCGTTAATCGCACAGGTTGGTTAAAAAATTTAAAAAAGGGTAGGTGATAGGTTGAAGTTATATGTAGTGGGAATTAGTGAAGTTCAGTGGCAGGAGGAATAGGACATCTGGTCAGGTGAATACAAGGTTAACAAAATCAGATAGGGTAGGGCAGGAGTAGGAATAATAACGAATAAGAAAATAAAACTGAGAGTAAGTTACTGTAACAGTATAGTTAATGCAATATTGTAGCCAAGTTAGGCACAAAGCCAATACCCATATCACAGTAGTACAAATTTAAATGACATCTAGCTCTGTAGATGATGAAGAGACTGAAGAAATGTACGAAGAGATAAAAGAAATTATTCAGATAGTTAAGGGAAACGAAAATTTAATTGTGATGGGCGAGTGGTAATCTATAGTGGAAAATGGAAGAAAAGGAAAAATTGTCGGTGAATATGGACTGGGGGAAAGGAATAGAAGAGGAAGCCACCTGGTACAATTTTTCACAGTGCACAATTTAATCATCATCGTGAAAGAAAGTTGCACACATTAGAAGAGACCTAGAATCACCAGAAAATTTCAGATTGATTGCATAATGTTAAAACAAAGATTTCGGAACCATATTTAAACTTTAACACATTTAGAGGGTGGGATGTAGCCTCTGACCACAGTTTATTGGTTATGAACTGCAGATTAAAACTAAAGAAATTGCGAAAAGGTAGGAAATTAAGGCGGTGGGCCCTGGATGGTTTGAAACAACCAGAGGATGTTGAGAGTTTCAGAGGGAGCATTAGGTAACGATTGACTAGGACAGGGGAAAGGAATGAGTACAAGATGAATCAGTAGCATCGAGAGATGAAATAGTGAAAGTAGCAGAGGATCAACTAGGTAAAATGACAAGGACTAATAGAAATCCTCAGATGACACAGGAGATTTAACTGATGCAAGGAAAAAATAGAAAAATGCAGCAAATGAAGTAGCCGGAAGGGAATACAAACGTCTAAATAAGAGATTGGGTAAGTTGGAATGGCTAGAGGACAAATGTAAGGATTTAGAAGCAAATTTCACTAGGGGAAAGACACATACCACCTACACGAAAATTAAAGAGCCCTTTGAAGAAAAGAGAAGCAGATGTATGAATACAACAGCTCAAATGGGAAACCAGTACTAAGCAAAGAAGAGAAAGCTGAAAGATGGAAGGAGTATACAGGGCCTCTATACAACAGAGATGAACTTGAAGGCAATATTATAGAAATAGAAGAAGACGTAGATGAAGATGAGATGGGAGATACGATATTGCAAGAAGAATTTGACAAAGCAGTGAAAGACCTAGCACTAAAAGATATATGTCGAATTAAGGCTCTTAGGGTAGACAATATTCCATCAGAACTACTGACAGCCTTGGGAGAGCCCGCAACGAAAATCTCTTCCATCTGGTGTGCAAGATGTATGAGGCAGGCGAAATATCCTCAGCAGTTATTATTCAATTAGCACACTGAGCAAACAGTAAAGGAAATTTGGAGTAGGAATTAAAGTTCAGGGAGAAGAAATAAAAAATTTGACATTTGCTGAAGACACTGTAATTCTGTCACAGACAGCGAAGGACTTGGAAGAGCTTTTCTATGGAATAAACAGTGTCTCGAAAGGAGGATATAAGATGAACATCAACAAAAGAATATGTTCTATCAAACAATCTCTTCTTCTACGCCGAGCAAGGTGGCGTGGTGGTCAGCACACTGGACAGAATTCGGGAGGACGACGGTTCAATCCCGCATCTGTTCATCCTGATTTAGGTTTTCTGTGATTTCCCTAAATCGCTTCAGGCAAATTAAGTTAGGAAATGAGATACTTAAAGTAGTAGATGAGTTTTTTTTTTTTTTTGTGCAGCAGAATAACTGATGATGGCTGACGTAGACAGGATATAAAATGTAGACTTGTAGTGGCAAGAAAAGTATTTCTGAAGAAAAGAAATTTGTTAACTTCGAAAATAGATTTAAGTTTTACAAAATCATTTGTGAAAGATTTTGTATGGAATGTAGATGAAGGGTTGGGGTTGGGTTGATTTGGGAGAGGAGACCAAACTGTGAGGTCATCAGTCTCATCGGATTAGGGAAGGACGGGGAAGGAAATCAGCCGTGCCCTTTCGAAGGAACCATCCTGGCATTTGCCTGAAGCTATTTAGGGAAATCACGGAAAACCTAAATCAGGATGTCCGGACGCGGTATTGAACCGTCGTCCCCCTGAATGCGAGACCAGTGTGCTGCCACAGCGCCACCTCGCCTGGTGTAGAAGAAGGGATTGGTTGATAGGACACATTCTGAGACATCAAGGAATTACCAGTTTAGTATTGTGGAGAGGTGGGGCGAGGGGGGGGGGCAGGAATAAAAATTGTAAAGGAAGACCAAGAGATGGATACAGTAAGCAGATTCAGAAGGATGTAAGTTTCAGCAGTTACTCAGAGAAGAAGAGGCTTGTACAGGATAGTGTGGCATGGGGAGCTGTATCACACCAGTCTTTGGACTGAAGAGCACAACAACAACAATCAACAACAATCTTTTGTAAAGACCCTTGGCAGACATCGGACCAATGTCTTTTTTTCATACCCATGAGTGTCCTGAACTTCTGCATTGCTACTGGCATGCAAATGGTACAATCAGCGCTCATCTAAAAGAGCATTACCAGCAGTGCATGATCCTGCATTCAGGCAAGCATGTCGAGCTTCTCGGACAGAAACTGGAACAGCTGTGTATCTTATGTCTTTTGTTTTGCATGTTCTACTGGTCAGAGCGCCATCTAGTGGTAAAAGTTTCGTTTTTTTTTCTTTTGTTTCCCTGACGTTTCCCCCTTCTTTTATAATATTTCCCTCAGATTGGATGCCATTCTGAGCAATGGTTCGCTTTTTACAGGGTTCTGAAACTGCAACTTTAATTGTAATCACCCTGTATATAAACGATTTAGGAAACAATGTGTGTAGCTCTATTAGATCATTTGCAGATGATGCTGCCATTTACCATCTCGTATAGTCATCAGATGATTAAAACCAACTGCAATATGATTTAAACTAGATATCTGTATGGCGCGAAAATTGCCGATCGACTCTAAATAATAAAAAGTGTGATGTCATCCACAGAGTACTAAAATTAATCCGCTAAATTTCGTTTACACAATAAATCACACAAATCTAAAGGCTGTGGGAAATGCGAATCAAAGACTGTGATTTTTTGCAGAACACTAAGAAGATGCAACAGGTCTACTAAAGAGACTGCCTACACTACACTTGTCAGTCCTCTTCTGGAATACTGCTGTTTGCCGTGCGGGATGTAGCTCAGCGTGTTCGGTCAGAGGGTTCCGTACCCTCTGTAATAAAAAAAAACTGAGTTAATCGATCATCAATGAACTTCATCGGATGTCTTACGACGTCCGCCCCGAGCAGATTCAACGAACAAAAGCGAACAAAATGAGATTAAAAAAATTAAAAAGAAGCGGTCTAGGGTGCTGCAGTCATGGACTGTGCGGCTGGTCCTGGCGGAGGTTCGAGTCCTCCCTCGGGCTTGGGTGTGCGTGTTTGTCCTTAGTATAATTTAAGTTAAGTAGTGTGCAAGCTTAAGGGCTGATGACCTTAGCAGTTAAGTCCCATAGGATTTCACACACATTTGAATATTGCTGTTCAGAGTGGGAAACGCATCAGAGGTCATAAAAAAAGTTCAAAGAAGGGCAGCTCGTTCTCTCTAACAGCGAGATACAGGAGTGTGTGCCACACATATGATACGCCAACTGTTGTGGCAATCATTAAAACAAAGGGGTTTTTCATTGTGGCAGGATCTTCTCATGAACTTTCAATCGCCAACTTTCTCCTACGAATGTAAAGCTATTTTGTTGGCACCCATCTACAAAGGTAGAAATTGTCATTATAATAAAGTAACATAAATCAGAGCTCACACAGAAAGATTTAAATGTTTATTTTTCCCACATGCTGTTCGAGAGTGGAATGGTGCAGCAATATCTTGAAACAGATTCGACGAGCCCTCTGTCAGGCACTTAATAGTGAATTGAAAAGTAGTCCTGTAGATGTAGTTGTAGCCATACATTGTCAGAGTGCACGAAGTTGCAACAATGGCAGAACAAAACTGTACTTTTTTTTGCATCTGTGAACATTTCTATAACATGGTGTTAAATATACTGCATTTTTTTGTCGCCTGTAGATAACAGGCGACAAAAAATGCAGTATATTTAACACCCTGTTATAGAAATGTTCACAGATGCAAAAAAAATCTTTTTAGTCTTATTTTTATACTCTGAATTTACATTAGCAAAAATGAATTGATAGAAATGCAATTGAACTGTACTTTTTTTTGCATCTGTGAACATTTCTACACTCCTGGAAATTGAAATAAGAACACCGTGAATTCATTGTCCCAGGAAGGGGAAACTTTATTGACACATTCCTGGGGTCAGATACATCACATGATCACACTGACAGAACCACAGGCACATAGACACAGGCAACAGAGCATGCACAATGTCGGCACTAGTACAGTGTATATCCACCTTTCGCAGCAATGCAGGCTGCTATTCTCCCATGGAGACGATCGTAGAGATGCTGGATGTAGTCCTGTGGAACGGCTTGCCATGCCATTTCCACCTGGCGCCTCAGTTGGACCAGCGTTCGTGCTGGACGTGCAGACCGCGTGAGACGACGCTTCATCCAGTCCCAAACATGCTCAATGGGGGACAGATCCGGAGATCTTGCTGGCCAGGGTAGTTGACTTACACCTTCTAGAGCACGTTGGGTGGCACGGGATACATGTGGACGTGCATTGTCCTGTTGGAACAGCAAGTTCCCTTGCCGGTCTAGGAATGGTAGAACGATGGTTTCGATGACGGTTTGGATGTACCGTGCACTATTCAGTGTCCCCTCGACGATCACCAGTGGTGTACGGCCAGTGTAGGAGATTGCTCCCCACACCATGATGCCGGGTGTTGGCCCTGTGTGCCTCGGTCGTATGCAGTCCTGATTGTGGCGCTCACCTGCACGGCGCCAAACACGCATACGACCATCATTGGCACCAAGGCAGAAGCGACTCTCATCGCTGAAGACGACACGTCTCCATTCGTCCCTCCATTCACGCCTGTCGCGACACCACTGGAGGCGGGCTGCACGATGTTGGGGCGTGAGCGGAAGACGGCCTAACGGTGTGCGGGACTGTAGCCCAGCTTCATGGAGACGGTTGCGAATGGTCCTCGCCGATACCCCAGGAGCAACAGTGTCCCTAATTTGCTGGGAAGTGGCGGTGCGGTCCCCTACGGCACTGCGTAGGATCCTACGGTCTTGGCGTGCATCCGTGCGTCGCTGCGGTCCGGTCCCAGGTCGACGGGCACGTGCACCTTCCGCCGACCACTGGCGACAACATCGATGTACTGTGGAGACCTCACGCCCCACGTGTTGAGCAATTCGGCGGTACTTCCACCCGGCCTCCCGCATGCCCACTATACGCCCTCGCTCAAAGTCCGTCAACTGCACATACGGTTCTCGTCCACGCTGTCGCGGCATGCTACCAGTGTTAAAGACTGCGATGGAGCTCCGTATGCCACGGCAAACTGGCTGACACTGACGGCGGCGGTGCACAAATGCTGCGCAGCTAGCGCCATTCGACGGCCAACACCGCGGTTCCTGGTGTGTCTGCTGTGCCGTGCGTGTGATCATTGCTTGTACAGCCCTCTCGCAGTGTCCGGAGCAAGTATGGTGGGTCTGACACACCGGTGTCAATGTGTTCTTTTTTCCATTTCCAGGAGTGTATAACATGGTGTTAAATATACTGCATTTTTTGTCGCCTGTAGATAACAGGCGACAAAAAATGCAGTATATTTAACACCCTGTTATAGAAATGTTCACAGACGCAAAAAAAAGTACAGTTCAATTGCATTTCTATCAATTCATTTTTGCTAATGTAAATTCAGAGTATAAAAATAAGACTAAAAAGATTTTTGTGTAATTCAAATCCCAATAGCGATTGCAGCTTATAAACTTTTGTATTCTGTTCTTATGTTTTACTAATATGACAAAGTGTGCACAGTATGGAATCATGGCTGCTAACAAACTAATATTGGTTTACTCAACGAATAATACATGCAATGACTTATTAGAAGGATCATTAAGATACATTAAAGCAATCATTGTATTTGTAGTTACGTGTTCGTTATGTGTCTAAGAGTAGTAGGACAAAGGGGCTGTGAAGTCAGTCTGCATTGCTGCCAAATTCTGACCCCTCCGCCACCGTCCCCCTCCAATTATCCCTCCCCTCCACTTCCCCTATTCACAGTGGTGGGAATTTCAAATTTTGGTGGCATAATGGGAATGCAGACGTTGCTCCACACTTCCCTTTCACCCTCACCTCCCTCTCCTTCTCCCCTTAACCTTGTGTTCTGCTAAGTGCTTTATGACCCCCTGAGGATTGATTTGTCACCCCTGAGGATAATCTGTCCTTCTGTGAAACCCCCCTCCACGCAGTACCTCTGGAAAAAGGAGTGTTTGTTCAGTTCTGAGCCACTGACCCCCTACTAGGAAACCCCTCAGCCCTTCACACCCCTCCCCCACTTCCCTCTGCTCCCCATCTGAAAACTGTTGGAAAAAAGATAGTCTGTGCTGGAAAGGAAAGATAACACTAAATTCAAATCGATATTAGTAATAATAATAATTATTATTATTATTATTATACATGGCTGCATATTCTTTATTTAATCAGTTTGTGTGAGACGGGGCTCCCTCACCTAGAGAGAGCTCAAATCTGCCCCCATTTCTCATGACATGAAAACTATAAGCACCGAAGAATGGAATGAAATGTGGTATATTTGCCCCCATTTTTGGTAGCCTGTGCATATGTATATAGTCCAGACGCCACCACGAAGCTCAAAAGCCGCCCAATGTTATAATTACAAATTACGATACTAATACAATTTGTGACACCTATCCATACAGAGAGAGATGGGTGATCGTAATAAAATCTTACTGAATTTATAAAGTGTTTTGCCTAAGGACTGTAGTTTTTGCACCTCCTCTCTGCTGATGGCTATTTCCTACACTAGTACATAGTATTTGTGTTATATGAAAGAGGCAGTGTAACAGGATTCAGAATATGTCCACATGTATGTACCACCCATAAAGTAATGGTAGGGGTGGTTTAGCTACAATACATAAATTGAGAATCATGCTGCAGTGTCACTGACTGATAACATCACAAGATCGATGCAATAAAGGGTTTTGTTAATGTGATAAGTCATGGAGGGTGGTGATTTGGAGCTTGAGTAATTGGGTAAAAGACATTTAAATTAAATTAGGTTTAAAAAAACATAATAAAATTACAAAAATTGATGGAAAATACGTAAAATTGATGAAAATACGACGAAAATGTGGAGGGATGAAGGTACTGGTTGTATGAAAATCATTACATTCCTCCGCCAGCGCGACTGATGCTGATGGTGCATATTACCCATGCTCTGTGGGATTAAGTCCTGCAGAATATCCCCTCGTTCCACCTGTGGTTATGCATTGTAAGCCATAAAAATGAATACCTAGGACACCAAAACAGAGATCATATACCTGGGTGCCATATGCACCTCCATTATGAGGAATCAATGCTCGTGGTCTCCTCAAAATCTGCTACCCCATCACTGTAGAAGATGATATCAAATGTAAAGGTCATCAACTTCGGACAGCTGTTCAGAAATGCTCCACAATGCTGCAAACTCTTCGAGTTTCCATATGTTGTAATGTCTTCCATAATAAGAAACACCATCTCTGTCATTTATTTAAACCATCCTGTGTGTTGTGGGAACAGCACAGTTTACACCATGTTATGTCCAGCTTTCTGTAAGAGCCAATGGATTGAGACGTGTTAACATCGGTTTAGCACCTGACACAGACCTCAAAGTCAAGGTAGGAAAACATAATGTGTAGTGGTGTACAAAACTGTAGTCATACACTCCTTGGATGTGTTACATGAAACAAAAAAAGTATCAAACTGCTTATGAAAGAACAATGCTAAATCCTCTTGGGACTGATAGTGGGAAATGGTCTTCCTACAGTACAGGCGAGAAAACTTTACACAGGCCTATGGAAGCAACTTTGGTCAGTGTCCACCTGCTCCAGTAGACCAATATGTGTATATTTAATGGGGTCACCACATATGCTCGATGTCAACATGCAGACAGTATTTGTTTCCTTTACTCCATTGGCTGTTACAAAATAACGAGGGAGACAGAGAGAGAGAGAGAGAGAGAGAGAGAGAGAGAGAGAGAGAGAGAAAGAGAGAGAGAGTGCTGTCAGTGAAGACTTGGAGAGAGAGAGAGAGAGAGAGAGAGAGAGAGAGAGAGACTGTGCTGTCAGTGAAGACTTGGACACCATTACTCCGCTGTATTTCTAGCATGGTAAATTTAGGAATAAGATCAGGACATGCAGAGGGGGGGGGGGGGTATTTATGGACTGTCATTACATATCAACGAATTGTAGGTGTCATAGTTCTGAATTTCTTTGTGCAGTCCATGTATACTCTGCTTGATCGTGAATTTCCCCCTTTAAGTTAGTGTATTATTCTTCTTGTCAGTGACAGTTGGATGACTAGACAGCATGCTAACTAATGGAACAACGCTGTTGGAATGTGATAGGTTTTCAACAGAAATAGCAGAGGTCTGTGACTTGATGGGGAACGTCTCTTACTTGTCGAAATCAGGTGGACTCAAATGCTGTATATCAAAGACTGGAAGATTCGTGAGAATAAAGCAGGTAAGCAATACTCTGACAAAAGGGTAGACGAGAGGTGAGCTTTATACTGCTTTTTCTAAGTGTTGTGGGCAAACATATTACAACCTCTTACATAAGTTTCATGAAGTGACTGCAATGAGAAAATTAGGAGCTAATATGAAGATTTTTACCGAGAGACAATTAGCAGCAGAAGTTCTGTCTTCTGTTTTCTTGATGGATAAGATACAACATTCTTCCACGAGTTTTGTATGCCTATAAATGGATGGAGTGACATCTTAATAGGTAGACTAAATTTACATTTACATCTCCACCGATCAGCCAGAACATTATGACCACCTTCCTAATAGCCAATATCTTCTCGTTTGGCACATAAAACAGCAGCAATGCGTCATGGCATGGAAGCAGTGAGGTCTTCATATGTCACTGAACAGAACAGGCACCACATCCACACACACAAGTCACCTAATTCCCATAAATTTTGGGGAGGGGGGTGATTATGCCTGACGTCACGTTCGACCACATCCCAGATGTGTACAGTAAGGTCCAGATCCGGCGAGTTGGGGGGGGGGGGGGCGGCGGCACATCAACTGGAACTCGCCATTGTGTTCCTTTAACCACCCCATCACTCTCCTGGTCTTGTGACATGGCGCATTATCTTGTTGAAAAATCCCACTGCCATCAGGAAACCTGATTGTCTTGAAGGGATGTACATAGTCGGCAACCAGTGTACAATACACCTTGGTGCCTTGCACGAGCTCCACTGGACTCATGGATGTCCATGTGAATGTTCCCCAGAGTATAATGGAGCCGCCACCAGTTTGTCTCCGTCTCACAAGTGCTGGTGTCAAGGAGCTGTTTACCTGGAAGGTGACAGATTTATATTCTCCCTTCAGCATGATGAAGAAGGTATCAGGATTCATCAGACCATGCAACGCTCTGAAGCTGCAACAGCGACAAGTGCTGATGGTCACATGCCCATTTCAGTCGTAGTTGTCGATGTCATGGTGCTAACATTGGCATATGCATGGGTCGTCAGCTGCAGAGGCCCATCATTAGGAGTGTTCAGTGCACTAAGTGTTCAGACACACTTGTACTATGCCCAGCATTAAAGTCTGATGATAGTTCTGCCACAGCTCGCTGCCTGTCCTGTTTTACCAGTCTGCCCAGCCTACGACATAAAATATCTGTAATAAGGGGTGGCCACCCAACACCACAACGTCCAAATGTGGTTTCACCTTGGTTTTGCCACATGTTGAAGACACTCACCGCAGCACTCTTCGAACACCCAATGAATCTTGAAGTTTCCGAAATGCTCTTGCTGAGCCTCCAGGCCATCACAATCTTCCCTTGGTCACACTAAAGTACATCGCGCGCCTTCCCAATTCTACATACGGAGAGCACACTCTCTGACACTACACGCAGCGTGCATGTGTCTGACTGCAGTCATTCCTCGCCAGGTGACGCTACTATCGCCTGGACGGGTTTGTATCGATAATAGATCAGTGACCATAATGTTCTGGCTGATCAATGTATATGCTTACTTCGAAAGTCATCATACGGGGTTTGACAGACGATACCATGTACCACTACTAATAATTTTCTTTCCTGTTCCACTCGCAAATAGAGCGAAGGGAAAAAGACTATCTATATGCCTCCATATCAGCGCTAATTTCTTGTACCTTATCTTTGTGGTCCTTACACGAAATACATACTGGCGGTGGTAGAAACTTTCTGCAGTCCGTTTCAAATGTCGGTTCTCAAAAGTGTTTCGCGAAAAAACACCATCTTCCCTCCAGCGATTCCCAATGGAGCTACCTGGCGAGTGTAATCCGACTGCAGGAAAAAAAAAATTACTTAGCATGCAAAGTGGGTCTCATGATCAATTTAATTGATTACTCTATCAATTTGATATTAATGACGTGCTGCCACGCGTGGTAGCCGTGCGGTCTAGGTCGCTTGACACGGATCGCGCGGCTCCCCCCTTCGGAGGTTCGAGTCCTCCCCAGGGACTTGGATGTGTGTGTTGTGCTTAGCGTAGGTTAGTTTAAGTTAGATTAAGTAGCGCGTAAGCTCAAATGGCTCTGAGCACTATGGGACTCAACTGCTGTGGTCATCAGTCCCCTAGAACTTAGAACTAATTAAACCTAACTAACCTAAGGACATCACACACATCCATGCCCGAGGCAGGATTCGAACCTGCGATTGTAGCGGTCGCACGGTTCCGGACTGCGCGCCTAGAACCGCGAGACCACCGCGGCCGGCTAGCGCGTAAGCCTAGGGACCGATGGCCTTCGCAGTTTGGTCCCATAGGAACTTAACTTTTTTTTTTTTTTTTAGACATGCAACCAGGCGAGTGGAAGCGAGGGTGAGAGCACAAAGGATATGATTCGCCAGTTGGAGCGGTAATCAGTCGTTTGTCGTGGCGGCAAGGTCTTTTAACCAAATTTCAATCTCCCACCTACACAGGAAGAAATGACCATCATAATAAAATCGTCTATATTGCCCAATTTATAAAGTGATATGTAGTATAAACCTGATATTTAAACTCCTCTGTTCTGCTGCCTTAAGAGACTTCATAGGTAATGAAACATTTGGTTACTTTAAAAGAGTTCAAAAGTGAGGAGGCATCCTAAGACTGCTCTTAGCAGTCCATCATGATCCAAAAACGAGTTTAATATTCTAGTTCCATTATGCACGACAAGAACAGATATTTTTTACCTGATGAAATAATGTCTAGAGGAAATATGCCATATGCCACACTGTTGTACAGGACTTTCATAACAAGTAACGATACTTCAGCAATGTGAAAACGCATGTCTGCTCCGTTTTCTTCTGTCTTCGCAAATAACTCGTATAAAAGGGAGGAATCTACATTTTGCGTTAGAAATTCGAGGTGTATGGGCTACAAAATCCCTGTCTGGAATTGGGTTAGTTGATTTTTTTTAAATGGGAATAGTCTATGTCAGGGGTGGAATTGCAGTTAGTACTATATGTCCAAGTAGCATCTGCTTGTCGCACAGTGTCTGTGGCTAGCGGCCAACCTGAAGCTGTGTCTTAGTAACCACTTGAGAGAAATCGGAGGTGGGTTTCCCAGCTATCAAATATCAAAGAACGCCGACTTCTACTCCACAATCACTGGACTGTCCAAGTGATGATGATGTTCAAGGTGCCCTCTGGGTGGGTGAATAGCAAACTGCTGCTCAGCATGCATTTGGTTGACTTCATGATCACATGCATTACAGGCAACACATGGAGGAGGTGCTTGTGTTTTCAAACATCTCTGCATAAAAGACTGCCATTGTATGGCGAGTGTTTTAAAAATTTAACTGCTTGATTTGCTTTTGTCTTTCTATACATGACAAGATGGACCACGTCACTCTTTGTGATGTGATTACCAGTCAGTAGTTCCCACCTATGTCACTTGGGGCGCTGGGATCACTTGCTAGTTGTTCCCGGGGCCAGGCACAAGACTTCTGGACATCGTGAGAAGCAGATGTGTTGTCGCAACTGTCCCAGTGAAGTGCAGTAAGGGAGTTATATTTCTAGTACCATGCATCTGCTTGGAGCTGTTGGTGGATGCATGTTTTATAGAGTCTATTTGTGGTATATGTGTTAGGCAGGGTTTTTTGTGATCTTTTTTGGAATGTCTAGGTCTTTATAAGCGATGTTTTTTGTGATATGTTATCCCCACTGCCATTCTGTAGCACTGTAATCAGAGCACATCCAATGTTTGTGGCAGTGGATGGCTAGTGCTTCCTACCACCTCCTGCCTGTTAGCCCAACCACGCAAAGGATTGCTGTCATGTGACTTTTGATTGGACATTAGTGCAACTTCTGATCTGTGCGCAACATGAGCCATCCCTGTGTATGGGCCTCTTTCCTGACCTGTGCGTACAGGAATACGCGAGGCCGCTGGCGCCGCTGCAATTCCTGGCACATCTGCCATGTGGTCAGTACAAAGACGCAATTCGAAGATTTTTTCAGCCAGATGTGGGTTGTGGTGGTGGAGGAGGGTGCCTGTGTTCTCAAATGACGGTGCTTACGAGACTTTAGATATATTTAGCGCTAGATGTATTTGTAGCGGAAATTTAACTACTTGATTTGCAGAATGTCTGCATATGATTCCCAGACATTGAAAATATGCTTTATTATGAAGAAGGATTATCATAAAGTGGTGTCGAGTGTTTTAAGCGATTTGTTTTATTCCTATAAACTGTTAAACAATTCATTTGGTAGGGTACTACAAATGGACCATTTCCTGCCATTTTTGAATCGCAGTTCCGCTAGCTCTCTCTTTCTCCCTAGCATTAGCGAATAGGAACACAGAATTCTGAGGATGGACGAAAACCTCCATCGATATGTTTGAGATGTTAGTTCATACACAAATAGGACATAACCACTTGAGAAACGCAAAGACAGGAAGTGAGTCTGGAATTTCCTGATCAACAGAATGCTGCCACCTGATGCTTTGTTCGGGGTTATGAGATCAAACGAGACTGACATCTGGTCTGTGGCCCGTGGTACTTAGCATTGTGATCTGTAATTATGATATTGGGCGATTCTGACCTCCATGTCAAGCTCATGGACAACATACATATGCATGGGCGACCCAAAATGGTGGCAAATATACTGCACATCATTCCATTCCTCAGTGCTTACAGTTATTATGTCACAGGAAGTGGATTTGTGAGCACTACCCAGGTGAGGGAGCCCTGTCTACGGCAAACAGATTAAATAAAGAATATGCAACTATATGTTATTATTATTATTGACATTGATTTGAAATTCATGTTGTGAGATCTTTCATCTCCAGCACAGACTTCTTCTTTCCAACAATTTCCAGGTGGAGAGGGGAGGGGGGAGAGATGGGAGAGGGGGAAGAGATGGGAAGGGCTGCGGGATTTCCCAGAAGAGAACAGGTGGCTCAGAACTGAACAAATGTCCGTTTTTCCCAAAGGGGTGGGGGGTTTCTCAGGAGGACTGATCATCCCCAGGGGGTCATAAATCAACTCTCAAGGGGTCGTAAACTATTTAGCAAAACAATAGGTTAAGAGGAGAGGAGGGGAGGGGAGAAGTGTGGGGGGACATCTGCATTTCTATTACTCCACCAAAATTTGAAATTTCCACTACCACCAATAGAGGAGGTGTGTGGGAGAGGGCGGATGTTTGGCAACATTGCAGACTATCTTCAAAGCCCTTTGTCCCACTACTCCTAAATATGAGAGGAAGTCAAATGAAAACCTTAAATATTTAATATTTTTATTGAACAAAAGTGGAATATAGTCTTCCTGTTGTTCAACACCCTTCCTCCAGTGCATAGGAAGCACAGCGTTCACCTGAAAAATAGTTCTTTAGTCCTTTGCACAGCCACTTGTGCACTGCCTGCTTTGCCTCTTCTTCAGAACAAAATTATTTCTCTCCCATCGCCTCTTTGAGTGGTCCAGTTACGTGATAATCACTCAATGTGAGGTCTGGTAACTGTGTTACAAAACAACGCCTCGTTCATCTAAAAGAGAGTTAGAAAAACCTTACCTGCAGATAGCTAAGCCCAGAATTCTTTGGTTTTGGTGATGATGAATAGCGCCATTCCTTGCTTGCTCCCTGTTTCTTTCGGTTTGGTGGTAGTGTACCCAGATTTTGTCTCCTGCAACGATTCTCAGGCAGAAGCCATCATCTTCTGCTTCAAAATGACGCAAAAGTTCTTTAGAGGCGTCAATGCATCACACTTTCAGTTGTGGAGTGAGCTGCCATGACACCCATCTCACAGAGACTTTGGAAAACTTAAGCACGTCATGCGTTATGTGATGAGATGAGCTATTACTTGTGTTCAGATCTGCGGCTATTTCATCCACGTCACAGGGCGATGTTCTACTTCCACATACATACTCTGCAAGCCATCGTACCGTGGGTGGCAGAGGGTACACTGTACCACTTGTAATCATTTCCTTTCCTGTTGTACTCGCATATAGAGGCGGGAAAAACGAATGTCTATATGCCTCCATATGAGCCCTAATTTCTCTTATCTCCTTACGTGAAATGTACTTTGGCGGCAGGCAGTAGAATCTTTCTACACTCAGCTTCAAATGCTGATTGTCTAAATTTTCTCAGTGGTGTTCCTCGAAAAGAGTGTCGCCTATCCTCCAGGGATTCCCATTTGAGTTGCCGAAGCATCTCCGTAATACGAGTACTTCTGTGTTGTTCGAACCCACTGGTAACAAGTTTAGCAGCTGGTCACTGAATTTCTTCCATGTCGTCCTTTAATCTGACCTGGCGCGGATCCCAAAAACTAACAGTACTCAAGAATGGCTCATACTAGTTTCCCATATGTCGTCTCCATCACATACTAACCACACTTTCCATCCCAGTGGCATCAACGGCTGCAGTAGACTCACATCACAATGCAATGTACCCCAACCAGGCACTGCGCGTTTGTCACAGAAGCCACAGCACTTCCAAATTTTCGACTCTATTCACACACTTGCTGCAATTATAGATATGTATCACCATACTGTACTTCCATTCGCTGATGGATTCCTATATGTTTCGTACCCGCACTGCTCAGAAAACTTATGACCGAACACAGTTCTTCCTTGCTGCATGTCGCAAGAGCGACAGCCATTTGAAACTGCAGTCGTCTATTCACAGCTCCAGAGAGGCAAGATTTGTCTTTAGCTCTTCCTGTGTTTTACTAGGAGTGTATTTCTTAAATTTCGTGCGTGTTTTTCTATTTAAGAATCTAATCCCGCGTTTTCAACTAAGTGTAAATTCAGGCAGTCTGTAGCGCAGTTTTCATTTCTTCTGAACAACCTGCTACACAGCTCATTAAGGCATCAGCGTCCATTGGTGACACAAGGAGGTTAGTAAGTTGCATCCTACAGTCTGTCCAAAGGATTGACGCTTCGGTAGGAACATGTGGAGGCGTGTAACACACACGTAATCTGGCATTTTCAACTCAGTCATACAGGCGAACTATTCACTTTATAAATATGGAAACTGCATCAATGTGTTACTCTACGTTTTGATTTTAGTTTTATCTGCGGTAATAAATTATTAAGACGATATACGGACAGTTAACGAAAATTAATTTTCTCACAATGTTACCGAATTTCAACATGCGTGACACTTTTTTGTTATTTAAGTTAGGTGACTACTTTATGCGAATGAAATCTTAAGAATACATCATATTTTCATATGATCAAACCAGAACTCTATCGGAGATCTCTAATGCGAGATAATTTGAGTTAGAAATGGCGCACAATTTCCGCTCGTGCTTCAACCACTAATCGGGGGCCGTACGGTTTCGTCACGAGAAAGAGATGGCTATTGGTTTGTAATGAAACAGTTATTAATTTTTCTGATCCACCTACTTAATTCTTACAAAACAAAAAATAACATTAAGCGTGTTTATCATGATGGGAAAACGCCAACCCCTAGTGTTTAGAAAGAACAGAAGCGATACAAAAAAACGGGGCCTCTGTATTACAGCAGTCATATTGTAAACAGTAATATTTATATTTTGACATACGGACTGAATTCCTGAGATGAACTTCCTTTGGAATTAGTTTCTATTACGGCCTTATTAAAGTTTCAAAACTTACGACGATGTAATTTTGTTGTGTATGTGCTTCTTGTAGACGTAAACTGCGCATGCCAAACATGCACTTGAACCCGCCTGTGTTCCGTTTCTACGCGGATAATGGAGAAACACTGATATCACTCTCATCGCTATGGCGGATTCTTGAAGTGTGATTATCACTGTTCTCATTTAATGAAATTATCATCTCCTCCACTCAATTTTCCCAAGGAGCTTCATTCGGCTATGCTCGCTGCATGATGCTCTGCGTATCTTGACGGCTTTCTTCCAGTCTTCAGAGCTGATGGTCCTGACAGCCTTTCTTGGGAGTGCATCGACTACAGAGACAGTAAATTTATTATTATTCATGGCAACGTAACTTTTAATTTGGGCCCATATTAACTCTAATGGGTTGAAATGGCAGTGATAAGATGGTAGCCTAAAGACTGTATGCTCATGTTTTTTGTCAGTTCGTAGATTTTACACTGGGCTTATGGAGAGAAATTTTTTCCACAAGCTCCACCTTTTTAAGATCATCGCTTACGTCGACGTTTTAACGCTGAAGCCAATCAATCATTTCCCTCTTTCGATTTGTCATGGTAAGTGCCTTGTCAACAACAACTGAATGGTAAGGAGTATTATCTAAGACTATCATTGACGGCTTTTCAAGATTAGATATTAGTGAATCTTCTAACTACTTTGTAAATGTGACGTGGTTCATTTGTTCGTGATAATTTCCAGTTTTCTTTCACATTAGAAGTAGGAGACCGTTTGAGAGAATCCGTTGCTAGGTTCCTGCATGAAGAAGAACAAGTCTGGCCCTCTTGCCAAAACGCATTGCCATTGTTCCTTTAGCTGTTTCGTCTGTACAGCCCTGCTTGACAACGTGTTCCAGAGTGTGACTAGTAATTCCTGCAGCAATAATAATAATAATAAACATGACTCTGCAAACGAATCGATATTGGTAATCCGCTTATCCGTATGACGTGTTTTCCCCAGGAGTGTTAAATTTCGATGGTTCTTCCAGCCTCCTTTTGCTTGTCGAACATTAGCTTACCAGTCTTCGCAACAAAGTTTTTGTTTGTATTCATAACGGCAGCAGTTCCGTCGATTACTTTGTTAACGGAGAGTAGTGGGACACCATTAAGTTCTTCAATGTCAAAGTAGGCACACAACGCGCAAACCATTTCTCTCTATTGCTACCGTATGGCAATCCCCTGGCTAAGAGAACAACATCGAAATTTATAACTTTCGGCGAACTTCCCACTGACACCGTTGAGTACCACACAATGAATAACAGAAACAATGAATAAAAGAATAACTCCTACAATCGTAAAACTAAACACACAAAGTCACAGGGCGCAGCGATCACGTATGACAGCAAGATGACGAAGTGAATCTCACTGCAGGCAGGAAGTGGTGTTGTTTGGTGTAAATGTTTGACAACTTCGGGAGTTTGCTGTGGCTACAATTAGTGTGGTATTAGTGAAAGTGGCCCGTACCCGCCACGTTAACTTTCACTCCTACCACTTCCGTCCTCTCGTCAAACCCTAAAGTAATTTTGGACAGACTATAGGTTCCTATCAGCGTTTATAGTTTACTTCTTCAGTTTATCTTTCTAGCACGAGTAGGATGTGTGCATGCTGTGTGCAGACACGGGAGGAGCTGGCGACAGTTTGCGAACTGCTTACTGCGCTTTTGGCTACGGTCAGCCATCCTCGTGCTGCTGCCTCTGTGTGCAGTGCTGGCAAATTATGTGGCGCTTCACATGAGATATCCCAGTTGTCGCTTGTTTCACCCATGGACTCTGCTGCCAAGGCATGTCCTATTGTACCAGACATGTTGGATCTGCGCTCACAGCAGGGTGAGTGACAGGTGATAATGCGTTTGCATCGCTCAAGGCATAGGGAAAATGTGGAGGCTGACCGTCTGGCCTTGCCTGTTCGACGTGTGAATGAACAGGTGGCTGCTCCTTCAGCAGGGTCCAAGCAGGCACACACGTGCAGAGGTTTGCTAATTATCGGGAGCTCCAACATTAGGCGTGCTATGAAGCCCCTTAGGAAAATAGTATTCAGGGCTGGAAAGAAAGCCAATGTACACTCGGTATGCACAGATGCGCAGGCAGTCTTTCCTGCAGCTATCGAGCATGCAGTGTACAGTCGTCTACAAGTTGTGTCTCTTATCAGAACCGACAACGCCCTTCGCATAGGCTCTGAGGTCATCCTCAATTCAGACAGGTGGCCAGACGAGGTGGTGAAGGCTGCTGCCCTTTCATGTGGGGTGTGAGCGAGGCTCACAATTTTCAGCATTGTTACCAGAGTTGACTGGGGTCCTTTGGTTTGGAAGTGAGTGGAGGGTCTCAACCAAAGACTTCATCGAATGTGACAAGTCTCGGCTGCAAATTTCTAGACCTGCAGTATCGGACGAAGCATTGTAGGGCTCCCTGCAGGGTACTACATTTCACTGAGCCCTTACTTAGCTTGCACCTATTGTAAATCTCTTGCCCAGCACAAAGTTGCAAGCAACTGAAAAAAGTCCACGTGACTCGCAAAATTACAGACCAATATCCATAACATCGGTTAGCTGCAGAATCATTGAACATGTTCTCAATTCAAATATAATAAATTTTCTTGAGACTCAGAAGCCAATGTCCATGAATCAGCATAATTTTAGAAAGCATTGCTCCTGTGAGACTCAGCTTGCCCTTTTCTCATATTATATACTGTGAACTATGGATGAAGGTCAACAGCCAGATTCCATATTTCTAGATTTACAGAAAGCCATTCGACAAGGTGGTCCACTGCAGGTTGTTAAAGATACAAGCATATGAAATAGGTTCCCATTTAAGTGAGTGGCTTGAAGACTTCTTAGGTAATAGAACCCACTATGTTGTCCTTGATTGCTAGTGTTCATCGCAGACTAGCACATCATCACGAGTGTCCCAGGGAAGTGTTATAGGACCAATATTATTTTCTATATACATAAATGATGTGACAGACAGGGTGAGCAGCAATCTGCAGTTGTTTGCTGATAATGCTGTGGTGTATGGGAAGGTGTCATCGTTGAGTGACTGTAAGAGGATACAAGACGACTTCCCAGAATTTCTAGTTGATGTGATGGATAGCAGTTAGCTCTGAAAGCAGAAAAAATTTAAGTTAATGCAGATGAGTAGGAAAAACAAACCCGTAATGGTCTGGCACAGAATTAGTAGTGTCCTGCTTGATGCAGTCATGTTGTTTAAATATTTGGGAATAATGTTGTAAAGCACATGAGGATTTGTGGTAGGGAAAGCAATTAGTCAACATCAGTTTATTGGGAGAATTCTGGGAAAGTGTGGTTCATCTGTAAAGGGGCGTAAAGGAGCCCACATATAGGATGCTAGTGTGACCTATTCTTAAGTACTGCTCGAGTGTTTGGGATCTGTACCAGGTTGGATTAAAGGAAAAGATCAAAGCAGTTCCTAGGTGAGCTGCAAGATTTGTTACCAATAGGTTCAAACAACATGCAAGTGTTACCAAGATGGTTTGGGAACTCAAATGGGAATACCTGGAGAGAAAGCAATCTTCTTTTCGAGGAATACTATTGAGAAAATTTAGAGCACAGGCATTTGAAGCTTACTGCAGAACAGTTCTACTGCCACCAACATACATTTTGCTTAAGGATCATGAAGATATGATACAAGAAATTAGGGCTCATATGGAGGCATGTAGTTGATGCCAGTGGAACAGGAAAGAGAATGACTATTAGTGGTACAGGATACCCTCCACCACACACCGTATGGCATCTTGCAGATTACATATGTAGATGAATTGTGGCCACATTTCATGTGTCTATAGTATGCTGGCAAGTGTAGCTCATTTGTTGCATCACTAGTAATAATACTACCAACTTACAGAACAATGACCCAAAATGTCTTTTTTGATCACACTTTTAAAATTTTCATTTAATTCCCCTGATACACAGTTCTTGGGTGACAGTTAACTGACTTACTTAGCAACTATTATCTTGTTTTAATTAAAGAAGCTTGCATTCTAGTTATATGTGAATATTTCACAAGCATCCACATGGAGAGTTAAACTGTTAAAATGTTTTGGGCATGTTCTGAGACTCTGCTGATTTATACATCTGCAAATCTTGCAGTGTTTGAAAAATATCTTGGCATACAGTACTGTTTATTGTTTATTTTAAAGGTTCAGGAGTGCATTCCTGAGCACTTACCATTGCAGTCCTTGCTATCTTTATATACATTACCATTATTAATCTGAGTTTTGGCAGCTATTTCTATTTTAAATTAATGTAATTTATATGTTAAGTTCATGCCTTGATTTTATGTACATAAAATCATACAATTCTTGGATATAGGGGACACTTTTTTACTAGGTCTGTAATATTTCTTGAGGAAACTTCTCAGTAAAATCATATACATAAAGAGTTTTTGCCACAGTTACCCTACACAGTAGCACAAGGAGTGCACAACATGTGACCAGTGGGTCAATGGTGGGACGCCAAAGCTTGAGTGCACTCAATCTGTCATCAAGTTGATAATTTTTGTTCAAAGCTACTACATTACCAATGCTAATATTATAAAAAGGATATATTGCTACTCACCATACTGCAGTCTTTTCGTTGTGCCTATCTGTGAGTTGACATTTTATCTAAATGGTTATTATCAATCTATCCTTTTACAATGTTGTTATTCCATCCTGAACGTCCCATTGCTTTGTATTACTAATTTTATATTACATATAAATGTCGGCAACACGTGTATTTTGTATTAGTGACGCAACTTTCACCGAGCCCCACCTTTCGGTGGAACAGAAATTAGTGACATTGTCAAGGATTTTGCCAATACGCCAGTTCAAGAAGTAGATTTTACATAAATAATATTGTTATTTTTAACACTGAATGGCCGACTAGATGTACTGTATGTGTGGTAGTAAATGAAGATTCTATTATGTGTATTTTTGTGTAAATCCTAAAACAAAATTAATTCTCCTATAAATTTTTGAATACTAGTGCTTCATTATCTACTTGACCTATCTTTACCAGCATCTGGGGGGTGCCAATATAGTGCTCACATCCCAGATAACTTACGGTCTAGGTTTCAGCTAATATATTCATTTTGCAGTGCTCACAGATTCACGAGTCAATACCAACCAACAGCTTTAATAGTTGTTCTCGATATCTTATTGCAAAGACACCCCACATTAACCTTGTGAAATTTTATAGGATGGGTAAAGAAAAAAGTAAGAGTCATTTCTGAACTAATAGTATATTCTGTATAAATAAAGAACAAATCTCATACAATATAGCTGCATCAAATGAAGTATAAAATATGTTATTTCAGTTTTTAATTTTTTATACATATATATTTATATAGATAGACAGATAGATAGATAGATAGATAGGTATACATATATGTATATTTTTATGTACATTTACTAGCTCTCTTTAATGGCAGATTTTAGATTTAATTGACTAAAATGATACGACTCAGTGCAGAACAGAATACAGGTATACTTGTCATTACCATTCATGAAAGGATAATATCTCTCACTCTCACTCCACACACACACACACACACACACACACACACACACACACACACACACACACAGTCTATCTGAAGTTATGGACAAGATTGAAGTATTTAACAGTTTTTGAAACAAACTATGAAAAATTCAGAAAATAGTCAGGAATTGAGGTATTTAAAGATTAGGTGATAAACAGTGCCAACAATTACTATTGTAAGTATTTATATGCACTGCTGTAACAAGGTAAATGCCTAAAACTACACAATACTTAATACAATGTCTAGCCAATAGTACAAATACTGGCACAAACAATGTCCTTTTAATTTTTTAAAAAATAACAATAGCATTTTTGAAACAAATGAGATCTTTTACACAGAAGTGCAGAAAATACGACATTAGCTCTGCAGTTTGCTTAATGTAAGTAAGTATACACATTTCCTTTAGCCAGTTACCTTGTTTTAAAGAAGTACTGAGCCTGCCTTGAATATTTAGGAGCCTTAACTATTCACAAATTATATTTTTTATCCAAAAAAATAATGTCATACCTTCAAAGCAGTAAGTACTGTGGCACAATACACAGAAAATCAAAATTTTACCATTTAATTACACTACATTCCACTTACTCTAAATTTGTATTTAAAATTTACTGCCTAGGTGAGAATTTAGGATTCGTTGGGCCATGTGTAAATGAACGTAGTTCATATGACATTTCAAGACCATGAGCTGTAGCTGTATCCATGTCTGCCTTGCGGAAAATTATCATACGAATATCAGTATGTAAGTAGATTCTACCCGATTTTGAACTGGAGAAACTGAAACATGAATAAGATTCACTATAATAGTTGCTTTTAATAATTAATATTCAAGTCTACATGGAAAAATATACATAAAACACAGAAGGCACAAAATATTGCAGGGCTAATAAAACCACTGTTAACATATCATATGTTCCTCTTTCAGGAAACAGAAAAATTAATTATGGAGATGATGTATCTGAGTAACAGAATGAAACAACAAGTTTACTGTTATCTGCAACTGTGTGTTTATATTCAGTAACATAACAGTACATCTACATCTATGCGATTACTCTGCTATTCACAATAAAGAGAACCTGGCAGAGGATTCAATCAACAACCTTGAAGCTGTCTGTACCGTTCCACTCTCTAACGGCGTGTGGGAAAAACGAGCACTCAAAGTTTTCTGTGCTATCCCTGTTCTTTCTTATTTTATCATGATGATCATTTCTCCCTATGTAGGTGGGTGGGTGGGTGCCAAAATAATATTTTCACAATTGGAGTAGAAAACTGGTGATTGAAATTTCATGAGAAGATCCTGTCGCAATGAAAAATGCCTTTGTTTTAATGATTGCCACTCCAATTCATGTATCATGTCTGTGGCACTATCTCCCCAATTCCATGATAATACTAAACAAGCTGCCCTTCTTTGAACTTTTTTGATGTCAACCATCAGTCCCACCTGATGCGGATCCCACACCGCACAGCAATACTCCAGAATTGATCAGACAAGCATGGTGCAAGCAGTCTCTTTAATAGACCTTTTGCACCTTTTAAGTGTTCTGCCAATGAATCGCAGTCTTTGGTTTGCTCTACCCACAACATTATCCATGTGACTGTTCCAATTTAGGTTATTTGCAACTGTGATCCCTAAGTATTTAGTTGAATTTACAGCCTTCAGGTTTGTGCGACTTATTGCGTAATCAAAATTTAGCAGATTTCTTTTAGTACCCAAGTGAACAACTTCCCACTTTTCTTTATTCAGAGTCAATTGCCACTTTTCACACCACACAGATATCGTATCTAATTCATTTTGGTCATCTGATGACTTTACAAGATGGTAAATAACAGCATCATCTGCAATCAATCTAATAGATCTACTCAGATTGTCTTCTATGTCATTGATATAGATCAGGAACAATAGAGGGCCTCTAATATTTCCTTGGGGAATGCCAGATATTACTTCTGTTTTACTCAATGACGTTAACGTCAATCACTACGAACTGTGACCTTTCTGACAGGAAATCAAGAATCCAGTTGGACAACTGAGGCAATATTCCATAGGAATGCAGTTTGGTTAGAAGACACTTGTGAGGAACAGTGTTGAAAGCCTTCTGGAAATCTAAAAATATGGAATCAATTTGACATCACCTGTCAATAGCACTCATTACGACATGAGTATAAAGAGCTAGTTGTGTTCCGCAAGACCAATATTTTCTGAATCCATGCTGACTATGTGTCAGTAAACTGTTTTCTTCGAGGTACTTCATAATGTTCGAACACAGTGTATCATCCAAAACCCTACTGCAAATTGATGTTAGTGATATGGGCCTGTAATTCAGTGGAGTACTCCATTTTCCTTTCTGGGTATTGGTGCGTCTTGAGCAATTTTCCAGTCTTTAGGTGCAGATCTTTCTGTGAGCAGGTGGTTGTATATAATTGCTAAATACGGAGCTAATTTATCAGCATATTCTGAAAGGAACCTGACTGGTATACAATCTGGATTGGAGGTTTGCCTTTATTAAGTGATTTAAGCTGCTTTGCTACACCGAGGATATCTACTACTTTGTTTCTCATCTTGGCAGTTATTCTTCATTGGAATTCTGGAATGTTTACTTTGTCTTCTTTGGTGAAGGAGTTTCGGAAAACTGTGTTTAATAACTCTGCTTTAGTGGCACTGTCATCAGTGACTTCACCGTTGTTATCACGCAGTGAAGGTATTGATTGTGTATTGCCATTAGTGTGCTTTATGTATGACCAGAATCTCTTTGGGTTTTCTGCCAGATTCCGAGACAGAATTTTGTTGTGGAAATTATTATAAGCATCTCACATGGAAGTATGCACCATCTTTCGAACTTCTGCAAGACTTTGCCAATCTTGAGGATTTTGCATTCATTTAAATTTGGCATGTTCTTTTCGTTGCTTCTGCAACAGCGATCAGACCCGTTTTGTGTACCATGGGGCATTAGTACCATCACTTATTAATTTATGTGGTATATCTCTCTCAACTGCCGTCAATACTATCTCTTTGAAATCATTCCACAACTTTTCTACACATACATGATCAGAACAGGAGGAGTGGAGAGTGTCTCTTAAAAAGGCTTTAAGAGCATTCCTGTCTCATTCAATATCATTAACTGTCATCGTAAAGCCTAACCTAATACACTACTTGCCATTAAAATTGCTACACCATGAAGATGATGTGCTATAGACGCAAAATTTAACTGACAGGCAGAAGATGCTGTGACATGCAAATGATTAGCTTTTATAGAGCATTCACACAAGGTTGGCACCGGTGGCGCACCTACAACATGCTGACATGAGGAAAGTTTCCAACCGATTTCTCATACACAAACAGCAGTTGATCGGCGTTGCCTGGTGAAACACTGTTGTGATGCCTCGTGTGAGGAGGAGAAATGCGTACCATCGCATTTCCGACTTTGATAAAGGTCGGATTGTAGCCTATTGCGATTGCGGTTTATCGTATCATGACGTTGCTGCTCGCACTGGTCGAGATCCAATGACTGTTAGCAGAATATGGAATCGGTGGGTTCATGAGGGTAATACGGAATGCCGTGCTGGATCCCAACGGCCTCTTATCACTAGTAGTCGAGATGACAGGCATCTTATCCGCATGGCTGTAACGGATTGTGCAGCTACGTCTCGATCCCTGAGTTAACAGATGGGGACGTTTGCAAGGCAACAACCATCTGCACGAACAGTTCCACAATGTTTGCCACAGCATGGACTATCAGCTCGGAGACCATGGCTGCAGTTACCCTTGATGCTGCAGCACAGACAGGAGCGCCTGCGATGGTGTACTCAACGACGAACTTGGGTGCACGAATGGCAAAAAGTCATTTTTTTGGATGAATCCAGGTTCTGTTTACAGCATCATGATGGTCGCATCCTTGCTTGGCGACATCGAGATGAACGCATATTGGAAGCGTGTATTTGTCATACTGGCGTATCACCCGGAGTGATGGTATGGGGTGCCATTGGTTTCACGTCTCTGTCACCTCTTGTTCGCATTGACGGCACTTTGAACAGTGGATGTTAAATTTCAGATGTGTTACGACCCGTGGCTCTACCCTTCATTCGATCCATGTGAAACCCTACATTTCAGCAGGATAATGCACGATCGCACGTTGCAGGTCCTGTACGGGCCTTTCTGGCTACAGAAAATGTTCGACTGCTGTCCTGGCCAGCACATTCTCCAGATCTCTCACCAATTGAAAACGTCTGGTCAATGGAGGCCGAGCAAGTGGCTCGTCACAATATGCCAGTCACTACTCTTTATGAACTGTGGTATCGTGTTGAAGTTGCATGGGCAGCTGTACCTGTACACACCATCCAAGCTCTGTTTGAATCATTGGCCAGGCATATCATATCAATGCCCTTATTATGGCCAGAGGTGGTTGTTCTGGGTACTGATTTCTCAGGATCTATGCACCCAAATTGCGTGAAAATGTAATCACATGTCAGTTCTAGTATAATATATTTGTCCAATGAATACCCGTTTACCATCTGCATTTCTTCTTGGTGTAGCAATTTTAACGGCCAGTAGTGTATGCCCTGATTTAAAGAACCTGAGTAAAGGGAGAAGAGAAGGTGACCTAATGAGCCAACGATACAACAGAAACCCACAAGATGCATAAGGGAAAGGTAACTTGAAAAAAAAATTTTTCTTTGGTATTTCTATCTCAATACGAAGTGTCAATAATGAGCACACCACTGCCTTTCTATCTTATTTTAACTCAACCTGTCTTCCATTATTTACTCATTAAAAAAAAAAAAAAAACTGCATTTTATTTTTATTTTTTACCGAACATCATGTTAATCATTGACTGTAGAAATTTCTGCAGTCAACAACAAATATGTTGTCTTTTAAAAAATTCTACTGACTGGACCACAACCTTGAGAAGTTAATTACTCTCATCAGTCAATTCTTTAATATATTAAAAGTTTATTTATAGATGTTTCCATTCAACATACGGATATAAAATCTTGGATAACTAGTGTGGATGCTTTTCCATTAATTTTCTCAATATCTGTTAACTACTGAAGTAAGGTCTAAACATTCAAATGTGAAAAATTTCCTGTTTAAGGCTATAGCACTATCTATTAATAATTTGAGGTTTCCATTCAGAGAGTTAACTCAGGATCTGGAAAGTATTATCTACCATCCACCCACCAAAACAGCTGAAACAGCCATCATGTAAGATTACAGTTTACACATCCTTTATATCCATGTATGTTACCTTTATATCCATATATGTTAGTTAAGATGGCGACGAGTATAGCTGTGGTAGTAAATCACTCCATAAATTGTGAGTATTTAGCATCTATAAGGTACATATTACGTGACAAAATTGTGTAAAGCGGGATTAGACATGCTCGGTGATGCATAAATGGTATCACTCGCATTGCTTCGTGAAAATAAATCAAGAAAACCTTTGGTGTGCTTGTGGAACAAAGTTTAACGGATGTTTGGCCGCAACTGAAACGTACCGCGCAAATTGTGAACTTATAGTATTAGAAACACTGCAGAATGAACTGAAAGCAACAAGATAACATGTTCAGTTGTTGTAAAATATTGTTAAAAGCCTATCTGATCCAGCACTTAGAGAACTCTGACAATTTCAGGAGCACACTGAACCAAAGAAGTGTGCAAAACCTAAATCTGCTTCAAACAATTTTAAAGTTCCGTTAAGTAACGGATTTCAGTGTCTCATTACAGATTGTGAAGTTAATAATGACGAGTCCGGCAACTCGCACCAAGATTATTTATCTGAATTGGCGGGAAGTAAACACAAAATGTCAGAAAAATGTAACTGCTGCGACAATGCAAATAAAATGACGAAAATAAACTTTAGTAGGCCTACAGTTTTGGAGTTGCGGGCATTCTTTGCCTCCAGCAAGATCTCTCTGTTGGAAGTGTTGTGAAACCTGGAGCAGGTCTGACAGAAATTTTAAAAGAAACTATAACTGCATGTTGCAAAGTGAATGTATAGTAATAATGGGTGGGGCAAATGATGTGTATAAGAATGAACTAATAGTGGCAAACAGTGTTTCAAGAAATGCGCTATGTACATTAGTGAATCGAAACGTGATCGTTGGAGGCATAACACACAGGTATGATCTTATTGAATCTTCTTGTGTGAACAGAGAGATCCAAAAAGCAAACAGAATGTACAAAAAGATCTGCAAGGCCATGTGTTTTTCCTTAATATTTATGACCTGGAGAGAAAGCACTTTACTACACATGAAATGCATTTAAATAAATGGGGCAAATCGCTACTCAGCCAGAAGATCATGGCATTAGTGGAAAGTGTTTCTCCTAGAAGTAAGAAATGTAATCCAATCCCATTGTCAATGGTGAAGGAGAGCTGCAATGTATCTTGCCTACCAACTACTCCAGCTGCTGCAGTAACACAACTTGAAGAAACATTGATTACAGAAGAACGTGTTGGGAGAGAAGCAGGCATATTAACAGCTACAACAGATGGAACAACACAGCAAGGAACAGAAAAAACAGAAACAGCAAGGGTGGTAGCATACTCAGCTACAAAAACTATTGCTCCATCAAGTGGTACAGGTATCCATTCTGCAGCAATATCTGGACTACTCACAAGGGGAACCCAGTCATTGAGATCAAGACATTAACATGAAGAAGGGAAGAGAGTTCAACAAACAGTAGCAGTGTCAAGTGTTGTGGGTAAGTGAAAAACAGTTTCTCCTCTCCCTGTAAACAATTTTATAGTCAAATGCAGCAAGGAGAAGAAGCCCATAAGGTAAATAGTGCATGAGAGTTAATAGCCCCTCACCATAATGATACATCTGTGAGGAAAGACAGGTTTTATCTTAAAATATGCTATCTTAACATTCAAGAAGTGAGGGATAAGGAACTTGTTGTCAATAATCTTGGAATAGAAAAAGGGTTTGATATTTTGTGTTTGAGTGAACACTGGGCTACTGAGAGTGACCTAACATTTGTTAAATTTGATAGTTATAATACAGCCAATAGCTACTGCAGAAAATTGCATTTAAGGGGTGGTGTAGCAATCTATGTTAACAAGTCACTTAGATGTTCAGTCAGTACATTGGATCTAGATTTTCTGTGTGATGAACTGAACTTTGAAGCTGCTGGTATAGTTTTAGAAAGTTTTAAGTTATTGGTAATATCCCTGTACAGATCACCTAAGGGAATCATCAGTGTATTTCTAGATAAACTGGACCAGCTCTTACGTGTACTTGGTGAAACTAGATGGATAAATTATGATATTGTAATCGGTGGTGATCTGAATTCAGATTTTGATGTAACAACACACAAACGTAGTGTCACTGAACTTCAAAATCTACTAAGACAATCCAACTTACACTGTGTCAATAATAGGCCCACAAGAGAACAAGCATGTCTTGACAATATTTTTGTGAATTTTAAAACAACAGACGAATCATGTGTTGTGTCAGAGTTTGCATTTTCTGATCATAGTTCTGTAAGCTTAAATTATACATGTAGGTTCCTTCCTGATAGACTAGCATAACTAAGCCTGTCCCAAAAATTTTTATCACCAGACCTGTCTCAGATGAAAAAATTCATAGATTTTTTAATTCCCTTGCTGACAAAGACTGGTTTGGCCAGTGTTATGGAGACACACCCTATACTTTAAGTAATGATTTGCCAGCAATATATACTATTTGATAGGTTTTTTTAAAGTATTTTTGGCACACTTTAATGACTGAATTCCAACAAAGAAATTCAAAGTAGGCCTAACTGATCGAGTCCTGAAAACTAAAGTTCCAAAAAGACAAAATACATGGTATACAGAACAGCTGACCACTCTGAAAAACCAAATAATGTTGCACAATGTTTATTGTAGACTGAAGACTAATCAAGCTAAACTAGCCTATGTTACATGTAGGAATGAATATAAAAAAGTGATCATAGAAGCCAAAAACGCACACAGTCTCAGAAGTATTGATAAATCCACTAACAAGTGCAAAGCTGCTTGGAAGCTAATAAATAGTGTCGCTAAAGATGAAAGAAATGTTACAATTAATATCTCTGCCCAAAAATTCAATGATTATTTTGTTAAATCAGTTGAAGAAGTAGGAATTAGTATTGCTAAACCTGAAATCAGCTCATCACAGTTACCGTAAAAAAATAGTTGTAGATCAACAAATACAAGTATCTTCATTTTCTGAGGTCTCACCAGATTTTGTATTAAGAATCGCGAAACGGTTAAAAATCATCAGACAGTGTAGACATATATGACTTATCCTGTAACATACTGAAGAAAGTCGTAGGCAGTATAGTGTACCCCTTTACATAATGTATAAGCAAATGTCTAGCTGAAGGATATTTTCCTGATGAGCTTAAACTGTCTAGGGTAGTTCCAGTTTATAAAAAGGGGATAAAGACTCTGCCTCAAGTTACCGGCCAATTTCCATAGTCCCATCTTTTTCTAAAGTTCTGGAATGCACAATTTACAAACAATTATCTGATTACTTTGATAATATAGGAATTATTAGTGGATCTCAATATGGTTTTAGGAAAAACATGTCAACAATTGATGCGATAGATACTGTTGTAAAATACATCCATCAAGTATTTGAGGATAGACTTTGCTCAAGTCACTTTTTGTGACCTAAGCAAAGCCTTTTACTGTGTAGAACATACACTACTACTTGAAAAATTGGACTTCTATGGTGTTAGAGGTAATAGCCTTAAACTATTAAGATCATTTTTACAGAACCGTAAGCAAGCTGTCTGTGTTGGCAAAGAACTATCCAGTGTAGAACTAGTTAAGGTAGGTGTCCCACAGGGATCTGTACTGGGCCCTTTCCTGTTCCTAATAATGATTAACAACCTGCCATCATGTATTAAATCAAAAGCTGTACTATATGCAGATGATACAACTTTTCTGAACAGCAGTAATGACCTCAATAGCCTTAAAACTTGTGTTACAAAGACAATTGCTCAAGCATCATACGAGTTTAAAGCAAATGGATTTTTTCTTAATGAAAATAAAACTCAGCAGATAGTATCTAGTCTAAAAGTCAAGCTACTACCTGATGATCCTAGTTATGTTAAGTTTATAGGGGTATATTTGGATGACAAATTATCTTGGTGTCTACATGTCAAGTATCTTGGTGGTAATTGTCTAGGGTAATCTATCTGTTAAGGTGACTAATGGATTTTGTATCTAAAAATTATGTTAGAATATCCTCTCTCTCATTCCTCCAAAGCATAATAACCTATGGTATCATTTTATGGGGAAACTCCAGTTGTGTGCGTGACATCCTTCTGCTGCAGAAGAAAGATATTAGGGTAATTACAGGCTCATCATCATATAAGGCACACTGTGAACCATTGTTTTCTGAGCAAAAAATTATGACAGTAGTAAACACACACACACACACACACACACACACACACACACACACACACACACACACACACTCTATGTTTTAATCTACACGGAAAAGAAGCTACCCGAAGCTAAACGCAGAGAAAATATACATTGCTACAACACTAGGACAAATAGATGTATTTATACTCCATTCCACAGACACTCAAAATCACTGAACAGTTATGAACTAATGGGGCACAAATTATTTAATAAACTTCCACTAGCTGTTCAAGATTTACCAGAGCAACCATTCAAACAAGCAATGTGTGACTGGTTAGTTGCCCACCCACTCTACGACGAAGGATTTTATCAATTGTAAAATTATACTGTAATAACAAACTGATTACTCTTTTGCAACAGGAATTATGTAGTAATATAAGTATAACTTTGTAGGATTTCACCAATCGTAATATAACCATGTAATAATAAACCTATTGTTCTTTTGCAACATTAATTATATTGTATTATTTGTATGACCTTGTCAACTGTAATATTATACTGTAATAACAAAGCTATTGCTCTTTTGAAACAGGAATTATATTGTGTTATAAGTATGACTTTGTAGGATTTCATCAATTGTAATATTACACTGTAATGACAAACCTATTGTTCTATTGCAACATGAATTATATTGTATTATATGTATGACTTTGTCTATTGCCTAATGACAATAAAACTATTCTATTCTATTCTATTCTATTCTATTCACTTCACAAATTAGTACTATTTTAGAAGGTTCATTTACAGTTTAAGAGATTCCAAAATATTCCTTGTAATAAAAAATATCTGAGGAAATGAGAAGCAGTTCTATGCATGAACACTGATTGCTCTACTGTGGCGTACCATTATGTAACAGTAACTATACAAGGTTTCTCAGGAGGAATGGTCATAATTCAGGGATATGACTAGAATGATCCTTCGAAGCAAAAATGAACTAGTAAATATGGGCTCAAAAACTCAGCGTACATACTGTGAATTAAATCTTTTCCATTGCAAACTCTTTGCCTTCCATATTGTGAGATGTGGGCCAAAAGAAGAAAAAATGTCCAGTAAACATGAGCTCTAAAATGCATACCTTACAAACTATGTGCACTTTTCATCTTTGCTACTGTAAGACACATCTCATTTACTGGACAAGTGCCCACAGATTTTAAGGTATGGACTTTAGATAATCATTCCTGTCATATCCCTACATATTGTCCATTTCTCCTTGGACACCCTGTCTAATAAAAGAACATCTGTAATAACACTTACTATATGTGAACAAAGCAGTTACTTGATCACCATACAGTAGGAGAGGGATGTAACTTTAAAAAATTAGCAGTGTAATTAGGGACAAGCCCATAGCTCTTTTGTAACAGTTAAATATGCTAATTACTGCTTACAGTTGCCAACATTTTTATTCATTTCAATTTGAATTTTGAAAGCCCTAAGTGGTAATCACCATGTTTTTAGTCACTGTTCACTGAAGGGTAACTGTCAAGCCGTTATCCTTTTTGGTTACGTGTCTGAATGATTCTCAGTACAACTTCTATTTGGAGAACCAGTAATAATTTCCATTAATTTTGAAAGCAGTTTTCCTAAATACATCACTAAATAAATTAATTCAACACTATGAAGTCCTCAAAGAAACATTGAGGCCCATAGGTATCAGAATATGTTCAAAATAAAAAAGGAAAATCTACAAAAACAGCCAGAACAAGCAAACATTGATATTTTAAATGGTGCTGCAATATATAATGAGAAGCTGTAAAAGAAGATTCAGGAGTCTGCACAGCTTGTCAGAAATTTGCAGTAATATGAAATCAAAATGGAATATTGTTGAAAGAAAAAAAAGGGAAAGAAGCCACATACATATATCTAATTACATAACCATTTATTTCTTGTATTAGATTTAACTTCATTGGAAAGTACATTTAAAGTTTTCACAATGTGACTGAAGACACTTTCATCATCATCCACTGTAGATTTAGTAGAGTCATACAGGGTGGGACAAAACATAACGAACAGAAAAGACTATCACAGAACTACTTCCCAAGGCTTTTTGCAACTTTACAAGAAGATAAGGTTTCTACAATACACTTTTAGTTTGTTAGACTATTTTAATATTCTACTGTAACTTGAATACAGGAATATGCCAAATTTTAGTAAATTCTGTTTCATTCTGGTGTAATGTTTTGTTTATATTGTAAATTTGGTGAGCTAGGGTTTGACGTAACACCAACTGCTAGAGACCAACTTACCGTAGATGTATGAGATACCGTAGCCACTTTTGAGCATCATAGGGCTGCTTGCCATCCAAATTGGCAGGCATATACAAAGTTCGTTGCCTTAAGAATGTTTGTGAATTTGCAGGCATGTCACATAAATCATACATCACCACAAACATTTTCACCACTGTTCCAAGGGGATTGAAAAGAGTCACTTGTACTGTGCCACTTCGAGGAACATTATAACCTTTCTTTCCAAGGTTAATATGGCCCTGAAAGAAGAAAATTATTTCAGTTACCAATTTGTATCAAAATAAATAAAGACTATTATCATGATCAGAGGGAAATATAATTTTTAATAAATAAGAAAGATATTTTCCGAGCACAGGAGAATTTTGGCTTCTGGCTAGATGAAGTACTCCACTAACTCCACCTGTGGGGATAAGATGTACCAAACTCACAAAGCATATTAAGTGAAAATATACAAGAAGAAGATTTCTGTTACAATAGTCATTGGCGACTACAGTCAATATCCTTCCTTTGATGGCAGATACTGAAATCCCGTTTTATGCAGCTCCATACTTTCCAGTGTGCGAGTAACATGGCTGAACTGGCAGGTCATCATCACTTAACCCTCCCACAACCCTTGTCTTCCTTCCAGTTCATTATTTAGTCATATACCATTGTAGGTGGTTTGAACTCTTCTATATATCCTACAACCACTTTGATTCATTTGAGAGAAGGAAGCTATTAAACAATAATATTTTGTCTTCTGCTTCATCTTAAGTTATCCATTAACATTAGCCCAAGATGATTGGGAGAGAAGAGATGGAACTTCAGAAGTTCTTTTACGTAAAAATATAAAACACCATGAGGATTAAAGTTTATTGTCCAGTTGACATCAAGGATGTTGGTATAAGAGCACTAGTTCTACTTGGAACAACAGTAGGGGAAGGAATGAGTTATAATGTTCTTGTTGCAACAACCTAAACATTGTTCTCCGACTATCTTGGCGGTATAATAATTAAATTTGTCAATTCTTCACACCCAAGACTAGGTGTCAAGCATCACCTGACAATTCTATTTCTTCTCTTTTGTCTTCCATTTTTCCAATTGTCTTTGATCTTCTCCTGTAGTTATTCTCTGACAGCCACCAATCCTCCTGAATTTTTGTTCATCAACAACCTTCCCATAGTATTTCATTTCTAATAGCTTCCTGATTATTTGTTGTCCTGTGGTATCTTCTCTTTCTAAATTCTGTTTTTTGTGATCCAAGCTAGTGTTGATTTCTTCCCCTCTAACAGTCTTTCAAAAAGCACTGTTACTACTGTCGTCATCGTCATCTTCTTCAGTCCAAAGACTGGTTTGATACAGCTCTCCATGCAACTCTATCCTTTGCAAGCCTCTTCATTTCCAAATAACTGCTGCAACCCACATACTTCTGAACCTGCTTACTGTACTCACGTCTATCTCCCTCTACACTTTTTATCCCTGTAATTCACTCCTATACTAAATTGCTAATCCCATGATGTCTCAAAATGTGTACTATCAACCGATGTCTTCATTTAATCAATTTGTGCCAAAAATTTCTTGTCTCCCCACTTCTATTCAGCATCTTCTCATTAGTTACATGAACTAACCATCTAATCTTCAGCAATCTTCTGTAGCACCACTGTAGTGAAAAGACAACAGAACAGTCTACTGTAACCCTCCTTTTGCTCTTTCTTATTGTATACCATATTGTTCTGGTTTTTCAGTTTTAAGGATTCTGGCTGCCAGCTGGGTGCTGTTCCTTCTATTTCTTATAAAGTGCAACCCAAACTATTACTCCAAGTGTAGGTCCAGTGCATCTATCACGCACACGTCAGATATCACTAAAACAAAGGCATTTTTCGTTGCAGAGAAATCTGCTCATGAAATTTTAATCACCAACTTTCTCCTCTGCCTGTGAAAATATTTTGTTCATGCTGACCTACATAGGGAGTAATGATCATGATAAAACAAGGGAAATCAGAGCTCACACGGAAAGATATAGGTGTTCATTCTTTCCGCACACTATAAGAGATTGAAATAATAGAGAATTGTGAAGGTGGTTCAATGAACCCTCTGCCAAAACTTAAATGTGATTTTCAGAGTATCCATGTAAGTGTAGGTGTAGGTGGGTTGCAGGTCCTCAACTGGCCACCACCTAACCAACACACAGTCATCACTGGCACTGAGGCAAAACTAGCTTTCATTAGAAAACACAACAGACCTTCACTCTGTCCTCCAATAAGCTCTCAATTGACACCACTGACGTCGCAGGTGGTGGTGTTTTGGGGTCAGTGGAATGCACGATACAGGGTGTCTGGCTCAGAGCTGTCCTTTAAGTAACAAAATTGTAGCAGTTTTTGTGTCACTGTGGTGCCAACTGCTGCTCAAATCACTGCTGCAGATGCTACACAATGCACCAGACCCATATGCCAAGCACACTGATCTTCCCTCTCAGTAGTACCACGTGGCCATCTGGAGCCTGGTTGTCTTGTGACTGTACATTCCTGAGGCCACCACTGCAAGCACCCATGTACAGTGGCCACAGTCCTGCCATGTCTTTCTGCAACATCGCAGAAGGAACATCCAGTATCTCATAGCCCTATTACACAACCTTGTTCAAACTCTGTGAGGATTGATAGTGAAATCCTTGTCTCCTTACAGGCATTCTTTACTAACACCAACTCACCTCTTTAAAGCAAACCTAGTTTATGCTCATCTTTTGAAAATATTGTGCTCTAGCCATTTACTATGTACTCTAAAATTTTGAAAACTACGTATTGTTTTAATGAATTCTACCATGTTCCACAAATATTTTAAAATTTTCAGTTTAACTTGACTAACAATTTAAGCCTCAGTAGTAGATACTACTTCCACAATGACTATCATATTGAATATTTTCAGGTTCAGGACCTTCGTTACACATCAATCTCTTTAGAAAGTATGTTGTGAATAAAAACCAACAGTTAACAAAATCTGCATTTTTAAATTTTGTTTTCATGGCACCCTATTTGCTTCAGTAATGTGTACCATATGCCTAGACCGTGACCCTGCCATCCTTCCCTCTTGTGTCTGCATTCCTAGCCAGCAAATCTGCCGCCTCCCTCTGAGCCACTAGATACCCACCCCAACCCCTGTTCCTACCTCCCACTTCTTCCCTCCTCCTCCCCACCCCCCCAATACCACTCCACCTGACAACCCCCAGTACACTCTAAGTCCCCCCTGCCAAATTGCAGTCTTGGCATTCTGTGAGCACCCAGCACAGGGGCACAGACATGGTGTATTGTGCCTGGTAACAACTCAATGCTTCTGCCATTCAGTGGATGATTTCATTTACAGCTGAAGTATTTAGGTTTGTTTTTTTTTTTTTTTTTTTTTTTTTTTGTGTGTATCATGTATAATATCCCTTCTCTTGTTCCTTCTGGGGCTGTGACTTATAAAATAATCCAAATCATCTTCATTTCATTATTGTCATTTCCTGGACTTAACACACGTTAATCACATTTGCCTCATAATAGATATGTTTGTGTATTAGTTTTTGTTCGACTGGCAATATATTTTCGTACTCAACACTGTTTTTCCACATCTCATTCAAGATTTTAATTTCAACAGGACAGTGCAGGGATCTATAGTAGTGAGCTCTAAACACTTTTAACCCATCGTCTATGATGACGTCATACAGAAGAAACTCATTTCATTTGTATATAAGAATGCATCCAGCTGACAGTTATTAACAATGCCACTGTTTGAAACTCTCCAGGAAATGCCTTACATATCTTTCAATTTTGTTAAAGTTCTTCAGTTCTTGTAATAAACATTTCTTACTGTTCACATGATCTACTTTTACAGTTGTTTGTGACTTAAGCAATACTACAACATATTGCTACAACTGCCTTTCATAGGCAGTGCATTGTGTACTGTGCTAGTGTTCATCACAGAACATACTCTGATAAAAAGTAAAATGTTGTCATTTGATTAATATTCCTGACACAAAGCTGAAATATTGGGTACTTCCTTTCTCCTGGGAAAGGGGAGAAGGGGGGAGGGTGAGAATGGGGAAGAGCATGAGGATTAAGCCCACATCATCAAGGAAGAGTTTGGAAGGTGCAGAGAGGAACTAATGTCAAGCTGAAACTGAGTTTGTCCCTCAGGTATTCTGAGACAGTGCAGTTGGTAGTGCACTACTTGCACAAGGCAGGTACCAGAATTTGTGTCGTGATACATCACACTGCTCCAACTTGTCACAAATAGTTAAACATTTTAATGACCCTTCCTTTACTATGTCTGTGTACTTTCTCCAATGATTTTCTTTACCTCACAACACCATATTTACTGTGGATTATTGTCACTTTCAAATTTCTTCGTGCTTTTAGAACAAACTCAGATGACATAAACAAGATTATCTGAATGTGATGTTAGTGGTTCAGCTTATTTTGGTGCTGTAAGAATGAGGTGTCCATTGTTTATCAATATGACATGAATAATAATTTATAACTAATGATAATTTCAAGTGGTTTGTTAATGTTATGTTCATTCAAGACAACAAACATTAACCATGAAATCTGTACTATTTATGGGACAAACAGCAGTTAATGACAGGAGGTACTTTTGAAGGTGTTTGATAAGCAATTGTATCTGGCCAAAAGACCACAATTACAATTATTCTGCACAAAATTGCCCAGTCTTACAGATATGCTATGGTTTCCAGTGATTTTTAGTCCTTTATGCATTAGTTGCCACTGAATAGTTTGGGTTGTATGGTTGTGGTCCGTGAAACATTTTCGATCCTGACTTTTGATCCAGAACTGTATTCAACATCTTCAGAGGTGTTCCTGGTTCTGTTAAGTCTTCCAGATTGATGTCAGAGTGACACATTGTGAAAAGGGAGCATGGCAGAAGTTGACAGCTCTTAATGAAATGTCCAAATGAGAAAGTTTCATGGACTATAACAATACAACACAGAAGATTCACCAGCAACTACAACAGCTGGTGGTAAAAGCCTTCACTGTATGACATTTGTGCATTTCAGATATTTCCTTCCTGGATTATTCTTCCGTGACGATATTTGAAGAATTTCCACCAGCGGTTACAATCACATAAAGAGTTTTCTACAATGAATATATACTGAAACTGGCTCCACTCTACAATAAATGTGGAAAACCATGTTTATTATGTAAAAAGGTATTGGCAGATGTGCACTTGCATATACAATAATCTTCACTGTTACTGCTACACATTCGAAATTTGCATTGCATTGCATTGCACTGAATTATAACAAATTTTCATGTTTTGTAAGAACATACATTTGTGAGCCCTTTTACTTTTTTGACTGTTTTCTTTGCTGTCAGATCCTATTAACATTCACTCAGTAATCTTACTCATAAAAAAAAAAGAATTATTTCTTCATTTCATCTCATCTCAAACATGCTGTAAGTAATCTTATGAAGTCTTGAAATGAATTTTCTCCAAATGATTCCATGAATTTCATACTGTAATAATCTTTTGTTTTCCTCAATCTTATTTAGTGCCATAAACACTGTAATACATCTACCTCGTCTGTTATTTCTGTTGTGGAACTGCAGGAATGTTGTAACACTCTTAGCCTCATAAATAATAGCATCAGCTAAATTAATGCACTTGTTTAATTCAGTGAAACAAAAATACAAATTAATGTTAGCCAGTGTAACACACTGCAGAGAAGCACAGCCAAGCAAAAACCTATGAACATTTTAATTTTCTCAGGGTGAAACCATAAGCAATACTATAGATTCTAAAATATCCTAGAAGGGGTCACATCATAATTCATCATTGTATGGTTTGAGGCCGTGTGCAAGATACATTATAAAAATGAAATTTCCTGTGTTATTTGAAATAAGCATGTGCATATGTGCTGTCTTACAAAATTAGACTGCGAACAAAAGAGTGGAACATACATTGCAAATCTGAACACTTGCACCACAATTCATAAATTACTAGCTCACAATTGTGCTAATAGTATAGAGTCTCAAAAACTCTGTGCTCTTCAATGCCAACCTCTAGCAGATTATATTCCACTCTCAGGTGAACCTGTAAGACCTAGTATCGGTGTGTGTGTGTGTGTGTGTGTGTGTGTGTGTGTGTGTGTGTGTGTGTGTGTGTGTGTGTGTGTTTTGCTTTGAAACTTGCTGGCAGATTAAAACTGTGGGTCAGACTGGGACTCAAACTTGGGATCTTTGTCTTTTGTGGGCAAATGCTCTACCAACTGAGCTATCCAAGCATGCCTCATGACCCACCCTCACAGTTCCACTTCCACCAATATTACCTCTCTCCTGTATTCCAAACTTTGCAGAAGTTCTCCTAATACCTTGTGGGATGAGCACTCCCTGACTAAAGGATATACTGGAGAAATTGTTTAGGAAATTTGGAGGATAGGAGACAGATACTGATGGAAGCGAAGCTAAGAGAATGTGTCATAATTTGTGCTTGGCTAGCTCAGTTGGTCAAGCACTTACATGTGAAAGGCAAAAATGTCCCAGATTTCAGTTCCGAACCACCAGGAAGCTTCAGAGCAAATATCTGGCTAAGTGCATTAAAATAAATACAATGTTTTTCCCATACTCAAGTTACTAATTCAACAGACACTGTTTCCTGAGCTATACTTCTCACCACACACCCTGTATCAACCCAACTCCTTCACTTCAACAATGAGCATAATGTTAATCTGGTGAAAGTATTGTAATGTGTGTACACACAAAAGGAAAACAATTTTTAATTTTATGTTGCTCTTTATATTTATATATTGACTTCTTTACACATTCTGTCTCTTTTGCATTGCAGGGTTTCATAAGCTATCGGACTGTGTGCTGGAAGTTTAAAGGAATGAGTGAATAATATACAATGTGAAAAGTAAATGCAACATATTTAACAAATATTTTACTATATACATTTTTTAGTGATTTGTGACATAATTAATAATTCCCTCTTAGTTTAACTTTGTTGATTTCTTGAAACTGGGAGTAGTTTTTTCTTCAAGTATATATTTTTAAAGAAAGGATAGGTTTTGGGGTAAATACTCAGAAAAATTATAGGTCTCCTGCAAATGTGACACCATGAATAAGGGATTCTTCTTAAATATGTACATGACTGAATCATCAGAGAAATTATATAGCTTTGTGAGTAAAACAGTTCCTTTTAACAATCAAGAACCAAACCATAAACTGTATGTTCACAACAGACAACTCAGTGATCCAGTAACCAGAGACAAGCCTGGAGTTTGCTTAATTGTAACCAGAATTTCCAAGAGAGGTGCAGATGAAGTTGATGGGAACCCTGATGTCCGTGCTATATAACTGGAAAACAACAACAGCACAAGACAAAATTTTACAACTAATGCCATTTTACAAAATATTCAGATAGGAAGATTCGCTGAGCACACAAAAAATGAAAAGAGTATTCACAATTCACAGTGACACACTGTAGGTTGTAAAACTCCATTACTCTCATGATAAATTCTGAAATATATAGGATTACATTTTAAGAGTAAGAATGATGCCTGAACAGTTACAATACATTAAATGTTTGTGTATTATAATCATGGGAGAAACACTTTGCCACAATGACATTATTTTTCTTACTGATTTAATTACTCATTCACTGTCTATGTTGTCAGTTTACATAGGTTACACATTTTCTTTTAAAATGTGTCACATTCCCGTCATTAGTTAATCACACCATACACTAATTAAATATTGTCTTTATTTGTGTGCATTTATCTATCTATTTATTTATTTATTATCTCCTTGCAATGAATGGGTATCATAATGCACAGAAATGAGGGTGGTAATTATATGTAATACATTCGGGTCTGGCTCCCACTTCCCTTAAATGTGGCTAAAAATTGTAACACACAGAAACAAAATATGAGAGAGTACTCTGTAAGCATCAACTTCATAAGGCCACTAATGTAATGAATACTTCTTGTTTATTTATTGCAGAACTTTTAAGGAAGTTCCTTTTTGAAACAATTATGGAAGGTACATGGTTACAAAAATGGTCAGGTCTTTTGTATGACATCTGCTTGATGTCCAGTTATTGAGTTACATAATATTCTTTGTAACTTTTCAAAAATGAAATATTATGGACTTTTCTGCATTATTCTGCAAAATTATGTGAATGCCAATAACTTAAAAGTTAATATGTTCAAAATATTCCATTTTAGATACTGATGAAACTTCAAATTAAAAAAAAAAAACCCTCACATTTAGAAGCTTCTTAAAATACTTAAATTTTTATATTAGAGAGAAAGCTTGAGTAAATTATGATACTTCGCCTGATTTCATTCATTCAGTAATTTCCTATGGAATTATCAACTGCAGTAACTCGCATTTAAGGAAGAAAAGATTTCATTGCATGAAGGTGTGCAGTAAGATCATCATAAGGTGATGGCTCGTGAACATATGAAGTTTAACAAGTTGGGAATTTTAACCACATAGGCATCAAATTTCACGAGAACATTTATCATCCACTAAATCCTGAGTGAATAACAGCTACCATAATTATAATAATATAATGAAAAATTATCTTGACTCTTATTTAAAAACTGATTTCACAGACGTGTGTCAAACAATGCTGTTACCACAATCTTCATGCATTTACCTAATGATGCTAAATGCTTCACAGATATCACAACTGAATTTTAAGTGTGCGCAGGAAGTTCTCTCTGTGCAAACACTTTTTGTAAAAATTTCAGTTAATAAGTTTTGGCCTACATCAAAAATATAGGACAAATCATACATTGAATTGAATTTAATATGATCCTTTAGAAATACATTATTTACAATAAATGAACATGATTATATGAGTCATCAGAAACAGACCTCGCTTATTATCACTTACTTCCTAAGACTGACTTCTTATGTGTCATTAAGATCTTTACCTTTGTAGTGCCCCATAGAAGTAATTAACATTTAACATCCTTTATTGAGAAACAAGTAGTGAATTTTTATGTCACAACTCTCTTGTTCAGCTTTTCCTGTGTTTTATGTTTTAACTCTTAGTTTAGCTCCCTGAATGAAACTGTGCTGCTGATGTTTGTACACCATTAGTACCACATACTACAGCATGTTTCAAACTTTTTTGCAATGCATCCTTCGTAGCTGATTACTTGCAAAATATATTGAAGCAATAAGCAGTCAGAGCAATAAGACAGCTGTGGAGTTGGGAAGAGGATGAGTGTAAAAACTGTCAAATCACCGATATACTATTACACCTAGTTTAGTCAGTAGTTTTTAGCAGTTTGCTGGTTCTAGTAACTTATTTACTGGCTGTGTTCTTGGAAATGAAATCTGCTGATGCGTCCATTATCAGTGATGATTCATTCATCTCTTTTGATGTGTATTAGTCCTTATACTGTAAGCTAGAGTATCAACGTTTTCAGCAAATACTGTGAGCTGCTCTTTTACAATACTTTTATCTACCCTACACCCAGTACCTATTTTAGTCTGTTTTTATTTGATAACTTCCAAACAGATTCTGCCTTATTCTCAGTCTTTATACTTCTGGTTTTGCATAATGGGTGCATTATTTCCATTCAAAATTTTATCTCTTTTTTGTTAATTACTTCCATTATTGATTACAGACAATAAATAGTGTTTATAAATTTCTCACATAGCAAACTTTTTTTATAAAATGAATGAATTCTCAGAGTTATATTGGACTCCTTAGTGTAAGGTCAGAGCAAACCACTTAGTTAAAAAAAACACTCTTAAAAGAAAAAAACTGTGATACTTATTTCATAAAGAAGAAATGTATTTTAATGTTAATTATGATAGGAAAAAATCTGTCTAGTTGTAATATTATACATGACCTATTGTTCTAAGATAATGGTAAAACAGTGTATACACTATCTGATCAAAAGCATCTGGACATCCCTAAGTAATGCTGAACTGAGCACAAGATGTCATGAGAAGTGGATTCGGCAGTATAAAAGAGCCCAAGTAGTATTGTATTGTCAGTAGACAAGCAGTAACGGCAGAGTTGGTTGGGCAGGAGAGCTCGGTGACTTCTAACATGGACTAATCACTATTTGAACTCTTCTACAGCTGTCCAAGCCAATGTTGGTGATGTGATTATGAATCTGAAATGTGAAGCAGCAACAACAGCTAAAGCAAGACCAGACAGACCACCTGTACCGACAGACAGGGACCACCGAGCATTGTGGGAGGGGGGGATGTAAAAAATGGCATGAAATCAACAGAAGTTATCACTCTTGAGTTATGAAGTGCTGCTAGCAGTCCAGCTAGCACAGTGACAGTGCATATGGAGTTAAAAATAAAAGGGGTACAATGGCTGATCAGCTCCTCATAAGCCACACATTATGAAATTGCGAAGGTGGGATGGCTCCACTTGCTACAATCCTGCTCCGTAAAGACTTTTTTTTTCCAATATGTATGTAAGCATATGCAACAATTGTGTGCAATGATCAATTTCTCAATAAGGCTGATGTTCACAAAATTTCATTGTCCACTAAGTAATTGTGTGATTTCAAACTGCAAAGTAATTGTTATTTTTATCTACAAAAAATTTATTTCAATAGTAACGAAACATATTTGATACCTATAGAACATGGGGAGTTGGGATTTCCAGTCATCATGTAGCTATTATTTATAAAACAACATACCTCAATCAAAAGCCCTTTAGTTACTCTTTTAAAAAATATTTACTTTTTTCCAAAAACCTGTTTCAAATGATTATTTATAATTATAATTAACAATCATCTCAGAGTCGTGAATGTTAGATTCTGAGAACTGATGTCATAATTTTGTTGTTGGATTTTTATTTATTTATTTATTTAACTGTACAATAAATTTGGGTATCAGAACATGATATTAATTAAGATAATGAATAAATTAGGAAAACTGTGAACCTTTACATTTTACATGAAAATCAGTAAATCTCATTGGAGGTGTACATGGTATTGACAAACATTTCATATAACTAGAGTAATTTTACAGCTACCTAATTACGATCATACTAAATTATTACTTGGTTCACTAGAATGGCATCTATGCTTTTAGTTAGAGTCTGGTCAAATCATTCACTTTGACATCATCAAGTAGTCATTGCGTTATATTTGCATCAATAAAATCTGGATCTGCCTGTGAAAGTACAGTGTACAAATATTGCCACTGTCAGAATACTACTTAGTTTAGTGGTTGTGTCTACCTGTGATTTACATTCTTAATGAAATTTTACAGACGATTATGAGAAGCATTAAATATGGGATTTTGTCCCGTTACCTGATTCTGCATTGTGTACATAATTTCAAAACTTAGTATAAAATTAGTAAAATTAGATTATAGCCAGCAACCAGACAATAGACACCATGTGCTACCAAGGGCCATCAATCACAGGTGAGGCATGTTACAATTTCTGTAGTCATTGCTAAGCAACATTTGAGATAGTGGTAAGAGTGACATCGCTGGACAGTGACTGACAATGAGTGATTTGCTGTGATGGATCATGCTATGCCCAGTGCCAATCCGATGGAAGGATTTGGGGCTGATGAATGCCTGAAGAAAGTTACCTGCTAGCCCTGACCTAAGCCCAATGCAACACCTTTGGGACAAGTTACATCATCAATTTCGCTCCAGACCCCAGTGTCAAACATCAATACCTTCCCTGGTTTCTGGTCTTGAGAAAGAATAGGCTGCCATTTCTCTAGAGACATTCAGATGCATCATTGTATGTGTCCCCAGCAAAGCTCAAGCCATCCTAAAGCAGATGGTGGATACACCCATATTAGTCCACTAATACGGTGTCTTGATACATTCAATCAGGTAGTGCATATGTTATCTAAAATGTTCATGTAGTACTGTATTCTTTCACTTGACTTATTTTATATCACTAGTACACAACTTTTAGAACACGTAATCTAAAGAACCAAATAAACAATCAAATCAAATTCACTTCTGATGGCACATAATCATCTGAGCCCAGATTCCAGAGATATCATATGTCTTTCACTAACTTCTTGTTCGTCACTTAATGAATGCCTTCCACAGATTTAGTTTCTCCATACAATTGTATATTTTGGAGATGACAATGGTTTCATCCACTGAAGCACATTTTTGAATTTACATTATTAAGCACTGATGCTGGTTCTAATACCAGTAACTTAGGCTTGTTTTAATATTCTGTACTAATTATTTTGTGGCAGCAGGTGGCACTTTCTGTGCATTAGTATATGGATCTACCAGGAAATCCATCTCTTATTAACTGTTCTTGTCCACCACAAACAGTAACAAGTATAATTCAAACATATGGATGCAGTGTTTTGATCTTGACAAGGGTATGTACAGAGTGATTCAAAAAACATGTCCCATAGCAAAAGTATGGTGAACTGTAACTCCACTTACAAACTTTCGGAGGTTGCAGTATGGAACAAAACAAGAAGAAAGTTTAGTGAACATGGGCTTTAAAATGCATACTTTTTCATCTTCACTACCATCAAATACATCTCTTCTACTGAAGAAGTGCTCATGGCTCTTATGGTATGCATTTTGTAGCCCAGTTTTACAAGACTTTTTTTCTTGGTTTGGTCCATACAACCATCTCCGAAAGTTTGTTGGAGTTTTGGTTCACCCTATTTGTCCTATGTGACATAACTTTTGAATTACCTGTTATTAAAAGAAAGCCTTGGAGCAAAATACTATTAAAACATCGGAATTTTGACTTAAAAACTGCTGAAACTAATCTGCTGAAGTCATGAATGGAACTACACTAGAATCAATCTCTAACTTTAAATACCTTGGAAGTGTTGATTTAAAGAACGCTAACACGGGCTGTACTTTACAGCAAAATGAAGCAACTTTTTTCGAAGAATTAAAAAATCTTCTATGGAAGAGGTAAATATCATGGTACCCAAAATAAACAATGCTGAACACTTGCTGCCAATCCTCCTTTACAAGTCAGAAGTTTGTGCTCTACTAGACAGTTGAAAATTAATTTAATTTCTGCTGCTTTAGTTTTCAGAATTGTGAACCAAAAACAACTAAGGATAAAACTAGAAGTGAAGAAGGGATGAAAAGTCAGCATTGAAGAGTATATTCTTGACATCATATGCCATTTTACATGTTATTGGTATGACTAATTAATGTCTTCAGCAGAAAGACAAAAAATGATTATTTAAACTTAATTGAACTGTACTGTGTCTCCACATATAAAAACCAATTCTATGTTGCCACTCCTACCTCAAAGTCCCACTGCTGCAGTCAACAAATACTGTAAGAATCCATGCAATTCACAGTATTATAACACTGGCAGCATTCAGTTTCTGTACTTTCCAAAACTCTTTCTCCATTAATGGTTAATGCTGCTCAGAACTGATCAAACAAGTTCAAAAATGGTTCTGAGCACTATGGGACTTAACAGCTATTGTCATCAGTCCCCTAGAGCTTAGAACTACTTAAACCTAACTAACCTAAGGACATCACACAACACCCAGTCATCGATCAAACAAGTGTTTGTATATTTAGAAAACTAGGAGTTTACCATTTTCTTCAATGGAAAACAATCTTGTTCTTTGCAAATGACAAGCACATAGTTCACTCACCGAGATGGTTACTAAAAGACAGAATCGTCTGGTATCATGACGTGCAAGTAAAAATACAGACATCTGTAAGTTTCATTGGTGGTCTGACATGGCACTTAGTGCAAACAATACATTTCTCCTTGCAGCAGCTACCTCAGCACACAGTAGGAAGGAAACAGAGTTTGTTGGCCCACCATTGATGAACACATGTAAGAGAAGTAGAGAGTAAATATGGAATGGACAGGTATAGCTGCATGCTTTTTAAAGGACTATATAAACATCAGCCTTAATCAGTTTATGCAAACAATGAAATGTTTGAAAAGCTATATGGACAGACACTTCTCCAAAATACACGTCCAGTGCCTTAATCACACAGATATCCTTCGGTGATTAAGACAAGACTTTCAATAAGTGGGACTCAAATCCCCATGTGGATAATCTGATTAGTGTTTCTCTGCATCACTGAATACAAATTCTTGCTGGTTACTTTGAGATGACATCATTCTTGCCGAATTGGAGCTTGGCTCCATCTCCAATGAGCTCACCATCAAAGAGATGTTTCACTCTTCTCTTTCTTTCAACCAGTGCACCACCTCCATTGGTAAGTACTGGATACAAAAGTCCATGTAACAAGCTAAAGTTTTTAAATAGCAACGAATCCCTCACAGAAGAAAAAAAAAACTAAGAAAAAGTATTGCTTTTGTTTTGAAAATGAGGGTACACTCTTGCATCAGATGTATCAGCTGACAGAAATCTCTTGCACAAAAATCGAAATACATCAGACTAAGATCACATTTCTCTCTCATTTTATTGGTGGACTATGAGCAGCATGGACATTTTTGAGCAACTGAAAACTGTACGTTGGTGTAATACAGACATTTGATCTGTCACAAATTCTCAACATCAGGTTAAAAAGGAACTATTTTGTAGGTTGCACAGTGTGATGACTCTTTCTCAGTGATTTCTTTACCAGTCCTTACAAAATCATAGTTTACATTAATGTCCTAGATGGACACATTTTTTAAAATTTGTCAGTAAGACTATTTCATATTGGGTCTTAATGCAATTAATGTTTTTAGTTAAATTATACTGAGGTTAGTCAATTTTCAATATGTAAAATAAAAAATACTTGCACAATCAAACAGTGGAAACTCCAGGTTGGAAAATCAACAAAGTAATTAAAAGATAGATTGCTACTTACCATAAAGATGACATTAAGTTGCAGACAGGCACAATTAAAAAGACAGTTACACAGTAGCTTTTAGACACAGTCTTGTCAGAAAAAGAGAAACACACACCATTCATTCACACAAGCAAGCACACTACACATACACGACTGCCAACTCTAGTAGCTCCAGCCACTGGCATTCTGGTCCAAGCTGTCCAAGTTGGCAGTCATGGTGCATGAGGTGTGTTTGCTTCTGTGAATGAATGGTGTGTGTGGGTGTGGGTGTGGGAGAGGGAGAGAGAGAGAGAGAGAGAGAGAGAGAGAGAGAGAGAGAGAGAGAGAGAGATGTAAGTGTCTTAATTGTGCCTGTCCACAACTTAACATGTCATATTTACGGTAAGCAGCTGTCATCATCGAGTTGCCACCACCTGGTATCTAACATCTTAACAAAAAGCACAACATTACATCCACAACTACATTTTTATTACTTTTAAATGATTTTAGAAGGTCACAACACTTCCCAACGTATAACACAGTTTTTACTGTGAAAGTGTAAGTCAGGAGAGAGAAACAAAAAATTACTTACAAGGTAGGGTGTAGAAACTTTATCATTATCCCCCAAGGTGTAAAAAAACACTGTGACAGGCAGCACAAGATGACGTGGACAAAATGAGCCGCTGGCACCGAGATCTGCAGTGAAGCCATGGACTGTGCTTACAGGTTCCAATCTTCCATTCAGGACAGACTCTTCAAAGCTACCTGCAAGAGAAAGATGTACATCCTATCAAAAGTGAAAAAGAAATATATTAAAAAGTACATAGGGTTGAGGTAATGAAAACATTCAGAAGTATTAGGAATATTTCACACTTTCAGTTTAGTAACAAAATGTTGAAATTTCACAATTCTCTTTTTTCAGGCTATTCAATATAGTGGAAGTCCATTTTTATGTATTAGTAACCTACATTTGTATAACTCTAAATTTAAACTATGAGCATAGTGCATACAGTAATGTGTGAAGATTGCACAGTAATAATAATTCTCTGGATGAATGTACAACAGTGTGTTAGAAGTGTGGAAAGACAATATTGAAAAAAAGCAGTTTTATGTTAGTACTGGGTGGAAGTGCAGAGTCTGCAAATGGAAAAATCTATTACATTTATGACTGATGACGAAGTCAAAGATTCATTAGTCAAGCTCCATTTGGTCCCAAAAAGTTTTAAGGCACTTATTGTGACTTGTCTCTTGTCATCATTTGCAAAGTAAGTAACTGGCATGATGGAGCCAACAAAGGAACTCTACCTACACTAAAACCAAGTGCAATTGCATCAATTCAGTTGGACACACTGTTTTTATTCAATGAATGGCCTTTGAAGAAAACACTCCATTATCTACATCAGGGCAGTAATTTCCACTTCTGTTTGTCACATCTTTGCACATCTATGGAGAACAATTGCTTTTGTCTCATCTGATGAGGGACTACATTTATCAGTAATAAGAAGAAATTCTGTCTTCCATTTTAAAAGAAATGTTGTATCCACACTACAACAAATTCAATGCAAATTATGGTAGTATTTAGATCTATTTTTAAGAATTTGAGAGTGTTAATGCTCAATAAGTGCTTAATATAAAACATTTTCAACAGCAGTCCTGATATAAGGATGATTAATCTCACATCTACCAGCAGTGAGGAGCAATCAGGAGAATTAAAGAAAGACAGGAAAGAACAAAAATGTGAAAAATGATAAACGAGAAGCTATACAGATTCCAGAAGTAAGGAGGAGTTACCCAAGACTTTGAATTTGGCGTAACCCAAGAGCACTGAGAATTCCTACGGAAACAATGGGAGAAAGACTTAAATTCAGGGTACAAACAATGAGCAGTTAGTAAAGCAAAGTTAAAAATTTGAGCTTAACCCTCGATAGATGCACAGTGTAAATTTCAGTGAAATTAGTTGAATTAGTTGAATTTTTTAAGAGAATATGACAAAAACTAGGATTTTCTTGAGGAAGTAGGAGAGGGAACTCCCCTGCTCAGGCTGAAAACATGCTCCAAGAATCAGTTACTTTGATTAGAGAAATCTAGTTGACAAATCAACACCAAATTATTCCCCTATGCCTTTGACATGTTGCATATTACTTGGTATCCTTATTAAACCTACTCTTTTGTTCAATGGTGAAACTTAAATAATAAAAGGTGTTCTAAGAAATATTTTCTTATGGCACATCTTGCACTTACAGGAGGTGGGAGGAAGGAGGGGGGGGGGGGAGAAGCTTTCTGTGTTAGAGCATACTTTATTAACAGCTTAATTAACTCAGGAATACTTATGACCATAATTTCTTTGAAGTAGCTACACAGTCCCACTTTACAAATACAATCTATAGCAAAATTTATAACCAAACCATAGTCTTACCTAACAATGATGAACAAGGATAACCACTGTATCTCAGTCGTTGAAAATCCTCACGAGCATTCTCGAGGAAATTGCCAGGTGGTACAGTATCAACTGGACTTGGTGTTTCAGCATCATCACTACTTGTACTTTGACTGTCATCACTACTTTCAAACAGAGCACTGAAGACAAAGAATATCATGGTTGTGTAACTGTTTGACGCTTAAAACACTGATAAAATAGTATACATTTAAACCAGTAGAAGGAAAATGTTGGTTCACATTAACACTTGTTCTAACAATCTTCAATAAAATTATTTTCTAATGTCAGACTGGTATTCAGCTAATTGCCATCACCACCAGCTTCTTTTTCAACAGAAGATTAATATATTGCAAAAATAAGTTACAAATCAGAGTGATATGTAGTCAATTTTGAGAAATAATAAAAATAATGGCATGTAAATATTATGTATCATCACATCAACAAACAATCTGATACTTAGCACATACTGTAAGCACACAAGAGGTGAAATGTAAATACATAGTTATCAGCAAAATGGTCTGTTAATGAACAGACATTTTCAAGTAATGATAGCACCTGCTACTTGGTTGGTGTTTTGATCCTACGCCTCTTTGCCATTCTCTCAACTAACTAGAACTTGTGAAGACACAAAGGAATTAAAGAAAATAGCTGCCAGTGGGTGTTGATTTATATCAATGGATGAAGTTGAAAATTTTGGGCAGACCTGGATTCAAACCCAGGTCTCTTGCTTACTAGGCTGATGCGATGACCACTACACCATCCAAACACAGTGGTCACAGCAATCCCATGTACTGCACTAGCACACCTCCCGCCAGACCCAAATTCTCAACTTATACCACACACTGCTGAGCTGTGCCCTGCTCATTAGTCACCTTACTCGCTGCATCTTGCCGATTCCCATAAGAGTTCAAGCGTGGTGTACACTTGCACTTAAGGGATCCCTGGCCACCACCGCGTTAATTATATACATTAAAAAAAAAAAAAAAAAAAAAAAAACACATTTAGAACTTGTTAGTTTCTCAAATGAACAGTTAAAGAGCAACAGGAGTTTCAAGAGATATTTGCATGTAAAACTATTATAGTATATTACAGACAGAACTAATAGCAACAAACCTGCGAATAGCTGAGACAGAATTCAGAGTGCTGTCGAAGTCAAATCGTGTTGTGGAAGTAGTACGTCTAACAGGCGCAGGACTTGATGTCAGTGGCAATCCAGTACGACAATGGAAAACCATAGATGCAGCAGAGTCAAGTGAACGTCTAAAACGTGCCTTGTCCCTTGCTGATGGCACCTGCCAATTGTGATTTACCTGCACAATATTATTTCATTACTTCCAATTAATTTCAGATACAAGCATTAATTATTTTCATTTTTATTTACATCTATTGTAAATGATTTAGCTTCCATATTTCCATGTATACTAAAGTACTGGGGGGGGGGGGGGGGGGGGGGGGACAGAAAGATAGACATGCACTGATTACATAAATGAAGTGTTCAAAGCAGGGTTTCACTGTTCAGCACCATTTGGAAATATGCTGCTCAATGCTTCAACCACTGGTCAGAAGTTCTCTCTTCTCTTACAAGTGTGTATTGTTGTATTGTACTAAATATTTTCCACTTCCAAAAATTGCAATACCAAGACGAAATAATGACTGTTACACAGATTAGGCACACGACAACAAACAAACTATAAAAATTACATAATTTTACACAAGATGTAACACAAATCCAGCATTGTGCGAGGCCTGTCATGCACAGCAATTAGAGAATCTAAAGATTGTAGCATGGAAGCAATGACAACTTTAATATGATCCTGCGAAATCTGCCTTCAACTAGCTTGCACAGAAGCCCACAATACAATTAAAATGGTGCTTAAGGGCTTTGATTCTCAAACTTTTCATTTTTATGCTATACCTGTCAACAATGAACACGGCTACATGTTTGTAACTACAATCACATCCAACAGGTGCACTGCTATCACTAAGAAGTTAATGTGGGACATACTGAAGTCTGAGGCAAATGTGGTTTCTGGACAATTGAATCCAAGGCAACTGCATTGGCATTATCAGCCCAGCCCAACAGCAAACAGTGTTAAACACTGATACTGATAAAGACACGTCCAAATCATTCCAGGATTCCAATGCAACAGTAAATACTATAGATGATACTGTATAATCCATGATCTTCATGCAAACAAGATGACAGTCATCATATGTGGTGGCCACATTGCATGGTCCAGAACCCTTCCATTTCTGTGTACAGCACTCAACTGCCTACACGTTCATCTCGTGCACCTTTGATCTACTTGCATGCCCTGTATCTTCCAAAATGCCATGTCATAACAAACCAATTACCAAGACCATTCTGTTCAATTAAAAATCCTTTGCATTCTCATTTTGTGCACTTTCATGTTGACAAAGCTTTCCCATTTCCACTTTGACAGTTCCTTGTGGGGTGAACTTTATGTAACAGTGATCTTTCCAGGTCCAATAAAGTGGGTGCTTCTGGAGCTATATGTAAGTCATCTGTATGCAGTCTCTACCATGTCTACCTTCGAGGCTGTTCTGAACATTCTCTGCTTTCCGATTCATTCATGTACTTCATTTTGGATGCTGTGATTTTTGCAAATGTTACTGAAGTAATAAGCCTCTATAGGTCTTATTTTTAACCAGATATAAGTTATCAAATTAGAAATATAGATTAATTAAATATCAAATGCAACAGAAGGACAGACTGTTCAACACAGACTTCTGATATGCTTAATGCACCATGTCATTACATGGCTTTTCTCAAAATAATGGGAAAAACAAGCACTTGAAAAAAAAAATACCTATATTTCTTATTGTAGAAGGTCAAACAACTGATTTTAAAGATTTCCTTCACAATCAAAAGCATACACTGCTATTGGGCTGAAAACAATAAAGGATAGTGGCTGCTGAAAATTTAATTTGGAGGAACAGTGTATCCTAATGCTAAATCTTAGTTGCAATGAGGGTTATCTTTAGAAATTGATTGTAAGTATAGTTTTGTACCAAGTCAAAATTCTTGTTGATATTCACACAATTATACCTGCTTCTGTCTATAACACAGGTTGAAAATGAAATCCCTCATACTTTAAGAGTTTTTCATATGGCCCCGATAATGATGATACAAACAGGTCAGGTAACTTCCAAATATTCTTTTTTGGCATCTCCAAAAGTTTTACTCTTTTCAACAAAGCACAGCTGAAATGTTCATTTGATAAATGCTTAACAGTTTCATGGATGGTAGTGCACAATTCAACATTAAAACAACGCAAGGGCATGTTCATGATGATGCAAATGGAGATTGTACAAAAATAAATTTATGTCAATATTAAAATTTTGCATTAACCTACTCAGATCAAAATCAATACACTAAATCACAGTAACATGCAATTTCAGTTCATATACTTTTACTTGAAGTGTTGAGATACTGTCATCTATTCAGAGATTAGATTACTGTAGTTTCAACAATTACCATTAAAATTACACCAAAATTTATTAAAAATATGTGAGGTTATTATCTGCACAACTGAACAGTAATTTAGTGCTATATTAGAAGAAAAAGCATAGTCATAAATTACATTATTTCTTACCTCTGAGAGACTTTTTATTTCATTGTTGAGGTTTTTCGTAACATTTGTACATTTAGAGCCATAATTTACTGAAGTTAAATTTCCCACAGCAAATTTTGTGGAGCACTCTGTATCACTTTGCAGTGATGTATCAGGTAAGTTGCCATCTTCTTGTGAACCAGTCTGAATTTCACGAACACACTTAAAATGATTATCTGTCTCTAATGTTGTCTCCCAAGTCCTGACTTCTGAATAACCCTCTGACAGTTGAGCTGATAATTTGGAACAAGTGTTTTCTGCACCTTTGTTTATGGCTTTTTGCTCACTAACCAAAACTGAAGTTTGTACTGAAGAAGGCAATTCACTTCTTCCTATAATACTGATGTCTGAAGTATCACAGTCTTGCAAATTTATGGATTTCATTCCTGTAATGATATCACAATGAGATTTACTGTTATCACAGTCATTAAAAGCACTTTTACTTGTACTAAGTTTGTGTTTATTTTTTAAAACTTTCTCCGACAACACCAAAGGTTTCTCAAATGTCAGTGCTTCTTCCTGATTTTTGCTCTTCCCACACACTCGCTGAAAACCTTGGTCATCGGATGAGGTAGTTGAAACATGTGTCCTATACACATCGGAATAACTTCTTGAACTGCTTCCCACTGAGGCCTGCTTTGATAGAATATGCTCTCTCATATCTAAAGTTGTTTTCAGCCCTTTATTTGCACCCTGAGTGAATGAACGAGATGGAGCATTTTTATCCCTAAAAGGAAAGAAACAACACATTAATACATAATCAAAGTTGACTACTGCCTGTCTAATAAAGGAATGTATGATCACAAATAATAGTAAATGGAGTTGACAATTATTCTGATCTTGAAACTTCCTGGCAGATTAAAACTGTGTGCCGGACCAAGACTCGAACTCAGTACCTTTGCCTTTCGCGGGCAAGTGCTCTACCGACTGAGCTCCCCAAGCACGACTCACTTTTGTCAGTCCTGGATTTGTACCCAGACAGCTGCCTTTCACAGGCAGTGCATTACAACTTTTACTATGAGTATGCAAGTTTGGAATTAATATAAAGAAACCTGTAGCATGTTGAAATGCTAAATCTGTTTTAGAGGCACACTTGGGTATCACAATTTGGTAGTGTACTGAGTAACAGACAAGTCTCTGGATTAAATTTCTGGTCAAGAACGAAGTTTTAACTAGTCTTATATAAACAGTGCATGTATTTTCAATTTTGTGAGTTTACTGTAATATCTGTTATTCAACTTACACTCTAAAGTGATACACTGTCCATTTGTAATTATATTTTGTTTATACTAGATAGGGAGGGAGGGAGGGGGGGGGGGGGGGAGAGAGAGAGAGAGAGAGAGAGAGAGAGAGAGAGAGAGAGAGAGAGAGAGAGAGAGAGAGAGAGAGGGGGGGGGGGGGGCAGTTTTTAATTTGATAAAGAGCTGTAATTATTAAAAATAAGATCAATAAGTAAAAATTATTTTCTTTTTTATTTTCATGTATAGGATGCATACGGTTAAGCAATAAAACTGAAGAAAGTATGACACATTCAGTAGTTATTGCTTAAAAAACATCAACAGTCCTAAGTAAGGATTAAAACAACATCCAATAAGCGCTATTTTAAACTATGGATTTGAAAAATTTATGTTTATATGGCAGCTACAGTTCCATGCAGCCTCTGCTAGCAATAAAGAGAGAAACCACAAATCATCATAACATGTGGAAAGAACAATACATTATATCAATTATTTAAGCAATCATGTTTGGATGTATAACATAATGAAAGGTTATGTATTCTAAATGTTTACAGGATCACTGTTACTGAGGGTGCTTTACCAACAGCAAAAGAATATGTCACATAAAACAATTCCTCAGTTTGCTCAATATGGAAAAAAAAAAAAAAAAATCAATTCTCTTCACAAAAATGAAACACAAGCAAGAAAGAAAGAAGCCACCCAATGGCACAGAGCTCCTTATATTTTTTTTATGGCGGTCTGAACCCTGCTCACACTTTTTGTTCCTTCTAATATTGCCTTCACTACAGTTTATTATGAGGCATCTTGCAAGATCAAAGTCAGATAATGTGCCAAATATTATTTCATTGGGAACAGAGAGATGAACATTGATGAATTTCTTTTGCAATTCTACAAGAATTCCAAGGAACTACAATCCTAAAAAATATAGTACCTGAGCACTGCTAACACTTCTCCCAATTCTTTGTTGCTGAGCTCCAATTTTTTGGTTGTGCACTGACCATTCTTTGTGTAATCTGACTCTAGATCCAAGTCATCATCATCTCCACAACTGCATCGGTGTTTACCCGAACGTGTGCAGGGATTTCTCATTCGATCATCGACAACCCCATGAGCTGAAAAAAATAAGTGTAACTCAGTATCAAACAATAAATAGCCTTTCAGTAAATGAAATAGCATAAATTACTGAGGTGTTGAGTGATTGAGGAACATGTAAACTTTATGATACTTTTCAGTAATACATGTTTACCAGTAATCTCACTTATCCTCCAGTCAAATACAGATTGTGAAATTGCTAACAACTGAAGAAGGAAATGGCAACTTAAAAATTTTATGCCAGACTGTAACTCTTAACAAGTCATATATGAGAAGCACACTTCCATGGTCTGTCGGTGCTATATGAACCTAATTACTAAAGGGAGAAGTTCTATCAGTACATAAAAGGTCATTTTATACTATGATTATTCTGTCATTAGTTAAAACAGTGGACAAATCCTTATTTTAATTAAGGACAGCTCTGCCATCAAAATAAAAAATACAATTATTTAAACAATGTTAAACCAAAATTAGTACATTACAAGTACCATGTGCAGGCAGGTCCACATGCCAGAGCACAAAGCTGTGTGGTCAGTACACAGATATGGATGAATAACTTATCTTTGTGGGTGGATGGAGATAACCCATGATCATGTTGTGGTGCTTCAAATGTCTAAGCTTATGGCAACTTGCCTTTACAAATGTATGCTTGTGTCTGTGTATGTGCAGATGGATGTGTGTGTGCGCAAGTGTATACCTGTCCTTTTTCCCCCTAAGGTAAGTTTTTCCACTGCCGGGATTGGAATGACTCCTTACCCTCTCCCTTAAAACCCACATCCTTTCGTCTTTCCCTCTCCTTCCCTCTTTCCTGATGAAGCAACCGTTGGTTGCGAAAGCTTGAATTTTGTGTGTATGTTTGTGTTTGTTTATGTGTCTGTCAACCTGCCAGTGCTTTCGTTTGGTAAGTCACATCATCTTTGTTTTTAGATACATACATACATACATACATACATCCTTGTTCCACAGATCATGAATACGACATTTCGTAATGATGTGGAACATGTCACTTTAACATAAATTTTCTTTCTACAAAATAATTAATTTTTTCAGTTACTACTTCATATCTAAATATTAATCTATTGCGTAGGCATAGTTTTCATTCAGGAATTCTTTTAAGTTGCTTTTAAATGTTGAAATGTTGGTTGGCTATCTGTCAGACTTTTAATGCTATTTGGCAAATGACCAAATATTTTTTTGGCAGGATATTTCACCCCTTTCAGTGCCAAACTGAGATTTGATCCACAATAGTAAAGATCATCCTTTCTTCTAGTGTTGTAGCTATGCATTTCACTGTTATTTTTGAATTTGGATGGGTTATTAATGACATATTTTGTAGGTGAATATATGTATTGCGAAGGTACTGTGAATATCCCAAGTTCCTTAAATAAATGTCTGCAAGGTGATCTCGGGTGGGGATCCACCTATTATTCTGATTACACGCTTTTCTGGAATGAATACTTTCTCTCTTAATGACCAATTGCTCCAAAATATGATGCCATATGAAAGCAATGCCACAAGTGTGAGAATAAAATAGACGAAACAGAAGAGAGAAACAAGGAAGCAGATTACAGTGCCTGACCGACCACAAAAATAAAAAAGGAAAAGCCAGCCACCCTGCAACACATTAAAATCTTCACCCTGAAAGAACTAGGTTGGAGGACACAGAGGGACAAAGGATAGGTGCTAAAACTCAGATCGAATGATAAAACCCACCTTCATGGATGAAACGTAAAACCAAATCAGCCGATGAGGTGTTGTCTACTAAAATCAATGATAATGAGTCCGGCAACCGAAGATGAAGTTGCAGGGCAGCCAAAGGAGGACATAGCAAAAGAATATGGGCACACTGTCAACCGGGTGCCACACCGACACTGAGGTGGGTCTTCACGGGGCAGGAGGTAGCCTTGGGTCGCCCATGCATGGTCAATGCAGAGCCTGCAGAGAATCACAGAGTCCCTGCGAGACACCCTCACTGAGGACTCCCACACATTCATGTTCCCCTTAATGGCTCACAGTTTGTTGTGCATACTGAGATTTTTCCATTCTGTCTCCAAAAACTGAAAAACTTTGTGGCATAATAACAAACACAGGTCAGTTGTGAGGATGCCCATCTCCAGGAGTGGTTTCCGTGTAGCCTGTTTGGCCAGCCTGTCAGCAAGTTCATTTTCTGGGATTAGCACGTGACCACGGGTCCAGACGAACACCACTGAATGACTGGATCATTCCAGGGCATAGATGGACTCCTTGATGGACACTACCAAAGGATTACGAGGGTAGCACTGGACAATAGTTTTCAGGCTGCTCAAGGAGTCAGTACATAAAAGAAAAGACTCTCCAGGGCATGAACGGAGATACTGAAGTGCACGAGAAATGTCCACCAGCTCTGCAGTGAATACACTGCAGCCATCAGGTAAGGAATGCTGTTCAATATGGCTGCTGTGAACGTAGGAAAAGCCAACGTGACTATCAGCCATCGAGCTGTCGGTGTAAACCACTCCAGAGCCCTGGAACACATCAAGAATCAAGAGGAAGTGACAGCAGAGAGCTGCAGGGTTAATGGAGTCCTTAGGACCATGTGAAGGGTCCAGACGAAGTTGCAGATGAGGCATATACCATGGAGGTGTACTTGAGTGGACTGCAAGTAGAGGTGGTAAAGTGAATGACTCCAGTTCGGAGAGAAGGGACCGCACGCGAACTGCAATCGTTAGCCCCGACCTGGACTGCCAATGTGGGAGACTGCTGCAGGTGGGAAAAGAAAACGGTAATTCGGTTGCTCAGGGAAACTACGAATGTGTGCTGCATAACTGGCGAGCAGTTGCGCACGTCTGATTGGCAGTGGAGGGACACCAACCTCCACCAGTACACTGGTTGCTGGACTCATCCTAAAAGCTCCTGTCGCTAGCCTAACCCCGCAGTGGTGCACAGGGTTGAGTAAATGCAACGCTGAAGGTGCTGCCGAACCATAAACCACACTCCCAAAGTCAATTTGGGACTGGACAAGGGCTCTGAAGAGCCAGCAGTGAATGAAAAAAGCTATAGTAGGCTAATTTACTGATAGGTTTATCACCAAAATTTGCAATGACCCTCACAGCAAAAATAGCTGAACCTAACTGTTTCAGTAGATCATCGATGTGTTTCTTCCACTTCAATTTCTCATCAATGCACAAACCCAGAAATTTTGAATATTCTGCCTTAGCAGCAGACTTCTGTTCATAGTCTATGTTTATCAGTGGTGTTATGCCATTTACAGTACAGAATTGTATGAACTGTGTTTTCTCAAAATTTTGCGAGTCCATTTGCAGAGAACCACTTGATAATTTTCTGAAAGACATTATTTATCATTTCCTCAGCTGATTCTTGCTTGTTGGGTGTGATTACTACACTTGTATCATCAGCAAAAAGCACTAGCTTTGCATCTTCATGAATATATAGTGGCAAGTCATTTATATATATCAAGAACAATAAGGGACCCATGAATGAACCCTGTGTGACATTATTCTTGATACCTCCCCGGTTGAAGACTCTGCTGATTTTTGCAGACTATCTGTACTGCATTCTTCCAGTTAAATATGAATTAAACCATTTGTGCTCTGTCCCACTCATACCACAATACTTGAGCTTATCTAGAATAATTTCGTGATTCACACAATCAAAAGCCTTTGAGAGATCACACAATATCCCAATGGATGATGAGTGGCTATTCAATGCATTTAATATTTGATCAGTGAAAGCATAAATAGCATTTTCTGTTGAAAAGGCCTTTCTGAGAACCAAACTGACATTTTGTTAGTACTTTATTTTTACAAATATGTGATGCTACTCTTGAATACGTTGCTTTTTCAAGAATTTTGGATAAAGCTCTCAGATGTGAGGTTATGCAGTAGTTGTTAGCATCAGACCTATCTCCTTTTTTATGCAATGGTTTAACAATAGCATATTTCAGTCTATCTGGAAAAAATGCTCTCTTTCAGTGAGCTACTACATATGTGGCTGAGAATCCTAGGTATTTGTTGGGAACAAGCTTTTAGTACTCTGTCGGAAATGCCATCAATTCCATGTGAGCTTTTACTTTTGAGTGAATTTATTATTTTCCTAATTTCAGTAGGAGAGGTGGGTTGAATTTCAGTTTTATCAAATTGCATAGGTATTGCATCTTCCACTTTCTAATGAAAATTTTCTAATGAATATGCTGGATCCTATTTTCTCAACAACACTTAAGAAATGATTATTAAAAGTGTTTCCTACTTCTGACTTCTTGTTAACAAACTTTTCACTAAGTTTGATAGAAATACAGTCTTCGTGTGCTCTTGGTTGCTCTGTGTCCCTTTTAACATTATTCCAAATTGTTTTAATTTTATCATCAGATGTGCTAATCTCAGACACAATGCACATACTTCTGTACTTTTTAATAACTTTTCTTAATACAGTGCAGTAGTTTTTATATTTCACTGTTTTGGGGTGATTACTCCTCCTAGCTATAAGATGCATTTCCCTTTTCTGTTTGCAAGATATTTTTATCCTTTTAGTAAGCCATGGCATCTTACATGGTTTCTTATAATTATATTCCACCATTTTCTTAGGGAAACTGTTTTCAAGTACACTCTCAAAGGTATCACGAAATACGTTAAATTTTAAATTGGCATCAGGTTCCCTGTACAGCTCATCCCAGTCTAACTGTTGCAAGCTTTCCCTAAAATTTTGAATAGTTAAATCGTTAATTGAACACATTATTTTGGAAGACTGTTTTGCATTACTGTATGGAGCTATATCATATACTGCAATTAGCTGTGCAACATGACCAGACAGACCATTCTTAACAGGATAAGTTTTTAACTGATTAAATTTATCTTGGTCTATGAAAACATTATCTATCTGTGTGCTGCTTTCCTGTACCACCCGAGTAGAAAAAAATCAATAACTGACATCAAATTGAAAGAACAAAGTAATACTTCACGGCCAAGCTTTATATCGAACTCTTACAGAAAAATCTACATTGATATCCCCACAAACAATAATTTGCTTTCCCCTGTCTGACAGATAGCACAACAAAGAACCCAAATTTTTGAAAAATAGTTGAAAATTTCCCAATGGGGACCTATACACGGCTACAAGTGTCTTCATAGGTGTGTCTCCTGCTGCATCAGCTAATTTGCTCCCCTATATTCCCACATGGCCATGTGCCCAGCTGAATGCTACATTTCTCGCAGATATGGTAACTTATGAAAAGTGTCCTGAACATTTTGAACAATTATATCTGCTACATATTAGTGCACGGTATACTGCCCAGGAGTAGGTAGTTCCAAAACATGAGGAATTTAATGCCTTTGTCATACATCATTTGCTCCACTGGTGTAAGAATTTAGCACAAAAGACAGTAAACTCATTTGAAAAGTGGATCCTGAAGATACTATCTGGGAAAGGAACTATTTCACAGACAATACCACAGAACTCTTTGAAACTTCAGTTATACAAGCTCTGTAAGCAGATGAGCAGCTAATCTGCATGCAAATAAGTACAGAAAGCATTTAAGTGCGCCCACATGTGCGCATGTTTTTTGGAGCACGAGGAGATTTTTTCTGACAATATATGTTTATCAGTCCCAGTACAGTGACTGAGTATAGAACTACTGGTCTAACTAAAGTCCTGACATTTGACTGTATCCAGTATCTTCAGGTGTGAATATAATTCAGATCCTTCTGCACTATGGTCATAAACTGAATGAGATTGAACAAAGTTTCTGTGAAGTTAGGGAAGAAAGGAAAGTTATAGTTAAATGTCCCAACAATGGAGGTGTCACTGGAGACTGAGCACAAGCTTAGATTAGAAAAGGAATTTGGCCATGACCTTTTCATGGTAGCTATTTAGAGAAACTGCAGAAAACCTACACTTTGATGGTTGAGGAGGAATCTGAGCTGTTCTACTCTCAAATGTAACTGTTGTGTCTGATCACTGCATCACCACTCTCAGTTTCCTATCAAATTGGAGGGGGCATTTCTGTTTGTTTTCCATATTTTGCCCTTAAGATATTCCCTTTCATTGCGTCAAGTATCTCGAATGGTCTTGTTTTAATTTCTCTGAAATGAGATAGTTTATTAGGTCTTTTCAGTGAATCGAGAGAGAGAATGGTTTTTGTAGTGTCACCGCCAGACACCACACTTGCTAGGTGGTAGCCTTTAAATCGGCTGCGGTCCGTTAGTATACGTCGGACCCGCGTGTCGCCACTATCAGTGATTGCAGACTGAGTGCCACCACACGGCAGGTCTAGAGAGACTTCCTAGCACTCGCCCCAGTTGTACAACTGACTTTGCTAGCGATGGTTCACTGACAAAATACGTTCTCATTTGCCGAGACGATAGTTAGCATAGCCTTCAGCTATGTCATTTGCTACGACCTAGCAAGGCGCCATTACCAGTTACTATTGATACTGAATTATGTACAGTCAAGAGCGACACTCATCATTAATGGATTAAAGTTAAGTATTCCATCAGCTACATCCGTTTTTCTACAGTCTAATTTCCTTGCCCTGTTCCAGACTTCACGCCAGCCTGCGTGAACTAAAACGCGTGCCTTTTGGCTTCCTCCAGTACCCGGTGTTGGCTCTCCTGCCAATACACAACAGTTTTTCTTTTTTTAAGTGTGCAAAAGCAACTAGGATCATATGCGCCTATGTTGGGACAGTAGAACATGCAAGACAGAGGAGTTAAAAACTACTGCACATTAATCCCAATTGATGGGAGAGAAGACCGCTAAAAAGAGGGACATGGAGGAAAGTCTATCAAGTATGCCATACACAGAAACGTAGGTCCCGAGCTAAAGATTAAATGCCCTTCGCCATATTGCTATGATGGGTTACAAGTGAAATGGGGTTGACAGCCCGTGCACCCTTTGCTAAAATGGCCAGTAACTCAAACAGCAAGCATAAATGAAAATGTAAGTGGTTAAAAAAAGGGGCATTCCATCAGGACATGGCGAACTGTCTAAGGTTGAGGGCAATGAGCACAAAGTGGTGGAGGAGCACCACTTAACAAATGGTGATGGCTAAAAAGAGAGTGTCCGATATGCAATGTAGCTAAAATGATCTCCTCACAGCATGAGGGCCGAGAGGAGGTCGACCAAGCCACTGGGAGAGGCTTAATAACTCTGAGCTTGTTCCCATGAAAGGATGACTAGTGGCGATGCCAAAGTGACACCAACCTGCTGACAGATGGCAACACAGAGATCATCGGAGGGAATGTAAGAACCAGTGGGCTGAGGTACGAGGATTGCAGCTTTGGCAGCAGAGTAAGTGGCCTCGTTTCCTGTCGGACCCACATGACCACGAACCCACATAATCATCACAATGGCTCCATCATGAATAAGTAAGTGACAGCTTTCCTGGACCTGTTGCACTAAGGTATGGACAGTGTACAGCACACAGAGGCTTTGAAGGGCACAGAGAGCTGGAGCAGATGATGCAATTGAAAAGCCTGTGTTGCCAGGTGTACTGTGTGGCCTGATTCAGGGTGAAGAACTCTGCTGTAAATACTGAGCAGTGTCACGGAAGCCAATACTGAAAAATTGTCCGTATGTACCAATGACGAAGGCACAGAAGGCACACCACAGTCAGTCAGAGCCATCAGTGTGCACAAAGGTACTATCACGAAGGTCATGAAACTGAAGGTGATAGAGCAAGGTTGGAGTGGCGGCCTTAGAAAGAGAATGCAGGCCAAGGTGAACACGGGCCACTGCATGAAGCCAAGGTGGTGAGGGGTTCACATCCATTGGAAGAGTGGCAGGGTAGCATGAAGTTCCCGGAGCAAGAGCAGAAAGCGTACTCCAGGAGGTAACAGAAGAGGGACGCATCCCATACTTGAGATCAAAGGAGTCATCGAAGAAAGAGGCATAGGATGGATGGTGACGGATAGCAGACAAACGGCATACGTATCTGCTGAGGAGAAAGTCATGGCAGTAGGACAGCGGTAATTCGGAAGCTTCTGCAACTATCAACTGGGCTAGCGTAAAAGACGCCGGTGGCCAAACGGATGTCATGATGGTGGATAGTATTGAGACAGCATAAGAGGGACGGATGTGCAGATGCATAAACGAGCTGGCCGGGGTGACCGATCAGTTCTAGGCGCTACAGTTTGGAACCGCGCGACCGCTACGGTCGCAGGTTCGAATCCTGCCTGGGGCATGGATGTATGTGATGTCCTTAGGGTGGTTAGGTTTAAGTAGTTCTAAGTTCTAGGGGACTGATGACCTCAGAATTTGAGTCCCATAGTGCTCAGAGCCACAGCCACAGTGCATAAACAAAACAACCATAGTTTAGTTTTGAACAGACAAGGGACCAGTACAAATGGAAGAGAGTAGTTTGATCTGCTCCCCAGGAAGTACCACTGAGGACACACAGGACTCTGAGGGACTGCACGCAGCAGGTTGCCACGTAAGACACATGAGAGGACCAAGAAAATTTCCTATTGAGCATGAGCCCTGCAAATTTTGTAGTTTCAATGAACGGAAGAGTAACAGGCCAAAGATGTAGAGACGGTGGAAGAAACCAATGGTGCCACCAGAAATTCAAATGAACGGTTTTGTCAGTAAAAAAGCCATTGTTGATGCTCCATGAGTAAAGACAACTGAGACATCACTAAAGATGCCGCTCAATGAGACAAGTCCATGGAGAACATCAATAGATGGCAAAATCATCATTAAAAATGGAGCTGGAGATTCCCAGCAAGACACAGGCCATTATAGGGTCAATGACAATAGCAAAGAGAACAATGCTCAGGATGGAACCCTGAGGCACACCGTTTTCCTGGATAGATGTGTCCAACAAGGCAGAACCCACATGTACCTGGAAAATATTGTCTTTTAAAACTTCCTGAAGGAAACGGGGCATGCGGCCACAGAAGCCCCATGTGTAGAGAGAATGGGTGATACCAGTACTCCAACAGGTGTCATAGGCTTTCTCCAAATTGAAAAACACAGCCACAGTCTGGGATTTCTGCAGAAAACCATTCATGACAGGGGTGAACAAAGGGACGAGATGGTCAAAGCAGAACAGCGCACTCGAAATCCACTCTGTGCAGTGGTTAGCAAATTGCGCGGCTCAAGCCACCATACCAGCTGGGTACGAATCACACATTCCATCACTTTGCTGGTGAGAGAAATGGGGAGGTTTGGTGTTTCTCCTTACTGGGCTTAGGTACGGGTATGGGTATAACAGTGGCTTCACGTCAGCATCTGGGAAACATGTCCTCTGCCCTGATGCTATTGTACATGAAACAAAAAATAAAGGTGCTGCAACATCTGAATGTGAACATTGTCTGGCCCTGGAACAGAGTATCGGGATGAAGTGAGAGCATGATCTAGCTACCTTATAGTAAAGGCGGCATTGTAGCGCTCGAGATCCTGAGAGGGTAAGGGTATCGCCCGAGTCTCCACCATTTGTTTCCAATGGAGAAAGGCAAGGTGATAGTGGGAGCAACTCAACTCAAAATCTCTGCAAAATGGCAGCCCAAGGTGTTTGAGATAACAATAGGTTCCACTATGACAACATCTGATACTGTCAGAAGGAAAATTGGTGAAAGAACATTGGTCCCAGAGAGCCATTGGAGGCTGGCCCACACAATGGAAGAAGGAGAGGAACTGTTGAAAGGACTTGTGAATGAAATCCAGCTAGCTTTATTACTATCCCAAAGAAAACAACGACATTGGCACGCAACTATTTATAATGAATGCAGTTTGCTATCATAGGATAATGGTTAAAAATGCAGAGAGCACATCTCCATGTTGGCCTTAGAGTGCTGCCATTTGGGTGGAGAGACAGACTGGGCGTGGGCGTGGGCGTGGGCGTGGGCGTGGTGGGGGGGGGGGATAGGTTTGCGTGGAGTCTGAAAGGACCATGGGTGCTCCCATGTTAAGGCTGATGAGGTTACGGTGACTGAGAAGGTCACCACTTCTCTGACAGGTTCAAGGCAAGCCCCAAAGTGAATGGTGCAGAAAGATGGGAGGGAGTTACCCAATAAGCTGGAGGTATCTGCCCTGGTGACATCAAATGACGAAGGGATGTAAACGGTACAAAGGGAAAAGGTCAAGTGAGAAAGGAAAAAGCAGACTGCAACAGCTTGGAGACAGATAGTCAGGGAGATGGGTTGAGTATGATCATCATCCCAGATGAGCATCACGACTCGCCCATGAGATGGAATGGCATCCTCGAGGAAGGGAGGGGGGGGGGGGGGGGGGACGGGGGTTTGGAAGGAGGTTCAAAGCAGACTGGGAAGAAATACCAAGGGCTCAAAGTGGTCGTGAGGGTGCAATTTTGCAATTTTGTTTCCTGGTGTCAGAGCCCAAGGGGACGCTGCAATTCTAAGAGCAGTGATAAGTCCCCTTTGTTGAATCGAAAGCCATGAATGTTCCATTGTAGGAGTCATGACGAGGAAAAAAATGAAGGGGTGTCACCTCAGTGGCTGCCGAGTGCCAGCTTTCGAAGACTCAATGCTACAGGTCACAGAGGGTGGAGGATCCTGTCCTGTCTTGTTCTGTCGGTCAGCAGAGTTCAGGGCAGAAAAATTGCTGGTGGTGCACGCCGGCGACATGGAGGTTGGCCAGGCAAGGGTATCTTGTGGTGACAGAGGATCTCAGAGTCAGTGAAGGAGAAGACCATATGTGGTTGTTTGACTTCTTGGAGCAAGATGTAGCAAGAACAGTACTGTAGGCGCCAGATGGTAGAACACAGGGTTTCCAAATAACCAATAACTTGCGAGCGACCAGATGACACACTTTTTCCTTCACCTGTATCTCCCACAGATAGCCCACTCATCGAGATACATGGGACAATCTCTGGAGGAGGCAGCATGGTCACCACAGTAGTTTATACAGTGGGAAGGAGGAGGTAGACAATTGACCTTATGAGCATCCCTACCACAGGTTACACATTTGGCCAAGTTTTGACAGGACATTTGAGTGTGCTTGAAACGATAACTTGACAGAAGAACTACTCTCTCAACAGTGAGTAAAGAGTGTGTGTGGGCACTAAGGATGCATCTACTTTTTTCATCGCCCAATGGACTGCAATGACACCCTGATCAGAGAGGTGCGTTTTGATTTCTGCCTCAGTTGGACCATCGAGTAGCCTAGTGTAAATAACGCCACAGGAAGAATTCATCGTTCGATGGGCCTTGACACAAACAGGATAGTGGTGGAGCAGCGAAGCTGCAAGCAGTTGTGCTTGAGAACTGGAAGTAGTCTCCAAAAGCAAAGTGTCATTTTGTAAACGAGTGCAGGATTTCATGGGAGCCAGCAATTGCATCAACACCTTTCTGAATAATAACTGGATTTACAATAGCAAAGGATTGACTGTCTTCAGTACGAGAAACCATGAGGAACCATGCTGCAACTTTGGGGAGGAGGGGGGGGGGCTGAATAGTTAGCCTCATTCCATTTACATTTGGTGGACACTGACGGTGAAAAAAAGATAATTGGCTCATTGCGAGAAAAATTCCCCTTGCCGGCATCTCCAATGGCATGCTCCTTCCAACTGGGGGCCTCCCCTCAGAAAGGGATGCACCCACCTTAGGTTATTGTTCACACCTCAGGTCACAACTCCCAATCACCTGACAGAAGGACCAATCAACAATTTAGGAAGGTAGCAGCTCAGGCAAGAAGTACCAGGGGGTATCTGTGAACCATGTCAACATGGGGCTGGGAAGTACGCATTGCCCAGTCACCTGTTATGCTTCAGAGATGTGGGCTCGCCTTCAGGAGCACACAGGGGAAAAAAAAAAAAAAAGAGGAACCTCAAACGTCGAAGCAGAGCAAGGATAGGAGAAGGGGAATGAAAGAAAGAAAGAAAGAAAGAAAGTAAGAAAGAAGGCATGGAAGACAGTGGAGAGACTGTTCTGATATAGACGACTGAATATGCAGAACACATCTCCTACAACATTCCACACATGATCCCCAGGGGAAGGGAAAAAGAATAGCAAGATGACAGACATGCAGCACAGAAGGGAAAAGATGCTGCAAAGGCTGGGGCCCCATGGAAGCCAAGCACAAACCTACTACAGAATGGCGAGTAATAAAAAAATGACATAAAAGAAGAGCTACTCTCTTTTTTCCTTAGTAGCATCTGCAGTGAAACATCAAGAGTCTATGTGTAACCAAGTACATTAACAATGAAATAGTGAAGACAGGCGACAATGTTACAAAGTATAGTGAGCATAAAAGTTTTGTTACACAAGACATATCATGAAAATCACCTTGCAACCACTACTGGAAGCAGAAAACAATGCTTCTAATGTAACTAACACAAAAAAATCATTTGGAATAAACAGAGTCAGTTGAAAATTTAGTTAAAAATTGACTCATATAATGAAAGATAATTTGGAAATGAGGATGCAACTCTACAGTGATCACTAAAAATTATAGTTTAGAAAAGCTAGTGTCACATCTGACAAAACCGTCTCTTGAAATAAGTGGAAAAGTGCAGAAAAGTAATTAACTGTTCAAAGTGGTCCCACTAAATGCTTAAATGCAGATCAACAGCTCGTTACTGAGTCTGAATATTTGTACCAGAGCTGCGTGTTACAAAGTTCAATCAATGTGTGACTAATACTGCTTTTTTAAAAAAAACGAAAACTGGTATCAGTAATGATTTTAGTCTTTGAGAAGTGAAACTTTCACCTGCTAGAAATACAGAATGACGTGAGATACATTATAGGAAAATAACTGCTCATTTTATTGATAAGTAAACCCCATCTGCTATGGCAGAATGTATGTGTAGAACCAAAAATGCCATATAAGGCTGTGCTTCAGCTTCCTGTTGAGAAAGAACCACCAATAGTTCAAGCATCTGCCATGGTATCAGTCAGAAATTAAACTGTCAGAAATGGGGAAAAAATCTGAGAATAAGCACTAGTGGTGAGCAAGGAGTGCTACACAGAGAGAAAAGGGCATACCTCCATTTAGGAAAAGTGAACAAATGCACAACTGAAAACGTGAAGAAAATGTTTCCAGGTTATAGCAAATTTCAACTACAGAAACTAGAAACCAACAGTGTAAATAGCAGCTTCTAGATTGGTGTCTACTTTCATCTAAAGAACAAGCAAATTGACATTGCTATATGACCCAAGAATGTTTTAATAAGGCATTTTTTATTCCGAAGATTAACCAGTGCCCCTATAAAATTGAAAATCAGAGCCACTGATTATCCCACAGAAAAGATGTTGGTGCTGACAGTAATATGTCATTAGTTATAACAAGTGTTAATGTGCAGTGTTTATGAACCAAAGGTGGACTTCTCGTCATTCTTTATAGAAGAAGTTAAATCAAATGTTTTATGTATCTGTGAGCACTGGCTCAGTGAGGCAGAAGATTATTATTACAGATCTGTTGAATATTTGGATATGGTAAATGCATGGTATCTAATTACAACAACCTGTGGTGGTGCGTCAGTGTATGCAAAGTATTAACAAACATTGATCTCGTTGTTACTCTGTGTATCATTCACAATGTGGTAACTTTGGAGACGGGTCTTTATGAGCTTAATAAACAGTTACGGGCTGTTAGTGGCCAACGAACACCCAACAAGGGATCATGCAAACACTTATCACCAACCTCAATAGTTGTGATTATAGTGTCAAGAGTAGTTGAACCAATGACTGCAGATCACAGGACATCAGTAATGGAACTCAACATGAAGAGTAAGAGTGAACTGCAATGAGTACATGGCATTCAAATTAAACATTCAGAAGGAGGATTATTAAATAAGACAGACTAAATAATCCTAAAGCAGCACTGTCTCTTGTAAACTTGCAGCAGAAAAGGGGGCCAATGACTCATTTAAATGTGTGTTCCAAACTTTAAGAATGAAATTTGATGACATATGTGGTTGGATAGAAATTTTTCTAACAGACAGGGAGCAGTATGTCATCCTAAATGGGGTGACTTCAACAGAAACAAGCGTAACTTCAGGTGTGCCCCAGGGAAGCGCAATAGGTCCTCTGCTTTTTATGATTTACATAAATGATCTGGTTGATGGTATTGACAGCTGCCCGAGACTGTTTGCCAATGATGCTGTAGTCTACAGGAAAGTAGTATCACACGAAAGTTGTGAACGAATCAATGAGGATTCGCAGAAAATAAATGCGTGGTGTAATGACGCAGTTATCTCTCAATAATAGTAAGTGTAACCTACTGCGTATAACAAGGCGAAAATCCCCATTAATGTACGGGTACAAAATAAATGCCCAGTCTTTGGAAGCAGTAACGTCCGTCTTTCAAAATTATCTCAAATGGAATGATCAAATCACACAAGTAATGGGTAAGGCGAACTCTAGATTGCAATTTATTGGTAGAATCCTGAAGCGATGCAGTCCTTCAACAAAGGAAATAGCTTACAATACATTAGTTCGTCCAGTCTTAGAGTATTGTTCGTCTGTATGGGACCTGTACCAGTTGGGTCCGATTCAAGAGATTGAGAAGAGCAGCAAGATTCATGGATTTGTGACTGGTACATTTAGCCATCACGAGGGCGTTACAAATATCATAGAAGGTTTGAAGTGGGACACACTTGCAGATAGACGGCGCACTAAACAGAAAGGGCTGCTCACTAAATTCCGAAATCCGATCTTCACCGAGGATGTAGAGCATATATTATTACCACCAACTTTCAAATCGCGCAATGATCACCATTCAAAGATAAGGGAAATAAGAGCTTGTACTGAGACGTTCAGACAGTCATTTCTCCCTCGCACGATCCGCGAGGGAAACAGAGGGAGGGGGGAGGGGGCGGGGGATATGATTTTGGCGCGAATTGTGCCCTCCGCCACACACCGCTTGGTGGCTAGCGGAGTATATATGTAGATGTGGATGTAGACGCAGTCTAAATAAAAGACTACCCGTGTGAAGTGTCCTGTTTCAGACCAATTCCAATAATTTCAATTATAGCTAAAGTTATGGGCTCTGAGATGAAACACCAGATACTAAATTATTTTGGAGGCAATGACCTCTTCCACGAAACAGCACAGTTTCCACAAAGGAAAGTCAATGAAGACAGAGTGTGTGGCACTGACACTCTGTGATCTTAGCAACACATTTGAATGCATCTCGCACAAGATATTGCTTAATAAGCTAAAGTGTTATAGTACTGGAGGTGATGTTCTGGCAACTCTTTAATCTTATCTTGAAAACTGAAGGCAGGTAGTATCAGCCCATAGAGCAATCTCTCATGAACAGAAACAGGAGCATGGCATACACCAGGGATCCATCACAGGACCTCTCCTGTTTATTATTAATGTCAATGATATAGGTTGTAACAACCACATGTTACAGTTTGCTAATGACACCATCCTTTTTGCCAAAGGAAAAACTGCTCCAGAAGCTCTACAAGCTCTCTTTGAAAACATCGAAGGGTAGTTTATCAAAAACAAAATGAAAATGAATTAAGGAAAAAAAGACACCACATATGTCATGCAGCCTCAGCAATGTTGGATGCCAGGATAATATGGAGGCTGTCAAACTGCTGGGATTCATGACTGACAGCAACCTACCAATCAATGAGCGCACAATGTATGTGTGCTCCAAGCTCTCCCATGTAATATACCTCCTAAGGAAGCTAAAGGGTTTATTAACTGACCAGTACCTTATAGCATTGTATTATGCACTATTTCATAGCACATTAATTATGACCTGCTGTTATGGGGACACACTTTAGGTTGCAAGGACATGTTAATACTAAAAGGAAGAGGAGGGGGCGGGGGGAGGGGGGCACTTTCAGGATCAACACTTCACACAAAAGACTGGAGCACTGCAAGCTTGTATTTACACAGTTAGGAATAATGACCATTTTCAGGCATTATTTGTGTTCATGCCTCATCAGTGTAAGACGAAACCAAGGGACTTTCAGCATGAGGCAAGAAATACATACTTATGACATCTGCAACAAAAGAAATGTTGAAATATCAAGATGCCAATTGTTTGGAATGCAAGGTAGTTTTCCAACACTTGCTCTAACAATATTCAAAATGCTGCCTGGAAAAGTGCAGTGTGTGCAACCAGAAACATTCAAAAGGAAAACTGCACGACTTTAAATAGCACCCTTTATACTCCATTGAAGAATTTTTCACCAGTGATTCAACTAAATAATATTGTTTCCCTATCACTGTGAACAATTTTCTTCATATGTTATACAAGAAACAGTAAAAACTCATACATATGTATGTACATAATTTTGACACTGTCTGTCCAGTCATGACAGATCTAGTAATAAATTAATAATACAGAAATTAAAAATGACTAGTGATCAGCAATGCAGGTGAAGTAATTACATTATATTCATAAACAATAAGCCAAACAAATTGACAGAAGCAATCAGACCTGTATCCTTGATGTCCCTGCGTCTAAGTGTAGCGTGCCTTCCCCTGCGCCGCCCAGGTTCTGGTGCTGACACATCGCATCTGCTGCTGCTCCCACCGCCGCCGCTGCTGCTGCTGCTACTGCTGACAGTACTACTGCTGCTTGTGCTACTGCTACTACTGCTTCTACTGCCACAACTGCCACGCACGCCATGATTGTCATCTTCATTTTCTGTAACAAGCCATTTGCTTGCTAGGAAGTCCACATATATTTAAACAGTATAATAAGTAAACACAAACAGACAACTTCAGTTTGACTTTTGTAATTACAGTAACAACAATAAAATTTAGAACAACATGCCTCCTTGTTAAATTAAAACCACAAATTATGTATTCGAAGGTGAGCTATAAAATCCAAAGTACACACACATTTTACTGTGTTCAGGCCTAAAACAACAAAGAATCAGTCAGATCTGTACCATGTTTTAATGGCAATAAGATGGTACACAGGTGCTGAAACATGACCTTTGCTTGTGGGGGTGGGAGGGAGGGAGAAAGAATCTTGGATCTTTCACAAATATGAGAAAATAATAATTATAAAAGTTTCAAGATCCAACATTATTATTACAAAAGAATTTTTTTTTTATACTAGCAATTCACTGTGAGATTAAAGTGGCACACAAGGAAGACAACATCCACTATTACTAACATCCAACATTACTGTTATCCAAGTAGTGTCTTGACCTGCTTTCAAACAGTTCCACTCAAATGCCCCATCATTTGTTTCCTGAAGGTTCATTCCCCCACATATACTACTAGTCTTTCTCACATTTGGTTTCTTATCTCTCTTAGCATTTATAGAAACCTATGTCAACTTTACATTACTTTACCGAATGTTTTCTAATTCATTTTCCAAAATGTGCATGCTTCTAACATTAGGAGCATGTATCAGAGTTTACTCTAGAATTTACAGTAGTCATAAGTGTCAAACATGCTACAAAATTTATTTAGGTCTAAAAAACACTTTCTTGACAAACAGATGACAATGAATGAATCACCCTTATGAGACATCCATATAGGGTGACAGCACTTATGTCTGAATCTCTCCCTTCAGTTACACTCTGGAGTACACGCACCATATTGATAACCATTAGTGACTTTTAGTTTTAAATATTCACTTGTGCTTATGTACAAGAGTTGAATGATAAGTAATGGCTCCACATACAGCACTCCTGAATATGCCGTTCTCCTGGAGGTGCCATACTTGCCCAGTTTCTCCTTCATAAATGTTTTGAAGGGACAGCATCATCTAAACAAGCTGAGCATTTCATCAATGGTGAGATGCACTCCTAGTTTATATAATAGTGGAAACCTATTGTTCACTTTGTTGGAAACTTCAGCGACTACTATGGACTTCTCTGCTTCCTCTCTTTGCTGTTGAGTAGTTTTGTCATCAATCATAATGATTTTAGTAAGTTCCTTGAAATGTTCTCTTGCCATAATATTCTTGTAAATAGGTGACCCATTAGGTTTGACCAGAGATTTTAAACATTCAAAGAATTGTCCTTATTTGTACCCAGAAGTGCTAGTATTCCTACAAAGGCATACAACAGAGTGGTGTTGTGAGTTTCAGCCTGTCACAAAGTCAAATTTTGCAGCCTGGGATTTTCATCCATTCCAAAGAAGTCTTTAGGGACACCACTAGAAATACAGATAATGTTGAAGACCTGGTTGGAGAAACACATGTGGAGATTTCAATTAAACGTTTTTACTCACTGTCTAAAGGGTGCCCAGTTATGTGACAAATATACCTGAAAGAATATCATAAGTTTGATTTCATTCACTAAATTAGTCCTATTCAGTACCTTGTACTGTGCACAGAGGTATTAATTGTCACCCCAATCATCGTATCATTGTAAGTAGCACTAAACTTAACAGATTTTTTCCAATTAGTGATTTTTTCAGTTTTCAGTGAAAATTTTCAGTGTATTCTCTCAGTGAGATACCTAAATAGGATCAAATTACAGTTTAGTGGAGGAGGACAGAAGAAGGTGAAGAGTAGAGTATAACATCCTTTGAAAAAAGAAGTCTCTCAGGTAGAGCACAAGCTCAGATTGTCAGTGGATGGGGAAAGAAACCAACTATCATTTCTAAAGGAACCGTACCAGCATCTGCACCACATGGTTTACAGAAATCACAGAATCTTTATACAAATGGCCAAATGGGCACTTCAACTGCCATCTTCTCAAAAGAGAATCCGGTGATTTAACTGCTGAATACTTTGCTCTGTAGCTTAGCAATGAACCATGCCTCTTTTACAACAACTTTTTATTTTACTGGAAAAGAAGGCTGACTATTATCTATGCTCATACCAATATAGTGTGCCATGTCATTGGTCTGGAGAAGAAAAATTGCAATTGCTTTATTTTAAATTAAGTACTGTTGAGTGCCCAAAAGCTCCAAGTTATTAATGGCATTATCAGACAACGTCTTTACAATTCATAAATCTTGGACCCAAGAAGGTAATACATTTTCCCTTTGACTGCAAATGTTCTTACAAACACTCTATCCTTTAGCTGTACTCGGTGAACAGTTATTTATGGTTAAGAAGTACAGCAAAAATCATCGGATCTGACAAGCACGTGAACACTTCTAAACTTTCAGCTCTCTAACAGTGTACAAATTATCAGTGAAACTTGAATGGAAACTTCATTAGGAAACTTGAATGGAAACTTCATTAGGAAACTTATGACTTTGCTTTTATTTGAAGTTTATAGTTGCATCAATTGTAAAATCACTAAGTACTCAACTGTCACTTTATAATTGTTCATAATTGGCCAGTCCCTTTACCATCTGACCTACAGTCTGGTTTCCACATTTCTCACCAACTCACTGACTAATTTGAGTTAAGTCACTACTACACCATAGTTTGTCCAATGAATATCTTTCTATGTTCCATGTGTATAAGCTGAATCCCTTTGTTGAAGACTTGCAATCTACCCTTTGTTTAAATACATCCATTTAGGACTGTTCTATTTTTGAAATATAGCAATATGGAATAGTTCCACTTACTCTGTTATAACTCCGATTACAAATACCTTTTATCTTTTTTCACTTATCTAATACATGTGCCTCATGTAAATGAAATATGAAGTATCTTTTACAAACTTTATGTATATAATCATTATTGTCGAGAGTGCAACTTAGAACTGATGAGAATATTGATTTAAAAACTCTATAGAAACATTTATCTTGTGGGAATATTCGAAAGTTAAGACAATCTAGAACTGCAAGCCCTTGAAAAATGTCAGCCCACTAACAACTGTTCATTTCAGAACTGACATAACTTATTTTACAGCCTTGTTTCTCTACAAAAAATGTTTTGTCTTTAAAAATTTTGTAGTGCAGAAAATGTATCTACTCTAAATATATATTAACACAAGAAGAATAGCGTGGAATCCTTTAAAAAAATAAAAGTTTCTGAATATGGTCATATTTTTCTGTATCTAAAAAAAATTTTCAATAGTAGCAAAACTTTTCTCCCCAAAGTTCATACCAAAAGTCTGCTCCAGAACATGGAACCAAGTACCAATGCCATTCAGAGAATATGGAGCCAACAGTTAAAATTAACTCCATTAGCAAATGAGTCTACATACTGCCTACTTTTCCCATCTTTCATTTTGCTATTGAATATGGATCTGCTCTCTATCTGAACATTTTATAAAAACTCCACTGAGATGGCTTCATAACAGCCAAATGTACTTAAATCATCAGAATAGATTAGCAGTAATTATTACAAGTTGTCTCTCTTGTCATTTAGAGTAGACTCAGTGGAGTCTTTGAGGATGCTGATCTTAATCAACTTCAGAAACTGTAAGGGGCACTCAGATGAAAATGAGACAGATAGGAAAAACTTAAGTAAACTGTTTATTATTTCAGAAGTAATCACCATGACATAACCCTTAACTCACAAGGTAGGGTCTCTCAAACTGCGCAAAAATTTTTGAACTTGCTCTCCAAGGCCAGTTGTTGTGGAATACTTCTGTACTCCCCTTACCCTCCTTAAATTGCTGAGCCTATGATGTTTTGTCGTCGGTTGCATTATCATCTTCTGTGTTTATTGCTGACATGTTATTGATGGTGTTTGAGTCTCTTAGATCACACTTCGTGAACTACATATCTGTTTTCTTCAGTAAAGTACTGTATAGATCAAAATGCATTGGCATGAAACTGTCATTTTTAACTTTCCTGAGTTTTATGAAATTGTTAGTTGGTCTATGGAGGAAGGTGTCAGTGATATGAATCAATGAATATATGAAAAAGACTATTTTACATTAGCCAATGATCACAGTACTGCTATCGAAGAAGAGAATCATTCAGAGGAAGAACTTCAGGAAAGTTGTGATGGGGATCTGTCTGTTTTTTCAATGATATACTTAAAGTGTCTGTTAAAATCAAGTGTTCTGAGTGGTGATAACAAAAATGTAGTTCCCAGCAATGAATGTCAATTTGATAGCCTTTCTTTTTGCACCTATCAGGTGTGCAGAGATTGTATGATTTTTCAGACTGTACTATAACGGTCTATTTATGTGTACTATTTAAACGAAGCACACAAACTTATGTGCTTTTGTGTGATAAATGGTAAAAGGCTGCAGGCTTTGTTTGCTGCAATAAAATAAACTAGAAGCATTTAAACAACACTTAAATAATTGTAAAAATAAATGTTATATAGCATAAATTAAAAATTTCAAATGATTTTTGGCTTAAACCTTGGTTTAAACATCGAGGTCCCAGAGACTCCACCACGTGGTATACATTACAGAAAAGTCACCTCGCGAGTTAAGGGGTAATACATATATCACATGTGAGACAAGACAATCCATGCTTTCATGGAAAAATATTAGTGGTTGCCTGCAGAACCATGATTGTACCCAGGCATTCATCTCTTCGTGCAAAGCAAATCTACAGCCATGAATGTCTTTCTTCAGGGCTCCAAAAATGTGGAAAGCATATGAGGAGATATTGGGGCTGTATGGAGAGTGTGTAAGGGGCAAGTGCTTCCCAGTAAAACTTCTGCAGCATTCTCTTGGCAACAAGTGGGCTAGCATACATGTGGTTAATTTGTTTTTTTACTACACAGCAGATGTTTCGCTTGGAAGCCCTTACACATCCTCCATACAGTCATAATCTCTCCCCATGCGATTTCCCTATTTTTGGACCCCCAACCAAAGACATTTGTGGTTGCCACTTTGCTTTGGATCGAGAGGTGCACGCCTGGGTACAATCATGGTTCAGTAGGCAACCGCAAAGGTTTTTCCATAGAGGCACTGACCACCTTGTCTCACAGTGGGATAAATGTGTTAACAGTTATGATGGGTAATTTTGAAATAGTAAGCAGTTTACTTACTTTTTTTTGTCAGTTTTATTTTCATTTTACTGCACCTTACACAAGCTGATTGTCATGCATAAGTTTTGTGAAAATGAACATTCACTAATGGCACTTTAGAACTTACAGTGTTGCCTTGGTAATTTAAACACATTCCAATCACCTATTTATTTATGAAGGAGAGAGAAGACATCTTAAAAGGCAGTTTAAGGTTGGCAACCCAACATTCTGAGAGTTTAAGGTATTATTTGAAATACTGAGATCAAGGATTTAAACAAGTTTAACAACATATTTAAAAAAAAGAAGGGTAGTACCTAATGATGAAATGTTACAACTACAAAGAGTAAATCAAAGTATTTAAACAGTGGAAACCGAAGATGAAAAACATCCAACCCCTCTTACTTTAGAACTAGTTGTTCCACTCTCAGGGGAAAAAGGCACGACAGAACATAGAAAAGATGAACATGCATTCATTTAATGCAAGGAAAGAATATGAACTAATTTTGAAATCAAATAAAATTAACAAAATCTCAAAAGGAAGTCTTCAGAAATTTCCTGTTATGCATTCCATATACAAGAGATTCTGTATTTTTTCTCTCTATTAGTTCTACTTCCTTGTTGTAGTTCTGAAGGTGAAGAAGTATGTATAATTTCCCTTTCACATATAGTGTTATTCTTTTTCTTTTGAACAGAATACTTTAAACTTTAACCACCTTTTTTCAGCCATTCAACCCACAACTACTGGATTAACTGTTACCAATATCATAGGAGCAGCATGTAACAAAACATTCTCCTGTACAGGAAGGATTTGTTTTGAGCGACGCATTTGAAATGGTCATGAGAATATAGAAGTACTTGCAAAACTTCCAGGCCAGTCCAGCATGTGCTCCTCTCCTTTAATATTTATATCAGTACCACATTTCTGAGCAAGCAGTGGAACTTAAACTGTAAGCATGCAATCACTATTGACAAGTTTTGGACACAGTTTCTCGAAAATGCAGATGTTTTTAAACTTTTAGGACAAGTAAACCCAAACACAGAGTGGGTTCCAACATTTGTATGGTCTTGATGTATACCAGTTTTCCATGTTAAACTTCCCATTCTTCCTACCTTTCATTTTCTATTTACACACTACACCATTCTCTTTCAACCATTTCACTTTTATCTTAATTTATTTTTTCTCCAATTTTGGTCTAGTCCTCTCAAAAAAATCTTACTTTTTCTATTTTCATTCACTTTACATTTCGATTCATTCTCAGATTTCTTCAGATTTTGACTGCCAACTTTGGCTTATTAATAACTAACAGTAAGTTATTAGTGTTCAGGATTTTCAACGTGTTATTCTATTTTGACTTCACTGCCATTTCTTTGATGTTGCCTTTCCTGAAATAAAGACTGCAATTTTTTATTCCCTGCAGATTGTGCATATTCGCCTTTACTACCATCTTATGTCTTGACGAAATTCTGAAAAACAACAGATCAAACTGTTTACTTTTCCAATTTGTGTACTTGTCTCATCCTGCAACAGTAAGTACTGTTAACGTTACTCTTAAGCAAAAAATCCTCTTGGCAAACACAATATTAACACTTTGAATGTAATCTCTCAAGTAATTTTGAACACTTTCCACTATGTTGCTGTAGGACTGGCTTAGATTTGTGCAGCAGCATGTAAATAAACAGCAGTATATATTCGAAACATTTGCACAACTGACTCCGCAACAGTTCTTTCTACACACATGCAAGAATAGAGTGTCACAAAACGAAATTAAGGAAAGTATACTAGCTAAAATTAAAAATTTGTGTTAAATGAGCTTAGGTAAAATGTTGTTACAGTTGTGTGTGTCATGAAGACATTACCTGCTCTCTTTACACTGTGGATTTTGAGTTGCAGCACTAACCTCTGCAAACAGAAGGCGTAGTTCCATAAATAAGCACATCCTCCGAGACATCACGGCAGGTTGGTGGAGGACTCTGATATTTACACGGATGACGGTGGATGCCACTGACACTGGTGCTAGTGCTGTTAAATTAAAAGTGCTATAAGAACACCAGCAACCAAATGATGTCATCAACTGAAACCTATTCTTCACCTCTAGATACGTTATAATAGCACTAAACACCACACATTTATGCTGTACAGAAAAATAAAGTAACAAGAAACGGTATAATGAATATGGAAAAACTGATTATTATTTTCATAACACTAACAACTTTATTTCAGTTTCTTCTAATTTATAGCAATCAGATATCAACAGCATCTACAATATGTATCAATGTCCTTAACAAATCCAATGAACAGACCACACACTGCAGTGTTTTGGTACTATCTGAAGTGAATCTTTGTATGCCACTAATACAGGTAATGTTTGCATACAGTAAATTAAAAAAGTTCTAACTACACTGCCAGGATGTAACATCAACTCACAGTGTCCTTGTATCCTTTGAAGCAATGGTGTTGTGCAGTGGACACAATGACTGCGGAATTGAATCTGTCCGTGGCAGTGATCGCAAGCACACCTATAACATTTAGTTTTGATGCAAGGGTTACTTCCAGTTACACTAAAGAAGGCATAATTTTTTGCATTCATCAAAAGGAATCTAATGAATGGGTGGAGACAATGTTAACACATTAATAAACAATCCCATCCTTTAATAGTTATGCATAACCAAAGCAGTTGTTCAGAAAAATAACCTTCTGCAGTGTATAACTCTTGTCATAAAAAAGACAATAAAAGTATATTTGATATATTACACTAGTATACAAAGGTCATTCTAAAATTAAAATATGTACAGTTTAGGTCACATACATGCTTTATTTCAAAATTTTGACATTATGCTTACATGTGGAAAGCCATACAACAGTGTAGGATGACCACATTTTACTGAAACAAGAAAATTTCACAGCTGCTTCATGGAAGTACAGGAATTACAATGGGACTGTTGGAGGGCGAGGGTCAGGGAAAGGGGGTGGGATGAGGAGGAAGAAAGAAAGAAATTCCATGATAAAAAAATCATAAAAACTACCTATTAAGGAATTAGAAAACTAATTCCTAGGGCAAATGCAATGAAACACATCACAGAAATATTCAGTAAAACCATCTTCTGTTGTCCTGTTATTTATTGATATGTTCTGGCTAGAGTTTCATTGTTAAGATAAGAAAGAAAAAAAGGAAAGGAGAAAACCAGAGTGATAGAAAGTATTCAAGAACTTAACTGAGAACTATACAAACAGTGACAGCACTTCAGAAAATTTTAATAGTAATGCTCTACTCACCTTCACAGCAACATTACGTGACAATGCAGCCAAAGGAAAAGTATGTTCCTCATGTTTGCAAGGGAAGACAGATGCCTGATCTGGGACGGTAAGCCGATACATTATGTGACTTGGATTACAGCCCTTGGTATTGCTCCACCATGCAGATAACTGTGAGAAATGTAGCTGTGAGCGCACAGCTTGGAACAGGCCTCTAACTGTCATAGGGGCCTCACCATACCTGTGTAAATTATTTCATAAAACAGAAATAACAAACCAATTAAATTTTCTATTTTGTGTAGTCATTTAGAAGTATCCAACAATATAAATAAAGTGGTAGACAAATTATTTTCATAATTTTCAATGTAGCCTAACAAATAACTGGAATCATTTACCAGGCATTAATTCACTACTTTACGTAACAGTACAGATACCCTTTTCCATTTCCATTATTACTCAATATATTCTGAACTAGATTTAATATTAGCATTACAATTCCATCGTATTTGAGACACAAATGCCATTATAAAATTTAAATGCAGTATTTGATTGCTTAGCATACTGCTAAAATACGAAAGCAGAAACAGAAAAAATGGTGTAACAGTAGCCCAGGTAAATGATGTTGACTAGTCACTTACACAATTGATGGATGGTAAGTTACCCTCAGAATACAGTAAAATCCCCTATGTAATGTTTTAAATATGAGCTCATACAAGCACAAAAGAGTCAGAAACATACTGCATTCCTCTAGTCAGATAAAATGACCAGTAAACTCATTGCTGTGTTCTTGTCGTGATACAAGTTATATTCAGTTAAAATGGGGAATATGGCAAAGTGCATACTGCTGGCACTTAAAATAATGAGTTCTCTTATTGGAGAAGGAATCTGAGTGTTCAGTGACAGTACAGTATTTGCAAGCGTACTACATTAATTTCTCTCATTCCAATGGCCACAAGAAGGAATAGTAATTTATTTGTCAAAGTATCAAATTTACCTTAATAAAATATCTATCAGTTCATTTATACAGAAATGAATACACACACCTGTTTAAAAAGGAGACAGTTTGGAACCCCAGTGTGTGGTATGTAAGCATCCCTAATTCTTTCACGGCTGAAAGGTCACACATGTCCTAATAAAGTAATACACAGCTTTGACACACACACAGAGAGAGAGAGAGAGAGAGAGAGAGAGAGAGAGAGAGAGAGAGAGAGAGTTTTTTTCCATTAAAATAATTTCAAATCACAATCTCTTCCATTCCCAGTATGTTGTGCGCTTTCTTATACGTAAGACATTGTTTTGAAACATCAGAACACTGTGCAGTAATTCTGCTGCTTTGCACATAATTTGTATTTAGGGGGATGTACATGCAACAGCAAACTTTATAGATTGTAGGGAACATTAGTATTTGGTATATCATAACCATATGTAATTTTTATGTTGAAAATTTGTATATGATATTTCATGTTTTTCATTGTCACAAGAGTAATTGTGTGTTGGTATTGATTTCTTTCACTTTTCTGTATTTGCCATCCTGGCTCAACCACTCTACAAATAAAAATTTAACTTCTAAAATCTTAGACTGTCAGGGGTAAACAAACTTGGTCAATCTATTTTTTCATGTGGAAGTGTATTATTGATGATAAAGCAAGACAGTTTAGCTTTTATTTTTCAAATATATGTAAAATAAATTTAACCACAAAAGGTTTGATTGATTCATATGCAGCCTCACATTTCTTAATTCCAGTGTCCACTTATCAAAGTATACAACCAAATTTGTATTTCCTTCATTACTTTTTGTAATTGGAAAAAGGAGTACTTTGCATAGTAAAGGTTTGGACTGGATAGATGAATGAATGAGCGTATGGCATTGGTGGCCGGGAGACCCCTCGCAGGGCGGTTCGGCCGCTGCTCCACAAGTTCTTTAACACCACTACGGCGACTTGCGAGTGAATGAGGATGAAATGATGATGAAAGACACACAACACCCAGTCATCTCGAGGCAGAGAAAATGCCTTACCCCACCGTGAATCGAACCCGGGACCCCGTGTGCGGGAAGCGAGAACACTACCGCAAGACCACGAACCGCGGACACTGGATAGATAGAAGGACACTAAGCAAATTGGGCCAGACTCTGAATTCAGGTGCAAACAAGTATCTCTGCTCTAATATGCATGTTACAGCTACGTACTTTGTGAGTTCATGTGGTAAGCCAACAATCATACGCCAAACAGTAAAGGAAGAGATACAGCAGCGTATGGCTACCAGAATTGTCTGACCGAGTACACAAGAAATATCAGCCTTTAATTTTGAAACAGCAGAGAATGTTAAAGAAGAGATGTATCAGTCTTTACCACCAATCTTCTTCACCAGCTGAATGCACAAGAAAAATGGACTCTGCCAACATGGACTTCCATTGCAGCCATCAAATGATGACCCAGTACCTGACCAATGCAGGTACAACCCATGCCTCCAAGTATAATGCCACACAGAACATACATACATTTGGAGGACAGAGGACAATATGCCAGTGTGTGTCCACTGTGGTCACCCTAGACACACTGTACATTACTACAGGCAGAGTAATAAAGTTTTCAGGAACTACTACAGTGTCAACTGTCAAGCATCACAACACTCCTATTCACGTCTGTCAGCTGCAGACCTGTGGGATGAAGACCATGGCCATACCGTGGATGAGACTATTCCCCAACATGCCATAGCCTTTCAATATTATGGTACAGAAGTCACCTAGCCACCATTTTGAGAGAAACTTAGTGAGGCAATCATATATGGCAGTGAGACCACCACAGATGCAGATCCTGCAAGGATGACGAGTCAGGAAATCTCACTGAAGGCATTACCATCACCATCAATGACTAACATGCCCAGGTGTTTTTCGACTTAGGGGCTTCCTTTTCTGTAATGTTGGAAGCTTATTATGGTCAGCTAAAGAAGATTGTTCTCTGATATAAAATTGATTGTGCTGAAGGTCACAAATGAAAAATACACTGGCAGTGGATATTGTCATTCTAGCAGCAACAGTGTCACATAGATATTTAGTCTACGTGCTCATCCTTGGCCATGGGGACAGGTTCATTATCTCAAATAAGTCAGAAATGATCATGGAGAAACTTAACTGTTTTGTATATTCTAAAACACACTGTATTACATAGGCTATATATGATGTTTGTTTAAAAAATTATAATTATAAAATTATGAGAATGTTTTTTTTTTGTTTTGTTTTGTTTCTCACAGTCAGTTTTAACAGGAAACCTAAAAATAGCAGTGGCACGTATTTAGACTTTTTCAGATATCCATTGAGCAGAAGCAGTATGGCAGCACATTAAGACATTATATACACTGTTTTCTTATAGTCATCGTGAATTTATGGATTTCACACCCTCCAATGCTAACATTGACCCAAGGCAAGAGATTTACTATTACTGCAAAAAAAAAAAAAAAAAAAAAAAAAAGCTGCTACTAATTTTTACAGAGTATTCAAATGAAGAAAAAAAACCTGTCATAAAATTTGATTCTATTACAAAATGTAGAGTCAACAGTGAATGATCTGCATACTTACACAAATAACATCATTGGTTAATTTCACAGCACATATGCAGAGCATATCTAGATATTCATTCAGCACAAGCAGAATATTCATATTCAAGGTTACCTGTGTCATACGGACAACAAAAAGCAAATGGAAGCAGTTCCAGGATAGTTCTGGGGACACAGTATACATTTCCCTAGTTGCTGATGTAACACTTCCTTTTCTGTTGAAACTGTATGAGAAAAAGCTAAACTTCACATTTTCATAATTTTATAATTATTTTGAAAGAAATGAGCTGCTTTAACCATGGAATACTTTTTATTAAAAGTCACAACAGGTTTTGCACCAATAGAAGAAGACCCCCTGGTGATAAAGATTCTTTTCAATAGACCATCGCCGAAAGGTAACTGCTTTAGAGCCACTCCCCATCATTCTTGTCATATTGTAAACAAATAGCAGGTTAAATGCGGTAGTCATTACTTAAAATGAAGAGGGTAGCAGAACCGCACCACAAGCAGGAAGGTGGTTGGTGGCAGCAGGCAGGAAATACTGACCATCATGCCAAGCTATGGCATAGCAGTCAGTACCGTACTGCCTTGCTTGCTGCCTCTCCATTACCTTCCTGGATGTGGTACAGTTCTGCTCCCCCATCATATTAAATAAGGACTATTGGTCTGGGTGTGCTATTTGTTTACAATATCATGCAGATGATGGGGTTTGGCTCTAAACCAGTTACCTTTTGGCGATGTCCTATTAAAAAGAATCTTTATCAGCAGAGGGTCTTCTAGTGGCACAAAACCTGTGTTGACTTTTAATTAAAGTATGCTACAGCCAAAGTGGATTATTTCTTTCAAAATGTAGAAGTTTGGCTGAAGTTGCTCGCAATTTAAAGTAACATGCACATTTTATAATTACTTTTAAGTGATTGTTTTTAAACACATAGAACACTTTAGTTTTTCCACGATTATTTCTGAACCGTTATGTATAACGAACCCACCTTCATGGCTGAGGGCAGGCACAGAGTGGAAACATCCACATGAGACTATTGCCACTGCCAAATTGCCAAATACATCCAGCTGACAGGAACATGTATTGTATGAATAACTACCAATGACAGAACACATTCCTTTGAATTTATTGTTTTAACAGACTATAGTTATAACCCTGTTCTTGGATGGGACTTCTTGCAGGTATTGCAAACAGTCCTAGACTGGAAGATCTGAGGACCTCAAGATTAATGAAGCTATTCTAACAAGCACACAAAAGGATTGCTCTGGGCAGTTGTTTGCCATCAAAGAAATTGTTACCTGCCATCATCAATAACATGACTTCCAATCATCAAAGAGGACACTCAGTTACACTGTGAAGCTATTATCAATTCTAAAAAAGTACTCACGCCTACAAAAGAAATGTATATCCCAGCAACGATCATAAGCATCGTAGAAGGTCAAGGAGAACTTTGGACCATTAACTGTCATTAGCAGTTGCAATTCACCTCTAAAGTTACAAGAGTAGGGTCAGCTGAACCTGACCAGGAAGGGCAGCTTAGTAACATCAGTGAAGAATTGTGCTCTGCTGCCATTATAGATAACACATTCTATCTGCTTACTGATTAGCTCGAAGGACTCAATGGGCCGACTGGCAAGAGGAGCACTCAGGCTTCAGGAGTATGATATCACACTGGTATCGTAAAGTGGATCCAAATGTAAGGACACCAACTGCCTTTTAAGGAATGCTTTGGCAGATCATGGCAGTATGGATGAAATCTCTATCACTGCTGTATTAAATGACATTGCTGCTGAACAGATGTAAGATCCAACACTGCTGAAAACCACAGAAGCCTTGGAGGAGGAGGAGGAGGAGGAGGAGGAGGAGGAGGAGGAGGAGGAGGAAGCAATGGAGAACTTCAATTAATCAACAGAACATGATACAAGAGGAACTGAGATTCAATGTGGGCAGGAATAGTTGCTCGTCACACCAGCTCATCTACAGCCAGCTATTGTTATGTCACGTAGGATTCATGGTGGCTCCAGACATAATCAGATGCAGGTATCACTGACCAGGTCTCTACTATCTCGTTAGACACTAAGTGAGCCACTGTAAGGAAAGCTGACGATGGAAGCAAATGCCACAATTATTCCTGGGACAACCGTTACCAATCCCACCTGCAGAAGTGTCATTCCACCATGTTGGAATCCACCCTTTGGAGAGGTTCCCAAAGTTGCAGATGAGAATCTACGGATGATATTTCCCACTGGGGTACACGAAAAGAGCCTCAAAGTGTTCATTTTCATTTGAAGTCACCATAAGACCACAAAATCCCAGTGCCCCATGGACACAATGTCCATGAGGGCATCGGCCAATCTTTCCACCACCAGAGAAAATCAAATAAAAAGCACTTTTCAGAGCCATCTCTGTCTGCTGCTAGCCCGAATGTTGAGGGAATAACAAAGAACAAACAAGACTTAACTTCACAACTATGCCAAATGCATATATGTGCTGTACTGTGTGTATAGGAAACAAACACACACACACACACACACACAGATAAGAATCAGCACACAGGACCCCAATTAATGGGATTCATTTAGTCATAGAGAGAGACCACACAACAAACACTGCAGTGAAATTTTCATTAGACCTGACATGACATGACATGACCTTAACTTCCACAGGGAAAACAGTAGTAAATGGCACTGAAATCTCTACTACAGAATGTAGCCTCTTCGCAGTAACATCCACACATAAACCCCGAGGTGAAAACCTTTCTTATCGTGCCAGACAACTTTAACATCTAAAGACACAGTTTATCATTGGTGACTTCAACTGCCAGTGATACAGTTAAACTGATGGCAATGGCCAGTTGCTACAAGAATGGATGGAAGTGAACAATTCTGTCTCCTATACGACTCACAGCTGCCCTACACCTTCAAGAGCAATATTTGAAAACAAGGCAACAACCCTGAAAACTGCTTTCTCAGCAGCAATATCCAAGACATGTGTGTTAAAAAATGTATATGAAGCTCCTCCAAATCTCAACAAAGGCCCAATGCAATTCAGGTCTTCTCTGAAGTCAAATTTATTAACATGTCCTTTCAAAGAAGGTTCAATTTTAAAAAAGGTAGATGGATGGATTTTTCCAGGGAATTTGACCAGGAAGGTAACAACATAGATCCTTTACACAAAAACTACACACACAGAACAGGTGATATACATTGGAATGATGCTTGACAGGTCCCTCACATACAAACACCACTGCAAAAGAACCTGAAATGAGGTAGCTGCAAGGAACAATATCCTTAGAATGCTAACTGGCAGTAAGTGGGACACCAAATCATCTGTGCTTCAAACCATCACCTTAACACTTTGCTTTCCTGCAGCTGAGTACACGTGTCCTGTCTGGTCTAGATCGGTGCATGCAAAGAAGATTGATACAAGCGTTCACAAAACTTTTAGGCTAGTCACAGGATTCATGAAGCCCACCCCACTGGAAAAGCTCTACTAAGCTTTAGGTTTCAGCAGTCCCAAATCTCACAGGGTAGTTCATGAAAGTAACAAGCAGTTCAAAAAGGGTATTGATGACAATCATCCACTACACAACAGCCTTTATAGATTAAAAAGACTAAAACCATGATATTTGTTCCTCAACTACACCTTAGATGAGCACCCCTGTCAGCTACCTTATTTCTGAACATCCACCAAGTGGTATTGAATTTAACTACAATTCATGGAAAATGCTAAACCGTATCAGAATTGGTATAGCTCCCTTAAAAATCAATCTGATAAAATGGCGTCTATTAGAACATAATGACAATAAGTGTGACTGTGGAGAAATACAAAACACAGAACATCATTTAACATGACAAAGATGTCCTGCACGTTGCTCCCTGGATGATCTCTGGCTAAGCAAGCTTGAAGCTTCTAACATATCCCAGTATTGGGCCAAAAAATTGAAACTCTGGACATGAAAAATTACATTAAGGCTGCACTGACCACTTCACTCATTATGTTGTCACTATAGCTGTGCTGAATGTGAAGCGCCAGAAACTGCAAAGTTCCTTGCAGAAGACATGGAGAACCCCCTTGTGATGATCTCTGATCATGTAAAAGTTTTCCATTTGAGACTAGTACCAGAGATCATTTCACATTAGGGCATCATCCACAGGATGACAACTGCCTACCGTCCACACACCGTCAGGTGGCTTGCAGAGTATGGATGTAGCTGTAGATTGGCCCTACGAAACATTTTCAGATGCTGGCAGATATGCTCTCAATACACGTTGATGTCAAACAGTGCAATTGGAACATACTATTGTGAAAACAGACACAATGTCTGATGGGATACCACAATCACTGATTATACAATGTTACTTATAATCCATCTTGATTGCGAAAATGTTTATTCACATGACCGGTTTCAGTTCCTCTAGAACCATCTTCAGATCTGCAATTTCAGTTACAGGAGCAGCATGTGGAGGTTGCTGTGTGTGGACGGGTTACTCCCGTAACCAAAAGTGCAGATCTGAAGATGGTTCTAGAGGAACCAAAACCGGTCATGTTAATAAACATTTTTGCAATCAAGATGGATTATAAGTGACATTGGAACATACTATTGTCTGTTGCAACATTCACATACAACACAGCGAAGCATGACACTACACGCCTCACACCATTCTTTCTGTACCACAGTTGTGAGGCCTGAATGACAATGGCTATACGGTTCAGATTTCAATTGGACAATGTGCAGGGTGATTCTGTGAAATGCATTACCTGCACCAAAGAGGCAAGGTAGCTGGCAAGTGTATGGACACTGGATGCCCAGGAGGAAGACCGAGAGCACTATAATGCCAAGCACTGGCAAGTGATATACAGCCTGGCAGACTTTATATGGATTTCTACACATGTGCAGAAAGTGCGACTCTTGAAATAGTTACTGAAGAGCTACTTTGGGCCATACCATATTCTTTATCAATTGTCAGACATTGTATATGAAGTCAATGACTAACACCCTTCATCAAGAAGGCCGAAGTGCTGAGACAACCATGTTCGCTGTATGAAGCCCCATTACAGTCTGGAGGTGTAGAATAATGGGAGTTTTTTTGGAAACTGAAGACCCACCTCTAAGATTGTGAAGCTTCAACAGGATGGGTTACCTTCAACACTCATCATTGTGAAGATTATGTAACAACATGACCATAATGTACGTACCTGCCAGTGCTGCCATACAGAGGCCTACTGAAAAGATCTAGATTCAGGGTGTTGTAGATGGCTAATACGAGAATTTCTGAAACAATGGATTGCTGTTTCTCCATGAGAGGGAGCAATACCATGAGCTGTAAGGCACAGACTGTTGTGTACTGATTAATGCCAGTGAGCGACATGCTGTGGGCTCAGCTCAAACCTGACCACCAACCACTATGTGTTATTTAGAATTTATCATTTCTGGAAAGTTCTTAAAGTCCTTCATATTTCTAATGTTTGTATATTCTGGAATATTCAATGTCTGTGCAAATAACAGTCTTCTCCACCTAGGTGGTCAGTTCTGTTCTGGCTGTACAATGATGTCCACAATAAACATGTTTTCAGTACTAAGTGTTTAACCTCACTGATGACCCTGCCTTCGGATTTAGTTTATACATTATAATATGGGCACATTCCATTTCCTGCTATAGACAGGGGCATACGAGGGTAATATAAAGAATAAGCAGAAAATCAAAACAAAGGATATAGTCCTCCTCCTCAACCACCACCACCACCACCACCACCACCACGTCAGAAGAATAAAATTATTGCGGGCATTGTTTTAATAAATGTTTTGTGCACTTGCCCACAGAAGCATTTACCTACCTGTTCTCAGTCAGATTAACTGTCCACTGCTCAAGAAGAATTTCTGTATCCAAAGGGGTATTAACCATTTCCGTTGACAAGCTGCGATGATTTCCACATGTACAGTCAGCACACTTCAGCACTTCAACACACACAGACATTCCATTACGATGTAAAAGCTGCACCTGTTTGCGTAATTTCTCTGCACGCACACACTGAAAATAAAAGCAAAACAGTTCTGTAAATTTATAATTTCCAAGTAATACTGTTCTTGCTTCAAGAAATAACACACATTGAAGGGAAGATATTACTTTAGTTAATAGATATATATATCACTGACCAAACTACTGGAAAACTACAGTTGCAATACATCTCTTGACTTATGACAAAGATTGAGTCAGTGGCATTTAGTTTTATTTCTTTGAGCAAACAAGAGAAAATTCTATCGCAAACACTTTGCTGGACCTTTTCGATATTTTGTTTTGTTGCCTGTGCACTTGACAGTATTAGTGATTTATTCCTTCAGTATGGAATCTACAGAATATTGTAAGGGATTACACGAGTGAACACATGCCACCACCATCCACAAAATCAGACTGTACTGGTAGCTATGACTTAATGAATCAGCAAGAAATTTACTTTAGAGCAAAAACTGAACCATGTAAGAAAAATGGAATGAGGGACACTTTTTTTTGGTCACACACACTCAAAACAGTTTAGTTATTATTATTATTATTATTATTATTATTATTATTATTATTATTATTATTATTATTATTCTTTCTTTCTTTTCTCAGACGTTATGTCTGGTCAAAAATGGAAAGTGACGCGGACCTTGATCAAGCGTGACTTCCTTTTAACTGTACAGTATATGTTATACTGCATTTAGGAACTTTCGGGTAATTGAACATGTATCAATAATTACAGATTTCTGTAGTTATATATATAAGTTTGGATGTAGCTGTATTGCGTTGATGTACTGGCGGATATTGTGTGGTATGACTCCTGTAGTTGATAGTATAATTGGTATAATGTCAACTTTATCCTGATGCCACATGTCCTTGACTTCCTCAGCCAGTTGGATGTATTTTTCAATTTTTTCTCCTGTTTTCTCTTGTATATTTGTTATATTGGGTATGGATATTTCGATTAGTTGTGTTAATTTCTTCTTTTTATTGGTGAGTATGATGTCAGGTTTGTTATGTGGTGTTGTTTTATCTGTTATAATGGTTCTGTTCCAGTATAATTTGTATTCATCATTCTCCAGTACATTTTGTGGTGCATACTTTTATGTGGGAACATGTTGTTTTATAAGTTTATGTTGTAAGGCAAGCTGTTGATGTATTATTTTTGCTACATCGTCATGTCTTCTGGGGTATTCTGTATTTGCTAGTATTGTACATCCGCTTGTGATGTGATCTACTGTTTCTATTTGTTGTTTACAAAGTCTGCATTTATCTGTTGTGGAATTGGGATCTTTAATAATATGCTTGCTGGAATATCTGGTGTTTATTGTTTGATCCTGTATTGCAATCATGAATTCTTCCATCTCACTGTATATATTGCCTTTTCTTAGCCATGTGTTGGACGCGTCTTGATTGATGTGTGGCTATGTTAGATGATACGGGTGCTTGCCATGTAGTGTTTTCTTTTTCCAATTTACTTTCATCGTATCTGTTGATGTTATGTGATCTAACGGGTTGTAGAAGTGGTTATGAAATTGCAGTGGTGTAGCCGATGTATTTATATGAGTGATTGCTTTGTGTATTTTGCTAGTTTCTGCTCGTTCTAGAAAGAATTTTCTTAAATTGTCTACCTGTCCATAATGTAGGTTTTTTATGTCGATAAATCCCCTTCCTCGTTCCTTTCTGCTTAATGTGAATCTTTCAGTTGCTGAATGTATGTGATGTATTCTATATTTGTGGCATTGTGATCGTGTAAGTGTACTGAATGCTTCTAGGTCTGTGTTACTCCATTTCACTACTCCGAATGAGTAGGTCAATATTGGTATAGCGTAAGTATTTATAGCTTTTGTCTTGTTTCTTGCTGTCAATTCTGTTTTCAGTAGTTTTGTTAGTCTTTGTCTATATTTTTCTTTTAGTTCTTCTTTAATATTTGTATCATCATCATCATCATCAAATCTCTTTTAATAAGAAGGCGAAAAGAACAACTCTGTGTTGTTATAATAGACAAAGAAAGGAGAAAAGTGAAACTTCCTGGCAGATTAAAACTGTGCTGTACAAGGTACTCCAATGTGGAGTCTTTCCTTTTCATCACCATTGCTCTTACTGAATGAATTAGTCAGGCAGAACTTACAACCTGCCCTCACAGATTTACTTCCGTTAGCGATTCGTCTATACTTTCCTCTCTTCACAACAAGTTCTCCTTCAGAAAAATGTATTGCATAGAAATGGTTGGTAAAAGCAATGCCCATGAAAGGTGAGGTTTCAGATTCAAATCCTGGTCAAGCACAGAGCAAGTTTCCAGGCATTCTGTATACAGCAGTAAAGTGAAAGATTCATTCCTAATGAAGTGAAGTTTTTACTATAGCTTTGCGGCAGTTATATGAGGCGTGTTTTTTAAAGTAAGGTCTGTTTTGTTGTAGACCCTAGTAGTTCGCGCACATACTGCTACGAGTGCATGCATCGTGTACCGGCATGCCTCGGGAACAACTGTGCTCGTTTCAGCTCTGTAGCTAACCTGCACGGTTCTGTTCTGTTCTTTCAAAACGTGTAAGACCATCAACTCGCCCGCCGCATGTGAGGTTCGCTCAGTGATATGGTTTTTGTCAGCAAGGAACCTGCCTGCTGCAGAAATTCATTGACAGATTTGCGAAGTGTATGATGATACTGTTATGAGTGAAAGCACAGTGCGTAAGTGGGTACGAGAATTCAAAGATGGCCATGACAACATCCATGATTAGGACCGCTCCGGTCACCCTTCTTTGATTACAGATGATTTGGTGGCTTCAGCTGAAGTGAGGATTCGTGAGGACAGATGCTTCACAATAACAGGTCTCTCAAATGAATTTCATGATGTGTCAAGATCAGTGCCTTACAACATTGTTTCTGAACTTTATCACGAAGAAGGTGACGGCTTCTTGAGTCAGATCATAACTGGAGACGAAACATGGGTTTCACATATCACGCCCAAATCGAAGCAACAGAGCACGGAATGGAAACACACACACACACACACACACACACACACACACACACACACACACACACGTCTGTAAAGGTGAAGGCCAAACAGACTCTGTCCCAGAGCAAAATCATGGCGTCGTCTGTGTTTTGGGATAGGCATGGTGTTTTGTTGGTAGACTTCACGCAACAAGGAACCACTATCAATGCAGAAGCAAACTGCCAAACCCTGAGAAAGCTACACAGAGTGATTCACAATAAAAGACGTGGCATGCTGACAAAGGGAATTGTCCTTCTCCATGACAACGCAAGACCTCACACTGCAGGTCAGACCCACGATTTATTGGACAGTTTTGGCTAAGAGGCTTTAGACCACCCACCCTACAGTCCTGATCTTGCACTGAGTGATTAGCATCTGTTCATCCACCTCAAACACCACCTCAGTGGCAACTGTTACAATGTCGACGATGACATGAAAACGGCAGTGAACTCTTGGTTATCGGAGCAGGTGGCAAGTTTTTATGAAGAGGGTATTTTAAAATTTGTTGAGAGGTATGATACATGTTTGAATAAACTTGGCAACTATGGTGAAAAATAAAGTGAAGTATGTACTTTCTGAAAATAAATTTACTTTTTTGAAATAACCTTTTGTTGTTTACTTATGTTCAAATGGACCTTACTTAAAACACATGCCTCATAAAAAGATTTTCTAAGAACAACCACCCTCACTGGAGTGTATTCAAAATGAAAATCACTTTTTATCATTTCCGCAGAATTTTAGTTTTTAAAATGGGTCTGAGAAGGCACAAATGTAACATACTAGTAAAAAATTTCAAAGATATGCATTAAAAGAGCTCATGAAAATAGGTGAATACTTACAAGGGCATTTGTAAGTGAGCAAACATGATGTTTGGCTGATATGTGAGGCCCTTCCCCATATCCACGCTGATTTGCACACTCTCCTTGGACCCGACCCTCCACAACCAGCATTCCCAGCTCTTCCAACACTTTGACTGCTTCTGCCTCCATTATTCACTCTGAAATTAATGGCAGTAAGAAACAAGTTAGTATGTTTTGAGAATCAGCAAAAATAAACACTGTTGCAATACAATTCTAAGTGAATTTAATCGGAACCTTTACTTTCAGTCTACTCACTGGAGAAGTATCTTGCAATTAATAGCACAAATACCACTGTCATATTCTACTCAAAAATTATACTGACCATGGTGCTGCAATAACATAATGGACACTGATTATTGAGGGCTAGGCTTCAGTTCCTACAATGGCCTTCAATGGCTACAGAGATTAAAGTTTGCTTGATCACACGCACGGCACAGCGGACACACCAGGAACCGCGGTGTTGGCCGTCGAATCGCGCTAGCTGCGCAGCATTTGTGCACCGCCGCCGTCAGTGTCAGCCAGTTTGCCGTGGCATACGGAGCTCCATCGCAGTCTTTAACACTGGTAGCATGCCGCGACAGCGTGGACGTGAACCGTATGTGCAGTTGACGGACTTTGAGCGAGGGCGTATAGTGGGCATGTGGGAGGCCGAGTGGACGTACCGCCGAATTGCTCAACACGTGGGGCGTGAGGTCTCCACAGTACATCGATGTTGTCGCCAGTGGTCGGCGGAAGGTGCACGTGCCCGTCGACCTGGGACCGGACCGCAGCGACGCACGGATGCACGCCAAGACCGTAGGATCCTACGCAGTGCCGTAGGGGACCGCACCGCCACTTCCCAGCAAATTAGGGACACTGTTGCTCCTGGGGTATCGGCGAGGACCATTCGCAACCGTCTCCATGAAGCTAGGCTACGGTCCCGCACACCGTTAGGCCGTCTTCCACTCACGCCCCAACATCGTGCAGCCCGCCTCCAGTGTTGTCGCAACAGGCGTGAATGGAGGGACGAATGGAGACGTGTCGTCTTCAGCGATGAGAGTCGCTTCTGCCTTGGTGCCAATGATGGTCGTATGCGTGTTTGGCGCCGTGCAGGTGAGCGCCACACTCAGGACTGCATACGACCGAGGCACACAGGGCCAACACCCGGCATCATGGTGTGGGGAGCGATCTCCTACACTGGCCGTACACCACTGGTGATCGTCGAGGGGACACTGAATAGTGCACGGTACATCCAAACCGTCATCGAACCCATCGTTCTACCATTCCTAGACCGGCAGGGGAACTTGCTGTTCCAACAGGACAATGCACGTCCGCATGTATCCCGTGCCACCCAACGTGCTCTAGAAGGTGTAAGTCAACTACCCTGGCCAGCAAGATCTCCGGATCTGTCCCCCATTGAGCATGTTTGGGACTGGATGAAGCGTCGTCTCACGCGGTCTGCACGTCCAGCACGAACGCTGGTCCAACTGAGGCGCCAGGTGGAAATGGCATGGCAAGCCGTTCCACAGGACTACATCCAGCATCTCTACGATCGTCTCCATGGGAGAATAGCAGCCTGCATTGCTGCGAAAGGTGGATATACACTGTACTAGTGCCGACATTGTGCATGCTCTGTTGCCTGTGTCTATGTGCCTGTGGTTCTGTCAGTGTGATCATGTGATGTATCTGACCCCAGGAATGTGTCAATAAAGTTTCCCCTTCCTGGGACAATGAATTCGCGGTGTTCTTATTTCAATTTCCAGGAGTGTATTAGGTTGGGGTAAAATTTCGTAGCGTTTTTCCATAACTTTAATAAACACAATAGACAAACATAAGAGACTGTAGCCATAAATAATATATTCTCAATATTTGCAACAGTTTGCCAACACTGGGATAACTTTTCGATTCTGTGGCTGTGGAAATCACGAGGTTTTGAGGCGAAGACTTCATGGAGCCATGTCCCGACCGCATTTTCATCCGGAATGGAAGTTCCCTGAAGGCTGTTCTTAAGAGAGCGGAATATGTGAAATGCTAAGGGCGCAAGGTCAGGTGAATATGGTAGGTGCGCAATGACTACCCAACCGAATTTCTGTATAGTGTCTTTTCATTCTATCATAATACGGACGGACGGACGTTATCGTGGAGTAGCATCACTTCACGCAGTTTTCCTGGTCGTTGTTCTTGGTCTGCGTCTGCAAGACGTCTCGGTTGTTGAGAATAAATGTCAGCAGAATTCGTAGTACAGTACACCGTCGTCGTTGCACCAGATGCATAACATTTCTTTTGTGGGAGCGCGCAGGTGTTGGCAGGAGAGTTGCTGCTATTTCGTTTGCATGTTTTAGCATAAAGACACCATTTCTCGTCACAAATAACGATATAGAATAGGAATGGCCGGAGTTGTTCACGAGCCACTTCATGATGAGCAAGCAAAGATGCACATAGGGTCACCCGCAGATTTTTGTGATTTTGGCTTAGATCATGCGGTATCCATACACCTGATTTTTAAACCTTCCCCATTTTATGTAAATGTCGCACAATGATGCAATGATCACAGTTTATCACATTAGCGAGTGCTCGAACAGTGACTTGGATAATAGTGGATTAACGCGTTAAAACGAAATTCATGAAACCCCAAAGGCCTTCCTGAACGTGGTGCGTTACTGAAGTTCTTAAAACGATAAAGTTATTTTCTTGATGGGCTCTGTCCATACACGGTGCAAACGTTTCTGACTGCATCCACCGCTGTCACCCCTCTGCTGAAGTCAAACGCAAGCATACGTATATAATGTTCCAATTGCTCCAATTGACACGCCATTTCCTAGCGTCCACAGCTGTACTGACTGTCTCCAAATGACATTACATAAACTGAAATAGATGACAGATGACAATAGATAAGTAATCCCACAGCAACCAAAATACCAACATGCCAAAGAAAAACGCTATGAAGTTGTGCACCAAACCAACAAAATGTCAGTGGATACTCTAAGGAATATTACAACTATGATGAAAAAAACAACGGGACATTTGTAAAATGGTTTTTAAAATTTTGTCTTAGCGACACTATCGGTATTCATTTGATTGAAATAATGTCAAGCGCCCACACGAGAGAATGGCAGAATCATGACCCCCGAACGAAAAATTATGGCCTAACATGTTTTACCTTAAATAAAACGCATGAGCTACCAATGGCACTGCGTGATAGCGAACTGTCTCTTCTGACACAAAAAAAAAAAGGCGGTTGAACGACGCAGAAAATAGACAGGGACTCGGTATGTTCATTTCCAGATAACGTCAACACCAATTTTTACGTCATACACATACACCGACTTAAAAAAAACATCACGACTACCTTTGTAAATAGCTTGTTGGTCAACCTTTGGACTGCAATACAGCAACGATTCTGCTTGGCATGAATCGATAAATCCTTGGCAGGTTTCCCGATCTATGTTTTACCACATGCGCCCAGGTCACCTAATTCCCTTACATTACGGGCGTGTGGTTGTGGGGGATTTGTGGAATCAGAGCAGCGCCCGATAGCATACCAGACATACTCAATTGTTCAGACATAAATGCGAGAGTTTACTATCCTGCTCCTCAAAGTACTATAGCATGATCCTGGTCTTGCGACAAGGATATGTATTCTACTGGAAGGCGTCAAGCATGAAGGGATGCAAATGGTTGATCAATGTGCACTGAACGGTGTGCTCCGAAAGAGTTGTACCTGCCTCATCATTGTACTGTGTCGTCAGATCTGCCACAGATCGCCGCCAATCCTGCTGTACTGAGTGGAGAAGTCTTCAACCTCCGAAGTTCTGTGATGAGACGTGGACGTCCAACATCTTGTCCCCTACCCGTAGTTTCACTGTTGTCAAAACACTTTCCATAAATGCTCACTTTAACACGCGAACAGCCGACGAGCTTTGTCGGATGATTACCGGGCCTTAACAGTGTGCGTTCTGTCAAAGTTGCTTATGTCCGTACATTCTGTATTTCGTATCGTTGTTAGAATGATTCCCAATGCATGCGACGAATCTTCAAGGAGTTGTGCTTAATCTTTTGGATTAGTTACACACATGTTTTTCCTATTATTTTTGTTTACTTTTCCGTGTACATTAGTTACGATGGTCTTATTGTTTACTCACTTTGCCTAGTATCACCCAGCTGTCAATGCACCGATTTGTTGTCGCTCTCTTGTATGGACGCTATGCTGCATTCTTCAGCCTACCGCCCGAATTTTCGTGCTGTACTCCCGCCGCGTTTTCTCGTAGAAGATGGGGCAGTCGCTGTAAAACGGTCCCCTGCAAGTGGAAACACAACCATTTCATGCAGCTGAGCTGCCGGAAAGGTCCTCAGAAGGTGTAGAGCCAATCGAAGTGCGCGGTTCTGCACTACTTATAGCGTCTGTATGAGCGATTCGGCGACCTGAGTCCACACGACGGCAGCGCAAAATTCTGTTCCTGACGTCCCAGATATGCTGGCGCCACGCAGTTTGGCGAGACACTAAGGTACACCTTGTCACTCCATGTAACAAGGCTGCCTGTTATGTTGATGGGCGATGGCGCTGCAGGCGAGTAACTACCTGTCCTGGCATCACTGAATTTAAGGCGCCACTTCAGGGACCACGTGTGCAGGTTGTCAGACGCGAGCTGTATTCGATGTCCGAGAGTGTTGGCACCCATGCTGCAGCGGAAGATCACTGTAGTGGAAGTATCTGTGTGTCAGCAGTGTAAAGCATGTACAGGATCGCTCCATTGTCAGAGCCCTGTGGCACACCAGCATATATGACGAACTGCGAGCAGTCCAGCCTCAGGTCGCACATGGAATGTCGTCGTCAGGGTAGGAGCAGATAAGACAAACGTAACACCAGCAGTCCATGCTCAAGTAACTTTAAAAAGACGTCACACCACACGCTGTCTAACGCTCAGGAATACTCGCGGCACTCCAGAGGAGAGAAAGCCTCATCCAATAACCGCACGAGTTGATGCTCGGTTAGATGCCACTTTCGAAACCCAAACTGCTCCTCCGGTAGTGTCGCTGCGGATGTGACGTGGCGCTGTAGGCTCTTGAGATACCCCCTCTCTCAGACCTGTAACAGGACTGGTAATGCACTTATACACTAAGGCGCCAAAGAAACTAGTATAAGCATGCGTATTCAAACACTGAGGTATGTAAACAGGCAGAATACGGCGTTGCGGTCGGTAACGCCTATACAAGTCAACAAGTGTCTGGCGCAGTTGTTACATCGGTTACCGCTGCTACAATGGCAGGTTATCAAGACTGAAGTGAGTTTGAACGTGGTGTTATACTCGGCGCACGGACGATGGGACACAGCATCACCGAGGTAGCGGTGTGGTGGGGTGGGGATTTTCCCATTCGACCATTTCACGAGTGTACCGTGAACATCAGAAATCCGGTAAAACATCAAATCACCGACATCGCTGCAGCTGGAGATCCTGCAAGAACGGGACCAACGACGACTGAAGAGAATCGTTCAACGTGACAGAAGTGCAACTCTTGCGCAGATTGCTGCAGATTTCAACGCTGGGACCGCTTTCGGTGCCGAAGGCCCACTCGTGTACTGTTGTTGACTGCACGACAGAAAGCTTTACGCCTCGCCTGGGCCCGTCAGCACCGACATTGGGCTGTTGTTGACTGGAAACATGTTGCCTGGTCGGACGAGTCTCGTTTCAAATTGTATCGAGCAGATGGACGTGTAGGGATATGGAGACAACGTTATGAATCCGTGGATCCTGCATGTCAGCAGGGAACTGTTCAAGCTGGTGGAGGTTCTGTAATGGTGGGGGGGCGTGCATAGTTCGAGTGATATGGGACCCCTGATAAGTCTAGGTACGACTCTGACAGGTGACACGTATGTAGGCTAAACATCCTGTCTGATCACCTGCATCCATTCATGTCCATTGTGCATTCCAACGGACCTAGGCAATTCCAGCAGGACAATACAACACCCACACGTCCAGAATTGCTACAGAATGGCTCCAAGAACACTCTTCTGAGTTTAAACACTTCTGCTGGGCACGAAACTCCCCAGACATGAAGATTATTGAGCATATCTGGGATGCCTTGCAAGGATTCATGGTGTCAATTACCTCCAGCACTACTTCAGACATTAGTCGAGTCCATACCACGTCGTTTGGGCACTTCTGCGAGCTCGGGGGGTGGGGGTGGGGGGCTACACGACATTAAGCAGGTGTACCAGTTTCTTTGGCTTTTCAGTGTAGGTCTATAATACTAATCAAGTAGCAAATCTTTGTCAGTCTTCGGTGTAGCCACTACCTCCGCATGTTTCCACTCTAACGGATAGTGACCGTTCCAGAACATCTCTTCGAATGTGCTGACCGGATTGCGGCGGCAGCTGGTGGCATCTGCATCTGTAAGGCATTATTGACGTCTTCGGGACCTCCAGCCTTCCTGGTGCTGAGGTTGTTGAGTACCGACGTGATCTCTTCAGGTGATTCTTCCGTGTCGTCCTCTACATCTCTCGCCACAAGGTAGGGTGGAATTAGCTCAGCCACCAATGCGATATGATCTGCATCCTCTGGATGGTCTATAGCTAGAGTTTTTGCTTCCTCATTTGGTTCACTGACGAACATGTTACCACCTCGGAGCGCAGGTATTCGCTGTGTGTGTCTGAGGAAGTGGTTGCCTGTCCTCCAAGGAGAACTATCATCAAACTGTATTACAGGACCATATTTGTCCTTTCTCAGTTTTGATGTGCGTTACTGTCACCTCAGTGTTGTGTCCTAGGCGACTGAGAAACCGTTTAGAGACACCAATCCTTTACGAGTTGCCACACTCGGTATATTCTGTTCTTTTCAGTTATGGATGCAGGTATACCTAGTGGTAGTCTTGAGTTGTTCCTTGAAATGCGTGTGGCGGTGGTGGTTCTTCCGTAGCAGCGGTTAGTGCTACGTCAATTTAAGTAGCGCAGGTGGGGAGACCATCGCAAGCTTGTAGGTGATTTTGGTACGCTAGTGGTCCCAGAGACGTCAGCACCAGTGTCAAAAATGACTGGTAGGTTGTCTGACTATAATGCGTTACGTCTTGAGTAAATTTGCTAGGCATGCCTTTAATGACGGCGAAATCGGTGTCATCAAGTTTCCCTTTGTTGTTGGGAAATATGGTGGGGTCGTATGGCCTCACTAGTAAGGCCACATGTTCTGCGATGGGCAGTAGGCGTTCGTCCGCTTGTATTTGTACGTTTTTAGTGCCAGGTTGCCGGGTGGGCCCGGGTTCGATTCCCGGCTGGGTTGGAGATTTTCTCCGCTGAGGGACTGGGTGTTTGTGTCATCTTCATCACCAACATTTCATCCTCATCGACGCCCTAGTCGCCGAAGTGGCGTCACCTCAAAAGACCTGCACCAGGCGATCAGGTCTACCCGCCGGGAGGCCCTCGCTGCACGACATTCATTTCAGTGCCAGGTAACATGTCTGGCGTTCAGGTCACCTGGCATAAAAGTCCAGCCACGAAGTTCAACAAGACTTCGAAATCATTGGGATCGAGGGCACGAGACTACAGTAAATGTGATACATCCCATTACCGTATGGACGACGATACCAGTGGCGGGTGCTGAATTAGGTAGCGGCAGATGCTGTTTCACACATGCACTTGTATACCGCTGTAACGCTATCAGCCGTTGGTCGATCCGTGAGGAAAGGGGTGTAGTTTGGTGCTCAAGTATATACTCTGGACCTTACATGTGTTTCACGTATCAGGAAAATGTAACTTCATCTCTGAGACATTTTCGAAGTTCACCAGTTGACTTTAGACGCCATTTGCGTTCCACGCAGGTGTTGTCTGTCCATTACTGCTGTTTACAATGCGGCCGTTGTGGTTTACATGCGGTGGCTACTTGGGTACGTGACATCACTGCAGTATTAAGTTGCAGCGGCAGGAGCTCCAACTTTGTTATGCTGTTCATTAGAGCAATGACTTGCTGCTGGGGTCGTTATTTGGAGCAGCTCTTATGACACTGATACTGGTTATAGTTTCTTTGGCTGCTTCTACAGCGATGGTCGTGGATGGGCTAACTTCAGTTGGGTGATGTTCGTGTTTTTCACTCTTATATAGATACGTGTGACGTCGAGATGCAGCGCTCGGCTGCATCAGTGGGGTATCTGAAGTAAATTGCGGTATTACTTCGCGTGGCTATTGTGAACAGGTGGCAGCATCTTCAGGCGCCTGTGGCGTAGCCTTCTACACGTTTCCAGTGGCGTTCCCTTCTGTGACGTGCTTGGGCGCTGCTGGAAAGATGCTTCTGCATTGGCTGGCGCCGTTGACGCGGTAGCTGCGGCGTAGCAGAAACCGTGGCGTGTCTTTGACCATCATCTTTTCTTGCAGATCCATCGTTTCTCCATGTTTGCGATCTCTAGCTCGTTTCCATATGGTGCAGCCGCGGAAGCCAGCCGCACGTCTTTCCTCGCCACAAAGTGCGATGTCGGTGTCGAGCCACGTGGGAGAGGGTAATCACGACTTGTGCGCTTGCCAACACATCTGACACACTTGTCTGGCATGGAACAGTGCCACGCAGCGTGATTGATGCCCTGGCATCGGTAGCATTGCGCCGAGCCCCGTTTAGCTCTTAGATTTTCTGCTCGCACCGTGAATTTGGGGAGGCAAGTCAGTTGAAAACACTTTGTTTTACAGATTGTCAGTTGCAATAACCAGGCATAGTGTCTTATCTTTTGTCTACAGCGATATGAGAAGTCCAGAGCTTTTTGTTCTTCCTTTATGTGATCGGAGTCCATATTGAAGGGCAGATCGCTTCAAGTGTGGACTTGTGTGGTAACTTACTTTCCGACGCTTCCTGTGTCACTTGTAGGAAATCTTCAACAGTACGCAGAGATCTCTTGTAAAGGCCTCTGCTGACCATCTTCACGTTTAACAAAGTTGTTGTCCAGCTCCAGAGAAGTTGCTGGATGTGGTTGTAGTTCTCTTGAAATTTAAGTACTAGCGGTGGAGCTGGTGGGTCGTTCTGAACCTTTTTGGTGATTTAATTTCAGTGAAAAAAGATACTAGCAGTTTCTTCCGGGGAAGTGATTGATAATTTTACACGTCGAGCATTAACTCTAGTTTGCACAAATTAATTCTAGTCTGCACAAAGCCGTCGGCATCTGTTACTGGTGTCTAATGCGACTCCTTAGCTGCAGCCTTTGTCATAGATCATACTGGTCGGGTAATGTAACGTGTCAAGTATACCCAACACAGTGGCAGTCGTAGAAAATACATCTTCGTCTTCTGTGCCTTTACGAAGAAGTACTTTATTTGCTTAGGTATTCCTTACATGCAATAACTAGCAGCAAACTGCCATCTGGCAAACAAACGTTAATAAGTTTCTTTTACAATTTGCTTGCGTTAGTATGCGTCAACGTGCCACACGAGCTAGTGGGGTGGGGAAAGTGGCGATTAATTGGGAAAACGCACAAATTCCCAGACAGGAGCTGAGAATTGCCTACGAAAATTAGGAGCTTTGTAACATCAATGAAAACAACAATGATCGACTAAGAAGACTGCCTACACTACGCTTGTCCGTCCTCTTTTAGAATACTGCTGCGCGGTGTGGGATTGTTACCAGATAGGACTGACGGAGTACACCGAAAAAGTTCAAAGACGGGCAGCACGTTTTGTATTATCGCGAAATATGGGAGAGAGTGTCACAGAAATGATACAGGATTTGGGCTGGACATCATTAAAAGAAAGGCGTTTTTCGTTGCTACGGAATCTTCTCACGAAATTCTCACCAATTTTGTCCTCCAAATGCGAAAATATTTTGTTGACACCGACCTACATAAGAAGGAACGATCACCACGATAAAATAAGGGAAAACAGAGCTCATACGGAAAGATATAGGTGTTTGTTCTTTCAGCGCCGCTATACGAGATTAGAATAATAGAGAATTGTGAAGGTGGTTCGATAAACCCTCTGCCAGGTACTTAAATGTGATTTGCAGAGTATCCACGTAGATGTACGCAAACACGCTTGATGCTCGCCGTAGATTCACTAACAAAAATAAACAATTTGTTTGAAAACTTAGGGTCATAGTGCGTGCTAATGCTTTGAATAGCATTAATACTGAAGAAATTTGAGATCAATTAACGACTGAAAGGAGGACTAAGTTTCATGTATGGGACCACATGCCCCAAGAAATAGTCCATTAATGTATTTGGTGAGCGAGCTGGCCACGGAAAAGGACCAATCCGTTGTTCAAATTGCACGGTAATGTGATTGTTAACGTCGAATGTGAATTGTGCCGGAGCCTCGTCTCAACTGCACAGCCTCTAGGAAGGAACGTTTTGTACACGACTGCGTTCAGTTTACCAGGAAGCGCGCAAAGTCCAAACACAAAATCGTTGCGAATACCAGACCATACATTCTTTCATCGACAAAGCAGTGCATGTGGCTTTTGGACATCCCATACATTGCTACTCCCACTGTTGGACATGCTCGCTTGTAAATACATACACAGGAAAATTATGGCTTTCTGACACTGCAGCAGAAACCAATTTGCAAACCCCTCTCGACGTGGGAAGTCCATTGGCTGCAATAACTGCAACCTCTGATTATGTAGACTGACCAGGCGTCCCGGTTTTCACTTTAATGTTCTGGTTCCTCAAGAAAATCATTCGGGATACATAATTGCCCCGGTTTTTAATCTAGAAATAAAATTATGCAATAATATCTCTCATTTAATTAAATATTTGTGAAAAATAAGTTTCATAGAAGGAGAACGTTATGGAAATATACAGGGTGTTACAAAAAGGTACGGCCAAACTTTCAGGAAACATTCCTCACACACAAAGAAAGAAAATGTTATGTGGACATGTGTCCGGAAACGCTTACTTTCCATGTTAGGGCTCATTTTATTACTTCTCTTCAAATCACATTAATCATGGAATGGAAACACACAGCAACAGAGCGTACCAGCGTGACTTCAAACACTTTGTTACAGGAAATGTTCAAAATGTCCTCCGTTAGCGAGGATACATGCGTCCACCCTCCGTCGCATCGAATCCCTGATGCGCTGCTGCAGCCCTGGAGAATGGCGTATTGTATCACAGCCGTCCACAATACGAGCACGAAGAGTCTCTACATTTGGTACTGGGGTTGTGTAGACAAGAGCTTTCAAATGCCTCCATAAATGAAAGTCAAGAGGGTTGAGGTCAGGAGAGCGTGGAGGCCATGGAATTGGTTCACCTCTACTAATCCATCGGTCACCGAATCTGTTGTTGAGAAGCGTACGAACACTTCGACTGAAATGTGCAGGAGCTCCATCGTGCATGAACCACAAGTGTCGTACTTGTAAAGGCACATGTTCTAGCAGCACAGGTAGAGTATCCCGTATGAAATCATGACGGTGAATCGAGGAAGTACAGTACATACTGACGAAACTAAAATGAGCTCTAACATGGAAATTAAGCGTTTCCGGACACATGTTCACATAACCTATTTTCTTTCTTTGTGTGTGTGTGTGTGTGTGTGTGTGTGTGTGTGTGTGTGTGTGTGTGTGTGTGTGTGGAATGTTTCCTGAAAGCTTGGCCGTACCTTTTTGTAACACCCTGTATATTTTCACAATACCCGCTATAGGCCTATCGCATTTGGTTTCACTCGTCCAACGCCTAAAGAAAGAGTAAGAGGTATGTTGAAAACAAAAGCTGTTATTAGCCGAACTTCCACTTTGTGGCCATCCAACAAGTAAAACCAAAGGAAGTATAAAGGGCCATTACTTAAACGATTACTTCTAATGGGCCTGCACTCATATGGAAGTTAAATTTTTGAAGAATGTGAGCGATGCTGCGTGTGTTAGCAGTGCTTATTGAATATTGTTTGGAATGTATGCATGCTTGCTGTAACAGTCTGCACTTCCACTAAATGACTAAACATTGTAGAAAATATATCCGGGCAATTACAATAAAAATCAGTCTTTATTTCTTAAGAAAATAATTTTATTTGTGTGTAATGTACCGATTACAAAATATCACGGTAAGTGACAAGAAAGATAAGTGTGTATGCAGCAATGAAGTCGGGCAGAAAGTATAAACACAGGTGTCCCGGTTTTTCTCTCTTTGAAATCTGGTTGCCTATGATGCTGCTGCTGCTGCTGCTGCTGCTGCTGCTGCACGTGCATTTATTGTTCATGTAAGATACTCGAAATACACTCCTGGAAATTGAAATAAGAACACCGTGAATTCATTGTCCCAGGAAGGGGAAACTTTATTGACACATTCCTGGGGTCAGATGCATCACATGATCACACTGACAGAACCACAGGCACATAGACACAGGCAACAGAGCATGCACAATGTCGGCACTAGTACAGTGTATATCCACCTTTCGCAGCAATGCAGGCTGCTATTCTCCCATGGAGACGATCGTAGAGATGCTGGATGTAGTCCTGTGGAACGGCTTGCCATGCCATTTCCACCTGGCGCCTCAGTTGGACCAGCGTTCGTGCTGGACGTGCCGACCGCGTGAGACGACGCTTCATCCAGTCCCAAACATGCTCAATGGGGGACAGATCCGGAGATCTTGCTGGCCAGGGTAGTTGACTTACACCTTCTAGAGCACGTTGGGTGGCACGGGATACATGCGGACGTGCATTGTCCTGTTGGAACAGCAAGTTCCCTTGCCGGTCTAGGAATGGTAGAACGATGGGTTCGATGACGGTTTGGATGTACCGTGCACTATTCAGTGTCCCCTCGACGATCACCAGTGGTGTACGGCCAGTGTAGGAGATCGCTCCCCACACCATGATGCCGGGTGTTGGCCCTGTGTGCCTCGGTCGTATGCAGTCCTGATTGTGGCGCTCACATGCACGGCGCCAAACACGCATACGACCATCATTGGCACCAAGGCAGAAGCGACTCTCATCGCTGAAGACGACACGTCTCCATTCGTCCCTCCATTCACGCCTGTCGCGACACCACTGGAGGCGGGCTGCACGATGTTGGGGCGTGAGCGGAAGACGGCCTAACGGTGTGCGGGACCGTAGCCCAGCTTCATGAAGACGGTTGCGAATGGTCCTCGCCGATACCCCAGGAGCAACAGTGTCCCTAATTTGCTGGGAAGTGGCGGTGCGGTCCCCTACGGCACTGCGTAGGATCCTACGGTCTTGGCGTGCATCCGTGCGTCGCTGCGGTCCGGTCCCAGGTCGACGGGCACGTGCACCTTCCGCCGACCACTGGCGACAACATCGATGTACTGTGGAGACCTCACGCCCCACGTGTTGAGCAATTCGGCGGTACGTCCACCCGGCCTCCCGCATGCCCAATATACGCCCTCGCTCAAAGTCCGTCAACTGCACATACGGTTCACGTCCACGCTGTCGCGGCATGCTACCAGTGTTAAAGACTGCGATGGAGCTCCGTATGCCACGGCAAACTGGCTGACACTGACGGCGGCAGTGCACAAATGCTGCGCAGCTAGCGCCATTCGACGGCCAACACCGCGGTTCCTGGTGTGTCCGCTGTGCCGTGCGTGTGATCATTGCTTGTACAGCCCTCTCGCAGTGTCCGGAGCAAGTATGGTGGGTCTGACACACCGGTGTCAATGTGTTTTTTTTCCATTTCCAGGAGTGTAGTTTAATTTCGTTATCATAATCGATGGTTTAGGAAAGCCTGCAACTATGCCATTCATGACTAAGAAAAACTGCACCAGTTACTTATTTTTTCATGCCCAGCACGACCTGTTTCGAGAATTTATCCTCATTTTCAAGTGCATTTGTTTACATAAATATTTATGTGACGTTCTTCCATTGCAGTCAGTGAAACCACACACAAGCTGCATGTTTGCAAACACTAACAGTCAACATATCCATACTGCTGCGTATCGATCGATGTCAACTAACACTGCCAGAAAAACAAATCCGAGACAGAACCGAGCAGTACTCGAAGAAAGCTAGAAGGCGAAGAGTAGCGGGCAGTACTGTTGTCAACAGCAAATACCGCAGTGAACAGAACGAGTTTTTGCACAAACAAGACCTACGGTGCATACCGTGCAGACATCTTCAGTGCGATACAGGTAGAAGATAATTGGGATAAGAAAGTAAACGAAAAGCAACTATTTAAACATCTTGTCTAGGCAGGTATCAGCATACATATACTATAGGAAATGCATTACACTACTGTTTACTTTAATGCAATTTATTTACCGACCAGTTTCAGTCCAGGACCGTGTTCTCGGTAGTTATATTTACAACCGCATATTTGACAGCCGTGAACATGGTCCTGGACTGAGCCTCTCCGTCGTTTCTAGGCCCCCGGTTAACATACAACATGGTCCGAGTTTTATGAATGCTGGATTCCAAGTAACAAGGGCAGATGCGGCAAGTGTGTAGGATCACAGAATGTATTCACGAGCAATGTGCTTGCTGATCACTGAAGGCCATGTTATATGGAACAGCGTGTACGCAACTTTTATCCACTAGTTGGTGTCAAGCGGCTGATGGTACATGGCGCTCTAATTACTATTATAGTCTAATAAAGTATTGATAATAGATATTTTTCAAATACTTTTGAGTCAAGGCAAATCCATAATAAAACCATTTTTCTTAATTACCAGAAAAATTAATTTTAACCCACGGGATAATTATCTCTTGGTTGGGATTTACTGCTCTAGTAAATCGGCCGTGCTGCACTATTAAAACCCTTTGCAAAGGTAAACTCTCTAAACTACTGCTTAATGCATGTTTCATGCAAAGACACGGGTGAATACGATGGAATGGGGAGTATGAAGAGAAATCTAAGGATACTAGGCGCTGTGGTCCTAATTAGAAGTTCCCCCGAGTCCTAGTCCTGCGACCGTCTTGAATCCGTCAGTGCTGTAGTTTGAATACACAAATGAGGCATTAAGATCTTTGTGTACTGTAACAGTGTTTCAGTCCCTCAAATCTCTTGTTAAGGTCATCTTTGGTCTTTTATGAAAATAAATTGACGGGTTCTTCGCCTACTGAATTCTTGAGAGCATGGGGAGAATAATTTTTTTTTGCATAAAATTCTATTACAGAAATGAAGCTGTTTGACGTGAGGATATCTATGAATGATTTTAGGTATGCTGTGCAAGCAAACAATTTCTTTCGGAAATGCTGCGGCTCAAGTTCATTATTACGAACTATATATCTGAGTGGGGCAGAACATGTGAGTAAAACACTTTTGCCAATTCTTAATGCGTAGAAAGTGATTTATCATACTGGCGAATACACCAAGCACCCGATTATCCAAGCTAATGCAGACCAAGTGTCCCAAGGAAAACCGCCGGCCGCGGTAGTCTAGCGGTTCTAGGCGCGCAGTCCGGAACCGCGCGACTGCTACGTCGCAAGTTCGAATCCTGCCTCGGGTATGGATGTGTGTGATGTCCTTAGGTTAGTTAGGTTTAAGTAGTTCTAAGTTCTAGGGGACTGATGACCACAGTAGTTAAGTCCCATAGTGCTCAGAGCCATTTGAACCATTTTTTGAACCAAGGAAAACCGACAATCCAAAATACATGTGTGTTTACCGGAAATATCTTTTTGATATATTTATGAAACACATTACACGTCACATTTTAAAGCCAGGCTATACTTGCTGGAAACGGAAAAATTATTTACCAAATTACCATTGAAACACAGTTTTTCGTATCACTTCCTGTCGGCGGCTAGAAAAGTAACAACATGCATTCTTTCAGGCGATGTTTAACACCATGTTTTTATTAACAGAGGGCAAGAATTTTGAAGGTAACCGTTCCAGAAGATCATTCCCTTTTAATGTCGATTTTAAGTGGGTTAGAAATTACGAACTTTAGTACCTTGGTAAAGCGGTAGGCAAACACACGGACCGAAAATCAGCCGTGGAAAAACCGGAAAAATATTTTGGTTATGTCTGGCGGTGGAATTTAGGTACGCATCGTCTTCCAGCTGTAAAAGATGAGACGTAAACTATACGCTTCATTTTTAAATTTTTTTCCAATCACCACCCAACTTCGCGCGGGTAATCCGTAAAACCATACCCTGATAATCGGGAACCTGCTATACCTTCTTTTAAACGTTGGAATATAAACTGTTATTGTCAGCGATTTGTTATTCCTAGTTCATGAAAAAGGCTGCGCAGATATGCGCTGTTAGTCTTAAACAGTAACATTATTTTCAATTAAAACTGCTATCTATTAATTTTCCCCGAAAGACTGGAGAGTGCGATTGCAAGGCCCGCGACACCGGGATGGGGATGGGGAAAGGGGGGGGGGGGGGGGGGTTCAGCATGCGCTCTATGGATAAAACGCCTCTGGTTTGCAGACATTCCTATGTCAGGGTCCACTGAGCACACTTCCGAACCATACAGTATGACTGGGCGCCAGATTGTTTTGATGCGAGGATGGCGAGGTGTCGGGTTGCACTGCGCAGCGCCTGCGACCAAACAAACCTGGTTTCCCCTTCCAATTCGCCTTCCCCTTCTCCTTCCCCTTCCCCTTCAGCGACAGATGGCGCGGACAGCTGGGCAGGCGGGCTCGGGCGCAGGCGCAGACACATGGACGCACGTGGCCCCGTGGTCAGCTGGTCGTCATGTTATTCTGTCACCTGCAACACACAAGGCACCTCTTATCTAACCGCAGCCGCGCGTGGACTCCGCCTCTCTAAATACACAAAACGTGACTGACGAGGCTTACGCTCGCCCAATGCAACGGCTCAGTTCACTCTGTACGTCTAAAAACAATGAACAAAGAATTGAGCTGAACGTCTACTGCCAAAGCTACGCTATTGTCTGAATTTGATTAGCTTTGTTTTTTTTTTTTTTTTCAGTCTCCTGAGAGTTTACGGAATGTCTAGTACGTATGTTCTGCTGATAAGGTAAGAAAGTCATTAAGGCTTGTTTAAAACCCCACAACATTCCACTAGGCATCGTCCTGCTTGAGAAACTTTGTGCCAACTTAAAGGAATCGTGCTCCAATTTCTTGTGAGTGCTGAGCGGCACAAATCCGCCCCTCTCAACATCCTTAACTTTTGCCGCCTGGGTAGCATACAACTGAAACAGCACTCCAGTTTCAATGACAATAGATAAGTTACTAGAGACAGATTTAGTTTTTCTTAAACCTGAAAACATTTTTTAAATGTCATGTCCCGTTTGTACCTCCACCAAGTGCAAATACTGCTGTCAAATTCTTCAGTCGAGTACTATCTCCCTACCACGGATGGGGAATATCCATTTTGGTCTTTTTGCTTCCGGAGTTCGTAGTTTGTGTTATTACACAGACACACACACAAAAGTTAAATGTGACAGACTAATTCTTTCTGAGCATATTACAAATTAAGTTACAAAATAATTTCTTCTTTGGACAAAAAAATCCCTATGTAAACTAACACTTGATAATCGAATGCAGTGAGCTTCGGTGGCTTCGTGTTCAAGTGACAGGCTGCGAATTCAAAGGTTTCGAATTCGATCCGTTCTAGAATTTTTAGTTGTCACTTATCACCTCTTTCCATCTTTGGGTCTGTCAGTCTAAAGCTCTGGGGAAGCTAACGACGCATTACCTCTAATAGGATTATGCCTAGTAAACTCGTGTGGTCTTCAACCCATTCTTCCAGTTGGCAGATTTACCTATTTTTACGATTTTAATTATTTGGTTATCACTTGTCTAATAACAACGACAACGATATACAAAATATAGAGAACAAGTTTAGTATTATATGTGAAAAACCGACATCTAAAAATTAAAACACTGAAAGAAATTAACATATTATAACAGTGTTGCTCTTCCATCATTTTTTTTACTGAAGCTGGTCATCTGTTTTAAATAAAGAGACATCCTAAAAGAGCACAAATAAAATCTGTAAGAGCTGATAATGGCTGTAGAAGGGCAAGTAGAATAATAAAGTATTGCATTAGGGAAGAACTTCAGCTACGTTGCGTACAAGGAAAGTTATGGGAAGACGGAAGACGACTTAACATCATAAGAAAATTGAGCCAGAATGACTGTGCGTATATTCGAGAAGAGAGATTTTGGCAGACCAAGGAAAAGTTAGGATGGAAACATGCAGTAAAAGCCGTAGGTAGATTAACAGTGCGGAGCCTATGATGGAAACGATCTAGGAATGTGGTTCTACCCTGCCGTAGTGCACATTTCAAATGAATACAATAAGACTGACATGTACTATCCAGGCATGAAAATCTGGCAACCAGTTATTGCGCAAATGCATACATTATTAATTAAACTTTCGCCAAGCATTTATTCTTTCAATATTTTTATTGCGTAACCCTACTCAGAGAGGAATGACCTCTGCAAAAGAAAGTATTACATTTGGATGCTAACTTCGGGGTCAGAAAAGAAATTAATTAATGTGCCACATTCTTCGCTCATTTCGCAAATAATACACGTCATAAGAAGGTTTCATTTATAAGTGGCAGTCAAATGAAAACAAGATGGACGGAAAAAAGTAAATTTTTCATTATTTCAAAAATAATCGTCTTAACTGAACACATTAATCCCACTGCGAGGCAACATCAATTCCTTCATGGAAAATCCTTTGCCGTTGCCTATGGAGCCATGATTGTCCCAGACATGCACGTCTTCGAGCGAAGCGAATCTACAGCCGTGAACGTCTTTCTTTATAGCTCCAAAAATACGGAAATCACATGGGGAGAGATCGCAACCGTATGGAGAGTGTCTAAGGGCTTCCCAGCGAAACTTCTGCCGCGTCATCTAAACAACTTAAAACACCACGTGAACGGGCATTATCCTGCAACAGAATGATGCCGTCCCTCAACATTCCAGGGCATCTGGACTACGCTGCAGAAGTTTCGCTAAGAAGCTCTTACCCTTAAGACATCCTCCATATAGTGCCAACATCTTCCCCACGAAATTTCCATATTTTTGGTGCCCTGAAGAAAGACATTCGTGGCCAGCGATTTGCTTCGGACGAAGCGATGCATAGCTGTGTACAATCATGGTTCCGTGGGCAACTGGAAAGATTTTTCCTTAGAGGCATTGACCAGCTTGTCGCACAGTGGGATAAATTTATTAACAGTTCTGGAGATTACTTTCAAAATAACATGTGACTTACTTTTTCCATTTCTATCATTTTCATTCGACTGCCCCTTATGATGACTACTCAGCAATTCATGCTTAAGTGTTTTACGCAGTGTACGTACCACTATGTGATCAAAAGTATCCGGATACCTGGCTGAAAATTACTTAAAAGTTCGTGGCGCCCTCCATCAGTAATGCTGGAATTCAGTATGGTGTTGGCCCACCCTTAGCCTTGATGACAGCTTCCACTCACTGGCATGCGTTCAATCAGGTGCTGGAAGGTTGGTTGGGGAACGGCAGCCCATTCTTCACGGAGTGCTGCACTGAGGAGAGGTATCGATGTCGGTCAGTGAGGTCTGACACGAAGTCAGCGTTTCAAAACATCCCAAAGGTTGTCTGTAGGATTCAGGTCAGGACTCTGTGCAGGTCAGTCCATTACAGGGATGTTGTCGTCGTGTAACCACTCCGCCACAGGCCGTGCATTATGAGCAGGTGCTCCATCGTGTTGAAAGATGCAATCGCCATCCCCGAATTGCTCTCCAACAGTGGGAAGCAGGACGATGCTTAAAACATCTATGTAGGCCTGTGCTGTGGTAGTACCACGCAAAACACCAAGGGATGCAAGCCCTTCCATGAGAAAGACAAGCACACCATAAAACCACCACCTCCTAATTTTACTGTTGACACTACACACGCTGGCAGATGACGTTCACCGGGCATTCGCCATACCCACACCCTGCCATCGGATCGCCACATTCGTCACTCCACACAACGTTTGTACTTGCAGTGGGTCCTGATGCAGTTTGTAATTCCTGTGTGCTGGTCTGTACAGATGTCTGCCTATTACACATTACGACCCTCTTCAACTATCGGCGATGTCTGTCAGTCAACAGACGAAGTCTGCCCTGTACGCTTTTGTGCTGTACGTGTCCCTTCACGTTTCCACTTCACTATCACATCGGAACCAGTGGACCTGGAGATGTTTAGGAGTGTAAATCTCTCGTACAGACGTATAACACAAGTGACACCCAATCACCTGACCACGTTTGAAGTCCGTGACTTCTGCGGAGCGCCCGATTCTGCTCTCTCACGATGTCTAACGACTATTGAGGTCACTGGTATGGAGTACCTGCCAACACAATGCACCTAATAAGAAAAACTTATGTTTTTGGGCGTGTCCAGATACTTTTGATCGCATAGTGTAGAACCATTTTCAGACATGTCTCGACCGTTCCACTCTCTAACAACTAAATGTTTCCGTTCTAGACCTGGTTTCTCTTATTACAAGTGGTCATTTCTACCTATGTAGGTGGGGAGTCAACAAAATATTTTGGCATTCTGAGGAAAAAGTTGGAGATTTAAATTTCATGTAACGATGTCGCCACAGTGGCAAACTCCTTTGTTTGAGTGATTGCTACCCCCAAGTCTTATCATTTCCGTGACACGCTCTCAACCGTTCTGCGATAATATAACATTAGCTGCCGTTCTTTCAGCTACTTCAATACCCACGGTCAGCTGTCTGGCATCTGACACGGCGCAGCGATGCTCTAGAAGAAGACGGACAAGCTAGTGTACACATTCTCTTTAGCAGATTTGTTGCATCTGCTAGGTGTTTTGTCAATAAAACAGTGTGTGGTTCGCCTTCCCCCACAGCATTTTCAGTGTGATAGCTTCAGTTTAAGTTGATTGTAATTCTAATCCCTATTTTTAATCCCGTTGTAAATTACCAACGAATAATGTCAGGAAGATAAATTTACTTTTTTTGTAAACTTTTCTCGCTGTTTTATACAGATAGCTGCAAGCGACTCAATCAAATTTATCAGTGAATCGCGTTGCTCCATACAAATAATGTTTATTATTTAAAATTTTTTATACCTTAACGCTTAGCAAGAGAATAAAAGTTCAGTTCACTATCCATTTTAACAATACGCACGAGGAACAGTAATAGTTGTTGACGAGTGACTAGTAATGTGGGTTTGACTGGTGACAGCTAGTACGTGGGAAACGAATTTAACTCTTTTTTGCGACTGCTTACGCAAAAAGGTGCACGGAGCTCTGTGGTGACGCGGTAAGTTACTAATGTTATTATCGACTCGCCTCCACGCGGCACAGCGAGCTTGCTAACCAGAGATCGAACGGTCACGAAAGGTGGAGGAAGAGCTTACGAACAACAGAAACATCTGGGACAACTCTCCGACGCGCGTCTGGTTTCTGGCACTAGTCCTCGTATATAATTTTAGGCGCAGGGACTTTATATAAAAGCTTACACACACACACTCTCTCTCTCTCTCTCTCTCTCTCTCTCTCTCTCTCTCTCTCTCTCTCATTAAATGTCACACTGTATCAGAATCACAAACTGTCAGACTGAGTCAAAGGAGATAACCCATTTCTAACGGGGTTCCGATTTTAGAGGTCCACAATTTCGATAATTCTATTTGAGAGGTCACACGTACGCAAGTCAAACGTTTTTGTGATATTGTGAAACGAAAATATTAGGGAAGCACTAAACACGAGCCAAGCATAAGAAAATGACTCGGACCACTTAACTTCAAAGCTTACTGTGCGAATCAATCGTCAGCCATCTTTATCAAGTATCGTAGCACACTTCAGTTGCACCTAGGACACGGCGGCCAGCGACAGAATTTATGGTCACGCTGCTATCTGAATGTAAGCATTCTTGACGTTGCTTGAGAGTTATACAATCAAGGCTGTCACTGCACTGCAAAATAATGGATCATGAGAATGACTAGTGAACATGCACTGGAGCATGTTATGGCGAGAGTGATATGCGATGAAATTGGTGTGGTGATCTGCTACTTTCCCTTTTGGGTTCAGACTTATTTTTTGTCAATGACAAAATAGACAAGTGCCTATAGTGGAAAAATTACATACTAAAATGCTTTCCACCCTATGACAATTGTCTGGACTGGTATTTCTTGCTCAGGTATGATAAAGCTCTTGTCGACATAGCAATAGACAAAGCATCATTGTTGTTGTTGTTTTAGTGTGCACAGAAGTATGATCATAGGCACTCTTCTTGTTGTGATCTTCAGTCCAGAGACTGGTTTGATGCAACTCTCCGTGCTACTCTATCCTGTGAAAGCCTCTTCATCTCCGAGTAACTACTCCAACCTACACCCTTCTGAATCTGTTTGCTGTATTCATCTCTTGATCTCCCTTTACGAACCCCCAACGCTTTCCTCCAGTACTAAATTGGTGGTCCCTTGATGTCTCAGAATGTGTCGTATCAACCGATCGTTTCTCTTATTCGGGCTGTCACCAATTTCTTTTCTCCACAACTCCATTCAGTACCTCCTCATTAGTTACACGATCTTATGAAATATGAATGCTTGTATTTGGTGAAACGACAGTAGTTTTCCCTCACAAGTATCACGGTGATCCATGGGCACAAATTTGATACTTTGAAGGGACTGTACGAGAATGACTACGTTTGTGAAGACGAGGAGAGCAGCTCTGCAGTGCTACACTTGCGAAAATAGTAAGAGAACATGAGGATGATGTAAAAGTACAGCTCTGCCAGAAGCACAACTGCTACTGTTACTAGTTGTATGTTGACGTCAGTACAGTTTTCGTTTCTGAGTCTAGTCGGGAAACTACTCGATATTCGCTTAATCTAGTGGGAGAATCACCTGGAAAACCACACACTGATTGTCTGGTGTAACTATTGTGAACCCGACGCGCCGATTCGATCTCTTCGCGCATTAAGCAGTACGAGCACGGCCGATTCCTGGGCGACAGTTAGGGACAGTGTGGCAAATTGAATCGGTCATGGCCATATTGACAAAATGTTCACGAAGACCGCCCAGCAGCTGCGTTCAAGCGGCCATAAAGATGAAGGGTGTATGAACCTCACATTAATGCCCGCTTATAGGTTCCGCACACTTTTGATCAGATAGTGTGTACCAGGAGTCGAATCAGTGTCCGCTGTGAAGCATAGACAAGCTGTCGTACTACGTCGGATACCTGCGGACTGATTGTGTTTGCAAACTAAGTACTAGACTGTCAGTTCTCTGAACAGAGGTTGGCGGTCTTATAAAAAAGTAGTGAAAAACTATTCACTGAGCCGGTAAAAAAACACCAATTACAGGTGGTTCGCTTTACTTTGAATTGTGTGATTTGTTAGCTTCTCGCATTTTTAGACTTTCTGGTGCTTGTGGGGTTATCCTACATGGAACAAATGCTCCACCACTTGACAATTGTTTAATTAGCACTATATCAGTTTTTGCTTGAATGCCACATTTGAAGATTATATCAAGCTCAAGTGACTGCAGCTACAGCAATAGTAGAAGTAAAGAGACAGACAGACAGAAAATAAAACATGTAGGACTCGCACTCTGAGTGTTCCGTAACAAATTATGTATATAGATAATGTCATGTGGCTAAATGGGCTGATGCAAGTCTTTCTATTGGACGCCACTTCGGCGACTTGCATATCCCTAACCTACCCTAGCTACCCAACGGGGGGAGTGGAGATCTACAATTCAACGTGGAATCCGAACAACGTGTTGTTTCTGGCGATTCCTCACATAGTTTAGAGGTGAATGGTAGGTTAAAATGAAAACTGAAAAATTCGTTGTCCGACCATGATTCGATCCCACAACCTCTTGTTTCCAAGCACGCTTTACCACTTTTTTGTTGTTGATCTCATTTTGTTCGTTTCATTTGTTCGGGGCGGACGTCCCATTACACTCTTTTCAAGTTCGCCGTTGATCTATTCACTCAGCTTTTATTATTATTATTATTATCTTTCCTTTCTCAGACCTTAGGTCTGGTTCGGAATGAAAGTGACGCGGACCTTGATCAAGCGTCACTTCCTTTTAACTGTACGGTATATGTTACATTGCGTTTAAGAACTTTCGGGTAATTGAACATGTATCAATAATTACGGATTTCTGAAGTTGTATATATAAGTTTGGATGTAGCTGTATTGCATTGATGTACTGGTGGATATTGCGTGGTATGACTCCTGTAGTTGATAGTATAATTGGTATAATGTCAACTTTATCCTGATGCCACATGTCCTTGACTTCCTCAGCCAGTTGGATGTATTTTTCAATTTTTTCTCCTGTTTTCTTCTGTATATTTGCTGTATTGGGTATGGATATTTCAATTAGTTGTGTTAATTTCTTCTTTTTATTGGTGAGTATGATGTCAGGTTTGTTATGTGGCGTTGTTTTATCTGTTATAATGGTTCTGTTCCAGTATAATTTGTATTCATCATTCTCCAGTACATTTTGTGGTGCATACTTGTATGTGGGAACGTGTTGTTTTATTAGTTTATGTTGTATGGCAAGTTGTTGATGTATTATTTTTGCTACATTGTCATGTCTTCTGGGGTATTCTGTATTTGCTAGTATTGTACATCCGCTTGTGATGTGATCTACTGTTTCTATTTGTTGTTTGCAAAGTCTGCATTTATCTGTTGTGGTATTGGGATCTTTAATAATATGCTTGCTGTAATATCTGGTGTTTATTGTTTGATCCTGTATTGCAATCATGAATCCTTCCGTCTCACTGTATATGTTGCCTCTTCTTAGCCATGTGTTGGATGCGTCTTGATCGATGTGTGGCTGTGTTAGATGATACGGGTGCTTGCCATGTAGTGTTTTCTTTTTCCAATTTACTTTCTTTGTATCTGTTGATGTTATGTGATCTAAAGGGTTGTAGAGGTGGTTATGAAATTGTAGTGGTGTAGCCGATGTATTTATGTGGGTGATTGCTTTGTGTATTTTGCTAGTTTCTGCTCGTTCTAGAAAGAATTTTCTTAAATTGTCTACCTGTCCATAATGTAGGTTTTTTATGTCGATAAATCCCCTTCCTCCTTCCTTTCTGCTTAATGTGAATCTTTCTGTTGCTGAATGTATGTGATGTATTCTATATTTGTGGCATTGTGATCGTGTAAGTGTATTGAGTGCTTCTAGGTCTGTGTTACTCCATTTCACTACTCCAAATGAGTAGGTCAATATTGGTATGGCGTAAGTATTTATAGCTTTTGTCTTGTTTCTTGCTGTCAATTCTGTTTTCAGTATTTTTGTTAGTCTTTGTCTATATTTTTCTTTTAGTTCTTCTTTAATATTTGTATTATCTATTCCTATTTTTTGTCTGTATCCTAGATATTTATAGGCATCTGTTTTTTCCATCGCTTCTATGGAGTCGCTGTGGTTATCTAGTATGTAATCTTCTTGTTTAGTGTGTTTTCCCTTGACTATGCTATTTTTCTTACATTTGTCTGTTCCAAAAGCCATATTTATATCATTGCTGAATACTTCTGTTATCTTTAGTAATTGGTTGAGTTGTTGATTTGTTGCTGCCAGTAGTTTTAGATCATCCATGTATAGCAAATGTGTGATTTTGTGTGGGTATGTTCCAGTAATGTTGTATCCATAATTTGTATTATTTAGCATGTTGGATAGTGGGTTCAGGGCAAGGCAGAACCACATAGGACTTAATGAGTCTCCTTGGTATATTCCACGCTTATTCTGTATTGGCTGTGATGTGATATTATTTGAATTTGTTTGGATATTAAGTGTGGTTTTCCAATTTTTCATTACTATGTTTAGAAACTGTATCAATTTAGGATCTACTTTGTATATTTCCAATATTTGTAGTAACCATGAGTGGGGTACACTATCAAAAGCTTTTTGGTAATCAATGTATGCGTAGTGTAGTGACCTTTGTTTAGTTTTAGCTTGATATGTCACCTCTGTATCTATTATCAGTTGCTCTTTACATCCTCGTGCTCCTTTGCAACAGCCTTTTTGTTCTTCATTGATAATTTTGTTCTGTGTTGTATGTGTCATTAATTTCTGTGTAATGACTGAAGTTGATATTTTGTATATTGTTGGTACGCATGTTATGGGGCGATATTTTGCTGGGTTTGCTGTGTCTGCTTGATCTTTAGGTTTCAGATACGTTATTCCATGTGTAAGTGTATCAGGGAATGTGTATGGGTCTGCAATGTAACTGTTAAATAATTTAGTTAGATGTGAATGTGTTGAGGTGAACTTCTTTAACCAGAAATTTGCTATTTTATCATTTCCAGGGGCTTTCCAATTGTGAGTAGAATTAATAGCTTGGGTGACTTCATGTTGCAAAATTATCACTTCAGGCATTTGTGGTATCATCTTGTATGTGTCTGTTTCTGCTTGTATCCACCGTGCATGCCTGTTATGTTGTACCGGGTTTGACCATATGTTGCTCCAGAAGTGTTCCATGTCTGTTATGTTTGGTGGATTGTTTATTTCAATGTGTGTGTTATCTATTGTCTGGTAAAATTTCTTTTGGTTTGTGTTGAATGTTTGGTTTTGTTATACTACTACTACTACTACTACTACTACTACTACTACAGAGAGCAGGTAACCCTCTGCCCGAACATGCTGAGCTACCGTGCCGGGTAACACTAGACTGCCATGCCCGGCATGTCTACTGACAGTTCGTCTACAAGTTTTGATGACTGACCTTGCTTCTCTCAAACTATAAGACGGAAATGATAGTATCGTTTGATTGCACGAAATTAGAAGCTTCCTTTTTTTTTTTTTTTTTTTTTTTGTTGTGGACTGACAAACGGCCGACCTGTGTTCGAACCTCCCGCGTTATTTTTTTTTCTTCACAACGTTATGAACTGTCCGTCCGGTCATTGACATGTTTGTTCTCTTTCTGTAGTCTTGGCAGTTGGCATACTATAGACTAGCTATAGAATACGGATCACGTCGTAAGAATACATTATCGGTGCAAGTAAAATGTGATTAATAGTGAGAGCAGGCGAGATACCACATAGAAGTCTCACAGAAATGAAAACAACAAATAAACGGGCGTGAACTATGTCACAGCAAAAGGAATTCAAGAGTCAAACCTTCCAAAACGGAACACAATTTTAAAAAACGTCAAAAACATATGTTCTGACAGAGTACGGAGAAACTGTGTGCTTGTGAAACTGTTGAGCTCATATGTTGCGGCTTATGTGACAAAACTTACATTTTCATCATTTCCTTGGGAGTGATCACTTTCACATTCGTGTGAACACCTATATCGGGCAAGGAGACATATCTCTCTCACTTACCAGTCGTACAAATTAGGTGCGTCGTTAAGAGATTCCTGTTATATTACACATGTACGTTTGCGGTTCTCATTCGAAAGCTACTTCCTTTCGGCTGTTAATAGAGTAGTTGTGAAGAATCAAATACCATTATAGGTCCCTACCTTACACCTTGCTGTTGCAAACAGACGTTACTCCTCGGGAGACATACAAATTTGAATAAAGCGAACAGCGAAGAAAAAGAAGAAGAAGAAATGGCACGAGGGAGGTTTTTGAACACGGCTGGTCCACATGGCACGCTAACACCGTGACCACCTAAGCACGATGCCATTTTTCTCGACAGCTGCTCTATATTGTACTACTAATTCTTTGACCGTTCACCCTTTCTATTTTGCTTTATTTTCCTTCACAGTTCAGTAAACCTCCTTCCTGTTTCTATGCTCGATCTGTGTCCAGTTTTTGACGGGCTGTCCACTGGGCCCTCTTACCACTAAATCTGAGGGGGTCGGAGGGGGGGGGGAGGCGATGGGAGTTTCCCCTGTGAGAACAGGGATCTCAAGTCACACACAAAGTGGTCCCAAGAGGGTTTCGTTTTTACCGATCGAGATACGGACTACTAAAAATGACTGCGACTTCGTCTAGCAGAGCACACTTTGTTCACCGACCACTGCTTACTCCTTTATATGAGGTGCAAGTAAATCACGGGGTATGTCAACAAAATTTTTCTCCCAGACGTTAACGTCATCGTCGGAACTATCAGAAACTTCCCGTTCAGTCGACTAGTCGATGGTCTTCGGGTTTAAGGGGCCTCGTCTGAGTCCTTCCATTAAAGTAAAACCCTTCCAGATACTGGAACGGTCAAAAATATCTGGACACCCCTACTTCATGCAGAACTGACCACCACGTAACACGAGAGGCGGATCAGACAGTATAAAATGGGGCGGGGAAAATAGTGTTGCCAGAAGAGCAGCAGAATGGGTCGGCCAGGAGAGGTTAATGGCTTCGAATATGGAATAATCATTGTATGTCACCTGAGTAACAAATCCATTACGGAAATTTCAACACTTCTAAAGCTGCCATAGTCGACTGTTGGTGATGTGGAAACGCGAAGGAACGATTACAGTTAAACCAAGACCTGGCAGACCTTATGTTCTGACGGATAGGGACTTCGAGCATTGCAAATGGTCGTTGCAAGAAATTGCATGAAATCCGCGGACGGAATCACTCCTGAGTTCCAAATTCCTACCAACAGTCCAGCTAGCACAATGATTATGCTAAGCACGTTAAAAAGAGTAAGGGTACGACTATCGAGCAGCTCCAGCAGCTCCTCATAAGCCACACACAACTGTAGTTAACACTAAGCGACACCCCACCATCTTGTGTAGTGCGAGCAGTGAAGTGCGGAGGTGGTGTTTCGGTACCGGTGTGGTCCCCTTACTGTGCTTAAGAAAACGTTAAATGCGGCACGACACGAATACGTTGTACAGCAGTGTGTACTGCGTACAGTAGATGAACAGTTCGGGGACGACGACTGTCAGCATGAGAATGTACCCCGTCAAATCAGCATATGAGAGAGAATTCTTGGTGGGCAATAGCATTTCCTCCTCCCCCCCCCCCCCCCCCCACCAAGAGTCTCAATCAAAAAGCAATTGGGTTAAGTAGGAAGATCGACTTCGCTCCAGACCTTCTCTAGTTTCGACTGTTGAGGAAGAATGGGCTGCTAGTGCTCCAGACACTGAGACACCTCATGAAAGTGTCCCCGCGACAGGGTTCAAGCGGTCAGAGGCGAAAAGTGGACAAACCGCATATTACTGTCCAATTCTAGGTTCCGGAAACTTTTGATTACATAGTGTATACCAGGAGTGGAATCCGTGTCCGCCGTGGAGCGCATACAAGCTGACGTACCACGTCGGATTTCTGCGGAAATGAGAAATATTTCACATTGCCGCCACCATATGGCGCCGAAAAGACATTATCGTTGCACTAAAGGTCGATGGAAAATTGCAGATGTCCTAAAGCCGTGTGTACTAGAAATCTAAACTGGATTAGGGGGAAATGCCGAGGAGCTACGTCTTGTTGTATGAGGACACGCCACGGTAGTTTATAACTCCACAAACTCAAAATACAAAAATTTTGTGCACTTTTTTACATTGCAGAGACAAGCAGTTGGAATCAAAGTTGCGTGGACGCGTGGCATTCAAGGAAACGTTCACTGCTGTATAAGGAACGGCACGAGATGTTTTTAAATTCAAATCGGTGCCCCGTAGAAAATTATTCAAAGAGAAACGGTGGCGCGCGACACACTTCCGAGGCTGCATGCGGAAGAGAACGCAACCCAATTTCCTCGTCGCCAAACGCGTTCCCAGTTCAGAGTACAGTGCTGAGAAAGTCGCCAGCCGACGAGCTCTGTTATTCAGCAACGTGGGCAGGCAAAGGCGTATGTTTTTTAATATTGTCAAACGGCGGACACACTGAAAACACTGCAGTGAAATCAGCCCCCGAAGGTGAGGTTGTCTTACCTGACTCATCTCTTCCCTTTATTCCGCATTTTGTAATATCTAAAGATCCTTTATCTATTACGAATGTAGGGCATAGAAACAGACAGTGACTTAACTCTATAACGGTATTTTTCTAAGAGAAGGAGAAAAAAAAAAAAAAAAAGAAAAACGTGGAGTGTCACGTTGAGTATATTTTATAACTCCGTCGTCTAAATGAGATGGTTGAACATGATCTGTGGAATTAGTTTCTAAGTTTTCGTTCTTGAAGAAACAGACATTTTAAGCGCTCAGTAACTGGACCACCCACCTTACATTCTTTTACATAGATACGCAAAAAATAATGTTCAAGAAACTTTTATAGATTGCTGTATACATTCTAAAGCAGAGTTTAATATGTTGCTAGGTCATTTCTAATCATACCATTCGATCCATACTGCCAGTTCAAATTAAACAAGTTTTTATGATATTTGTAATACCTCTGAAAACGGCACACTCCAACAGTGGAAACATGTAAACTTTAAGGCCATAATGAGTGTTCACTCTGCGGCGGAGTGTCAGCTAATTTGAAACTTACTGGCCGATTATAATTCTGCTAGACCGGAAGGTGGGGGGAGAGGGAGGGGGGAGAGGGGGAGGGGGAGAGGGAGAGGGAGAGGGAGGGGGGAGGGGGAGAGCGAGCGAGAGGGAGGGGGGGGAGAGAGAGAGAGGGGGAGAGAGAGAGAGAGAGAGAGAGAGAGAGAGAGAGAGAGAGAGAGAGAGAGATGGTTCAAATGGCTCTGAGCACTATGGGACTTAACTGCTGTGGTCATAAGTCCACTAGAACTTAGAACTAATTAAACCTAACTAACCTAAGGACATCACACACATCCATGCCCGAGACAGGATTCGAACCTGCGATCGTAGCAGCCCCGCGGTTCCGGACTGCGCGTCTAGAACCACTAGACCACCGCGGCCGGCAGAGAGAGAGAGAGAGAGAGAGAGAGAGAGAGAGAGAGAGAGAAGAAAGGCAAGGGTGTCAGGTTCGAGTCCCAGTCCATTGCACAGTTTTAATCTAACAAGAAGTTTCATGTAAGCTTCAGCTTTAAAAATTTAAACGCTTGGTATAATATGATTAGGGACAATGCGTGAGTAAAATGTTTGTCCAACTGTAGCTCGTTACACTAGACTGTAGTAAGTGATTAACACTAATACAGTTTCATCCAGCACCTTAGAGTCTCGTAAACACTCTGAATCAGATGTGACAGTAAAATGATTCAAACGGCGATAGAGACTATCTGGAACAGGAAACATCGCTGCGATTCTTCGCCCTAGGTTCGTGATTTGCTACTGTTCCATCCTTTTCATTTCCATGGTTGCAACTTTCTTTTTTCTTTCTGATGCAGCACTCTTATTGTCTGTACCTAACCTGCAGTGCTCATCAGATTCTGAAGCAACTGCATTTAGCGACAGAAGATACAGCACTATGTCTAGACCAAAGCGATTCCATGGGATGGTTCAAAAACTTAGGTACGGCGTTGAGCTTCGTGATCCAGGTCAGTGCCTTGCGATAAATTTCAGATGCTGTATGAACTGCACTCTTCCGCAGTCTCATCCCTCTTTCATCGTAATTGTGCCGATAGAAATTTCTTCACCTTGCAGGGTCCCAACTGCGTCGTCCAATTTAGATGCTACTGCATGCGTGGGCCATGTAGGCGTGAATATGGAAACATGGCACAATCTAACAGGAAACTACTACCGATTGAGTCACTGCACCATTGTTTTAGAACTTGGGAGCGGCAGAATTCAACCCCCCCCCCCCCCGCCCCCGCCCCAATCAAGCTTTCTTTCTTTCTTTCTTTCTTTCTTTCTTTCTTGAGTTTCCCTAAACATTTCATATGAACACTGGGTATAGTCCTTCGGTAACTGTACTCGGCGTGTTACTACGAATTGGGTATTTTTCAATAAACCCCATTATTGAGGCTTCTTCCATTTCGTTCACAAAAGGAGCGAGAATGATTGCTTCATGACTCTTCTGGAGTCTAAATAAATAATTTATTTATTTATTTAAACAGCTTGCGCAGCGGAGTAGTAGTAAGCCGAAGAGTAACGGTAACACCTGCCTTGATAACCTGTTCTCGAAATTTTACAAGAAGGTTTTTTTTTCCTTCTTCAACATTTCTGTTACACTGCTCCGTGACACAAACCAAGCTGCTAGCACTATCTTATCGGCTGTACAAATCTGAAACATGATTAGTGTCTAACATTTCGGCGGCGACAAAGCCTTTAGAGACGGCGCCCAGCTGGAAAGAACTAGTCCGTTTTCTTCTAGAAGGAACAACCCCGGCATTTGCTTTAAGTGATTTAGGGAATCCACGGAACACGAACTCTAATGGGAGTCCATTAGCGTAATCACTGCGTCACCTCGCTCCGTTATAAGTTTTTTGCAGGCCATCTCGCTCGTTGGCAGTTTGCTTTACCTAATGGATCCTAGTGTCCACTCAACTATATGTCCTCAGGGGTTATTATGTCTATATATGACTATGACGCGCCTAATTACAGTTGAACAGACATTAATAATTGCTAAATTATTACGTTTTGGGAACGGTATGACTAAACAAATAGCTAGTTACGATCTGCACCAGGCTGGTATTTTATCACAATGTGACGATCCATTGATTTCTTTTAATGTGGTTACCACTTCTAATAGATAGTCCCGCTATCTGGGACTGTAACTAATACTACCTGCAAATAAATAACATGAAATTACACACTCGAAGCATGAAATGTCGTGGTCCTGGCACACTTTCCAGGCAAAGGATAACTTCTGTGTCTGCAGAAAGGACACTATCCACGAGAAATTGCAACTACCAGTACCTAAGTTCTCTGGCAAGTGACAAACGTGTCCAAGTAACCAATAATAGAGTACAATCCAATTTGGATAAGCGAGAGTTCAGTGGACGATGTACGTTTCGTGGCATCAAAAACGGCGGTGAAAAGTATGAAGTATGCAGCGGAGTTAAATAGTATGACAAGTTTTAACTCAGTTGTCTACAAAAACGTGCAGTGATAAATTTAGCCGGCCAGTGTGGCCGAGCGGTTCTAGGCCCTACAGTCTGGGACCGCGCGACTGCTACGGTCGCAGGTTCGAGTCCTGCCTCGGGCATGGATGTGTGTGATGTCCTTAGGTTAGTTAGGTTTAAGTAATTCTAAGGGGACTGATGACCTCAGAAGTTAAGTCCCATAGTGCTCAGAGCCATTTGAACCATTTTGATAACTTACAGAAATGTCCAATTTGTTGTCGCAGTTTCGTATCTCGAAAACGTTTTTCTAGCTCCTCTGTTCATAGAAAATTTATCAGTATCTGCTGAAGATTAAAAAAAAAACAAAAAAAAAACAAAAAACCCTTACACTGTCTCAGCGAGCTACACTTATACCACTGAACGTTGCTATTTAGTTTGTTTAAAGTAAACAGCAGCTTATGGCGTTGTGTAGTGCCATTTATAAAATTCATCGAAGCTCTAGAACACAAGAGAAAATCTTCATTTATTAAGAACTGAAATGGCGAATGTAACGGCACTTTGTGATTAGTCTCACTCATCTAGGTTCGAGTTAATTTTGTATGACTTACTTTTTCATTCTTGTTCAAGCGCATTTGGCAACCTGTCAGGATGTATACAGGGTCCTAAAAATGAAGAACGTAAGAAAAGGACGCGGAAAATATAGACAACGGCGAAGGGGAGGGGGGGAGGGAGAAGGGTGGAGTGTGTGGTTGGTATCGTAAGAACGCAACAAGCGAACGCAGAAGTGTCTCAACGGCCAGTAACCCGAATGAGCTTTCAGAGAGAAAACTGAGCGACACGCACGCCGGTGGTTAGGAAGTTGCACAGCTTTTGGTTGCGTGCCAGCTGGTAACAGAAGGCCTTACAGGGCTTTGTGAGAGGACTCTGGCTGCTTCTGCCTTCTGATATCTGCTCGACGGCTTTAACACACTCTTCTTACTTTGTTATGTACAATAGCTGAAAACACACTACTCATACCTTTGTTAAGCGAACTATTTGCTGTCGAAAAGATGCAATTTGTTCAGTGTGGGGGAGGAGGGTAGAGATTCCTTTCAAACAAATGGAAGCATCTTGCAGTTCTTTTATCACTATTTCCAACGCTGGTTTAACTGAAAAAGAATACATCTAAAACCAGCCCGTTAAATCATGACCGTTAAGTAACGAAGGGACCGTACACCCGTATCAATCAGCTGTTGTAATCGTGGATTTGAATCTTTTATGTCTTAGATCAGTAATGTCTTTTCTCGTCATCTAGTGGCGGGAGTGTGAAATATTTCTTATTTCCACAGAAATCCGACGTAGTACCGATACCTAAACGTGAAACACGATAGCTTATCATCCCATCGACTTTGTCATTAGACATATTTGAAATTAGACTAAGAAAGGAATCTTAGTGGACTTTTTGATAGAAACAATGCCAAAGTGGCGAGTGGAAACCACGGAACAGGTGAATTCGGATGGTGGGGCGAGGATTTGAGCCAGCTGTGCTCCTCCGCATACAAGTCAGTGTGATTTGCAAAGCCCCTCGGTACTTTATGGGGAAAGGTTAGACTCCAGAAATCGCCCCCTCCCCCCATGCCAACTCTTGTTCAATGTGCTCTAATTTATACTAAAGAGCAGCTGAATTAAGTAACTTCTGTGCTATAGAAGGAATCCCCATTTTTCGCCGATGAATGTAATATTTCGGCGTGTTACGTGAATAGGATGTCATTTGCTCACAGAATGGGCTTAAGTGTCACAGTCCAACGCTGCGTATTTCAAAAATATTCCATTTATGTGCGAATTCCCAAGGGACCAAACTGCTGAGGTCATCGGTCTCTAGACTTACACACTACTTTAACTACCTGATGCTAAGAACAACACAGACATCCATGACCGAATGACGACTCGAATCTCCGGAGGGAGGGGCCGCGCAATCCGTGACATGGCGCCTCAAACCGCGCGGCCACTCCGTGCGGCTCTGCGGATTTGATCGGGGCCTTATCACTGCTGTCCTCTGCACAGAAATCCCCCACCAGTGCAATGCTGGACAATAACGATCAGTGAACAATATTACAGTCAAGAACCACCTCCCCGCTAACAGGTGCGTAAATCACTGCCCCTCACACGACATACAAATCAATGTGGGCGTCAAAACACTTCCATTAGAAGCTTGAAACATGAAGGCCGCTTAGTCTCTTGAGCTGACGCCAAAACAAATACGTAGAGAACGAAGTGATGAGCCAAAACATTATGACCAATGTTCACCGCGAGACAGGCACATGAAGTAAGGGTAGTACAGTATATGAGCTGAGCAGAGGTGAACAACTACCACCGTCACACTTTTGCTAGAGATCTGGCAGAGAACCTAAGAAAATTCTGGTCGTATGCAAAATCGCTAAGCGGGTCTAAGGCTTCCATTCAGTCCCTTGTTGGCCAGTCTGGTATGGCAGTTAAAGATAGCAAACTGAAAGCCGAAGTTTTAAATTTCACTTTCTCGAAACCGTTCACTCAGGAGAACCGTACAAACATATCGTCATTTGACCATCGGACAGACTGCCATATGGACGACATAGAAATAAGCACATCTGGGATAGAGAAGTAACTTAAAGATTTGGAAACATAAATCACCAGGTCCGCATAGAATCCCAGTTCGATTTTACAATGAGTACTCTACGGCATTGGCCCCTTACCTAGCTTGTATTTATGGTGAATCTATAGCCCAGCACAGAGTCCCAAGCGACTGGCAAAAACGCAGGTGACTCCAGTATATAAGAAACGTAAAAGAACGGACCCGCAAAATTACCGACCAATATCCCTAACTTCTGTTTGTTGGCGAACCCTTTAACACATTCTCACTTCGAACATAATAAACTTTCCTGAGACTAAGAAGCTTATGTCCAAGAATCAGCATGGTTTTAGAAAGCATCACTCGTTCGGAAGTCAGCTTCCCCTTTTCTCATATGATATACTGAGAACTATGGATTAAGGGCAACAGGCAGATTCCATATTTCTATATTTCCGGACAGCATTTGACACGGTACCCCATTGCAGGCTGCTAACGAAGGTGCGAGCATTTGGAATAAGTTCATAGATAAGTGAAGTGGCTCGACGTCTTCTTAAATAATGGAACCCAGTATGTTGTCCTCGACGACGAGTGTTCATCTGAGACAAGGGTATCGTCAGGAGGGCGCCAGGGAAGTGTGATAGGACCGCCTCTGTTATCTATATAGCCTACATAAATGATTTGGCAGACAGGGTGGAGAGCAGTCTGCGGTTGTTTGCTGACGATGCCGTGGTGTACGGTAAGGTGTGTAAGTTGAGTGACTGTAGGAAGATACAAGACAACTTTGACAAAATTTCCAGTTGGTCTGATGAATAGCAGCAAGCCCTAAATGTGGAAAAATGTAAGGTAATGCGGATGAGTAGGAAGAAGGAACTTGTAATGTTCGGATACAGTATTACTAGTATCCAGCTTGACACAGTCAAGTCGTTTAAATATCTGGGCGTAACGTGCAAAGCGATATGAGGTGGAACAAGCATGTGAAAACTGTGGTAGGGAAGGCAAATGGCCGACTTCGGTTTACTGGGAGAATTTTAGAAAAGAGTGGTTCACTTGTAAAGGAGACCGCATATATGACGCTGTTGCGACCTATTCTTGAGTACTGCTCGAGTGTTTGGGATCCGTACCAGGTCAGATTGAAGGAACACATCGAAGCAGAGAGGGGGGGGGGGGGGCTGCTAGATTTGTTACCGGTAGGTTCGAACAAAACTTACGTTTTGCGGAGATGCTTCGGAAACTCAAACGGGAATCCCTGGAGGGAAGGCGGCTTTCTTTTCGGGAGACACTATTGAGAAAATTTAGAAAACTGACATTTGAAGCTTACTGCCGAACGATTCTGCTGAGGCCAACATACATCACGCGTAAGGGCCACGAAGGTAAGATACGAGAAATCGGTGCTCTTACGGAGGCGTACAGACACTCGTTTTTCCATCGCTCTACTGGCGAGTGGAACAGGAGGGGAAATGTCAAGTAGTGGTACAGCGTACCTTACGCCACGCATCTTGCGGTGGCTTACGGCGTATCTATATAGATCATTCTGACGACGATACAAAACAAATAGGGATATCTACTGACACAGCCAACTTTAACGAAAGGGCGGTTGCTTATGGCCCGGCGTCTGGGAACGAGTAGCTCCGAAACGACGAAGTTGGCTAATGGCGTGCGACTGTCACGGAAAATAGTTGCTGGATGGTGAAAGAACGAGGAGGAGACCACGAGTTTGACTTCCACGCCTCATCGCGCAACGCGGAGGACGGTGTCTTCACAGATCCGTAAAGCGGGATAGGCTGCTACCAGTGGAAAATCTGACTAAAGATTACATTGCTGCTGCAGGCTCAAGTGTTCCAGAGCACACCGTTCGACGTACATTGTATGACATAGCGCTTCGAGGCAGATGACCACTACGTGTTCCCATGTTGACCCAACATCATCATCATTTAAGACTGGTGTGAGCGCTGGGCCAGAGAGGTTTAATGGTAACAAGTCGTATGGTGGGACGAATAATTCTTTTTCCACGATGTCGACGTTTGTATACGAATACGCTACGCAATCATCTGGGGCAACACCAGCTCGAAATATGCACCGCGCCAAGGACGCAGGCCTGCAGGCCGGTGGAGGGGCTTTCACCTGAGCTTCTGTGCCACAACGACAGCCGTGGACTACGTGAACATTATTACGGACCACCTACATCCCTTCGTCTTCCCAGATAGTGATGTGATTTTCAAGCAGGATAACTGTGTCCCAAGGTCAGAATCGTGCTGCAGTTGTTTCAGGAGCACAATAGTGAATTAACGTTCACATCTTCGTCTCCATATTCGCACGATTTGAACGTAACAGAACAAACATGGGACGCTACCGAGGACAGCTCCGCATCCACAAAACACCGACCCGTACCTTATGGGTACAGTGTGAACGTTGCGTGGACATCTGGTGCCACACACTTCCAGGAACTTAATTAGGACTCTTAGAAGCCATGCTATGCAGAACTGCTGCTATATTGCAGTCCAAAAGTAGACCTACGTGATATTAAAGAGTTGATCGTAATGTTTTGGGTCGTCATTGTGCGAGATGACAACCCATTTGCCAAAACGACAGCATTTAACTGTGTGATGTAGGCATCTTCGTGTGGATATGTGTAAAAAGGATGAAATGGGGTTCAATACGTCTACCATGTCACTCAACTGCGAGTAATAAGAAAACCTACTATCCGGTAACGGACTAGCATTTAGCCACTTACACCAGCCCTCTCATATCCTATACCTTCAGCATGATAATGCAACAATGCACCACCTCATGGCTCCTGATGGAGTCAGAATGGTTGGAAGAATACACTAAGGTAATAAGGGTGCCTGTTGGCCACCAGTTCTGTGGTGGCACCGCCAGACACCACACTTGCTAGGTGGTAGCTTTAAATCGGCCGCGGTCCATTAGTACATGTCGGACCCGCGTGTCGCCACTGTGTGATCGCAGACCGAGCGCCACCACAAGGCAGGTCTCGCGATACGGGATAGCACTCGCCCCAGTTGTACGGACGACTTTGCTAGCGACTACATGGACGAAGCATTGCTCATTAGCCGAGCCAATAGTTAGAATAGCCTTCACCTAAGTCAATGGCTACGACCTAGCAAGGCGCCATTAGTAACATTGCATGTATCTATGGAGTCTCACTTATATCGTCAATAGCGATGTACCAAGGATGGATTAAAGTTAAGTATTTCAGAAGCTACGTAATTTTCTTTATAGCATTCATTACGTATCCTGTTACAGACCTATCTCTTGCCTGCTAAACGCGTGCCTTTCGGCTACTTCCGTGGCGTGGCTGTCTTGCTACGCCACAACAAGTTCACTTTACCTAGTACTTTTGATCCTATCTGCGACGCCATCGAGCAGTGTTTGGGCCCAATGCTTTCGATGTCTTTTAGTGTCCATGGCGTGACAAATTTCCGCCATCAGGTCAGAAGATCCTACTAAACGCTAACTGTTGACCGTTAGGGTATTTATGAGTGTATATTGTGTATCAAATTTTGCATCTTGGAAAGTCTGCCAACGAAAAATTAGACTAATAGCTTTTACGGTATGTTGTTGATTGTTACTTTGGGAGCCGGCCGAAGTGGCCGCGCGGTTCTGGCGCTGCAGTCTGGAACCGCGAGACCGCTACGGTCGCAGGTTCGAATCCTGCCTCGGGCATGGATGTGTGTGATGTCCTTAGGTTAGTTAGGTTTAACTAGTTCTAAGTTCTAGGGGACTAATGACCTCAACAGTTGAGTCCCATAGTGCTCATAGCCATTTTTTTGTTACTTTGGGACCGTTCGTAACGAAGGAACAAACACATGTAGGTCAGCATTCACGAAATCTGCAAGTAGAACTTTAAATTATTACTGCGGCATATAGAAGGAGAAAGCTCCAGGACCTATTATACAACGTCCTAAATGTAAAATAAATAGTACGAACAAAAATATGTACATATTCCAGGCCACTGAAGATGGATAAGGGCAAAACACGCAGAGCACATAAATTTTGTTTTAGTCAGTTGTAATTGGACGGTTTCAAAGTAATAATTATCAGCGTATCTTAATAATATACGCGACTGAGGACTACAAAAGTTGAAGACGAATACTTCTTCCCATTATACGGCGGTAGCTCAAACTCGACCGATAAAATTTACAGTGACATTCAACAACATTTTCTGAGTATTTTGGTGTAGTTGACGCGTGGTCTCCAGTGGCTCGTTACGAGTGATTCCTTTTGGTTTTTTTTTTTTGTCGCCCCAATTTATCTTTGTATTTGTACTGCACTGAAAATATCTGCACGAAAGTGGAAATGTCGACGAGATGGGCTGTATGTCTTATTCGGAAACACACCTGTTTTATTCAGTCACGGTACTTGCTGTTAACAAGAGTAATTCGCTTCTTCCAGCTTGCATTCAAGGTCTGCCAGGTTCTGTCTATGCTGCGATACGCAGCAGTATGGATAGGTTTACAAAAGAAGAGTTGGCCGAAATGCTTCTCATGCGTGGGTTCATTGAAGGCAATGACAGAGCGTGACGGTATTACTCTGCGATAGAAGTGCACGTGATTAGGCTGGGGATCGTTGTATTATTCTGTTTTGTATCTCAAGTTCTGGTGACCGCATATTACAGAATTTTCCACTGTTTTGAAGTTATTTACACAGAAAAGTAATCGGGGTAACAGACCTAATAAATCAATTAACAATTACTCTGCAACGAGTTACCATAGACCACGGGTCCCTCATACCAAAATACTAAGAAAATATCCCTCAACAGCACTGAAATTTTGACGGTTTTGTTCGGGTTCAACCTGTTCACGTCTTAAATATTGCTAATCACCAAGGAGTTCGGTGAGCACTTCTGTGCTGGCCTCGCACAACTCATTATGATTTTTTCTGTCTTATTTTAATCCAACTTGTCAAGGTGCCAAACAGAAACACAGTACTCAAAATTTGCCGAATTATGCTTTGGTAGGCGATATTTCTTCAAATTCTTCCGAGAAATTTTAATTTGCGAACTGACGTAGTTAAATTCGGTGGTTGTGTGGTATGAATGGACATGCACTACGGTTAGCTTTGCCCGGTCCAAAAACGGAAAACCCAGACTGCGTTACATTTAGCCGGAAATTTTGCCCTAGAAGATGGACTTCCTGTTTTAAATAGAAATAGTCATCTGGTTATTTTCAGACGTTTATTAATAATCAGTTGCAGTCAGTTTTTTGCGAGATCGACTTTAAACATGCTTAAACTACAGAAACGATCAGTTAACAGCCTTATAATTTGTCAGTTGTGATAGCAACTAAGTGCTCAGTCTTCTTCGGAAGACAATCTTATGTGAAAATAAATTAAATGCACGCCATTCAACAAAATAAGTAATTTTCTATTTTTTCTGTGACGCAAAACAAAAAGATATTCAATAAATTTGGTCATTTTAGTTAGAATTATCAAGAAATAACAATAATCCCTAATAAGGTAGTAGTATTGCTCATTTAATCCCTTGTCTTGGAAATCATTTCGTGGAATTCTTGAGAGGATAATTTCAAATTAATTAACAACAACAACAACAACAACAACAACGTCTTCGCCGGGTTGCAATTTATTGCGTTCCTTTGTCCATTGGGCGTTTATGGAAGAGAACACCCTTTCAGAGTTGGCATTATGGCCTGGAATTGCTTACTAATATTCTGTCAATTTCAATAATTCATAGTGAAATTGATTATCATGCTGTAATTTGGAAAAAGATGTCCCTTTTTCATGTGCCAAAAGTTTCTTAAACGCAGAGTCGTCTCTTTTCTTTTGTTGCTTGAATTTCGTGAAATTTTGCTAGTAATCAGAAACTTTACTACCATCCAACTTTACGCTTTTTCTACCTAAAAAAAAATCTAGTTTCTGCTGCTTGCTCCCTGGTTGGAGCATCAACTTGTGTCATACATTGAAAGTGCTTTGAGTGTTAAATTCACACTTCTAAGATTTTAAGTAGTCTTTGGCAAATTATGTACATATTATTCATGTTTGCTCTAAATGTTTCCATCTGATATGTTGTGCCGCCTCGTCTTCATCGCTAAGAAACCTAACGAAAACCGGACACGCCATACTTGCATTATGTGACGAGAGCCGACGGTAAAAGGGGGGGTACCTGGCAACCTAAGTAAAGTATCTCTGCAAAAGTGCACGGTCAACCCAGCCTGACCGCGCAGCCTTTGCGTACCCCTGGCTTTGGCTGCTCACCAAGTGTCATTCGCTCTAAAGTTGCAGAAGGTACCTGTTGCTCGCCTGATTTCTTAAGCTCCTAGGCTTAGCTCGTACATTGAACCGAATCCCGCCATAAACTGCGCGGGCATCCTCCAAAAATTATCACACTTCGTGGCCGTCAGTAAGATGAAACAGGAACGCACGAACGGCGTGAGCCACATGACATTAAAAATGAATGCGGCTCTAATCTCCGTTTAGAAGGCTTCGTTTAGCTTGTCCACACTTAGTGTAACTGTCGAGATGGGTCCGGGAACGTCAAGTTTCATTCACGGCTCTATTAAGTCCAAACTGCGGTGGTGCTCTGTTAGCAACAATCTTGTTATTGCAGGGATATTGCACACAACGTTGAAGAACGAGTTGCCGTGGCTCAAGAGTCCTTCAAAGCATGCAGCCCGCGTCCTTGGACTTTCGCAAGCTCAAGCGAAGGTGTGAAGCAAGCGTGGCTTGGCGTGCAGCAAGCAGCTGGCTTTCGCATTGCTCCACTTGCGGAGCGCACGTTACGCAAGTGCAGCCAGGTGGTCAGCCTCTCAGAAAATTCATTGTTTCTCCGGCGTGCTGCGCAACTTTCGCCCTTAGGCGCGTTTCCGCGTGCCTTTCACCGGCACCTGCCACCCTGCGCGCGCACCCAACCACCCGGCTAGGCTGCGCGGCCGAGGGGAAGGAAAGGGAGATTGATCAACCGCTCTCGCCTTTGCCACAGCCTCACCGTAACACTGCAACCCATTCGAGATCGCCGCGAGTCTCTCAGAGAAGGACGGTTCTTTTTAGGCATATAACGACACCTTTGAAATTAATCGCCGCTTGTTGAAAGCACCATCCCAGAATTCAATCACAGAATTATAGGAAAAGACCCATATTTTAGGTCTAGACCAGGTGTCTAGAAAATTTTTAGTCCGCGGGCCACACTGACTCCTCCACGAAGTCATAAGGGCCAAGATCTACCTAGTGGGATTAAAGCACCCTAGCACTCCATGATCACCGTAATGTAAGGCTAAAGGAAAGATGAAATCGCAAAAATCTAAGGTTGTGGGAACAGCTAGCACTGAAACGAACTACGATTTTTATTTAATTACATAATTTTGGTTGGTGGACGTACCTGACCGAAACTGGCGAATTTCACCGACAAAAAAAGTATATCACTGCACATTCTGTATGTATTTTACAACGTAATCAAAAGAAAGTGAAACCTCGCTTAAGAAGCATCTTCCATAATGATTGATTACTAAGGCTATTCGCCGAAGTGGCGTCAAATGGTTCAAATGGCTCTGAGCACTATGGGACTTAACATCTGTGGTCATCAGTCCCCTAGAACTTAGAACTACTTAAACCTAACTAACCTAAGGACATCACACACATCCATGCCCGAGGCAGGATTCGAACCTGCGACCGGAGCGGTCACGCGGTTCCAGACTGAAGCGCCTAGACCGCACGGCCACACCGGCCGGCGAAGTGGCGTCCATTTGAAAGACTTGCACCAGACTCGTGAGTAGAATAAAACGCAAAGAATTTTTTTTTTACTTAAAATGTTTTCGCCAAACTAGTCTGTTAACCGTTCTTTTTTTCTCACTATCGCCGGAGAATGGTCTGTCTGTTTATTGTGGTGAGCCACAAGTTTAACCATGACCTTCCGCTTTGTAAAAATAGAGCGCCCACAATATCGCGGTGTATTGGTCGCGATAGGCCTCGAAACTCAATTGTAGGCAGTTTAGGTACCACCTCAAATATTTGGCGGGCCGGATACCGGGGATGTCCGGTCAGCTAACGCGGGCCGCTTTCGGACCGCGGGTCGTAGTTTGGAGACCCCTGGTCTAGATGACTATTCCGAGAATTGAAAACCACACCTTCTGAAAGCCATTTCCGCGTTTGAAGTAGTGACAACGCTATTCAACGTTAGCAGTTCTTAGAAAATTGAAGCAGGTATTAGGCGAAGTTTTCACATTCAAAGCTACATTTACATCCACTCAGTGTATGTATGTTACTTCATTTACTTTGTTAAGGTGACCATATTTCAGCTGCAGATAGTACATTTTATGCGAAACACTTTGGTCACTCACAGGTAGAAAGTATGCCTTCTGCATGGGCCTCTTCGAAATGTAGCACGAAAACTCCGTTTCTCGCCTGCAGCGCACTTACATGCTTTGCACAGACAAATGCAATGAACTGTCATTATCCGAAGAGACTTTCAATACATTTCATAGGAAGTTTAATCTGCGTCGTTGAATATAAGCCTTTTGAATTGTTCCGTGAAATTAAGTTAGGTTAATTTTGAGATTAGCGTAGTCAATATGGCTCCACTAAGCCATGCGTGTGCATCAGGCGGAAGGAATGAATTTCCGAGAGGGAGAGGGAAATTATGTCGAAAGCACGCTAATTGTTGATGAGGACAATAAGCAAAACCACTACTCTCGTTCGGAATTCAGTCCGCCCGCTCAAAACCGTCACTTCGCTTGAAGCCACACTGACTGCGCTATTCTCAAACGTAAGCAAACTTAATCCACACACAACGATTCAGAAACGATCGATTTCTAATGACGCCGATCCAACTTCCGACCAAAGCCTTTTCTCAACTGGAAAAAAAAGTCTCCAAAACTTAGTCCAAGCCCGGGCCTGCAACACCACTATCACTCGCCCATAAATTCTTAGCACACAAGACAACAGCTAAACGATGATCGCTAACGCATGCAATATAGCAATAGTGAAACATGAACAACAAACAGAGTTCCATGCGGCGCTCAATGTCACCGGAGCTAAGCACCATTATTGTGCTAGCTATACTGCTGCCAACACTTCCTAACTGACGAGTTATTCCTTCAGCTGATTTTATGCTATTCTTTTTTTCAGCTAGCATCCGCATTGCTCAACGGTCCCTGACCACCGCCACTACAGGTGATCTGCCTGGTTTTGGTTTAGCTGGTTGATCCTTTCGCGTTTGTATTTCACAATCACTTCATCAGCGGTCGAGTTGGGTAGCTGCAGAATGGTCGAAATGTCCCAGACGAGTTTGTTACTCGGGTGACATTCGACGTTCGAAGTCACTCACCCCTCCTCACCCACACATCCTGCCGTCACTGCTTCTCTACTGACAACACAATACTCCCTGCCTCCTTTTACAGTGGCGGGTCCGCCTGTCGTAGTATGTGGTGATCACTCACGCATTACAAAAGGATGTCCGGATATTTTTGATGGGATAGTACAGATATCTAGCTAAATGTCCAGATAAATTCAGTTTCATACGGAGGATTACAGAGAGTCGCTCTTTCCGCCAAGCACTCGCAAATGGAACTAAAAATAAGTGGAAAACAATACTCTAAGTACCCTCCACCACACATCGTAAGCTTGCTTGAAGAATTTAGACGCAGATAATGCAAAGATTTTGTAACACGAACCGCGTGATTTTCCAGAGGCGGCTTTTCCTTATCAACTCTGTTTTGGAGGGTTATCTTTCCTCGCTGCCTCTTAGTACTCGGTTAGCAAGCTTTAATTAAGCAAACTTTTTCCTGCTTTGGTCGCATTAGCAGCTCTATGAGTAGCCCGTGCTAGCCCAGCCCTACATGACTGGATAAATGTAATACAAGCAGGCTGTAGCAGGTACCGTTTAGCCTGAATAGGCATGTGTCAGCATTTATGATGTTCGAGGGCCGCGCACTAACCACACCCTAGGCTTTATCACAGTGCATGTACCTAACTTACACTTCCTATAGTTTCCCTGAATCAGTTCAGGTGAATGGCAGAGTAGTTATTTCAACGCGATGTCAGATTTCCTTTCTCCCCTTGTCCCACTGAGCTAGTGACCCACATATAATGATCACTACGTAGACGGAGCTTTAAAGAAACCATTCTGTGGTTATGACTCCGTCAGCTGGAAATTAGGAACGAGCTGTTTGATGGCACCATCCATCCACTAGCCGAATCACTAGTAAGCGCATGATTATACACAGGATGGTCCATTGATAGTGACCGGGCCAAATATCTCACGAAATAAGCGTCAAACGAAAAAACTACAAAGATGAAACTTGTCTAGCTTGAAGGGGGAAACCAGATGGCGCTATGGTTGGCCCGCTAGATGGCGCTGCCATAGGTCAAACTGATATCAACTGTGTTTTTTTTACATAGGAACCCCCATTTTTTACTACATATTCGTGTAGTACGTAAAGAAATGATTGTTTTATTTGGACCACTTTTTCGCTTTGTGATTGATGGCGCTGTAGTAGACACAAACGTATAAGAACGTGGTATCACGTAACATTCCACCAGTGCGGACGATATTTGCTTCGTGATACATTACCCGTGTTAAAATGGACCGTTTACCAATTGCGGAAAAGGTCGATATCGTGTTGATGTATGGCTATTGTGATCAAAATGCCCAACGGGCGTGCGCTATACATGCTGCTCGGTATCCTGGACGACATCATCCAAGTGTCCGGACCGTTCACCGGATAGTTACGTTATTTAAGGGAACAGGAAGTGTTCAGCCACATGTGAAACGTCAACCACGACCTGCAAGTAGCAGACAAATTGCGCGAGAATCGGGAATCTCAAAAACGTCGGTGTTGAGAATGCTACATCAACATCGATAGCACCCGTGCCATATTTCTATGCACCAGGAATTGCATGGCGACGACTTCGAACGTCGTGTACAGTTCTGCCACTGGGCACAAGAGAAATTACGGGACGATGACAGATTTTTTGCACGCGTTCTATTTAGCGACGAAGCGTCATTCACCAACAGCGGTAACATAAACCAGCATAATATGCACTTTTGGGCAACGGAAAATCCACGATTGCTGCGACAAGTGGAACATCAGCTACCTTGGCGTGTTAATGTATGGTGCGGCATTATGGGAGGAATGATAACTGGCCCCCATTTTATCGATGGCAATCAAAATGGTGCAGTGTATGCTGATTTCCCACGTAATGTTCTACCGATGTTACTACAACATGTTTCACTGCATGACAGAATGGCGATGTACTTCCAACATGATGGATGTCCGGCACATAGCTCGCGTGCGGTTGAAGCGGTATTGAATAGCATATTTCATGACAGGTGGATTGCTCGCCGAAGCACCATACCCAAACATTACGGAAGGCGAACTACTCGCTGTTGAGAGGAATGTCGTTACACGTATTGCCAAATGCATTGAGGTTGACGGAAATGATTTTGAACATTTATTGCATTAATGTGATATTATTTACAGGTAATCACGCTGTAACAGCATGCGTTCTCAGAAATGCTAAGTTCACAAAGGTACATGTATCACATTGGAACAACCGAAATAAAATGTTCAAACGTACCTACGTTCTGTATTTTAATTTAAAAACCCTACCTGTTACCAACTGTTCGCATAAAATTGTGAGCCATATGTTTGTGACTATTACAGCGCCATCTATCACAAAGCGAAGAAAGTGGTCCAACTAAAACATTCATATTTCTTTACGTACTACACCAATATGTAATAATAAATGGGGGTTCCTATTTTAAAAAACGCAGTTGATATCCGTTTGACCTATGGCAGCGCAGTCTAGTGGGCCAACCATAGCGCCATCTGTTTTCCCCTTCAAGCTAGACAAGTTTTGTTTCTGTAGATTTTTCGTTTGACGCTATTTCGTGAGATATTTGGCCCGGTCACGATCAATGGACAACCCTGTATTTATTACGGCCAGGTCAGCCATCAACCAAAACACATTACCAGTTCCAGCAATTTATTTCTATCTTCAGCTGCCGTTAACCTACTAACAATTTCGACATGATATGAGCATATAAAAATTCAGGTTATGCAGTCTGAACATCGTTAAGCGTGTTAGAAGTGTACATGGTACATAGCAAAAGAAGCCACTTAATTCTGTTTAGCAATATCAGTACTTAAAAGAAGGCTAATGATCAGTCTAGAGAACTATGAATCGTTGCGAGCATATGGTCTGTATTAGCCAGAATGTAAACTTGAAGTGTTGCGTCATCAAATGCTTTTCGATTGAATTGTCTGTAGGGGGGGGGGGGGGGTTATTGAACGCACAAGAATTTTTTTGGTGTTTACACTCAGTCATATTTCCGGCCATGGCACACAAGAATCCTGGATCTTATCCCTGCCGCTTTCGCAAAAATGTATTCTAGACTAGAGGATCGTTAAATGACTCAGTGGGCTACATGGCAGGAATTTGGCAGTTCAGATAGATTTTCTGTGCTTCTCATACTATACAGATACTTTTAGAGCATTCCTCCCAACTTGGTTCTTAAGATTAAAGCTCTTAACTTCCGTAAAAATAAAACTAACGTTAATGAAGTATGAGAACTTCATACTAGACCACTATTACACTTCACTACATCTGCAGTAAGTTGCAGTACAATGTGTGGCGGAGTGCACTGTGAAACAATCTATCTCCTATCCCCTACCTCCCTTCCCCCTTTCCCATCGACTTCGTATTTCATTCGCCGATTATAGGCGGGAAGAATAACTGTAGATACCCATATGTATAAACCTGAATTCCTCCCATTACGCTCTCTTAGTTTTTATCCGAAATACTTTTTGCAAGAAGGTACAGGATGGTTATAATTAAATTTTTAGCTACTCGAGAGGGCCCCCATGAAAACCAGCGATCGTAGGACAATTGAACTTTGTGGAAACATTTTTAAGGACATGCGGAAAAGAAATATCGAATAATCAAACCATCGAGAGAAACAGTTTCCACAGGAGGGGGAAAAGAGTTAACTACGTACCATGTCTACGACCCAGGTTACAAACTTTGTTCATTGTGACGACCATCTGCATCCACGACAGCCTGGAATAGCACTATAGACACCATTTCACAATTGTCTGCGGCACTTTCTGAAACGTGGACCATGGAATGTTCAGCTGTCTTGACAACCCGTGCAATGCTTGAAGATCGCACATTACCTCCATCATTCTCAGCCATACCACAGTAACTACTTCTGAAACTTATGTTGCAACTGGCCGTCTGTCTCTCCTAGGAGCGATTCCCAGATTGACAGTTAATTCGAATTTCGTAATTATCGTCGTCGTCTTCAATCCTGGTGCGGAAAGACAACCTCTCCGTATTCCTGCGTCTACAATGCACACTGGTGCTTTTGTTTCAACCCTTCATCGTATTGCCAATACCGGCTCCTAACAGCAAGTCATGACGCTAACGCCGCTAACAACGCAAATCCTGCAGCGCACAGGCTGAACATCATTCCTATGAAGTCAGGTAGCCCTGCCGTAGTGTTCCGTCTACACTGGGCAAAGCGGCGAAAGTTTAGCTGTAGCCACCCTGTATGTTGAAGGGTTGAAACAACTGCGAGAGTCACTTTTCTATGATAATTTATTTTCACTTCACCAGTTCCAGACTAGTTTGCCCTTCTTCAGCGGTGGTCAGGTTGAGCTGGATTGTGACAGTTTGGTTTCGAGCTGTCATAGAAAAAATGCTTCTTGATGTGTCATGGACTCCACAGAACTGTCAAACATTCCATCTCCGTCCAAGTACCACTCTGCCAAACACTTAGGATAGGGCCCCAGGAACACCGTAAAATTCTCAAAAACTGGTCCAACGTGCGTTTTGTAAACTACCTGACTGGCCCTTTTGTTACATTTCCTTAGCGTTCTTCCAATACATCTGGTTCTGTCTTCTTATAGACTACTTACAAACGAAGTAATGCTGCCGGCCGGTGTGGCCGAGCGGTTCTAGGCATTTCAGTCTGGAACCGCGCGACCGCTGTGGTCGCAGGGTCGAATCCTGCCTCGGGCATGGATGTGGTGTCCTTAGGTTAGTTAGGTTTAAGTAGTTGTACGTTCTAGGGGACTGATGACCTCAGGTGTTAAGTCCCATAGTGCTCAGAGCAATTTTTTTTTAAAGTAAAGCCATTAGTACAGGGCATTTTTGTAATTATAAACAATGGATGACCTAGTTTATAAAAAGCTCCCGCCGTTTGATGCTGCGTGTGTGTTTCCCGCCCAAATGACATGACTCAACCGTCTTCAACGGCAACACAGCGGTGACTCGCGCAGCGCCCACGATTTTGCATACATTATGGGCGTGATGTAAGGCGGCATTCGGCGCGAAGATCGAGCTCCAAGGCTGCGACCGCCAACTGAAAACAGAGATAGCAACGGCAGCTGAATGGCCGGAAATAGACGGGAATGTGAAGCACCGCAGCAGCCGCCAGCCGCAGAACCAGCGCGCTGCACAAACCACAGCTGACCGACATCTGCGTATTGCTTCTTCATTTTCTTTCATTGTTGTCCTAAGTACTTGCACATTAAAGAGTTTAGGGTGAACGTACATCGATGCCAGTGCGTCTGGTTCTGAGCTTCCCCAGAGGCTAAGCGATTACGCATCCAGGTTGGTATTACGTCGCTAGCACTAGAAACCGTAGGCAGTTTGCAACCAACCTTCATTATTGTGTGTGTTAAAGATACATATTATGTATTCGTAATCTATCTTCGTCTTATGCATATCTATCAAGAGGATCATAAAATAATGGCTTTCATGCTTTCGTAATCTTATAATCCACAGATCAATAGGAACCAAATCTGTTATTACTAATAGAATGATGTTGCTTTTATGCTGAAGAGTCGAATTGACGCAATAAAACTCCAGCATAACTCAGCTAGAACACACCGACGACTTGAAGAATCTGGACAACTGTCAATCGAAACCAGTATCACTAATGAATTAAAATATACACTACAGGCCATTAAAATCGCTACACCAAGAAGAAATGCAGATGATAAACGGGTATTCATTGGACAAATATATTATACTAGAACTGACATGTGATTACATTTTCACCCAATTTGGGTCCTGAGAAATCAGTACCCAGAACAACCACCTCTGGCCGTAATAACGGCCTTGATACGCCTGGGCATTGAGTCAAAAAGAGCTTGGACGGCGTGTACAGGTACAGCTGCCCATGCAGCTTCAACACGATACTACAGTTCATCAAGAGTAGTGATTGGCGTATTGTGACGAGCCAGTTGCTCTGCCACCATTGACCTGACGTTTTCAATTGGTGAGAGATCTGGAGAATGTGCTGGCCAGGTCAGCAGTCGAACATTTTCTGTAGCCAGAAAGGCCCGTACAGGACTTGCAACATGCGGTCGTGCATTATCCTGCTGAAATGTAGGGTTTCGCACGTATCGAATGAAGGGTAGAGCCACGGGTTGTAACACATCTGAAATGTAACGTCCGCTGTTCAAAGTGCCGTCAATGCGAACAAGAGGTGACCGAGACGTGTAACCAATGGTACCCCATACCATGACGCCGGGTGATACGCCAGTATGGCGATGACGAATACACGCTTCCAATGTGCGTTCACTGCGATGTCGACAAACACGGATGCGACCATCATGATGCTGTAAACAGAACCTGGATTCATTCGAAAAAATTGACGTTCTACCATTCGTGCACCCAGGTTCGTCGTTGAGTACATCATCGCAGGCGCTCCTGTCAGTGATGGAGCGTCGAGGGTAACCGCAACCATGGTCTCCGAGCTGATAGTCCATGCTGCTGCAAACGTCGTCGAACTGTTAGTGCAGATGGTTGTTCTCTTGCAAACATCCCCATCTGTTGACTCAGGAATCGAGACGTGGCTGCACGATCCGTTTTAGCCATGCGGATAAGATGCCTGTCATCTCGACTGTTAGTGATACGAGGCCGTTGGGATCCAGCACGGCGTTCTGTATTACCCTCCTGAACCCACGGAGTCCATATTCTTCCAACAGTCGTTGGATCTCTACCAACGCGAGCAGCAATGTCGCGATACAATAAAGCGCAATTGCGATTGGCAACAATCAGACCTTTATCAAAGTCGGAAACGTGATGCTATACATTTCTCCTCCTTACACGAGGCATCACAACAACGTTTCACCAGGCAACGCCGGTCAACTGCTGTTTGTGTATGAGAAATCAGTTGGAAACTTTCCTCGTGTCAGCACGTTGCAGGAGTCGCCACCGACCCCAACCTTGTGTGAATGCTCTGAAAAGCTAATCATTTGCATATCAGAGCATCTTCTTCCTGTCGGTTAAATTTCGCGTTTGTAGCACGTCATCTTCGTGGTGTAGCAATTTTAATGGCCAGTAGTGTATTTTTAGTTAAAAGATTCACTACCTCTCCCTCTACCAGGATAAGATCGGAAAGATCGTACTCTATTTGCTGTACTTTTTCCCATGTCCAAGATGACGGAAGTGTAGAAAGGAAATACTTTGGTTAGTTTCAGTCTCAGCTGTTCGTTATTAAGAATACCTTGGGTTACAGAATTCCCTGCATCGGAATTGGCGATTCATTTTCGTCTCACTTGTTAAACTTATTTTTCGTCAGAGAACTTTAATCAATGACGATATCTGAGTAACGCGTATAGCTATCTAGTTACTTTTTATTCCAATTTCAGCGGAGTCCCGTATCCCAGCAAGTTTTTAGTAACGAACAGCTGGAACTGAAACATACTAAAAATATTTTCTTTCTGCACTTCAAACCACCTGAAAGTGGAGCTGAGGACAACTCAGGTCAACAACTTATGAAAAAGCGCATCCTTGGTATAAAAAGCGTGTAATTTCTTCACTTATGACGCGAAGTTCCACATGTTAACCCTATGGCAAGGTACTCTCCTCTTTGCCAAAATCTAGGTCTGTATCTTAAACCGTTCATGATAGGCGAGGGATTTTAAAGGTATAATGAAATATTCTTATCGTTGGCGCTCGCTATCGGGACTTTGTACACTACATTTTCTCGAGACTGTGGATAGCTACCATCTCAAGATTAACGAAAAACTCAATCTTAGCTAAATTTCATACACAGCAATGTCTAATGTTATATGGGCCAGACGCTCTATCAATAGCGATCCCTATTTTTCACTGTAAACTTTCGAATATCGCTCAGTGTCTCACTTAAATGCGAAATATCACAACTATGCCGAGTAACAAAACGGGAGCCTCATCATGAAGTTCATATATAAAGCTGTATTTAACGCAAAAATAAAAATTTTTAACCGAATAGTTCCTGTAAAATCGTATGATAAAGACTGCAGAGCTAACGGAGCGTGCTCATAACTGCACTGCTGCACCTTAAAACCAACGTTCTCTGCGTTCACCCGTACGCACTAACAACATCGTGAGACAATACGCAGACTACCGGCTTGCATTGTGTTGCCACACTTGGGTCTGATGTTCCGTGCCGGCACGTTGTACACACAACGGTAACTGCCTAATCTCTAACTTCTCGCGAGGCAAAGATGCGGATACTAACCTTCATTCACCATGAAGATTTAACCGAACACGTAGATAAGCAGAGTTTCCTTATTTTTTATTTCAGCTTCTCCCATCAAAAACTGTTTTGTTCATATCGAAGCCGACATCTTGCAGCATGAAATTAAATGTAAATATTGCACAGCTTAGCGTACGAGTGGATTTCAGAAAGAAAGGTACACATTATTATGGCAGACCAAGTCACTTTTACTGAATGCTACACTACACTGCAAAGTGACACAGATGAATGACCCTGTTTTTCAACTCAGTCAGCAAGTATCTGTAAACAACAGTCTGAGCGCTCTACCAGTCTCACCCAAGAAAGCTGCTCTTGTGTTACGGGCCATACTGGAACCGCTGTGTCGATGTCCTCATCGTTGGACAATATCTTTTCCCCCTGGCATTCTTCCTCGATTGACTAGAGATTGTCGTCTATGAAATTCGTTCCTGATCAGTATCACCCCCGTCTGTGCGGCCTCGGTCAAATTGTTGGCACCATTTCAGTTCGGCTGAACGCGACATTCAATTTGGTCCATATACATACAGAATTACACAGGGAATCTGCGTGCAGTTTAAACATTTTGCCCACAAACGTCTTACTCCAACTTTGGAGTAAGTTTTCAGTTGCCGCGCCATTTCAGTCGCTGCATGCTACACTACACTGCAAAGTGACACAGATGAATGACCCTGGGTACGACAGGAAGTCCATCTGGCCACCCTCTGACGCTAACATCGCCAAATCCTTGGTAACAAGGACGACCCCCCGCTAAAGTGGGACAAAGGCCCAAAGGAAATTAATAATGATGGTGATTACTTTGTTTCGCGTGGCACTATCACAGCGCAGTCCTACCGTGTGCAATGGTCTTTGAGTGGGACGATACGTGTAACTTATTTTCTGAAATCACTCCCCATTTTCTACAACAACGGGCAGGGTAAAATGATCTAGTCTGATGGAATCATGTTGGGTTATAGCTGGGTTTTAGTTCTTCGAAACTTGCCGTAGTCAATCACCAAATAATTGTTGGTTATGACAATCTTTCTTCGCCATCTATATCACCTGATCGTCAAAGCCAAGGATAGCAACAAAGACCAGGCACTTTCGTGCAATTGTTTGGACAAATCGCTACGAAAAGCAGAATCCTTACTACGGAATTTTCCTCTCACGATTTCATTTTCAGAGCCTAAGAGTAAAACAGCTATTACTCCTTAAAAGAAAACAGCTCAGTCCCCTTCTGACGGTAGTCCATTTCAACAATAAGCGGACCTTGTTTAACTTAAAGATTTTCCAAAAGTCACGGAACTTCCCAATAAAAACTAAAATCAGGCGCCATGCATAATAATCGTTGACGTATAAATAATAGGTAAAGTTCGTGGGGAACTCACTGGAACAAGTTTCAACTTTTATGCTCCTGCGTCGTCTAAACTGCGCTTAGGTCACGCAGGATGGACACTTTTGTGACGGGCTAGTAGAAGGGCTGTATCACTACTCAACAGCTACACTATATGATCAAAAGTATCCGGACACCCCCAAAGCATACGTTTTTCATATAACGTGCGTTGTGCTGCCACGTACTGCCAGGTACTCCATATCAGCGACCTTAGTAGTCATTAGACATCGTGAGAGCAGAATGGGGCGCTCCGCGGAGCTAACGGACTTCAAACGTTGTCAGGTGATTGGGTGTAACTTGTGTTATACGTCCGTACGAGAGATTTACACGCTCCTAAACTTCCCCACGTCCACCGTTTCCGATGTGATAGTGAGTGGAAACGAGAAAGGACACGTACAGCACAAAAGCGTACAGGCCGATTTCGTCTGTTGACTGGCAGAGACCGTAGACATTTGAAGAAGGTCGTAATGTGTAATAGGCTGACATCTATCCAGACCATCACACTGGAATTCCAAACTGCATCAGGATCCACTACAAGTACTATGACAGTTAGGCGGGAGGTTAGAAAACTTTGATTTCATGGTCGATCGGCTGCTCATAAGCCTCACATCACGCCGGTAAATGTGAAACGGCGCCTCGCTCGGTGTGAGGAGTGTAAACATTGGACGACTGAACGGTGGAAAAATGTTGTGTGGAGTGACGAAGCACGGTACACAACGTGGCGTTCCGATGGCACGGTGTGGGTATGGCGAATGCCCGGTGGACGTCATCTGCCAGCGTGTGTAGTGCCGACAGTAAAATTCGGAGGCGGTGGTGTTATGGTGTGGTCGTGTAGTGGTGTTTTTCATGGAGGGGCTTGTTTTCCGTGGCACTATCTCAACACAGTCCTACATTGATGTTTTAAGCACCTTCTTGCTTCCCACTGTTGAAGAGGAATTCGGGGATGGAGATTGCACCTTTCTACACGATCGAGCACCTTTTCATAATGTACAGCCTGTGGCGGAGTGGTTACACGACGACAACATCCCGTAATGGACTGCCTTGCACAGAGTCCTGACCTGAATCCTACAGAACACCTTTGGAATGTTTTGAAACGCCAGCTTCGTGCCAAGCCTCACCGACCGACATCGATATCTCTCTTCAGTGCAGCACTCCGTGTAGAATGTGCTGCCATTCCCCAAGGAAACTTCCAGCGCCTGATTGAACGTTTGCCTGCGAGAGTGGAAGCTGTCATCAAGGCCAACACAGTATTGAATTCCAGCATTACCGATGGAGGGCGCCACGAATTTTTAAGTCATTTTCTGCCAGGTATCCGGATACTTTTGATCACCTATTTGTATTTTGCATCTGAGCTGTGACATCCAGTCGTATATTTTTGTTTGTAGAATTCGAATCAACCTTTCAAAATGTTCTAGCACATAAGATTTGAGTTTTTAGGGTTTTTATTGTTTATTAGTTATTTCCCGTATTTCACTGTTTTCTGTCTTTTGTTTAGGCGTCCATCTTTAAATTTTTTTGCACAAGAATGCCGGGAGATCTACACATTGTCACTATAATGCTATATGGCACGTGTGGCGAGATTATCAACTTTACTCACCTGATGGCAAGATGGACCATAGTGCAAAAGGGATTATGATCTAGCGCATGTTGAAACACGCATGGTACAGTCCTCCTCACACTTACCTCGAAACAGTAAATTACGAATTTTTATTATCTACGTGACAGTTTCTTGTGATAGAAAGTGGAACACTGTGGTATTTAAAACTTACACTTAGTAAAAATAGCAACTGGCAAACGGCATCATTGTCTAAACCACCCCGACAGCTATTGCTATGTGGAAATTCATCCCAAAATCTCGAAGAAAACCAATCACTGATTTAGTTAATGAGGCATATAAACTGTATTTTGATAGCCCTATTGTTGATCAAGATAAAAATTTTGATTGTCATATTGCCTGCATAACTTGTACTACCACTTAAACCAAAACGCCGGGCCATGCTATTCTCCCTTCCAGTGGTATGGTGCGAACCGTAATACTATTTTTCAGACTTTTACTTCTGTCTCGCAAATATTGGAGGGAATTCGAGCTAAACTAGACATAAAATAAAGTACCCAAATGTATCTTCAGTGTAGATGGCTATATCCCGGGAAGGGTTGCCTCTTCCTATGTGTAACTTGCAATCCCTAAGTTTACAGGATGGGTTCAAGAATTTTTTTTTCTTTTTTTGTGCCAATGGGACAGCGGTGACGTCAAGAACCACAATACAGTTTCCTACATTGAGTGAAGCAAAGCTGAAGGAAGGTGTATTTGTTGGACCACAAATAAGAAAATTTATGCAAGATCCAACTTTTGATACCGAACTCACAAATATCGAATTATTTGCTTGTTCCTCTTTCAGACCTACTATGATGATTATGATGATGGTTGGTTTGTGGGGGCGCTCAATTGCGCGGTCATCAGCGCCCGTACAAAGTACCAATTTTTTCACAGTCCAGTTTTGTACACAGTGCAATCTGTTCGCTGTCACGAATGATGATGATGAAATGATGAGGACAACACAAACACCCAGTCCCCGGGCAGAGAAAATCCCCAATCCGGCCGGGAATCGAACCCGGGATACAGAGGCAGCAACGCTAGCCCCTAGACCACGAGCTGCGGACTCAAAACTACTGTGAAGGGCTTTGTGTACAACAGAGGAGATGATTATGTTCCCTTTGTGAATGATCTGTTAAACAGCTACCAGAACATGAGACGTAGAATATATATTAAAATTCACTTTTTACATTTTATAAGCGAAGGGCGGCGTGAACGCTTTCACCAGCACATCCATACGATGGAATACCGTAATCGCGATCTCTGGAACCCTTCGATGATGGACGACTATTGCTGAGGTCTTGTCAGAGAGTGATGAAACAGAGCATCGTTCACTTTTTTGAATACCAAATGAAATTAAAGTTGAAAATATATTGTGAATTAATTTAGGCTTTCTATTGGTGCTATGTCCGTATATACATATTAAACACTACTGAGTTCTAAAGTTCTGAATATGTATTTCTTGTACGTTTTAATTCGGTCGATGTTCGCCAGTACTATTTTTGGTTCTGCTGTCTTCGAAGTGTAACTTGATAGAGGAAAACTTATTTTATCAGTGAACTCAGCAACCCAAAAGGAAATAAATCCTACAAACCAAATGCAGAAACAAGTTTAAATTTGTTAACTAGTGAATTATCGGCAAATAGCCGCTGCAGACTAATAAATACGAGGCACGCGCTCTTACCGTTCTTAGCTTTGCAACTCTTACGGCTGCATAGTTTACACCAAGGACATGGCCTTCTGCGTGTATATCATACAACCTTCACCCAAACAACGCCAGTTGCATGAAATGTGGTGTCACCAGTTGTCAATGAACAGGTTTGTTATGTCTTTACCGTACTTTTCCTTGTTTAAGCGTTCACCCGAGACTAAAATTTCAGTCCCGTGTATCGTCAGATAATTGAGAGGTAGACGAATACGGGTGTGAACATGTACGTGGACAACACAGAGTACAGTCTAAGTTTTCTCGCCTCTTGGGTATCTTGCAAGCGTTATTGTAGGATTGGTGGTCTATAACACACACTACTGACAACAATCAAACGCTCGTTATCATTCCTTTTGTAAACTCACGCTCGACATTTGAAATTCATTACAGGTAGCTGCTAAGAAAGTGTGTGGAGTGTGTTTGGAAACATGTTAACATAGCGGGAAACTCAGCTGTTTACAGATCACAAGCGAGAGAGTGACGGTAAGATGAGCCCCACCGAAACTTTAGAAACTAGTTGCCATAACGAAGATGTGCTCTGATCCCTGTTTACATATAGTGTACTGGTGATATATAACAGATTTCTGCCATTCCTTAGTTTTTTTAACCGCTACTGACTTTCTATTAACATTGCGCAAGCGCCCCACCCCCTTACACACACACACACACACACACACACACACACACACACACACACACGAGGAGAGAGAGGAGAGAGGAGGGGGGGGGGGGAGAGAGAGAGGCGAGAGAGGAGGGGGAGAGAGAGGGAGGGGGAGAGAGTTGCCGTAACTGTAGTCTATGCCTGTCCAACAGAATAATTTTGCGGCAAAGACTTCAAAAATTACCAGCGATAACTGTAACATAAGCACCTTGGTGCACACAAAACGTAGGATCAATGGCCGAGTTTCTGGTGAACAAGAAAAGCTGCCAGCACTACTTTCAGAGAACAGAAATACCTCGCGCTGGCCACAGGAGACCGACGAATTTCTGCTGCCAACATCGAAAATTAACTTCTTCCTACTCGTCATTGCGTTTTCCGTTTGATAGGAATGGTTATAGCAATTTTACGAACTTCTAATGTCACCATGGTAACTGATGAAACTGCCCTCTGTAATTTCCTTTAACCACCACCGGCACTGTACTAGCAGTTAATACGTCAACTCCAAACTAGGTCATCCTTTATACATTCCTAAGTCACCGTTAGTTAAGTAATGTGAGTGATATAACCTATTTTGTGAAAAATTTGTTCTGCACAAGCCAAAAAAGAAAATATTTCCACGTGAAGAAGGAAACAAAATCTTCGCTGACCAACAAAGAAAGTTTTTTTCTAAATTTGTTTAATTTTATTTGAACAAGACTTTTCGATAACGAGATCAGTCTTCAGGTTTTCAGTAATAGCACTATGGTAAGTTCACGGAGTTCCCCGAAATCACACGAATACTCCCGATGAGCCGCTCGTACACCTTACGGCGCAACGCTCTACCTTGCGATACTGGAGAGGATTCAATCAGGATTTGTTGTTCTATTATGCAGGCCAGCGTAACTGTTTGTAAGTGGCTATCTACACTCGTTTAGGGAAACTTTATGTTGATCCCCATTCTCCGCTTCAGAAAATGTAACTCAAATAGTTGTAATATGATAAAACGCAAAACAAAAGATTACACGATTCACAAGCAGGTGACACACACTAATCCTTCCCCTACTTGACTATAGAGAAACGAGGACATCCGACCACAGAGTTAAACATACAAAACAGAGTTGCCGAATCATGAAAATAGCGAACCCATACGACAGCATAAATGGTAGGAAATAGACTACCGACCCAGATGAAATACCTCAAATATTCTTTTAAGAGTACGTTTTCATATAGAGCGATATAGGTCCAGTTCTTACCGTGATATATACCGGTCCTTTAACGCTCTAGCAACATTCCTGTCCTATCTGAATCGATTAATCGTAGAATATATCCCGTCATTGCCGAGAAACAATTACGTTCAGAGACGTACTCAAGGTAGTGATCGGCAACTGAAGGTAAAACTAGGAGCACGGAAGTGTACTCAAAGTACCAGCCGGCCTATAGCCTGCACAAAGAAAAGCCTGTAGGTGGACTTTCTTCCCAACTTATAACACCAACCGAAGATTTTTTATACTTCTATTGACTGTTATTAGCTTGATGTCTTTGGTCCGTTCCGCGGAGCAATATGCTGTATTCAACACTACTGCAGTTAATTACGCTTGCGTCTGCCACTTGTAGCATTTAGCAGACACTAGACAGTGTTCGGAACTTCAGGCTGCCTACTAACGCTCGGTGTTAGTGACTAAACCAGATAAGATTCCTTATTTACTTATAGTATTCTTCAGTGTGGTTCAGCCAATTCAAAAATGGTTCAAATGGCTCTGAGCACTATGGGACTTAACTTCTGAGGTCATCAGTCCCCTAGAACTTAGAACTACTTAAACCTAACTAACCTAAGGACATCACACACATCCACGATTCGAACCTGCGACCGTAGCGGTTCCAGATTGTAGTGCCTAGAACCGCTCGGCCACTTCGGCCGGCCTTCAGCCAATTCTGTCAAAGCAATAATGCCATTCTTTAGCTTCGAAATTTAAGAAACAAGAAATGCATATGCTCACGTGCAGGACCACCAAGAATAGCTGTAAATTTTGCTGCCACCAAAAACATGTTTCAAATTCTCCTGAAGATGCCAGAATGTTTATGATTCAAATTTTCGGCAAGTACAAGGGGAAAATGCTTTTATACAGACACGACACACGAAGTTTGCCTTTAAAAAACACATAAATCGTGAATTTATTTGGAAGAATGTGTGCCGAGAGTTCCCCCACAACCCGCCATTCCCATAAAAAAATATGCTCCACAGGACCGTAAATTTTAGGCAATTTGCTTTCTGAAAGTTCACATTTACTTTTGTATTCTGTTTGATGAGAAGTCAGTTTTCATAAGCGACTGAGTTTACATGTTCGTTTGCGGCCCAAAAGCTTCATGCTTTTATTCGAAAAGTAGACCCGAGTGAGCAACTACGTATCACAACCACTTGCTCGGCAAGTTTACAGCTTTAGTACTCATAACTTAACAAAGTGCTAGCTGGAAGAAAAGACAGGATATGCATCAATTTTTCGCACTCTCAGATACAGACCGGTCGTCTATAATACCACAGGTTTAATATCCTATTTTTAGGTACCTATGTCCTTCAGGCGGTGCGACACACTAGACTGCACAGGAGGAAGCTCTCAATTTAGAAACACATGTCGCCAGCCGTTCAACCCAAGCTCCTACGACTTTATCTTAAGACCACTAATCTCTATTACAGCTATTGCAGACAAATCAGCTTCACTCAATTTGCAATGAAGAAACGGTTAATGAATATTTTACGAGGCACACTTCTGTTGGAGACAGCACAATATTACATGCTCGGCTCTGGGAACATCAGTATGAACACCTAACCAACGAAGCCAAGCTAAACGCAATAATGTAACCACTTTACAACACATACTACCTGCTTATACACAGACGCGCCAAAGAAACTGGTATAGGCATGCGCATTCAAATACAGAGATATGTAAACAGGAAGAATGCGGCGCTGCGGTCGGCAACGCCTACATAAGATAAGTGTCTAGCGCAGTTGTTTGATCGGATACTGCTACTACAATGACTGGTTATCAAGATTTTAAGCGAGTTTGAACGTGGTGTTATAGACGGCGCACGAACAATGGGACACAGCATCTCCGACGTAGCGATGATCTGGGAAATTTCCCGTACGACCATTTCAGGAGTGTACCATGAATATCAGGAATCCGGTAAAACATAATTTCAGACGTCGCTGCGGCCGGAAGATCCTGCAAGAACAGAACCAACGACGACTGAAGAGAATCGTTCAACGTGACAGAAGTGCAACCCTTCCGCAAATTGCTGCAGGTTTCAATGCTGGGTCATCAACAAGTGTCAGCGCGCAAACCATTCAACGATCGCCTGGGCCCGTCAACTTCGATATTGGACTGTAGATAACTGCAAAACATGTTGCCTGGTCGGACAAGTTAAAGTTGTATCGAGAGGATCTACGTGTACGGATAGGGAGACAACCTCATTAATCCATGGACCATACATGTCAGCAGGGGACTGTCCCAGCTGGTGGAGGCTCTGAAATGGTGTGGGGCGTGTGCATTTGGAGTGATATGAGACCACCGATACGTCTCCCTACGACTGACGGGAGACACGTATGTAAGCATCCTGTGTGATCATCAGCATCCATTCATGTCCATTGTGCTTTCTGACGGACTTGGGCAATCCCAGCAGTACAATTCGACACACTATACGTCTAGAATTGCTACAAAGTGGCTTCAGGAACACTCTTCTGAGCTTGAACACTTCCGCTGGCCACCAAACACCCCAGATATGAACATTATTGAGCATATCCGGGATGCCTTGCAACGTGTTGTTCAGAAGAGATCTCCCAGTCGTACTCTTACGGTTTTATGGACAGCCCTGAAGGATTCATGGTGTCAGTTCCCTAAAGCACTACTTCAGACATTAGTCGCGTCCATGCCACGTTGTGTTGCGGCACTTCTGCGTTTTCGCGGGGGCCCTACATGATACTTGGCACGTGTACGAGGTTCTTTGGCTCTTCAGTGTATAGACCCGAAAGGAATAAAAACATTTTGTTCCTCGCATTAAGACTACACTTTACCTTAAACGCTACGGCTTATACGGTTCGGCCACAGTGGCAGATAATGTAACACAGAATCAATTACCACCATAATACAGACGTAAAAAGTATGGCTAATATTTTTCCAAACTTACGTGACGATGCTGCACGCACTGAAGCTGCACCTGCAAAGGAAAAGAAAAATTAGTATTCGCTCTTCTCTGTAGTACTGGCTTTACTTGTATGTGTATATTAGGCTGTTTTATCTACCAACATATTACTGTGATATATGTACGAAGTCAAGATCTCTGCGTAAGTCATACACCGTCCGTCCAAGAAGTTCTAAGACTTATTTATTCCTGGCATATAAAAGGACGTCAGCGCGTTATCTACTGTGGCAGCTTGAACTAGCAACTGTAAACAACAGACGTGCATTCGACCAATAAGTTGTGGGCAGGCAGTGTTAAATAGTGGACTTGCGGCCGTGATGTGTCAACGTCATCACAAATCTCAACAAAGCAACATCTCTAAAACAAGTGTTGGAGACATCCTCCACAAAGTTTTTAAGAAGATAAAAGCGTGTTCAAAGTCTGTCCTGCACTCCTAGACTCCCGAACAACAAAAAACACCTACGTGTGGACGCCTGCTGCTACTTGATTGAAATGCAAAACACGGACCTTTTCTGGGAAAAATAATCCGTGGAAACGAAACACTGTATAATCGATGTGAACCTCCCACAGAACGATGAAGTGCGGAAATTCAGATGAACGGTCAACGATTTGACGACTTAGTCGATATTAAGCCACTGTGTCGCGCAAGTTTGACAACACCCCAAAGGACTTTTCTGACAGTTTCGCTTGACAATATGAACGTTCCGTTTGCTGTCGCTTTAGGGCGCAAAACAGCTGAGGTAAATAGCCGTGTCATAATTTAAAATGGTCAATTAACGAATGAATTTGAAGTCTATAATACTCAGGGCCTAATCGACTGGAGAAGAGGGATAGCTAAGGACGATTATTTCCCTTTTGGGGACGTTGCTCAAATGGTTGAAAATAATTTCCTTCTCCAGATTACTGCGACGAATAAAAAGCAAAACGGCATCTACAGCTCTTTTGGTATCTGCTAAAGTATCTTATTATTCATATGGCAAGCTACATTAAAATGTAAACGATTATAAAATCGGCATTGGGTCATAAAATGGTGCTCTGTCAATGGTTGGTTGCAGTAAGCACAGAATGATGCGCGATCTCCACTTCAATGACGGCGATTGAAACGGCAGTGCCCAATATGCAGCCTAGCTGAAATTATCTCCTCGTGACGAGAGGGGCGAGAGGAAATCGTCCAAGCCATTGGGAGGTGTTTAATTTCCCGGAGTTTGTTCCCATATACAGAAGACCAGTGTTAATGCCAGAGTGACACAATGTATGAACGTTCCGTGCGTTGCACTCAAGTGGGGAAGATTAAGTAAAGTACCTGAAGCACTAAAACCACCATCTTAACGTTCGCCTATGTTTCATTAATCCAGTCTCGATACTTTGTGGACTGATGGAATGTGTGTGACAACGGTGAGCTTCTAGAGCAAGGCGTAAACCGCTATTCGGAATGTTTAGAACCTCACATATCAAAAGGATATATTCATTTAAATCCTCACTCACTTCCGCTGCAGAGCTCGCTAATATATCTGGCTATGGAAGGTGATAATTTATGTCCGCACTCTACGTGTCTGTCCCCACTACTCATGGCAAGAAACCTCTAAACATTGCAGTGAAGTGGCCTTACTGTGTAGCTGAAATAAAATACAGATACCAACATCCGTAGCTTTGTCTGCGAACTGCTTAATGAATGGCAGAGGACTTAATTCCACTACGAGGCGTGTTTTTTAAGTAAGTACCGTTTTGAAATTTAAAAAAAGACGCGCTAAGATATCGCAATAATTTTATTTTTACATGAAAGCCTGTACCTTAATCTACGCACTGACGCCATTACAGTCCGATTCTTTCTTGTTTACGTTGTGTACTGAGTTTTTAAGATACCTCCGATAATCTTGAGTCCCACCGACTGTGAAGTACGGGCTGTTATAACATTTCTTAGTGCTAAAGGCCTAAAAGCGATCGATATTCATCGTGAGATCTGTGCAGTTTACGGAGAAAACCTTATGAGTGATGGAATGGTAAGAAAGTGGGTGAGAGCATTTAAACATGGCCGCACAAATATGCGTGATGAAGAACGGAGTGGGCGTCCTTCGGTCGTTAATGAAAGTGGACAATTAGGTGAGAAAAAACAGACGCTTTACGATTTCCTCCTTCCGGGATGACTTTTTCGATGTTTGTCTTAGTGTTTTGTATGTCATTGTGACCGAGCACTTTAATTACCAGAAATTGTGCGCACGTTGGGCACCGAAAGTGGTGACAGATGTGCACAAAACCAAACGTTTAGACAGTGCATGGACTTTCCTTGAGCGGTACCACAACGACGGTGATGATTTCTTAAACCAAATTGTTACGGGCGATGAAACATGGGTGGCCTACGTCACACCAGAACCAAAGCAACAGTCCATTGAAGTTAAGCAAGGGCATCGTTTTGCTGCAAGACAATGCCCGTCAGCATATGGCGAATCAGACCAAAGATCTCATCACATCAAGTACATCATCCTCCGTACAGCCCCGATCTTGCGCCCAGTGACTACTATCTGTTCCTGCACTTTAAGAAACACCTGGGCGGTCAGCGTCTTCAAGACGATGAAGTCAAAACAGTGGTGATGCAGTGGTTAACGAGTCAGGCGGCAGACTTCTATGGGGAGGGTATTCAAAAACTGGTACAACGCTATGACAAGTGCCTCAATATTGATGGAAATTATGTAGAAAAGTAGATTAAGGTACAGGCTTTCATGTAAAAATAAAATTATTGATATATCTTAGCACGTCTTTTTTTAATTCCAAAACGGTACTTAAAAAACATGCCTAGTATAACAGCCGGCAAATGAATTAACGGTAACACTACTGTGGACCCTGAATGGATTAATTCGCAGGGTATGAGACCATGAGGTCATCAGACCTTTTCTGGAAACTTGATGACGATGTGATGGATTACTATTGGTTTGTGGGGTGCTCAACTTCGCGGTTATCAGCGCCCGTACAAATTCCCAAACTTTGCTCAGCCCAATCTCGCCACTTTCATGAATGAGGATGAAATGATGACAAACACTGTAAGCTGGAATGGCATAAATACGGGACGTAAAACGCACTCTGTGTCAGTACATCAGAGCTAGGAGTGTGGGGCACAAAGAAGTTGCGCCGGCAATGAACTTAGCAGGAGTATCGTTGTCGGGAGTACGCTCCGAGTACTACCGTCTGAATAAAACTGCTGCCGCCAGAGTATCTTGCTGTGGTCAATAATCTGCGAATTATAATGGTCTACATCAGTATCAATACTCTGCAGGTCACCTTACGGTGCCGGACGCTGAACACTGTGTACCACTGTCATTTCTGTATTTCCTTCTTTCCCTGTTCCAGTAGTGAGATGTAGGCAGGGAGAACGCCAAGTTCTGATCTCTCTAAATTTACCTTCGTGGTCTTTTCACGAGGTGGCTTGTAAACTGCTCACGTAGATAGCAGTATGGTGGTTGCTCCTCTGGGAACGCATGATCTCTAAATTGTAACATTAAACTACAAGGCGATGCAAAACGCCTCTGTGGTAACACATGCAACTACAGTTTGATGACTGTATCCGTGACGCTTTCGGCGTGTATAAATTAACCCGTAGCGTGCCGTTCTGTGTATTTTCTGTTTCCTCTATCGGAGGTATCTGGTAAGGGTCCGAGACTGAGGAGTACGACTCCGGTATCAGTCTATTGATATTTCTGTATGCTACTTCCTTCGTGACATGACTACGCTCGCTGAGCAGTCTTTTAAGGAATCTTAGTTTAGAATCCATATTTCCGGCAATCGTAAATTAATAGACCTTTTTCTATTAATTATTACACGTTTTTAGATTGAAGGTCAGCAGCCACTTCCTACACGTCAATCCTTTGCAAATGTTCCTGCATTTCGCAACGATTTTCCGGCGTTCTGACTTTCCTGTGCACAATAGCATTGTCAGCTAACAACCTCGCGCAGCTTCTAATGTTAGTCCGCAGCTCGTGGTCGTGCGGTAGCGTTCTCGCTTCCCACGCCCGGGTTCCCGGGTTCGATTCCCGGCGGGGTCAGGGATTTTCTCTGCCTCGTGACGACTGTGTGTTGTGTAATGTCCTTAGGTTAGTTAGGTTTAAGTAGTTCTAAGTTCTAGGGGACTGATGACCATAGATGTTAAGTCCCATAGTGCTCAGAGCCATTTGAACCATTTTTTCTAATGTTACCACATCCCCGCTGCCTCTGATTGTAACAAGGCGCAAAGAAAGAGATGCTCAAAACTCAGTGTGTTCGGGCTAGAGGTATACAAAAACGTTTGTTCATATTTCAGTGCCTATTACGGTTTATAACTATTTGCCCAGCGTTGTGCACAGGAGCTCAATCATTTTAATGCACGTTTGTAGCTCGACAGATATCTAAACGATACATCGCTTCTCGCCACATGTTCATAATCATGGCAGGTGTTATGGCCTCTGCTGCGGCGTAGGTCCGTTATGTCAACACTACAAGATCTCAGACCCTAGTTCTGTTGACAATGTCCTTGATAAGCCTCCGTGCACTGAAATCCAGCGGAGTCAGATCGAGAGACGGAAGGGGCAAGCAATGGGACCCGTCCTCCCGACCCAACGCTAATAAACTTCTCACGAAATTATGTTATAACATCCCCATGATAGTGGAGTGAGGCACTATCCTGTTGGAAACTGACGTTGGGAGGCATCTGTGGAACTAAATGGTTCACCAACATGTCGAGATACAGGGTGACAATTATTGAACTGTATGACAAAATCATTATAACTTCTGAATGGTTTGCGTTTGAACGTTCAAACTACACGGTTGGCCGCGGGGCATGAAGGGAATTAGTACGCACATGTATGGTGTGGTTTAGTGACGAAACCCACTTTCATTTGGATGGATTCGTCAATAACCAAAACTGGCGCAATTGGAGGACAGTGAGTCCGCATTTTACGATCGAGATGTCTCTTCTTCACCCCATAAGGGTGACTGTGTTGTGTGCAATATCCAGTCACGGAATAATCGGTGCGATATTCCTTGATGGCACGGTAACTACCGAACGGCACATGAAGGTTTTGGAAGAGTTTTCATCCCCATTATCCAAAGTGACTCTGATTTTGACAAGATGTGGTTCATGCAAGACGGACCTCTACCCCATCGAAGCAGGAGTACGTCTGATGTCCCGAAGGAGCACTTTGGGAACCACATGCTTGCTCTTAGGGTACCCAGAGGCCACTGACATGGGCCTCGACTGACAACCATATTCTCCGGATCTGAACACATACGACTTCTTTTTGTGGGGCTATATTAAAGACAAGGTCTACAGCAACAACTCCAAAAGCATTGCTGAGCTGCAAACAGCTATTCAGGTGGTCATCAACAGCATCGATGTCCCGACACTTTAGCAGGTCCTGCAGAATTTAACTATTGGTCTGCGCCACATCATCGCCACATCTTTGAGAGAGTGTGTATTGATTGTGTATTTACCCAACAACATAAAATGTTGAGGTCTTTCGTTATATGGATTTGTTTGTATGTATATCTCTAGCAAGGACACCCTATACAGGGTGTTACAAAAAGGTACGGCCAAACTTTCGGGAAACATTCCTCACACACAAAGAAAGAAAATATGTTATGTGGACATGTGTCCGGAAACGCTTACTTTCCATGTTAGAGCTCATTTTATTACTTCTCTTCAAATCACATTAATCATGGAATGGAAACACACAGCAACAGAACGTACCAGCGTGACTTCAAACACTTTGTTACAGGAAATGTTCAAAATGTCCTCCGTTAGCGAGGATACATGCGTCCACCCTCCGTCGCATCGAATCCCTGATGCGCTGCTGCAGCCCTGGAGAATGGCGTATTGTATCACAGCCGTCCACAATACGAGCACGAAGAGTCTCTACATTTGGTACTGGGGTTGTGTAGACAAGAGCTTTCAAATGCCTCCATAAATGAAAGTCAAGAGAGTTGAGGTCAGGAGAGCGTGGAGGCCATGGAATTGGTTCGCCTCTACTAATCCATCGGTCACCGAATCTGTTGTTGAGAAGCGTACGAACACTGACTGAAATGTGCAGGAGCTCCATCGTGCATGAACCACATGTGTCGTATTTGTAAAGGCACATGTTCTAGCAGCACATCTTCAATTGGGCCAACTGGCGGTGAATCGAGGAAGTACAGTACATACTGACGAAACTAAAATGAGCTCTAACATGGAAATTAAGCGTTTCCGGACAGATGTCCACATAACATCTTTTCTTTATTTGTGTGTGAGGAATGTTTCCTGAAAGTTTGGCCGTACCTTTTAGAAACACCCTGTATACTGTGGTGTTGAAATGCGAGTAAAACTGATAGTGTGTCCAATTCGCCGCGTTAGCTGTTTTACTGTAGTCGCTCAGACACTGGTATAACCGGTTTAGTACCGAGGAAGTACATCCTCAGGTATATTTCTGTGCAAAAAAATTTATACACAACTTTAAGAGAACACTACTACTAAGTTCAGAATTCTTGATACCAAAAATTAAAATCATATCACGCGAATTACTAACAAGAGTCACGAGCTGCTATCATACAGTTACTTACACGGTATCATGTCCCATGTTATCTAAATGGTGTAATGAGTGTTCCAAGATGCAATGAGGAGCACTACTGGCGCAACCACCAAAGGAAGTCAGACTTAATAAAACCAGTTGTCACTGACAATTTACGTTCGGAGAGCGCCAATCGTCCCTAAAATCAAAGTGTTATAAAAGTGATGGTGAGGATGGTCCAACGGGTACAGTAAGAACACCCAAAAGAAACAATAATTAAAACAAAAAAGTCTGACGCGCATGTGGCCTGTTGAGCCTCTGAATATTGAGACTACATGTGAGACTACGCCGCGAGTGTCTACCGCTCCCGTTTTGACAACATAGAAATGGTAGCTGTGCTGCTGAAATGAAAGTCTGTGTGAGGCGAAACTTCTCACTGTCCCAAATGATACGAAGGAAACAGGAACCAAGGACGGCACTTGCCAGAAAGTGATTCTACGCGCAATGAAGGCAGCGAGTATTAAACAAAGCACGCAAACTGCACCATCTAGAACAATTATTCCGTTGCAATGAGTTCGTATTGAACGCTTATCTCCGTACTGTTGATAAATACACGTCATTGGGCACGGATGTTACGAGGAATTCATTCACTGAATGCGAGGGACACGGGAAATTTTCCATCGGTAAATACTGGAGCACACGCCGGTAGCAGGATACGAATGGTTGGTTGGTTGGTTGATTCGGGGGAGGGGAGAAAACAGAGAGGTCATCCGTCCCATCGGGTTAGGTAAGGATTGAGAAGTCGGCCGTGCCCTTTCGCAGGAACCTTCCCCGCATTTGACTGAAGCGATTTAGGGAAATGACGAAAAATCTAAATCAAGATTGCCGGATGCGGATCTGAATCGTCGTCCTCCCGAACGAGAGTCCAATGTGCTAACCACTGCACCACCTCGCTCAGTGGGTGTGAATGTGTCCAAAAGCACGTGCACCGGCGAGCTCCTCTCACTAACAGACTAAGTTTAAGACTTAAGTGTGGTGTTCTCTTACGGGTAGCGTTCACGCGTTAAGAAGTGGAGCCCCCCGTTATTTCGTCATTATTTCTCACAGGCGAACGATCCAGAGAGCTACTAGCAGTCCGCACACCCAAGCCCGTTCGCCAACAGCGGCCTACTGGAACTCCAAGTATTTTCAGGGCAATGCACCTCTCAACGCTACCGGATTATGTCGATATGATCTGATGAACACACTACACACATGGAAGTATTTCTCTGTCTGTCTCCTGGTCTGAGCCTTAAACAGATCTACTTCGAAAACTTTCCACGAGCTGTAGTCTCCTCACATCAAAGTAGGTCCTATGCTTTTGTTCCCCTGTGCAGGCCACGTCACTACGAGTTGCCATCCACATCACGAGTAAAGGATATGAACATAACCCTGGCAGTATGTTCTAAGGAGCAACTGAATGTTCTGTTGTTAATATTCACTACCGGATGGAGCGTGAGAAGGTGACTGCTTAGGCACTTCCATACAAAACACGAGTTGTTTAATATTAGGTTGTAGCGTTTCCGTTTTACATGGTTTTCTGGTTGCTATTGGTTTGTTTATTGATTGTCTCTATTTGTATTTCACTGTTGCTATTTGAGTTTACAAGTCGTCATTTTGTTGTTTGGAGATAGTGAGTGGAGCTATGGACGTTAGAAAATTGTGTGTGAAATTGAGAAATCTCAATTTTTCCGACATATTCTTCCGTTTTGAGCTCAGTAGAGCGGTGACAGCAATGGAGGCAGGTGGAAACGTTTGCGCCGCGTATGGGGTTAATGACACTGGACAGAGCACGTCAAGAAATGGTTTTATTGTCTTGAGGAGGATCGTTTTGACATTAGTTACTCTCGGCGTTCAGGAAAACGTTCTGGTTTGACGAAAATCATTTAAATACATTAATCTATAATGATCCAGGTCACTATATTCGAGAGCTCGCAAATGTGATGAACTGTGATTATCGCATCACCGCGCGACATTTATATGCAATGGGGGGAAGTTCAAAATCAGGTGTATTGGTACCGCATGCCCTAAGCCAAAAATCACAAAAATCAGCGGGTGGCCATATGTGCATCTCTTTTTTCTCTTAATCAACTGCCCGCATCTCGTGTTCGTGCGGTAGCGTTCTCGCTTCCCACGCCCGGGTTCCCGGGTTCGATTTCCGGCGGGGTCAGGGATTTTCTCTGCCTCGTGATGGCTGGGTGTTGTGTGCTGTCCTTAGGTTAGTTAGGTTTAAGTAGTTCTAAGTTCTAGGGGACTGATGACCATAGATGTTAAGTCCCATAGTGCTCAGAGCCATTTGAACCATTTTCCAAGTTTTGTTTATAAACCACGGCGTGTCTTTCCGTCCTTGATGCGCGTACCTGGTCCAAACTTATCTAGGGCGTCATTTATCACCAGTTTCAGCATAGCCCTCAATTTCTTTACGTGCCCAATATTTCAGCCAAATGATGTCCATTCATCGCCTAAGTAGGATACTAAGAACCGCTTATCTGCTCTTTTTAGTACAAAACCTCTCCTAGCCGTCTTGATGGATTTATTAACTTTCGTAACCATCGTCGCCATGTCACCTTCAGTAATTCCTGTCCCTATGCTGACACTGTCGATAAGGTCACACCTGTTTGTAGCTACTACATCTAAAATATTTCCATGGAGTGTAGGTTGTCTAAGTTGTCTAATCTCTCTCTCTCTCTCTCTCTCTCTCTCTCTCTCTCTCTCTCTCTCTCTCTCTCTCTCTCTCTCCCCTTCCTTCCTTCCTTCCCCCCCCCCCTCATACGTTCCACGCCTGGTTAACTCTTTCTGGAAAGTTCTGTGTCAGGTTTCATCCAGCTTTCGGTTCAGAGTGTAATTTGAGGCCCACAGCTTTCCTGGAGGGCGGTAAATTCAGGAACTTTGTTACGAATGCTTCTACAATTTACTGTTAAAATTTTGATATTCGAAGTGTCTTTACTTTGTACGTGATCTGATTTCACGCCATCTCTAATGAGGCCCCAGCAGACAAACCGACAGCACATTGGACTTCTTACAATCCTGGACGTTATTTCCGTAAGGTGCTGCATAGTGCACCAAACACTAGAACTCTCGATAACTAGCAAACCCATCCGCCCGTGTGCCTCTCCGGACTCGGGAGAAACGGCCGCTTGTCCACTCGTGGGCGACGGCCAATCCCCACATTCAGCCTCCGCCTCGAGCTAAGAGAACGGTTACATACCTGCCACTCACCCTGAAGGTGAGCGCGGCTCTTCGCGATCGGGTGCGCTGCCCCGAGAGCAGAGCCCGCGGACGAACCGAACCGCACTTCAGGTATACCCGTGCGACGCACGTTTCCCAGCCGTCACTACATACCGAGGCAAAATAGGTAAAAAGCAGATAAACCAAAAGAAGCCCTGTTTTCTTTTAGACAAGAATTTGCACTACCAAACTTGTTAAGAACACAAACACCGCCTACTACGAAACACTGAATCTGCCACTTACACGAGCTCACTGAACGCTGGCAAACAAGGGAATATATTGCAAATTCGGTATTTGTAACTGATTTTCACTGATATTTCGTGTCATTGCAGGTTCCCTGATCTTAACACAAGCGATTCTATTTTATTTCGAAGATACTGATTCATTTAACTCAAAATGGCTTGTGGAGCGTTATATAACAAGTTAATTTTGGAATATTGGTTGGTGTTTGTGACTTGTGCGATGTTTGCTTAATAATTTACGCAGGGCAGGCGAGACGTTGAAACAAAGACAGAAAAATCATGGTCACAGCTCTACACGTTTCTCTCTAAGGCAAGTGAGATGACTCTTCGTAGTTATGGTTGCTCTTAAGATATTAACATTCAAGGAACTGTATCACAGAATTTTTTCAGCTCGTGTGTACCTGGAGTTCCACCTTTATCAATGGCTGTGGCTGACTCCATAGATTGCAACACAAACCGCATCCTGTCTCGTGCAGCAGCGTGTTGACTAAGTATGATTAGCATTGAAAGGAGGTTTGTACTTAAAAACATCACAGCTCGTAATAAATGTTCAAGTGTGTGTGAATTCCTAAGGGACCAAACGCTACGAAACCCACACACCAGTGCAACGCCAGTTTCAGTTGCTCACGTCATACTTTAAAACAGAAGCCTTAGGTCTTAATATCCTGTCAACGTAATTGTCAAACGCGGCACTGATAAAGCTGGATAAATATAAATATTGGGAATACAGATATTTATTTGACGTAATTTATTGAAAACACAAACTCTCCCTTCAATATACTTCTTATTTCTATATAGCTGGACCCTAATTCTCTGCCATATAAACATGTAGCAAACATGCAGAAGCAAAGCTTGTTATCAGTTTTAAGCAAATCATCGTCAGTAAATGGGAAATTTTTTTCTGGTTCTCTGTTACTCGTGTATTTTCGGTCTGATTAAAATGGGGCAACTGATAAATTACTGTCTTCTATATTTCCTATTCGTAAACAGAAGATGTATTACAAAACGTTTACAGCGCTGATTTTTATGAAACGGTCTCTTTTAGTTAAACGGCCTTGATAAGTGGTGGTACTCTAAGGAACTACCATTTAGCTGTGCGGTGGCTTCTGAGGAATCGCTGAAACAATGCTTTCTGTGGTTTTATAGGCATTTTAATACTCCTGAAAAGCAGTTTGGAGTGCTAACACTCTTTCACGAAAGTTTTCCTCAGCAATTTTTATAAATGTTCGTGCCAGGACACTTAACCGTTGCGAGATATTTACCCTATGATAAAAACCGGAGTGGCTCGTCCGTCAGTGACTCATTTTTTCGTAATATTTTATTGCATGTATTATAGAGCATCATATACATAATTCCCGTTTTCCAACAGCTCTGGACAGTCGCTAGAAAGTGGGAATTTTCTGTTTAAAACAACATTGTTCTTTCAGTAACTCGATAGACAGAAGTACAGTATTAACCATACAACAAAATATTTGCCCGTTGGAAACTCACTTGTCGAAAACCTTCGATACATTTCTGAAAGAAATATTAAGTTAGCGTTGTATGTATCATGTATATATGTGGTTCTGTTCCTTGCTTTGTGACGTATTTGGATCCCCTTTCTCACAGCACAAGGGAAGTAATATTAGATTTATTATTTATTCACGCTAGTTCTGCCAGTCATCTATAAGACCTATAGTGCATGTTTTCCTCTTTGTAAGTCCGTTTAGTTTAAATTATTCTTGAAATTCTGTGTAAAGGTTAGAGACCAGTGAGTGCGGCGACAACTGCAGTCTCATCTAGCTCACTTCCTAATACTAGCTTCGTTTTAGCTGTGCTGGAGGAAACGTCCTTCGCTGCAGTCGGGCAGCCAATGGGAAGCGAGATCGTGGCTCGCAGTTGCTGATCACCCGGTGTTGCGCCAGTCCATGGGTAAATTATTACCTCTTTTCAACGCACTATTGATCTACTACACCGGAAGCTATTGATGGTGCCAGCTTCAAATGCGGAGTTATGCTCGGCGGCCACTTAGGCGTTCTTCGGCAGGAGAGGAATTTGCAAGAACTGGATTTCACCTTATCTACCTCTAAATTCACTAAGTCACAGTGCGAGCTCCGGTCTCTCAAACTTTATCATCATTACACGATATATATTTAGAAAGAAATAATACTTTTTCGACACTTCTTGGGAATCTACTCTCTCAATTTAAAGAGAAAGTTTATCCTCGATGCCCATTTTTCTAGTAGTATCGCCCACTGGTGTTTCTTTACCGTGGTATTGGTGATCTCGTTCAGGCGGAAACAGCTCTTCCGCGTCCATACTCATTCACAACAATTATAGCATCACTAATTTCCATACACTCCTTGCTTTCACACAGATATTTTACACAATACGCACACACTTCATTGGAAGGCAATACAAAATTATTGTAATTTCTGTGATGTCGCATTGTCACTAGATGCACTACCGTACTGCCGCAAGTTTAGAAGGACGAGATGTCACAACGTCTAGTTACAAATTTAGTTCTTTTGAATTCTACCGGTCGTCCCATTAATTTACAAGCTCTGCGCTCTTGTAAATGTTACTCAAATCTAATTGTGTCTTGCTGGAATACCATTCCAACATTAAAATATCCTACCCTTACATGTTATCTAGAATGCATCAAATCACTGAAACCGCAGTAAGTTCACCGGCACGAAGCATTAACCTAAACTCGTGGGTGCATTTATAGCGCCTCTACGAAACTGTTTAATCTTATTTTCAGTTGTTTTCCCGTTTTACATTTTTGTGACATAATTAGTGCAGAAAACCACTAAATCAGCGGTTGCTGGAGCAGTATCAACTGACCTGAAAGAGTAAGTACGCTTCTGGTACACCATGAACACAAAAAAAAAGAACTTTACGTGCAATTCTTGGCTTTTGAAGTAAAGAGGAACGGGTGGTGTTCGTTAGTGGAGTAGATGGGTGGGGCGGAGGGCAGAGAGAGGAAGGGGGAGAGACGTTGAAGTTAAGTGGAGGGGGGTCCGCCTACTCAGCGCTCAAGGACCGTTCCGTTCCGCCAACCGGCTGCACCACACGATTAATATCACCGTGTTATGTGCGACACTCGAGCAACCTATTTTACAAATTTAGTTACAAGCCTAATTAATATTAATCTTCATCTTTAATGCTGATTTGTTTTTCCCAAGAGTGGAAGTAATGAGCGATACCCACAGGTATAAATACAGTTAATAGAATTGCGAGGTGGAATTAAATTCCGAAATTTGAGTTTTGTGCGCAAGTGGAGAAGAGCACAATGAAACACAGCTAGGTGTCTCCCGAAAAATCCTGCCTGAATCAGCGTGCAAGTGGCTACGAGGCGACTTGTTTGGTTGATGAGCGGGTCTCCATTGGGCTTCCGACAGCTGACTAAGGGGCTGCGTATCTATTCAGTTTTTCTGATTGGATTTCGCATGAAGAACTCATCCCTCTGATGGTCTATCGAGATGTTCTAAAGGTATCTGAGGGAAGACATGAAGAAAAAAAAAACTTTGAAAGGGGTGGCGTATGAACGACTAGATATTCCATGACATAGCGCGGCCACAGATCTGGATTATCCAGGATTTGCTTGTTTTTACTAAAAACAAGGTAACAATTGTTCCTTACCCGGCGTACTCGCCAAATTTAGCCGTGTGTGACTACTTCCTCTCCCTCAAGAGGAAAAAAAACAAGATATCAGCGCTTAAAAATATCCTACCAAAGAATTCAAGGATGCATTTGAAAGAGCGCACGAAGAATGGGATCGGTGTATTTGCGCTTCCATAGGGAGTGCTTCGAATGTGATGGTGCAGAATAGGAAGTAATAATTTTTATTGATACAGACTGGGGCGTAACAAGGACAAAAGTAACTTTCGCATGAAGTGTCACTGTCAAGTAATATACACTGCTGGCCACCGTAAATGCAACACCAAGAATGACAAGAGATAGCACAACAAAATTTATTTTGTAGGTAACATGTTGACCAAGTATCAAATGATTACGTTTACAGACATCTGTGGCATGTGGTTCCTGCCAGAATCAGTAGCCAGAGTAGCCGCCATTAATGGAGATCACCGCTGCCACACGTCTCGGCATTGAGTCAAAGAGACGTTGGATGTGTTCCTGGGGTACAGCAGCCCAAGCAGCTTCCACACGTTGCCAAAGATCATCTGGTGTGGCACCTGGGGATGTAATCTGGGTCGCTCGTTGAGCAACCATGGACCACATGTTTTCTATCGGCGAAAGATCCGGAGAGCGAGCCGGCCAGGGAAGCACTTCAATCTGGTTGTTGACGAAGAACCTTTGGACAATGCGTGCCACGTGTGGTCGCGCATTATCCTGTTGAAATATGGCTGTGGCCGAGCCCTGAAGGTAAGGAAGGACAACTGGCTCCAGCACCTCGGATATGTAGCGCCGGCTATTTAAAGTACCGGCAATGCGTACTAGAGGCGTGCGAGAGTAATATCCAATACCGCCCCATACCATAATACCCGGTGCAAGACCAGTGTGGCGGTGCATAATGCAGCTGTCCAGCATCCTCTCTCCACGGTGTCTCCACACTCGAATCCGACCATCGTGGTGCTGCAGACAGAAGCGTGCCTCGTCAGTAAAGACAACGTCATTCCATTCTGCCGTCCACATCCGTCTGTCATCACACGATTGGCGACGGAGACGTCTGCGGTTCTGCGTCAATGGTAGACGAAGCAATGGACGTCTTGCGGACAGACCACTCTGCTGTAAACGGCGTCGAATGGTACGCGCAGACACTGGATGATGCGTTACAGACGCAGTGTGCTGTGCTATGGTTCGGGATGTCACTGAGTGATCCGTCACTGCCATGCGCACAATTTGCCTATCAGCACGTGCAGTGGTGCACCGAGGTGAATGCGATCGACCACGTCGGTCCGTCGTACCCTCCTGCATCCAACGGTCACATATCCACATTACAGTTGTTTGGTTTCGTCCAACACGACTAGCGATTTCTCTGTATGATAATCCACAATCTCCGTAAGCCACTATCCTTCCTCTGTGTAACTCGGATACTTGATCAAACGATGTTCGCTGTTGTCTACGAGGCATAACTGATCGTCTTGTGAAACAACCACAAGGTAAACAAACGTGCCGAACGTACACTCGTCGAAATCGCCAACCCTTAAATGGCGCTATGAGGTGGCGCCACAGGCGCGCGTGATGTGCGTCTGCGCTGAAATTCTAATCAGTTGCATATCTCATCGCTGCAAACCCATGGTGTAAATTTCACTTGATTCGGATGTTTCCTTCAGGGTGTTGCATTTACGGTGGCCAGCAGTGTAGTTCGATGAAACTTGGATAATACATAGAAGAAACTGCTGCAGTATTGTACAAAAGGTAACAAGGAAATACGCAATGATACGAATAGAAATAACTCATTTATTCAAAGACAACAATTATACTGGTCACCACGACTTCTAATCGTAAACTAAACATCAGAAAAGGCGGTGTGTGATCACCACGTACGGCAATGTAGTTGCTCTACCAACCTTGCCTGGAGCTCGTTGCAAAGATTTCTTATATTAGATCGTTCCACTCCTCCAGCGGCGCGGTTGACAACAGCTTGCTTGTATTGGTGCATGTGGACGTGCTGTAATAGGTCTCCCAGACGGATCCCGCAATTGCCCTATAGAAATTAAGTATGGGGTTGTGCGTTGACATTCATAGAGATGAAGTCAGGGTCGAATGCAGCCCTGTAAAAACGCACATAGGGAGCGTGTATGGTGTCACAATAACGTTGATCAATTAGTGTACCATGTTCGAAGATATGGATGTCAGTAACCCGATACTACATTTTGCCTCCCCACACCATGACGCTTGAACCACCAAAACAATCATGGTCGTCGACAATGTTCCTGGGTGCATTACGCGCTCTCATGACGAGTGGTGGTGGCACTGTCGAACCACTGTCGAACACGACTGTTTTGATGGTCCAGGAGTTAAGCGTGGGAAGCATCATGTTCCATGGCTGTACTGACTTCTGAATCTTCGCACACTGTACACTCACTGGTCAATGTTGTTGTAACACTGTATTCCTATCCTGTGTGTGTCTTTTCAGGTGCGCATTCGGCCGTGACTTCATTTTTATGGACGACAATGCACGACCGCGTAGACCAGCGGAGGGGAGCGGCTCTTGGAATGAAAGTATATTTGGAGAATGGACTGGACTGTTCCCAAGACTTAAATCCCGTCGAGCACATGTTGGATGTGTCCTCATGCACTAACGACCATCCAGCAGTTGACCACGCTGGAGGAGGAATGAAACGCCCTACCACAAGAACTGCATACCAATCTTGTGGCCAGCATGGGAGCACGTTGCAGAGCATGCATTGCTGTCCGTGGTCATGATGATTATTATGATGATTGGTTTGTGGGGCGCTCAACTGCGCGGTCATCAGCGCCTGTACAAAGTCCCAATTGTTTGCTCGGTCCAATTTTTTGCTCGGTCCAATCTAGCCACTGTCACGAACGATGATGATGATGATGAAATGATATGGACAACACAAACATCCATTCCCCGGGCAGAGTGTCCGTGGTCATCTATTAAGAATCATGTCCCGTCTCCTGTAATGTCCAGGGGACCATCATAAATCGCCGTGAATTCGTGTAATTATTGCCTTTGAACAGAACTTATTTCTGTTCGTCTCACTGACTATTTGTTCCAGTTACCTTCTGTACTACTATAGCAGTTGTTTCTATGTATGGTACAAATTTCATCGACAATATTACGTGGCAGTGACGTCATGCGAAAAATACTTTCGTCCGTAAGCTTTGCACACCAGTGTATTTCGGATACCTTCTCGTGTAAGTATATTTTGCCCTCATGAAGCCCCTAATCCAGGTCATCCTATATATTTAGACTTGGAGAGGGGGGGGGGGGGGGGAGAGAGAAATAATTAGTACCTAGCACATGGTGGGAATGGAAAAATGCATTCGTGTGAAACGTAAGGGGTGTGCGTGCCAGAAAGGGAGGTACTTTTGCACTTCATTTATTGTCCGAAGAGTGCATGCTTAGTACACTGAACGGTAGCAGCTCTTTTAACTGAACTGAACATTAGTTTTCAAGGGTAAGCTGATGTGTCAAATATTTCAGAAAGACTATTTCCTCTTTGGCACTTCAACGGCTACTAATAAAATTTACGCAATGGATGCTAACTAACATTGTGACGTGACCGACTTCAGATACCTTTTTTGCCATTATGATTGAGTGCTACTGTGTATTTCAACGTCTTTCTGGGTAACGAGACTACTACTCTTAGAGGAAAGACAGATTGGCTGGAATTCGACTCACTGGTTGAAGATTTGGGTCGTGGGCGATCTTCGCGGGTGCCGTATCTTCAGTATTCTGCATGCAGAATGTTTTCTGCACAGTCCTTTGCAAGAGACAGACTGCTTGTCAGTCTTTGTCCACTATCTTCCCACGTGTAGAGCAACTGCGACTGTAAGACGTACGCGATGCCCTGTAACGAGGTTTCAGACGGATGACGGTTCACGTTATGAGCAATGTGCCATTTCAAGGGCACAAAAAGAATGTGGTATAGACAGAGGTGGGGCCACAGTACTCTCCCTGCGATGCTGTCCTGTCTAGATATTCCAGCACGACAAACAGCACTTGGGATTGCCTACAAGCCCGATATGCATTAGCAAACGAGTGAACAGAAGGACGGGAGGGGGGAGGAGGATAGGGAAGTTTTAACGTCCCGCCAATCACAAGGCCATTTCATTAGAGACTGAACACAAACATTAGGGAAGAATAGCAGTCGTGTGTATCAGAGGCACCATCCTGGCTTTTGCCTTAAGCAATGTAGGGGAATCCATGGAAAATCACAAGCTCTATTCCCAGACGCGAATTTAACACCGTCGCTACCGATCCCGAGTTTTGTGCCTTAACCATCGTGCCCTTTTACTCGGCAGTTCTTGGGTGATACCGAAAATTAATTATGTCATGAGCCACAGGCGATCACAGTAATAAATATACAACTCTACAACAATGGCTGCTAACGCGTGGGAATGAGATGACAAGCAGCCTCGAGTTTTTCTGTTCCAGTGCCATTGTTGGGATGAATTCTCATTTCTAACAACTGTTAACTGCAGAAAAGATGGCAGCGTAGAACTACCTATCACTATAAGGTGGGTCACCGTCTTTGGTTGAAGTCTGAACACTTATCCAGCCTTCCGGACACCCTGATATAACCTTAACTAAACACCTGACACAAACGACAATGCTCATGTTTCGGTAAGAAACGTTGTCAGTGTGCGTAAAGAAGTAAAATCTTTTCGATTAAGGGCTAAATTTAACATATGGGGCCAATGACTTTCTAGTTTACCACGCTTTTCAGTCTAAAAATAACGGGTTACAAGATGTCCCACGAAATACACAGCATGTTTAACTGCCATTTTTAGCATATCGCTTAACAGGCCTCTTGAGTAGAAGTTCTCACCTTGAGTTTAAAGAAAAGATAGGTTCAGCATCAGACTACTACTAAAAATTGTTTCGTTCCAAAGCATACCTTTGGGTCGCGTAATAGAACGTTTTTTATGGTAAAAGACACATTTCAAAATACTTTGATATGACGGGAATTCATATACACGTAAGAGTATAAAGTGCTCAAACTGCATTCAGATGAAAACATGAGATATGAGCGAGGTATACAGATACTTTGGGGGTCTCCTGATATTCCACTACTAAATGCTAAGTCCCAGAATGCAGCATGCTTGTGAAGCGGAGAGGCTGGTCAAGCATGTGATGATATTGTCGTTTGCTGTTCCATTGTATGAGCTGTCAGCAGAGCGCTACGCGCTGATTACGTATTCGTCTGCAGAAATGGCCAGACGCAGGTGATGCAATGTGACACACCTCTCACTTGCAACGTGCGCAGATTGTTGGTGTGCTGTTTGTTTAATTGAATGGAGCACAAACGGCGGAGACGTGTTGCGAGTATGGAGAACAAGAGTGAGCAATTTGATGACGGCATACACGACTCGTGCAAGGACAACATCAGCAATTAAGATTACGAAGCAGAAGTCGATTCTCAGTAATTGGGATGGCCAATAAAGAGTAAGTATACCAGAGCTTACGCCGTCCAAGTCACGTAAGAAATTCAGAGTTCTTACAGCTAGGAAACAAGAATAGCGTTTAACGTCCCGTCGACAATGAGGATTGGGTAAGGAAATCAGCAGCGTCTTATCAAAGGAATGATCACAGAATTTAAGCGATTTAAGGAAACCATGAAGAATCAATCTGGGCCACCGGATGGGAATTTGAAGCACCGTTCTCCCGAATATGAGTCCTGTACCTTAGCACTGTGTCACCTCGTCTGCTTCAGTCGCAGAAAGCAGTTTTGTACCTCCTATCACAATTCTTACCACAAGGCAAATAGTACCCAGACCATGAAGCAGGGAGCAACGTTAACTGGAAGAGACTAGTATGAACCGATTATGTTTCCTTTCGACTCGTTTCCAGTAGGACGACAGATTTATGTCTCACTGACGCCCAAAATAGCTTACGCATCAAAATTCCGACATCTTATTGTTAAAGTATGAGATTGTTCGGTGACTCGCAGTAGTTTGACTAATCCGCAGACAATGTTTTACGCTACAGAGGACATCGCCTATAGAAGGTCATTATCCAATACTCTCCGCTATCTCTCGTCAGGCGTCGTTTGGGGAATCTGTTGTTGGAGCTTAAGTCCACAGAACACACTGCCACCGGCCACAAAAATTAATGAGCACTTAGGGAATTTAGGACAGGGAACCCTCAACACTTTTCCCTCTTCAAAAAATTCATGGAAATGAGGGGAACGCCGGCCGCGGTGGTCGTGCGGTTCTAGGCGCTGCAGTCCGGAACCGCGGGACTGCTACGGTCGCAGGTTCGAATCCTGCCTCTGGCATGGATGTGCGTGATGTCCTTAGGTTACTTAGGTTTAAGTAGTTCTAAGTTCTAGGGGACTGATGATCTAAGATGTTAAGTCCCATAGTGTTCAGAGCCATTTTTTTGAGGGGGACGCGGCACAAATTTCAGTAAGCAATTCACGATATGTAGACGAATTCTAAAACTGTGAACAGACTTCAAGTGGGTCAAACTCTCAAATGTTCGTCCATGTGCTTCACTGTGATAACTGTTGATAACTATTTGTATTCTGGAATTATACTCGACCTGATCTTTGCCAACTACTCTAGGTTGCAGAGGCGGACCGAGCGAGGTGGCGCAGTGGTTAGCACACTGGACTCGCATTCGGGAGGACGACGGTTCAATCGCGTCTCCGGCCATCCTGATTTAGGTTTTCCGTGATTTCCCTAAAATCGCTTGAGGCAAATGCCGGGATGGTTCCTTTGAAAGGGCACGGCCGATTTCCTTCCCCATCCTTCCCTCACCCGAGCTTGCGCTCCGTCTCTAATGACCTCGTTGTCGATGGGACGTTAAACACTAATCTCCTCCTCCCCCCCCCCCCCACCCCCGTGCAGAGGCGGACGCACTGAGCAGCCGATGAACCTTTTCGAAAAATTCGTCGTTCATAGGTAGCACTACGATCTCTTCCAGTGGCTGCCGCGAGTGCAGCAGACAGTTCAGAATTCACTTCGGTCTGCCATCTCCAAAAATGCTCCAGTACTTGTCACTTTGGTCTCTATATAGTATTAGTGCCATTATACGACTGGGGAGTTAGAAACCCAACAGCTGCCGAGCAAGAAGAACCAAATTCGAGAAGATTATTTCACGAAGAAGCGACCTCTCCGAGAACAAAGAGAGGAAAGATTGTGTTACACTTAGGTTTCATAATTTACACTCCGAGGGGATGCAATTTGCTTAGTCGGCTCCGTTCATCCTAAAGAAGTGGCACGCTCGGCAGGACTGCACACTATGTGATCAAAAGTATTCGGACACGTGACTGAAAATAACTTACAATTTCGTGGCGCCCTCCATCGGTAATACTGGAATTCAGTATGGCGTTGGCCCACCCTCTGCCTTGATGAAAGGTTCCACTCTCGCAGGCATACGTTCGATCAGTTGCTGGAAGATTTCCTGGGAAATGGCAGACCGTGAAGAATGGAGTGCTGCACTGAAGAGAGGTATCGATGTCGATCGATGAGGCCTGGCACGAAATCGGCGTTCCAAAACATCCCAAAGGTGTTCTATAGGATTCAGGTCAGGACTCTGTGCAGGCCAGTCCATTACAGGGATGGTACTGTCGTGTAACCACTCCGCCACAGGCTGTGCATTATCAACAGGTACTCGATCGTGTTCAAAGATACGATCGCCATCCCCGAATTGTTCTTCAGCATTGGGAAGCAGGATGGTGCTTAAACCATCAATGTAAGCCTGTGCCGTGATAGTGCCACACAAAACAAGGGATGCAAGCCTCCTCCATGAGAAACACGACCACACCGTAACATCACCGTCTCCGAATTTTACTGTTGGCAGTAGACACGCTGGCAGATGATGTTCACCAGGCATTCGCCATACCCACACCTTGCCATCGGATCGCCACGTTGTGCACCGTGATTCGTCACTCCACACAACGTTTTTCCGCTCTTCAATTGTCCAATGTTTACGCTCCACACACCAAGCGAGGCGTCGTTTGGCATTTACCGGCGTGATGTGTCGTTTATGAGCAGCCGTCCGACCACGAAATCCATGTTTTTTCACCTCCAGCCTAACTGTCATAGTACTTGCAGTGGATCCTGATGCAATTTCGAATTCCAGTGTGTTGGTCTGGACAGATGTCTGCTTATTACACATTACAACCCTCTTCAAATGTTGGCGGTCTGTGTCAGTCAACAGACGAGGTCGGCCTGTACGCTTGTGTGCTGTACATGTGCCTTAACGTTTCCACTTCACTATCACATCGGAAACAGTGGACCTAGGGATGTTTAGGAGTGTGGAAATCTCGCGTACGACACAAGTGACAATCAACTGACCACGTTCGAAGTCCTTGAGTTCCTCAGAGCGCCCTATTTGCTATCTCACGATGTCTATTGACTACTGAGGTCGCTGATACGGAGTACCTGGCAGCACAATGCACCTAATATGAAAAACGTATGTTTTTGGGGGTTTCCAGATGCTTTTATCACATAGTGTATATCACAATGCGATACCTAAGAGTCCTTACTCCACACAATCCTCTCACAAGCGGTATGCCTTGCATTTGCAACACACACACCACACGCACGCGCGTAATCCGGAAATGAATATTACATGCCATGAAAGCTGGACTCGTTACTATAAAAGAAGGCGGGGATCATTTTAAGTAGATAGGCAGTAACAGCAGCATCGGTCATTCAGGGTCCACGAGGGACATTCCAACCCTTTTAATACTGCCCGAGTCTACTGTTTCTGAGGTGATTGTGAAGCGGAAGCGAGAAGGAACTAGCACAGCTGAACCAAGATGAGGTAGACTAAATGTAGTGGCGGACCAACGAGCATGGCGGAGGGTGGTTGTAAAAAATTGCATGAAATCAACGGAGGAAATCCCTCGCGAGTTGAAAAGTGTTACGAGCAGTTCATCTAGCACAATGACTGTGTAGGGAGTTAAGAACAGGAGGATACAGCGGTCGAGCAGCTCCTCATAAGCTGCACATACGCAATCAGTGCTAAGTGACGCTTGAGGACGGGTGAAAAGAGTGGCCACTGGATAGTGGGTGACTCGAAACGAGTCATTTGGAGTGATAACTCACGTTATACCCTGTGACGATTGGGTGGATGGGTTTGGCTTTGGCAAATGCCTAGAGAACGTTATCTGCCGTCGTGTGTAGTTCCAACAGCGAAGTACGAAGGATTTTGGAATACTATATGTTGGTGTTTCTCGTGGTTTGCGTATGGTCCCCTTATTGTGCTTAAGAGAACGCTAATTGCGGAAGGACATTAACACATTTTACAACATAGTGTACTGTGTACAGTAGAAAAACAGTATGGAGATGACCGATTGTACTAGCATGACAATGCACCCTGTAATAAAGCAGAGTATGTGAAGCAATGGATTGTGGACAACGGCATTCCTGAAATGGACTGCCTGTCCACAGTCCCGACCTGAGTACACCTTTAGGGCGAGTTAAAACGTTAACTCCGCTCCAGACCCCAGCTGTCAACACCACTACCTTCTGATTTCGGCTTCTGAAGAAGAATGGCCTCCACAGACACCTCATTTAAAGTGTCTCCCGCAAAGTGCTAGCCGTCATAAAGGTGAAGGTTGGAAAACACCGATATTAATGTCCACTGTGTGTGTGTGTGTCCGGATACTTTTTATCAGAAAAATTTCGTGGGTACTAGCTGTAACAATGTATTCAAATCGAATGAAACAACACGTCATGAAACGAACAAACACATGCACGTCATATTAGAACAACTCCACCAGATGGAAACGCTTTGTGGAAGTAAATTTAACAGTGACTGATAACAGTAAAACTGTTCATACATTACTCCATTCTGGACTCGTGCAGCAAGAGTGGTTCAACGTTTAAAAACAGGAAATAGTCTCTCTTGCAACAGAGTCTTTTCTGTTTTTGGGAGAGTAAATTTGTTGGTTCATTGATCATCAATAACAATCACGATAAAGCCAAACCTAAAAAGTTCGCACTTAAATATGTTTTCAAAATTTGGAGGCTGTAGAGGCTGACATAATTAACGTTTTTCCCACATAGGAGTGCAGAGCTAAAACTAAATATTTACAGTAGCGTGAGCTGTTGATTTTTTTTTTCTCATGTGAGTCTTTACGCTTAGAGTAGGGTAAAATACTCGCAATGTAAGTTTGAAGTGAGGAGCTCAACTTTCATTGCATAATATACGCAACCAACCATGTTTTCTCTTACGGAGAATAAGATTCGACGCTGCCTTCTTTTGGTATTTAACGATATAAATGAATCCTCGACTGTTACGGCGTAAAATCAAGTGCCGGCACGCCAGTCGGGAACAATGGAGCAGAGAGGGCTGTGTGAAGACGTGAGCCAATTGCACGCTGACCGGCACCTCTAGGACGAAAACGCGACAGCAGCGGCCCGTTTGCGGAGAGGACATAAGGGCAGCGCCAGACTGGTCGCAGCCCAGTCGAACAGCAGCATCAAGATTAGGCACTTGTATAGCAGCGATTTAGGAATTGTATACACTGAAGAAACTTGTTTGTTTCGTAGGTCGCCCTTTGCGACACATCTGTGTTACACAAAGTTAAGTATTGTAATTGCTCCTTTCGTAATAAAACTCGCTAATATGATTTGTTTGAATGTTGTCTAGCGATCCGAGAAAGCAGGTTTCCTAGACAACCCATATTAACGAATAGGCAGGATTAAACATCGAAAACTCGTGAATCATTTCTGTTGGCGTTTCATATGTAAGTCTTACGTACACTCATAGGTGAAACACGTGGTCGGAAGTGTGAACTCGAGGCATGCGTATACTAAGGAACTAAATAAATTATTTGATAGCGTGTGTCAACCAATTAGGTGGTCTTAAATCTGACCAATTTTTTTAAAGTTTGTAATCACTGTTAGAGAATCTTAAGTGGCCCATGGATTGCTTTTGTGAAGTTACCAAATTTCCGCGCGAAACAGGTTGTGTCCACAAACATGTGAACATCACATTTATGAAGAAACCGCTACAACAACAATCTTTCTTTAGAATCAGGGAGTTCATTTGCCTAAAGCAGTTACTGACGAGTTACAGAAGCTCGACATGTAGAGTTCCCTCCTCCTAACAGTATATGTCGAGTACTGGCGAACATCAGTTTACTAGGCACTTACCTGTTGCCTGCTGGACATATTTCTACGTACAGCAGAAATGTACTACGTTTCTTGCTACACTCTTCATAATACAACTGCATATCGGGAAGTTCCATAAATATTTAATTACGCCTTTTCAACTTTAAGGTTTTCTAATAAGGTTAAAACTTTGTAAATAAATTGCGCTCAAGAGAAGTAGAGCTCAATGTATTCCTAAAACACGAAATTTTATTTCGGAATTGAGGCTCGGTATGCGCAAGATGATATGTTTTCTGTTTTGTATTTGATTGCAAATAGTTCTGCATGTTACGAGGCCGGAGTGTCGAATGACATCGAATTGACTGCGTGAACTATAGCGTAGAATGAGTAAGATGCGCGATATCATCGCAACTTATCGAGGCTGCTTAGTGGGTGGTAAACGCATAGGACGTTTCAGATTCGAGGTCGTCCAGGCATTTGGCTTTCCACGTGCCACGACGCCGTCGTCGTCGTCAGAGAAACGTACTACCCAGGACCGCATCGTATTTATGGACACTGAACATCGCAATTAGACGCTTTGAGCCTGGCGAAATTCACATTGGGCGATGAATTTCTCTTGCCAACAGGGCACCGTTTGGATGCGACGTGGAAGCTGTCGGGTGTCAGCGACGTTTAAGTGTAATGAAACAGGTTGCTGCTATTTCTTAGTGTCGAAAATACAGGAAGCTGCCGTCCATCATGAGAACCCGTTTGTCCTCCAGCAACCCGTGCCGTCAGCAAGACAATACACCACTCCACCGCTATCGAATTTTAGCAGAATGGTTTGAGAGACGCTCCACGCCCATAAGGGTGCTTGTGTGGTCCCTAGGTCACCTGACCTCAATTCTGTCGAACGCAGTTGCGAGGCTATCGGGTGAAATTTACGCACCTTGGACCCAGCTCTGATCCATGTGGCAAACGGTTGAATAATCATGGATCTGGATGGCTTCCCCAGCGCTTTCTGTGTACGCCGCGTCGATTAGCCGCCATCAGAACGAAAGTATGTGCTACAAGCTATTAGCGAGGTGTATAATTAAGTTGTTCTTTAGAGTAAGGCACGCTGCATCGTCAAGTCAGTCCTCCGAAGTCGTCAAGTAGTCTGACATTACTGTGTCACTACTGTAAAGCGTGTGGATATGGAAACAAACTGCAGTACCACTGAAAATTCTGCGTAAATGTGCGGCACGTGATTACTTACGGGCTGCGCAGCACGTGTTCTAGTTGGCGCTGCTCTTAACAGCCGTGAGCAGATTGAGCTCGTAGGGGCCATTAACATGTGTGCTTGCAATGGCATACGTTTACCCCGATTGCAGTTGCAGATAACCAGTATCAGTGTTATCATGGACAGGATAACAGAACCACTAATGGTGTGCGAGTAATGAAGCGAATGCGCTGTGAAGCAGACAATAGTCTGCACCCATCACGCTTCTATACAGTATCGTTACTCTTCACGTTGTTTTATTTAAACAGTGCTTCGTTCATCTACAGTTAACCCAGCACATTGCCTTTAAGATTCAATTTCTTAAATTGAAGCAACTTCTGAAACGCTTTCAAGATTCCTGCAGTGTATTTTTTTTTACGAACAAACCACATTAAAATCCCTCACGACGTAATGACTGTTTTATAGATGATTTTCCTATAGAGACCTGTGTTATTTCCTGGACATGTGAGCGCAACACAGTTCTCAAGGAGACGGTACCATCTTTCCTCGAAGTCCCAATAGTGGAAGCTACATCAATTAGGTACTTTCCACGGAATCACACCGAAATTATGCATAGGAATAAATTTGTGGTGATTCTGAAAAATTTTAACAAGTCGTACCAAATGTCTGAATCTTAAGTTCGTCGCAAAACATGTATTCGTGCAAGTATAGTAATTTCATGACTCGCAAGGGCTCCCAAAGAACGAAACTTCAAATTTCTTGCCGTAGTCTAAAATGTTGGCACATGATTAAGAAACTATAACTGAATAAATTAGATAGATTTAAAATTAAATCTTAGAAAGGTCTGCACTTTATTCAATCATAGCTACAAATGTGGAGGCAACAGTCCGAACTAACAAGGCTACAGTTCGAACTAACCCTAAATCGAGCGTTTTTTTATAGAATGTATAGGCTTTAAGGGAAACTGCTTTCGCAAATACGCAACACCTACCACATGCTACTACAGTTCTGTGGTACCGCATTTCAAAAAAATGTCACGTTGGAAGAAAGTTAGGGAGCTAAGAACAAATCAGTTTCCCTGCAAACGCGCTACTACACTCCTGGAAATGGAAAAAAGAACACATTGACACCGGTGTGTCAGACCCACCATACTTGCACCGGACACTGCGAGAGGGCTGTACAAGCAATGATCACACGCACGGCACAGCGGACACACCAGGAACCGCGGTGTTGGCCGTCGAATGGCGCTAGCTGCGCAGCATTTGTGCACCGCCGCCGTCAGTGTCAGCTAGTTTGCCGTGGCATACGGAGCTCCATCGCAGTCTTTAACACTGGTAGCATGCCGCGACAGCGTGGACGTGAACCGTATGTGCAGTTGACGGACTTTGAGCGAGGGCGTATAGTGGGCATGCGGGAGGCCGGGTGGACGTACCGCCGAATTGCTCAACACGTGGGGCGTGAGGTCTCCACAGTACATCGATGTTGTCGCCAGTGGTCGGCGGAAGGTGCACGTGCCCGTCGACCTGGGACCGGACCGCAGCGACGCACGGATGCACGCCAAGACCGTAGGATCCTACGCAGTGCCGTAGGGGACCGCACCGCCACTTCCCAGCAAATTAGGGACACTGTTGCTCCTGGGGTATCGGCGAGGACCATTCGCAACAGTCTCCATGAAGTTGGGCTACGGTCCCGCACACCGTTAGGCCGTCTTCTGCTCACGCCCCAACATCGTGCAGCCCGCCTCCAGTGGTGTCGCGACAGGCGTGAATGGAGGGACGAATGGAGACGTGTCGTCTTCAGCGATGAGAGTCGCTTCTGCCTTGGTGCCAATGATGGTCGTATGCGTGTTTGGCGCCGTGCAGGTGAGCGCCACAATCAGGACTGCATACGACCGAGGCACACAGGGCCAACACCCGGCATCATGGTGTGGGGAGCGATCTCCTACACTGGCCGTACACCACTGGTGATCGTCGAGGGGACACTGAATAGTGCATGGTACATCCAAACCGTCATCGAACCCATCGTTCTACCATTCCTAGACCGACAAGGGAACTTGCTGTTCCAACAGGACAATGCACGTCCGCATGTATCCCGTGCCACCCAACGTGCTCTAGAAGGTGTAAGTCAACTACCCTGGCCAGCAAGATCTCCGGATCTGTCCCACATTGAGCATGTTTGGGACTGGATGAAGCGTCGTCTCACGCGGTCTGCACGTCCAGCACGAACGCTGTTCCAACTGAGGCGCCAGGTGGAAATGGCATGGCAAGCCGTTCCACAGGACTACATCCAGCATCTCTACGATCGTCTCCATGGGAGAATAGCAGCCTGCATTGCTGCGAAAGGTGGATATACACTGTACTAGTGCCGACATTGTGCATGCTCTGTTGCCTGTGTCTATGAGCCTGTGGTTCTGTCAGTGTGATCATGTGATGTATCTGACCCCAGGAATGTGTCAATAAAGTTTCCCCTTCCTGGGACAATGAATTCACGGTGTTCTTATTTCAATTTCCAGGAGTGTATATTGTGCTTTTTCACACTATCGCCAAATTTGAGGAACATCCATATCACCACGTATTGGTCTGCATTCACGGAGCTAAAGGGACCAAATTACGATGTCATCAGCCCCTCTATACTCTATGCGTCAAGTTGAGAAGAGTCATCAGGGAGGAAGAACGATGACAGCAAATCCTGTGGAACCCTAACTGCAAACGAGAATAAATAAAACCAAGAGAAACAAGACAGTAGATGTGAGAGGGAGATAAGAGGGTGAGTGAGTGATTTGAACCGCTCAGAAAACAGCTGGAGGGTCCCAGGACATGTTTGCGTTAGGTGACGTACTCTTTGCATGTGACTGGTGTTTCCTCATACCCATTACCACATGCAAAATTAGCAACACAGACAAGTTGATAAAATCTCGGGAAAGAGAACAAAGACGAGACAATAAATCAACGATGGATGTAAAACAAAAGGAATTAAAAAGGTGGAAAGGGCAGCAGCTAGGCCGGGCCATTCAGAATGAGCAACCATCTATAGCCTCAAGACTACATCGGGAGTCACTGCAGATTAAAAATGTCTCACCAGTGCAAGAACGAACGTGACAGAGCTCGAGCCATGGCCATCAATTTTGCAGTGAACACACTGCATCCGTTCGACAGGGGACGTTCTTCACCGATCCTTGCGTGTGAGTATGCAAAACCGGTTCTTCTGCTGACCATAGAGCTGTCAGTGTATACCACTTCTGCACCTGGAAATGCACAGAGGACGGCCAGGAACAGGCGGTGAAGAATCATGGGATCAACAGTCTTTCGATCCAAAAGATCTAAGGATGGGGTTTATACCATGAGAGCCTATGTGATTGCTCCCTGACAAGAAGCGACAATGGGGAAAGGTGGAGTTCATAGCAGAGCAGAAAGATGTATAACTGCGATTGCACCTCCAGTGCTGGGCATCTGTTGTCTGAAGAGGATCTCCCTACCAGGAAAAAGGACATGGTAGTTTGGATGCTCAGGGGAGCAGCGAATGGGTATCACACAGTTGAGCAGCAGTTGTTGGCAAGTGATCTGTATTGGAGAGACTCCAACCTCTGCCAGTAGGCTATTGGCAGGGTTGGTCCGAAAGGCACCTGTCACAAGTCCGTCCTCACAAAGGTTTATAGCGTCTAGCATCCACAATGCTGAATGCGATGCTGAGCCACATACCAGACTACCGTAATCAAGACGGAATAGTATCAGAGCTTTTTAAAGTCACAAAAATGTAGAGCAGTCTGCACTCCAGTTGGTGTTACTAACGCAGGGAAGAGTATAAAGGTGTGACCAGTACATTCGCATTAAGTTGGTGTGGATGGGGAAGCCACATCGACTGGGAATCGAGGAACAGGCCTAAAAAGCTATCGCCCCACCACATTGAGCAATTGGTCATCAAAATAGAGCTCTGGTTGTGGATGGACAGAACGACAGCGACAGAAATGCATGACATGCCTTGGCAGCTGAAATGAGTGAGAGCCCAGGATCGCACCTTTCGTATGGCACCCTGCAGTCGTGTTCAGCAACATGCACAGTGAAGGAGCAATAGGAAATGCGACAATCGTCAGCATAGAGGGAGAGAGAGACTACACCTCACAGCTGCGGCTAGACCATTGATAGCCACAACGAGAAAGGACACACTCAATACAGAGCCCTGTGGGGTACATTAGAAGTACCAATTTTAACGAGTGAAGTACAGTGTCGCAAAGAGTTCTGGACAAAAATTTCGATCGGGCACCAAGCACCCCACTCATGTAGGGTAACTAGCATGTGATGACGCCATGTGGTGTCATAAGCCTTTTTTAAGTCTAAGAAGACTATGATAAGGTGTTCACACTGAGAAATTGCTGACCAGATGGCAGACTCCAGGCAGATTAAACTGCAATAAAATGGCCTTGCCGAAAACTTCCCTGGGTCCTAGCCGAAATACGCCGAGACTCGAGGTACCAACACCGCTGCTGGGGCACTATCGTTTGAGAAACTTGCAGAGAATATCAATAAGATTAATTGGAAAATAGCAGTTGCAGTGCCAGGGAAACATGCTTTGTCGCCATTGCGATGGGAACTCACCCTTGCTCTAGATATGGTTGAAAAGGACATGATGTTGGCGATCCATTTTGCTGGTTATGTGGTCTGGCCCCAGAGCCATGTCAGGGAAAGTGCTAGGGCCCTGAGGAATTCCTATTCACTGTTTGGTAAATTATATGGCTCCAGACGATGTGTAGTGAAAGGTAAGTGGATTCCTTCCATCCACTGTTTGAGGATACGAAATGGAGGCTGATAATTCTCAGATACAGAGGCTCAAGCATAATGCAGAGCGGAAGTTGGGCGACAGCATCTTGGTCAGTGTATACAACACCGTTCAAGGAGAGACCATGCACACTTGGGGGCGACTGTTGTCCATAGTGCCTTGAACATTTCCCCAAGCCTGTGAGCGAGTGGTATGCGGTCCAATGGTAATTACATACCGCTCCAGCATTCTTGTTTCTGTCGTTTTACCATGTAGTAGACCTGCGCATTGAGCACTGAGCCGTTTACAGACAGTGGGATGCTCCATCGATGGATGTCGTTTATCACATTAGAGAGCCCACCTGATCTGCAGGGGCCACAGCAGTTTCTGAAGCCCACTAAGGTACTCTCATCTGATTGGGGGGGGGGGGGGGGATTGGGGGAGGGGAATGGTCCTGAACAGTGGAGGATCGCTAAGTCTGATGAAAATAGAAAGACTGTGGTTTGCTCTGGACAGCCATATCTGTACCTTCAGATGGCAGGGTACTAAGACCCACAGCACAGGTAAAGTCAGCATTGTTGAGAGCCCACCTGCGCGGACACGCAGGCAAGTGATACCGAGGGAAGGGCAGGACGATCTAAGAATGATCACTGTCACACATGTCGTCATGAAATTTCCAGTGGATGAAGGGGAGATATCCAGCCTGCGAAGGGAAATTTCAATGGACGAATAAGATCTATATGCCATACTGAAGTGCCATTTCACATCACATCAGTACACCACGACCTTGAACTTTTCAGGCAACAAGTTTCATTCAGAGGCCAGCATAAAGGCCCCAGTATAAACCCTATTGTCCTTTGGCCCAAAATGGACATAACATGGACAAAGGTGGACATCTCATTCCTCCAAATTGGTACATAACACATTATTGGTCTGTAAAAGGAGGTTGTGGTTGAACATAATACCCTGAAGCATATTGAGACATGGAAGGTGATAGTTGTAGGAATGTCACCCAGCTTGTCACAGGCGAGTAGTGGCTGCTACTGAGCAGGGGATGCCATTGTAATGAGAACTGAACAATTTTTCGTGTTCCAAATTGCTGCTACTTCCCCAAACCTGTCCTTAAGGTGTTCAAGAAAGAATAATGGTTTTGTGGTAAAAAACGAACCACCTTCGGTTCTAGGGCAACCTAAGTATTGTTGAGAGTATTTCTGCCCCATCACCACCGAACAAGTAATGATCTTAAACCTTTAGTTTCATTACTCTCCAAAGGTAGAGATCACTGTAGTGAAAATGATTAGCCAATTAAATGGAAGGGTCATCAGGCCTATTTCTAGAATCAGGATGGAATTTCATTCGTAACTTCACTAGTGTTTTTCAAAAATCGTATGCTAGTACTTTTAAACTGCACTGAAGAAAAGAAACCGTCACGTTCTAGGATAAAGGGTGTCTTATTACATTATTGTAAAGCAGCCATCAGCACTGCACACGTATACATTACTTCCCGTTGAGCACTCGCCGTACTCCATGACACGGAAACACGGACAATCAGAATTAGGGATTCAGTGCAGTACCCGCCACCAAGCACAAAGAAAACTTTGCTACGTAAAGACAAGCACACAATTGTCTCTCCGGAATGCGTAATATACTGTGCAGCCTGAACGAGCTTCTCAGCAGTTTTGTTTCTTATCGAACAGGTGTCATCTCAAATTGCATTTTTACAGCTCCTTTCACAGCAAGATCTGTGATGGAAAAGTGTGAAATGACTGCTAAAACTTGCGTGAGCCAGCTATTCGTATGTACCCTGAAGTTTATTTATTTATTTATTCATTCAATCTTGTCAGAAAAAGGCACTATAGCTTACAAGTTATACAAAATATTCCAAAACATGGTACTATAAGCATTACAATCACAATTAAATGCAGCGTGACCAGTATGCAGCAACTTTGCATGCTTCCTTGGTGGCATCGATGTCATTCTGTGGAGAGCATGATTTTGGGCATAGGCTGCAGACAAGAAGATGACTCAATGTCTGTTCTTCACCACATTGACATGCTGTGGAGTCGCATGCAAATTTCCACTTTTTCAAGTTGGTCTTCGTTCTTCCAACTCCAGAACGCAGCCTGTTGAGGGTCTTCCATATCGACCAGCTTTCTTCGTGACCTGATGGGAAGCTTTCGCTCGTGATCATCCACCCTGCAAAGTGGCTGGATCTGGAACGCCATTAATTGACTCTGAAGTTCGAAGGTGGTTGCGTGAGGCTTTCAGTTTAGTGGAGAAAGCTTTTCCTTGACTTGAGCCTTGGTACTGCTGGCTGATACCCGTGATATGCCTGGGTCTTCAGATTCAATGCCTTGGACTTTTCCAATCTGGAGGTGGGATGCCCGCTAGACAAACTTTATGAAGTGGTCTAGATCTCAGACATCCCGTAATGAATCTGCAGGTTTCATTCAAGGCGATATCCACTTGCTTAGCATGACTAGATCTGCACCAGACAGGGCAAGCATATTCTGCAGCTGAATAGCAAAGAGCTACAGCAGAAGTTCTTAAGATGTGAGGATGCGTCCCCCAGGTTGTACCCGATAATTTCCGGAGAATGTTGTTCCTAGCAGATACCTTCCGTTTGGTGTTCAAGGAATGTATTCTGTAGGTAAGTGCTCGTTCAAGATTTACTCCAAGGTATTTGGGAGTGAAGCAGTGTTCTAATTGCTTACCTTCGTAGAACACCTACAGTTTCCTTGCCGCATGTCTAAGATGGAACGCACAAATCTGTGTTTTTGTTGGGTTTGGCTTCAGCTGGTTGTCTTGGTAATAGCCACTTAAAATTTCTAGAGCATGGGAGAGCTTCTCTTCAACATGTTCAAAAGATGTTCCTTGAACCGCTAGAGCGACGTCATCAGCATAAATAAATCTCTTTGTCCCTTGCGGGCAGGGCTGATCATTTGTGTAGATGTTAAAAAGTATAGGAGCTAGCACACTTCCTTGTGGAAGGCCGTTCTTTACATTCCTCCATCTGCTCCTCTGACCTTTAAATTCAACAAAAAAATCATCTGTTCTGAAGAAAGCACTCAACCATTTGGGTGAGTTTGTGATCCCCAGTTCTGTTAAGCAATTTATTTAGCAATGTACGGTGGTTAACAGACTCGTAGGCTGATGTCAAGTCAATAAAAGCTACACCAGTGACTTTGTTGTTTTCATAGCCGTCTTCTATATATTGTGTTAGGTGAAGTACAGCTTCTCCCTGGTCGAAATCCGGCTTGTTCTGATATGAGCAATGGTTCTACCACATCAGATAGTCTGTCCAAAATCATTATTTCCAAGATTGTATATAAATGACAAAGTAAGGAGATTGGTCGGTAGTTCTTGGGATCACTTGCGTTCTTGCCAGGCTTGAGTATTGCAATAACTCTTTCTTTTCTCCACTATTTAGGGATTTTGCAGTTGTTGATGCAATTGTTGAATAAGCGGCGTGTATATGCACGGAAAAGTGTAATCCCGTGAAATGGCTCCTGTACTGATATTTACTCAAATAATTATGAAAATGATGGATTGCCAAAAGCAGTGTTGTCATTTTATTATGTCACATGCATAATGAAGTAAGCAAGATAAGATGGACTTAAGACTGAGCTATATTCAGATGAAGGTTAGAATGTGATTTATTTTTCCAATATCAGGCAACAGGTGTCATGATGACTGATGTAGTGAGGCTGCGAGTAATTACGAGTTAACTTTTACAATAACAACGGAATTCCCGTTGTGTGGATATAGTTTCGATAGAATAAGGACTCATTAGATGCTTTTAAATGTGTATACGGTAAATAATACGTATGAATGCAAACTTACAGTCAAATCTGTATATTTTTTTGTTTTCTAAAGCTTAATGGACTTGAGTTTATAAATATTTGTATAACATAAGAAAACATAGTTATGATATAGGCATCTATAGCAGAATAGGTCTATTTACACCTGTTAACATTTTGTGGGGTAAATTTTGTATTACTTTGTTTACAGTTTCTAGTCTCCAGATAAGTTAATGTGTCTTGAGAGTATTGTTACGCTAGTATGATGCCAACGAATGATTATTTTCCTTAGTTCCCACATCATTAGGCACCTCCTAGTTTATTTAATAAAATAATGTAATGTGTTTTGTAAATTACTTACAAAAGTTTGTTAGTGATTTGACTAGAGGGTGTCTTCATTCTTGCTGAACATTCTGCTTAATATAATTACCTAATCTATTACAGCAATTGTTCGAATGCAAATTTTTGTAGAAGTTCATAAAATGGTATATTAAGCCGTTATGTTGATACGGCGACGTGTTCTTGTTTTCACCTACTACTCATTTTCTGATAGAGCCACCGACAGGAGAGTACCACATGTAGAGTTGGTACCTGACAAATTATAGTGTTCTTTGGTCCTGTATAGTACCTTTTCTTACCTGTCTACCATATTTGACAATGTGTTCATGACTGAATATCATATTCCTACTTCAGCCTTCCCATGTGCTTTGTCCACATGTACGGTATGCTATATGTGCTACAGGCTTAGAGTTGAATTAGTATGTTTGTGACATGACGCTTGATTGTCGTTATGGGTTGTCATACATCTGATGTCGCAATACAAGTAGTCAATGGGTTATGAAAGGCGATTACTACGATTTTGTAATCACTCATTGTCCTTTATTTTGGTCTTTTCATTGTACGTAGGTATCTAAAGGTGGTTAGCTTGTGGCAAACTGTAATAAAAGTGACAATATAGTTTCGAGAAAACTATAGATTTTTCAAAAATTTCTGGAAGCTGTAAATCATCGGCTCTTCAAATAAACAATCATAATCTAACACTTATGCTGACACCAAGATCTAAACATAATGAAGTATAATTTTTGCATGTCTGGAAAATGAGTTTATGAGTGAATGTCAATTTTTTTCCTTCGAGAATATGCCAAAATTCTCAGTTGTGAAGCTTTAAAACGTCTATACTGAAGGACCAAAGGGAAAGTATGTTGTCACTATGAACAGAGGGTAGTCCTTTCCCTAATCGCCTGTCATTTACATCTGTTACTGATCCCCTCCATCTTCAAAACAAATCCTTGTTCCTGTTATCCCCGACCTTTTTTCTAGCTTTGCCATCATTCAGGTACAGCTTTACGTGAAAAATAACCTGTAAAATTGAGTACTGGTACTTCGTTAAGGCAAAAGCTTGTGGCCTTTTTCAAATAGACCAGCCCTATGGTAAACTAGTTCTGATACTGCTGTAGCTGTGAAAGTATGCAAGTGCTCTGTCAGGCGGTAACTTATCAGAAAAAAATATTTTCCTCGTAATTATTATTCGCTTAAGTTGTGAAAATTTGCATTCGAGAACAGCTGTATCCAGTTGTTAGAAGACAGAGCGACATTTCACCAAAAATACTTTGGGACTCCTTGCAGTTGCCAAACTGCTTTTGGAAAGCTTACGAAATAGCATGGTTTGAAACGCCTTCCTGGCGCGGTAGTGACGACACAAAACCCAAGAAAGGAGGGACACGAAGAGGGTGAGAAAAAACGTTTATTGTCCTTAGCACAGCAGGAACTAAGAAATTAGAACAGAGACAACGATCTTCTTCAAACATGGACAACAGCCGATCTTCCATGGGGGAAGACTTGAGGCCTGCATCACGTTCCGGGGGTTGTAACTTCGTTCATTATCATTGATGGCAGTCGTCTTCTGTTTTGTTGTTATTTCTTGCTTTCTGCTGTACTAAGAATAAACATGTTTTCTCACCCAATTCGTGTCCTTCCTTTCTTGTGTCGTCACTACACCGTCAGTCCACGTATTGTTATGTGATTCACCCTCCTCTAGGTGTAGTCTCTCTCTCTCTCTCTCTCTCTCCCCCCCCCCCCCCTGAAAGTTTGTAACCGCTGTGTTTGAACACCCTAAATATCCAAGTGAACCTCCTATATAGCTAACAGATTGGTATCTAATATCTGCTATGTCATTCGTCTACAGCAGCGATACAAACGGGCCATAATCTTGTTTCCTATTGCAAACAGTGACATATGAGCATCTGCAATGAACAAGGCACTGCGAACCTTGTCGCATACAATATACTCGGTAAGAATACTTGCCGCCATTGAGTCAACCCAACCGGTGCTGTTTAAAAGAATACTGGCAAGGATGGAAAGGAAACAGGCCACAGCCTAATCACATTAACCGTACTAGAATTTGTCCGGAGCTACGAAGGAAAACTAGGGAAACACACACTGGATGGCTTTGCGAAAAAATATTCTCTGTCCTGGCGAATCTACTGCCTTTACCGCTGCGCCATTGCACTCTACGTCTGTGTAAATCTAACTTAATAGGCACTCAATCAGTGCACAGAGGATGGCAAGTTCGAATTTCTCTCTTCTCTCTTAAGCTTCTAGGTCGTTCCCCAGTTCTGAAACAGACTAATTGTACATTAAACGTTTATCAGATTTTCTGAAAATCGGCAACTTTCCCTCTTTCCACATTATATGTTAACTGTGTGGATTGGCTGGGCATCTCCGGACATCTAGGAGGATCTTGTACGCCAGAAGCAAGTAACATCGCGGAGAGATTGTGGGGGCAATTTCACGACGTAACTGTGACTACAGCAAGGTCGTTGTAACGTAAAATCAAGGTTCCGAAGTTCTTGAGCAACGGACTGAATCCAGTGGTTTCCAGCTTCATGGAATAACAAGAACACATAGATTGCCATTAATGGAAGCACTGTCGGAAACTGTATTTCACGGTGAGCAGAATTTGAAGTCACTCCACCACGGCGAACACGTACGGAGAAGCGTGTGCAAATGCCATAGATGGGCGCACTCCAATTGTGAACCTCATTTTTTGTTTACTTCAAACGATAAACATTGTAGGGGAGAGTACGGGGTAGGGGGTGGGGGTGACAGATCTAGTGAATGTAGCTGCGTCTGCAGTTACATCTGACAGTTGCCTTTTTCTGTCTGAATATTCAGTATGTGTGTACATCCACATCCGTACTCCGTTAGCGACGGTATGGTGTTAAGGTGAGCGTGAGTGGTGTTCTAGCATCATATACCCCATTTCTTTTCCATTCGTGAATGGTAGTCAGCGACGACTGTATTCGCCAATGCGGATACCGAAATCTCCCAGTTTAACGTATTAAACTGTATGCGAAATGGTTTATATACGATTCATTTTAGATCTTATGTTTATTTAACTCACTTCCCCACACCACAGTCTTCTTTGATAATGCATTAATTCACAGTAAATCAAATTTGAATAACTTCAATTCCATCCTCACGCACCTTATAGAGGTTCATAGTAATGTACAGAGGTTGGACATATATGGAAACCCCGAAAACACAACGCATTACCATGCCCAATAAGGTATAGGGAACCCGATGGCATTCCAAACAGCTTCTAGCCGCCTCGAGATGGATAAATACAGGATCTGTATGGTTTTTAAGGGTATCTCATACTATTCTGCCTGCAAAAAGGTGGCAAGTTCAGATAACGACGATGAAGGTGGATAGCGATCACGCACCCTTCTCTCTAAAGCAGAACAAAAAGGAGCAATCATTTTGAAATCTGGTGACTATGATGACCAGGGGAGATGCAAAAATTCAGGCTCGTGCTCATAAAACCAGTCCTGGACGATGGAGGCTATATGAAGAGGAGTCCTGTCGTCTTCGAACACAATTTTAGGAAAAAAAGACGTTGTAACGTGGGATAGATCTGATCAGCCAAAATGGTCACTTAATCCTTGCCAGTAATACGACCTTCCAGAATAACCCTGGGGTTTATGGAATAAGACGACATGGCTGGCCGAATTCTCACCGAACGCTCCCCATGTTCCACTCTTGAGACTTTAACTCGGCCAGAAGTTGGAAACAATGTGTAACAAGATTCATCCAATGGTTTTCTTCCATTGCTCCAGATTCCCGGTTTATGGCTTCGCCACCACGTTCTCCTGTTACGGGCATTTGCGTCACTGATGTGTAGTTCTGGAATTCCGCTCGCCCTATCATTTCCTGTTTATGGTGCTCCTTCCGTGTTGTTTTGGTGCAGCCGGCCGCTGTGGCCGAGTGGTTTTAGGCGCTTCAGTCCGGAACCGCGCCACTGTTACGGTAGCAAGTTCGAATCCTGCCTCGGGCATGGATGTGTGTGATGCCCTTAGTTAGGTTTAAGTAGTTCTAGGGGACTGATGACCTCAGATGTGAAGCCCCATAGTGCTTACAGCCATTCGAACCATTTTTGTTTTGGTTCTGACAGGGTTCGGTTCTACAGTGACGTCCGGCGCAGAGTTTTAAGCTGCCATGTTGTTTCAAAACCGCGCACACTCCCTTGCATAGTGAAATATTAATTTCAGAAACCAGTTCACAAAATAAATTAATGCCATAGAATATCCCCAGTCTGCGTTCTTCATTAATAGATACAACTGTTCTATCAGTGACGGAAGAAACCATTAACATATATTTAATGAACTGAAATATCAGAGCTGAGATCTCCGTTTCCATCCTGCTATGGAATCTACATCACTATCTCCTTAGACGTATGTACTCAATCTTGTCTTTACATGAGTAATCTTTCTTTCAGTTTCTCTCGCTGGAAATAGTTGAGTGACAAGTCTCACTTTTCTTATTTAGATTTTGCGTGTGTCGTTAATTCAGCATAGGACGTGTCCCAGTCTGCGAGAAATAGCCAAAAGTTTACCTATAGATTGTTAAACACTGCCACGTGATCAGTAGCCAAATGGATTTGCTCTCACTAAGCCAGTTTATTGCTATAAAATAAAATTTTGTGCATCTTTGAATATTTAGTCCATTGATTCCTGTTATTTCGACTGTTTCACTCACTAAAAATAGTTAAATACATTAAAGTTCAAGGCAGTTGTACGAGTTTCACAGATGAAAAATTTCACAGCCATTATTAGAACGGGCAACACGCTCACAAGCGCAGTAGAGACGTCTGTAATGAATACATCTGACAAAATTTTATCAGAAAACACTGATGAGCCAAAACATTACGGCCACTCTCCACAACAAGATGGAATGCCTCGTTGCGGGCACGCAAAGAGGTAAGGGAAGTATGTAAGCGCAAAAAGAGTAATAGTGAATCATTTTATCGAAGGTACGGCACGCAGATTGGGATATCCACTGACGTAAGCGACTTTGCCAAAGGGCAAATTGTTACAACCCAGAACCTGGGAACGGTGAAGCTCGTCGGTTGTTCGCGTACTTCTGTCTTTAACATATACAGAATATGGTTGAAGGACGGTGAAACCACGAATAGGCGACAAGGTGTTGGCCGTCCACGCTACAACACAGAACTTTGACGTCGGAATCTTTCTCGTTCCTTACAGCAGGGTAGGCTGCTTTATGTGGTAGATCTGACAACAGAGTACAATGCTGGTGCAGGCTCATGTGTTTTGGAGCATGCCATACAGTGCACGTTGTTGAACATGGCACTCTGCAGCAGACGACTCTTACGTCGTTCCATGTTGACCCAACGACATCGTGAAGTACGATTCCAGTGGAGTGGGCACGGGAATATTGAGACTGGACCGTGGATCAATGGAAACATGTCACATTTCTTGTTACAATAGGTCGATGGTTGTGTCCAAATACGCTGTCATCCAGGAGAACCTCGAAACTTGGACCGCGCCACGAACGCATGCTGGTAGGGGCAATATTATGCTATGGAGAACATTGCTGTGAGCTTCGGTGGTAGTACACTAAGGCACCGTGACAGTTATGGACTACGTGAACATTATTGTGAACCATCTGCATCCCTTAACGACGTCTTCCTAGACGGCCATGGCATCTTCCAGCAGGATAAATGTCAGCGTCACAATGGCAGAATCAAGCTACAATGGTTGGAAGAGCAGGACAGTAAGTATGTTAAGGTCTTTACCAACATATTCGCCAGATTTGAGCCCAGTGGAACACATCTGGGACGCTATTTGCAACGAGCTCCGTGATCATATACTATCGGCCTATAATTTACGGGAAATGCGTGACCTATCTGTAGACATCTAGTGCCATATACTTCCGGAAAGCTGTGAGAAATCTGTCGAATCCATGCCAAGCAGAATCGCAACTGTATTGCATTCCGAAGGTGGAGCGACCCGCTATTAAGCAGGTGTCAATAATGTTTCGGCTGATCAGCGTATCTATGAAATAAAATTCTACTACGACCTCATAATTCACTGTAGGAGCAACGAGTATTTGTGGCAAGGGTTCTAAGCGGACTGAGGAACAATGCACTGCCTGATGTTTTGCATAAAAGCTCTGTTCCAGTAATGGCGAAGACGCGCGGGCACTGACACTGTACAATACTTCTTTATGTAAGTTTTGTGGCTACTCTTCCATTACAGCCGCAAGATGCTTAAATTATTAGGGATTAACAGTGACTCATTATCAAGGAAATCTGATCGTGTAAAAAGTGTTGTCCTCGTTCAAGACATTCTCATCCGTGCTCCCAAATCACGTTTGTCCAGGAAGTTGGATTGTTATGTATTTTTCTAATACAGTTGTCGTGTTCAAGTAACCACTGGTATTTTGTGACGTCACTAATAATAACCGATGAATGATCGAAGTTCGTGAACTAACTGATGACTAATGGTTACATTAGCTCAAATTGTCACCATCTGACTTTTGTTTTAGTTCCGAAAGTGTAGTACTCAAACATCCTCTAAATTTGTGAGAAACAGATGTGTTGAACATGAAAAAATTCGAGATTCTGATAATTCCAGAGATTTTGCTTAGGTTAGAATGATCAAATTCATAAGATCTTAACATGATGAGACCTCAAAGCAGAACTCCTAGAAGTAAGGAAACCAGTTTCTTTCTGTGTTTTAAACATTGGACCACTCGTGGTGCTAAAAGCAAACAATAGTTTCACACTCCCATGAACACAATTAGTAACTGATCAACAACTTAAAGATGCACGAAACTAGAACGATAATCATGTTGAAGAAATTGAGAATATTTTCCTGCAGGATCATCTAAAGGCCACTGCGCCACTTCGTATAACACACACAAAATCTTTCCATATAGTAATACTAAGGCTTCAGCTAACTCGAAGTATCAACTTTGAGGAAATTTTTTTTATTTTTTTTTTAGTTCTTGCCAGGTGTTAGAAGGCAATGAGAGAGTTTCTGAGGAGGTAATTTTATACTACAACTCCGTTAAAAATATATACAGCACCGCTAACTAGATCAACTTAGACGATTAAGTACAGGGTGGTTACAATTAAACTTTCGCTACTTGAGAGTGATCGTAGGACAACGAGACTTTGTGGAAACATTTGTAAGAGAAGTATTGAACAAGCAACTGGAAGAAACATCTTAATTTCCACACGAGAGGGTAACATTTGTTAACTGCGTACAATGTTTACGTTCCAGGTTACGAATTTGCTCAATGCGACTAGTATCTCCATCCCCGACAGCCTGCAACCGCAATAGAGATACTATTTCACAACTGGCCGCAGCACTTTTTGAACAGGAATGCTCAGCTGTCGTGACAGCTCCTCGACTGCTTGAAGGTCGCACACTGCGTGCAGCATTCTCAGCCATGGCAACAGTAACTTGTTCAACAATCTGTGGCGCAATTTGCCGTCGGTCTCTCCCAGGAGCAATTCCCAAAACTCCAGTTAATTCGAACTTCCGAATCGTATTCTTCAACCCTTGTGTGGAATAAGGACCTCTCCACATTCCTCTAATGCGTCGATACATGCGAAGAGCAGCAGCGCTAATGATGTTTTGATAAAACAGCTTTACGAGTAAAACCCTGCTCACCTTGTCGAGATCTATGTTGACTGTCTTCAACTGTAATGCACACTGATGGTTTTGTTTCATTCCTAGGTCGCGGTAGCAGTACCGGTGCTTAACGGCAAGTCTTGATAGTAAAACAACGCAAATACTGTAGCGTAGTCTGAAGATTATTCCCGTAAATTTGTGGAACCGCGCGACCGCTACGGTCGCAGGTTCGAATCCTGCCTTAGGCATGGATGTGTGTGATGTCCTTAGGTTAGTTAGGTTTAAGTAGTTCTAAGTTCTAGGGGACTGATGACCACAGCAGTTAAGTCTCATAGTGCTCACAGCCATTTGAACCGTAAATTTGGGTACCCATACGGTAAACAGTTTTCCGTGTACACTGGCTCAAGTAGAGAAAGCTCAATTATAACTATCCCGTACTATGCTAGTAACATTCAAACATTCGTGACGGCCAGGCATCAGGGTTTGGCATGAGCAGAGTAAACCTACAATTCTCTAATTTACGCTTGCGACACAACTCCACAAAGAGGGTCATTCTTGAGATTAATATTCAGATTTGATTTGTTTGAGTTACAATTTATCCTGGGCTCTAAGTGTGCATCTCGAAGATACTAGACTGCGAATTTGAAAAGGTTTGAAATTCGCAGCATTTTATAGAAGTCATGATAGGAGAGCAAAAGTACGAGGATGTTTAAAAAAATCTGCCACAAATGAGTACAAGGCATCAAATCCCAGATGATGGTTTGTGGGGCGCTCAACATCGTGGTCATCAGCGCCTGTACAAGTTCCCAATCTTTCCAGTTTCAATCTCGCCACTTCCCGAATGATATGGACAACACGGACACCCAGTCCCCGGGCAGAGAAAATCTCCGACTCGGCCGGGAATCGATCCCGGGACCCCGTTATCCACAGGTAGCAACGCATCAAATCCCAGAGATAAACATCCAAAAAACGCCGGACCACGGTCCAAAACCAACGCGCAGAGTTGCTGCAGCGTAATCCAGCGTTGCTGGTGAGATTGGGCATACAATGGCAGTGGATCAACGACCGTCGCACACACTTTATTCACCATATGTGGAGACAGTGGCCGATTGTTAATATACTGTTGCACGATTGACGTTTCCACGAACATACTGGCAAGAGTAACAAACTTTTGGAAAGCAATAATACTCAAACTGCATTACTTATCGCTCCATATTACAAGGAATAAATTTCTAATTCGTCTTTATTGCAAGCAAAGGAGCCTGTACACACGAGTTGAAACTTCAAGCTCTGTAAGAAAGCCTCTTTGGAGTTCTGTTTATTTTGAGTTTCAGGATACTAAAGAACCATAGCGTCGAGATCCGAAATAAAAAGTTGAATGGAGCCGTAAGATGTACATAGTTGTCACCGAGGATACTAGACTGGGTTCGAATCCCATATGGGCACCATTTTTGTCGGATCAGCAGGTTCCAGAAGTAGTTTGTTTTAGTTGGTGGAGAAACATATGAACTTACATTATTTCAACGCTCGACCTGAATGGAAGAACACTTAACGTGGTGTACAATGGGAAATATTCTGTACAATGTTCATTTCAGTGACTCGCGACATTACGGCAGCAGCTACTGTTGTGAACGATGGATACTGCCCCCCTCCCCCTTCATCTAGAGTCCATAAACTAAGTTACGGTGCTTCAACCATTATTTTTTTCTCACCGCCGCTTGTCCCGTTCCAATCGCGAATGATGCTCATAAACAAGTACAATTGGTAGGCCTTCGTGTGAACTAATGTATTTTATATATTTTATTTTACCGTCCTGATGTTTTCGCAAGGTATATCGTATGTAGCAGGAAGCAATATATTAGTTGACTCTTCGAGGGATGTGAGCGTTCACATTGCACATAGCGATGAACAACATCTCTCCTGAACTGTTTGTCGCTGGAGTTGTATGAACATCTTCCCAACGGTTTCACGCTTACGAAACGAACCCGTGATGAAATGCGCTGTTATTTGTATGTTCCCTATGTTCCCCTCAAACCTACCTGATAGGTGACGATCTCAAACTGAATAGTAATATTCTAGTATACATCGAACGAGGATCTTGTAAACTAATACCTGTGGGGTTGAACTACAATTTTTAAGGGTTTTTCCACTGAATTTCATGCTGGCATCTGCCTTTCCAGCGATTAGTTTTACGTCCTCGTAGCATATTAAATATTGTCTAACGTTTGCTCCTAGGTATTTTATGGTTGTCTCTTAATCCAATGTAATCTAACAAAGGGGTTTTTCGCCTACATATGCGTAATACGTTAGTTTTGTTTTTTGTTTTGCGTCAACTGCTAATCCGTAATTGCTAAGTTTCTATCCTCTGCAGGTCTTCCTGCATTTCGCTTCAGTTCTATAACGTTTGCTTTTTCTCCACATACAATAGCATAATTCGTTAATAGCTGTTTCTTATTGAGTCATGAAAACCAATTACCAACTTTTGTGTATTGGCTCTGATTTCAGATTTAGTGGCCTCAGGTCTTAAAAGTTGTCACATGCAGTGAAGGAATCAGGATATTGGTAAAGGGGGTAGTGGCGGCTTTTGAAGAGTTTAGATGTGAAGGCCCTTTGCCTTCATAATCTGGAAAACCAGATGGTGGGCTACTGCGTCATATTTCCGGCGTGCTTCACTAGCATGAAGTCTAAGAAACCGCCAACATTATGTCACTCATTCTTCCTGTGTTTCACATTTCCCGTTGCCTCACTTGTTTCGCAGTCGACATATTCACACGTTTTTAGTTGAGATAAGGAAGTAATTCTGCTGGGAACGCCAGAGAAACTCTTCTATTATCAAATGTTCAGTGCGCAAAATCATGTCTTGTGGAATAGAATGTCATCCCCAAATTAAAACCAAGTTAATGTATCTTTACGTCCTGAAAAATTAGAATTTAGGCCTCTCAGTGCAAATTTAAGATGGATTCCTCAGTATATCCGTATCTTCCATATTCAGACTATTAAGATATTTCAGCGCACACAGAACAACAAAGTGTATTTCATCAACTTTTCGAGAATTCGATATAAAAATTCTATAGTCGTGCCTTGCTTCAAAAACTTCGATTAAACGAGGTGGCGCGTTGATTATCGCACTGGACCCTCATTCGGGGGAAGCAGGGTTCGAATTACAAAATTGTTACGGTTTTCGTGGCCACTTCTTGACAAACTGCCTATTGGCTTCTGTCTCGGGTTCTTCGGCCGACGTTCATCTAATGATTTTACTGACGTTTCGCCAGCACGAGTAGCTGGCATTGTCAAAGCTTCACCCTCACAAGGGTGCAAAATCGTTAGATGAACGTCGGCCGAAGAACCCGAGACAGAAACCAATAGGCAGTTTGTCAGTGTTCGATTTCCCATCCGGACATACAGATTTAGGTTCAGTCGTTTCCTTAAATGAAGTGAGACAAATGCTGGATGGTTCCTTTCAAAAGGATACAGCGGATTTCCATCCTCATTTTTCCCATAACAGTTTTGTTCGGTCTTCATTAACCTTGTTTTCGACTGGGTGAGAAGCCGTAAGTTTCCTATCATCCTTCCAGAGCTTTCATTCACCGATAGTATGAACGCTATATCACCGTCTGTTAACCAAATGACGAACGCGTTTGAGCGTCGTCGTAGCAGCAGTAGTAATAAAAATCCGGTTACTTTAATGATATGTCGAAGGTTTCAGTCACAGCAGTTGAAGCAATATAAAGTGGCAATCCATTTAATGGATGCAAATAGATGACAGATTCAGTGGAAGAATGCTGAGAAAATGTAGGGCAGCTGTAACGGATGTTACATACTAAACTCTTGAGGCACCTATTTGGAATACTACGCGAAATGGAATTGTACCACTTCTGATTAAAGGAAATCTAATTTAGACGCGTTCCGCTCCATTTTCAGTCTGTTGGTTCTCTCCGTACGAGAACGTTACTGGGATACTCACGGATCTCACATGTGAATCTTGGAATGAAGATTTTCGCCAAAGCTACTGAAGACGTTTAAAGAACCATTACTCTACAGAGACTGTCTAACTATTCTATTCATTCCATCGTCGATCTCGTGAAACGACCACAGGAACAAGGGAAATTACGAGGCATACCGACAGTATTTTCGTTTCTGCGTTCAGTTCACAGAGGGAAGAGACATAGGAGTTTTAAGTATTCTCCGCCATGTTCTGTAAAATTGCTTGCGGTGTATTTATGCGTCCTGAAAAAGTTAATCACTACAGCGAAGAAACGCACGTCATTCGATAGGCGTCGCACCATCCCAACACGAAAATGATAGCATAATCCACGAGAAATTAAGTAACCAAAAGTCATCGTGGTAGCGACATTCAAATGGAGGACCGCCACTACTCGACACAATCTCAGCAGCTCCAACATTGTTCATAGACGACGCTGCTGCTTACAGAGCAGTTTGTCGGGAGGACCCTTAGGAGGACAATCACGAGAATCTGAAGAAAGTAAGTAGAAGGTCCAGCAACTGGCTGCTACGTATCTTTAAACACAGGCAAATACAGGGCAATGCACAAAAGTTGGCTCAATTCCTCTGCTTGTTTATAGCACAGCGACGCTGAATTAGTCACTGACAGAATTTATGTTTCGGTGAGCCAATTCTCCGTGATTTAATGATCAACAACATGATTTAATGATAGGAAAGCAAGATATCTGACTAGGTTCAACGGTGAGGATTTAGAGGAAGTGGTGTATAGCTGGAAAAACTAGTATCTGTAATCCAAACCGGCCCGGATCAACAGAAATTTGAAGAGTTCTAACGGAACCAGCTCTTTTGCCTCCAACAGGACCCGAGAACGGTAGCTCCGGACCTGGAGGTAAAATGAAATTTTCTGAGCGGTAAAAATTAAACGATTCGATTCGGTGTCAGTCACGAAACTGCTAAGTATCTCAAGAAAATGTCTTCAAGTTGTAGATAGTACATGCAGTCGTCCAGAAACTGCTTCATTACTCTCCCCGGAAGAGATAAATGAATTAATCGACAGCAAGGCAGAGCAATAACTGCATAAGGCTGTACCTAGTACTATTAGTAATAATAATCTGGTTGGATACAAAGCATTAACAGTCTGAAGTCGTCCACTTTGTGAAGAGAGTGAAGAGTCCAGCAATCAAGTGTTTCACAAACAGTAAGTATAGTGCAAACATCTTCACTTGTCTGATTTCAAATAGGGTTGCAGTGTAAAGGTCAAGCTAGTGCCGAAATGGAGAGAAATAATGCAAAGGAAGTTGTTTTGCAGAAAGTATCTACTCTGACTGTTGATAGCTAGCTTTATTATCTAAGAAAAAAAAGTTATGGGTAGCAATTACGATGCACCACGAATTCCTTCGTCATTCATTCTAACACCCCCACAGCCTGCCCCTGCCCCCGCTCCCCCCAAATACAAACTAAATATAATTCATCTTTCATAATTTTTAAAATAAAAGCGTTCCAAGGAAAGTCTTTCATCTACAGTTTAGTTAAGTGCCAAAGATAATGTGGGGGAGGGGAGAGGGCGGGGGTACTGGCTAATGTCTGACTGCACTCAGAGGTAATGGTCATAAAAAGGTTGGGAACTACCCTTATAGAGCAAACGGCACTTTGTGAATGTGAACAGCAATTCAAAATTTCGAAAACGTGTTTTCAGTTTAGATCATAATTGTACTACGTACGAACCCGCACCGGAAACACGGAAATACATCTACGGAAGCGTACAGGTACCAGGTTTCCTCGCGCAGATTACATTCATAGGAAGGAGGCAAGTAAGAGCAGACAGATAACATAATGCGCACACACTATACGGTATGTAGCGGCAAAAAAATTTGCTAAGGGCTTCATTACTCAAAACGCACATTTTCTATACATACCTATAATTCAACAAATTCCCGTAACTTTAAAAGCTTGCCATCCTTTCCCATGGGGTCTTCCACAACGGCGAAAGAGAATACAAATTGCCAGCGCCGAAATGTCAGTTCCTGAACACAGTTCTTGTAACTGTATGCAGCCAAAACACCGTTCTATCAATGTTCACCTAAGACACACTGTAGGAATAAATGTTCAGCCGAACTCTGCGACATTTACTGAACTATCACACAGTTGCTCCTAATGTTGAAGATAGTGAAGTTCTGTTACCGTGTCGAGCGACGTACGTTGTTGAGACAGGAATCCCGTACTCAACTGCTTGTTAAGACGGGTCATGACTGAAAAATGGCGAGCTTGTGAACGCAGCTGACTCATATTCCCTGGAGTGACGAAGGTTTCGTCGAACCTGCGCGAGCCAGTGCGACGCAGGCGCTGCACCGCCAAGTGCTGGCATCTACCACGCGCGACGTCTACTGAATTTTCCTACGGTAGGGCCCTGTACAGTCAGAGCGGCGCTTATGATACCTCATTGAAAGTGCCTACAACGGTCTAACATTTCAGTCCTCTCTAGGTGTGTATTACGTTTGATACAGAAGTAATATGCGAATTTCGATAATGTAGTTATTATTCATGACATGCTACGCAGATACTTTACGTTCAGAGGTGAGGAAGCGTGTGATGGCCAAATGTCAACATCTAAATTTACGCGTCACTTGTTCAATTAATGAAATATATCTAAAGATTGCTGTTAGTAGTCAAAATCGGTCACGAATGAATGTAAAATTGCTTTGGAGAGGCAATAAATGCGTAATAGAAGTAGTATCTATTGACAGACGGTTCCAGATATTCCAACCACCATTCAGTAGTTCACGTATAAGCAAATGCTTTAAAATTAGATATTTGAGTGAAGCAGGAAAGGTTACTTCTATGACTGTTTATGTAAAAATTATAAGTTTTCGTACCTTGCTTTTACTCTTAGCTAGAATATTTGAGAGATGTGAACGAAAGGGTGAAACACTTCACTGGCCGACAACAGGGAACGAGTACTTCATAGCGCTTGTCAGATTACTTATGAGATGTCGTTCTTGCAACGTTGACGCATGGTGACGTTGGGTAAATGTAGTTTCTTCTTGAGAGACTGCAAGGATAAGAAGCAGCTCGTGTGCAAGGGAATGCAAATTGGCCGTTTAGCAATAATTTTTAAAAAAGTCTTCCAAAATTATTACTCTCTCGTAACATACTGCGTTAAACAATTTCGAAATCTTTCCTGTCGCCTTATTTGTCAGTGACAAATTACATTTGTTTTCGGATAGTTCAACTGTTGGAAGCTGGTGATAAGCGCAAAAGAACAAAATTTTTCTTTTCGAAAATGTGCGTTTCTGCGAGCCTCTTGACCTTTAAATACAGTAACGGTGGAATACTATCCCACATGGAGTAGCCGTCCTCCACCGTGGCCTAGAAATTTTAAGCGGTAATCTGACCGGCCTGTCGTTATCGTTGACTTTATCAAGTGCACAGTCATTGGCAACAGCACGTATTTATCTGACGTAAGAGTGCCCCCCCCCCTCCTCCTCCTCCTCTTGTAGGAAGGAAGACAGCTGCATCTTGGAAAGCGAGCTACTCCCGGAGAGTGTCTCTCGTTCATACGCTTTCTCTTTCAGAAGTAGGACACGCTCCTCTCCAGTGAAAGATGCTGCTTAAAGGAAACAAAAATCGGCGGACACTCATTCGACGATGTTTGTACCGACATTGTTTTATGACATCTGATGTACTTCACACAACAAACAGCCCGACGAAGACTACGCTCTGAACTTCCCGTTCTCGCTTCCGAAATGCAAGGGCAGACTGTACATTGTACCGTGTGTGATGGACGGCAAAATGATGCAGCAGCATTTCCTTACTGTTCCTCATTCGACATGCAAATGCGGAAAGGCTGTCCTCTTGCTTCCTTTTGAGCCCGAATTTCATCGTTGTGGTGGTGATGTGGCGGATGCACATTGGTTTGTCATACGATGATCGGCTGTTGAAGGGAGGCGGTTTCTTACCATTTTAAGAGCGAGCAATACTTCTCTCTGAACACTTTCCATTAAAGTTTGTTCGTTATTTTGTGAGTAACGGTCACTAAACACATGTCGCCGTTTTGGAGGTACAAAATACATAGGGTATTTTGTTGTCTGGGTAATATTCTTTAAACTTCATCTTGCAAGACGCCGAATGAGCTGTAGTTTGTTAATGAGAACAATACTCATTTCTTAACAGCCATTTATACGTCGTTAGAATAGTCTGGGGATATAACGGTCATGTTTATAGCGACGCATTTCTATAAACAGAGTTTATTTAGTACTGTATTTCTTTCGATAAGTTTCACCAAACTGTTTTCAAGGATCATCGATCGTTAACTAGTTATGTTTTCTATTAAACAAACCGTAGCTGCTTTTATATCTGCGATAAAATTGCAAATACTGACGATAGCAGCAGCAGCAACAACTGTTACCACTTCCCTCTTCCTGTCTTCCGCCTCTTCCTCTTCATCAGCGATGATAATGACGTAAAAACTTAGTTGTTGTAGGCATTCCCATTCTGCAGCACACACTTCTGATACGAAATGCTTCCTTGAGATCTATCTTTAACATTATAGACACCACCAAATATCCTTGTTTCAGTCGGTTTAAGACTTAAGATGGCTGGAAGGAAGTTTCTAGTTTCTACTTTTATACTACTAGTATCGCACACACACATACCAGTATGCATGTGACACTAGCTCTTGCCATACTATTTCGTAATTACATTGTGGAGTAACACCTAAACCTTTCGTAGGCTCCACACACAGTGCTCACCGTATCATTAGCATTGAATTTTTCCACGACTGCATTAGCGACAGACACTTACTGACCTTACGTATCGTAAGAGCTATGCATCTCAGAATTTTTCGTCAAATAAGGGCATGGACTTATATTTTCACTGAAAGCTTCTCACATTGCTCTCCTTACGCTCATTTTGTCTTCGACGATCTTATGTCAGTTAACACGGTTTTGGTTTCGTTTAAATCTGTCGTGTAACACTCAGATTTCGCAGTAACTTCCTAACACGGCTACTGAGCGACGACGGGTGTTTCCCATCCATCACAACCGGCGTTCTGGTCGACAGCCATCCAATTCTTCCCTGTTTGACATTTCTCTCTACACCGCTTGACAACTCTGCCATATAACAGTTCTAGACTTGCCCTCACAAAAGTATAATACTTTGTTAGTTGTTACAGTCCCGACTGTTTTGATTTTATAAACAGTACGTATTACAGCTAACTTAACCTCAGTTTGCATCTTATCCACATTTGAACAATTAATATACGTTTTTGACCAGTGTTTTGCCACTCTCCATTCATTTCAGAGGTTTAACATAGCCATCTGTAAATGACATTCTTTTCTCCCCTTTTCACATAACTGATTGTAAGAAACACTGTCTTCGGTAAACAACTTCTGGTTATATGTTGTCCACTCTTACATGGGAACAGCAACTGCTAATAGGAGGCAAAGAATAAGTAATCATGTAAACCACCACAAAGCAACGAAGGAAAGCAACGGCACTATGGTAGCAACAACTGGGTTTGCAGCATGTAGGAGGAAAAGAAATGGAAATACTCAGCATTCCAACTGACACGCAAGGGGCTCCTGTGTTTTCTTGCAACGAGAACACTTGTGAAATTACGGAGTATTCGCAGACGTTAGTGGTTGGTGTAACAACTCCATTTACACAATATCCGTTGATTTTTAAAATAATTCGCTACTTTAACAAACTTTTTTTCCATTAGAAGTGGCTTCTCCAAGCGAATTGCAAATTGGTACAAAAATTAAGAAATGCCGTGCACGTAAGTAGAGGAAAAGATTCCATATCATTTAAATACGAGTACAGCGACAGCTTGAAATGATTTTGGTTCTCTATGTAATATGGCGTTATAGACTACTCATGCATCCCACCTCTAAGTACTGAGCATACAGTTTTCTTATCTAATGATAATTGCTGTATAAACTGACAAAATTCAAACAAAATTACAATTATGACCAATGAACTCCGGTGCAAAAATCCTACAAAAAACAGCCTACCGCAAAAAAAGGGCTCAATTTAAGTGTCCATGGCATCTTACCACTGATCATTTTAGGTGGAACTGTTGTCACTAACGATTTGAAGTGGCTTACCTGGGGATTGTCGTCGAGTAAGTGGAATCTTTCTTAGCTTACAAAGACTCTAATCTTAAGCAGGCTTTTCGCTAATCTGATGTTAATAACCGCAGCTATCCTCACTTACTCATGTTGCAAGATGGATAATAGTTCTAGAGCGTTCTCGTCTTGCTCACAACTAACGTTTTAACTTATTTAATAGTTTCCCAGTTGAGATGTGGATAGGGCGAACAACTGGCTATTCGATTTCATTAGCACCCAGTTGCCCAAATCACCCTTTCTACCCTTCGCTTTAGAACATAGCATTATCACAATAAGCGCAAAATGTAGTCGAACGTTGCGTATCACTTTGATAAATCTTTCTCAGGGACGCACACTGCCCTATTAATCCAAACACCACTTTCTAGAATGTAAAGAACCAGATGTGTCTTCTTTTTCCTGGCCTTGTTTAACATCTGTGTGCCCGTAGTGTTACTCCATGTGAAAGTGTGTAACTGAGGCAGGACGTGGATAACGGCCCAGTATTCTGCTAGTCTGATGTAGGAAACTGCCTAAAAACCAAATGCAGGCTGGCCGGCACACTGGCCCTCTTCGTTAATACGCCGGGTTGATTCAATCCGGGGCCAGCGCGCTTCTACGAAAGCGCAGATTAGTTTCTTCGTATTGCTCGTTTCATAAGGCCCCGGACAAGCTTAACGAGGACAATGTCTGGAGACATCGTAACCAGTCCTTTACAGTTTTCTTCAACGCTCAGGACCCATGTCACACTGCATTTAAAAATTATCCATTGCCTAAGTTTCGGCAGCAAAACTGAACGGTCTCGAGATTCCTGATTCAGTAATGCAGAGCCAAGTATTTCCTCTACGACGAAGAGTGAATATGACCTATTCGCCTGCCTGATGGACAACACAGAGGATTACCGAGTATTATACTGACACGAAGATAGGTTCACACTCCTGAACTAAACTGTAAAGAGTATTCGAGCCATCACTCTCTACCACAATGCAGAAGGTCTCTGCCAGACGTTCGTTGTCTTAGGGCTGGTGTTCGTAATGGACGTCTGGAGGGTTCATTAACTCTGTGGAGTGTGTCCATGCAATGTGGGTAGACGTAGTTCTCGCAGTTGGTCCTAAAAATTGTATCACATAATTCTGTGGCGTAAGTCCAGAGCAAATACACTGTGAGGATTGCAGATTCAGCGCACTTTTCTGAATTATACTTAGGCAACATGTATTATCTTCTGAACTGATGAAGGATAAAAATTATTTGTGACAGTAAGGGTGTCCCTATCACTCATACATACACCTTAGTAGCACACTTACCCTGTTCTGAGTAGCTCAAATGCATTACAACCAAGCAGCAGTCCTAAAGACGCTTATGCTATGAAAACACACCACCTGTTACAGGATGTGCCTGTGTCACTATTGTCTTGTTCGTACATTACCACTGCCTAGGCCGTTGCAGAACAAAGTGACACGATTTCCTTATTCAGAACGACCTGCAGGGCTAAAATAGAAAGTTATGACCGTTACACTACCGAGCCAATAAGGTCGAAGTCATGTGATGTGCGAAAGGTGTACAAATACCGTTGGAGACACACGAGATACGGAGTTCTGGAACATTCAGAATAGAGCATGAGTAATAGCCTCTGTTCCAACCACCTGAAAAACCAGTGTCGTCACAATACACCGCTGAACAGCAACTATAACGGAGAATCTAGCTATTATTGTTTCACCTTAGCTGTTAACATCACCTGCACTTTTCTTCCGATGATTGCTGTGATCATATAAGTGTAGATGGAGCTTTATTGGTAATAACAGGGGGCGCTGAAACTTTATCAGACGTAAAGTTACCTTATCACCTACAGGTCCTTTAACTCTTCTCCACAAAAACTTCAGTTACAGAACTGTAAAAAAGTTGGAGAGATTTACTAAAATTTCTGGAAGGAAAAGCAGTTGTTTGTGGTCAGACGTGCATTACCTTAAGAAACATTTGAGAGATAATACCCAGAAAGGGGGCGGAAGTTCAGAAAGAAACCTGACATTCAATTACATTTACCTTGTAACTACGTTAAATGCTGTCGTAATGCTTACCTAAACAATCTTTCACCCAATTTACGTAATTTTTCAGATCATCGAAATCACCATAAAAACACGACTCTCAGTTCATGGAGTACCCAAATCAGCAAAGAGGTCAAACCAGACGCCGCTAGCCATAGCTCAGTTGGAAATGGTAGAGGTTTTACTTTTCTCTATAAGAGGTAGGGCGCTACAATATGGCGTGAAATCTAGTCCAGCATGGGAAAGCGAATTATTCATGAGTCGTCGTCGTCGTTGACGATCCGAAGACGGGATTAATGTAGCTCTTTACACAAGTCTATCCGATACAAACATCTGCATCTCCGCATAACTAACGCAGCCATCACCATTTGAGCCTGCTAACTACAGTCAAGTCGTTGTCTTCCTCTACAATTTTTACCCACCACACTGCGCCCTATTAGCAAACTAAAGAGTCTGATGCCTCGGGATGTGTCATGTCAATCGTTCCCTTCTCTTAGTCTACTTGTGCTATGAATTTCTTCTACCTATTTGATTCTGTACCTCTTCATTACTTTTCCGATCTACCCACCTAATCTTAGGCATTCATCTGTAGCAAAAAATTTCAAAAGCTGTTCTGTTGTCGGAACTGTTCATCGTCCAAGTTTCAGCTTCGCACAAGGCTACGCTCCCGACAAATACTTTCAGGAAAGACTTCCTGACATTTCTATTCGATGTTTATACATTTCTCTTTTTTCAAAAATGCTTTCCTTGCTACTTCCAATCTCCATTTTAAATAATGTTTATTTCTGTCATCATTAGTTATTTCACTACCCAAACAGCAACAAAATTTTCCTACTTTTAGTGTCATTTACTAATTAATTCCCTCAGTAACACCTGATCAAATGCGACTACATTCTATTTCACACTCTTTAATTTTTTGTTATTTCACGTGTATTTAATAAGACTAGAAGTCAAGTTTTTAGTAAAATAACGCTACGACGAAAAACTATAAACCACCCGCTAAAATATAATTAGTTTAAACAGGCACCCTTCATGGCAACTTACCTCATTACATGTCTGTCAGTTGCACCTGCCCTACTCATTAGTAGTGAAGAATCATATCTTTTAAGAAGCAGCCACATCGACTGAACTGCTTCAATAAAAGTAAATGAGAGATACTTTTGTACCTGTAATTTATACGTAGCGAATTTCTAATTTACGAGTAACGAAATGTACAACGCTTACTGCAGCAGACAATATTTCTTCTAAAATGGACACATGAACGAATAAGAATGTGACAGTTCAAAATGTTCAAATGTGTGTGAAATCTTATGGGACTTAAATGCTAAGGTCATCAGTCCCTTAGCGTACACACTATTTAACCTGAATTATCCTAAGGACACACACACACACACACACACACACACACACACCCTTGCCCGAGGGAGGACTAACCTCCACCGGGACCAGCCGCACAGTCCATGACTGCAGCGCCTTAGACCGCTCGGAATGTGACAGTTCTTTTCACGATAACCGCACAATGCTACTCCGGGAAAGTCCTCTTTACAGAAGTGTTAATATGATTGAGTCAAACAAGAAGGTACTTAAACTCTTTTGGACAAGGAAACGTCTGGTTCAGTGAGTGAGTTTTCAGTGCGGCTAAGTGCCATGCGGAGGAACCGGGTTCGATTCCCACTACTGCTAGGGTTTTTGTGAGAAGACCGGAAAGTGGCGTATTCAGCCTCACTATGACAATATAACAGCTACCTGACCGAATGGTAGGGACTACAGGTCTCGAAAACTCGACAACGGCCGAGAGAGCAATGTGTTGATCCCACACTCCTCCATATTACGTTCAGTGATGCCCTTGGCAGGTGATGACGCAATGGTCGGTCGGTATCGATAGGCCGACCAGGGCCTGTGGGCCGACTTGCTTTTTCACGTGGGGAATATTCCGATTATAAAATGATGGATGTGGGGAAGGGGAGGGAGAAGAGGCAGGGCAACGTAGCGCTGCGTATTTATCTCTTTGTTGTCGGATTTCGTGACGCAAGCAATTGCAGTCGCATAACAAAGGAAAGGTCCCTTTCAGGTCATTGAGCTTTGTCAAGCAGCCATGCCAGCAAACGCTGTCGTAGTTCACTTTGATCAGACGGAAATTGGGACCCGCATCTTGCCAGTTACATCGTCGACATGCTAGCGCTGCGTCACTCGCTCCGGAACAAAACGCAGAACGCAACGCGAAGGCTGCCAACACATTTTTTCCCTTACATAACGTCTCAAACAGTGTATTACAAGAAGTCCAACAGCCGATTACTTAACATCGCCACTGGGCACTTTTAATTCCATCCTACACGAAATTTTCATAAATACAAGAGTACGCATACAGGAGAAATTTTATTACTCGTGAACGTCTAGAATGTGGCTGTGATATGGTGGAGAGAAATGGACAGAATACGTACAACCATACTTGTGAGGACAATGAAAAGTTTTAATCGTTAAGGTATTCCCGAGACATACTACTGCACTTGCAAAGGGCAGTGCACACAAGACTGATCGGTAGTGTTTTAGAAAACGTTGGAAAATTGTGACACGAGTTTCTAGGGATAAAACTGGTAGACGTTGTCTGCACGAGAGTGTTACGGAAAGGCTCCAGCAATTTAAACGGAAGGCAACTTTTTCCCGTAAAGCTATTTGGTAAATATACTATCTGAAGAAAAAAAAGGTGAAGTACCCAGAAGTGGAGGAGGAATCGAAATGAAACGTCACTTGTCAAAGAGGGTATACGATGTTATTTCAGTAATCACAAAATTAGTCAAATTTACAACGAACTTTGTAGTATGTGTCCACTTTTCAGGTAAACTTTGCACTCTGTCTGGCCTACATGCGTGCACTGGTTCTGCTGGGTAGGTTGTCAAACCCGTTGTATCCTCCCCAGAGGCAAGCTAACCCACAACTGTTGTAAGGATAATGGCACTGGGACGGAGGCTACATCTGTGCTGGTCCAACATGTTCTGTCGGGGACAGATATGCGGATCTTGCTGGCCACGCAGACAGTTCAGGCAGAGACGTGCTGGGTGTGTGGGCAAGCACTGTCCTGTAGAAAAATACACCACAATATTGTCGCCTGAAAGGTAACATGAGGACGCGGGATGTCCGTGAGGTTCCGGTGTTCAGTCAGAGTTCCCCGAATCACTACAAGCCGTGACCGGAAGTCATACCCGATGGCCCCTTACACCATGGAGACAGGAACCAACACCGCCGTGCCTCTCCAAGACGCTAGAAGACTGGGACCTCTTCTCAGGTTTCCGGCACATTGACCGACGATGGCCACTGGTGGGGGGGGGTAGAACTCTGAATCATCGCTAAACACAATGTGACGCTATTCAGCAATCCATGTTTTCCACTCAGGACACCACTCCAAACGCAGACGTTTGCGTTGAGGTGGTAACAGCAACCTACGAATGGAACGGTAATTTCCTCGTCCTGCTGCTGCTGCTAGTCTCCGACCAATGGTAGAGAATGACAATGTTGGCGCAGAGGGGAACGGTTATGATGTGCTTGGTTCACAATACGGCAACCCTCGCTTGTGGTTGGTCACACGTGGTTCAAATGGCTCAAATGTGTCTGAGCACTATGGGACTTAACATCTGAGGTCATCAGTCCCCTGGAACTTAGAACTAATTAAACCGAACTAACCTAAGGACACCACACACATCCATGCCCGAGGCAGCATTCGAACCTGCGACCGTAGCGGTCGCGCGGTTCCAGACTGTAGCGCCTAGAACCGCTGGGCCATCACACGTGGTCATGGTTGACGATTGTGCCTGGCCTCACGTTCACATACAGTCCAACAATGGCCTACTGTTACATCCAAATGCCCCACAACTCTGGGTATTTCACTATTCGGCAAGTCGGTCAAATGGAGACACACAATGAGAGCCTTTCAAACTGTCAGTTGCTGCTAACACCGTCTCACACGAGCACACGGCATGTCCGTATCATCACAGTGATCACTCAACATCTGGCTATTCACGCCCCCTTACATACCCTACCAGGCCTAGTAACAATACTAACCATGAACAACACTAAAGCATTTTGGTGGCCGTTTTACCTGTCACAGAATAGTAACTAATCATTTACATTCCCGCCGATGGTATATACGTGTACGACGTTACACTGATATCCGATCATATTCTGAGTGCTTCAGTGCTTTTTTGTCAGGCACTGTGTGTGTGAATTGATTTCCGGGGAACAGTTGTCAGTGTACGACGGCCGTAGCGAAAGAGAAAATTGAAAGGGATCAGAGTGTGTACCCTCGCTCACAGAGCCATGTAACAGGAAAGATAAACACCTCCATATACACTCCACAAAATCTCCATTAACACACACACTATATATATATATATATATATATATATATATATATATATATATATATATATAAACGCCGCAGACCACTGTCTTATTCGCGTACTGAACAAGGGGAAAAATACATTTATATGCCTCTGCCTGCACCTATCTTTGATTATATTCTCACGGTCCGCTCGTTTTTGCCATTCTTCCACTACTGACTTTAAAGGTTACAATGACCTTACCACTAGCCCTTCCAGTCACATCCCTAATACCAAACCCAAGTTTTCGTCCCATTTTATATCACCCTGTAACTATTTAAAAGCTGTCATGTCCGCCACATTTCCACCCCTGGTACTGAAATAGGATACAATAATTTTTTTTTTTTTTTTGCACGATCTTACGATCGCCTAACCCGATAATTTCCTGAAGACATCAGCGATCAATCTGACAGTGTTGCTAACACTGTCTGGTAAGTCAAAAAGACCGTGATGAAGCCGTGTCCCATAACGCTTCCTTGAATCACCTACTAAATCTGTATAAAAATCGCCGTTTTTAAAAGGAAAAACAAATGATCCAACAACACGAGCATATTGGTAATATGCCTGACTAATGTGTATGAGTTTACTTGCAGAGTACTGGAAATAAATTCTCAGACGTTACAGTCCAGAAAAAAATAGCGTCAAAGCTGATAAACAGGTAAGTTGACTTGCGCGGTGTTGTTGGCCGTCCGAAGGATCTGAACTATCGCGACCCGGGAACGCGGCGGCGAGCTGGCAGCCGCGCCTGCCGCCTGCGGCCAGGTCGGCCGCCCCTTGATTACCACCCCTGCTGTGGGCCAGGCATGCGTCCTATCTGCTTGTCCCTACTCTTCCCGAACGTAAAATGCCCCAACTCAGCGGCTGGCTGTGCCGAAACGGGAACCTAGTGATAAAATGCGTTTTAAGCGTATTCTGGTCCCGCCATATCTGTAGTTGCCCTTAGTCAGTATTTACGAAAGCCAGGATGTTTTCTATCTCAGTATTCCTGGTGTGTGTGTGTGTGTGTGTGTGTGTGTGTGTGTGTGTGTGTGGTGTGTGTGTGTACAACTGGGTCATATTTCTCTACCAAATTTGTTAAAGATTTAATTAACTCAGCGGGAAGATGGACGACTGGTGCAGGTACCCTAAGACGACCCACAACGTTAATAAATATAGAGGGCAGTAAAATGAAAACTAGACAGCTAAAAAAGTGATTTTTATTATTTCAAAAGTAATAGCCGTAACTGTTAATACATTTATCTCACTGTGAGAAAAGACGGTCATTGCCTTCATGGAAGAATCTTTGCCATTGCCTACGGAACCATGACTTCCCAGGCGCGCACCTCTTCGTCCAAAGCAAATCGACGGCAACGAAAGTCTTTCTTCAGGGCTCCGAAAAAATGGAAATCACATAATCAGAGGTCGGAACTGTATGGAAGACGTGTATGGCCTTCCCAGAGAAACTAGTATAGTCCAAACGACACAGCCTTGGCAACATACGGGCAGGTCTTATCCTGCAACAGTATGATGCTGTCCGTCAATATTCCTGGGCGCTTGGACTACACGGCAGAAGTTTCGCTGGGAAGTCCTTACTCAGCCTCCGTGTAGACCCGATTTCTCTCCACGCTATTTCCGTATTTTTGTAGTCCTGAAGAAAGACATTTGCTTCGGACTGGATGCAATCACGGTTCCGTATGCAACCGCAAATGTTTTTCTATGAAAGCACTGACCGTCTTGTCACAGTAGGATAAATTTTTTAACAGTTATGGGAATTGTTTTTGAAATGATTAACAGTTTACTTCCGTTTTCCATCTGTCTCATTTTCATTTGACTGCCCCTTATATAATGCGCATAAACAAACGGAGAGATCCATCACTGATTATACACCAGGCCACAAATCTCTAGAAATAGTAACCGTAAAATATCTATAAGTAACCTCCAGAGCTATGTAAATTAGAATGACCAAATAAGTAATGGTAGGCAAAGTAGAAGCCAGATCTACAATTCATTGATAGAACCTACTCATCCAGGGGAACACTGGGCAAGGAAATAATTGTTTCACCCATTTTTAAGTATTGGTCGTCGACCACGACGAGAAATAAAAATTAGAGAAATTGTAACTAATACGAAGTCTTACAACAGTCTCTTCCGAGGCACTATTTGCGAATAGAACTGAGTAGGATGAAGGAAGACAGTGCTGCCGGAAGTACTTGCCGTCACACGCACAGTGATGGCTTCCTGAGAATAGATCTACTCTGGTGCCCAAAATTAAAGAAACAAACATCTGTTTCCCCGTCCTGTGTGTAACTCACGATATAATAACACAAACTGTCAACAGATGTCCGTACGATCGTGTTCTGTACGGAAGATGGCTTTCCGGTCGACGGACAACCACGCCAACAATGACGTCATGACATCTCAAACTGGGTAGTGTTTGCCGTATAGCACCCACACCCACAGTCGGTGTGTACACGGTTACAGATGGTGCAGTATGGCACAGAGAAGACGCCAACCCGACACACTCCAATGGAGGGCCATAGGAAGAATGAAAGGACAGTCACAAACTGATGTGGACCGACAGCTTAATGTGAATCGTTTTGTTTCTCGAATGTGGCGACAGTTTATTGAGAACGAAACTATATCTCTAAGACCATGGCAGGGAGGACCAAGTGTCGCTTCAGAACGAGAGGACCATTATTTGGCTGTAAGGACAAGATTGTACCACCTTGGCACTGCACGGCAACTAGCATCTGACCTCGCAGCATTCATTGGATGTGTTGAATCGAGGAAAACTGTGTACAGAAGGCTTCGGCAAATCAAATGGTTCAAATGGCTCTAAGCACTATGGGACTTAACATCTGAGGTTATCAGCCCCCTAGATTTAGAACTACTTAAACCTAACTAACCTAAGGACATCACACACAGCCATGCCCGAGACAGGGTTCGAACCTGCGACCGTAGCAGCAGCGCGGTTCCGCACTGAAGCGCCTAGAACCGCTCGGCCACAGAAGCCGGCAGGCTTCGATAGAGTGACCTTTATTGTCGGAGACCTGCTGTATGCGTACCTTCGACACATCTTCACAGAAGGGAACGTCTGAAGTGGAGTCGTCAACACGCCACCTGGACCGTCGAACAGTGGGCAGATGTTCTTTTCACAGGTGAGTCCCGATTTGGTCTGGAGAGTGATCATCGACGGCTTCGCATTTGCAAAGAACATGGTACAAGACTTCGCGACCCAAACATCGCGGAGAGAGGCCTATATCGAGGAGGGTACGTAATGGTGTGGGCAGCGATTATGTTGACCACTAACACCTCTTCATGAAATTGTACGGATGAATCGGCAAGGTTCAAGTACGGTCAGGTACCTTGACGATATCTTGGGGCATCATGTGCGGTTGTTGCGAGGTGCTGTGGATCCTGTCTTCGTAGTGATGGACGATAATGCTCGACCTCATACGGCACAGGTGGTTGTTTTCTTAGAAACTGAAGATATTACACGAATGACGTGACCTGCTTGCTCAAAATTTGAATCCCATAGAGCACATCTGGGATGCACTAGGGAGACGGGTTGCATCACGTTAGCATCCACCGATCACTCTCCAAGAGTTGTGAGCAGCTCTGCTGGAATAATGGGCGTCACTGCCTCAACATCAGATTGATGACATCATTCACAGCATGCCCAGTATTTATCAGGCCCGTATTGTTGCCAGATGTGGTCACATCTCATACTGAGCACATTAACCAGTGGTCGGAATGTGTGTACAAACCCGTTAAGTTGGAAAAAAAGAAAAACATTTTTGTCTACCGTTATGCATGTTGCAGTTTTTTACTTTCTGTACTCTTCACATTCTTTCTACACTCCTGGAAATTGAAATAAGAACACCGTGAATTCATTGTCCCAGGAAGGGGAAACTTTATTGACACATTCCTGGGGTCAGATACATCACATGATCACACTGACAGAACCACAGGCACATAGACACAGGCAACAGAGCATGCACAATGTCGGCACTAGTACAGTGTATATCCACCTTTCGCAGCAATGCTGGCTGCTATTCTCCCATGGAGACGATCGTAGAGATGCTGGATGTAGTCCTGTGGAACGGCTTGCCATGCCATTTCCACCTGGCGCCTCAGTTGGACCAGCGTTCGTGCTGGACGTGCAGACCGCGTGAGACGACGCTTCATCCAGTCCCAAACATGCTCAATGGGGGACAGATCCGGAGATCTTGCTGGCCAGGGTAGTTGACTTACACCTTCTAGAGCACGTTGGGTGGCACGGAATACATGCGGACGTGAATTGTCCTGCTGGAACAGCAAGTTCCCTTGCCGGTCTAGGAATGGTAGAACGATGGGTTCGATGACGGTTTGGATGTACCGTGCACTATTCAGTGTCCCCTCGACGATCACCAGTGGTGTACGGCCAGTGTAGGAGATCGCTCCCCACACCATGGTGCCGGGTGTTGGCCCTGTGTGCCTCAGTCGTATGCAGTCCTGATTGTGGCGCTCACCTGCACGGCGCCAAACACGCATACGACCATCATTGGCACCAAGGCAGAAACGACTCTCATCGCTGAAGACGACACGTCTCCATTCGTCCCTCCATTCACGCCTGTCGCAACACCACTGGAGGCGGGCTGCACGATGTTGGGCGTGAGCGGAAGACGGCCTAACGGTGTGCGGGACCGTAGCCCAGCTTCATGGAGACGGTTGCGAATGGTCCTCGCCGATACCCCAGGAGCAACAGTGTCCCTAATTTGCTGGGAAGTGGCGGTGCGGTCCCCTACGGCACTGCGTACGATCCTACGGTCTTGGCGTGCATCCGTGCGTCGCTGCGGTCCGGTCCCAGGTCGACGGGCACGTGCACCTTCCGCCGACCACTGGCGACAACATCGATGTACTGTGGAGACCTCACGCCCCACGTGTTGAGCAATTCGGCGGTACGTCCACCCGGCCTCCCAGCATGCCCACTATACGCCCTCGCTCAAAGTCCGTCAACTGCACATACGGTTCACGTCCACGCTGTCGCGGCATGCTACCAGTGTTAAAGACTGCGATGGAGCTCCGTATGCCACGGCAAACTGGCTGACACTGACGGCGGCGGTGCACAAATGCTGCGCAGCTAGCGCCATTCGACGGCCAACACCGCGGTTCCTGGTGTGTCCGCTGTGCCGTGCGTGTGATCATTGCTTGTACAGCCCTCTCGCAGTGTCCGGAGCAAGTATGGTGGGTCTGACACACCGGTGTCAATGTGTTCTTTTTTCCATTTCCAGGAGTGTAGTTCACTATCACCTGTTTCTACTATTTTGTGGCAAAATAAACGCAACCTTGTAAAATTTCCGTTTGTTGTTTTAATTTTGGACACCAGTGTAGCTGCAAGGAGATTTCAGATGTAGGTGAATTCTACACATATATATGCACTAACCACAACTAAAATATCAGCTATTTCTTGAGCACTTCCCTAGAAAGCTCAAGTTTCTTTGAAAAGAACTGTTCGGGGTTATTATCTCGGTGATATGAGGAGACTTACTTTAGAAAGCGCTATGGGGGAACTTCACTGTCGAGATGTGCGGGTTTTGATAAGAAACTGGGTCTGCTGATGCTGTTACAGCAACTACTACTTAACAACAATGGAGAGGCAAGTCAAGCAGCAGGCTCTGTTTTGTACAGTCAACGCATTTCCTCCTGCCGTAAATGACATCAGACACGTGTATGGTCCTAAGCCTCATCACGAATTTATACAATTCTTTGCAGTTTTTAAATGTGTAGTTAACAGACAACAGATCCACTGGTCGAGGTTAGCTCCGCAAATAGTAATAATATTTTTATTTCACTTACTGTTACATTGAATTATTTTATTGATTTGAATTTGCTAGATATCAAGTTCCATCATGGTGTAGACTCTACCTCGGATTATAGGTAGACTAAAACCTAATATTAAGGTAATGAATAAGAGAAAAAGTGAGGCCAACCACTTCCAATAGAGCCCTCCCTCACGAAGCACTGCTATGTTCATCAAACCAATCTTCAAAGATGCGTCCTCTTACGTACTGCGAAAGAAACTGAATTTAACCGCTGTGATTCCTGACTTGCTAATACATTGATGAAGGGCTGTGCTTTCTCATTCAAACCGACAGCCTGTGGAATGGACTGCAGTCGTGTTTTTAACTGTTAGAATTCTGCCATGACTTAGGTAATTCCTACAGCCACTTGACATGATCGTACAAAGATGTTTCAGAATGAAGTGAACTACAAGCGTTGTCTCAGTAGGATAAGTTCTGTGGCATTGGTAGACCAAGGGGATGGACCAACTTGTGTTGTTAAACTAGAAATTGTCACTTTAAGTCAGTAATGCAGAACAAACTTGCCAAACTTCTTGTAATCTAGTACTCTATGTAAAAATGTGTTTAGGAAGATCCCTCTAAATAGTCACAGGTCAAACTTCAAGGGTACTATTTAGCCAGAGACGGCAGCTGGAAGACAAAGACAAATCTTAATGCTGTTTGCAGAACTTTCAGAGCTAACAATAAGATCCGGCTGGTATCAAGTTCTCGTCCGCCTAAGATAGTGCTCGCCACCTTAGAGCCAAATTCGAGTTATGAAATCAACCTCTTGCCTCCGAGTCGACTACTGTCGCAGTAGTATTGCAATTTAGAAACTACGTCACTATCGGACGCAATATGAGGGCGGTGGGAGAGACAAAGGAGAAAAAGAGCTGAACGTAATTTAGTTTCATAGGAAGTCGTCGTGGCATCAAGTAGAAATGCGTTATCCGCTGAAGAACAATACAATAAAAATACTTCATTTTCATCTCTTGCATGGATCTGCCGTTTCAGTTATCGATAGAACGGACGGTTCGTTAACTTTTCTACGTAAGCGAACACGCCTACGCGAAGTCAATGCTGCGACAGGGTTACAGATTTTTGGAAGTGTCTATTCGCTGACAGCGCCATTCGGGACGAAATGACTTGCTCACCGCGAAAGTAATCTTTACGTGACTTGTTACTGATCAGTTTTACAGTTTATTTTGAAGAAAATTCAAGTGACTCATTAACAACGAAGATTCTCTCCTGGGCACTTACATGACCTGAAAAGTATGTGGTTCAACTGCTGGTAAGAAAACTGAGAATCTAGTTGTCAGCTTTACAGCGCAGGCAAAGCTACAGAACGCACATTATGAGTTGGAGGGCAACTGTCAGCTGATATGCAACGTGACATCAAGTCGTCATAATTATTTATCACGTACGAGTCCGTCTGCCGCGGAACTAAACGGAAAATGTACAGTCGTTTTAGCGACGTGCAGTTTCGATAACGTTTACATGAAATGGCTTTCATAGTAAGTACATGTCGGACAAGTGAATTCTGCTCTGAAATCTCCACGTAGCAAAGCCGCTGTTGCGTACAAACCACTCGTTATGCAATGCGGTCTGCAGTGAGAGAAAGTTGTGGCTGGTATAATTACTTTTCACAATATACGTGTTTCATGAAAACGCGAATGCGGTAACCGGTTAAAAAATTAAGTCACTAATTTAGTGGTAAGCTACTTTCCCGGGCTGTAATCGGGCTGCGACCCTATTAACATCTCATCAACTACTCAAACCTGGTTCCATCTAGCACCACTCCTGTTAAGGCAGCGTACTGTTCCAGTGCCACCATTATATGCTGTACAGTGTATTGTCACTGCTTTTTGCCAAACAGCAATCTTTGAGTTGTCATGGTGCTGTTTGGCAAGAGGAACTGATAAAATGCACTGTAGACGAGTTTGAACATGTTTACGATTACAGATTGCGACTATTTGCAAATGTGCCGGCTGTACTACGTGCCAATACTTGCGACGAAAGCGATGGTTTGTTAATGGACGTCATGTCCGCTAGTAGTACCGCAATTAAAGGATCTCTCACAGCGACTTCGACAGAATTACGAATAATAGTTTTGATGTATTCAGTTCACAATGTGTGTGTACAGAGTGCACCAAAACCGACCCCCAAATTCAACCAATAAAGTACATTCAGGAGATCACATACTACTCCTACCGAGGTGCGTCAATTACAGGCCTGAGTAAACCTCGACGATAAAATGAAAAGGGGTGGTAAGAGTAACGGCCGTCTACGGCGTTATCATTAGATATTAAGCAGTTGCCCAGTGGTATCGAGACAGCCAAGGAAAATGGCTGATTATATAGATACAGAAGACATTTATATAGATGACACATTGGGAGATCCAAAAGTATCGAGTTCCATTACTAGTCCGATTAACAAATCCGATGGGGTCACGGAAATGCTCGTAACAACCAACACTGGCGGAACGCTATAAGAGAAGCGTTTTGAGGCATGGAAAGGTTTATTTTTAAAATTTAGAGAATGTACGTCGCAAGAAGTGAGGAAACAATTTCTCCCTCATACATTTTACGAAATGATCATGGCGGTAAAATTCAGAAATTCGAGCTCATACGGTGGCTTGCTTACACACTCTTTCCTCGCGCTATTCACGGACGGGATAGGGAACGAAAGAAAAGAAAAACTGCGTAATACGTTCCGCCATACACCGTAAGGTGGCATGCGGCGAATAGAATTTATAAAAAAAACTTCAGCTCGTTGAGTATTGTTTCCGTAGGAGTGAATATAAAAGTAGAGTGATAAAAGCAAAAACAGCCTAGCATTCTCACTCGTGCCGTATCTACAAATGGAATAAGAAGGAACTTAAATTGTGCAATCGTAACATCTGCCAATATTCTATACTGATTAGCAGTGTACAGAGACAGGTGCCAACATTAGTGAAACTTTTTACGAACATCTCATAGGAGTTAAATGTCTTATCCACTGCACGAAACAGGCCCGGTACAACACATGATGTGAGTTTCTAATAGAAACAACTTTGTCCACAGCCTTATAACGAAAACGTTACGGAAACGCTAAGTATTTAAGTTGGTTGCTAAAACCAGTAGGCAACGAACAGGCTACTGGAGCCTTCCCTCAGCCTCTCAACACCGCCACTTCTCTCGCTTACAAAGTCCCAGAACATTAGCAGCTGGATCACATTCACGTATGCTGCGTCGCAGTGAATCAGTTGATACACAAACATCAGTTTCTCCTTACGGACCTCTGAACCTACGAAAACATCCTCTTCTACATTCCGCTATGTTCTATCGTTTGTGAAAAAGCACGTCATACCGTAATCTTGAGAAACTACAAAGACATACACAGTCTACATAGACCCTATAGTGACACAAAAATAATTAAATTTAATAAATTATATGCAAAAAATTAGTATTGATGAAGTCACCACGCATGTAAGAACCTGAAAATTTTGTGACATTGAACGAAACAGGCTTACAGTGTCCTTGCGAACCTATATCCTGATAGCTTGTATGAAATTCCAGCTGTACTGGGTTCTGCCGGAGAGTCACGGCCCAGTCGCCGATCGTTAAAGTACCAGTCGTCAAATGCTCGCAACTTGTCAGACGTCGCGGTGTTCTAGACAAAGGGCTCTGTACAGCTGTTTATCTTGACAAAGCTGTCAGCAAAGTCAATGTTTCACAAAAGAGGAAGCGGTTGACTGCGATAAGGTACACTTATCAGCGGCGTCCTTTGGTAGTAAAAGCAAATCTGAGTATACTATTCACAGCCTATCTCGGAACACAGGGAAGGGGTCGTTGGTAAAGTGTATTAATGATAGTGCAGAGGGTGGATCTGGGCTCAACTCTAGAGCAAATTCCTGTGATAACTTACAGAAGTTTTAGATCTTGTTCAGGACTCTGTTTTTGTGAATTGCCCTTGGTTAAAAGGTGGTTCCCTTAATTGGTAAAAATCTTTAACGGATGAATGCTTAACTCGACATTTCAACACGATACGTTAAGAGAAAGTAGATTAAATACTAACAGAAACTGATTACAATTGTCGAGTAGTCCGTCATTTACACAGACAAGAACAACTATAGTTTCTGTTAGGGGTATACAATTAATCTGACATATACACGGCACGGCACTTTATTCAGAGGTTGAAGGAGTTTCCATTTACAACCAACGTGCAAGGACGCTATTATGGCCCTCTAAATAGCAAGAGTTAAGTATATGGGACTTTCCGCCCCAAAGATTGACCCTCTGCTGTTCGGTCCTTAAGAAATACATAAGGTTTTATTTTGTATTGCTATTTCTGTATTAGCTTTTTGCCTGAGTCTCCAAGAAAAAAATGTTTATGGATCTACGTGAGTCCTACCCCAAGATATTGACTATACTATCAAACCAGGGAGCATTAGTAGCAGAGAGCCACTTAATATATTCACTTTACTTTATTGAAGGCCATACGACGAGAAAAATGAATGACGAATTGCTAAATTAAAATGCACAAATATTAACGTTCAGCAGAATCAAGGCAGTCTCACATACCAAAGACAATCCAAATATTTAAATGCACTGGGGTTCACTAGCAATGCAGACATTCAAATCTGGCCTCTAAAAGTACACTTGGCAAGAAAGCAAAAATTCAGTAAGTGTTAGTGATAAATACTTGTTCTTCTATAGGACTTTTCCATTAAAATATAAGCAGAAATGCAGTACTATTAGATAGGTTTTGTTAGTTAATGACAGACTGACATGCAGAAGGGAAGAGAAGCTTTATCAGTATAAAACAACAGCCATAGTTTTAAAATTATAGTGGGACACGGAAGTGAAACTAGGACGATGAACATGTTAGACAAGAAGAGAACAGAAGCTTTTGAAATGAGGTTACAGAAGAATGCTGAAGATTAGATGGGTATATCATGAAACTATTGAGGAGGAACTGAACAGAATTGGGGAGCAAAGAAATTTGTGGCACAAGCTGACTAGAAGAAGGGATCTGTTGACGTTCTGAGACATCAAGGTATCAACAGTTCAGTACTGGAGAGAAGTGAGGAAGGTAAAAATTGCAGAGGTTAATAGGTAAGAAGATTCAAAAGTATGTAAGTTACAGTAGTTACTCGGAGATGAAGAGGTCTGTACAGAATAGAGTAGCGTGGAAGAGGAGGAGAAGAAGGAGGAGGAGGAGGAGGAGGAGGAGGTTAGTGTTTAATGTCCCGTCGAGAAAGAGGTCACCAGAGACGGAGCACGAGCTCGGATTAAGGGTGAATGGAGAAGGAAAAAGGCCGTGCCCTTTCGAAGGAACAATCCCGGCATTTGCCTTGAGCAGATTAGGGAAAGCACGGAAAACGTCAATCAGGATGATCGGACGCGGGTTTGAACCGTCTTTCTCCCGAATGCGAGTCCAGTGTGCTAACCACTTCGCTACCCCGCTCATTGCGTGGCGTGGACAGCTGCATCGAACCAATCTTTGGACTGAAGATCACAACACAGTGAGATGTTATCAGATAGGCTAAATCCACCCATTACACGAACACAACAGTGATATCTCCAAACAAAACTATTGAAATGGACTTGTGAAAGATAACAGGCCAGAAGTTGGGTGATCATCCTATTCCAACTAAGTGTTAGTAATCCACTAACTGAATAAACACGAAATCACTTCCCATCAAAGGCTAGCAAGAGATCTCAAAACGTCACTGATACAGTAGCGTAAACAGAGCAGCAACAAAAGGTGACAAGAGGAGGAGATTATTCAACTTTTAAATCATGAAATAATGAAGTCAAGGATTTGATGAAATGTGTAGTTAACATCAATAAAGCATAAATCAGTTTTTTAACTTATTAAACTAGTGTCTCTTGACTAAGAAAAATTTGTATTACATCGAGTCTTGAAACCTGATCTTCAACTTTTCGCTTGCACGTCTTAACCACAAGGTAAATGCTGTCAGGGGGTGTGACTGCACGAAACGCGGCTTCCAGTCCCGGTCTGGCCCAACATTCACCATTTATTGCTGCTATTACATGTCATTCCCTGTTCATTTATTTAATGCCCATCATTTATTTCATTTCAGGAAGGCAAACTCAACTGGTAATTTTCAATCGCCGCCAGTTTCCATACATTCGGATACTCACTGAAAGTACTTTACCAAAATAAGAAATGGATAAACTAAACAATTGCTCGGATGATTTTCTAAGGTTAAGGAGAATAATATAGGTGAAAGAGTAATATCTCTGCACAAAGAATGTTATACTCACTGTTTAGCCTCTAAAATGAAATGCATTTAATTGTGTGTGTTATATTATTGCGTATACTGGAGCATTACTGAATTAAAGGAAAAGTTTAGCAGTGGTTCCTATCTAGAAAACTGGACTAAGGTTTTTTTTCAGCGTTGATAGGGAACAAACTGGATTCTGACTGCGGTGTTATGGAGTGGGAGCGTTGCAGGGGCTGTTCTAGGTCCACGTGAAACCAGTTCTTGCCCGTCGACTTCGTAAGGGGATGGGGAGAGGCAGTATTAGCAGCAAGCTCAAACGGGGCAGAATTACTGGTCTCTACAATACGTGCTCGTCACACCGCGACATCTCGGCTTCTAGAGAATTCTGCTACGACAATCGTGTGCAGAGCCAGGGCAGTGCGCAATGGAGTAAGATACCACAGCATGGGCTGGCTGACTGGTTTACACTGTTTTAGAAACGTTGTCTAGTGACGCATCGATGCCAGAGAGCTGCTACACAGGTAGGCGCCTGACTACAGAGTCCGCAGCGTAGACGGTTGGATGCCGTCTGTTGGTGTGACATTTCATTGCATGGCATTTGTTCTCCAGAAAGCAAAAACGCACCACACTTAAATCTGCAAGCGACCGCTGTTACAGGCGGCCTTTGTGTCTAAATTTAGTATGTTCCGATGAGTCCTGGCTTCACCTGTCCTACAGAGGTAGCGCAACGTCTCTGACGCTGCTGTGATGCCCACAAAGAACACTATTTGCTGTTGGGGTGCTATTGAATATACACTATCTCAAAGGTATCAGGACACCCCTATCTAATGTGAAACTGACCACTACATGCCACTAGAGGCAGACCCGCCAGTATGAAAGGAAGCGGGAATTACTGTGTTGTCAGTAGAGGAGCAGGAGAGCTGAATGACTTCGAATGTGCACTACTCATTTGATGTCAACTGAGTAACCAATCCGTCAGGGCCATTTTAACTCTTCTAAAGCAGAAGTCCACTGTAGGCGATGTGGTTGTGAAGTGGAAATTCGAAGAAACAACCACAACAGACACGTACTGACGAAAAGAGACCGTGTAGCATCGCGGAGGATGGTTGTAATAAACCGCGTGACACCAATCGAAGGAATCACTTTTGCGTTCTAAAGTGCTACCAGCAGTCCAGCTAGCACAATAACTGTGCTTAAGGATTTAGAAAGAATGTTGTACCATGGTTCACCAGCTCACAAGAAGCCGCACATGTCTGTAGCCGATGTTGAGCGACACTTAAGATGGTTTAAATAGTGACGCCACTGGACAGTGGATGAATGAAAACGAGCCATTTCGAATGATGGATCACGCTATAACCTGTGGCAATCCGACCGAAGGATTTGGGTTTGGCGAATGCCTAGAGATCGTTACCCGCCATCACCCGTAGTGCTAACAGTCGAGTACGGAGGATGTGATGTTACGGTATGTGGTTTTCCTCGCGGTTAGGGTGTGGTCCCCTTATTGCGTTTAAGAAACGTGGAAGAAGACAAAAACATTTTACAGCACTGTGTGCTTCGTACAACACAGAAACAGTTCCAGTTCGGAGACGACGACTATCAGCATGATAATGTACCCTGTCAAAGTAGGATCTGTGAGGCAATAGTTCATAGACAACAGCATTCCCGAAATGCAATGGTGGCCCGCCCAGCATCCCGACCTGAACCCAAAGCAACCTTTGCAGTCATTTAAAAACACTCCGTGATACGCTTGGAACTATCTAAGATACCCCGATTAAGTGTAAACTCCAGCCCCGACCTCAACACAAGGTGACACGCATTACATGATCATTTTATAAAGGATGATTTTTTTGAGTATGAAGTATTTTCTCTGGAAATAGGTTCCGAAGATATATACACTACTTTTGTTCCCTCCTGTGGTCAGTGATGCTATCATGTTGCAACATGACAGGATTTGCTGACTGGAACAACAATGGGCCCTGGAACAACAATGGGCGCTGTAGAGTGAAGGCTGTGTCTCCGAAACTATTTAGCGAACAAAGAAACTAAAAAACAGTAACTAGCTAGCGGTTATTTCCAGGGAGAAATCTGTCAGCTATGGACTCCCACATAGTGATTCTGCACATAAAATAATGCTGTCTTCGACCAGGAAGTTGATTTGACCATCATACTGCTGATCTACCCATTGCCTTGTCTTTTTGCTGATAAAACTTGGCGTTTTTGGCAAATACTAATCATTGGCGGAGATGAAAGAAGCGGTGACATCTCGTTTTATCAGGAGACTATAACAAGCCACTAGTTTTTCTAGACAATTTGACGGTATATTCTTCAGACAACTGTCTTGCCCTCTAAGCTTTAAACGCATGCGCATCTTACACGAGGGTTAGAATCTCCCGCCAGACACGTAACGCGATCGTTTCAGCTCCTTTTGATGCGTCTGGAAACGTTGGTGAATAAAGAAAATTAGCAGTATGGAACCTCTAATGAATGCCGAGACGTTATGAGTGCATCGATATAATAAAACCGTATTTAAAGTTTTGTTGGAACCATCTTACATGGAAGCTTTACAAGAAAGCAAAACGGGAACGGAGATTTCAATAAAATTGCCATAAATTGCTGAATAACTATCACTAATCTGTTCTCCCAGAATTGTCATCGAGTTTTCAGTAGTGGATATATATTAGTCTGAAAACTAAGGAAGGGGAGAAGAATGTATTAAAGCCTTATCCCTAAACCAGATCCCTCTATGAATTCGTTCGACAAGCCTGTTAGCGGACTATCTAATTTACTGATTGAGACAGTCGGTACTCTGGAAAAAAAAATCGGTTTTAAAAGAGTTACATTGTGACATTTATCGAGTTCATGCAGTGCCACACAATAGCAAACTAAAGAACTATGGACGCAACCACGCTCATAACCTCGCCGTTGAGCGCCCGTGAACACACCACCACCCCTCACCCCTCCCCCCTCCCCCCCGCCGCGCCCACCCAAAGTAGTGGTACTAATTTAAGTCTCCTTGGCCCTGTATACAGTTCCCTGCACAAACTGCAAAGCTCCGGAAGTGTCATGATATCGTACCTTCGTCCAATGGCGTTTAAAATAACGTCAGCAAGAAGTAATGAATATCTTTTACAATCAATGATGTACATGGGCTTGGAGACGACGCTTAGTGCATAGTTTATGCTTATGGGAAGCACACCTCGTCGCCTCATAACATGTGGACGAATGAGAATTTAGAGCAACATTGGTGGCTTAATAGCTCAGCGCAGGAACAACTGTCATGACCTCTACCACCTAAATAACTAGCACAGATTCGGTCAACAAATAGCTCTCTTACACGCGAGCAGTCGTTATTTAGTCCTTTATGGACGCTGCTGAACACAGTAAAGAAACATTATTTCTGAAAAATAAATGAACCAGCCATTTCTTTAATTTGGATCCGATATTACCAGGGGCTTATAAATAAAGTGCAGCTACTCACAGAGGTCCAGGGTTGAACGTAATTATCGTATGGCAGCGAAACTTGGTAGATATTTTAATGCGTTAATGCGGAACCGATTGACGCTGAAAGATAATCTAATTTTGGCCACGAGGTGCAAATCTGACGCTGTGAATTCAAGAAAGACTTACAGAAATTTTTCCATATGTAATGAATTAGGGACGGGACGGGGCAGTAACGTTAAACAAATGAGAAAGGAAGAATGTTGATTTTATTATTAAATTCCGCTTATCGAATTTGTTCAGTTTGAGCACTGGAGACGCCACGACTTGCTATACAGCGACAGATTTGCGCCTCGTGGCCAAAATTTGAAATAACTTTTCCCAGTGTAAATCTGTTCCTCATTAACTGTAGCCCGAGAGTAGCTAAGTGTAACCATCCGCCAGTTGAAACAATAAGTAGTGACTGTATATTCATAATAAAGGAATACACACGAGCTGAAGGAAAAAAAAATAAACAGTCATTTTATGTTAGCTGCTAAACACTTCAAAGTAAATTTTATGACTAAATGTGTGACTGGTTGGAGTCTCAGTCGTAAAAGGCAACACTATAGCCCTAAGGTTGAATTGAGAGCCTTTCTGTTTTCTGAGATATGGTCCTGTCGGACGTGCTTAACTTTAAACAATTTCCCCTGCCATTTAGAGGCAAGCCGTTCAGTTTACAGTGATATCCGAACGTACTTTCACTAGGCAATTTTTATTCCCGTACTTTTGATCTTTTAATCTGAAAATATGCCGCCTAGGCACAGGAGTATTTCCTGTTAGGAATCAAGATTAGGATTTAAAAGTCCCGTCGACGACGTGATCATTAGAGACAGACTACAAGTTCGGACCGGGGAAGGAAATTGGTATCGTGCTTTACAGAGAAAGAATCCCGGCATTTGCCATAAGCAATTTAAGGGACCCCTGAAAACTAATTAGGATGGATGGATGGACGGACGGGGATTTGAATCGCTATCATTCCGAATAAGAGTCCTGTATCTTAGCGCTATGCCGAGTTTCTAGGTCTATTTCCTGTTATTGCATAATCTGAAATGTGTGTTATTGTTTGTGATGACATTTGAAGGAGTGCTAACAAATGCGAGACAGCTGGAGGCGGAGTACAATAATTGAAATTGCCACAGAAAATTGCCTTAAGGTCCAAAGTTTACGGATCGGAATGAGAAACACAAAAACTACGGAACCAAACAGTGAATGAAGAGTGGAAACTGAACACGTTCTAAGTGCCTTTTTTTCTCCAAAAAGGTGTTTCCAAAGACTGGGTTCGGCACTCTGCCGCATGTCTCTAGCCTTGTTACAGCCGTCAAATCATGGAGAAGCTGTTTCAAACATTCAATAGTAAAAGGTGCACGGTCTTTCTGCGAAGCAGTGTTTGCCTCTGGAGTTCCAAATGACAATCCAATGCATGCAACTGACTTTTGACTACAAAGATGGTGCTGAAAATTATTGTCAATGCAGGCCTTTAGTTTCTTCAAATACAGTATGATCGAAGTGTTCTCATACTCATCCATATGAAATAGTTATTAAAAATTCTTACTCAAACTGAAGAATCCAGAAATATACTAAAGAGGAAAGACCATGGCAGTTGTCTGTTACGCCTATTTCATCTGAAAAAATCAATGTTTATCAGATGCAAAACAGAAGAACTAGTCAATGTTTCCATTTCTTCCACGACAGCCCAGGAAGTTTTGATGAGCCAAGAATGGAGTGTCACAAACAGAAGCCACGACAGTTTTTTTTATTAATTTCATTTTATTCTCTAGTAAGAAATGAGATGTTTTCGTCGACAACCGGTCTACTAGTTAAATATCTCTGCTGTATATCTGTGCTGTATATCTGTGCTTGTATTCTCTAATAAAACTTAGTTCCTCAGTCCAGAATGATATTTTCACTCTGCAGCGGAGTGTGCGCTGATATGAAACTTCCCGGCAGATTTAAACTGTGTTCCGGACCGAGACTCGAACTCGGGACCTTTGCCTTTCGCGGGCAAGTGCTCTACCAACTGAGCTACCCAAGCACGACACACGCACCGTCCTCACAGCTTTACTTCTGCCAGGACCACGTTTCCTACTTTCCAAACTTTACAGAAGCTCTCCTGCGAACCTTGCAGAACTAGCACTCCTGAAAGATAGGATATTGCGGAGACATGGCTTAGCCACAGCCTGGTGGATGTTTCCAGAATAAGATTTTCATTAAAGTTTTAATCTGCCAGGAAGTTTCATATCAGCGCACACTCCGCTGCAGAGTGAAAATCTCATTCTGGAAACATCCCCCAAGCTGTCGCTATGCCATGTCTCCGTAATATCCTTTCTGTCAGGAGCGCTAGTTCTGCAAGGTTCGCAGGAGAGCTTCTGTCAAGGTTGAAAAGTAGGAGACGAAGTACTGGCAGAAGTAAAGCTGTGAGGACGAGGCGTGAGTCGTGCTTGGGTAGCTCAGATGGTAGAGCACTTGCCCGCGAAAGGCAAAGGTCTCGAGTTCGAGTCTCGATCCAGCACACAGTTTTAATCTGCCAGGAAGTTTCTTAGTGCCTCTGTATTAACGGCACTTTCAACAAAAACTTGCTCATAATCAAGTCGTATTAATGATTAACTGACCTAAACTGCTGCGTGGTATTTTATTTTACCGTGCTAGTTTTAGGCGTTACCCATATTTGTAATGCAGATACCGCTGAGCCAACGACAGAAACGAGTCCGGTAAAATAAACTACTATCAATCAATCATTGAAATGACACACAATTTCTACAATCTGCATTGCAAAATGCACTCCGAACCAGTCAGTTTTCTGATATGGCACTTACAACGTTCTTAATTATTTTTTCTAATTTGTCTCATTTTTTGCAGTGATTAGGTGGTCAGCATAATTTTGTGGCTTCAGACCACTTTCAATTTTTGGATACAGATAATTTATGTGCAAAATGAGATTTTTTTTGATGCTCCAGACAGATGTAATATTTAGCACTTAAAACGTTTACCACTACCCCTATTCAAATGCTGTTAATACCGTACGGAATGAAAAAAAGTGTTCCATCCGTTTAATTTTCGTGATTCGCCATGATGCAATAGGAAATTTACAAGCAACGAAGTTCGAGAGTTTAAATGAACTATTGCACATCAGCGATTCTTAGGGAGTATCTAGTTGCGCCAGTTGTTGCTGAATAAGAAATGGATACACGAGATCTTCTAGTTACTATTTAACTATATACAGGAATTATAAACTTTTTGTAATCTCGGCAAGAAACTTATCTCGTACTTATTTTGCTGTGTTTCCACTCTAACAAACCTCAAATCCTTGAATTCTGTATGTATTGTCAAAAAATGTGACATAAGCAAGAAAATGACGGAGAAATAGAAACAATATTCGTAGAATAATTGTTACAAAAACTGAAACGTCTTTTGGCTTTACGCTGTAACTGTGTGGTAGAAAAAGACGTGTGCTTCCGAGGAAGCGTACCTTGTTGAAATACAGTTCCTACATCACCCACGATTTTTCCCATCCTCCACACGCGGAATGGGAAAGCATTTATAAAATGCAAAGGAACAGTTTCCTTCGCAAAACTTTTTGCGCAATTCAGAGTGTGGGAAAATCGAATTTTTCCCCCTCTTTCTCGTGTTGTTCTGTAACTAACAAAGCGTCACAAAGATTCCTTCCTCAATATGGTTGAACAGCATAATTAAGTAGTTACGAAAACACTGTTGCAGCTTCCACCTCAACGCGTGGAAACACGTGCTATGCTTAAACTGCCGCGCGATAGAAAAGAAACCCACTTCTGATTGGTTCTGGGGCTGAATAAAAGTATTAAAATCTTGTTGCAAGATGAGAGGACAAATAACTTCAGTGGAATCAGTCCTTTGAAACGCCTCAGCCCAGTGAAGTATTAACTAGAGAATTACCAGCGTCAAAAGCTACAATCGAATAAAAATGATTTTCAAGTACAGATGGTGTGTACCACCAATCAAAATCATTTGTTCGTTAAGTTGTGCATTTATTTACAATTTATGATTACATGGTAATATATCCAAAGACTATAGGGAAACAAGTATCTGGAGAAATAATAGTGTAACAGACAACTGTGACGAGCAGATTTACAAGACGCATAAATGAGTTATTTGGCGAAAAGCTTAACATTGCTTGAAACACATGCAGTACTTACATAATCCTATTTCCTCACACCGGAGTGGAACACCCTGCGACAAAGATCTGGATAAGAAGTTCCATATTTACACTTCGACAACGAATAATGGTAGAACGTACGCCAGTAGATTCAACTTGTGTTTTAGGAAATATGACTTAATAGTAGATATTCGTCTGACGCAGATGTTTAGATTTTGTCATATAATACCTTATTTAAGACACTTAAATCTGATGGCGTTAACTGGCTGTTACATGGCGTTGTTTCTGTAGTGAATTTTGCTTCTGTCGTTACCATGCAAACATGGACTGTACACAAATGCAGTGTTTTATAGAAAAACGACCTTAATGGCCGGGAGAATAAAGCCAGCTTCATTTTTTAAAATTTTGTTATTTGGTTTCTGACGTTCGAACTGAGATGCTTCCAATGTGAAAGTATGCGTAAGAGTCCCGAGTTTAAGTGCGAGTGGAAACAGCAGACGTGCTACAGTACGGTACTGATATTTTCTGCTTCAGACCTCTAACGGCGTAGATAATTAAGTGGATGGTAAGTGTAGCAACTGAATAATAATATATAGAAACGTATCCAGGTGAATCACGACATTAGGCTTTCCCACTCACAAGGGGAGGCAACGACGTTAAGAACGCGGAGCTACTGCATACTTTGTACACTCGTAGTACTCCATGAGGACAACAAAATGTGTAAGCAGTAGCCCGTACTTCTCAAGCGTTACTGAGAAAATCGCAAGATAATTTCGGTCGTCAAATATATATCTGTGCGAGGCCATTTTAACCAGCGGCGGCGACCGAGTGGTGGCGGTAAGGTAGCTCAGCGTGTTCGGTTAGACGTTACAGCGTTAGATTTTCTTGCTAATAAAAAACTGGGCGAACGGACCATCTAACAAACTGAACGGATATCATCGGACGTCCGCCCTGAACAAATTCAACGAAGAATGAAGTACAGAATTTTTTTAATTTTTTTAAAGTGGTTGGCGATCAAGACGCTGGATCGTGTTCCGTTCGTCAGTTTTTTTATTTTCAACACAGTCATTTTGTTTATTATTTATATTACAACCAATATAATGGGGAAAATACGTGTAATCGGATGAACATTTATTAAATTTACAATGTTATTTGGCAGTCTACTAATGTTTATTATCACAAATAATGTAATATTCATAACTATCGACTAGTAAACGGCCAAACGCGTAAAGTGATACTGAAAATGTATGCTTGTCCGTGGTTTGAGAACTCCCTTATACCTGGAAGGAGCCCGAAACGACTTGTTACCTCCAACTTTTGACCGGCTCAGACGGCTTTCGAAAGATGTACTATTAATCGTCGCTTTCGACTTTACAGGTACAAGTTGTAGGATGGTATTTTTCGTAAAAACATGGAAAACGTGAAGTTAAACGGCACCAGCTGCATTGAATAAATGCTATGTTTCCTCATACGCAAGGTCTTTTGGCGTTTTCCGAGGAAAAGCAAACCTCGTTAACATTTTCAAAAACCTCTCTTTCAGACGATAGTTTGGAAGCAAACCATGCATTACGCAGTATTTCCTTAAAAATCTAGTGTATTTTAATAGTGTCTTCCAAGAATCAATTTCTCGTACCCTTTCGATTAAATACGAACAGTTTTGAAGACACGGACAAGCATACATTTTCAGTATCACTTTATGCGTTTGGTCGTTTACTAGTCGATAGTTATGAATATTTTATTATTTGTGATAATAAAAATTTGTAGACTGCCAAATAACATTGTAAATTTAATAGAAGTCCATCCGCTTACACGTATTTTTCCCATTATATCAATTGTAATATAAATAGTAAAGAAAATGACTGTTGAAAATGAAAAAAATTGACGAACGGAACTCGATCCAGCGATCTAGCGGCTTCAACGCCAACCACTTTTTTTTTAAAAAATAAACATTTTGTTCTATATTGTTCGCTGAATTTCTTCAGGGCGGCGTCCGATTGACACCCGCTCAGTTTTTTATTAGCAAGGAAAACTACCGCTCTGATCGAACACGCTGAGCTACCGTGCCGCCACCACTCGGCTGCTGCCGCTTCATGGTTAAAATGGCCACGTACAGACATGTATTTGACGACCGAAATTATCTTGCGATTTTCTCAGTAACGCTTGAGAAGTACGAGCTACTGCTTACACATTTTGTTGCCCTCATGGATAACTGCGAGTGTACGAAATTTACAGTAAATCCGCGTTCCAAACGTCGTGGCCTCCCCTTGTCAGTCTCTAGAGTCTTATCGTAGACGTCTTGCAGAAACTAGCTATGGGGCACCCTATTCACCAAACTTTTTTTTAGATTTTGAATATACTAAGTACCGGCAACATAAACAGGCGATTTCTTGAAGACTGGAGCGGGTACAGACGAAAAATGGAAACCTAGCAGCATTAAAACAATACCAAAGTCACATCATTCTAAAAAAAATCCTGCGAAACTCAACTCCGACCCAGAAACATCGGTCAAGGAAGGATCTCGAGTGGTATTTTTAATGGTTCAAATGGCTCTGAGCACTATGGGACTCAACTGCTGAGGTCATTAGTCCCCTAGAACTTAGAACTAGTTAAACCTAACTAACCTAAGGACAACACAAACATCCACGCCCGAGGCAGGATTCGAACCTGCGACCGTAGTGGTCCTGCGGTTCTAGACTGCAGCGCCTTTAACCGCACGGCCACTTCGGCCGGCTGGTATTTTTAAGTCCAAAACGAATGACATGTAGTCTGTTAGGTAGTCCGACGCGTTTTGTGTATCTTAAACATGTGAACACAAAAAGCACCCTAAAAGGAAATACTCACATCCGAAAACTTAGGGAGATACATTTTGACAACTTATCGGTTGAGCTTCGTGAATGTGGTCTGAATTACTTGAAATAATAAAGTTTGCACAAACGTTGACAAGCAGCCCTTGCTTACATTAAATCTGTATGACTACTCTATAATTCATAATTAAGTGCCTGGCAGAGGGTTCATCGAACCACCTTCAAGCTAATTCTCTACCGTTCCACTCTTAAGCCAGCTACACAGTCTTATTTTACAACTGTCCTGTGAATAAAGTTCAGGGTCCATTGTCAGACAGCCTATAAAATAAGCTACTTTTATGATTTTTTTTAAAATGAAGCAATCAACGTGAATCTTTTTGCACTTTGACAATGTTTTCTAATTTTTGAAGAAACTGTATTCTCTTCTCGTCCGAGGAGTTAGAGTTGATCAGTCCAACGTGAGGTGTGCAAATGACCGAAGTCCTGCACTCTGCAAATCTTATCTGAAATTAAAAAAAATATCTATAGGATATTGCGCGCGGAGTAAAGAACAGTTTTTTTTAAGTTGACAAGACAAACTGGCGGACGTTTGAAACAAGGATGTTTTGGAGCAATTGAGTAAATTAAAATAATTAGCCTATTACTCCTTGTGGACATGCTCGAGGAGTAATTCAGCCAAATTTCAGAAAGATAACTTTATTAGTGTGCTCGCAATCCATTCCGTCAACTTGAGATACAGTATTTCAAGGTAACGGAATGGACTGCGGGCACACTGATAAATTTGGCTGAGTCACTCCTTGGCCATGTCCGCAAGGAGTAATAGGCCAGTTTTTATTTTAATTTACTCAGAAGTTACTGTAATAAACGTTACCAAGAACACGACAAAACTGCATCTTTGTTTCAAACGTGCGCCATTTTATTATTTTGTCAAGTTTCAGAAACTATGCTATTACGATGTGCACAATGTTCTATAGATTAAGAATTTTGTTTTCAGATAAGATTTGCAGACGGCAAGACTTCGGTCATGGATATACTTCATTTTGGACAGATCAACTCTAACTCCTCTGATGAGAAGAGGGGGAGGGGGTTAATGACAGTTTTTTAACAAAAATCAGAAAATGTTAAAGTATCAATAAGGTGCAAAAAGATTTACGTTGACTGCTTTATTAGTTTAAAAATAGTAAGAATCGCTTATTTTATAGACTGATTGAGGAGAATGGTCTCCCACATTTCTAGCATCAGTAAAACTCTCCATACTGTTTCACTTGTAAAAACGTGAAACTAAAATATTTCTTTCAGATGATAACTTTTTCACTCTATTCCCCAGAGTCATGAGAAGCAACCCAAACAAAAGAACAGTGACGAAACTAACCGTAGCAAAATCTATTGTGCTTCCATTCTTGCTAATTGCTCCACAATTTTAATTTCAAAAACAAGCAATGGAATTAAGTAACGCTGTGGAATATAGAGTACCTATTTTTTTCGGAAACTAATCCAGTGACATCTCCCAATCACATAAACTCTAGGGTGTGACAATTTTAATTGTTTATTTATCAAAGCATATGTCACACTTTCACTGCCGTGATAGTGCTTGCAGAAAATGTTTCCTGGTTCTGTCCGTTTTAGAGCAAGAGAAAAAGTAATTTACCGAGTTCATGCGCGAAATAAAACTAAGACGAGCGTGTGCGCTCGCTGTGCGCTAGCGAGCGGTCAGCAGCTAAGTCTCATCCCCTTATACCCCTCCCACTCTTCCACCCAACAGTTCCAGTCTTTCACTGTCAGCTGTGTTGGTTGCCAAACCGTGACGCGGAAATGAAAGTACTGACAACGTAGACGCGGAAACGTGACACAGGAAGAAGCCATGTGTAGGGCAACCAGAGGCATGGCAACGTAGCATCTGGAGCGCGCAGCACGATGTGCTTCCTTGGCCTTTGTTCAAAGCACCGCTGTGCGTGGGTGTCTGCGAACAACGCGTCTTAGAGACCCCAGTTGTCAGCTACACCAAGTTAGCTTTTTATTGAACTAGCTCCTCACAGCGCTGTACACAAATTAGATACTCGCCAGCCTAGTCCAGGCGCGCACGGTGTGTTCTTGACACTAATTCTAAACTGGCGACGGTTCAAATGGCTCTGAGCACTATGCGACTTAACTTCTGAGGTCATCAGTTGCCTAGAACTTGGAACTAATTAAACTTAACTAACCTAAGGACATCACATATCAATGCCCGAGGCAGGATTCGAACCTGCGACCGTAGCGGTCTCGCGGTTCCAAACTGTAGTGCGTAGAACCGCACGGCCACTCCGGCCGGCTGGTGACGGTATTTTGGGGGTCAAATACTATTACTGCCTGGGCACGTCCGGGATAGGAGACTACCTAAAAAAGTAGATAGAATTCAACTATCATTCAGATAAACCCGCACCGAATTTTTGCTCGTTGACTGAACAATCCAAGGTTAAGTCAACGATCTGCAACGAATGAACTAAAGGTTCTGCAAATCTCTGCAATTATTTTTATGCCTATAACATCAAACTTCAGTACAATTTTGACGGAGATCGTGCGGTAAGATATTGCTATGGAAGCTATTTATTTCGCGTATTGCACCTCTGGTACCGGCGTATGCTTCAATCCGTATCTCTCTTCTCGTACTTCATGTTTTGTTTACTTAGCATAAAGTGGATTTCTGTCGTCCAATTATTCCCTTTCTACGTTCATATTGTTGTGGAGCTTTATCAAACATTAACTTCAGTTTAGGACAGTCTCTTCGCATGTTAATTACGTGTCAAATTTGGCAGCCTCAGATCAATTTAAGTAACATGAAAATAATTCTAGTTGTTTTTCTAGTCCTTCATACACAGTTTATCGTTGTTGTAACATCATGATCACCCAGTTCCAGTCTACGAACATATCTAAGCTGTCAGATCTGTTTGTGCTAGAAAAATTTTATTCCGAGAAACCTTGAGCGAGTTCATTGACAAGAAGACACACGAAACTATTCCGCAGAAAATGCACTGGCTGCTCTTTGCTGGCATATTTACATCTTATTTTTTTGTAGCAGTCTAAGTTGTAAACATGAGCTAACCGTAACACACAAATATTTAGCTGAAATATATGATTTGTACAATAAATACCACAGAAGGATCGTTGTATGTTCAGGCTGAACATTTTGGGTTGACATAATTGCCAATGAGGTTTACGCATAGAAATATGTTGCACAAATCATAAATAAACCAATGCAGCTATAGTTCACTATAGGAAGTACTCTAATAGACCACTTACGATTTTTTCGAATATACTGCATGGTCGTTAAAATATAAAAAAAACCACAAAAAATTACAGATATAAATATGACCTCTGAAGAGTAATTTCTTTACGTACCCAAAGAAAGTCATTTGGTAACTACAACGCACATAAGCACAAAATCAAAACTAAGAAATTTAATGATTGTTTTTGTACATCGGCGAAAACGAGAAGGCCAATCGCTAATCATTTATTGAAAGTGCGTCAGGTGCAAGGCACAATGCGGTAATCTAGCTTCTTAGCGACTGACCTGTAGACACCTCTAAGCTTCGAAGAAAACTAAAAACATCTTCACATTAGAGCTACCTCACTGCGACTGACTTTTCTCTTATTACAGGTATATGCAGGTATTTCAGGTAGGAAAAGGTTATTTTAATGATACTTTTATTTCAACTTGCAAAATAGCTTTATTTAACATATCACAGTAGAATTTCACGTGCATTTCCTTCTTCTTTGGGTAGACCAGTGAACTTCAGCAGCCGGCTCCAGCTGTTGGGTGGACCTGTTTTCATTTCAGCTCTTCATCAGGCAATGTCAGTGCTTAGGCTAAATTCAGACAGTGCACCGCAATTCGAAAACCCGCAGAAGCCCTGTGAGCCCAAATTCTGCCATCTTCACCTGCAATGGTGCTTCGGCTTTATGGAGATCGCAGGAGGATAGGACGCAGCTATTTACATGCTACTTGTGGAGGGTGGTCTGGAATTAGAGAAAGAGGTAAGAGCTCCGCTGAAATTGCAGAGAAGAGTACTTCATTACTTCCTGTTGTGTGGAGGAAGCCTACAGACTGCAACTTTGAATTGCGTGTATGTAACTGGAGTTTATAGAAGGTTTGAAGAAGGAACAGCATCGTGCGTACTATCAGAGATACTGCTCACATGACGAGGTGAGATGTTGAGAAAAGGCAGCTGATTTCTGTTCTGTCGACACCGACATCACAGACTGAGCACTTGTGCCCTCATTTGTGAACGATGCTGGGAAGACTGGTGGTATTAAGTGAGGGACTGACTATTATTGCCAGGAATGATCAAGGAGGAAACATAGCTCAAGTCAAGATGACCAGTGTGAAAAGGGGGCAAAGCAAAGTATTGGCGAGGAAGGGTCCGGGTAACTGGTCGCGCGAAGTACAGTCCTTCCATAGCTTCACTGTGCCCCGGCCCAATACCTGTAACACAAAAAGTCCTCAGATATTGCAATCAATCTGCTAAGCTAGTGTCGCTGAAACCACGAAAATCGAGGCAAGGAAACTACAGAGAAAACTTGCCTCCTAGCAGTTGACATTGGGTCAACCAATATAAGGACGCGCGCTGGAAAAGTCGCTGGTGCATCAGTTACCAAAAAAGCCTAGCAAACCCATTCTCAGCTACTCTGCCTCATCGTACTTCGATTACTGATTTATAAAGAATTACTGCGTCTTGTCTCCCATTCCCCCTTCTCCGCCTCAATAATATACTTACTTTGTGAAGAACAGACATTTCAATCGAATCCAACCTTTCACATAAAAGAGGTGTATCATTGTTTACCAAACAATGCGGACGATGCGCTCGCTGCTAGAACCGGCGCATCGGGTCTTTGTTATCGGGCGTTGACCTCGGGTCACGGACGGAGGAAGCAAGGCTAAGCGAGCCGGACACTTAAGGTTAAAACGCAGGGCACCTTACAAGCAGGGTCAACTTGAGTGTGCTCCTTATAAGTGATGTACGTTACCAGAAGAAAAAAAAATCACTAAACTTTTTCCAAGCGAGTGGTTGATGTTATCCTACAGTCGCTTATCGGAAGTTGCCTAACGAGTGCACAGAACAAAAACTTATCTCGCAGCCTATCTATATGTTTAATTTCTAAGCCCCGTTGATTGGCCTACATTGTCTTGACAAGCTGATAAGGTTATCATGCGAACATGGCTATTTCCAGATGGTCCAATTGCCTTTCTTAGTTAGCATGTGACTTACAGACCTCGGCATGTTTTTGTTGTAGCTGGTAGGTCGTCCTACTTCTCTGCCACAGATTTTCCTGTGCAAACTAACCATAATCTAACACTACCCTACAGCTATTATTATTGTGTCAAACAGTCGCACAGTTATTACACCTTAGCACTGAAATTACAACAACGGTTCCGTGACATTTGAGATTAAAAATCCACTAGCCATTTCTAAGCGCTACAGAAATCAAATCTTAACGGCTCAGTGTAATTCAGACTTAACAAAATCCCAATTTGTGACGACCCGGAAGAGCTCAAATCCTATTTGGTCGCACTAACTTTATTATAATGAAATCAGTACTTGAAATGACTGGACCGCGCATGAGCACCGTATTACACAACACGTCGCTGTAAAGATACATGGTTCTCGTCTAAACTGAAGACTTTAGCCTACATACTATACAGTAGGTGTCAATCCTTATAGTATTTTCCCGTCCTACGCCGAGAAGTTGAGTGTACCATATGCACTGTCTCTCAGCAAAGAACTCTTACTTATTTTCTATATTTCTTTTGCAGTTTTTTCATCTACCGGTAGAAATTATTTCAGTTAAAGATCTGGTCATAATAATACTGTATTTGATTGGGAGGGTGTAAGTAAATGTCCCAGCTTATGTACTGTTGTACCGAGTTTTTTAAAAACGTCGTCAGTTTCACGGAAGCTAAATAAAACGGTATGAAATTAGCTTTTCCGGTGGGGCAGCCGTGAAAATGAAACCTCACTGACCAACGACTACCATTTAATTACACTTCCTCTACAAGACCTGCCATTTCGGTACTTTTGCCGTGGTTGCCGAGAGACCTGAGTTTATCGTCTGCAGGAAAAACAACAGTGACTTTTCCTATCCAAATCAATGAGTACCAATGATACAATTGTATTCGAAGTGATCCTTTGAATCCATAGCATTCAATACCCAAATCTCTAAACAGAAACCCAATAAATTGAACTTCATTTTGAGTTATGATTTTCAGAATACCTGCTTCACAATTTTCATACTATGTTTGGAATAGTTATCACAAATCTTAATTCCAGGGTGCACGATATTTTTATCATACTATGAAGTCACCTACGAAAAATTCTATTAATAAATTTGTCTGCCAAAGCTGATATAAATTAAGAAAAGAAAGCACTACATTGGAAGACTGCAATGCATGGTTCCTAGAGACAATAGCAACAATTCATGACCGTGTGTATAATTTGCTAATTATCTATGAATAAATATATCAACCATATAATGATACATTAGCAACCATGCAAATCATGTCTCGGCCCTGGGAAACATGTTTCAGCTATATCAAGCTAATATTCGCAGCCGCTATCATGCCACTCGTATTTTGTGACAACAGCTGTTTACGCGCAGAGAGCCGTGAAGGTATAACTCACTTTAATCCTCGTCCAGATTTTCCAAAGAGATAATTACTGTAAAACCATTTTTTTCCTTCAATGGCAATAACTGCAGTTGTTCGTCCAATGTAGCTAATTCCAGTATACATTTCGTTTATACAGACTGGGGCGTAATCGCTCAAGAAAACTTTATAGCCTTGCAGTCCTTAATCCTCGTTTGCACGACATTTTTAGTCAAACCATATCAGTGAAAAATATATCTGGGGGTTGAGTTCGGCACAAATACCATGCAACAGGTTGAACATAGAAATTTTGATTTATTCAATATTTTAGATTTGTTGCCATACAACAGCAAACCGAAAATGTTGATTAATTATTAATCGTTCAGTTACAAAAACATGAGAAAAATCTTATTAAGCATTGTACATACTTTAAAAATCGTAGATGCTATCTAAGTGGCAGAAATAATTCACTCTAATCTGATGTAGCGTGTGTTTAGTGCATTTTACCCTCAGCAACGATTTATTTTCAAATGTTTATGCCAACATAATGACACGAAACATTGTAGTTCGCTGCAGCCAGACTATGCGTGTTGCCAGGCGGCAACATAATGCATTTACGAGTGGTTTCCTTGACATAATAGGTAAATTTACGGTTTGTTGACAAAAGGCAACATGCAATAGAGGGATAAGATGGCACAAAACAATTTCAACCTTTAGGCAGTTTTTTAATGTTAAGGCTTTAAAGGCACAAGAAAACCTATACACTCTAACCCGTCAGTCTTGATTGTTAATGTCAAAATTTTAAAAAACTAATCGTGCAATATGTAACATGTTAGCATCGTGTCTGACTGTAATCTACACTTATCAAAGACTATTTGCAGTGATATGGTCTGGTCGCAGCTACAACTTACATTTTCAGAAGTGGATTGTGGTAAATTAAGTGGAACATAAGCAGCACAAAGAATTACTTTAGTGGTGTAGTCTTCTCACAGCTAATTTTTATTTCTTGCGCTTTATGATTGGTAAGAATTCTCCAGTGACTTCAATTTAAGACATAATTGCTACATGAAGGCTAGTCACCACTGATTCACAATACGATAAGGCAACTTTTCATTTTCGGATAATAAATGGTAAATATGAAAATAGTGAAACCAGCATAAAGGTTTTGATAGTCTGAACAAAGAACTGCAATCATGTATCTGCTTGTATGTCTTCAAAACGTTTATTCAGCCTGTGATTTCGATTTCACCCACAGCCACAACGGATCTAACTCCAAAATTTTCAAGCTGCCAATTTCCATACGGTAATTTTCGAAAGTTAACGCAGCCGATAATGGTCGTACGGTTACGGACAAGAAATGGCCGGAAGCGAAGCATTGTCCCAGCGATCAATACGTAACATTGCGAGCCCAGGCTCCACAGCTATTTATACACACGCGAAGTTGGTGCCAAAAGTGTTGCGTAGTTCCAACTATATGCAAACACGCTAATGTCCTTCGGGCAGGGCAGCACGTGCTAGCTTCGTGAAGTATATTTGCGAGTGCCCGTGAAAACAAAAATGGTAACTTACCCGCCGAAGCAGACGAACTCTGCTAAGAACATACGTAGCAGTATCTACCTATTATTTGCAATTACTTACAGTCAAGGATCTATCAAACAGTAGCTCTTTTATAGCAATGTTTGAAAGAGTACGCGCTGTGCTTTTCCGGAACCTAGGTACAGTTTACACTAAAAGAAAGCAGGAGCTAAAAATGTCAGTACTTCCATAAAATTGCAGTATTCCACAGACATTAATGAGAATAGTTTTTATTTATTATAAAAGTTAAATGTTTCCGTACCACATGCAGATTTTAAATAGGTTATTTAAAAACCATCTCAAGCTGTCACTTCTCAAAACACAGACACGACTACTATTTCAGTGGCAAATTATATGTTGGTTTATCAATAGCAGCATAAACGATTGACGAGAATCATGCCTACCATACTAAGAAACGAATTACACGGACCTGAAAGAAATTCAGGTAATGTAGCTAATATACTGAGTAAATCTTAATCTCAGAACTTACCAATCACGAAAACAGGGCGTTTACATGGTTTCCGCAAGTGAAGGAGCCACTGCGAAACGTCGTGTCAGCTGTTTGTTCCTTCTAACCTGGGTGTACGCAGAGAGGGCGAATGAACACTAACCTCTCAATGCGCAAGATCTATAAAAATCCCTAAGTTGGCTGTTGCCACAGCTGAAAAGACAGCAGGATTGTGGACGCACACCTAAACTCCATCTTTCGAAATCGGTCTGACAACGGTGGCAAGTTGTATGACGACGTACGTGGCAACACAAAGAACTAGCCTGCACACACACACAGCTGATTCCCGCAAGGCCGCTGGGCTAGGCTCGTCCCCAGCAATACACTCGATCAATGCTCAACAGCTGACTATGCTACGCATTGAAAAATCAGCTGTTATGATGTATGATTTTTGTAGGATACCACATGTAGTAAATTTGTATCACCATACGTTTAAAACTACAAGCCACACACAAGTTTCGTCGTCGTTTATACATAAAATTATTATACCGCAACCAAACAACAACACAAGAAGGGCTAAACATGCACACAGAAGGAAAAACATCTTCGTGAACTGCATGTAACAGTTAAAATGAACCTAACTTGGGCATTTTGCGTGAAGTACAGCTCAAAACAAAGAATTATTATGTTTTTGCATGTGACAAACAAAGATATTTCACAGCTTTCGTACTTACCAAACATGGGTGTCGTCCACTGCCCTGTGGTAGAACGCTTGCGAGAGTTTCGGATGGAATAATATAATACTCTACTATAGAGTCAGTAGTTGAAACCCGTCAGGTCACACGTCCATACCCACAGCTGCTGTGTACGACGTATTCTACACAAACGCAGCTGGATTTCTGTTGCCAGGCGAAAGCTGGCTGCGCAGTGCGGGAAACATAACAAACGTTAAGACAGTTTAGCCCACTTTGCTTCAGGCGTTGCGAGTTTCTATATGTGAAGGTATCTTTGTTATAAGCATTTAAAATGTTTTAGTGCTTCTTTCTTCAAGTTGAGGTACAACAACAGAAATAATCATCCGTTCACAAAGTACATGGTTAAGTTGGTAAGACTACAGCAGTGTTACTGCTAGGGACGAGACCACTTATCAGCTGTTTCCAAAAGTGACAGCAGCATGCGTGATTGGCCAGCCTACACGATGTGGGAGGGCGGGATGCTGTGGACTAGAGAGGGGGAAAACGAGGGGAAATGCACGCCCCGGAATAATCAACATTCAGCTTGACAGATGTGGCGTTGTGTCAGCTGATCATTAATTTTTCTTCGACGAAGCTAATAAGGGCTATGTCAAGGTAGCTGAAAATAAAGGGAAGATGGCCTTATGACTCACGAATGCACGTCATAGTCTTAAAAACCAGCTTCTTGTGATAGGGGGTGCTTTTATTCCCTTTGTCGTGCCACACTGTTGCCAAGCGTAGCGAGAATTGAAGCTTCGGACGCCTGTGTGGAAGAATAACATTGTTGACTACAGCGAAATTCATTGCTCCCACCATAGGCTGAATTTTTGTTTGTATGTTTGGTGTTCTGCAAAATGTACCTATCTACCCACAGAACATAGTGAGATCATATTTGCTAATACAAGACTGGAATTTCACCTCGTAAATTCGCTGTGAAGATTTTATATAATTGTTTAAAGAAAAGTTACACCAAGAATCACTACAAATCAGCTGTTTATTGTCGCTCAAAGCTCTGGACAGAAAGTAATTTAAAACTGCATGGGAATAGCTCTTCCACTGTAACTGAACTAATAACGCAAAAAAATAAAAAAAATTAAAAATAAATCATGTGAACGGAAAAGCAATTACGAATGTATTAGAGTTTAACGAATTGCACTTTTGTTGCTATTTCATTCAAATCACAAGAGAAACTCCTGGTCAACGGTCATACGAGACAGCTTTTGGTCGATAGACAACAGTCAAAAGCAACTGTCATACTGGCAGCTTTCGTATACAGGGTGTTACAAAAAGGTACGGCCAAACTTTCAGGAAACATTCCACACACAAATAAAGAAAAGATGTTATGAGGACATATGTCCGGAAACGCTTAATTTCCATGTTAGAGCTCATTTTAGTTTCGTCATTATGTACTGTACTTCCTCGATTCACCGCCAGTTGGCCCAATTGAAGGAAGGTAATGTTGACTTCGGTGCTTATGTTGACATGCGACTCATTGCTCTACAGTACTAGCATCAAGCACATCAGTACGTAGCATCAGCAGTTTAGTGTTCATCACGAACGTGGTTTTGTAGTCAGTGCAATGTTTACAAATGCGCAGTTGGCAGATGCCCATTTGATGTATGGATTAGCACGGGGCAATAGCCGTGGTGGGGTACGTTTGTATCGAGACAGATTTCCAGGACGAAGAGGTCCCTACAGGAAGACGTTCGAAGCAAATTGATCGGCGTCTTATGGAGCACGGAACATTCCAGCCTATGACTCGCGACTGGGGAAGACCTAGAACGACGAGGACACCTGCAATGGACGAGGCAATTCTTCGTGCAGTTGACGATAACCCTAATGTCAGCGTCAGAGAAGTTCCTGCTGTACAAGGTAACGTTGACCACGTCACTGTATGGAGAGTGCTACGGGAGAACCAGTTGTTTCCGTACCATGTACAGTGTGTGGAGGCACTATCAGCAGCTGCTTGGCCTCCAGGGGTACTCTTCTGCGAATGGTTCATCCAACAATGTGTCAATCCTCATTTCAGTGCAAATGTTATCTTTACGGATGAGGCTTCATTCCAACGTGATCAAATTGTAACTCTGCTACGGTCGCTGGTTCGAATCCTGCCTCGGGCATGGATGTGTGTGATGTCCTTAGGTTAGTTAGGTTTAAGTAGTTCTAAGTTCTAGGGGACTGATGACCATAGATGTTAAGTCCCATAGTGCTCAGAGCCAAGCCAAATCGTAACTTTTCACAACCAACATGTGTGGGCTGACGAGAATCCGCACGCAATTGTGCAATCACGTCATCAACACAGATTTTCTGTGAACGTTTGGGCAGGCATTGTTGGTGATGTCTTGATTAGGCCCCACGTTCTTCCACCTACGCTCAATGGAGCACGTTATCATGATTTAATACGGGATACTCTACCTGTGCTGCTAGAACATGTGCCTTTACAAGTACCACTCAACATGTGGTTCAGGCACGATGGAGCTCCTGCACATTTCAGTCGAAGTGTTCGTACGCTTCTCAACAGCAGATTCGGTGACCGATGGATTGGTAGAGGCGGACCAACTCCATGGCCTCCACGCTCTTCTGAGCTCAACCCTCTTGACTTTCATTTATGGAGGCATTTGAAAGCTCTTGTCTACGCAACCCCGGTACCAAATGTAGAGACTCTTCGTGCTCGTATTGTGGACGGCTGTGATACAATACGCCATTCTCCAGGGCTGCACCAGAGCATCAGGGATTCCATGCGACGGAGGGTGGATGCATGTATCCTCGCTAACGGAGGACATTTTGAACATTTCCTGTAACAAAGTGTTTGAAGTCACGCTGGTACGTTCTGTTGCTGTGTGTTTCCAGTCCATGATTAATGTGATTTGAAGAGAAGTAATAAAATGAGCTCTAACATGGAAAGTAAGCGTTTCTGGACACATGTACACATAACATCTTTTCTTTATTTGTGTGTGAGGAATGTTTGCTGAAAGATTGGCCGTACCTTTTTGTAACACCCTGTAGATACAGGTTCGAGCCGGATATTAAATAGCCATTGAATTTAGTTGTTTTAGTGGCATTTTCTGGCCACGACTTTTGATAAGATCATCTCTGGACTCACTGAGACAGTTGGCGCATTGATTATGACAAATACGCTCCCATACTAGCTCCCAATGCCTTTCCAGCTATCACTGTATCACTATTATGGTCTAATGTGAGCTTGTCCTCGGTATCTACTGACCTCAACGCCGACGGGGTGTTAAGCTTTACTTTTCCTCTGAGGTTTTCTCGGCGCGGCTAATTAAAAGTGTGATTCCACGTGTTCTGTCGAGTTGTTGTTTACATTTTCTGCAGAATAGCTCAACGACCAACCCATCCGTTTCTTTTTTTCATGTGCTGCGAGTTTTGCTGTTATGTCGACTCAATGGGGAAGAGATGTTCCACAATTAATCTTCCTTTTTCTTTTTTACAAAGGACTGCACGGATGCTTGGCATTACTCGTGTCCTATGCAGGAGCGTACCCATGGTCTGAAATACGAAAGGGGAATGACGATTGAAGGGGGGTGGGAGGGGGGCAGCTTATGTTACTTTCGCAGTGTACGACGAAATAGTTTTGAGACTTTTATATTTACATTATTTGCGTCAAGTTCCAGAGGAACAAATTGAAGAGCAAGTTTACATGATCATGGAAAGAGTCAATACATAAAATTATAACAGAAGAATAATAACAGATAAAATGAAACGTATATGAATCCTATGCAGACGACAAGCCATACGTTTAAGTAAACACAATCAATAACAAAACACAGAATTTCGTTTAATTTTTAAATTTTTCCAGGAATTCCTCATCGGAATAGATGGGGTGAGTCCTGAGCAAATTATTCATCTCAGACTTGAAAGTGCGAAGATTACAGCTAAGATTTTTGAATTCTTGTGGCAGCAAAATAATGCTGCAGCAAAATAATGCACGCCTTTCTGCGCAAGAATCAAGGAGGCGCGTTCCATATGCAGACTGGATTTCTGCCTAGCATTAACTGAGTGAAAGCTGCTAATTCTTGGGAATAAACTGATATTTTTAACAACAAACTACATTAAAGGAAATACGTACTGAGAGGCGAATATCAGAATTTCCAGTCTACTGAACAGGGGTGGGCAAGGTTCCCGAACTTACACAGCTCGATCTACCCGTTTCAAATCCAAAAATACCCTTTTTGAATCACAAGAGTTACTCAAAAAAATAATACCTACGTCATAAGCGAACGAAAATAAGCAATGTAAACTACCCATCGTGTTGAACTATCACATTGTTCTAATGATAAATAAAGCGCATTTAGTTTTTCAACAAGAACCTGAGCATGGGCTTTTCATGCCAGCTTACTATCTATCTGGTCTCTTGGGAATTTAAACTGTTCAGTGTAATCAAAATGCTCGTTTTTGTTGAATTGTGTGTCAGAAACTGTACAAATTGAGTCTAACTGTGAGTTAGCATCAGTTTATTTTCTACATGCGATGACAGTTTCTTCAAACTGATACCGGAGTGATGTGTTTGTCTATTTGGTCTGCGGGTTCGGTGGGCGAAGATATATTTTCTTGGAGGGATTGGTGGGACGCGCAGGAGAGGGGGCGGTGTAGATGCACTACCCTGCCTCCCGTTTGGTACGCGATTGTTCGTGTGACTACAGCTTAAATTCAGTGAGCCACCATACGACGAAGCAATCACCACAACACTTTTTCGCCTTTCTTCTGTTTTCTTAATTTGCATCTTTGCTCTTTGATACGCTTCAAAATGCGTGGCAGACAAATTTTTGAGCTATATGTTAGATTACTTTCCACTCCATTCAGCGACGGGTCCTGGGAAGAACGGTTGTTTGTGTGGCTTAATGTGTGCTGTTAATTATGTCTTTTCAGTTTCCATGGCAGTGAGTTGGGACTGGCGAAAATATATGGATTGCATGCTGAGTTCTTGGCATTTTGTAAGTAGTTTTTCGCGAGGTCTGAATGCTTTCCGATAGTCCCAAATAAATTTTGACGAAGAAATGAAACAAAATTTTTGTTTGTGTATTATAGGAAAACTATTCGACGCCAGAGACGAGACAAAACATTAGTGTCAGTTACTTGCGTCTTGACATGAATCATAATTGTAACCGTTATAGTGCATCCTACACACGGAAAATATGACTACATGCTGACCATTTAAATTATTTCTTAAGTCTTTTTTTACATGCATACATGATTTATACCCAACCATGCCTTTCTTACACACACAAGTATGCACCCCCCTCCCCCCCCCCCCCCCCCCCACCTGCCACAAATCATACTACTACACCCACAGAAATTCTTCTATAGTGTAGAAGGAGTTGTCAAGCAGATATTATTTGAGTTTATCTCTGAAGTTAATTTACCATCTATTAAATTCTTGATATGCTAACTAACACCCTTGCTGCGGTGGTATCAGCGGTTCCCATCAGATCACCGAAGTTAAGCGCTGTCGGGCTTGGCTAGCACTTGTATGGCTAACCGTCGGGATCTGCTGAGCGCTGTTGGCAAGCGGGGTGCACTCAGCCCTTGTGAGCCAACTGAGGAGCTTCTTGATTCAGATGTAGTGGCTCTGGTCACGAACGGTGGGGGAAGCGGTGTGCTGACCACCTGCCCCTCCATAACCACATCCAGTGTCGGCTGAGGATAACACGTCGAACGGTCGGACTTCCGGCCTTCCGTGGCCTGTTCGGACAGTGTGTTAAACTCTTGATATCACTGGATAAGTGGTTAAAGGTTTTTATGACCGAATACCTCACTTCTTTCTGTGACACACTAAGGCTGAGTGATGGGTGTTGTAAATCATTTCTCCTTCTAGTGTTATATTTATAAACCTTTCCGCCCCAATAGCTGAATGGTCAGCGTGACGGACTGTCGTCCTAAGTGGCCCGGGTTCGATTCCCGGCTGCGCCGGGGATTTTCTCCGCTCAGGGACTGCGTGTTGTGTTGTCTTTATCATTATTTCATCCCCATCCGGCGCGCAGGTCGCCCAATTTGGCGTCGAATGTAATAAGACCTGCACCAAGGTGGCCTGACCTGCCCCGTAAGGAGCCTCCCGGCCAATGACGCCAAACGCTCATTTCCATTTATAACCTTACTGTTGTTTTCAAACTGTGCTTGATTGTTGACAGCGAACTTCATAAAGGAGTAAATGTTGTGTGAGGCTGCTGTCAGTACGCTCAAGTTTAAAGAAATTTATACAAGAGGTTCTGAAGTGGACCCAATACATCATCCTTACTACGCGCTTCTGTGTAACAAGCCGTTTCTTGATGGTTACAATGTCTGTGTTTACACAGTGTTCATAACTTCACATTATAATGTCAAACATCGTAGAAAAACAGACATTGTAACCATAAATGACGATAAAATACACTGATAGAAAAAAAAATATTGCGACACCAAGGAGTTGTGCCGAATTAATTAATGTTAGTAGGCGTGTTTCTACATCTCAAAGACGTTGTCTATTCAAATTTCGTGCCAATCGTATAAGAGTGGCGCTAGTAGCGCCATTATGAGGATGCAAATCAGGTTTGCTTTAAATACACGCTGTAATGGTTGTCAAAGTTTTGTACACGGCAGATAAGCCCCAACCCCCCCCCCCTCCCTCCACCCCTCCAGTACACCTCCTGCAGTATGCCGATGACACTGCCTTCTTGCCCTCGCTCCTACACTTCAACGGTCCCAACGCCTTCTCCAGAATCACCTTGACCATTTTGCCACATGGTGTAACCAGTGGCTCCTGAAAATCAATCCTTCCAAGACCCAGGCGATCATTGTAGGTCGTATCACTCGCTCCTTCTGGCTCCTTGATTTCTCCTTTATAATCTGCGCCTGTGCTGTCCACTTCTCCCCCACCCTCACCTACCTTGGCCTCACCATTGACCGTCACCTCACCTGGATTCCTCATATCCACTCTATCCAATCAAAATCCCACAACTGCCTCAGACTCCTCAAACTCCTCTCTGGCCGGATATGGAGGTTGAATCCCTCTACCATCCTCCACACCTATAAATCCTTAATCTGTCCCATCCTCTGTTGTGCCAGTCTCGCTTGGATATCCCCCCACCCCCCATCCCCAAATTCTATCAGTCCCTCCAGATGCTCAAGCCTCACCTTCCTTATACGCCTCCCGCCCCCCACGTGGATCCTCTATGACCTGATTCCTTTCCCCCATCTACTCCTTTTCCTCGAACATATCCACGTCCTCTACACCTCCCTCCACCTTGATGCCCCTCACCCCCTGGTTGCTCCTCTCCTCTCCAACCCTCGCCCTCTGCCGCGCCTTCCCCGTTGTGTCCCCCCTACCCTTCACCTCTGCACCCTTCATCTCCTTTCCCAAGGTGGCTTCCGTCGACTCCCCCTCCCGGATGATGCCCTCTCTCCCTCCATTTATCCCTCCTACCAACTTTGATCCTTACCTCTGCCTCCCTTCCTCTGTCCTTTTCCTGGGCTCCCTCTACCCCCCCCTTCCATCCTGTTTTCTTTTCCCCCGTCCACCCTCTCCCTCTGTCAGTCCCCCCCCCCCACTTCCTTTTTCCTCTCCTCTCCCCCTCTTTTTCCCATCATCTGTCCAGGTTCCCCCCCCCCCCCCCCATCTGCCCTTAGCTGTGGTGTGTCATCTTCGTGCCAACTTTTTAGTGCAGTGTTTCGAGTGAGTATTAAGTGTTGTGCGTCTTTTCCAAAGTGTTGCGAACGGAAATCATACTGTCACTGTGTGTGATTTTTATATCCCTTACAAACAGAAAACAGACTGTCGCCGTGGTTTTTAATTGTCTGTCTACTGTTTTACCTGTCTGCTTCCTGTGTATTTTATTAGCATCGCCAACCCTTTGTTTTATGTTTACACTTCCACAATTTTCCGCCATTTTACAATTTAAGTCACCGCTTTTATTCTTTATCATCTTCTTCTTATGTTTTAAAAATTTTATAGGATGAAGAGCGGCGTACTAAGCTGCTGCCAGCCCGCCCCCTTTGGGGGGAATCGAAATTCAATAAAGGAAAAAAAAAGCTGTCAACGTTAGTTACCTTTGAGGTTGGACGTGGTGAGTTGATGTTAGTGAAGAATGCCTTTAAGGCGACAAAGGCGCTATTATCAACACCTCACTGAGTTTGAACGACGTCCTGTGATAGGGCTACGAGAAGCTGGATGTTCCTTCTACAGTACTGCAGAGAGGCTTGGCAGGGATGTAGCCACTGTATATGATTGCTGGTAGCGGTGGTCACGATTGTGTACAGTCGCAAGAAGGCCGGGCTCCGGACCGCCATGTGGCACTACCGAGAGAGGAAGACTATAGTGTTTGGTATATGGCTGTGGTGCATAGTACTGCATCTGCATCTGCAATTTGAGAAGCAGTCGGCATCACAGTGACACAACAACTGTTATAAATCGATTACTTCAAGGAAGCTCCGATCTAGACGCCCCGTAGCGTGCATTCCACTGATCTTAAACCACCGCCATTTAACTTCAGTGGTGTCAAGTGAGAGCTCATTAGAGGGTAGGGTGCAGGTCTGTTGTATTTTCCGACGAAAGCTGGCTCTGCGTTGGTGCAAGTGATGGTGGCCATGTGTTGGTTATAAGGAGGCCAGGGGGTGCTATTTCGTGTGAAAGCAGGAGCACTCCAGGGTACACCGCGCCCTCTCATTCAAATGGCTCTGAGCACTATGGGACTTAACATCAGAGGTCATCAGTCCCCTAGAACTTAGAACTACTTAAACCTAACTAACCTAAGGACATCACACACATCCATGTCCGAGGCAGGATTCGAACCTGCGACCGTAGCAGTCGCACGGTTCCGGACTGAAGCGCCTCGAACCGCATGGCCACCGCGGCCGGCGCCCTCTCATTGCAAAATTGTACGTCACTCTTGTGATTCCACCTGTTGTGCTGCCACTCATGAACAGAATTCCAGGGGCTGATTTCCAACACGATAACGCTCGCTCACATACGGCTGTTGTAACCCAACATGCTCTACGCAGTGTCAACATGTTTCGTTGCCTGCTCAATCAACAAATCTGTCTCCAATCGAGCAGATACGGGAGATCATCGGACAACAACTCCAGCGTCATCCACAAAGAGCATTAACCGTCCCTTTCTTGACCGACCAAGTGCAACAGGCATGGAGCTCCATCCCACAAACAGACATCCGGCACATAAACAACGTAATACATGCACGTTTGCACGCTTGCATACAACATTGTGGCGATTATACTGGTTATTAATGTACCGACATTTCGGATCTGCTATGGCTTATTCCGCGCTTAGCTGAACTTGTGATATTGCAATGTTAATCACTTGAACGTCCGCCCCCGGTAGCTGAGTGGTCAGCGCGACAGAATGTCAATCCTAAGGGCCCGGGTTCGATTTCCGGCTGGGTCGGAGATTTTCTCCGCTAAGGGACTCGGTGTTGTGTTGTCCTCATCATCATCATTTCATCCCCCATCGAAGCGCAAGTCGCCGAAGTGGCGTCAAATCGAAAGACTCGCATCCGGCAGTCTACCCGATGGGAGGCCCTAGTCACACGACATTTACATTTATCACTTAAATATGTTACCAAGACAAACGTATTCCAGAAATTTCTTTACTGTAGATTAATTATGCTTTGATGTTGCCATTTCTTTTCCGCCAGTGTATTTGTCTTTTCCTATACGCGGGACACGAAGTGTTCGAGTGTAAGGGTTGTGCTCGGATAGCAGAAGTGGAGCCGGCACTGTAGCTCAGCATGTTAGGTCAGAGGGTTAACTGCCAACTGTAATTAAAAAAAAAGAAAAAAAGAAAAAAAAACTAAGTGAATAAATCAACGATGAACTTGACCCGGTGGCATGGGACTACCGTCCTGAACAATAACGAACAAAATGAGATCAAACAAGAAAAGTGGAAAAGATGACTGATCGCGATAAGCGGGAAATCAGGGTTCGAGTCACGGTCCGGCAAAACTTTTCATTTCTCACAAACATCTGACGTCAATCTGGCTTCTCAAAATGCGAAACATTTCGTAAACGCTTTTTTCCTGTCCTGAATATGATGCCGTAAGACATTAGTAAATGACAATATGAAAAGTAAAACAACTTTTTTTATATTTTCGTCCCCAAAATCTGATATTATCAGTAACTCAAAAGCTTCAGAGCTAAGACGTTTGAGATAATTTATAACAGGTGGCTCCCAATTAAGACTCTCACCAAGGTAAACATCTAAAAATTTAGACCATTCTTTTTAATTTATTGATTTATTCTCATGCATTGTTTCTAATGGTGTGGACAGGTCTTGTGCAATACTAAATTGCATGTATTGTTTTGTCTAAGTTCAGCGACAGTCCATTTGCAGCATGAAAATTGTTAGTTATGAAGAAAATATTATTTACATTTTCGAGTTTTGAAGTAAGTTCATTAGGTTTGATTACAATACATGCGTCATCAGCAAAGAGAAGTCGAAACGCTAGAAAACTACAGAGAAATGCAGAAAGACCTGCAGAGGATCGGCGCTTCGTGCAGGAAGTGACAATTGACCATCAACATAAACAAATATAACGTGTTGCGTATACATAGACAGAAGAACCCATTATTGTATGATAACGCGATTACAGAACAAACACTGGAAGCAGTTACTTCCATAAAATATCTAGGAGTATGCGTACAGAGCGATTTGAAGTTGAACGACCGCAAGTTCGTTTAGTAACCACGAAAGTGTCACGGAGATGATCAATCAAATCCGGTGGCAGGCACTGCAAAAGAGGTATTCTGCATCAGGTGTGGTTTACTGTTAAAGGTCTGAGAGCATACGTTCCTGGAAGACTCAACAAATATGTTGTTCCTCCTACGCATATCTCTCGAAAAAACGACGAAGGTAAAAACAGAGAGGTTCGATCCCACAAAGAGGCTTACCGGAAACAGGGGAGGCGGGAAAAGACAAAAATGGCTCTAAGCGCTATGGGACTTAACATCTGAGGTCATCAGTCCCCTAGACTTAGAACTGCTGAAACCTAATTAACCTAAGGACATCACACACATGCCGGCTCGTGTGGCCGTGAGGTTCTAGGCGCTACAGTCTGTAACTGCGTGACCGCTATGGTCGCAGGTTCGAATCCTGCCTCGGGCATGGATGTGTATGATGTCCTTAGGTTAGTTTGGTTTCAGTAGTTCTAAGTTCTAGGGGACTGATGACCTCAGAAGTTAAGCCCCATAGGGCTCAGAGCCATTTGAACCAACATCACACACATCAATGCCCGAGGCAGGATTCGAGCCTGCTACCGTAGCAGCAGCGCGGTTCTGGACTGAAGCGCCTAGAACCGCTCGCTCACAGCGGCCGGCTGGGAAATGACAGTGTTACATAAAGTGTCCTCCACCACATGCGCCGGCCGATGTGGCCGTGAGGTTCTAGGCGCTTCAGTCTGGAACCGCGCGACCACTACGGTCGCAGGTTCGTATCCTGCCTCGGGCATGGATGTGTGTGATGTCCTTAGGTTAGTTAGATTTAAGTAGTTCTAAGTTCCAGGGGACTGATGACCTCAGATGTTAAGTCCCATAGTGCTCACAGCCACTTGAACCATTTGAACAGCCACATGCCGCACGGTGGCTGGCGGAGTATAGATGTAAATGTAGATGTTCTTCGGCTTCTTGGATATTTGTTGGAAGATCGGACACAATATCGAGTTCGATCTTGTGTAAAAATAACTGACTTATCTGACATGAGAATGCATTTATCCTTTTCCAAATATTATGAATTCCTTCGTTAATTATTAGGGAAATCACAGTTCTCATATCAAGTACTAAGATTCTGATTCTGAAAGATGTAATACAGCTTTTATATTTCATGGCCTAGCTGCGCTTTCCTATATAAGAAACACTTTCTTGAGAATCAGCTGTGTGTAGGCTTGGTGATTCAGACGACAAGAGTCGGACTAGAGGTCCACAGTTTCTAGAATTGAATCACTGCTCCATCTGTGATTATTTTTGTCATATAAGATGCATTTCGTCTCAGGTAATACTTTGTTTACGTGAAGAAATGTGAGCCGATTTCCACGTTGCAAGAATGCTACGGCAAGACACTGCAATGGGAGTTAAAACTAGTTCTAATTCAGTGACTGCTTTATTTAAGGTGCCAACATTGTGTTAGTTTCCGCCGGTCGGGGTGGCCGAGCGGTTCTAGGCGCTACAGTCTGGAACCGCGCGACCTCTACGGTCGCAGGTTCGAATCCTGCTTCGGGCATGGATGTGTGTGATGTACTTAGGTTAGTTAGGTTTAAGTAGTTCTAAGTTCTAGGGGATTGATGACCTCAGAAGTTAAGTCCCATAGTCCTCAGAGCCATTTGAGCCATTTTGTTAGTTTCCTCTTGGAATTATAAGGGTCGCAACTCAGCTACTGGTATGAGAGGAGAACTTTGCCACCCTCCACGCTCCTATCTCTGGATATGTCTTACATTAATGCCTATATTGCCGCAATCTACTGTGCACACTGTGTAGTGTGGTGGTTAGCATCGCTGGTTAGCTATGGCTCGCCAGTTCAGATACAACTACCAGCAATTATTTGTTATGTAGTATTTGTCATTTCTGGGATGTTCCTGAAATAAATTCTAAGAAAAAAAGAAGAAAAAATACAACATGAAGGAATTCTCCAAATGGGACGGAAATCGGTACATGTGATGTACATATCCCGACAAACAAATGATTACATTTTCAGAAAAACTGGATGGTTAACTCAAGACAAAGAGCTTCACAAATTGAGCAAGTCAGTAATGCGTTGATCCCTCTCTGGTCCTGATGCAAGCAGTTATTCAGCTTGAGACTGATCGATAGAGTTGTTAGATGTGCACCTGAGGGATGTCATTGCTAATTATGTCCAATTGGCGCGTTACATCGTCTAAATCCTGGGATGGTTGGAGGGCCCTGCCCATAATGCTTCAAATGTTCTCGATTGGAGAGAGATCCGGCGACCTTTTTGGCAAGGTAGGGTTTGGCGAGCACGAAGACAGGCAGTAAAAACTCTCGCCGTGTACTGGCGGGTATTATGTTGTTGAAATGTAGGTCCAGATGGCTTGCCACGAAGGCCAACGCAACGGGGCGTATAATATTGCCTATGTTCTGCTGTGCTGTAATGGTGCAGTGGATGACAACCAAAGGGGCCCTACTATGAACAGAAATGGCACTCCAGTCTATCACGCCCGTCGGACGTATGACGAGTGACAGGTTGATATCTGACCACTGTCTGGGGCGTCTCCAGTCTGGGGACTTCCCAGACAGCAGTGGGATACCAACGTGACTGTCGCCCGCCATGCAGCCAGACCACCAGGAGTGATGGTCTGGGGGGGGGGGGGGGACTTCTTTTCACAGCAGGACCCCTTTGGCTGTCATCCATGGCACCCTTGCAATACAGTGGTACATCGACGATATTCTACACCTCGTTCTGTCGCCCTTCGTGGCAAGCCACCCTAGATTTACGCTTGTGCAGGATAATGCCCGCCCGCACGCGGCTTGTCTTCATGCTTGCCAAACCCTACCTTGGCCAGAAACTTCTCCGGATCTCTCCCCAACTGAGAATGTTTGCAGCATTATGGGCACAGCCCTCTAACCATCTCGGGATTTTGACGGCATAACCCGCCAGTTGGACAGAATTTGGCATGATAACCCTGAGGAGGTAGTCCAGCGGTTCTGTCAATCAATGCCAAGCTGCTTGTATGGGAGCCAGAGGTGGACGAATGCATTATTGACTTGCTCATTTTATGAAGCTCTTTGTCTTCAATAAATTCCGCCCACTTAGCTGAGTGATTAGCGCGTCCGACTGCCATGCAGTGGTCCAAGGTTCAATTCCCGACCGAGTGGGAGATATTCTCCTCTCGGGGACTGGGTGTTGTTTTGTCCTCTCCATCGTATTATCATCATCGACACACAAGTCTCCCAATGTGGCATCAACTGAAAAGATTTGCAAGTCGGCGGCCGAACTTCCCAATGTGGTGGCTCTCGGCCATCAATGCCATACCACCATTTCATTTCATTCCCTAAAATAAATCACCCAGTGTTTCTCAAATTGTGGTCGCGCGGAATGACCGCACGGTTTAGGCGCCATGTCACGTATTGCGCGGTCCCTCCCGCAGGAGGTTCGAGTCTTCCCTCGGGCGTGGGTGTGTGTGCTGTTCTCGGCATAAGTTAGTTTAAGTTTGTTTAAGTAGTGTGTAAGTCTAGGGACCGATGACCTCAGCAGTTTGGTCCCTTAGCAATTGCCGGCCACGGTGGCCGAGCGGTTCTAGGCGCTTCAGTCCGGAACCGCGCGACTGCTACGATCGCAGGTTCGAATCCTGCCTCGGGCATGGATGTGTGTGATGTTCTTAGGTTAGTTAGGTTTAAGTAGTTCTAAGTTCTAGGGGACTGATGACCTCAGATGTTAAATCCCACAGTGCTCAGAGCCATTTGAACCAAACCTTAGCAATTCACATACACTCCTGGAAATGGAAAAAAGAACACATTGACACCGGTGTGTCAGACCCACCATACTTGCTCCGGACACTGCGAGAGGGCTGTACAAGCAACGATCACACGCACGGCACAGCGGACACACCAGGAACCGCGGTGTTGGCCGTCGAATTGCACTAGCTGCGCAGCATTTGTGCACCGCCGCCGTCAGTGTCAGCCAGTTTGCCGTGGCATACGGAGCTCCATCGCAGTCTTTAACACTGGTAGCATGCCGCGACAGCGTGGACGTGAACCGTATGTGCAGTTGACGGACTTTGAGCGAGGGCGTATAGTGGGCATGCGGGAGGCCGGGTGGACGTACCGCCGAATTGCTCAACACGTGGGGCGTGAGGTCTCCACAGTACATCGATGTTGTCGCCAGTGGTCGGCGGAAGGTGCACGTGCCCGTCGACCTGGGACCGGACCGCAGCGACGCACGGATGCACGCCAAGACTGTAGGATCCTACGCAGTGCCGTAGGGGACCGCAGCGCCACTTCCCAGCAAATTAGGGACACTGTTGCTCCTGGGGTATCGGCGAGGACCATTCGCAACCGTCTCCATGAAGCTGGGCTACGGTCCCGCACACCGTTAGGCCGTCTTCCGCTCACGCCCCAACATCGTGCAGCCTGCCTCCAGTGGTGTCGCGACAGGCGTGAATGGAGGGACGAATGGAGACGTGTCGTCTTCAGCGATGAGAGTCGCTTCTGCCTTGGTGCCAATGATGGTCGTATGCGTGTTTGGCGCCGTACAGGTGAGCGCCACAATCAGGACTGCATACGACCAAGGCACACAGGGCCAACACCCGGCATCATGGTGTGGGGAGCGATCTCCTACACTGGCCGTACACCACTGGCGATCGTCGAGGGGACACTGAATAGTGCACGGTACATCCAAACCGTCATCGAACCCATCGTTCTACCATTCCTAGACCGGCAAGGGAAGTTGCTGTTGCAACAGGACAATGCACGTCCGCACGTATCCCGTGCCACCCAACGTGCTCTAGAAGGTGTAAGTCAACTACCCTGGCCAGCAAGATCTCCGGATCTGTCCCCCATTGAGCATGTTTGGGACTGGATGAAGCGTCGTCTCACGCGGTCTGCACGTCCAGCACGAACGCTGGTCCAACTGAGGCGCCAGGTGGAAATGGCATGGCAAGCCGTTCCACAGGACTACATCCAGCATCTCTACGATCGTCTCCATGGGAGAATAGCAGCCTGCATTGCTGCGAAAGGTGGATATACACTGTACTAGTGCCGACATTATGCATGCTCTGTTGCCTGTGTCTATGTGCCTGTGGTTCTGTCAGTGTGATCATGTGATGTATCTGACCCCAGGAATGTGTCAATAAAGTTTCCCCTTCCTGGGACAATGAATTCACGGTGTTCTTATTTCAATTTCCAGGAGTGTATTTCTGAAATTGTAATCGTTCGTTTGTCTGTATATTTACATCACATCTATTGATTTTCGTTCCATTGGGATAATTCCTTTGTGGTGCGGGTTTCTTTCTTTTTTTCGTAGAGTATATGTTAGTTTGTAATGTTTATCTACCCTGGAATATTATATGTATGTATGAATACAAGCATTCTGAAATATTTCAAGTTTGTATAATTAGTTGCATTCTCCGTCCAGGAGACATTCTTTATTGACGATCCAGCCGTCGGATTTGGTCTTGATTGTGATTTCCACCTGACAATATTTCCGGTCGAAAGCACTGCTCCCAATTCCATCATCAAACTCTTGATCTTCTTCTCGTGGCATTATAGCCCTGTTTGGGTCTTAGCCTGTTCAACAAGTTCCCTTTGTCCTGAACTCTCCAGCGCAGCTTTTCGCCATCCTCTGATTCTTAACAGTTTTTATATCCTCTTCCCCATCGTCTATCCATTGCTTTCCCTGTCTTCCTGTCTATCTTCTTCTAGGTGTTCACCATTCCGAAACTATTTTTGTCGTACTTCCAGCATCCATCCTAAGGATATATCCAGACGAGGCTACTCCCCTTCTTTTTATTGATCACGTAATGTCAACTCCTTCTATAAGGAGGTTCAAGTCAGCATTTATTCTATATCTTCAGGTACCATTTTCATCCTTTACTATCCCATATATCATGCACAGCACCTTGCCTTCAAACAATTTGAGCTGCTACTTAGCAGTACTCATTAATGTCCAGGTTTCACATTCGTCGGTTATAGCTGTTCTGAACATGACCTCGTATATTTGCAGTTTAGTACGTTTCATATCCTGGAAGCCAGTAACTTCTTAAAACTTTGGTAGTATCTAGTTACTGATTAAGAAGCGTGATTTTATTTTAATTGACATTGCATTTATACTATCAGTACTGGATCCCAGGTATTCAAAGTTCTGTATGTGTTGAAAATTGAAGTCTGTTGGAGATACCGCCTGGTTGAAGGTTGACGACACTTTCAGTGCCGGATAGGGAAGTTTGTGTGCTTCGAAGAATATGTGGACTATGCAGGCAGTAGCATCGCTATTGACAAGGTCACCATAGCTGATACGACTTGAGTGATGGAGCCAGACGAAGGGTGTCCCACAACACTGGGCAGGGATGGACTGTCGACTTGGTCTCCAACCCCACTACGGTAGGGAACTCCGAAAAGAAATCCCTTTCTTCCAGGTAGCCGGTTGAGTTCAGTGTTGCTAACCCTGCCTTGAAAAATACCTTGTCATCGCGAATACTTAAACAGTAGACTGTTCATATTACATGAAGTATTCGCCCAGACCAAATCAGTCCCAGAAAACGCCACCACGAGAAACTCAGAGGGCCCCGTTTCCTCAGTTTACAGTTTCGACATGGTTATTTCCCCAAGAGGGAAAAGATGTCACTGCGCCGTTGTGCTCACCCACATCATCGATTCTCATCGTCTCACTGCCCCTGAAAATCTTTCTTTCGTCAACTGTTGCGGGATCCTCCTGATCTACGCTCGAGTTTTGTAGTATCTACTGCGGTACTATATGATATTTATGAAAGGTACCGAAGTGTTGTAGGAATAGAAACACATGATGCTTGTGACTCCAAATATTTGAAAGTACTATCTCTAACTCAGGACCGACTGAACAGTTGCACACATAAGCAGAAATATCTGTACACGGAAAATGTAATAGAGAAGACGTTTGGTCTCACATATTCGTGCTCTACTTCGTCACACAATCCATTTCGGACCCAGTCGATCCTTCATCAGTTTCATCTTGCATCGTATGTTATTACTATTGCTCTATGAAGATATTTGTGTTTTATAGATGTTTTACTGCCGAATTTTTAAATTCTAATAACTAGACATTAATTCTGTCAGAGACAGCAAAGGACTTGGAAGAGCAGTTGAATGTAATGTACAGTGTCTTGAAAGAAGGATATAAGATGAACATAAATAAAAACAAAACAAGGGTAACGGAATGTAGCGGAATTAAATCAGGCGATGCTGATGGAGTTAGATTAGGAAACGAGACACTAAAAGTGTGGATCAGTTTCGCATTTGGGCAGTAAAAAACTGATGATGGCCAAAGCATGGCGATATAAATTGCAGACTGGCAGTGGCAAGAAAAGAAGAGAACTAAGTTAACATCGAATGTAGTTTTAAATGTTAAGAAGACTTTCCTGGAGGTAATTGTCTGGAGTGCAGCTTTGTATGGAAATGAGACATGGATGATAAACAGTTCAAACAAGAAAAGTTTACAAGCTTTTGAAGTGTGGTGCCACAAAAGAATGCTGAAGATTAGATGGGCACATCACTTAACAGTAGTGGGATGAAGAGAAGACAGCACAACTGTCAATTTATTCAAGATGGTGGATTCCCCCCCCCCTCCCCCGCCCCCACTCCTGCCCCCTGCTGTAGATATGGCAATGTCGCATTGATGACATCACTGGATGATGTCATGGGTTTTCTCCCTTCCCCTCCCCTCCTATCACTCCCCTCCTATCACTCCCCTCCACCCCTTGAAGAAAAACATTTGCAGGAAAAATCACTCAATCTCTGCTGAGCTTTTGGTGAGAAGGGCTCTCTTTATTTTTTTCTTTATTTAGGGCGTTATTATGTTGGAAACTCATAGGATATGCTCACAATGTGTTTAACTGGCGAGTTGTTGGTGTTGAACAGAGAGGACTTTAACTACTATATTACCTGTAAGCGTTCAACAGAGGACTGTGTCCATAGCTCCATACATGATGATTGGTAGGGAAAGATAGTGGAGGAGAATAAGAAGACTAATACTTTTCAGCAAATAATAGTGATGCAGCAGGAGGGTTTGAAGATGCATTTCGAAACTCACATAGACTGTTGCTTGTGCTGGAACTGTCTGCCTTTTTTGAAGTGATCAGTCAATATATCTAAGAGATGAATGGGTGCTCTTCAACGCCCTCAACCCAACTGAACTAGTTTACAATACTGCCAATATAGTTCACTCGAAATTGTGATGTCATGAGTGAAAAATTGGCAGGAAGCAATGGCAATGCATCATCTGGTCATGTGAGCGTCATGTCAGGGATATAAGGCGAGCATGGTAGCTCACCGGTGCCAGTCAGTGTAAAGATCGTGTGACATCAACAGCAGCAGCAGCCTAGGTCATCTAGCACTGCACAGGAATAGCAAGAAGAGGGAAAGAAGTACCCATCACATGTCTTTGCTATTGCTATTGCTTCTTTTTTATCCAGCTCCACATCTTTGTCCCACATGTTATGGTTCTTCTTCTTCCTTGTTCAACAGATGACCTTCAGCTTGTCCAGACCTGTAGAGGTGACCTCTAGCATGTCAGAACCTGCAGCGACCTCCAGCTTGTCGGGATCTGCATGAACAGCCAGCACCTGGTTGGCACATTGGAGCAGGAGCAGGACCAGGAGCTGCTGTTGTCTGTGCCACCCATCAATGAAGAAACCTGTCTCTCCCCGACTCGCAGAAGTGCACCACAGATTGCAAAACAGCATGGTGTAGGTCAGTACTGGACTTCCCATTGAATTGTGGAACATTCCAGTGATACTGCAAGTACAACATGTGGATATGGTAGATGAGAGGACACCAGTTGCTCCCTGCACACTGCTACTCTTCACTTACAGAAATAATTTAACTGCTAGTGGATCCAAGCGTCTGAATACAGGCATAGAAGTAGCAGACAGTAACTGTTGTGTGGTGATGGAGATCGAAAAAACAAAGAAGAGTGTTAAAACGCAGTTTACTGAGCTTGAATGGGAAGACCTATGTTGTGCAATACCCTACATCAGTGCTCAGATAACTATGGAGTATAGCCCATCTCTATCTCCCCCTGTCCGCAGCTCGTGGTCGTGCGGTAGCGTTCTCGCTTCCCGCGCCCGGGTTCCCGGGTTCTATTCCCGGCGGGATCAGGGATTTTCTCTGCCTCGTGATGACTGGGTGTTGTGTGATGTCCTTAGGTTAGTTAGGTTTAAGTAGTTCTAAGTTCTAGGGGACTGATGACCATAGATGTTAAATCCCATAGTGCTCAGAGCCATTTGATTTCTATCTCCCCCAGACATTTACATGCAGAGCCGCCAGGAGTGGCCGTGCGGTTCTAGGCGCTACAGTCTGGAGCCGATCGACCGCTACGGTCGCAGGTTCGAATCCTGCCTCGGGCATGGATGTGTGTGATGTCCTTAGGTTAGTTAGGTTTAATTAGTTCTAAGTTCTAGGCGACTGATTACCTCAGTAGTTAAATCACATAATGCTCAGAGCCATTTGAACCATTTACATGCAGAATTTAGTGCATACAAGAAACAGATATTCAGAAAAAAATGTGAAAAATTAACTATGGATTTTTTATTGATGGAATGCATCCTATGTCCCACTGCTGAAGTGTAAATAAAATATATTATCGCAAATATTGTTTTATTTCTTACTTCATAACTGTCTCATTATAATGTAGCTATTGTAGCTCAGTCAGTGAAGTGATTGCACTGTGGTGGCCACATATATTATTATTCTTATTATTATTACAAGTATATTTTTCTATAAATGCCTATTGCTTGATAGTACCAGTGTAGTCAGTATCATGGTGGGGTTGGTGAAGCGCCCTTGTCACAGGGACTTTCTTGTGAGCAACTGCCTCTTTGATGGTGTGGAAGACCAGAAGAAGAAGAAGAAGAAGAAGAATGTGATACTCCTTCCCGATAATATATGAGCGATAACTGTAGGTCCATCTAGCTGCATGAAGACAGATGTTCTCATGTTATTGCTAACACCCCTAAATGAAGCTCGCTAACAGCATGTGTGTTCTCAAAACCACTGTTTCAACCCAAATACCAACTATTACAGGAGATATTGCAAGGTGCAGATGGTGTGACATACACAACATTCATTGAAAGCAGTGATATCCCCCACCAGAAACGTGAAGCCAAAGACTGTGTTTATATTCGACGATGTTACTGTGGAAAAAGAGGGTCATTCGAAAATATTTCTATTTTGGTCTTATATGGGTGCGGACATATTTTATTGGAGTCATAATATACAAGAATTCCAAAACAAATGGAAAGAGATAATGTAAGCCTCACTATAGCCTTCAGACAAGACAATCTGAATTTAAAGTACATTTACCAAGCACATCTAGGAACTGATATGTAATTCAACGAATTTATAAAGATATGTGGAGATTGCTGGAGTCACACACAATATGGGTTTCATGTTGTTGATAAAATAAGGATACTATATGATGGTAGGTATAGACAAAACTTTCAAGAGGTTCTATATACAGAATGCACATTTTGACGAAGACATAGAAATGTCCCAAAAACTACATAACAAATAAAAAAAGTTATCATTTCAATTTGTTAGTCTCGGAATGGGACATCCAATGATATCACACTCGACCTGCCAGCCCACCCCGTTCGTGGGTGGCAAGGAACAACTTTGAACTCTTCAATGGGATCCCTCGTTTTTTGTTGCAGATTACGATTCTACGACATACTCTACATACGTTTTGTCTGATACATTTTATTCTTTTCGCCACAGATGGCGCTGCAATTGCAGGAACAGAAACGGGTACACAATCATAATTTATGACACGCTACTCAATGACCCTTGAATATCCAATGTGATGCTTGTCCCGACCTCCACACAGCAAGGTACCGCAGGCCAATACTTCATTACTTGTAATTGGGAACCCCATTCGCAACGTTGTATTCCTCTGACTTATTGAACAGGGGACTACTCGACGTGCCACTGTGGCCATGTGAAGAACTATGACGTATTGTAACAGGCAGTACACTGTCACCAGTGCAGTGTTAATTGCTGCACAGCTACTTATCAGATGTGCAAGTGGACGATGAATGTTGCAACTACAGAAGAAAAAAGTGAAATAATCCTGATTTATTGAGAATGTAGGAGAAATGTTGAGGCTGCTATTACCTTGTATATCGCGCCTTTTCCAGAGAAAGCTCCCTCTCGTTCATTCTTTTACAAGGTTGTGATGCCTTTATGTCTGGTGGCAGTGTACAGACTGAGGAATACGGAAGCTCATACCATTTTCTTTGGCGCTTCAGTGTATAACGTGTACCAGCAAGTGCCAAGACACGGTCGACCACATCAGAAAACCCTGTGCTGACATTCCTGCATATATGCTTCTGTCCTGTGTATGGTTATTTGAAAAGCGGATCAGTAAGTGTACTGAGGTTGGAGGTACTACTTTTGACACTTACTACAATTGGAAAAAGTAGAGCAGTGTTCGCCTCGGTTCATGGCCACAGTGGTGCGTCATGTAGTCCCCTGTTCGATATGTCAGGAGAATACAATGTTGCGAGTGGGGTTTCCAATTAGAAGTTATGAAATACTGGCCTGTCATACCCCGACAGCATGGAGGTTGGGTCCCACGTGCCATTAGATGTTCGTTGGCCATTGAGTAGCATGTCGTAAATTACGATAGTGTACCCATTTATATTCGTCCAATTATAGCGCAATTTGCGCCGAAACGAAGACAAAACGTATGTAGAATCGTAATCTGCAATAAAAACCGAGGTTCCCATTGAAGATGTCTAGCACAGGATGGTGTGGCGGGTCGAGTGTGGTATGATTGGATGTCCCCCTCCGAGACAAACAAACTGAAATTATAACTTTTTTTGATCTGATGTGTAGTTTTCGAGATATTTCAATGTCTTCAGTTAAAGTGAACATGTATATATATATATATATATACTCCTGGAAATGGAAAAAAGAACACATTGACACCGGTGTGTCAGACCCACCATACTTGCTCCGGACACTGCGAGAGGGCTGTACAAGCAATGATCACACGCACGGCACAGCGGACACACCAGGAACCGCGGTGTTGGCCGTCGAATGGCGCTAGCTGCGCAGCATTTGCGCACCGCCGCCGTCAGTGTCAGCCAGTTTGCCGTGGCATACGGAGCTCCATCGCAGTCTTTAACACTGGTAGCATGCCGCGACAGCGTGGACGTGAACCGTATGTGCAGTTGACGGACTTTGAGCGAGGGCGTATAGTGGGCATGCGGGAGGCCGGGTGGACGTACCGCCGAATTGCTCAACACGTGGGGCGTGAGGTCTCCACAGTACATCGATGTTGTCGCCAGTGGTCTGCGGAAGGTGCACGTGCCCGTCGACCTGGGACCGGACCGCAGCGACGCACGGATGCACGCCAAGACCGTAGGATCCTACACAGTGCCGTAGGGGACCGCACCGCCACTTCCCAGCAAATTAGGGACACTGTTGCTCCTGGGGTATCGGCGAAGATCATTCGCAACCGTCTCCATGAAGCTGGGCTACGGTCCCGCACACCGTTAGGCCGTCTTCCGCTCACGCCCCAACATCGTGCAGCCTGCCTCCAGTGGTGTCGCGACAGGCGTGAATGGAGGGACGAATGGAGACGTGTCGTCTTCAGCGATGAGAGTCGCTTCTGCCTTGGTGCCAATGATGGTCGTATGCGTGTTTGGCGCCGTGCAGGTGAGCGCCACAATCAGGACTGCATACGACCGAGGCACACAGGGCCAACACCCGGCATCATGGTGTGGGGAGCGATCTCCTACACTGGCCGTACACCACTGTTGATCGTCGAGGGGACACTGAATAGTGCACGGTACATCCAAACCGTCATCGAACCCATCGTTCTACCATTCCTAGACCGGCAAGGGAACTTGCTGTTCCAACAGGACAATGCACGTCCGCATGTATCCCGTGCCACCCAACGTGCTCTATAAGGTGTAAGTCAACTACCCTGGCCAGCAAGATCTCCGGATCTGTCCCCCATTGAGCATGTTTGGGACTGGATGAAGCGTCGTCTCACGCGGTCTGCACGTCCAGCACGAACGCTGGTCCAACTGAGGCGCCAGGTGGAAATGGCATGGCAAGCCGTTCCACAGGACTACATCCAGCATCTCTATGATCGTCTCCATGGGAGAATAGCAGCCTACATTGCTGCGAAAGGTGGATATACACTGTACTAGTGCTGACATTGTGCATGCTCTGTTGCCTGTGTCTATGTGCCTGTGGTTCTGTCAGTGTGATCATGTGATGTATCTGACCCCAGGAATGTGTCAATAAAGTTTCCCCTTCCAGGGACAATGAATTCACGGTGTTCTTATTTCAATTTCCAGGAGTATATATATATATATATATATATATATATATATATATATATATATATATATATATATATATATATATATATATATATAAAGGTGGAGAGAAATTGTGTCACGAAGTTTTAACCCGGGATAGCTAGTAGGAACCATTACTAATGTTGTGTAAGTCAACAACGCACCATTTTTAAAATACGGAAACATGGCGCCACGCTCTCCGATTGGCCGTGGGATTGCCCTGTTGCCGTTCATTGGTTGACGGGCAGCTCGCCCCGTCACTGCCCCAACGGCGTACGCACACGTGTAAAATAGGTCTTGCTGTTTGTCTCCACTTCACGTCAGGGCATTCACACGTAAGCCTCGCTTCGGAGCACATACACGTCACCTGCGATTTTGTCACACAGTAGGCATGGCGGCACAGTATACGTCTGAAGAACAACCAGATATGATTTTTGTCTATGGACTAGCCGACGGTAACGAGCATGAAGCTCGACGGTTGTATGAGGAACGGTACCCAGCAAGACGCCACCGACACCCACAAACGTTTACAGCAATTCACCGGCGACTTGGCGAAACAGGCTCGTTAGCGGGATATCATGGTGATGGTGGAAGACCTCGAACACGACGGGAGGCTGCATTTGAAGAGACTGTTCTCGAGCGCTTCGAGGATGCACCTACGACGAGTACTCGAGCGGTTGGACACGACGTGGGGGTCTCTCATTGGTTAGTCAGGGAGGTTTTGAGGGACGACGGTCAGCATACATTTAGTTTCCAACCTGGCCCTGACCTAAATCCTGTTGGGGACTATGAACACAGGCTAGGGTTTTGCCAGTGGTTTCTGCGGCTTGTTGCACGAGATTCCAACTTCCCCGTCATTGTGTTGTTTACCGACGAATGCACCTTCCATTGGGATGGACTTTAGAACTCTGGAAACGTTCATTACTGGACAAGGGGAAATCCTCACGTCACGTACGCCCATGGACACTAGGAACGATTTTTCCGCAACATTTGGGCAGGCATTCTGGTTGACTATCTGATTGGGTCGGTCTATCAACCTCCTCGACTTACCGGGGCAAATTACCTTCACTTTTTGCAAGAAACTCTACCTCGCCTGCTGGAAGATGTTCCCCTGGACATACGGCTACGCATGTGGTTGCAATATGATAGGACGACCGCCCATTACAGTCGTGCTGTGCGCGGATTTTTAAATGAACTCTTCGACGGCCGGGCAATTAGCAGAGGAGCTCGTAGGACATGGCACTCGCGATCACCAGACCTCACGCAACCGGACTGTTTCCTGTGGGGATTCTTCAAGGTTCTAGTTCACCTACCTAAACGCGAACCACCTAGAAACGAAGAGGAATTAATGGATCGCATTCAACATGCCGCCAATCACATTGGGGCAATGCCACGAATCTTTGAAAGAGTTCAGCAAAACATTGTTCGGCGTTACCAAGCTTGTGTCGCTGCAGAGGGTCGCCAGTTCGAGCACCTGCTTTAAGTAAACAATGTCCTAGCTACAAAAAAGGCCGTTTCCAGAGCCGCCACAATTTGTAAAAGACTTTGTATAGACGAACTAACAGCTGTTGACGGGTTTGTTCCCGTTATGTCTTACCATGAAACTACAATGGATGTGTCGGGACCTCGACGGATTCGGCCCAGGCCCCCAGAGTGGATGGCTGGCGCGCTACCGCCGAGCGTGAGGGCCGCCTTGGAAACATCACGATCTCCGGGAGGCAAGGCATTCGTGGTCATGCGTTGTTCACAGCATCCGGCAACAGGGGAATTCCGCGGCCAATCAGAGCGCGTGGCGCCAAGTTTCCGTAGTTTAAAAATTGTGCATTGTCGACCTACACAACATCAGTAATTTTGTTTCCTACAGCTATCAGCTACCCAGGGTTCAAATTTCGTGACAGAGTTTCTCTTTACCCTGTATATACAGGGTGTCTCACCTAGCTGTGCCACCTCAAATATCTCTGGAGCAACAATAGATATTCAAAAACGGTTTTCACCAGCATGAACATAGGGCATGGGCTTCGGAAACCAAATACTATGCGAAATTTTAAAACTTAAACAAATACTACTTTCAATACAGACTTGTGTACTTTTAAATAGACATCCCCTATTATTTCGTATGCAATCAATAGCATGAAAAATCACAAAAAATAATGTCATTGGTTGCATCGCAATACGTCAGTTACATCTCAAGAAATTGCGAAGTGAAGTTGACGCTTGCAATAAACGAAGCGCACAGCTAGCACACGTCCTGAGACTCAAGTGAGCACCTCACGCTGCCTGTGTCAGGAACTCACACAATGGGAAGGTATGCACAATCCACAAAAATAAACAAATAACACGTCCAACGCAAAGTTACGTTTTCCAGATTGTAAATGTATGTTTATTCTAGCGAAATGACAACTAGTGCTACAATTAGAAATAACACACTTGAATTCACTTTGCTAAACACAATTACTAGTGCCCTGTCTCCCACAGAAACTGTATTGTTGTGCATTACATCCAGCATAGAAAATACCCCCAATCTTGACCAATGAAACTGTGTCACGTCAACGTATGTTCGAAGTGCCCTCCGTCTGCATCAATGCATGTTTGCAGACGGGTAACGAGAGAGTGTTGCACAGATTGCAGAGTTTCTACATATATTGCCGCACACGCCGCAGTAATACGATGTTGCATACCCTCTCCTGTCGTTGGAGTTCTTGATACACTCTGTCTCTCACTGCGCCCCGCAGAAAGAAGTCTAATGGCGTAAAGTCGGGGGACCGTTCTGGCCATCGCAGTGTACCTGCCCGCCCCATCCACCTATTTGGAAATGTCGTATCTAGAAGGTCTCTGGCAACTTTTGCATTGTGTGCGGGACATCCATCATGTTGGAACCACATTGATAGAAGAGTTTCCAATCCTAGATCCTCCATGATGAGCGCTAGTGTGTGTTGAAGAAATGATGCATATCGCTGTCCGTTCAATGTTATACGGTAAAAATAGGGACCTAAGATACAGTTAGCAACGATACCGCACCAAACATTGACACTCCACTGTCGCTGATGAGCAACTTGCCGAATCCAGTGGGGATTTTGCACGGACTAGTAGTGCGTGTTCCGCAGATTCACATTACCATGACTTGTAAATGAAGCCTCGTCCGTAAAGAACGTATTGCTTAGGAATATTGAATTACCTTTCAACTGCTGAAGTGCAAAACGACAGAATGCAATGCGGGATTCAAAGTCATTCCCGTACAGTTCTTGGTGCAGTGAGATATGGAACGGATGAAAGCGATGCCGATGCAAAATTCTGCACACACTACTGTGGTTTATTCCTGCACCTCATGCGATTTTTCGTACACCCACCTGAGGACTGTGCGCTACAGCAGCCAGAACAGCAATTTCGTTTCCATTGCCAGTTGCTGGTGTAGTGGACTGACCCGACAGCCAATCCACTATGACTTGTAGCCGAATAGCACGCGTTTAAACTCGCGCAGGCTGGCGTGAGGCCTGAAACAGGATACGTAATGAATGCTATAAAGAAAAGTACGTAGCTGCTGGAATACTTAACTTTAATCCATAATTGGTGTACATCGCTCTTGTTGATACAGTATTATCATCTCAATATAACTTGGTGATGGCGCCTTGCTAGGTCGTAGCAAATAACTTAGCTGAAGGCTATGCTAACTATTGTCTCGGCAAATGAGAGCTTATTTGTCAGTGAACTGTTGCTAGCTACGTCGGCTGTACAACTGGGGCGAGTGCCAGTACGTCTCTCTAGACCTGCCGTGTGGTGGCACTCGGTCTGCGATCACTGACAGTGGCGACACGCGGGTCCGACGTATACTACCGGACCGCGCCGATTTAAAAGCTACCACCTAGCAAGTGTGGTGTCTGGCGGTGACACCACAGCTGGCGTTGTACGTCGACGTTTTGTGGGAGCCCAGCTTCCTGTTTCTGTGAGTTTCTTGGAGATGTTGCCAATGCTTCGACGTGACGGACACCGCCGATCTGCGTAGCGTTCAGCATACAGTGTTACAGCTGCGGTTGCATTTCTGTGACATTCGCCATTCCGAAGAAACGGTAAAAGTACTCAGGCCTCTGCCAGTGCCCAAGACGTCAGGTGGAATTATCCCCTTCCTCATTCCGGCCCTCGCCGGCCTCTCAGCAGCGGGTTCTCTGGCTGGTGGTGCTGCAACTGTTGCCAGACAGTGAAGAACACACAGAACTCCCAGGAGCACCCAAAGGAAGCAAAAAGACATAACCACATGAAAGCAGCAGCCATTGGGAAAGGGCTATACCTGAAACCATTCAAGAAAGGGCTAGGTCTCTTAATGAAAGCCTCCTAGCCATCATACCGGATAGAGCGCTTACAAATACAGATCTGCTTAAGTTAGAAAAAAAAAATCAACATTCCAAGATTCCACAGTGTGTTTATGTGGGATACATTACCGAAGACTAGGTGGAAATTCAGAGAATGTTGAACTGTCAATGTAGATGTTGCTGGAGGATCTGGAACCCACTGGGTGGCGTTTGTTAAAAAAAAAATACAAATAACATCTACTATTTTGGTCATTTGGTGACCTGCAGCCTCCGGAACAATTACAAAGATACTTCACCAGCAGAAGACAAGTGTTTTACAGTGTTCAACGCTACCAAGACTGTAATACTTACATGTGTGGCCATCTATTATCACGTTCCTCCTGACTTTTACAAAGAAGGGTATATAAGAAGGTTCATTAAGCATCCGTTCACCAGTTGAGATTCTGATGCAATCTCGTTTACTATGACGTTTAAATGACGTTTGTCAGTATTACATGTGAATTACTTCCCGCTAATTGATTTAAGCATTGTAGAATGGAGTATTACACTGACTGGGCTAGATACATACAATAGCATCCCGAATATCACAGACACTAATAATAAACTGCATCTGGAAATAAATGGTAGAAAAGGAATTGTGTAAATACAAACTGTGCATACGGTACTGATAATTTAAACGAAGTTTTAAAACATCCCAGAAAAGGGATCGAACTATGTGCAAGCATCATTACACTTAAATATGAAATAAGGACGGTGAATGTAACAATTGACTTTAACCAGAAAGATACAGTAGGATGACTACTGGTTTTCACAAAAGGGCAGGATGCTAATAAATTTTACAGATCAGATCACATTGTGGATCTACTCCCCATCAGTGTAATCCATGTCGAGTGTCACATTGCAACGAACGTGTATCTCAATGATAAACTGGTTGATACAATTTACGGAGTCTTCTCGTGAGTTGGATCGGGGTATAAGATTCTTGAGGCTCCCACGAACGCTACATACCTCCCAGCAATGACATTGGACTATCTGGAGCTGCGTGTTGTGGACTAAAATAATCAACTTGTTGACTGTCGTGGTGAGGAAAACATTGTGCGACTACATCTAAGACAGCGCACACAACTCAGAACACAGCACATCACAGCAGAACCACAAGGTGATAACACGTGTGAACTACGAGGTGCTTAAATCAGTGGACCTGAAAGCCTGCAATGAAGTCGCTCAGCATAACCGCCCCAGTAGAGTATGATGAGGGAATTATACACCAGGAATACTTTTCGCATAAATCTTATCTGTCAAGAACATTTAACATTAAGGAAGAAATTCGGATTGTCATCCAGCACCAAGACGCTTTAAGAGTTTCCTATATTTGGACTGGATATTTAGGAAAAGGGATGGTTCTCCCACGGTGCGGTCGAAGCTTACACTTAATGCTTTAGCATTCCTATTTCAGGAGATACAATATGAACATAACGAGGTTGACACTGAGCGTACACGTCATGTAGGTATAGCATCAAGCCTTGAAGCATATGTCTCTGCCTCAACCACAGCCTTGGGAGCTTTAGAAAGAACAGGATGGCTCACAGACGAGCCAGTGAGTAGAACAAAGGAGGGTATAGGAGATTTACTGCCTGCATACCTCTAAAACTGTTTATAGGTTACATTGTGGACATGTGGTGAACTATTATTAATGCTAAATATGAACTTATTTTGGTGTGGAGTGAACAAACTCATACATTCATGGACCCCAAGAGTAGAACGAGATCATCATGAATAAAATAATATGGAAAATGCCTCACATTACTGTAGCAGATGACGAGTATTTGAAGCTTTTAAAAGTTGCTGAATTCTGATGCATATCTGTCATTACGTTTTTGTTAATGGAAGCTTTTTGAATACCCAATGCTACCGATGTCAACCAGACAAACGTGGGCTATTTAAACCTCTGTTCAACTGGAGAGGTCCAGATTCATCATACTAGCATTTCAGACCAATAAAAGGGGGAATACAGCAAATGATTCCACCCATTTGATAGTTCCACATTAACTAAAGCCAGAGTGTACTTGAATTCGAAATTCTATCCGCATGACAATTTACTGCTACAGCAGGATGAAAATGTATACAGTCTAGCATTTGACATGTACGCGAGGTTCCATGTGACTAGGTGCAGTGAATACCTTCGCTGCACGATAACAATAGTAATGTCATTGATGACAGTGCCACTAAAGCAGAGTTACTAAACATGATTTTCAGAAATTCCTTCACATAGGAAGACAAACATAAAAATCCAGAATTCGAATGAAGAGCAACTGCCTACGTGATTAACTTACAAGTAGATATCCTCGGTATAGCGAAGCAGCTTAAAGCGCATAAGATAGACAAGGCTTTCGGTCGAGATTGTATATCACTCAGGTTCCTTTCAGAGTATGCTGATATAAAAGCTCCATACTTAGCAATCATAAATAACTGCTCGCTCGGAGAAAGATCCGTACCAAGAGACTGGAAAGTTGCACGAGTCACACCAACAAAGGAAATAGGAGTAATCCGTTGAATGACAGACCCACATCACGACTGTGGATTTTCAGTAGAGTTTTGGAACATATATTGTGCTCGAAATTTATAAATCACCTAGAAAGAAATGATTTATTGGCAAATAGGCAAAACGGATTCAGAAACAATCGTTCTTGTGAAACACAGCTAGCTCTGTATTCCCACGAAGTAATGAATGTTATTGACAGGGTACGTCAAATTTATTCCATACTTTTAGATTTCCAGAAGGTTTTTGGTACCGCTTCTCACAAGCGTCTTCTAATTAAATTGCGTGCCTATGGAGTATCGTCTCATTTGTGTGACTGTATTCGTGATTTCCTGTCAGAGAGGTCACAGTTCTTATAATTGATGATAAATAATTTAGTAAAACAGAAGTAATGTCTGGCGTTTCCCAAGGAAGTGTTATAGGCCCTCTGTTGTTCCTGATATTCATAAACGATTTAGGACACAATCTAAACAGTCCTCTTAGTATGTTTGCAGATGATGCAGTCATCGACCGTCATGCAACGTCATCAGATGATCAAAACGAATTGTAGAATGATTTAGACAATATATCTGCATGGTGCAAAAAGTGGAAACTGACTATAAATCATGAAAAGTGTGATATCATACACATGGGCACTAAAAAGAATCCGCTAAATTCCGGCTACACGATAAATTACACAAATCTAAAGCCTGTAAACGCAACAAAATACTTCGGGATTACGGTTACGAATAACTTAAATTCGAACAAATGGTTCAAATGGCTCTGAGCACTATGGGACTTAACTTCTGAGGTCATCAGTCCCCTAGAACTTAGAACTACTTAAACTTAACTAACCCAAGGACATCACACACATCCATGCCCGAGGTAGGATTCGAACCTGCGACCGTAGCGGTCGCGCGGTTCCAGACTGTAGCGCCTAGAACCGCTCGGCCACCCCGGCCGGCAAATTGGAACAATCACACAGATAATGTTGAGGAAGAAATAAACCAAAGACTGCAATTTATTGATAGAATACTTAGAAAATGTAACTGGTTTACTAAAGAGATTGCTTACACTATGCTTGACCGCCCTCTTCTGGAGTATTGCAGTGTGGTGTGGGATCCGCATCAAACAAGATTGATGGAGGACACTGAAAAAGTTCAAAGAAGGGCCGCTCGTTTGGTATTATCACGTAATAGAGGAGAGAATGCCACGGTTATGATACACAATTTGAGGTGGCAGTCATTAAAGCAAAGACGCTTATCGCTGCAGCAGGACCTTCTCATGAAATTCCAATCACTAACATTCTTCTCAGAGTGTCAAAATATTTTCTAGGCGCCCACTTACATGGGCAGAAATGACCATCATAATAAAATAAAATAAATCAGAGCTCGTACGGAAAGATTTAATTGTTCAGTTTTTCCCTATGCTGTTCGAGAGTGGAGCGGTAGAGAATAGGTTAAAGGTGGTTCGATGAACCCTCTGCCAGGCACTTAATTGTGAATTGCAGAGTAATAATGTAGATGTAGTTGTGGATTATCGAACGCGTAGGAAGACGTGTCGAATGCATTGACGTGGTACCTTGGTACCTCATTACTTCATATTGATCGCAGCCCTCCACCCGATAGATAAAGCTATCTGTATCCATATAAAGTAACTTTGGATCAGATAAATAAGTTTTCGCGTACTGATAATGTAATCGGCACATGTCAAGTTTAGGCGCTGCAGTCTGGAACCGCAAGACCGCTACGGTCGCAGGTTCGAATCCTGCCTCGGGCATGGATGTTTGTGATGTCCTTAGGTTGGTTAGGTTTAACTAGTTCAAAGTTCTAGGGGACTAATGACCTCAGCAGTTGAGTCCCATAGTGCTCAGAGCCATTTGAACCATTTTTCTAATATGCACAACCCAACATAGACAGGTTTCATGAACTCTATTGAAGTCTTCGCCATCTCCACAGCTACAAAGTTCTTATTGAAGAGAGTGACCCATTTAAAATTTTGTCTGGCGATATAGTTCCTTGTGAGTTCAGATCATAGCACAGTGCTGCACTTAATGGCAGGGTAGAGTGGATCATTGATGATTTTGAGGAGCTCTGCTTCCAGAATAGGAAGGTACGCTTTCAGAAAACCGATCAGATCTCTGTTCTCTACTGCTGGGTTCTCTGTGCAAGAAAATGAGATGAGCTCCTCAAATGCATCCTCAGTCACCTCACAGTTCACCTGTGGCATCACATTACTAACCTGGTGTCCATGTATAAGACGGGAGAATGTCTTTAGCCCCAGCATCACTATTACCAGCATCCGAGGACTGCGACCATTCAGAGGGCAAAGCCAGCTGTGGGGGTGAAGCGATGAGATATGTGGCGTGGCGCACCAGCCTTGAGAAGCTGCTGTCGGAGGGGTGCAGCCACGTTGGGCCATTATGAGCATCTGGACTGCGGGGAGGGCTGCCATGAGCTGTCTGCAGCTTGCAGCCCTGACCAAGCTGGCTGCAGTGGCAGTGTCCTAGCATCCGGAGGGGTAGAAGGTCATTGCTGCCAGATCGGCGCCGTGGCAGTGGAGGGGCCAGAGGAAGCGCTGGGGACCATAGTGATGGGGACGGTGGCGGCTGAGGCAGCTGCAGCTCGTGCAGCCACGAGCCTTCTCCTGACGGGTGAGGCTTGTTGCACAGGACGTGGATCACACCCATAGCAGTGCTGGCTCGCCGACTGTGGAGAAAGAATAACGGAAAATAGATACACATGTTATAAACTCACCTGCTGCTGGAAAGAAAGAACACGATTATATATGCTACAAAAAATAAATGGGTACATAAATAACATGAAACAATGGTGTTGTCACCCTACCTACACAATGATACCACATTCCCAAGGTCGTCAGGGATCTTCTCCGCACAGTCAGGCAATGTCGAATCGGATTCATGGAGCCGAAGCTCCACAACAAATTGATGTAAAAAAACGTATACAGTACTTTCAAAAAAATTAACAAAAATCATGTTGAAACTTCCTGGCAGATTAAAACTGTGTGGCGGACCGAGACTCGAACTCAGGACCTTTGCCTTTCGCGGGCAAGTGCTCTACCGACTGAGCTACCCAAGCACACTCCGCTGCAGAGTGAAAATCTCATTCTGGAAACATCCCCTAGGCTGTGGCTAAGCCAAGTCTCCGCAATATCCTTTCTTTCAGGAGTGCTAGTTCTGCAAGGTTCGCGGGAGAGCTTCTGTAAAGTTTGGAAGGTAGGAGACGAGGTACTGGCAGAAGTAAAGCTGTGAGGAGGGGCCGTGAGTCGTGCTTGGGTAGCTCAGTCGGTAGAGCACTTGCCCGCGAAAGGCAACGGTCTCGAGTTCGAGTCTCGGTCCGGTACACAGTTTTAATCTGCCAGGAAGTTTCATATCAGCGCACACTCCACTGCAGAGTGAAAATCTCATTCTAAAAAGAATGTTTACTTGCACAACATTTGCGATAGATTCTTTTGGGGGAGGTGTAACACTCCGGCCGAAGTGGCCGTGCGGTTCTAGGCGCTGCGGTCTGGAACCGCGAGACCGCTACGGTCGCAGGTTTGAATCCTGCCTCGGGCATGGATGTGTGTGATGTCCTTAGGTTAGTTAGGTTTAACTAGTTCTAAGTTCTAGGGGACTAATGACCTGAGAAGTTGAGTCCCATAGTGCTCAGAGCCATTTGGAGGTGTAACACTACCTTCGATCTCCTCAAAATCACCTGCAACAGCAAGAACATATCGATTTATAAATATATACACATGCATGAAATTTAACATTACACTTTTTTTTAACGAGAATATGTACTTAAATGGTGGGATCGCCGCTGGAGGCTCCTCTGTGGGCTGTGCAGCGCGACCCCCAGGCTCGTTGACTTGCTGCTGACGTCTTTCACCCAACCTCAGACAGCATATATGCTGCAACAACAACAAGAATTGAAAACTTTTTTATTGAGAATATACTACAAAATCTCATCAACGAAATTCGTTTTTTAATGAAAATGTATTACGATATTTGAACACAAAATCACATGCTACGAAATAATGAAAATATGTTCTTGCATGGGAATTTCTCCACTGACTGCCTCAGGCGTTTGCTGTTGCTACTGCCGCTGGCACTGCTGCTGTTTGCTGCTGCTGATCACTCCAAGGTGTTAGACGCACTATCGACAAATCGACAAAAGCGGCGGACGGATGCACTAATGATGACATCAACTGAATGTAGTCGCAGACTAGAGCAGAACGGAGATGACTGTGGAAGGGTTAGGGTTTATTTAAACTCGAGCTCTGCCCACTAATTTGGCAGGAACCAATAGGAACGCCTGTGCAGGGGGAAAACCCTGGTCAGCAGCTTCAGACACGTCAGATATTGTTCACATCATTCAGGATCACCCACATACAGAACACAGGTGAGAAGACAGGGAATGCTTTTGTCAGCATTCACCAGTCCTTCCTGGAAAAAAATTGGCTATATAAAAACAGGTGCAAATCCCCTGGGGCAAGTATTGTTTACTGCCTTCAGGATCACGTACATACAGAATGCAGGTGGGAAGAAATGTCCTTCCTGGAAAAGAAACAGTTGTCAGCTACATCAAAGCTGGTGTAAGATCCGCTAGGGGTGGGTTATTGTTCAGGAGATCCACATTCCGAAAACGTCTTTGTCGGTGTTCTCCAGTCTTCCCCAGAAAACCTGTTGTCAGCTGCATCATAGCTGGCGCAAAATCCTCTGGGACAGGTGTTGTTCGCAAAGTCAACGTTCCAGGAATGTCTTTGTAGACATTTATCGTTTCATCCCGGAAAACCAGTTGTTGGCTACATCAAAGCCAAGGTCAGCGTTCTCGTGTTTGCCATACAACTTTCCTTGATGCATTTGAAGCAATTGCGTATGTGTGCAGAAAGTAAATTCACCCTTCTTTAGCCGGCCGTTGTGGCCGAGCGGTTCTAGGTGCTTCAGTCCGGAACCACGCTGCTGCTATGGTCGCAAGTTCGAATCCTGCCTCGGGCATGGGTGTGTGTGATGTCCTTAGGTTAGTTAGGTTTAAGTAATTCTAGGGGACTGATGACCTCAGATGTTAAGTCCCATAGTGCTCAGAGCCATTTGAACCATTCACCGTTCTTTGTCGGTCGTTTTAGGAAGATGTTCGAAGCTGCCACTACAAGTCTACTGGTTCAGACATGCTGGGGGGTGGGGTGGTTGACAAGGGAAGAGCATCCTTCAGACAGAATGCAGGAGGTATATCGTTAAGTGAGCACTCCTTCCAGGAAATGTACTTGATGCAGCCAGTACTTGATGAAGCCGGCAGACTGCATCAAAGTGAGACTGACACAATAGCCACAAGACGCTGACAGAGGCGTACTGCTTCTGGTCTGTGGGCTGTCATGGCGGGGGAAAAAAAATCAACTGGTCCGCAAAAACTGATCGCGGCCGCTGTGCATATGACGACATCGTCTTTCTAGGAAGGCCTTTGAAGCAGCCAACGACTGAGTGAATGTTTCGTTCTGGGAAATACACATAACGATATGCAGGTGCTCCTGCACAGAAGAAAGCCATCAGGACATTTCTCTAGCAGAACCTTCGAGTTTGGTAAGTGTTTTGCAACACGTGTGATGATGATGATGATGCTGTTTGGAGCTCAACAGCGAGGTCATCAGCGCTCATACACTTATTAAAACGAACGAATACGGCTAAAACCTCGAAAATTGTTCCACACTCCTGCACTCGAACCGAACACACAATCACTATATCTTACAAGCTCTAAAACAACAGAGAAAGAGTAAAATTGACTATACATAAGATTAATACAAAAGTAAAACTACAAAGGAGCTAAAAGAAAGGCACAGAGAAATGTGACTGGCTGACCACTTACAAAAATTTGGGTGAGCTAGTCACCCTGTTAACACATTAAAACCGTCGCCGTAATATCTTGGGGAAAATGTTGGGCAATTCACACACCTATAAAACTCAAACCACATCCGTCTGAATATCACTTAAAAGAGATGACAGATCCGTCGGCAAATTCTCAGCGGCCCGCTGGTAGGAAAATAAAACACAGTCCAATAAAATGTGGCGCACAATTATCTGTACTCCACAAGCACAACACATTGGAGGGTCCTCTCGCCGGAGCAAGAAGCCATCTGTCATAGGGCTGCGACTTATGCGAAGACGTGTAAGGAAGACCTTGTCCCGTCGACGTGGCTGGAAGGAGGTACATTACGGCTGTGTCATGGGCTTTACTAGATGAAGCTTACTGTCTGTCATTTACAGCCACTCATTCTGCCGCCGACGCAAGACTCTGGAGCTCAACAGTCAGGTTATAGCACACAGGGGGATGGCACACTGAAATACCTGAGGATGACGACATGCCTCCTTGACTGCAGGATCCACCCTCCCATTCCCAGCAAGTCCCATGTGCCCTGATAGCCAGCAAACCGACACCTCCTTCCCCAGTCTTTGAAGCTGGAGGAGGGCAGCCTGGATATTCTGGACAAATTTATCTGATAGGTACAAACGTCGAAGGGGGATGAAGGGCACTCTGAGAATCGGAACAGATAAGAAATTTAGCACTAGAAGAACTTCTCATTTGCTCCAACGCCCGCAAGATCGCACATAATTCGGCATCGAACACAGTAAAATCTTGAGGCAGTCAGACCTTGAGGATACAATATGGGAAAATAACAGAGCAACCAACAGAATCCGCCTGTTTCGACCCATCCATAAAGATAGCTACATGGTGCTCAGAAGAAAGTCAGAAAATATCGTACGGAAAACAAAAGCATTAGTGCAATTTCTTCTGTACTGCACCAAATCCAAAATTACTCTGGGCCTCTCCAGTAACCAGGGCGGCAGACAATTAAAACCCTGTATTTTGGGGTTGTACTTGCTCCACATAGAGTGAATCCAGCACAAGCTGCACGCAGCTCCCAAACAGCACTGTGGCTTGTGGACAGTTGTACAAAAGGCATTCTTGAGGTGGACGAACTAACAGTATGGTATGCAGGATGGTTAGTGGCGGTCCCCCAGCCTTAGTGCAGAGACTGTGTATGGGACTGGTCATATAAGCACCTGGGGACAGCCAAATCTCCTCATGGTGGACAGTGTCAATGATCTTCAAACAAGAAGGCCTCGCCAATCCATAATCCAGCCACAAACGCACGGAAGCCCTATAAAAGTGGAGCAGACGCGCCCTGTCCGCTCAACAAGATCTGTGGCTAAGGCAATTTATGATGTTTAGCGTCTTTCAGGTCTCTCAGCTGTGTCAAACACGATAATTTATAGTAAAAAAATGAGAACCAGAAACCTCACTACGCCTCTAAAATGTTGGATGGTGTCCCTCATATACAAGTCAGATCAATTAAAAATATGACGAGAACGATTAAAATGAACACACACACACTTCTTTGCAGAAAACTGAAATCCCGTATTTGCAGCCCACTCCTCTAACCTTCGTAATGTAAGTTGCAACTGACGGCTTGTTGTTGAACACTACAAGAGGAACACCAAACAGCAGAATCGTCCACAAATGACGAGCACTGTACAGGGCTCGTTACCATAGACGTGGTACTGTTCATGGTAATAGGAAAGAGGGTAACACTCTAACTGCTACCCTGAGGGATACCATTCTCCTGCTCAAATCGATCTGACAGCCTGTCATCAACTCGAGTCCTAAAAAACTGCTGACACAGGAAAGACAATAAGAAGATGGGGAGGTGGGCACGAAAGCCCCGTTGATGCAGTTGCACGAAAATACCGTTTCCCCAAGTAGTGTCATGTGCCTTACTGACACCAAACAAGATGCCAATACAGTGATGTTTACGTAGGAAAGACTGCTGACTAGTCGCCTCTCGCAAGGTCAGGTTGTCGACAGTGGACCGAAATCTCCAGAATACACTCTGAGAGCAACTAAGGAGTTGTCTGGTCTCTGACAACCAGACCAGACAACAGATAACCATTCGTTCCAGGGTCTTTCCTAAATAGGTCGTTAAGGCGATACTCCTGTAACTACTGTGAGATGTGTGGTCTTTCCCTGGTTTGAGAAGAGAAATCAAAATTGGCTCCCTCCACGAGTTGGGGAAGCTGCCTGTCTACTATATAAGATTAAAACATTGAAGGAGGGTTTCTTTTGACGCCGCTGGCAAATGTCGCAGCGTGCAGTACCAGATTTGGTCATGAGTCTCGAACAGCGCTGAGTCCAACTCCCACATGGAGAAAGGGGAGTTGTAGGACTCAGAACTGTTGGATCTGAAGTCCAACTTGTCCCTCTCTAAAGTCACATGGTAGCGACGAAACGCTGATCGTGGCTTGCATTGGCAGATTGGCAATAGTTTTTGCAAAATTCTCTGCCAGCTTCTGAGTGATATCTCCAAGTGTTGTTTGAAGACACCCATATTTCAGGACTGCTGCTATTGGTAAACAATTCTGTTTACCAGAAATGCTCTGGATGGCTTCCCATACTTTCGTAGATCAAGTGGAATGGTTTATAGAGTTCAAGAACGCTTGCCATGACCTTTTCTTGCTCTCCTTTATTACGCGTCGAGTCTTGGATCTCGCGACTCGAAAGGCTATGAGGAGACCTGCTGTAGGGCGGCATTTAAATTGCCGAAGAGCCACACGCCTGACCCAAATTGCTGAATGACACTCATCTGTCCACCAAGGTACAGGTCGTCTAGTAAGATGACCTGAGGACTTTATGATGGATAAGTCAGCGGCATGATGCATCTCTCTTGCGATGTGGTCCACCCATTCCTGGACGCTGTCACGATTTTCAAACACAACCAGCTGGCTGAAAAACGTCCAGTTAGCCTTGCTGCCCATCCATTTTGGTGGGTTCTGTTCAAGCAATCCTCCATCCAGTAGGTTAGTGTGGAATGGGATGTGGTCACTGGAATGAAGGTCATCAATGACTTCCCACTGAACAGAGCCTGCAAAGGGTGGAGAGCAGAGAGAGAGGTCGATGGATGAGAATGACCCAGTAGCGGCACAGAAATGAATGGGAGGACCAGTGTTTATGCTGCAAAGGTCATGGAATGTCATGAGGCCTTCCAAAGCCTGACCTCGAGGGCAAGTGGAGGTCGAGCCTCACAAGACATGGTGAGCACTGAAGTCTCCTAAGAGGAGAAATTGGAGAGAGAGCTGTTCCATAAGACCTGTGAGAGCCTCAGAGTCTACTGCATCAGACAGAGGTAAATACAGCAAGCAAACTGTGTTCCTTCAACATGTGTGCATTTCAATGCAACTGCTTGCAGGTCAGTAACCAGGGGGAGGACAGAAGAGTAGTGTGCATTATTTACAACACAGCAACGACTCCCTTGGCCCTTTCCCCAGTCAGATCATCCTTGCAATAGACTGTATAGCGCTGTAAGACAGGGGCATCAGATGGTTTAAATATTTCCTGCATACAGATGCACACTAGGCATTCTTGTGCTAGGAGTCTTAGTTCCTCTGCATGTGTCCTGAACCCATTAATCTTCCACTGGATGATTGGAGCCATTTATCATGGGGGTTGCACTTTCACCCTGTCTTTCTGGCTGGGAGGGGAGCCTACCATATGAGGAGGCTCAGCTTTGGGGCGAGACGATTGTCCCAGCCCAATATCAAGTTCCATTGGCTCTGATGAAGAATCAAGAGATATATCAGAGAGCATGGGTTTGACATCATTGGACAATTGACTTCCTGGCTCTGTCAGTGATTCACTCTTTGTCTTGGATTTTGTGCCCTGAATGGGCTTTGGGGCCACAACCGTGGCTGTGGTAGTAGCAGCACTGGAAGGTGAACCAGGCTGAACCTTTGGAGGGGCAGGGAGCTCTGCAACAGCGGCAACCACAGCCTTGCCTGAACTCTTGCGTGGAGGTATGGGCTTCGAAATAACTGACGCAGAACAAGTGCACTGGCAGACGCAGGAACTAGTGCAGATGCTGGCAACCTTCGTTTGTGTAGCAGCAGCGGTTTTAGGGACTGCCTGTTTAAGAACAGACGCAAAGGAGGTAGCGAACGTCGGGAGCTGCATGGCCTTATAGATCTTTTTGGACTTGTGGACTCTCCATACAAGATACGTTTAGTTGTTTTTATTTCCAGTATCTTCCTTTCTTCAAGAAAGACACTCTAGTCCCTATTCCAGGAAGGATGATCCCCAGAGCAGTTGACAAACTTCACAGGAGATGAACAACCAACCTCTTCATGGGCCGCCTTCCCACATTTGCCGCAAAAATAGCGCAATGGGTTTGGGAAACAAGGTCATGCACATAGGCGAAGGAAACCTGCCTTGATATGCTCTGGAAGTTTTGTGCTGTTGAACGTATGTGCAAAAGAGTCCAATTTCATTAGATCGCCATCAACCCTTTTTATTATGTGCTGTACATCAACAATGCTTTCTTGGGCCCACTCATTTTTCATTTCTTCTCTGGGAATGTCAACGAGATCCCTAGAAGTCATAAAACCGTTGCTGTAGTTCCAGGTGTTGTGCAGTTCTGTCTCTATAGCATATTCCTCAAGACATCTAACTTTCTGGATGTTAACTGCTTGCTGTTAATTAGAAGTTTCCGCTGGCAGTGTTCCATCTCGCAAGCGTTTGACTGACTTTATAAAGTCCCACAGATGCTCTCTAAGCCCTTTTTAATATAGAAGGGCGACACCTTGTCAAAACTATCCTCTTTCCGCTTGACTATGAAAAACACATTCTGGTCAGCAGTACGTGTTCTGTTACCGTAAATACCACAACTCAGGATAAGTCCAGAATCAGGAGGACTGGCTACACGAGCCTTCTTGTTTGATTGGGTGTTGGGACTTACCAGTGGTCCACCCTTGCCGCTGGGAGGAGTAAGAGAAGATTTCGAAGGATCCATGCTGGTCCCACGAGCAGACAGGGAAATAAAAGTCCATCTAGACAGAGCCCCCCGTGCCTAGGTAAGCCTTGTAGAACCGAGGTGCGGCAGGTTCCCCAGAGGTTGCCCGCTAACGACTGTTCCACCCCAACAGCCATGCAAGTCATCAGCGGGCAGCACACCTTGAGACTGAGGGTTTTTTTTTTTTTAATAGAGGTGTATTCTATCCTCGAGATCAGGGCGGTTAAGGCAATATTCCCGTTCCCTGTGACACACAACGTTCCACTGCCGCGCCGTACAGTGGTCGCTGCTGAAGCATGCCTAGAGCTTACGGTGACAGGGGACTGGCGGCGCTTACCAGTTCCCAGCTCAGTAATCCCGGGGTAGCCAAGCCTGTACTCAGCAAACGAATGCTGAGCCCCTGAGGGCATTTACAAAACACAGGGAGTCTTCTGTTTCCATGAAAGATGAAAGTGTTCCACTAAGTATGTAATTTCGTTTTTCTTCTGCAGGCTTTAGCACTGTGTATTGTGATGTGTTTAACTACCGTCTTTCGCCATATGTATGATTTACTGCTAATTTCTAAGTGCGTGATCGGAAAAATAGGACAAGTTTCCTTCTGTGTTCCGTGGTTATTTCTACCTGTGACGATGTTATCAATGTTTTTTTTTCCTGACATGTGTGGTTCACCATCAATTTCTACGGCGTGATCAATGTAAAGTGGTGTCAGTTCAGTTTCCTGTGATTATTTTTACCTTTGACGATGTTTTTAAATACCGTTTTTTCGTGATATTTATGATTTACCGTCAATTTCTACACGTGTGATTGGTGTAAGTACAATTTCTCTTGATTTATCTGTGACGATGTTTTTAACTACCGGTTTTTTCGCAATATGTATGTTTTATCGTCAAAAAGACCTCTGTGTTGCCAGATACGTCTAGATTGACTATATTTTGTGCTACGACTGCGGTATTTAGCACTGTTATTACGTGCAGTGAGTGTTCATGTTGATGCTGACGCCGACGCCGTGAATAAAAGAGATAATTAGTCTCATAATTGAAACGTTGGAAGAGCAGTAGTCAACATCGCTGAATCAGTAACTGGTTGTGTTAAAATTACAAAATAGCATCCCAAGTAAAAGTTGAGGATTTATTTAAAAAACAGTATACAGTATATAATACTTTAACTCTAATTTATAAATATTTACCAAATCCAACGATTGTGTTGAAGTGTTTCTGATACACTGATTATATGTAGAGCCGGCCGGTGTGGCCGTGCGGTTCTAGGCGTTTCAGTCTGGAATCGCGTGACCGCTACGGCGCAGGTTCTAATCCTGCCTCGGGCATGGATGTGTATGCTGTCCTTAGGTTAGTTAGGTTTAAATAGTTCTAAGTTATAGGGGACTCATGACCGTAGATGTTAAGTCCCATAGTGCTCAGAGCCATTTGAACCATTGTGTGTAGAGATAGTATCTACCAACACAAGCTGTAATGAGCATTGTGCTGCGATGGCCTTTTTTAATATGAACTATGAATGGAAATTGACAGTAAAGCATTGAAGAACCGATATTTTATATAATTATCATCTGCAGAAATCCCACTGCTCACAGTTTTAAGTAGCTGTTTCTCGGAGATAGTTATGAATAGAGCATTTGCTTGCACTTCCAAATGGCGGTTGCTATTACTTCTCACTGTGTGTTAGATTCGTCCTTAAACACTTTATATTTGCATTGATGGAATGCATAATAACACCTTCTGATTGAATTTACTTTACTCTTACCATCTGGTATAGTAATATGTGACTTCAGAGGAACAGAGGCCTTCAAGAACCATTGGGGGTCTTAATTTTGTTTCTATTGTTAATAGTCTGCCTTACGTCTGAACACGTGAATAACTTTTAGGGAAAATCATAGGTAGTGAGCCTTAAGGTCAAGCGACCAGCATGTGGTAGTGGACTTTGTTGGAAGTTAATACAATGTCTTGTCTAGGATCTGAAATCGACCTCACGGCCTCTTGCATTTCTGGTGTGTCGTACACCCCCGGTGTGTTCTGGAACAATTGCTCAAAGCGCGACACTCTCTCTCATTCCTCCCTTGAGGTGAAAGGTGAAGTTGGGTAGATGTTCGTACCTTGGGAAAGGGAATCCCGCCACAACAGGGAAGTTACGGAGAGTACTGAGCCTCGCTACAGAGTCTATAGGATACCAGTCCAGTCATCAACCCTCAGAGTGAATCTATTTTGTATACTTCGAATTCATTCGTCTAAGTAGCCGAGCTCAATAACTTACGGCTGTGTGCTGTGGCTCAATTTGGAGATGAGCTGGTTCGAATCCTGCTGGTGTCTGAAATTTTCACTGCCAGTATGTGCCTGGATAGGGGAGGAGAGGTGGTAGCGTAAAGTTTCTGATCACCATTCTTTGCGCCAATGTCCTGGATTAAATTCCTAGTCTCTCCACAGTGTCAGTCTGCTTTCGGCGTTGGAGTGGTGTGGATAGGACTATTTACGTGCTCGCCGTTGCGCGTGCTTTCAAGGTGTTTACGTACGGTTCCTGAAAAAAGACAGCAGCCTTTTCAGTAGTTGCAGTGACAACAGGCTGGATGGTTGCCTTATCTGGCCTTGTAACATCAACAGAAACAGCCTTGCTGTACAGCTGTAATTTTCCTGAAAGCATGCAACTCTGGTGTATGGTTAAATGATGATGTCCTTCTCATAGTTAAAATATTCTGGAGGTAAAATAGCCTCTTCCCCCGGCCCTCCCCCATTCGGATCTCTGGGCGAGGACTACTCAGGAGGCCGGCCAGAGTGGCCGTGCGGTTCTAGGCGCTACAGTCTGGAACCGCGCGACCGCTACGGTCGCAGGTTCGAATCCTGCCTCGGGCATGGATGTGTGTGATGCCTTTAGGTTAGTTAGGTTTAATTAGTTCTAAGTTCTAGGGGACTGATGACCTCAGAAGTTAAGTCCCATAGTGCTCAGAGCCATTTGAACGAACTACTCAAGAGGATGTCGTCATCAGGAGAAACAAAACTGGAATTCTATGGATAGAAGTGTATAATGTTAGACCCCTTAATTAGGCAGATACGTTACAAAATTTAAAAAGGGAAGTAAATTGGTTAAAGATATATATAGTGGTGATTTGTGAAGTTTGGGGGCGGGAGGAACAGGACTTCGGGTCATGTGAGGACAGGGTTATAAAAAGAAAATTAAATAGGGGCATTGCGGGAGTAGGTTTGATAATGAATAAGGAAATAGGAATTTAGGCAAGCTACTATGAAGAAATTATTCAGCTAGTCAAGGGAAGGGAAAATTTATTGGTGGTGGGCGACTGGAATTCGATAGTAGGAAAAGGAAGAGAAGGAAAAATATGAGTTGAATGTGGACTGGGGGAAAGGAATAAAAGAGGAAACCACCTGGTAGAGTTTTGCAGAGAGCATAATTTAATCGTCACTAACACTTGGTTTAAGAATCATGAAACAAAGTTGTACACATGGAAAAGACCTGGAACACCAATAGGTTTCAGGTTGATTATGTAACAGTAAAACAGAGATTTCGGAATCATATTTTAAATTGAAACACAGTTCCAGGGGCAGGTGTTGACTCTGACCACAATTTATCGGTTACGAAATGTAGATTAAAACTGAAGAAATTAAGAAAACGTAGAAAATTAAGGAGATGGGACCTGGATAAGTTAAAAGAAACAGACGTTGTTGAGAGTTTCAGAGGGAGTATTAGACAATGACTGACAAGAACAGTGGCCGAGCGGTTCTAGGCCCTTCACTCTGGAACCGCGCGACCGCTACAGTTGCAGGTTCGAATCCTGCCTCAGGCATGGATGTGTGTGATGTCCTTGGGTTAGTTAGGTTTAAGTAGTTCTAAGTTCTAGGGGACTGATGACCTCAGATGTTAATTCCCATAGTGCTCAGAGCCATTTGCACCATTTTTTGACAAGAACAGGGAAAGGAATATAGTTGAAGATGAATAGGTAGCTTTGAGAAATAAAATAGTGAAAGCAACAGAGGATCAAATAGCTAAAAAGACAAGGCCTAGTGGCAATTCTTCGATAACACAGAAGATAGTGAATTTAACTGATGAAAGTAGGAAATATAAAAATGCAGTAAATGAAGCAGGCAAAACGGAATAAAAGCGTCTGAAAATGAGATTGACAGGAAGTACAAAATTGGTATACAGGAATGGCTAGAGGACAAATGTAAGGATTTAGAAGCATCTATCACAAGGGAAAAAATGGATACCGCCTACAGGAAAATTAAGGATACCTTTGGAGAAAAGAGAAGCAGCTGTGTGAATATGAAGAGTTCAAATGGAAAACTAGTCCCAAGAAAAGAAGGGAAAGCTGAAAGGTGGGAGGAGTATATAGAGGGTTTATACAAGGGAGATGTACTTGAGCGCAGTAATATAGAAACGGAAGAGGATGTAGATGTAGATGAGATAGGAGATAAGATACTATGAGAAGAATTTGACAGAGCGCTGAAAGATCTAAGTCGAAGCAAGACTCTGGGAGTAGACGGCATTCCGTTAGAACAATTAATAGCCGTGGGAGAGTGAGCCGGGACAAAACTCTTCCATCTGGTTTGCAAGATATATGAGATAGGCGAAATACTTTCAAACTTAAAGAAGAATATAATATTTGCAATCCAATAAAAGCAGGTGCTGACAGCTGCGAATATTACCGAACTATCAGTTTAATAAGGCACGGATGCAAAATACTAACACGAAATCCTTATACAAGAATGGAAAAACTGGTAGAAGATGACGTAGAGGAAGATCAGGTTCGATTCGGAGAAATGGAGGAACAGGCGAGGCAGTGCTGATCCTACGACTTCTTTTAGTAGATAGTTCAAGGAAAGGCAAACCTACGCTTATAGCGTTTGTCGACTTAGAGAAATCTTTGGACAATAGCCGGCCGCTGTGGCCGAGCGGTTCGAGGCGCTTCAGCCCGGAACCGCGCTGCTGCTACGGTCGCAGGTTCGAATCCTACCTCGAGCATTAATGTGTGTGCTGTCCTTAGGTTAGTTAGGTTTAAGTAGTTCTACGTCTAGGGGACTGATGACCTCAGATGTTAAGTCCCATAGTGCTCAGAACCATTTGAACCTTAGAACAATGTTGACTGGAGTACTCACTTTGAACTTCTGAAGGTAGCAGGACGAAATACAGGGAGCGAAAGGCTATCTGCAACTTGTACAGAAACCAGACGGCGGATATAAGAGTCGAGGGGCATGAAAGACAGCAGCGCTCGAGAAGGGAGTGAGATATCGTTGTAGCCTATCGCTGATGTTATTCAGTCTGTACATTGAGCAAGTAGTAAAGGAAGCCAAAGAAAAATTTGGAGTTGGAATTAAAGTTCAAGGAGAAGAGATAAAACTTAGAGATTTGCCGATGACACTGTAATTTTTGTCAGAGGCAGGAAAGGACTTGGAAGAGCAGTTGAATGGACAGAACAGTGTCTTGAAATGAAGATATAAGATGAACACCAACAAAACCGAAACAAGGATACTGGAATGTAGTTGAATTAAATCAGATGATGCTGAGAGAATTAGATTAGGAAACGAGACACTTAAAGTAGTAGATGAGTTTTGCTTTTATGGCAGAAAAATAACTGATTATGGTCGAAGTAGAGAGGATTTAAATGTACACTAGCAATGGCCAGAAAAGCATTTCTGTAGAATAGAAATTAGTTAACATCGAATACAGATTTAAGTATCAGGAAGTCTTTTCTGAAAGTGTTTATATAGAATGTAGCCATGTATGGAAGTGAAACATGGACGATAAAAAGTTTAGACAAGAAGAGAAAATAAGCTTTTGAAATGTATTGCTACAGAAGCATGCTGAGGATTAGGTAGTTAGAGCACGTATCTGGTGAGAAGGTATTCAATAGCATTGGGGAGAAAAGAAAACTCGACTAGAAGAAGCGATCGGTTGATAGGACACATTCTGAGACATCCAAGGACCACCAGTTTAGTACTGGATGGAAGTGTGTGTGGGGGGGGGGGGGAGGGCGGGGACGGAGGGGGGGAGGGAGGGAGGGAGGGAGGGGGGAAGTAAAAAATCGTAGAGCGAGACCAAGAAATGAATACACTAAGGAGATTCAGAAGGATGTAGGTTGCAGCTGTCATTCGGAGATGAAAAGGCTTGCACAGGACAGTATCATGGAGAGCTGCATCAAACCCATCTTCGGATTGAGGACCAGAACAACAACAACACATGCTACAGTGGCTTTACGTGCCTTTCGAAGTAAATGGCCAATTCATATCGGAAATCAACGCTGAAATTCAGCTTCTCGAACCAATATGCACGCCTCAAAGCACTGGAAGTAGAACATTTTCTTCGAGACGATGTGAAGATCCCTTGTACAGATCTTATTGGAATCCGCCTCTCAACTGTGAGCGGCATGGCTTACGTTAAATTAGTAACTGATGATACATGCAACGCTATTTTAGAGAAGAGGAGGGACGGGCTCAAGTTCCGACATTTGAACGGCAACATTGGTTCAGTTACAGGATCATGTGTGCCTCGCGCTCAGGACGATCTACATATTCGAACTCACGTTTGAAATGCCGGCGGACGACGTAGTGGCTATACTAATCCACAATAGAATGGTTTACAGGCAAGTTATGGGTACGTGGACACAATTCACCACCTACCGGGGTATTGAATGGAGTGTGACAGGTATAGACTGATCTCAGTAAGCATGTTCCACCTTATCTTTACATTAGGGGATGTAGAACGATTAACCTATATGACGGCCAACCACAGACCTGCTTGGGGTGTGGAAAAGATGACCACGTTTGCTCACAGTGCCTGTAGCGATAGATTGCCCAGGTCCAACCTACGGATCTGATGCTTTAAACCACCTCGAAAACTTTACCTCTCATACATATAGCAGACGCCTAACACGGTCCCCACTCACGCCTTTCTGGTGCTAGAGTGAGGTGAAGATAAGATCCAAGGCGGTATGTAAGTTGATGCTATGGTTGTGCCCACAGCCACTTTTGTGCTTGGACGTCGGAGCTGCTTCCCATCATTTGACGCAGAGACTCTCGGAAACAGCGGTCCCCAAAGAGACATAAGAAGTAAAAGATGACCTCAGCCAGTGTGCCCACAACACAGTCGCTAGCCGATCCGATCTCTCACCACCACGATGAACTTCCGATGGACGCCTTCACGCTGTATTTTGATGCGCAGCCTTCTACCGGACGGGCTGCCGAATCGCTCTTATCGAACGTGCAGTCGTTGATCGCCGACCAACGCGACGAACGACGCCCTGTGTCCTGCGAAGTATCCCTGCAGCCACCACGTCCCATTGTAGAGGCGTCTGAAGACCTTACCAATCACTTGTACGGATGATACAACCTCGTATCTTCGGCAGAGGATGAGCAGGCGACTGTTGCCTCGGCGGCAGAGGAACAATAGAATGTTTTGTGCAGTGAAGGGGCAGCTCGACGTGGTTGATCTGCTGCTGCAATTACACCGCCTCTCCCTGTTGTTATGAACGTCCCATTTCCCGTGGACCAGCAGAAAGCCTACAAGATTGTCACCACCAACCTCAACGTGATCGGCACACTTACCATACTTCAACTGCTGCATTACACGCTCAGGTCGATGGAAGTGGATTTGCTCTACTGCGGGAGATTTGGCTGGACACCTTACCAGACTTTTACAGGTTTACTGCTCACGTCACTCCTGCTGCTATGGGAGGCAGTGGAATGGCTGCCCTTGTGCGATATGGAATAGAAGTAACTGTTGTTGTTGTTGTTGTGGTCTTCAGTCCTGAGACTGGTTTGATGCAGCTCTCCATGCTACTCTATCCTGTGCAAGCTTTTTCATCTCCCAGTACCTACTGCAACCTACATCCTTCTGAATCTGCTTAGTGTATTCATCTCTTGGTCTCCCTCTACGATTTTTACCCTCCACGCTGCCCTCCAATACTAAATTGGTGATCCCTTGATGCCTCAGAACATGTCCTACCAACCGATCCCTTCTTCTGGTCAAGTTGTGCCACAAACTTCTCTTCTCCCCAATCCTATTCAATACTTCCTCATTAGTTATGTGATCTACCCATCTAATCTCCAGCATTCTTCTGTAGCACCACATTTCGAAAGCTTCTATTCTCTTCTTGTCCAAACTATTTATCGTCCATGTTTCACTTCCATACATGGCTACACTCCATACGAATACTTTCAGAAATGACTTCCTGACACTTAAATCAATACTGGATGTTAACAAATTTCTCTTCTTCAGAAACGCTTTCCTTGCCATTGCCAGCCTACATTTTATATCCTCTCTACTTCGACCATCATCAGTTATTTTGCTCCCCAAATAGCAAAACTCCTTTACTACTTTAAGTGCCTCATTTCCTAATCTAATTCCCTCAGCATCACCCGACTTAATTAGACTACATTCCATTATCCTTGTTTTGCTTTTGTTGATGTTCATCTTATATCCTCCTTTCAAGACACTGTCCATTCCATTCAACTGCTCTTCCAAGTCCTTTGCTGTCTCTGACAGAATTACAATGTCATCGGCGAACCTCAAAGTTTTTATTTCTTCTCCATGAATTTTAATACCTACTCCGAATTTTTCTTTTGTTTCCTTTACTGCTTGCTCAATATACAGATTGAACAACATCGGGGAGAGGCTACAACCCTGTCTTACTCCCTTCCCAACCACTGCTTCCCTTTCATGTCCCTCGACTCTTATAACTGCCATCTGGTTTCTGTACAAATTGTAAATAGCCTTTCGCTCCCTGTATTTTACCCCTGCCACCTTTAGAATTTTAAAGAGAGTATTCCAGTCAACATTGTCAAAAGCTTTCTCTAAGTCTACAAATGCTGGAAACGTAGGTTTGCCTTTCCTTAATCTTTCTTCTAAGATAAGTCGTAAGGTCAGTATTGCCTCACGTGTTCCAGTGTTTCTACGGAATCCAAACTGATCTTCCCCGAGGTTGGCTTCTACTAGTTTTTCCATTCGTCTGTAAAGAATTCGTGTTAGTATTTTGCAGCTGTGACTTATTAAGCTGATAGTTCGGTAATTTTCACATCTGTCAACACCTGCTTTCTTTGGGATTGGAATTATTATATTCTTCTTGAAGTCTGAGGGTATTTTGCCTGTTTCATACATCTTGCTCACCAGATGGTAGAGTTTTGTCAGGACTGGCTCTCCCACGGCCGTCAGTAGTTCCAATGGAATATTGTCTACTCCGGGGGCCTTGTTTCGACTCAGGTCTTTCAGTGCTCTGTCAAACTCTTCACGCAGTATCATATCTCCCATTTCATCTTCATCTACATCCTCTTCCATTTCCATAATATTGTCCTCAAGTACATCGCCCTTGTATAAACCCTCTATATACTCCTTCCACCTTACTGCTTTCCCTTCTTTGCTTAGAACTGGGTTTCCATCTGAGCTCTTGATATTCATACAAGTCGTTCTCTTATCTCCAAAGGTCTCTTTAATTTTCCTATAGGCGGTATCTATCTTACCCCTAGTGAGATAGGCCTCTACATCCTTACATTTGTCCTCTAGCCATCCCTGCTTAGCCATTTTGCACTTCCTGTCGATCTCATTTTTGAGACGTTTGTATTCCTTTTTACCTGTTTCACTTACTGCATTTTTATATTTTCTCCTTTCATCAAGTAAATTCAATATTTCTTCTGTTACCCAAGGATTTCTACTAGCCCTCGTCTTGATGCTATGGTAACTAATGTGATATAATTGCAGTCAGTATGGGGACTGGCGTTCGATATGCAGGTTACTCGAGTTGTTAGTTTCTGTGCCCCTTCTGGAACAGCTGAAAGACGAAACTGGTCACAGTTTTATGTGAAAAAAATTACGCCTCTGTTCTTGGGCTGCTATAACCACATCATTATTGGCGGAGACTTTAATAATGTGCTGTCTCAGAAAGACCAACAACCAAACTACTATACGTGCCCTGAGATGCATCTCTTGGTACAACACCTGCGTGTTGCTGATACTTTGATTGTGTTACTTGGTGATCGCCCTGACTTTACTTACGTGACAACTCATTCTGCCAGAAGACTCGATCACATCAACGCTTCGTCTGACTTAGTGACGGCGATTCTAGCAGCTGAGCACTGCCTCACGGTTTTCTTGGACCATAGTGTATACATCTGCACGGTCAACCTCTGGAGACAGACAGTGTGGAGAAGTAGGGAATTATGGAAACTGAATGTGACGCTCCTGCAGGTCAGGAATGTAGGCAGCTCACAGCGAGTACGTGGTTCTCATGTGAGCGCCGATTGCTGCGGTACCTATCACAACTTCAGTGGTGGCTTGAATGTGTCACAGCAGCCTCACGATACATGCTGGTTGGTTATGGTGTGAAAGATCGCTCTGGCACTGACAAATGACGGACTTCTATCATGCACTTCTCCAGGAAGTTACAGAGCTCTCACTATCCCCAATCGCCAGGTGGAGATCCATCGCGCCAAAGCAAAGATTCTCACCGTTACCCGCCATAGGCTTAAGGGTGTTGTGGTGTGAACAAGATGACAGGACGGGATCGGTGATGAACTTTTCTCCATGCACCACATTATCTTCCTATGACGACAGAGACGACAAAAATAGCACACGATCTGAATCTCCCAGGTGGTAGTAGGGTGAAAACCCAGGCAGACATCTCATTTGCATTCATCGGCCACTATCACATACTATACAAGGAGATGTGTTATCATGATGTGGCCTTGGGAACAGTTCCCCAGAGCCTCACTGCCACTCTTGATGGTATGACATCGGCATTCCATTTGGAGATCACCAGCAATGATGTTGTTGACACCTTTGCCAAGACGGCAGTTAAAAAATCACCAGGTCCTAATTGTTTTCCGATGGAATTCTACCAGACCTTTAAGGATATAATAGCCCCACAGTGGTAGGAGATGTACCAAGAACTACTGTCATTAGCGGCCACCATTCCACCAGATTTCGTAGAAAGTCTCGTTATTCTGGTACCCAAACCAGCTGGAGACACATAGATTGAACATTACCGCCTGATCACCCTCCACAACTGTGATTTCAAGATGTTCACCACAATCTTGAAGATGCGTCTTAAGCGAGTATTGCGCCAAGTTATCACATACGAACAAGCATCTCTGGATCTCTGGGGGAGGGGGGACAATAACATCCAGGCCGGCCGGGGTGGCCTAGCGGTTCTAGGCGCTACAGTCTGGAACCGCGCGACCACTACGGTCGCAGGTTCGAATCCTGCCTCGGTTATGGATGTTTGTGATGTCCTTAGGTTAGTTAGGTTTAAGTTGTTCTAAGTTCTAGGGGACTGATGACCTCAGAAGTTAAGTCCCATAGTGCTCAGAGCCATTTGAACCATTTGAACCAATAACATCCAGAGAGCCTTTAGCTACTGTCGAGACGTGATCGTCCTTGCATCAACGTGTAGCTTGCACAGTTTCCTGGTCTCAGTGGACTTTGATCGTTCATTATATTAAGTGAGCCATTCTTTCCTTGATGCCATGATGGATCTTACGGCCTTCCCAGCCTCCTTTATCTTCGTGATGATGTGCATTCTCCAGGGTGCCTCATCGAGGGTGATGATTAATGGTAGGGTGTAGAAGGACACATCCCCATCTTATGTTTGGTCCGACAGAGCTGTCCCATCTCAAAGATCCTCTATGCAATAGCGACAGAGTCTCTTCTATGTGGGTTGAAGCAGCATCTTTCAGGTATCACAATGAGTGGACACAATTTACAATGTCGCGCTCATACTGATGACCTAGTCTTTTTCGCCCGTTCTGAAGAGGAGGTCCAAATGACGCTAGGATGGGTCGAGCAGTATGGGAAAGCGGCAGGCAGCAACATGAACATGGTCAAGTCACGTGATATGGAAATGGGCAGAGGGCTCCAGGAGGGGAGCTTGGCCGCACTGCGATTGATGGATACACATCTGCGTTTCGACATCGTATTTACTATAGATGTCCACCATACGACCTCAGTGAACTATAAACCCATTTTGCAAGCTTTCTTTACGGGCGTCTGATGCCACTTCCTCCCAGCTTTAGTTATGGTCCAAAGGGTCGTCATCAATAATACCCACATGGCGTCCCAGATACCTCATTTGGAGCAGATCCTGCCGATGACTCCAGTGATGGCACATAGATCCAAGTTGCTTTTGGTTCCTTCGTTAGTTATGGACTTCTCTTCAAGATACGATTCGATGCCATTACCTTCCCCTTTCGCAGTGGAGGACTTGAACTTATCAACGTTTGAGCGCGTGCAGCGGCTCTTAACATCAAACATCGTCGACAAAATTTCATCGTTATGTGAAGATGGTATCTGTTCTTTCGGAAATCGGCAGAGAGCTCCAGGAGAGGAGCGTGGCCGCACTGTGACCGGGACGCGAACCCGGGATCTCCTGCTTACATGGCAGACGCTCTATCCGACCGAGCCATCGAGGAAACAAAGGATAGTGCGACTGCATCTCCGGAACGCTCCCCGTGAGACCCACATTTCCAACTTACTGTCCACACACTATATTTGTAGTGCCCCTGCCCACTGTACTCATTACTCGCAGCAGTCAATCTACCGATTCCCGTAAGAGTTTGAGTAACCCCATACGCTCATTTCATTTTTACTGCACCACTTGTCTCCACTCGACTTAGGCGTCCTCAGTCTCCTCACGACAGTGAGGTGTTCCTTACATTCTGGTTGATCAGTTGGTATCGTTTTGAGGCAAAAAACTAAAGAGGTCCGTTCTGACTGGCACAGCCTTGAGGCGACAATAAAATTTGTTTCCCTGACGGGCACAAAACGGTGGTAAAATGTGTTCCCTAAATGGTAACGTGTCTCCCCAATTAACTACTTGTTACTTATGTAAGAATGTTTTCAGAAAAAATTAATAATGATATAAGTTTGGTAGCTTCAGTTGCTGTCTCATTTTCCGATGTAAAACCCCCCCCCCCCCCCAAAAGAAAAACATGATTCTCATGTCCTTTCTTTAACAATTTAGATGTTACCAAAGCTAAATGTTATCAAGAATATAATTCAATGAATACCTTCAGTAAAATACAGTTACTCCCAAAAGTATTCGTCTAATACATGAGTTTAAAGGTGTGTAAATAGTGGTAAATTATCAGAATGACGTACCGCAGGGACACAGACACCTTTATTAATCAGTGAAAAAGCATACAATGAAACACAAAGATTTATATTGCATAAACATTGTTAAACATTCAAAAGTAAAGATAGGCAATTTAGGTTGCAAAATAAGGATTCCTCTGCAATATAGAAAATGACACTCCGGGCATAGAATGTTCGATTGGTACTTTGTAGACCCTCCGTTCCTCTTTGTAATCTCTTACATTCTTCTTGAAAACAGTTATGCATCTAGAGTTGTATGTTTTCGATCATTACCTTGTGTGAAAATATAAACCCCAGAAAGACCTATAGTATTCACATTCCCGGGTAGATGTGTTTTTATGATGTTTATATAAACCTTGTCGTCCATAATTATATTAATAAAAAACAAATCCTCCACGTCATTTCCATTCATGCAGCCCCAGAGCCACCTTCCTTGTTTACATGAGGCTGTTATACACTGAAGCGCCAAAGAAACTGGAATAGGCATGCATATTCAAATATAGAGTTATGTAAACAGGCAGAATACGGTGCTGCGGTCTGCAACGCCTATGTAAGACAAGTTGGGCTATCAACAAGTGTCAGCGTGCGATTCATCGATATGGGCTTTCGGAGCTCAAAGCATAATCGTATACCCTTGATGACTGCACGATACAAAGCTTTACGCCTCGCCTGGGCCCGTCAGCACTGACATTGAATTGTTGATGACTGGAAACATGTTGCCTGGTCGTACGAGTCTCGTTTCAAATTGAGCGGATGGACGTGTACGGGTACGGAGACAACCTCATGAAAACATGGACCCTGTATGTCAGATCACCTGAACCCATTCACATCCACTGCGCATTTCGACGAACTTGGGGAATTCCTGTAGAACAATGCGATACCCCACAAGTCCAGAATTGCTACAGAGTGGCTCCAGGAACACTCTTCTGAGTTTAAACTTTTCCGCTGACCACCAAACTCCCCAGATATGAACATCGTTAGTATATATCTGAGATGCCTTGCAGCGTTCTGTTCAGAAGAGATCTCCGCCCCCTCGTACGCTACGGATTTACGGAAGCCCTGCAGGAGTCATTGTGTCAGTTCCCTCCAGCACTACTTCAGACATTAGTCGAGTCCATGCCACATCGTGTTGCGACGCTTCTGTGTGCTCACGGGGGCCCTACACGATATTAGGCAGGTGTACCAGTTTCTTTGGCTCTTCAGTGTATTTCTCTCTTCAAGTTCACACTTCTTCCTCAACACTGTTACTCATACGTTCGACTTAAATGCCTCAAATCGATTCTCGCCAGTAAACACACTCTTCATCTAGAAATTAAACTCATCAGATTTATGTTTTCTTGCAAATGCAACTCGCTTCCTTCGAACGATTTTACTGACGCATGGGCTTCTACGGCCCTTTCGGCCTCCATAACCAGTTCATAAAGCACATTTCTTACGATCTGCGCTGAAACAGACATTGCTGTATGAATTTCAACTGTAGTAGCAAGTTTTGGAGCTTGGTTCTGCGTTTTTCTTCACTTATCTAAGTAGCCGTCGTTTTGCGTCTCGGATAGAACTGCAGGACAACCGCTTCGTGGTTGGTTTTCGTACATTTTGTTCTGATTAAGCTTATTTATAACAGTCTTCACTGTATCAGCAGGTCTGCCAGTGGTTTCTCCGATTTCTTGAAAAGATTTTCCTTTGTGGAACAACCTGATTCTGATTTCTGTTTCTTGTTTTGTAGTTTCGCAGCATTTTCGACCAATATTTCGTAAGTATCACTCAACGGCTTTGAAAACACAGAGGGAACAACCCACTACAGTGGATGAAACACAACTGCACAAGGAAAGGATGAGGGGCATATCTCAGTGCAGCAGCATACCTGGTATCTTGTTTACTAGACAAATACTTTTTTGACATCAATTGGGGCTTGATTTTAAATAACGCGAATTTTTCCACAAATTAAGCAACATATAAGTCAAAATAGCGTTTTATTTCTAAATGTAGACATTACTCGAAGTAATTAAGTAGTTATTGGTCATTTCTTAGCTATATTCCAGTGATTATTCTTGTTATATTCTATACCCTATGATCGGACGAATGATTTTTGGGGTCACCGTATAAGGACATACTGTTCAGACATGTTAAAGATATGCAACTTTCCGGAGTAGTGGAATAATTTTCAATAAATTGTTGCTCAGCGGACTCCTTGAGCTTGTGGAATATTTTTATGTTATCGGTCGCGGACGAGGACGCATTCGTTTTATTTATGAGCTTGTGGCAGAAGGGCTGAGCCCATACATCTCTGTGTCTGGCCACGTGCACGGAACGAGAGGGCCGGCTACGGGGGGCTGGGGGGGGGGGGGGGGTCTGGTATCTGACAGAGATCTGAATGGAGCGGTCGCCACCAGCTACAGCTCTTCCAGTGGCCCGGTTTCACAGTAGCTTCCAATGTCGATAAGCCTTGCTTATATTTGCTTCAATGATGGTACGAAAAAATTTGTCTGTCTATGCACATTCAAGGGGCGTTCAATAAGCAATGCAACACATTTTTTCTCGGCCAATTTAGGTTGAAAAAATGTACAATTTGTTGGGATATTCCCGCTTCAGCCCCTATAGTTCCATGAAGTTCCGGTTGGTGGCGGCGCTATACGTAGCCTTGGAAACAGCGTCTCTATCGGAGGTGCGCTCCACGCACAGAGCCATCACTGAATTTGTTTTGGCGGAAACCAGAGCTTTGCAGATATTCGTAGCCGCTTGCAGAATGTCTACGGAGATCTGGCAGTGAACAAAAGCACGGTGAGTCGTTGGGCGAGGCGTCTGTCATCATCGCAAGGTTGCGCGAACCTGTCCGATCTACCGTGTGCCGGCCGGGCGCAGACGGCTGTGCTTTCTGCAGTGTTGGAACGTGCAGGAACTCTCATTCGATGCGATCGACAGATCACAATCAAATACCACTGTTAGCTGTACGTGGATGAGAGGGAGGTTATTGATGCAGCAAGACGCTGGATCCGACGTCGACCAGTAGAGTGGTACCGTAGGGACGTACATGCCCTCCCAGTAAGTAGCGTAAGGTAGTCGCACTGAATGGAGATTATGTTGAAAAACAGTATTCTGTAGCCAGAAGAGTGAGGAATAATATGGTGTATTGTAATTCTGAATAGAACCAACCTGATTTTACAAAAAAAAAGTGTTACATTACTTATTGAACGCCCCTTGTACGTCATGTTAAACTGATGTGTCAAGACTGATGATCCCATCTTAGGAACGCAATACAGCAGAGATTCTGCGTGTCACGCATCCGATACGTCTTTGGCAGATTTCCAGAGGTATGTGGCACAGATGTCTATGAACGGTCACACAAATACCGTACATTACGGGATGGTGGATTGTAGGCGAGGACCTGGTTCCCGATGGGCGTCCCAGATGTGGTCCATGGTGCTCAGATCAGGAGAATTTGATAGCCAAGACACCAACTTGAGTTCAGTATCATGTTCCTCAGACCGCAGTACCGCGATTCTGGCCTTGTGGCACGAACTGATATCCTGCTGGAAGATGCCTTCGCTGTCGGGGAAAGCGTCAAACATGACGAGCCGCAAGTGGTCCGCAATAACGTTCACATATTCCACAAATGTCACGGCGCCTTCAATTGCTACCGAAGGTCCTATGGCAGCCTGGGTAAATGTCCCTCGTAGCATCATATTGCCCCCATCAGCCTGCGTCCGTGGCACAGTGCGTTTCGGACAGCCGTTCACCTGAATTATGGTGTATCCGGATGCGACCATCGACCTGGTGTAAAAATAAACGCGATTCATCATAGTACGAAACAGTTTCCATTGATCCACCGTCCAGTGTCTATGATCCCACACCCCCGGCAACGTAACTGACGATGTCGTTGAGCAATATGCAAACCGTTAGGAATCGGAGCTGTGGGGCCCCATGTTCAAGAATGTGCATTGAACGCTTCCGCCTCCTCTAGCGTTTTACTCTGTCAGATCTGCCACAGACTGCTGCTTTATAGAGAGAACAAGCGTTTCAATAGGACCCGACAGAATTGCTTGCCAATAATTCACCCAATCCGACTTGTGATATTTCTCTAATGACATCTCCGTCGCCGGAATGTTAAACGGTAACCTTCACTTTTTACTTATGCTAAACTCCACATCGCTGTGCAGAAAGACAAACTCATGGGCAGAGGAACAGTACTTTTGGGATAGTTCGAAACATATAAAAAGTCACTGGAGTGATGAGTCTCGCTACATGAGATGCACGCAGCTAACTGAGCAGAATACACTTCCGGAAGTTCAGCAGTAAGGCTTTCCTGAGGGCAGTGCCTCTTGTAGCGCCTAGCATTGCAGTTTCATGAGTAACTCCGCAACGCTCATTAGGGAGGACGGCGATTCCAATCCCAGATTTAGATTTCCGTCATTTCTCTTCATTGCTTAATGTGAACGTTCCTTTATAAATGGCAATGCAACTTTCCTTCACCATCCTTACTCATTCCGAACTTGTGCTCCGTCTCTACTGACCTAATAGTCGACTGGACGTCAAACCCTAAACTTGCTTCCCTCCTTTCCGAACGAACTCGTTGTGACACGCACCTCCCTCTGCTCTATCTTATCTATTTCTTCTATTAATTCTGTCTGCTAAGGGTCCCAGAACGATGAGCAAGACTCTAGAGTTGGTCGCAAAGGTGTTCCGTAAGCCAGTTAATTCCTGGGTGTATCACATTTGATTCTTCGAGTGAGTCTGAAAGTAGCATATGCTTTTCCTGTAACAAGTTTAATATGGTCATTGTACGTAAAGTCGCTCCGGACTCTGACTGCTATGTATTTTACAAATGTAGCCGTTTCCGGTGATCCGTCGCTAGTAGTGCAACTGAACACTAAAGTATGTATGTTTTTGGATAGGGTCCGCCTTTAGCAAAACACAGTTTTGTTTTTTAACCCAAACATGTTTCACTGCAGTTGCAGCATCTTCAGTGGGCTTTTATTTTTCATTTGTTGAAGGTAAATAATGTTCTTTACTGTTTGTATACATGCAACTATTAGTTTTTTAATTGTAATTACAGATAATCTGAAAAACACATAAATTATGAATTCATACCTTTTTACGATATGTAGTGGTTTTTCTGATGTGTTTTGTTTCACAGTGACTGTTTTGTTCCACAGTTTGTCATCTGCAACCACTGGAACAAAACAGTCACTGTAGAAACACAACACATCAGAAAAAGCACACCATGTGGTAGCAATGAATGAATTCATAATTTATGTGTTTTTTCAAATATCTGTAATTACGATTTAAAAACTAATAGTTACATGTACACAAACAGTAAAGAATATTCTTTACCTTTAACAGATGAAAAATAGAAGCCCACTGAAGATGCTGCAACTGCAGTGAAACATGTTTGGGCTAAAAACAAAACTGTGTTTTGCCAAAGGCGGACCCTATCCATAAACATACGTATTGTTAAAGCAAACACGGAAAAAAGAGCTTCAACCCCAAGATGATTATGAACACTAAAGGCTGCTCTCCGTCTACTAATGCGTAATGCGTTACAGTTACTTAGTCTGGTGTCAACTGCCAATCGCAGCATCAATAGTCGATTCTCTGAAAGTCTTTCTGCATTTCGTTACCATCTTCAGGGGTAGCGAACTTTCATCTACGGCTCTATGGATCTCAGTGACGAGCTGAGTTTCACAAAATCTCTCCTACTGGAATCCATGTTGATTCACACAGAGAACAATTCTTCAACACATTCTGAGTTCGAATACAATAAATTTTCTTTAGACAGAAAAGCCTCTGTCCACAAATCAGCACGGATTTAGAAATAATCGCTCTTGCGACGCTCAGTTTGCCTTTTTATCACTTGATATCCTACAGACCATGAACGGAGGGCAACAGGCAGGTTCCGTATTTCTACTTTTCCGGAAAGCATTTCACAAAGTGCCCCCCTGCAAATTGTTGGCGAACGTCCGAACAGAGGGTTTAGGTTTCCAGATTGGCTTGAAGACTTCTTGACAGAATCTAGCAACTGGTCCTCGACGGTGAATGTTCACCAGAGAGAAGGATATCGTCAGGAGTGTTCAGGGAAGTGTGATAGGACAGCTGTTATTCCTTATATACATAAATGATTTGGCTGGTAGGATGGACAACAATCTTCTATTGTTTACTGATGATGCTGTTGTGTACGGGAAGTTGCCGTCGTTGAGTGACTGCAGGAGTACACAAGATGACTTAGACAAAATTTCTAGTTGATGTGCTGAATGGCAGCTTGCTTTAAATGTGGAAACGCGTAAGTAATGCTGATGAGTAGGAAAACATTCCTATAACGTTCGACTACAGCGTTAGTAGCGTGCCGCTCCACACAGTGTCACTTCGATTTAACATCTAGGAGTAACGTTGCACAGCGATGTGCAATACAATGAGCACGTCAGGTTGGCAGTAGGGGAGGGGAATTCTCGAATTCGTTTTATCGGGAAAATTTTGGAAAAGTGTAGCTCATGCATAAACGAGACGGCGTATGGAACGCTAGTGCGACCAATTCTTGAGTACTTTCGAGTGTTTGGAATTCATAGTGGGTCAAATTAAAGGAAGACATCGGAACATTTCAGAGGTTTATTACCGGTAGCTTCGGTCAGCACGCAGGTACTACACAGATGCTTCGTGAAATCAAATGGGAATCCCTGGAGGGAAGACTATGCTCTTTCCTCAAGGCACTATTGCGCAATTTTCGAGAACCGGAAATTGAGGCCGACTGAAGAACGATTCTAGTGCCCCCAAGGTACATTTCGCGTGAGGACCATGTAGATGCGAGAAATTAGGGTACGTACGAAGAGTTTTAGACAGTCGTTTTTTCTTCACTTCAAAAATTGCGAGAGGAACAGAAGAGGAAATGACTAGTAGTGATACAAGGTACCCTCCGCCATGCACCATAAGGTGATTTACGGAGTATGTATGCAGATGTAGGTGTAGATTTTCGTACCGCATTAGGGTCATCCCTTGGGCCAATGCCAACTGCTGAAAATTATCAGTTGCAATTAAAATATTGTTGGTGCATATAAAAAAGGTTGGGCAAAAAGATGGAAACACCAGGAGAAATGTATGCTTAACATAAATGCAGAAGCTGGCCGGGCCAGCAGATTCTGCTGTTTTACTTGACCACGAACGGCACCTGTGAAATGTCCACAATACAAGTGTCAGTCGTGGTAGCCAGGCGTTGTGGCCGAGCGGTTCTAGGCGCTTCAGTCCGGATCCGCACTGCTGCTACGGTCGCAGGTTCGAATCCTGCCTCGGGCATGGATGTGTGTGATGTCCTTTGTTAGTTAGGTTTAAGTAGTTCTAAGTCTAGGGGACTTATGACCTCAGATGTTAAGTCCATAGTGCTTAGAGCCATTTGAACCATTTTGTCAGTCGTGGTCAGAACAATGTTGTGTGTAATTGCGACTGTCTTATATCGGTCCTAACTGGATTCGAATGTGGCCAATGTGGCATGGTGGGTGCTTCAGTTACCAATGTAGCCGAAGTGTTTGGTGTTTCAGGAGTACCGCTTACATAGAAAGCGCAAAAACATCATCCGATAAGTCACAACGGCGACGAAAGTGTGTATTGGGTGATCGTGACAGACGTTCACTGAAGAGGATTATGACAAAAATTTGAAGACGACAGCAAAAGTCATTGTAAAAATGAATGTCGCACTTGCGAACACTGTTCCCACCAAAATGACACGAATGGAATTTCACGGCGAGTTGGAATTCCAGAACCACTCGTCAGTTACAGAAATGCCCCTAACAGGGAAACGTGATGCCTGAGCCATAGATTCTGGACTATGGAACAATGGAAGACAGCGAGTTGGTCGGGTGAGTCTTGTTTCACATTGTTTCCAACATCTGGCCGAGTTTACGCCCCAAGTCTAAGACATGGCGTGGGTTCGGTGATGACTTTGGCAGCCATATCGTTGTATTACATGGGCCCCATGGTTGCTTTGCAAGGTCGCATTGCTGCCAAGGAATATGTGACCAGTTTGCCTGATCAAATTCATCTGATGGTACAATGTTTTTTCCCCAATGATGATGCTCTGGTGGAGATAACAGGGACCCTGTTCACACATCTCGCATCATCCAGAACTGGTTTTGTGAGCATGAGGATGAATTGCCACATCTTCCAAGACCACAATAGTCATAATTTCTCAATATTATTGAGCCTTTGTGGTTTACTTTGAGTAGATTGGGGCACGGTCGCTATCCACCTCCATCATCGTTATCTGACCTTGCCACCATGTTGCAGGAAAATTTGGAAATTTGTGGTAAGGTCTTATGGGACCAAACTGCTGAAGTCATCGGTCCCTAAGCTTATACACTATTTAATCCAACTTAAACTAATTTATACTAAGGACGACACACACACCCATGCCCGAGGGAGGACTCGAACCTCCGACGGGGGCAGCCGCGCGGCCCGTTACAAGACGCCGCAGACCGTGCGGCTATGTTGCGGGAAGAATGGGATAAGATTCCATTGAAAACCATGCAGGACCTCTTTTTATCCATTCCGAGACGACTGGGAGCTCTTTCTAATGCCAACGGATTTCCTGCACCTAATTGGATATGGTAATGTGTTGTGTTTTTGATGTTTCCATATTTTTTCCCACCCGCTGTATATGTGTTTGCATGTGTAAGAAAGAGACTGGATGTAGAGGAGCACACACGCGCCAGTTTCGTAATGTCAGCGTAACGATTACAAAGGGGAGAACCGTGGACTGTAGACACAAGTGACAATGAGGCCGCATCAAAGCGACGTTGGACTCGAGCTTGACGAGTGACCCTGGGCTCTGGCAGGCAGCCAAAAGAGAACTGAGCGGTGTAACTATCATCTGGCAGTCTGTCGGGGTCAACAAGCAGCAACTGCTGCAGACGAGCCAGCAGCTCGCTGCGTCGCTGAACAAGTGTTTACCAAAGGCAGACTCAAGGTGACCGCATTCCGCTATCTTGTGTTCACCACCAGACCAAACACGTTGTTGGAGTGTGTTCCAGTTTAACTAAACGAAAAGACACAGCCTACAGCATATTTGATCATTTACACATCCTCATCAGTAGCCTAGATGAAGTTACATTTAACGAGAAAGATAATTGTTTCCTAAATTAACTCTGTACCATTTAGACTGAAACAATAGCGTGGCGTGAAGGTACAAATATTAAAAATTGTAACAAAAAGAATTTGGTCAGAACTAACAGTCAAATAACATTCGTATTAAAACATTTCTGCTGCGTTTTCGACAGTGACGACAAGTACACTGTCTCCGGGAAACAGGGTATACTGCGTGCGTCGAAGCATGTGGCAGCTGTTTTTTTCATATTCATACAGGATGTTACAGAATGGCGTTTTAAAATTTTGGGAGATTATAGAGGAAGACATTGTAAACGTTTTGCTATAAAGAAACTATAGCCGGAAATGTGAAATAAAGTTTCTTCAGAATTATGCACTATCTACGCATTCGGTAGTCTAAATGAAACACGACAATACTGTAGTTTGGAAACCGTTTAGTGACAAAAGGGTACGATAAAATACTGTAAATCGAACCTGTGGCTTCACTACTGCAGAGTAAATATGCAGTGTGTAAATCATCAACTTCGTTACATAATGTACAACGACGAACCATGTTTTGTTCGCTTCTCTGTAGGATTCCGTGCTCCTCTGTGATGGTATCAAACGCTGTATGCACTCAGTAAGCTCAGGTACTGCTCCTATTGGTGTTGAGTACACAAGGGACTTCATATAGCGCCAGAGGTAGAAGTCAAGAGGTGTGAGGTCAGGGGAGCGCACAGACCGAGGGACGTCGCATCCATTTCCAATAACTCTCTGTCTGAAGTCTGTGAGATACGTCCTGGCCCGACGATGCAAGTGCGCTGGGGCACAATCGTTCTCAAACCGTAAACTAGCGCTCAGTTACAAGGAACGTCCTTCGGAAGTTCAGGCAAGTCATTGACCCGATAATTCAAATACGATGCGCCACTCAAACGATCAGGTAAGTTGAAACTTCCTGGCATATTAAAACTGTGTGCCGGACCGAGACTCGAACTCGGGACCTTTGCCTTTCGTGGGCAAGTGCTCTACCAACTGAGCTACCCAAGAACGACTCACGCCCCGTCCTCACAGCTTTACTTCTGCCAGTACCTCGTCTCCTACCTTCCAAACTTTACAGAAGCTCTCCTGTGAACCTTGCAGAACTAGCACCCCTGAAAGAAAGGATATTACGGGGACATGGCTTAGCCACAGCCTGGGGGATGTTTCCAGAATGAGATTTTCAAATGGTTCAAATGGCTCTGAGCACTATGGGACTCAACTTCAGAGGTCATCAGACCCCTAGAACTTAGAACTACTTAAACCTAACTAACCTAAGGGCATCACACACATCCATGCCCGAGGCAGGATTCGAGCCTGCGACCGTAGCGGTCCCGCGGTTCCAGACTGTAGCGCCTAGAACCGCACGGCCACTCCGGTCGGCTGAGATTTTCACTCGGGTAAGTTGTGTGATCCAGAAAGGAGGTCTCCAAGAATTCCAGCCCAAATTTACACTGAAAATCTCGCCCGATAACTTGTCGTACAGGTAGTGCGTAGATTTTCAACAGCCCAGTCAGTGGTGGCTGCAGAAACTTTGTTTCACGTTTCCGGCTGTGGGTTCCTGATACCGAACGTTCAAAATTTCGTCCACCACAATCTCTGAAATTTTTAAAACGTGATTCTGTAACACCCTGCATACAGCAGGGGTCGAGTCTGTAGGGAAGATACCGTCTTGTTAAGTTGTCCCTGGATCTGCCAACACCTTGACGCAACATCGTCAAGTATTTCCAGTAGAGTCAGGGTTGTCGGTACCCCGGTGGTAAACAACAAATAACGTGGTGACTACATCTTTGGCGTCTCCCCACTTCCCTTCTACAGGTCTATCACGTACGGCAGTGGACAGCAGTTTAGAAGGCCAGAGGTTTTCAAGCCTTTTTAATCAGTTTTGATCAAAAAGGTACAAATGATTCTCGTATGTTTATATTTTATTTATTTATTTATCAATTTATGCTTTCATTTCACCTGGCAAGATTAAGGTCTTCCCGTCCTCTCTTACCTCTAACTGCAGAACCTTAACGAGTCAACAATATAGTTTGTGTAGTGTATGAACAATATCGTAATGAATGAGCTTAATTTTCATTTTTATTAGTAATAGAAAAAATACGGGAACGTAATCCACAAAACATACATAGCATTTATAGATATCGTTAAAGCATTTGATAATGTGATCAAAAACAAAATTTGGACTATAATGGAAAGCAGTGGATATCCCAGCAATTTAGTAAAGGCCATAAGAAGTCTAGACAAAGAATTAAAAATTAGAGTAAATGCAGGTGACACAAGAACAGAAGAAATTTTAATAAATGAAGCAGTAAGACTATGGTTCCCAATACCACCCATTATCTTTAATATGCACACCAGTATTAATGGCATTATCCTAACACATTGCATGGCATTGCATGGCATGCATTGCATGGCATTATCCTAACATTATCCTAACACAGACAAAAAGGTATTAAAATATCAAAAGAAAAGATGTTAAACGTTTCAGTTGATGCAGATGATGCTTGATATTGCAAGAAGACGACTTACAGCGTGCACTGTACCACCAGAATTACCTATGTTAGAAATACGATGTTGAGATTTATGACATCAAGTCTACAGTGATGTCTTTCTGGGGCAGGAACCTAGTTCCATCCAAAATCATTGTGGACAATGCAAGTTTAGAACACGTGTCACCCTCCACTTATTTGGGATACAAATCGGCCTAGACAGTAATAAAGTTCTAGATGTAAAATAGGCCAGATTTGGAAATATATGTGGCACCATTCATAATGTATTTAAAAATAAGATCAGATAAGAAACGACGGTAAAATGTTATAAAACTGTGGCTCTTTCTGCACTTCTTCATAGGAGTGAATGCTGGGTACCTACAAAAAGAACATTAGGTAAAATAAAAGGTGCAGAAATGAAATTGTTAAAAAGTAGAATAGGCTTCTCAAGGACAGATTACATAAAAAACAAAAAAATGCTAAATGCAGAGCCAGTCTAAAGCAGAATAACCAAATACCGGTACATCTGGTACTAAGAATGGACAGTAGACGACGGCCCAGACTAGCTTTAACTTATAAACCAACAGCAAGAAAAGATGTTGGCGGACCTAAGAAGAGATGGACAGAAAATTCGTACAATCCGAGCGGGTTCAATGCCTAATCGCCGGCCTCTGTGGCCGAGAGGTTCTAGGCGCTTCAGTCCGGAATCGCGCTCCTGCTACGGTCGCAGGTTCGAATCCTGCCTCGGGCATGGATGTGTGTGATGTCCTTAGGTTAGTTAGGTTTAAGTAGTTCTAAGTGTAGGGGACTGATGACCTCAGATGTGAAGTCCCATAGTGCTTAGAGCCAATGCCTGATCTCTGAAGAGTAGTAGAAGACGAAGAAGATGATGGAAGGAAGAAGGAAGAAGAAGATAATAACAATAATAATAATAATAAGAAGAAGAAGACGAAGAAGAATAATGTATGTCGTAATAGTAATGAAATCCGGATTTGAGGAATGTCAGTCTCATTAACATTAAGCAATTTCGTTGCCGAACGTGAGTAATGATATCTTACAAAAGCCCGTGGCAAAACTAGGGAAGAAGTCAATGAGGAGAAGAAGTTGGCTGGTCAACAAAAGAGAGAGAAACAACAGAATAAAATTAGCAGACGTGATGGAAGGAAGAAAATATTTTGGTACATTATTTCTATTCAGAGCTTTCCCCTTGAAAAATAGAAAACGGATGTTGGCGGCGATAATGTTGACCTCTGGTAGCTTGGTGCACATGAAACAATCGAAGCTAAGTCTAGCAGTCCATTTAGGATAACTTCGACTTGTCTTTCGACATACACAAGAAGAGTTAGTAAATCACGCACCACAGCTGTACTAATGTATCTAACGTAAAAGTTAATATTGAGGATAAAAAATCGAACGATGTTGAGGGACCGTTTACGTGTAATCCCTGTTTTCACTCATTCGGAGTATTGTCAGCGACGCCGGTGAGAAATTCTCAAAATAAACAGGATGAGTATGATTTAACTTTCGCTACTTGAGAGGGCCACCATGACAAACGAGTGATCGTAGGACAATGAAACTTTATGGAAACCTTTGTAAGGACGCGCGGTAGAGAAATGACGAATAACCATTGAAAGAAACACATTTTGATTACCACATGAGCGTGTAACATTTGTTAATTGTGTACCATTCTTGCGTTCCAGGTTACAAAATAATAACTCAGTGTGACGTCCATCTTCATCTACGACGGCCTGGATCCACACTAGAGACGGCTCTACTTCTGTCCAAAACATATCTGGTGGGATGTGGCTACATCCCTCGCTATGGTAATCTTCATCCTCGACCGTGTGTTGATATATCCTGTCCTTTAGGTAACTCTACAGCCAGAAATCACACGCGTTCAAATCTGATGGTTTTGGTGGCCACTCAGTTTGTAACGATCGACGAATGATTTGGTTTTCTCCGAGTGAGCTCGTGAGCAATGTGAAGTGCAGCTCCATCGTGCTTCAAAACAGTTGAGTCCAAGGCAAGCAGAGATCACATGTTGTTGAAGCAAATCGTAGTAACGTGTACCGTTCACGCTGCATGTTGGTTCTTGATGCTTGTGTTTCGGCCCTACGTCCCCGTACCACTCCTGGCGTCTATCGGCAAGTCATGACATTAGCGCTACTAACAATGCAATTCGCTTCCTACGCCCGGGTTCGATTCCCGGCGGGGTCACGGATTTTCTCTGCCTCGTGATGGCTGGGTGTTGTGTGATGTCCTTAGGTTAGTTAGGTTTAAGTAGTTCTAAGTTCTAGGGGACTGATGGCCATAGATGTTAAGTCCCATAGTGCTCAGAGCCATTTGGACAATGCAATTCCTACAGCGCACAGTCTCAACATAATTCCTACAGAGTTGGATACCCATCGGCAAATGGTTTTCCGTCTACACTGTGTCAAGTAGCAACTGTTTAATTATAAACACCCTGTTAGTCAGCATCTTACGAGAGTCTGAATATAGACGGTCCGAATACAGAGAGTCCCAAATCTTAAAAGTCAAAATTATGCAGACAGTACGGGATTCTGAACTGAGTCTGTTGAGATAAGGACATGACTACTTCACGCGGTGTGAGATCTTGAATGAGGCAGGTGTTTGTAGGCTCCTCATGTTACGTAACAGAAGGCTTTCTATCACAGCGACGTTGGTGACACTACCGTGAAAACTGCTACACAACTGAAGAGTGGAAGTGCCGAATCTCACATTTGTCATTAGAATAAAACAGCAATGTACCTGTTTTTGTGCAGAACGCATTCTTATCTATAAAAATTTAGAAGGTATTCTGATACCACAGAACTATACTGCTCACCATATCACTGTGAAAAATAGTGAAACAAACTGGAAAATAAATAATTTATTACGAAAATTCTAAGTGCCATATCAGGGAACTAACTGGTGCCAATAAGAAAATTTTTGTTTGAAGTACCATTAAACCTGAGGCACTGAATTTTGTTTGTAATGGTACAAGTACATAAATACAGTAGTGATGTTTTAACTAGCAGAACTGTAGAAAATAAAAATTATGTCTCGTATGTTCCAAATTGTTTACGACAGAATAACAGAATTACATTCAAGAAAAAAGGAATCTCTCAATACTGACTTTTGTTTCTTACACAGCTCCAGTCTTGGGATCATATATTAGAAAATTTATGGCAGAACTCCCTATGGTCCTGATGAAGAAATAGCAATATAACCAGCGATTCCTTCTGTTTTGCTGCTAATAAAAGTGGCTGGGCATCCACATTAAGTACGGCATGATATACATCAGCCATGATCTTTCCTCCTGCGAATATATTGATATTTTCCCATTCGTTTGTTTCAGAGAAAGGATTTTTAATAGCTATTGGAGTTGGATGAATACGAGGCGCTTTGATGATACTGCATTTGAAGATCGTACACGTCTGCACTGACAACAACGTATCAACAACATCTTCAAAATCAAGTCATTTGTGTGGATTAGAATTACAGGACATAGGTTCTTATCTTTAGCTGACTCAACAGTCTTGTTTAAATCTTGAGGAACAATGGCCTTTTTTGCCTTTATTCGTTTCTCTATAACTGCAAAACCTCCGTAGCAGCTCAAAAAACTGTGCTCAGTCATCAAAAACTTGTGTGTTATCTCTTCAATCCATCCCAGACAAAACTGAGGAGACCTGGACATACGGCACTTGGAACTCCAGAGAGAAGCACTGCTTGGCACAAAGACCACGGGCCGTCTAGTAATGAGTATCTGAAACATTTTCTCCGCGTTTTGATACTTGGAGCAAGCCTAAGGACGTGAAAGAGAATGTCGAGAACACAATAACACTGAAAACGTAGTTTGTGGAAAAATGGGTTCATCAGCAGTCCATCCTTCCCGGTCATGGCACCACTCCAGATGCAGCAGCCCAAGTTAAGGTGGTAACGGCAACCTATTCATGGAACGGTAATTCCCTTGACCTGCTGCTGCAATGGTACGGAATGACGCAGAAAGCTGTAGGGAGTCCATTACTTGTTCTCGGATGGCAGGGTTATGAAGCGCCTGGGGCACAAAACGGCAGTCCTCCCTTGTGATGGCCAGACGGAAACGAATCGACGAATATGCTTACCCTCACGTTTCCATGGCCGCGCGGTCTTATGCGCCTTGCCACGGTTCGCGCGGCTCCCCCATCAGAGGTTCGAGTCCTCCCTCGGGCATAGGTGTATATGTTGTCCTTAGCGTAAGTTAGTTTAAGTTAGATTAAGTGGTGTGTAAGCCTATGGGTCGATGACCTCAGCAGTTTGGTCCCATACGTACTTACCACCACCACCACGTTCCCGCGCAGCCCACCAGTGTGCCACTGCCGGATCCAAAAGTCAGACAGTTCTCGACCCTGCACGATTCGACGGTTCGGTCAAATGGGGACACACAATGAGGCCGCTTCCAAACTATCAGGTGCTGATAACGCTGACTCATACGAGTACGCAGCGTTTCCGTGTCCTTCACTGTTCGTGCCCCCTTATATACCCTACCAGCCGTGGTAACGATACTAAACACGAACAGCACTAATGCACTCTGGTGGCCTATCTACCAGTCACAGCAATTTGTAACTCTAATCATTTACATACCCGCCGATGGTGTGTACGTGTCAGACGTTACAAGACGTCCTCTCATGTCTACTGTGTGCTTCATTTTTCTGTCAGGCAGCGTATTATTAAAAGCATAGACACCTGTGGCAGGTTAGATTGAGCGTGACGGCAAATAGTATTTGCGGGGAAGGGGGGGGGGGGAGGGTTGAAGAATTTTTAAGGATGTAGAAGGAGGAGAGAGACAGTAACATATTCGGTCCCTGTCCCCCCCGCCCCCCCCCCCCCCCTCCGCGCCTTGACGTAGCAGCTAGAGCCTATTAATTAATTCAGTATTGGTTTACCAGTATACAACACGTTAATTTTTTTAAGTTAGTTTTCGCTGTGTGTACTTAACAAGTTATTTTCCGTACACCGAAGAATTGCAGTCGATCGTAAAGAGAAACGGGCGAATTCGAACTTGGAAACTTTTAGTGACTGCAAGAAGGGCACTGTGAAAGGGTCAGTTAATCCCACACTCGAACTTGCCAACACTGTACGTAGGTAGCAGTGGTAGTAGGAGAGGTGCTCGTGGCCCTAAATGAACTCGTCAGTCCTGTGAGCGACAGCAACTCACTAACTTCTGTGCAGAATCACATAGGGTTGGTTTGTGCTGTTCAGTTTGTCATCGAGGCGAAAAATATGGCAGGAAGCCACGTTTTGCAACCTATTGTGAGTGTGGTAATATACATTTAACCTGCGATGGTTATTAATACAAACATTACAGAAGAGTTCTAGGAAGTGAAGAGGGTGTACGGCTATTCTGTGGCAAATATTCGCGGTGTTCTGTTAAATTATTTACAGAAAGAATCTAAGACATATTTTCGCATTTGGAAGGCACTCATGACCACACACCAGTTCCAGAATACTTGTTAAACAGGAGAATGTTATCGAATTCTGTTAAAACGGAAGGCGAAGCTTTGGATGAAAACCCATCAAAGTTTATACAAAAGAAGTAGATGACAATCCAACAACCGTGAACACATTAACGAGGACGGATGTAAGGTATATTTGCAACAATGTTACTTACTCTCGTTTGAATAGTATACCGAAACTGGTAAAATGCGCCATGGAAGTTCAGGCTGCCTTATCGCAGATGTAGGTGACAACTACAAAATGCGAAGCCTTTATCCTTAATAACGATAAGGAAAATGGTCAAATCGTTTTTTCAAACTGCTCCAATCTACAATACCTATGTCAGCAGGAAACTGTACTGATAGATGATCCACAGTTACTCAGGAGGTTCTTACATACCATTACTGATCGGCCTTGAAGAAGGGAAGATGATATAAAATTGTACACTGTGTTCAAGATGAATGTAGGAAGAGGCAACTGACTTTTAATCCGAAAACGGTGGTAACTGTCATCGAACAGTCCATCCATGAGAGTATCAAGATTGCCTTCCCATCAGTCAAGACTACGTTTGTCGGTTTCACCTGGCTCATGCTTCGTAAACACAACTGTAATTGTTATTTTGAGAAAACCGTGTTACTGTTGAAGGATAAATGGCCATAATTAGTATAGTACATGATTTGCCTTTGTTTAAAACGCGGTAGAATACAATTATTCCTAAACTTACGTTATTCATAAAATTAGCTATATATCATTCACGCTACCAAGTGTCATACGCGTTGCTTAATCTCGGACCTTAAAAAGCTTATGCCTTTAAATTTTTGCACAAAAATTTTTTCTACATATTTCAGGTGGCAAAAACTATAGACACTTGGTATGGTTTCGATCTACGAAGACCGGAACAATGAAAGAGGCAGCGGCTGCATTACACTGGGGTGACAAAAGTCACAGGATACCGACAGGCGGCCGGCTTGTGTGGCCGAGCGGTTCTAGGCGCTTCAGTCTGGAATCGCGCGACCTCTACGGCCGCAGGTTCGAATCCTGCCTCGCGCATGGATGTGTGTGATGTCCTTAGGCTAGTTAGGTTTAAGTAGTTCTAAGTTCTAGGGGACTGATGACCTCCGATGTTAAGTCCCATAGTGCTCAGGGCCATTTGAATAATTTTTTTGGATACCGATAGGCTCATATACAGATGGCGGTAATATCGCGTACACAAGGTATAAGAGGGCAGTACATTGGCAGAGATGTCATTTGTATTAAGGCGATTCATATGAAAAGGTGTCCGACGTGATTATGGCGCACGACGGAAATTAACAGACTTTGAACGTGCAATTCAATATTCCGAGATCCGCAGTGTCAATAGTGTGCCGGAAATACCAAATTTCAGGCATTACCTCTCACCACAGACTAGGCAGTGGCCGATGGCCTTCACTTAACGACCGAGAGTAGCTGCGTTTGCGTAGAGTTGTCAGTGCTAACAGACAAGCAACACTGCGCGCACGTGGGCTATGGCAGCAGACGACCGACGCGAGTGTCTTAGCTAACAACACGACATCGCCTGCAGCGCCTCTCTTGGGCTCGTGGACGTTTCGTTTTGACTCTAGATGACTGGAAAACTGTGGCCTGGTCAGATGAGTCCCGATTTCAGTTGGTAAGAGCTGGTGGTAGGTTTCGAGGGTGGCGTAGTCCCCACGTAGCCATGGACCCACGTTGTCGCCGGCCGCTGTGACCGAGCGGTTCTAGGCGCATCAGTCCGGAACCGCGCTGCTGCTACGGTCGCAGGTTCGAATCCTGCCTCGGAGATGGATGTGTGCAATGTCCTTAGGTTAGTTATGTTTACGTAGTTCTAAGTCCAGGTGTCTGATGACCTCAGATGTTAAGTCCCATAGTGCTTAGAGCAATTTAAACCATTTTGAACCCAAGTTGTCAGAAAGGCACTGTGCAAACTGGTGGTGGCTCCATAATGGTGTGGGCTGTGTTCACATCGAGTGGTCTGGGTCCTCTGTCCTAACTGAATCGATCATTGACTGGAAATTATTATGTTCGGCTACTTGGAGACCATTTGCAGTCGTTCATGGACTTTATGGTCCCAAAAAACGATGTCATGACATTGGGCCATAGTTAATCGCGACTGGTTTGTGGAAGATTCTGGACAATTCGAGCGAATGGTTTGGCCACACAGATCGTCCGTCATGAATACCATCGGACATACACCGGACATATTCGACATGTCAGTTCGTGCACAACATTCTGCACCAGTAACACTTCCCAGTTATGGACGGCTATAGAGGCAGTATGGTTCAGTATTTCTGCACGGGACTTCCAACGACTTATTGAGTCTATGTCACTTCGAGCTGCTCCACTATGCCGGGCAAAAGGAGGTCCGACACGGTACTGGGGGGTATCTCATGACATTTGTCACCTCAGTGCACATCTTTCGGCTTAATTACTTAAACCCTAAAGACGTTCCTAACATTTTTGCTGAAATGGTTAGCATACAGCCACAAGACCAAAAACTCACCAAACTTGCCAATTATGTAATTAAAAATTGCATTGATGACGATAAAGATGCGCTATTTTGACACTGTACCACACAAGTGGCTCGTAGTGAAATTGCTTGCTTATGGAATATCGTCTCAGTTATGTGACTGGATTTGTGATTTCCTGTCAGAGAGGTCACAGTTCGTAGTAACTGACGGAAAGTCATCGAGTACAACAGAAATGATTCCTAGCGTTCCCCAAGGTAGTCTTATAGGCCCTTTGCTGTTCCTTATCTATATAAACGATTTGGGAGACAATCTGAGCAGCCGTCTTCGGTTGTTTGCAGATGACGCTGTCGTTTATCGACTAATAAAGTCATCAGAAGATCAAAACAAACTGCAAAACGATTTAGAAAAGATATCTGAATGGTGCGAAAAGTGGCAGTTGACCCTAAATAACGAGAAGTGTGACGTCACCCAGGTGAGTGCTAAAAGGAACTCGTTAAACTTCGGATGCACGATAAATCAGTCTAATCTAAAAGCCGTAAATTCAACTAAATACCTAAGTATTACAGTTACGAACAACTTAAATTGGAAGGAACACACAGAAAATGTGGGGAAGGCTAACCAAAGACTGCGTTTTATTGGCAGGACGCTTAGAAAATATAAGAGACCTACTATGGAGACTGCCTACTCTACGTTTTTCCGCCCTCTTTTAGATTACTGCTGTGCAGTGTGGATCCTTACCAGATAGGACTGGCTGAGTACATCGAAAAAGTTCAAAAGAAAGGCAGCACGTTTTGTATTATCGAGAAATATGGGAGAGAGTGTCACAGAAATGATACAGGATTTGGGCTGGAAATCATTAAAAGAAAGGCGTTTTTCGTTGCGACGGAATCTTTTCACGAAATTCCAATCACCAACTTCATCCTTCGAATGCGAAAATATTTTTTTGACACCGACCTACATAGGGAGGAACGATCACCCGATAAAATAAGGGAAATCAGAGCTCGTACGGAAAGATATAGGTGTTCATTCTTTCCACGCGCTATACGAGATCGGAATAAAAGAGAATTGTGAAGGTGTTTCGATGATCCCTTTGCCAGGTACTTGAATGTGATTTGCAGAGTATCCATGTAGATGTAGATGTAGATATTTCGTTCTCCCGTTTGGGCAGCAGATCGCGCTTCCTTATGGAGGACGACTACCGCTTCTGAGAGCTTTCGTTCTCGTTTCAATGTTTCATGTGAGACTCCTCACCCAAACATTTTCAAGTTTGTGAAAAGTCTGAAGCATGAACAAACTGATACCCACATATTAACACTACAAAAAATAGTCACATCATCAAAACGAACTCAAAAAAAGGCAAGATTTCCTACAACAGAAATTAGATTTACTCATAAGCGGTAAAATTAGCAAATTAGAATTTATATTATGCGTTTCGTAAAAAGGAGCCGCGAGCACAACACAAGATAAAAGAAATGCACTTGTTTTCAGAAAATACTTTTGTATGTAAAATTTGTAATAAATGGTTCAAATGGCTCTGAGCACTACGGGACTTAACTTCTAAGGTCATCAGTCCCCTAGAACTTAGAACTACTTAAACCTAACTAACCTAAGGACATCACACACATTCATGCCCGAGGCAGGATTCGAACCTGCGACCGTAGCGGTCGCTCGGTTTCGGGCTGTAGCGCCTGGAACCGCTCGGTCACCTCGGCCGGCGAAATTTGTAATAAAATCTTTGTTTTGATGTATAGTTTATTTTCCTTTATATCTTGCTCATTGGACCAGTATCTACTATATTCTGTAACAACGTTGTAAATAGTGGTGGAAGTCGTGCACTTGCTCCGTTCAGATTTGCAAGAGTTTATCGAGTTTGTGCAATTGTTCTGCCACGAGCTGGTAGAAGTTGCCGAGTTCGTGCGTGCCTCTCAGTAGGCGCTTTGGGAAGAATTGCCTAATTGAAGTGTTTCATTTTCCACCAGCAGGTAGAAGTTGCCGACAGAAACATGGGGACAACAAGGAACGTTACATAAAAATTAACGAGCGGGCGCTGCGGACCCGCTTCTTTGCAACTACTTAGTATCGCCAAGCGAGCTGACTGATTTCGAACTTCGCTCCTGACAACACGGCTTGCGCTAGCGAGCGGGCACGTGTTAGCTCGAACTGCTGCTGTTTGCCTTCGTCCTCTGATAACAGCGGTCAACCCAAGAGGTGTTAAATTTTCGCAGCCTGACTTGTGATTGCTCGCTGGTAGGAATACGACCACAGTTTGCTCGGTATGTCAAGAGTTCCTCTCCACTCTGCCTTTCTGTATCGATTCGTCGGTGACCCACTTCTCGTCCACACACTTTAAATCACTCCTGGCTACTCGCTGTACGGCGCTACAGAGCAGAGCCTGCGGTTCTACGTGTTCTGTACAAAACTGTACAAAACTGGATTCACATGGAAGCCATCTAAGAACCTTTTGTGATAATCACGAATCAACTTCCGTTTAAGCACAAGTCTGTCGAAATGGCCTACATTAACTAGATAGTTTTTTATTTAGTGCGTGAGGTGTACGATAAGAGTCGCGTTTACCTACAACGTACACAGCTAAGACAAATGGAGATATAACCTTACGTTCTGCGTAGTGTAGCGTAATTTTGAGTTTGAAGTTTCTAGAGAATATCTCCAACACTTTTTTCTATCGTCCCGGTGATGTTCGGTATATCACGAACGATGTCTGCTAATTCCATGTAACATAACAGTTTAAAGCCATGCTGACTGTTGATCGGACGTGACTGCTTAAAAAATATGAGAAGATTGTTCAGAGACCGCCACCAGCGTTGAGGGAAGAAAGTTAAATTTACTCCAGTATGCGGTCGCAGGTTCGAATCCGGCCTCGGGCATGGATGTGTGTGATGTCCTTAGGTTAGTTAGGTTTAAGAAGTTCTAAGTTCTAGGGGACTGATGACCTCAGAAGTTAAGTCCCATAGCGCTCAGAGCCATTTGAACCATCTGCTGAACGCTTAATTAATCATGACTGAGACTGTTTTCACAGACGCATTGAGTGAGGGCATTACTATCTTGGAACATGCAGTTGCCTCAAGGCTATAAGGGGCGATCACAAAGGTTCCATTCGAAGGCCATACAGTCCAGAATCGGTATGCCAGTCAGGAAAAATCGCAGCGAATATTCAAGCAATCGTCCCAGGTTGTACATTGTCATGAAGCAGCAGCGTCTCTTGTCGCACCATTCCACAACTGTGGTTTTCGACAGATGTGATGGTCCACACACGTTCTTCATTTTCTGATGGATGTCTACCAGTGTTGGTCCTTCTTCAGCCAAGAATAGAATAACAGGACGTTGGTCCTGTTTGGGACCGAGCGAGTTGGCGCAGTGGTTAGCACACTGGACTCGCACTCGGGAGGACGACGGTTCAATCCCGTGTCCCGCCATTCTGATTTAGGTTTTCTGTGATTTCCCTACATCACTGCAGGCAAATGCCGGGATGGTTCCTTCGAAAGGGCACGGCCGACTTCCTTCCCCGTCCTTCCCTAGTCCGATGAGACCGATGACCTCGCTGTTTGGTGTCTTCCCCCAAACAATCCAATCCTGTTTTGACGCATTTGGTTTTTGACAGATGTGCTGGTCCATACACGTTCTTCATTTTCTGGTGGATGGCTACCAGTGTTGGTCCTTCTTCAGCCAAGAAAAGAATAACAGGACGTTGGTCCTGTTTGGACGCATGTGGTAATAACATCACCATAGTTCGCGTTTCCGTACTTACCGCACGCACATCGGAAAGACACGAATGCTACGCTAATTCTTTGCCTGTATGTTGGTGCTTGTTTACCAGCATCGGAGTGGCGCGATGTTGCATGTACGCTGGCAGCAGTGCCCTCAAACGGAAATTTTTTAATCGCCCTTTATATAAGTACTATCATATTATTGAGCGAACAAGGTCATCTGGATTAGTTTCATAGACTTTAAAAGCAGCAGTTACTTTGAATATGTTCACGGATCTCGCTAAAATTCTCGATATGAACAGCAAAACCATAACGGAACTTGCTCTTTGCTGTAACAGCAAACGAATATTGCAGAAAAACCGTAAACATATGTCGAAGTATGGTTAAACGTAAAGAATAATGATTTCTGAGATTTTTTCGGTGCCATTGATTGCTGGAATGTTATCGGTTTTCTAACAGAGTGGATGAAAACAAGTGTATGTCCCTTGCCGTGCCATTGTGGCATTGTCTTATACGGGAACTGAGCATCAGAAAACTCGAGAAGAGTTGCAAATAACGTCAGCGACACACCCAGCGGAAACAGACGCGCAAATCAGTTGTCGCCTTGCACCGCCTGAAGTAAAACCATGACATGAGACACAAGATCAGTATTGCAGTGTGGGAAACAAGTTTAAGGGATAACGGTGCTAATGACTCTAGCGAAATAAAGCAGTCGTAGAACCGTATCAACAAATTTTCCAGTTTCATAAAGGTCTCGAGTTATTAAGTTTTAGCCATCAGCATCTGATCGATGCATCAGAAGCGGAAAATACCAAGGAGCTGTATAAGATGTTGTATACCAGAAATTCGATCACACGGTCGCAGTGAGTGCATGAGGGTACATTCTGTGCGGAACCTGGTGTCTGACACAGAGTATGTGCCCGACACGGTATCGCTGCCCCGCCGAGAACGAGGATTCCTATGACGACACCGAGTGAGGTGGCGTAGTGGTTTAAGGCCCTGCCGCAGTGGGATGCTACGGCAGGTCTTCTGGCCACTGCTGGCTGCGCCCTGGTCTCGCAGCACAAGACCCCACTAGAGGAATGCCCTTAGTCTCCACTCTGTAGAAGAGCTACAAGCTTTATGTGCAAGATTGAAAAAAAAAAAAGGAAAAAAAGGGAATGCAGAAAAAGAAATTCTGGACAAATCCCGTCACTGCTGATCGTGACATTAACGGGTTATTTTATACACTTTATAATGATTTATGAAATTACAGCGCTAAATTTTCCAGTATCCTGAGAATGTCACTCTGTTCATTTGACGAGAGAGGATAAGATTTTCGTGACCTGTGTACTCGGTAGCTAACTGTTTGCTGTTTGCAGTGACAGTTACAGTTTTAGTTGTAACTGTAAATTATAAGTAGTAGTGTCCGCCCCGATATTTGCCTGCCTCGAGATGACTGGGTGTTGTTGCGTCGTTGTCATCATCATCCTTCATCCCCATTACGGTCGGAGGTAGGCAATGGCAAACCACCTCCTCTAGGACCTTGCCTAGTACAGCGGTGCGGGTCTCCCTCATCGTCTCCTACGCTCTGTCGAGAGTGTGGGACTTCATCATCATCATCATTTTAAAACGCCGGCACGGTAGCTCAGCGAGTTCGGTCAGAGGGCTTAGGTACCCTCTGTAATAAAAAAAAAAAAAAAAAAAAAAAAAAAAAAAAAAAAAAAAAAAAAAAAAAAACGAACAACCAGAACGGGTGTCGTCGGACGTCCGCCACGAACAAACTCGACGAGCAATATAGAACAAAATGATATAAAAAAAAAAGATAGCTGACTGGTCAGCGTGACGGATTGCCATTCTACGGGCCCGGGTTGGATTCCCGGCTGGATCGGGGATTTTCTCCGCCCAGGGACTGGCTGTTGTGCTGTCTTCATCATCATTTGATCCCCTTCCGACGCGCAGATCGCCCAATGTGACGTCGAATGTAATAAGACCTGCACCAAGGCGGCCGGACCTGCCCCGCAAGAGGCATCCCGGCCAATGACGCCTCATTTCCATTTTTCCATACGTAGTAGTGATTTTCTGTTTTTATTTGAAAAGTACGTTATTATAAACTGAAAGTAAATTTACAAATGTTTTAGACAAGAAGTCGGAAACCTGTCTCCTTTGTTTACATATCTTTTTTTCTTAAAATTATTCTAGCGTGTCTATATCTGTCCTATTAGCATCACTTGCTGCATCAGGAGAGGTAGCCGTGCTATTTCGGTCTGGACGTAGGTTTCGAGGAAAACTTACATAGCGCGGATAGTAAACGCGCTTCGCGTGTGGCGTAAAGCTCTTGTGGTTGGAGTGGAGCGTCATGAACAGGCTGTGAGGAAATTGAGGATCGATAACTTCCACTATCTCCAGAAAGTGCGTTGTTGTAAGTAGTCTGAACGTGATTGTAGAGTGGAGAGGCTCATTCTTCGAAGTGAGCTTCATTTATGACACTCGTAAATTACAACACTTTTTTTTCCAGTTCGCGTTTTGAATAGTTCTGAGATGGAGTATCTCAAGCTGCTGATCTCATCTGAATCTCACAGATAAAGGATTTGGTGTCAAGACTATCCATAGCGCTGACCTGGGTCCCTATTCTGTATCGTTCATACCGATCGGTGCAGTAGGTTAGTATCGGTGGTGACGTCATTTTCGGTTCTTTATCCAAATATCCTATTCAGTAAGCTTCTGAGACCTGTTACCGAACGGTCCTCCCACCGATTTTACGACAATTGTACCGAGAGGTTTTGGATTTCGGTGTGGCCCTGTCGATCGGTGATCTGTGGTTTATGTACACCTATAATTTATTACTTTAAACATATTTAGTGGTTTTAGCTTTGGATTTAGAGGTTGTGTTACTAAATAATCACTAGAGGACGCATCGGGTTGGAAAGTGAGTTCATAATAGACTTTCCTTTGTTAGAAATATGGTTAGGTTAGGTTGTTACTGTGAATGATTACATAAAAAAAGCGTTTTCGGTCAATATTCTCTCAAAATACGTGTTATTTTTATACAGATAAGAGTTTAAAGATTATTAAATGTGAAGACATCGGCTCTGCTTACGTGTATTACATGAGTGTAAACTGACGTTACTACTGACTTTGTGTACTTTTTCCCACAAATGGTTTAGTTAGTAACTATCGAAACGTGTTTACAACTTTCAAGTATCAATGGAAAGCCTTTATGTGAAGCCTGATATTGGAAACCTTCCAAACTATCACACATTTATGACTTACGCAGCACCGTTTGGTAACGAAGTCAGCCTACGTTCCTCTACACAATAGTACAAGAATTGAGCGCTTTGTTTCTATTGTTTGGCGTGGCCAAGTGGTTAGCGCACGGAATGCGATACCAAAGGTATACGGGTTCTTGCACGGATAGGTACAAAAATTTTCTTGATGAAGGTTTCTCGGGTCTCCAGCCGGGTGGTAGCGTTGATACCTCGCGACGTTTCGAGAAGTGTCATACTACCCATCTTCTGGAGAAGTGTAATATGACACTACCCGAAACGTCGCGAGGAATCAACGCTACCACCCGGCTGGAGACCCGAGAAACCTTCATCAATAGTTTACGGCGGGAAAGTCTACAGTCACAAAAAATTTTCTTTTTCCTCTTCATATATGCAACACGTTCTGAGACATTGTTATTCTTGTAAGTTAAGATTTTTCTGCAATATTCGTTATAACTTACATGTAAGAGCGCACTTCCTCAGCAATGATTTCGTGATTTCTGCGTGTTTAAAAAACGAAATATGAAATTGCTGGAGATGAAATTGCTGTGAGTGAAACAACCGACAATGACCTTTATATTTTTTTGTTGTCAGAAATAATTCACCATTTTTTCCCGAATATTTAGCGATTTCCGAGTATGCGGTTAGACAGGAATCTAAGAGCACAGTTTAAATTACAAGGAATGTAACTAGCAGCAGCCATCTTCATAATCTTGCTTGTCACAGGTATTTATCTGCAACCGAATCCTCAACAACAGTAGACAGAGATGATAGATCTCCTCCGTAATATTTTTAGAAAGTGTGTGATATCTTATGGGACTTAACTGTTAAGGTCATCAGTTCCTAAGCTTACACACTACTTAACCTAAATTATCCTAGGGACAAACACACACACCCATGCCCGAGGGAGGACTCGAACCTCCGCCGTGACCAGCCGCACAGTCCATGACTGCAGCGCCTAGACCGCTCGGCTAATCCCGCGCGGCAATATTTTTAGACTATAGCACCATATACGAAACATTTTAATTTATGAGATGCATGTTATAAACTTCAACGTACTGCAGGAGCTCTCGAAAATACGTTTTTTCAATTTTGTTTTTAAGGCCCAAGTTGTTGACGTATCGTATAGGGAAGTGGCCTACTTAATTATTTGGATCTCTAGGAGCGAGTTATAACCAAATTCAGAATAGGCACCCCTAGGCAGATAAAATAAGACACGGATGATCGGTAAGTGGCGCTTGGCAGCTGTGCTGGCGCCCTGGTGCGGGAACGGCCATAGGTCGGGGGTGTTCGGCTGGCAGGCAGACCTCGCGGCGTCCGCTCTACCTACAGAGCTGCCGTGCTCAGGTAGACGCCAGGCGCGGGAGGCTTCAACACGTCCCATGCTTCTGTCTGGCGTCTCTGCCAGTAGTGCCCTCAGGCACCGTCTTCAACTAGGAAGGAATGGGTTGAAATCGTGTCCATAAATTCAGATTTACGTTTACCGCCGTTTTCCTAAATCTTGTTCTACAGCTACATCTGTTTCACAAGCTACTTCCGCTGTCATTTCCCGTTCCATTCGCGAACAGAAGGAGGAAGCAACGTACGCTCTCGGAAATTTAACTGTAAACCACGTCGAGGTGCACCGTGTCACTACCACTGGAGTTGGACGTGCATCTCAGCGGCACTTACGCTCTTACTAAACGAACCTACGACGAAACGTGTAGTTGTTCTTTGTATCTTCTCTATTTACTTTATCAACCCTATCAGATGCTAGTCCCAAACAGATAAACAACAGTCAAATATCGATCAGACGAGGATTTTATAAGCTGTTTCCGTATTGGGTGGACTAAACTTCCTGAGGTCTTCCAGTGAATTTTTTCGGCATCTGAGTTACCTGCGACTGGTTGTATGTGGTCTTTCCACTTTAAATCGCTCCGCACTGATTTTCCTAGACATGAAATGGATCTGAGTGCATTCTGTAATCGTGTAATCATACAATGAAGGATATTTCAACCTATATGTGTGGAGTACATTATATCTGTTTATGTTCAGGGTTCACTGCAAAACATTGCACCAAGCAGTGATCATCTGCAGGTATTCCCGAATTTCGTTACGGCTATGAAGCGCTGCAGCCTCTATGTGCACAACATCAGTAGGTAGGCTGGGCGCATTCTGACGCATAGCGCGTATTGCCAGATATCCCCTCCAACTCTCCCCCTATGACATCATGCATTGCTGCCAAATTTCTGACAAAGGCCAATTGCCCTATGTATAAAATGGCGGGAAATTCAAATTTTGACAGGAAATTTTAATTTTGAGGGATTTTTTTTAAAAAGCCCAGTTGTGTTACGTGGCTTTCCCCCACTCTTACAATGTCACAGTGGAAGTAGAGCTATTGTCCTAAGTATAAACTGGAGGGAAATTAAAAAATCCAAGATGGTGCAGTGTGGCTGACCTGGAATACTCGCCACACCTGCATCGTTGCCAGATTTTCTTGATTTTCCCCGGAAACCAAATATGTTTGTTTCCCCTGTGGGTCAACGTGCACCTGTTAGACAAAGGATGTCAGTGTGACCCTGGAGATCTTTATCACCTCACCGGTAGTAACCCTTTCCGTGACATAAAAAGCCACTTAACATATTTTCTCCCAAGCTATTACACATTCAAAGGTATATAGGTATATTTGAGCCAACAGCCATTATGAATTAAGACACACAGGAATTACAGACATTGGCTGCAAGCAGACATCGATTGACATAGGTGGGGAAAGTTGGAAATTTCTGCTGGAAGCGGATTTAAACCCAGGTCTCCTACTTACTAGGCAGATGCTCTGTCCACTATGCCATCCACATGGTGGTCATTGCAACTGCAGTGGTCAAGAGGAAATATATTAGTAGTTTGTGGATAAGTTGAGAAATTGGGACTGACAGGAAACATGTTAGGATAGTCCATGCAATCACAATGACCTCTGTGTCTGGATGGCTTAATGGTCAGAGCACCTGCCTAGTAAGCAGGAGACTTGGGTTTGAAACTGGTCTGGTATAAGTTTTCAACTTTCCCCATTCATTTCAAAATGTTCAAATGTGTTTGAAATCTTATGGGACTTAACTGCATGGGTCATCAGTCCCTAAGCTTACACACAACTTAACCTAAATTATCCTGAGGACAAACACACACACCCATGCCCGAGGGAGGACTTGAACCTCCGCCAGGATCAGCCGCACAGTCCATGACTGCAGCGCCTTAAACCGCTTGGCTAATCCCGCGCGGCCATTGATTTCAATCAATGCCCACTCACAGCAATGTCTGTAATGCCTCTGCGTCTTTGCGTATAGGTATTTTCACCAGTACGCAATTCCCCTCTGATGTAAAACTTTAAAAAACATCTCCCATCCCTCTGAAATTGCACTTTAAATAATTCTCACCGTAACTTTGAATCTGACTTGTCCTAAGTTTAAGTCCACTTGCACAATGCTTAAATAACTGCCTCCATTGCTGGGGAAGGATACTAAAAAAAAAAAAACCACTTACCCCAAGTTTAAAATGATGGAAAAGCCTTCTAGTTGTCATAGTTAAACCACTTATCCTAACTTTAAAACTGTATAGTTCGCTAGTTGCTGAATACTCGACACTGCCATATATGATTCTCAGCCAGCCGTACCACAGTGCCCATATACTCTTTTGATGCGTGACAGTATTATTTGTCAAGTTCCTCTATAGGTGCTATCTTATGCTTTTACACGTATTATGCAGTGGGTATTGGAGGTTGTCAGTTATGAGAGTTCTCCAGCTTACTGAGAGGTGTTTTGTTAAAATTTGTGGTGTGACATTGAGAATTTTGCTACAGCTTTACTGTAACATAGAGTATTTTTCTCCAACTGCTGTTAAGTCTCTCTCTCTCTCTTTTACTCTCTGACACTGCAATAGCTGGACTGTTAGGTTTCACCCCATGTAAAAATGTGTTTACTGGATTTGTATTTTTTCTGTGCATGGATAACTATTCGCTTAAACTTGTGTTAGAGTTCTTCTAAGTGCTCCATGTTTACAGTTCCTCCTTGAGACATATTTCTCGATGCCTCTTTATCTAGACTACTGAACATGTAAAGAATTTTAGTTGTCAATTGTACCTTAGTAGTATTAACTGTATATTTTATTCAACATGTTTGAGGGTTTTTTGATAAAATGAAACACAGCTTAGTGGGTAAATTCTCATTTATTTGCATTTTTTAATATTTGGTTTAACATAGCAGGATACACAAACAAATATAAATACGCTCTTAATACTCTAGCAACGTTAGGTTGTGATGATGCAGATGCATCATGCAAGCTGCATACTGAAGCACAGCACTCATTGAAATTTGTAGCAAAGACTTCATCTGCAGCGTTTTGACATGTAAGCCTCGTAAGTGTATGCTAGACATTCCGAAAAAATCCATGTATATGGGTAACATTCGATACGCTCACACGCCATACTCTGGATGGATGAACTAGCACACATCAAGTTTCTAAACGTACATTCCTGAACTGAATGCACTGTGTGGTATTCTCATTTATGTATGTTTTGACTGTTCTTGGATAACCCCCAATACACATAGTATGGCAGTCTAATAACACTGAAGGTGTTTGAGCGTTAAGCAGAACAATTATTCTTGTTGAATTCTGGCTTAACTGATATCATTCATAGTCTGACAGCACTACATTACTACATCGTGGGTTTTCAAAAATTATCGTTACATTTACCTCATGATCTGAGAAGATGTCTGCGACAATGTGTTTACTGTCACTCGCATTCAACTTTTACACTGCAGTGAATAACTCCACTTTTGTAGCTGTATGAAACCACTGTAGCAGCTTGATGAGTGATTCAAATATTGATGATAGTGGAAACTCGAAGTCTGGAAACAATTCCACATGCTGAATTGATTTCTGTTCCGATGTATACGCTGCACTAAGAAATTCTGGTGCCTTGACAATCGATGTATATGTAGGATACGTCGGAAACTCAAAGTCTGTAAACAATTCTGTGTCGCGCTCTGATATATCAGATGAAACATCATGGAGTTGAACTGTGGGCTGACTCGATTCCTGCTGCTGCTCAGATGTATCAAGCACTGCATCAGATATGTGAGGAAGCTGTTATACTGACCGAGAAATAAAGGAAAACCATGAAAAAACACACACATACACATACAGACATAACAAATAATGAAATTGAGAGAGAGGAATGATATAATACTTACAATCGATTGTACGAATCATTTCTTTCTGTCTGTAAGTGATATTTCTCTGATGATGCTTCATGATGATGATCAACGTTTCGCTATGGAGTTCAGAGTACAAGTGGCAATTCCGTTGGATGGGTGGCAAGCCTGTATGCTGAGGATGAGTGAAGCGCAACAGAAAATAGAAGAACTATTTTGGACTGGTAACGTTACAGGGTATGCTCTTATCCACAAGACCACCATCCTGGATCGCTGTTTTCGATTCTGGTATCACTAATGACGTCATGGATCCCATGCAGAGTGCATTAATGTCAGTCATCTTGTTTACAGTTTTGAAGGGCACTGTGTTACAATTTTTTCTGATACTTTTACATATTAGGTGCATGTGATGAAGTGTCATGCAGTCGCCACTGTGCAGTGCACAAATTGATCGATGTCGCACCATATTCACATTTCCTATGGAAACTACGTCAAAAATATTTCATTGTAACCTTCATAAACTCAAACTCTTCATGACGTTAATTAACTCTTAATTTCGACGATTGTCGGAACTATTTCAGTACATTCGAACGTATCTCAGTGGACTACAACCTAAAAGACTTGTAGCATTTCCCAAAATGACACACACAGTCGCTTCATATCACATCTTCTGACACCCATTGCCGTGACTTCCATAAGCGCCCTTGTTGGAGTAATCAGACAAGTATTCATCGGAAAATGATTTAAAAATCCCATGGGTCATGTAGGCTTGCTAATAGAAGTTTCACTACCACATCAGTCAATTACAAGTCTGCAATGGAAATATTAGATATCTTAGGTATAACGCAAAACACAATTTATGTGATGAATCTCTTAAAAATGCAGTGCTAGTCAGTACAATAGATCGAATTCTGTTTATAGCAATAGTTGTTGGACATACTATTTTGTCTACATCAATATCAAATTTTCATCACACAAAGGTGTACCTACAATGGAAATCAGTGTTAGTTAAAAAATAGTACTGTCACTTATCAGAAGGATGTGTGGGCTCTGTGGTACAGCTGGCTGTGAATCAACGGTTACAGCTATCTGAGAACCTATTACAATTTACAGTATGAATTTGCTGATACCACCTTACTGAATTCGCCATGGAACCAACTGTTTGAATCTACTGAATCTTCAACAACAACAACTACTACTACTACTAGTGGTAGTAGAACTCTACCAACTAAGTCACATCGACCCACTCGTCTGCATGAACTACTATAGCACAGTTTCCTGTACGAGCATCCTTAGAGTTCATAAGAAGTTACTTAGAAATCCCTTCGAAACATTTGATGTATATGTCAGTCGTATATGTGTATTGAGATGTAGGACATTTGCAGTGCAAATCAAAAGGCTATTACGCCATGTCAAGAACCATTGGCAACACTTGTTAGTACAAGATTTACACTCTACTTCTGTTAAGCTACAATCTGAAACCCTAGGAAAACAACTATGTAGTCCGCTATTGCATTAGGTTAGATACAAACAGCAGGAAAACCAATTTCAAGTAAAATTCCTCATTTCTGACACAAAACTGTAAAATCAAATTGCATCCCCACTAGATGGATAGATTCCATCAAAATAAGATGCATGTGGGATGATGTGAAGAACACCATTTCCCTGTCACTTTCTGGATATAAATCGAGTAGTTCAGTTTCATAGCTGTAGCGATTTTGAGTCAGTGACAGCAAGTGGTGAGGTTCTATCAACTTCATGCATGCTTTTCTCTAGCCATTTGCTTAGCAGTTATTGTGTGTGTGTGTGTGTGTGTGTGTGTGTGTGTGTGTACGCATGTGCCATAGAGAGAGAGAGAGAGAGAGAGAGAGAGAGAGAGAGAGAGAGAGAGAGAGAGAGAGAGAGAGAGGGAGAGAGAGATATATATTGTTGATCTAGTGTTCTGTTCTGTTCTTATTCACGACGTTAGTGTAACACATTGTTTAAATTCTAACATCAAACTCTGATACATTGCATTTGCTTATTTCAATCAAGGACCATTGAGAGGTGGCATGAGCCCCATCTCATATTTCTATCTTACTCTGAGTAATTCGATTTTCCTCTCTAACTGCATGCAGTGAAAAGTTGCTGTTCCTTCACATGCGGACTTCCCACGCAGCGTCTCTCGTCATCCGGGTGGTCCGGTGACAGGCGGGTACTGCTGATTTTGAAAGGGTTAAGCCGACGGGTGTGAGGGAGTCGAGTGGATGCTTTCCAGACGCCGACATTGTCATAAGATTGGGGGCGACACGCCCACAGGGGCCTGACGGAGCGGCTGGGCTAGAGATTCCGTCACTTCGCAGAAACTTAGTGAAAACACTTTCTGGCGGGCTACCAGCGAGGCGTGGGAATGACTTATGTTCCCAGGCAGTCTTGGCGGGCAAATTCCCGCGTTTTCTGCAAAATCATGACTGTGATCGGCTTGCTCAGGGAATAGTTCCGTGACGTAGCAAAATCGGCGCAGAAATTGGCGCCAAGTATCTCCATTGGTGGAATAGTAGTGCGTCGGCAATAGAGTGGAATTTTCCGCCGGTTTCCGAGTCGTTGATTGAAACGTTTAACCACGGCCACTGTCGTGGGGCGGGAATGTTCTGTGTTCGGCTTGTACGGGTGCTCTTGAGAGGGTGGGCTCTCCCATTTCGGTCGGAGTAGGTTACAAGACTGAGCTCTCGCTGCTCTGGACAGCCTACCTTCCGTTGGCTGTCTAATATACTTTCATTTAATTGTAACTGTTTGACGAAGTTGCTGAAGTTTCGACTTCAACGTAACTTTCCGAGTACAGTTGGCAATTGAGCATTCTGCATACAAGCGGCCTATGTTGTCCGTCTTGAGCAGTTTTGGCTAAAGTTGACTGTATCGGAGTTACTGTGTGACTTCGCTTGTTAAAATCACCCACTGTACTGTCAGTGATTGTCTAGCGAGCCTTCTTCGTCTCTCTCAGAGGCGCATTTGTGTTGCTAGGAAGTCTTTAGTCTGGAACAACCAGACCAGGATAATATGTTTTGGGCTATACTCGCGACAGTATCATCACCACGAAGGGACGTCGAAGCAACCAGCCATCGCCTCCGGTATGCCAGATCGTGTCCCTGCAGTTAAGAAGACAGCTTGGTAATGTATGTCCGCAGTACCGGCAGATTAGGGAATTTTGCTAGGTGATAATCAAAGCTCAGCAGAGCGCGTCTGTTCGTCTTTTCTAACTTTGTTCTGTCTTGGGTGTTCATTGTCTGAGTTCTCCCTACTGTAGCAGCAATTAATCTTGGGTTGGCTGGGTGTTTCTCTTGATTTGAGTTGCAAGGAATTGGCTCCACATACCATTTGGTCACAAATGTCATAAGCTAGTTTATGGACAACTTCACCTTCACAATATTTATTTGAGTATCCAATTTGACGTATTGTAAATGTTTCATGTGTTTTGTTTGTTATTTTGAGTTTAGTCATAATAAATCAAATAATAATAAAAAAAAGGTTCAAATGGCTCTAAGCACTATGGGACTTAACATCTGAGGTCAGTCCCCTAGACTTAGAACTACTTAAACCTAACCAACCTAATCTTCGTACATCCATAGTTGAAATGGAGGGCAGTGGGACGTCAGCTGGTATAAAATATATTAAAAATGAAGAAATTCCTCCAGCTGTATTTAAGGTGTCGATTTTATTTTGGCAACTAGCTTCAACGTTGTAACAACGTCATCTTGAGGCCCATACACTTGTTGACGTCAACTGCGTGCGGCTGATACTAGAAGTCAGTGGTGACATATGGAGCACGTCCACCTCTCACCACTGACTTCTAGTATCAGCCGCACGCAGTTGACGTCAACAAGTGTATGGGCCTCAAGATGACGTTGTTACAACGTTGAAGCTAGTTGCCAAAATAAAATCGACACCTTAAATACAGCTGGAGGAATTTCTTCAATTTTAATATAACTAACTTAAGGACATCACACACATCCATGCCCGAGGCAGGATTCGAACCTGCGACCGTAGCAGCCGCGTGTGACGTTAAACAAACTGTACTACTCAGTGTGCATGGGTGTACAGGTGTGATACAAACTGTACTACTCAGTGTGCATGGATGTACAGGTGTGATACTGTTAGTTACGTAAGCCCATCCACCACGGCTAGGTCATCTCACATCGGATGGGAAAAATCGGTTTTTAATTGTCCTCAGGCCATAAACCGCATAAAAAGCATCGATGACATCGGTTTTTAATAGTCCTGAGGCCAAAAACCCCATAAAAAGCATTAATCAAAATCAAACCGAATTATTAATTTCCGTGTGACTGGCGCAAAACATGTTCAATATGCTGTCCACCGTTTTCTGCAACAAATTGAAATCAAGAAACAGCATGTTCCACAACTGATCGAAGAGTTTCCGGGGTCACGTTCAGAATGTATTGCGCAGTGCGTGCCTTGAATGCAGCTAAGTTTGCAATCGGAGCACTGAACACAACATCTTTAAGGTAGCCCAATAGCCAGAAGTCACACGGATTAAGATCAGGCGATCAGGACGGCCAACATTTTCCGAAACGGCGCTTCAGCAGCTACTTAACTGGATTTGCAATGTGCGGAGATGCACCATCTTGCATAAAAATGATCCCACCACACAGCCACGATGTTGGAGAGCTGTAATGACGTGGTTGCGCAAACGACGCTCATAGAGTTTACCAGTGACGGGGTAACAGGACCGGAAGCACCTGTCTCTTCGAAAACATATGGCCCTATGATAAATGATGCTGTAAGCTCGTACCACACAGTGATCTTTTCAGGATAAAGTGGTACTCGTTGATTTGCGTGTGGATTTTCCGTTGTCCATATTCGACAATTCTGTGCATTGACATATCCTGTCAGATGGAAGTGGGCTTCATCTGTCCACAAAATTTTCCACAGCCAATCATTGTCAACTTCCATGCGAGCAAGAAATTCTAAAGCAAAAGTCTCTCTTGCTGGCAGGTCAACAGAAGACAGCTCGTGCACTTGGCTAATTTCGAGTGAATGGCAAAGAAGGATCTTTCGTAGGATTTTACACATCTTGCTCACGGGTATGTCCAATGTTTGGGCAATTCTCCATGCACTACACGTTTGAACACCACCACTCGTCTCCTGCATTGCAGTGGCCACTGCTTCCGCTGACGCCGAATCAATTCGTTTCCTCCCTCTACCAGGTTGCACACCGAAAGAACCCGTCTTTTCGAATTTCCTAATCATTTTCTCCAGACCCACGGCGGTCATCGGACCAACGCCTTTTTTCAAACCCTTCAGTGTCCGGAACTGCCGCAGAGCGACGTGTACACAGTCATCATTCTTGTAATACAGCTTTACAAGCAGAGCGCGATCCCGCATCAAGACAGTCATGGCGAACGTCGCAGACTCGAAAGGGGGAAAAGCCGTGTACCCGGCATGTTTATACCAACTTAAATGGGTCGTGCGCATGACAGGTGCTTTCATTTACGTATTCTGACACATACAGCGCCGTCTACTGATCAATTTTCACACTATTTTTTTTTCTTTTGCCATACGTTTTCCCCCATCTCCGATAATACACTCCTGGAAATGGAAAAAAGAACACATTGACACCGGTGTGTCAGACCCACCATACTTGCTCCGGACACTGCGAGAGGGCTGTACAAGCAATGATCACACGCACGGCACAGCGGACACACCAGGAACCGCGGTGTTGGCCGTCGAATGGCGCTAGCTGCGCAGCATTTGTGCACCGCCGCCGTCAGTGTCAGCCAGTTTGCCGTGGCATACGGAGCTCCATCGCAGTCTTTAACACTCGTAGCATGCCGCGACAGCGTGGACGTGAACCGTATGTGCAGTTGACGGACTTTGAGCGAGGGCGTATAGTGGGCATGCGGGAGGCCGGGTGGACGTACCGCCGAATTGCTCAACACGTGGGGCGTGAGGTCTCCACAGTACATCGATGTTGTCGCCAGTGGTCGGCGGAAGGTGCACGTGCCCGTCGACCTGGGACCGGACCGCAGCGACGCACGGATGCACGCCAAGACCGTAGGATCCTACGCAGTGCCGTAGGGGACCGCACCGCCACTTCCCAGCAAATTAGGGACACTGTTGCTCCTGGGGTATCGGCGAGGACCATTCGCAACCGTCTCCATGAAGCTGGGCTACGGTCCCGCACACCGTTGGGCCGTCTTCCGCTCACGCCCCAACATCGTGCAGCCCGCCTCCAGTGGTGTCGCGACAGGCGTGAATGGAGGGACGAATGGAGACGTGTCGTCTTCAGCGATGAGAGTCGCTTCTGCCTTGGTGCCAATGATGGTCGTATGCGTGTTCGGCGCCGTGCAGGTGAGCGCCACAATCAGGACTGCATACGACCGAGGCACACAGGGCCAACACCCGGCATCATGGTGTGGGGAGCGATCTCCTACACTGGCCGTAGACCACTGGTGATCGTCGAGGGGACACTGAATAGTGCACGGTACATCCAAACCGTCATCGAACCCATCGTTCTACCATTCCTAGACCGGCAAGGGAACTTGCTGTTCCAACAGGACAATGCACGTCCGCATGTATCCCGTGCCACCCAACGTGCTCTAGAAGGTGTAAGTCAACTACCCTGGCCAGCAAGATCTCCGGATCTGTCCCCCATTGAGCATGTTTGGGACTGGATGAAGCGTCGTCTCACGCGGTCTGCACGTCCAGCACGAACGCTGGTCCAACTGAGGCGCCAGGTGGAAATGGCATGGCAAGCCGTTCCACAGGACTACATCCAGCAACTCTACGATCGTCTCCATGGGAGAATAGCAGCCTGCATTGTTGCGAAAGGTGGATATACACTGTACTAGTGCCGACATTGTGCATGCTCTGTTGCCTGTGTCTATGTGCCTGTGGTTCTGTCAGTGTGATCATGTGATGTATCTGACCCCAGGAATGTGTCAATAAAGTTTCCCCTTCCTGGGACAATGAATTCACGGTGTTCTTATTTCAATTTCCAGGAGTGTATTTCGTCGCAATTTGACGTCATTTTGACCAGTGGTGTTATTTCTACAGCGTTTTGAAAGTTTAACTTTAGTTATAATCACCCTGTATATTCTGTGAACTTTCGCATTAATATTTTGCGAAATGAACATGCGTATTCAACTCGTCAGACAACTGTCCACATTGCTAACTGATGATGCCGGTGCTGACTGGTCCAGCCCCGCAAATAGAATGAGCTTCTGTGTAGTGGTGCACTGTGTGCTCGGTGCGGCTGTGAGGTGCTGAGAGTAGTTTGCCGGTAGCTGTGGAGTGTGACACAGTGCAGCTCTATCTTGCCCTGCGCGCATGAGGCGGCTGACGGAGCGGTAACTGTGGGACTTAGCGGCAGCAGCTAGAACCTGCTTCGACATGCGGGACTGTGGAAGCCCGACCCGTTGTGGCAGCAGCGTAGAACCTGCATCGACATGCGGGACTGTGCCAGAGCTGTCGCTGTTTTGCACACGAGCCTGCTTACGACGGTACAGCGGCGACTGCGGCCGACATTTAAACTTGACGACGTGCGCTGAGGAGACTCTCAACTAGCATGATATTTGTGTAAATAAAAACCCAAGTGCATCGCTTGCCTGTTCTTGTCCTGCCACATACGGCAGTGACGAGTATTTGAGCACTATAAAAACTATACCAGTGAACTATACAGATTTAAATTAGAATAAGTGATCTAGCTGTAACAATTAGACGCTTTCCCGTCATTTTGAACTTAGGGTAAATGGTTCCTCACCGTTTCAAATTTAGTACGAGTGAATTTTTCTTTGTTGAATATCCTCCCCCAGCAGTGTTGGTATAAGCATAGTGCAAATGGACCTGGATGTAGGACCGTCTGATCCAAAGTTAGAATGGCAGTTGTTTAAAGTGTGACATCAGAGAGGTGGGGCAAATTGTTTAATTTTTAAGGCAATAGGAGAATTTTATGTTGTAAAAATACCAGCTGTAAACATTCTGAGTGTATAGTTGCTTGGGGGAAAACACGTTAAGTGGTTTTTTTTGTCACTGAACGCATTGCTACTGGTAGGGTGTAAAACAAATAGTTCAAATGGCTCTGAGCACTATGGGACTTAACTGCTGAGGTCATCAGTCCCCTAGAACTTAGAACTACTTAAACCTAACTAACCTAAGGGCGTCACACACATCCATGCCCGAGGCAGGATTCTAACCTGCGACCGTAGCGGTCTCGCGGTTCCAGACTGTAGCGCCTAGAACTGCCTGGCCACCCCTGCCGGAGGTGTGAAACACCTTCAATCAGACTAGCATGTTTTGTCCAACAGACGGGTTATGACCTGCAGAGGCAACAAATAGCCTTCATCCTAGAACTGGTATAGGTGGGGAGGCGTGACCTTCGGAAACAATGGCCTTTGTGTCACAATCCCAGGCTCAGATTGGTACCTTTTGTATAATTTTGTAAAATTTTACCATGAGTGAGAAGTGTTTTACCATGAGTGAGAAGTGTGGGCTTTGCCGTAGGTTCGTGAGTAGTGGATTGCGGTGTGAGACTTGTTCGAAGTATTTTCACTGGGGAGAATGCAGTGGGGAAGCCAGTGGGCATTCTGGTGAGATCCTCTCCTGGAACTGAAGGTTATGTAGCAAGAGTAAGTTGATAGACGAGCAGGAGCGTAAGATCTGTGCCCTTCAGGTGCAGTTGAAAAACGCACAGGAGGAGCTAGATAGGATGAGGAGGGAGAAGGGGGTTGGGGAATGGGAGCTGGCTGTTGGCAAGAGATCTGCTAGGTGAAGAAGATTTTCAGATAGTTTTACTATTGGTGTTTACAATAGATATGACCAACTGTCAGAGTCTAGTGGAGAGGAATCTCTAGTAGCTGTAGATGTAGGAAGTATGCAGCAGACCTCAGTAGTTACTGTGCCTAGAACAGTTGCAAAGTCGAAGAGGAAGAAGAAGGTTCTGCTGTTAGGTAGTTCTCATGGCAGAGGTTTAGGCCAGCAGTTGCAGGATGTGCTGGGGAGTGAGTACCAGGTCACCAGCATTGTGAAGCCTAATGCAGGGTTGGCTCAGGTGATTGTTAACATTGGGGGGGGGGGTTATGTAGGGATTTTACTAAAGAGGATCAGGTAGTGATTGTGGGTGGGGCTGGTAATAGTATTGGTAGGGATGGGGAGTATAACATAGATGGTGACCTGGAAAAGATAGCCACTCAGACTGGCAACACGAATGTGCATTTCGTGGAACTGTTTCAGCGTCACGATCTGCCTCATCTTAATACAGCCGTCAGGCGTAATAACATGAGACTTGGGAGTGCGCTGATGACAGAAAGCATGGGTCACATTTTAGTGAAGTCGGTGGAGTCTATCAGCAGGACGGGTTTCACTAGACATGGCCTGCACCTCAACAGGTATGGGAAGGGGAGGTTGGCAAAGCTTATAGGTGACAGCATAGGTGGGGTTGGTGGGATCACTCATGGGAAAATTCCTGCAGTAGTGGGTGTCAGAGCTGCACCTTTTTTAGATAGAAGTCAGCTGATAGGTATTCCTGCTTAAGGGAAGTCTCTCTAACAAGGGAATCACTTTTGACAAAACTTAGGTATCCGAGTAATGAGGGAATTAGTATATTTCATCAAAATATACAAGGTATTAGAGATAAAGTTAGTGAACTGCTTATAGATGTTGACTCTGAAATTATTGGTATATCTGAACACTTCTTAAATAGGGAGATAATTCAGAGGCTTCCTTTACCAGGATACAGGTTGGCTGGCAGCTTTTCGAGGAGCTCTTTGCGGTGTGGGGGAATAGTCATGTATGTGAAAAACGGCATCCCATTTGAGTCAATTGATGTTTCAAAGTACTGCACTGAAAAGGTGTTTGAATGTTGTGCAGGTGTGGTTAAATTTAACGGAGCTAAACTTCTTACTGTTGTTATTTATAGATCCCCAGACTCTGATTTCACAACATTTTTGTTAAAGCTAGAGGAGGTTCTTGGTTCACTTTATAGGAAATACAAAAAGTTAGTTATATGTGGTGAATTCAATATTAATTGTATAAGTGATTGTGCAAGGAAGAGGATGCTGGTAGACCTCTTTAATTCATATAATCTTATGCAAACCGTATTCTTTCCAACGAGAGTGCAAGGGAACAGTAGAACAACCATAGACAACATTTTTGTTCATTCCTCATCACTAGAAGGGCATTCTGTTAGCAAAAAAGTGAATGGCCTTTCAGATCATGATGCACAAATTTTAACTTTCAAAGATTTTTGTGCTGCACCACATGTTAAATATATTCATTAGCTGTTCAGGAAAGCTGATCCATTTGCTGTAGAGACCTTTGTAAACCTTATCAAGGAACAAGAGTGGCAAGATGTTTATAGCGCTGATACAGTAGACGATAAATATAATGGTTTTTGCAAGACTTTTCTGATGCTCTTTGAAAGTTGCTTTCCGTTAGAACGTTTAATACAGGGTACTAGCACAAACAGGCAGCCTGGGTGGCTGACTAGAGGGATAAGAATATCTTGTAGAACAAAGTGGCAATTATATCAAAACGTTAGAAACAGTCAAAGTCTAAATGCAGCAGCCCATTACAAACAGTATTGTAAGGTGCTTAAAAATGATATTAGAAAGGCAAAAAGTATGTGGTATGCAGATAGAATAGCTAAGTCTCAGTGTAAAATTAAAACCATATGGTCAGTCGTAAAGGAAGTTGCTGGTCTGCAGAGACAGGTCGAGGATATAGAATCAGTGCATAGTGGGAATGTCCGTGTTACTGATAAGTCGCATATATGTACAGTATTTAATAATCACTTTCTGAATATAGCAAGTGAACTAAACAGAAACCTAGTCCCAACAGGGAATCATATAGCGCTCTTAGAAAAAAGTGTTCCGAGACTGTTACCTGAAATGCTCCTCCATGATACTGACAAGAGGGAGATTGAGTTAATAATTAAATCACTAAAGACCAAGAACTCTCATGGATATGACGAGGTATCTAGCAGAATACTGAAGTATTGTTCTATGTATGTTAGCCCTGTTCTCAGCCATATCTGTAACTTTTCCTTTAGTAGTGGTCGGTTTCCTGACCGATTAAAGTACTCGGTAGTGAAGCCACTTTATAAAAAGGGAGACATTGATAATGTTGACAATTTTAGACCTATTTTTATGCCATCGGTGTTTGCTAAAGTTATCGAGAAGGTTGTGTATACAAGGTTACTGGAGCATTTAAATTCACATAATTTGCTGTCAAATGTTCAATTTGGCTTTAGAAATGGCTTAACAACTGAAAATGCTATATTCTCTTTTCTCTGTGAGGTTTTGGACGGATTAAATAAAAGGTTGCGAACGCTAGGTGTTTTCTTTGATTTAACGAAGGCTTTTGACTGTGTTGACCACAAAATATTACTGCAGAAGTTGGACCATTATGGAGTAAGGGGAGTAGCTTACAATTGGTTCGCCTCTTACTTTAAGAACAGAAAGCAGAGGGTAATTCTCCGCAATGTTGAGAGTGGTAGTGGTGTTCAGTCCCAATGGGGCACTGTTAAGTGGGGCGTTCCCCAAGGGTCGGTGCTGGGGCCACTGCTGTTTCTTATTTATATAAATGATATGACTTCTAGTATTACAGGTGATTCAAAAATATTTCTGTTTGCTGATGACACCAGCTTGATAGTGAAGGATCTAGTGTGTAATATTGAAACAGTAACAAATAATGTAGTTCATGAAATAACTTCGTGGCTTGTGGAAAATAATTTGATGCTAAATCACAGTAAGACTCAGTTTTTACAGTTTCTAACTCACAATTCAACAAGAACCGATATTTTGATCAGGCAGAATAGGCATATTATAAGCGAGACGGAACAGTTCAAGTTCCTAGGCGTTCGGATAGATAGTAAGCTGTTGTGGAAAGCCCAAGTCCAGGATCTTGTTCAGAAGCTAAATGCTGCTTTATTTACCATTAGAACAGTATCTGAAACACTTCAACACGAAAAGTAGTCTACTTCGCATATTTTCGTACGCTTATGTCGTATGGTATTATTTTTTGGGGTAATTCTTCTGATTCAAAAAGGTTATTTTTGGCTCAAAAACGGGCTGTTCGAGCTATATGTGGTGTAAGTTCGAGAACGTCTTGTCGACCCCTATTCAAAAATCTGGGAATTCTGACATTGCCCTCACAGTATATATTTTCTTTAATGTCGTTTGTTGTTAGCAATATTAGCCTATTCTCAAGAGTTAGCAGCTTTCACTCAGTTAATACTAGGCAGAAATCAAATCTGCATGTAGAATGCACTTCCGTGACTCTTGTGCAGAAAAGGGTGCAGTATTCTGCTGCATCCATTTTCAATAAGCTACCATAAGAACTCAAAAATCTTAGCAGTAGCCCAAACTCTTTTAAGTCTAAACTGAAGAGTTTCCTCATGGCTCACTCCTTCTATTCTGTCGAGGAGCTCCTGGAAGAGCTAAAAAATTAAGCAAATTCCAGTGTTACATTGTTGATTTTCTTCATTTAAACTTACGACTTGTCACCTGAATATGTTTTTTTATATTTCATTTTATCTGTTTCTAATATCGTGTTATAATTTCATGTATTGACTCGTTCCATGACCATGGAGTCTTCTCCTTAATTTGGTCCCACGGAACAATAAATAAATAAATAAATAAATAAACAGGTATGTATGGACCTACAGGGGAAACAAACATCCTCTGTTTCAGTGGGAAACCCAGGAAATTTGGCGACAATGCGGGCTGGGCAAGTATCTGTGATCATTCATCTTGGATTCCAACATGATAATGTGCCATCTTGGATTTTTGAATTTCCCGCCAATTTATACTTAGAACAAGATCACTGATTCTGTAGTGACATCATTGTACTGGGGGGAGGGTGGAACATATAGTACAATTGGGCTATTTTTTAATTTACTGCCAAAATATGAATTTCCTACCAAAACTGGATTTTTCTGTCGAAATTTGAATTTCCAGCCCTTTTATACACAAGGCAATTGGCCATTGTCAGAAATCTGAGAATACTGCATGACATCAAAGGGGGATGGGAAGGGGGAGTGGGAAATCTGGAAACAATGCATTTTGGTCCAGAATGCACTCAGCCTACCTACTAACACTTTCATATTAGTACAGCTTCCAGTAGCTTCTGACATTATCCACTAAGTTATTTGATCACGACCGAAGTTACTTTCACGTCTGAAAATTTCTCTCATTTCTCACTACAGAAAAGCACTAGCCCCGGATGAGGAAATTGGAAATTTGTGGTAAGGACTACGGGACAAAACTGCTGAGGTCATCGGTCCCTAGGCTTACACACTAATTAAACTAACTGACGCTAAGGGCAACAAGCACACCCATACCCGAGGGAGGACTCGAACCTCCGATGGAAGGGGGCGGAGGGGGAGAGGTTAGCCGCACGTACCGTGACAAGACGCCTGAGACCGCACGGATACCATCGCGGCCCCGGATGAGGATAGGGAGGAAAATGCACTGTGTTCGTCGAAGAAGTCATCACCGCATTGACCTAGAACGATTTATAGAAACCACAGAAAAGCCATATCAGGAAGACTAAATGGAGACCTCAACTTCGCAACACGCAAAAACGAGTTCTATGTTTTAAACATTCTGCCACCTCTCTCGGTCTCTTCGTGAAAAGACTAAATTTACAATAGATGGCACAGAGCAAGTGAGTACTTTTTTATGTTTGCTCAAGTTATGGACCACAATATTTTACACCAGGTAATTCATTTCGGCCTATGAGACCATTTTCAGAACCTCTGTACAAAGAATTTTTCAATCACATTGAGCCAATATATGAAAATATGGCACAATCAGGTATTAACAAGGCAGGAAAGCTTCGACATTTGGTGTAAAAATGTAAGAACCACATACGTACACACGTACATGTCTGTTAGAATAGTTTGTATTCGGTACTTGCATTCTTACATAAAACAACGAAGCCTTTTTTGCTTATTACTTTCTGATTGTACTATACTTAACATATGTTGGCTTGATGTGACTGAAAAGTTGTTTGTACTCAGGTCTTGAAGATGGCCACCATAGCCTGAAATTAATTACCTGGTTTTTAAGATTGTGATCTTCAATTGGAATAAATAATGAATCCTTTCTGGATCACTTTGAATTTTGTTACGACTATGTCGCAACTCGTGCAAGTGATTATTATAAGGTGGAGGTCTTACTACGCTCCCGTTAGCTGCAAACAACATCGTCTCCCCCATCGCTTGTTCGTTCAAGGTAATGGGCTATGCTCTTCCTGCCGAAGAACCCTTAATTTTGTCACAAACCAGGTGCATAAGGAGGCAGCACGTTTTGGTGCGATTAAGGCGGTTTACATTTCCTGCATCGGAGTATGTTTTTGTCAAATTCTGACTGTGTTATGAGTACACTTTTTCTTCGAACGGCATGGGAACACTCGGCCACGAGGAAGAACAGTAGTTTATTTGGGATTTCAAACACAACCGGCTGGGAGACACGCCAGCAGGGGCCAGCTAGCGACGATAAGTTACTGACCCGGTCGCGACGATACAGCTGACGTACGATGCCAACATCATCATTACGCCTTTAAACAGCCCCCTTATCTCCACTTATCCAATATTTACGAACCTTTCTATACTGTGTCGAAAATAGGCGCACGTTATGTTAACACAGGCGTTGAAAGGAAACAATACAGGTGTTCTGACACGTCATCTTCCTATTCCTTCAAATGTTGAGCTTTCTTTAAAATTCGAGATACTTCCGACTTATCCATAACCGGCAATTACTAAAAAAAAGTACGCTGCTCGTGATATAGTGGCAGACATCAGCGAACATAGGTCCGTGTGTATAAACTCGAAGGAGATGTGGGATTTCATGAAACACAAATTTGTGATTATAAATAGGACCACAGCAGCAAACATAGACTTGCTAATATACTGACTCCTGGTGACAGTCCGTATCCTGCGAACAAAAGAAACGCTACAAATTTGTTAAAAGGAGTCAGTACGTCCTACTTTTTAACAAAAGAAGAAAAAAACTGACCACGAGTTCCTATAATACTTAACAGCAAACTTCATTTCTTCAGATTGAAAAAGATGTATAAAGAGAACTTTGCCAATTTTTTACACAGTACATTATCGTTTTAACTACAAGGCGCAAAGCTAACGAAACTGCAAAAATGGTGACAAAATAGAATTTCTACTTTTATTTAAACTTATATTTACTTTAGTCCTCCATCTTAATTTTACGTACACAGCACATTTGCTGTCAACGAAGAAGAAATTGGAGAAGATATAAAAAGCCTTACTTTATTCTATAACGTAGAGAGACTTTAACAACCAGTTACGATTTAGGTCAGTGGCAGAAGATGCCACAGTTTATGCAGCTGTATCGAAAGTAGATAAAAACTTTTGATGTTAGTCACACTTGTATTTTCTACCATTTAATTTGTCAGAAGACGCTCCTTCTGTTATTTTACGAAAAAGAATGGTAGAGCAACATAAAAAAAGTGGCCAGTGTTGCTGCCTCTAAATTATGGGGACGCAGGTTCGATATCTGCGCAGGTCGCATATTTTATCCCCCCAGGGTCTGGGTGTTGTGTTGCCCTCATCATTTACAACGCGCATATCGCTCAAGTGACGACGAAGGAAAAGGCTTTCACTAGGCGGCCGACAATTTCATTTCTCTAAAGGAAAAAAAAATGCACTGCTGAAACGCCTTACTTTTTTTTCAGGATGTGGATGCCCTCATGAAGTACCGATTCGGCGTGGCAGATCTGTAGCAAGATTCTGCAGTATTCTGCGACTACTGCTTGCCTCTGTTTGAAGGGACCTTCAGTCTCGAGGTGTGGGAGAGTCTAGTGAACGGATGCACAGTTCCATTATGTCCAACAGACGGTGAATGCATTGTTTTCCATAAATTAAGAAAATCACAAGTACAGCATCTACAATAGTAGAGCTGCACGGAGCTACCACATGCAAACAAGGCTGATGCAACTTGCTTGCGTCATCCGCGCTTTGATAACAACTGCATAACAACAGTTTGGTGCTACGAGAGTGAGGATGTTAGCTGTTGCGTTATTCGAACTGAAGCTAATCGCCTAGTCACCTGATTGGTCGGCAGGATTCCGTGGTCAAATTACAATTGCGGACGTGCTGTACTATGCTACCAAGTATCTGGCTTCCCTAGCAGTTGAGGGCATCTTTGAGCCATACGAACCTGATGAGAAGCTCGCGTATAGGTTCGTTCCACATATTAGATTATGCTTGTGTATGCCTGCAGATCATATAACCTCAATCCTATTGAGCACATCTGGCATGTTATCGAGCATAAGATGTACGTCTTGGACCTAGCTCCGACTAATATCCGTTCTGCTTTTTAAGTTCAGAGGTTATTATCTAGTGTGACGCTGAGACGGGCATTTTTAAGACGCGGTGTTTAAGATTTCTGGTGAGAGTGTTGCGCGCCAGCGTTGTATTGGCGCATTTTCGTATTACATGAATTTTCAGCTCTGCAGGTGTGTTTTCATTGTAAGCAAGGTTCGGCCTTGTCCAATATGCGTCTTTATCTGATATGCGAAGATTAGTGTCTGCATTTGTTAGATCCTTCTGCAGATATTATCCACGTTCTCTTTTGATTTCTCACTCACCAACTAGTGTTCCGGGGACTTGAAGGCATGTGGGGTAAATTCACTGTATTAGAGAGTATGTCGTAGTGGATTTCCATGTGGAGGACATATGTATCCACTGTTCGTGAACCTTCGTGTTTATTCATTGAATAAAACCTACAACTAATCTCAAGTTGTCCTTAATTATTTTTCTCCTAAAATCATTTCTCAATTTTACGACTTTTGTGTTCAATCCACATGTGCTCATTTAGCTTTTATTCACATCAGTAGCCAATACGAGCACTGCTTGTTGGAACCAGGCTGCCTTCAGCAGAATTAATAATATTATAAACTGCTCTCAGCAGACCGCATATTTTCTTCTTTGTATGCAATTTTCAGCTAATATACAATGAAGGGCCAAAGAAACTGGTACACCTGCATAATATTGTGTGGGGCCCCCGCGAGCACGCAGAAGTGCCGCAGTACGACGTGGCATGGACTCGAGTAATGTCTAAAGTACCGCTGGAGGGAATTAACACCATGAATTCTGCAGGGCTGTCCATAAATCAGTAAGAGTACGAGGGGGTGGAGATATCTTCTGAACAGCACGTTGCAAACCATCCCAGATATGCCCAATAATATTCATGTATGGGGAGCTCGGTGGCCAGCGGAAGTGTTTAAACTCAGAAGAGTGTTCGTGGAGCCACTCTGTAGCAATTCTGGATGTGTGGGGTGTCGCATTGTCCTGCTGGAATCGCCCAAGTCCGTTGGAATGCACAATGGACATGAATGGATGCAGATGATTAGACAAAATACTTACGTACGTTTCACCTGTCAGAGTCGTCTCTAAATGTATCATGGGTCCCATATCACTCCAACTATACACGCCCCACACCATTACAAAGCCTCTACCAGCTTTAACAGTCTCATGGATTCATGAGATCGTCTCCTTACCCATACACGTCCATCCGATGGATACAATCTGAAACGAGACTCGTCCGTTCAGGCAACATGTTTCCAGTCATCAACAGTCCAATGTCGGTGTTAACGGGTCCATGCGAGGCGTAAAGCTTTGTGTCATGCAGTCAGGATATACGAGTGGGCCTTCGCCTCCGAAAGCCCATATCGATGATGTTTCGTTGAATGGTCCTCACGCTGACACTTGTTAATGGCCCAGCACTGAAATCTGCAACAATTTGCAGAGGGAGCTGCACTTCTGTCACGTTGAGCGACTCTCTTCAGTCGTCGTTGGTCCTGTTCATGCAGGGTATTTTTCCAGCCGCAGCGATGCCGGAGATTTGATGTTTTGGCGGATTCCTGATATTCACGGTACACTCGTGAAGTGGTCGAACGGGAAAACTCCCACTTAATCGCTACCTCGGAGATGCGGTGTCCGATCGCTCGTGCGCCGGCTATAACAGGACGTTCAAACTCACTTAAATCTTGATAACCCTCGATTGTAGCAGCAATAACCATTCTAACAACTGTGCGAGACCCTTGTTGTATTATATAGACGTTGCCGACCGCAGCACCGTATTCTGCCTGTTTACGTGTCTCTGTATTTGAATACGCATGCCTATACCAGTTTCTTTGGCGCTTCAGTGTAGTATAGGTTTGAGCTGCAGAGAATTAGAGATGAGTTTCAGTTCTGAATACTCCAAGAGTGTCCGGCCGGTGTGGCCGAGCGGTTCTAGGCACTTCAGTCTGGCACCGCGCGACCGCTACGTCGCTACGTCGCAGGTTCGAATCCTGCCTCGGGCATGGGTGTGTGTGATGCCCTTAGGTTAGTTAGGTTTAAGTAGTTCTAAGTTCTAGGGGACTGATGACCTCAGATGTTAAGTCCCATAGTGCTCAGAGCCAGCCACTCCAAGAATGGTTTCTTATGTGACACATGCTTCTTGCTATGACGTGTTACGTAGTACAAAGTAGTGTTTACATCTGCATTGCAAGAGTTTTCTGTAAAAGAGAGATGCACCTGCAATACCAGGTTGTGTTAGAATGATTGGAAGTCTTGGTTATACTTCTGCATTACTTTAACACATGTTAAAGACCGCTTCATATATTCCGTTGCGCTATGAAAGTGTGCTTACTAACTAATATTTCATTAACAGTGTACAGATCGAGTTGTTGTTCATTCATGGGTAAAAGTTTGGTACAAGATGGGGAATGTTTTCCTGGACGTTAGTACAGGAGTCACAACTGCTATGTGCTCAGGTTGAAGGCTAACAAGTAGTAGTTAGCTTTCAACGTACCCAGTTGGCAAGTCAGATGCTTTGCTTAGTGTAGTTTTTGACATACGCGAATCCTGTCATCAGCTTGTACCAATGTTTATTGCTAATCATCAATCCAGGTGCCCTTTCACCATGCATCGAGCTTCCAATGGCGGTTTTTCCCGCATCCACACTAATCTCTGTGCACCATGACCTGCGGTGGGCAGCGGTACTCGTGTGAGTCGGTAACATATCCATCCCTCAACGAGAGGGTGCTTCCTTATGGTAAGGCTACTCACTGGCTTTTGTTATCCTCCTTTAAATCAACGCGCTATGTTCTCCGCCATACTCCGACTAACCGCGATAGTCGACTGCGACACACTGCAGCCTTCCTCCCTGTTAAATACACAGGATGATTCAGGAGAAATGTCACATAGATCGTGAGGTGGTTTTGCATGTGAAAATAAACCGAAAAAGTCCTATGAACAGGTGTCCCATTTTCGATCTACATCTACATCTACGTGATTACTCTGCTATTCACAATAAAGTGCCTGCCAGAGGGTTCAATGAAACACATTCACACGGCACGCGGGAAAAACGAGCGCTTAAATTTTTCCGTGCGAGCCCTGATTTCTCTTATTTTATCGTGATGATCATTTCTCCCTATGTAGGTGGGTGCCAACAGAATGTTTTCGCAATCGGAGGAGAAAACTGGTGATTGATATTTCATGAGAAGATCCCACCGCAACGAAAAACGCCTTTGTTTTAATGACTGCCACTCCAATTCACATATCATGTCTGGGACACTATCTCCCCTATTTCGCGATAGTACAAAACGAGCTGCCCTTCTTTGTACTTTTTCAATGTCATCCGTCAGTCCCACCTGTTGCGGATCCCACACCGCACAGCAGTACTCCAGAATAGGGCGGACAAGCGTAGTGTAAGCAGTCTCTTTGGTAGACCTGTTGCACCTTCTAAGTGTTCTGCCAATGAATCGCAGTCTTTGGTTTGCTCTACCCACAATATTATCTATGTGATCGTTCCAATTTAGGTTATTTGTAATTGTAATCCCTAAGTATTTAGTTGAATTTACATCCCTCAGATTTGTGTGACTTATCGCGTAATCGAAATATAGCTGATCTCTTTTAGTACTCATGTGAATAACTTCGCACTTTTCTTTATTCAGGGTCAATTACGACTTTTCGCATCATACACATATCTTATCTAAATAATTTTGCAAGTCGTTTTGATCATCTGATGAATTTACAAGACGGTAAATGACAGCATCATCTGCAAAAAATCTAAGACGGCTACTCATATTGTTTCCTATGTCGTTAATATAGATCAGGAACAATAGAGGGCCTATAACACTTCCTTGGGGAACACTGGATATTACTTCTGTTTTACTTGATGACTTTCCGTCTATTACTACGAACTGTGACCTTTACGACAAGAAATCACGAATCCAGTCGCGCAACTGAGGCGATACTCCGTAGGCACGCAGTTTGATTAGAAGACGCTTGTGAGGAACGGTGTCGAAAGCCTTCTGGAAATCTAAAAATATGGAATCAATTTGACATCCCCTGTCGATAGCACTTATTACTTCATGGGTATAAAGAGCTAGTTGTGTTTCACAAGAACGATATTTTCTGAATCCGTGCTGACTATACGTCAATAAATCGTTTTCTTCGAGGTACTTCATAATGTTCGAATACAGTATATGTTCTAAAACACTAATGCAAATCGACGTTAGTGATATAGGCCTGTAATTCAGCGGCTTACTCCTACTTCCGTTTTAGGGTATTGGTGTGACTTGAGCAATTTTCCAGTCTTTAGGTACGTACCTTTCTGTGAGCGAGTGATTGTATATAATTGCTAAATATCGTTGCAGAACTGGAGGGAGTTGAAGACTACACATCCATGAATGAATATGAAGAGAAGTGTGAATATTACTTACCAAAATGCTGTGTAGACGCTGTGGTGGACAGATGACGGATCCATCCTACAAGAAGTATGAGAGTTCTTCAACAGACTGTGACATTGCACCGAGGCAACAGTTGCAAACGTACCCAGTGCACATTCGTTGATTGAATCAGTGAGCTGTCGTAAGGCCGCGTACGTGTCGTGTATGAGTATTGTTTAATTGAGCAAGTCCATTGTGTCTGTGAATACCAACATGCGCATATGTTCATCCATACAGAATGGGCAGACGTGTTGTTTGTGTACTGGTACTGTAATGGTAGTTCCCGTGCAACTGTGACAAAATACCAGAAACGTATCCCTGATCGACGAACGCCCTGTGTCAGGGTATTTCCCAGGATTTTTCAGACATTGCGTGAATCCAGAACACTACCCATTGTACGCGTAACATCAGAACGTGAAGCCATCCAGTCAGTTGAAGAAAGGGACGACATTATTGCAATTGTGCAACAGAGTCATACCGCCACTGCACAGAGCACTAGCCATCAGCTCGATATTCCACAAACGCGAGTGTGGCGTATGCTACATTCTGAGAGCTTGTATCCATTCCACGTGCAGCCCGTGTAACATCTGTATCCGGGTGACTCAGTAAGCAGACAACAATTTTATGGGTGGTTGGCTGTACGCAGAGACATCGTGCAATACACTTTATTTGCAGATGAGGCTACATTTACACGCAGTGGTATCATGAACACGCGCAATTTTCATAGAGGGGCGATGTAGAACCCACATGACACTAGGGAAACAAGATTCGAAGTTAGGTTCCCAATGAACGTCTTGTGTGGTATGACTGATGACCTGGTGATAAGGCCTGTGTTCCTGCCAAATCCCATGACAGCCGCAGCGTACATACATTTCCTGACAGACGACCTATCTGCACTTTTGGAAAACGAGACATTTGAGCAACGACGGCAAACGGACCTGCAGCATGATGGATCACTGATTAACTGAACCAGACAAGTATCCCAGTACCTGAATAACACATTTCCTCAACGGTGAATTGGCCGTGACTGATTCATTAACTAGCCTTCCAGATCATCCGACCTAACTCCATTATATTATTCTGTATGTGGCTGGTTAAAGTGGGATGTGTACACTACGAAGGTGGATACACTCGAAGAACTTGTAGCTCGAATCACCTACGCTGTTGCCCGCTTTAAAGCCCGCTGAGATGATGTTCGATGTGCAACATCCATCCAACCACATGTGCGTTCCTTCCAATGCGTTGATAAGTGCACTGGAATGGGTGTGGGACTTTTTGAACACCTCTTGTAGGGTGGATCAGTCATCTATCCTACCATTATTCTGTCCACCACAGCGCCTACACAGCATTTCGGTACGTAATATTCACACTTGTCTTCATATTCATTCATGTGTAGTCTTCAACAGACACCTGTTCTGTAACGATCGAAAATCGGTCACATGTTCATAGAACCTTTTCGGTTTATTTTCACTTGTAGAATCACGTCACAAATTATGTGCCGTTCCTTGTGAATCACCCTGCATACTCAGTACGATATTCAGAGTTTGATTCAATGACACAAGGGATCCGGATGTACCTTATTGAGTCGCTACACAAGTAGTAGCTCTCCATTTATCGGTAGGTGCCAATTTCTTGCTCTCGGTGTTCGGGATATTCATGAAAAATAAACAGACAGGTGGTTTTGGTTGCGGAAGCAAGAAACCATCCCACGAATGACGAAAACTGACCACTGAAAACAAATAATCTTCAAAATCAGCGTTAGTTAACAGTTCCATGAGACCTGACGCTGATATCTGAATAGTTACTGACTTAGACAGTTATATTTAGTGCCACAACGGATAATAATACTATACAAAGCTCGAGCTGGCACGAATGAGTTGTCTCGAGCACACTGTGCAACTACTGCCAACCTCTGTTAACTTTGTCGGTACTTCATAATTTGAACATATTTCGTGCGTTTTCGTACTCATTTTGAGAGTGTTATTAACGTCAGTTCTTTTCGTTATCAGTGACATATTAAAGTTGGCATATCACCGTGGCACAGAAAATAAATGATCAGAGTTTCCCTGAGATCTGCATCTGTAACAGTTGTCGGCCTTTGTAAATAATCAGTTTCGTCTCCAGGTCTGCCTCGCTGAGTCGCTACAGAAACAATTCCTTTCCTCTCGCCTGTTGGTGACAGCGTTATTGACCCCAGCGGCCGAGCTGTGCATGAAAAATAAACAAATAGGACTATTTAGCCAGCCCTTTCCCGCCGTGGCGTGGTCAGTGTTCGTTCTCACACCTTCAGCTGTCACACCCCCGCTCCCTCCCCCCTCCCTCCCCCCTCCCCCTCCCCCCCCCCCCCCCCCCCCCCCCGCACACACACACATTCACACACTCCTGCGTCAGCTAAGGATAGCCAGCGAGTACTGTACCATCTAGTCTCCTCCAGCTTGTGGACGAGAAACAGGCTTGTGACGTTAACAAGCCGTCCTACATGCATTCTTCAATAACACTGCACTCACTGCGCTCAAGACGTCTTCTTCTGAGTTTTAATTGATATAACGAATGTAACAAAGTGAGGGAAAGATGTTCTTTTAATGTTGAAGATGCAACACCCTGTCATCATGTTGTTGTTAGCTTCGTTAGTTGACTCTGACTGCGTCCGTTATCATCTAACGCAAGGATGAGAGCCCAGAGCTGGCACGACCTCGCAGATGGTGTGTTTCATGAGTCGGCACCCATAAATAATCAAAGACTCATATGAAAATGGTTCAAATGGCTCTGAGCACTATGGGACTCAACATCTGAGGTCATCAGTCCCCTAGAACTTAGAACTACTTAAACCTAACTAACCTAAGGACATCACACACATCCATGCCCGAGGCAGGATTCGAACCTGCGACCGTAGCAGTCACGCGGTTCCGGACTGAAGTGCCTAGAACCGCACGGCCACCGCGGCCGGCGACTCATATGATGTGACGAATCTGCGTTCTATGTGCAGCACAAGGTATGACGACAACCCAGTTGTGACACACTGGACGATTTTGTCCACCGTGTGAACAGGAGCGCTCTCCGGCTAACGCAGCAGCAATTCCCATTAACTTACACGTTTGTGTGTGTACGTCCATATGCTGTTACAACAGATAATAATTTTATCGTACGAAAAGACAATGCTTTACCACACAGCACTCGTCTCTTGGGCAAGTATCGTCAACGGCAAACAGTTCCTTGTATGGAGTTGTTAATTCGGTCTCCTCAATATCATTCTGTGGAACATATTTGGTATGTTCTCGGATGGAGCATTTGGCCCCCGTTCTCCTCTCCAGACGTATGATGATATTTGTGTAATTCGAACACCTCCTCGGTAGGAATCAACACGGTTCCTGCATGTACAGATTGTGTGAAACACAGCTTGCTCTGTACATTCAAGAGATCAAGAAGACAGTAGATAGTGGAGCTCTGGTCAGTGCCGTGTTTCTTGACTTCCACAAAGCCCTTGGCACAGTTCCGCACCCCGCCTAGAAAATAAAGTACGAGGGCAATTAAAAAAGTGAGTTAAACATGTCGTCTCAGGCTGCGACCTTCGCACAATGGTGTATGAAATTACAATGAAATTCAGACCTTTAGCTGCTTACTGGCGTTGATAAATATCAACGGGGACAGATGAAAATGTGTGCCCCGAACGGGACTCGTACCCGGGATCTACTGCTTACATGGCAGACGCTCTATCCGTCTTTTTTTTATTTTTTTTTTTATTTTGATCAGTATAGTTCATTGTGTTTGGTCTGGGCGGACGTCACATGGCATCCGTTTTAGTTGATCGTTGGTTCCCTTACTCAGTTTTTTTATTTTTTTTATTACAGAGGACAATCGGTCCTCTGACCGAATACGCTGAGCTACCGTGCCGGTATCTGAGCCACCGAGGACACGGGGGATAGTGCGACTGCGATGGCGTATCTCTGGCACGCTCCCCGTGAGACCCACATCTCCAATTACTGTCCACACACTACATTTGTAGTTCCCCTGCCCACTATACTCATTACTCGCGGCAGTCAATATACCGATTGCCGTAAGAGTTCGGGCAATGTGTGTGCATCCGCACTGAAGAAGATCATTGACCCGTAAGCTTTATCTATATGATGATGGTATCTGTTCTTTTGGACATGTCTGAAAGACCAGATACCATCGGTGACCATGCATCTCGTTATAATGAATTTACAACGAAATGAGTGCCCTTAGCTGCATACAGGCGTTGATATAAGTCAACGCGGACAGATGAAAATGTGTGCCCCAACCGGGACTCGAACCCAGGATCTCCTGCTTACATGGCAGACGCTCTATCCCTTTTTTTTTTGCCAAGTAGTAAACAGAAAATTTTATGGTGCACAGAAGACTATCACTTCATTGTTGAAGAAAAGTTGCTCTGCTGCTCTGCGAGAGAAGGAAAATGTTAAAACTAAAACGGGAAAGAAAAAATGCCTTCTGCATTGGTGAGCGTATGGATATTATCTTAAAATTCCGAAAGGAACTAAAGTCTCAGGAAGCAATTAGGATTCATACATACGGATCACTGGCAACCTCTGCTATCCGAAATATTGTATTTGAAGTATTTAACCGTTAATTATGATTTTCAGCATATTTCAAAATATCCCCCTGTAGTCACAATGTTGGCTCATTTTAAAGTGTTCAATATCTAGGTAAGAATAATAGTCTAGGAAAGTAGCATGCCTATTCTGCATAATAAACGATGCTGTGTGGCCCATGATCCACGTTGCAACGTATTTTGCTCGTGGATATCTCAGTTTTTGTGGCTGAATGAGCTCTAAAAGGTCTACACCACTGGGCGTCGTACGGTCTATCACCGACAATTGTTGACGGAGAAATGTTGTAATTTCTTCTGCATGTCCGCACGTGAACCTATGAATAAGCGTATCGACTCTTCCGCATTCGTCACAGTTGGGCGTTGGATGAAGGCCTATCTTATGTAGCTTTTCATTCGTTGCTACTTTATCGTTGACTGTTAGATACCAATCGGCTATGACGCGTGATGGTAACATGTCGCTGTGCACATTCCGCCATACTATACTCCAATGTGTATGTGGATGTTTTTCTTCGAGACGATTCCTGTGGTTTGTTGTCATGAGAAGGTCATAAATTTTCCTGTTCGTCAGGCGTCCCTTATCGACGATGTTCTGTCGAATGTAGCTCATTTCCATGTAGTACAGTCGCACATGTCGGTAAGAAAGTGGAATGCCGGTCATATTAACGGGTGGGTCAAGGCTATGAGGCTTCCACAGCTGAATGTGATGATACTGGTCCTCCAGGTACGAAACTCCTTCCTGATGCGATTTAGGAGCAGGGTGACACATATTTTGTGTACCTTAATGAGGTTAAGGCCACCTTTGGACGAAGGTAAGGTTAAGGTATCGAACTGAACTTTGAAAATGTGCCCCCTAAAAAGAAACCAACATAACGCTTGTTGTATTCTCTTGGCTAGATGGTCGGAGATTGGAACAATTTGCGCCAAATAATTCATCTTGCTCGTAGTGGCGATCTTGATGGTCTTAACTTTACCCATCTGAGCCACCGAGGACACAGAGGATAGTGCGACTGCAGGGACTTATCTCTGGCACGCCTCCCCTGAGACCCACATTCGCAAGTTATTGTCCCGCACTATATTCGTAGTGGCCCTGTCCATTATACTCATTACTCGCGGCTTTACCGCCGATTCCCGTAAGAGTTCGGGCACTATTTGTGCATCCGCACAGAAGAAGATGGTCAAAATGGCCGGTGAGCCTTAACTATACATGTATGAAGACGGTATCTGTTCTTTCGGACATGTCCGAAAGAACAGATACCATCGGTGATCATGAAGCTCGTTAGTCCCTGCAGTCCCACTCTCCTCTGTGTCCTCGGTGGGTCAGATGGACAGAGCGTCTGCCACGTAGGCAGGAGATCCTGGGTTCGAGTCCCGGTAGGGGCACACATTTTCAACTGTCCCCGTTGACTTATATCAACGCCTGTATGCAGCTAATAGTATTCATTTCATTGTAATTAGATATTATCTTCTCATAGAGTGGTGTATTGTCAGGAGAGAGTACATGTTCTTGGTTACCTGAAGACACACTCCTGCTGTGGTATCACAGTGCGCGAATGTAATGGCGCGTCAACTGGAAACGTACTCCAAAGTTGAAGAATGCGGGATAGTACGATTCTTATGGACAAAACGTCTAAATACACTTGAAATTCTGACAGTGTACCGACCATATGCAATGTTCGTGCAGCCGTAGTGAAATGTTGTCAACAAATTGACCAAGGCAGCACAAATGCGTGTGATGCTTGTAGGGAGGGAAGGCCATCGCCGTCGACCACAGAAGACAACGCCCAGCTAATCGAGGAACTGATTCGCAGCAACAGCACATTTTACAACTATAAGGGCGTTAACACGTCGAACCTCTAATGGCTCCCTAACCAAGGAGAGGATTTCTACCATCGAGAGATTGAACGATTGGTGAAAAGTTCCAACCGTTACCTACAGAGACTTTGTGATTAGTTGATAAATAGTGTCATGTAAATTTAAATGTCGTATTGCACTGTTGGCAGAGATAGCGCACTAGGCGGGTTCAGTCACCGACCGGAAAGGGTGTTTTTCCTCCGCGCACATTGGCCGCTTTCCGTGCGGATACGTGAGAACTGTGTCGTGTGTGTATTGGTAGAGTGTAGACGAGTGTAACGGATGCTTGTATAGTGAAGTGTTTTGTTTCTGTTGTATTATGACGATGATGATGGGAGAAGTGGGAGGATGAAACCCGATACCGTCACATAGCCTACTCCTTTCGAATGGCTTCAACGGGGCCGCCGAGCTTAACGGATCTCAGTCAACAGTGTCACATGATTTCATTTGGTGAGACACTGCGGAGAGATTTGGAGTTTAATCGAGGATATTGGTATGGTGTGGACGGGCATGAGGTCAGCTCTCTCGACCAGCCTGGTGATCAAGAACCAAGAACTTCACGTCACCACCTCTCCTCCCCCCGCTGATCAAATACTGGAGAGTGAAAATACACTACTGGCCATTAAAATTGCGACACCAAGAAGAAATGCAGATGATAAACGGGTATCCATTGGACAAATATATTATACTAGAACTGACATGTGATTACATTTTCACCCAATTTGGGTACCCAGAACAACCACCTCTGGCCATAATAACGGCATTGATACCCCTGAGCAATGAGTCAAACAGAGCTTGGATGCTGTGTACAGGTACAGCTGCCCATGGAGCTTCAGCACGATACCACAGTTCATCAAGAGTAGTGACTTGCGTATTGTGACGAGCCAGTTGCTCGGCCACCATTGACCGGACGTTTTCAGTTGGTGAGAGATCTGGAGAATGTGCTGGCCAGGGCAGCATTCGAACATTTTCTGTATCCAGAAAGGCCCGTACAGGACCTGCAACATGCGGTCGTGCATTATCCTGCTGAAATGTAGGGTTTCGCAGGGATCGAATGAAAGGTAGAGCCACTGGTCGTAACACATCTGAAATGTAACGTCCACTGTTCAAAGTGCCGTCAATGCGAACAAGAGGTGACCGAGACGTGTAACCAATGGCACCCCATACCATCACGCCGGGGGATACGCCAGTATGGCGATGACGAATACACGCTTCCAATGTGCGTTCACCGCGATGTCACCAAACACGGATGCGACCATCATGATACTGTAAACAGAACCTGGATTCATCCGAAAAAAAGACGTTTTGCCATTCGTGCACTCAGGTTCGTCGTTGAGTACACCACCGCAGGCGCTCCTGTCTCTGATGCAGCGTCAAGGGTAACCGCAGCCATGGTCTCCGAGCTGATAGTCCACGCTGCTGCAAACGTCGTCGAACCGTTCGTGCAGATGGTTGTTGTCTTTCAAACGTCCCCATCTGTTGATTAAGGGATCGAGACGTGGCTGCACGATCCGTTACAGCCATGCAGATAAGATGCCTGTCATCTCGACTGCTAGTGATACGAGGCCGTTGTGATCCAGCACGGCGTTCCGTATTACCCTCCTGAACCCACCGATTCCATATTCTGCTAACAGTCATTGGATCTCGACCAACACGAGCAGCAATGTCGCGATACGATAAACCGCAAGCGCGATAGGCTACAATCAGACCTCTATCGAAGTCGGAAACGTGATGGTACGCATTTCTCCTCCTTACACGAGGCTTCACATCAACGTTTCACCAGGCAACGCCGGTAAACTGCTGTTTGTGTATGAGAAAGCGGTTGGAAACTTTCCTCATTTCAGCACGTTGTAGGTGTCGCCATTGGCGCCAGCCTTGTGTGAATGCTCTGAAAAGCTAATCATTTGCATATCACAGCATCTTCTTCCTGTATCATCCGCTGCAAGGATTCGTACTGTTTTACTCCGAGCCGAGCGCCACCACACAGGCGTTCTTCCGACCACGGAGGCGGGTAGTGTCATGTATCTGTACCGTTTTCAGGCGTAGTGCAGCATTCAGTAAAAGTTACTTAGCCTGTCATAATAATGTGTAACTTACTACTTGAAGTGTCTCGTATGTACATACGGGATATCTGAACAGATATGCGACTGAGCTAGAGACTTGTTCGCGAATGGAGTCCAGTATGTCGTTCTTAATTGAGAGACTCCGTTAGAAATGAATACAGTGTTTAGCACAGTGTGACAGGGCCTCTGCTGGAATACCTGACCTAGTTTGCTGTCCATGAGGTTGGCCGCAGACTACGCCGTTGTGAACAGGCATGTGACTTCATTGAAAATTTCCTACGAAATGCAAATAAACTTGCAGATGAGCCGTATCTGGTCCAAAGATTGGCAGCTGGCTCGCAACATAAATAAATGTTATGTAATCCCTGTAACTAGACGACAGGATCCGATATCGCCTGACTACGCTATCGGTGATGAATCGCTGTAATCAGTCAAAACGTTCAAGTGATTTAAGGTGGATGACAACATAAATTTAGCCGTTATTTTTTGCAAAACCTGAGATAGTGTAATTCACGCAAAAAGATTCAAAGAAAGCCGCACGATTCGTCGCGAGTTTGTTTAACCAGCGTGACGGTGTCGCAGAAGTACTCATCGAACTTCAGTCAGAAAAGTTGCAAGAAAGATGTTGTGCATTGCAGAGATCCTAGCTCACGAAATTTCGTGAGATCACTTTAAAAAATGAGTCCAGGAGCATGCTATTTTCTCAACATACATGTCCCTTAATTACCACGATCCAAAATTACACACTGAAGCACCAAAGAAACTGGAATAAGCATGCGTATTGAAATACAGAGCTATGTAAACAGGCAGAACACGGCGCTGCGGTCAGCAACACTTATATAACACAACAAGTGCCTGGCGCAGTTGTTAGATCCGTTACTACTGTTACAATGCCAGGTTATCAAAACTGAAGTGAGTCTGAACGTGGTGTTATAGTAGGCGCACGAGCATCTCCGAGATAGCGATGAAGTGGGGATTTTCCTGTACGACCATTTCACGAGTATACCGTGAATATCAGGTACCCGGTAAAACATCGAATGTCCGACGTCGCTGCGGCCGGGAAAAGATCCTGCAAGAACGGGACCAACGACGACTGAAGAGAATGACAGAAGTGCAACCCTTCCGCAAATTGCTGCAGATTTCAATGCTGGGCCATCAACAAGTGTCAGCGTGCGAACCATTCAAAGAAACATCATCGATATGGGCTTTCGGAGTCGAAGGCCCACTCGTGTATCCTTGACGACTGCACGACACAAAGCTTTACGTCTCGCCTGGCCTGTCAACACCGATATTGGACTGTTGACTGGAAACGTGTTGCCTGGTCGGACAAGTCTCATCGTCTGCATCCATGCATGTCCATTGTACATTCCAACGGACTTGGGCAATTCCAGCAGGACAATGCGACGCTCCACACGCCCAGGATTGCTACAGGGTAGCTCCAGGAACACTCTTTCTGAGTTTAAACACTTCCGCTGGCCACAAAACTCTCCAGACATGAACATTATTGAGCCTGTCTGGGATGTCTTGCAACATGCTGTTTAGAAGAGACGTCCACGCCCTCGCATTCTTACGCATTTATGGATAGCTCTGCAGGATTCATTGTGTCAATTCCCTCCTGCACTATTTCAGACATTAGTCGAGGCCATACCATATATATACTGTCAGTTTTAGACCTGTATATTTAAGTATTGATTTATTATTAGATATTCTGTACATCAACAAGCTAGCAGTCTGCTTATCCCTCTTAGAGCAAGAACTGAAAGGTAAACGATGTTCGTTCATACTTGGTGATACCACTTTGCTAAAAGCGGTAATTGCATGTTAGTGGTACAGTAAAGGTGTCCGGTCGGTCTGTCGTTCGGTTTCGTCTCATACCGGGTTTGTATGGAACACTTCTACTCGATTCGCTGTTTTTTGAATTCTGCGAACGCCAATGAATCAGCAGTCGTAGATTAAAACTGCGTGGTGAAGTTAAACGTTCCAGTTTCTGTTGGTAGCGCCGAGCGCCGATTACGTTAGCATTTCCCTCATTCGTCTCCGCCCACCACAAAGACCCATCTTGTCATTTAGATTTTTGTTTGTCAGTTTCAACCACTGTTAACTATTTGCGTTAAAATGTTTTTTATCGCTACTGGTGTTTGTTTCTTCCCATGGGATATCTTGTTATTCTATTCACATCGCCACCACACAGGGCAATCGGACTTCTTTGTGACATCTTTACATGCTTCACACGGTCAAAGGAAAGGACTGGAAGTGATGAAAGCTCAAAAAATAGTAATACTCCTTCACACAGAGAAAGTAAAATTATATTCTACTACAATTTCAAAGGAATAATTTCAAATATTAACCGAAAATTTCGAAAAAAATATAATATAAAATAAAAATATTGGCACTCGTTGAGACTGTCTCGATATCGATGTATCGATATACCCGTGAAACGTACGCCACCGGGATACATCGATATTCTACCGAACCATATCAATATATCGATGCTTTGCGAATAGCCCTACTCGTCAAGTAGAGCGGCTCCTGCAGAGCAAACAGGTCAGAGTTCATTGTCTCCGCTATGTGCGTACCGTGAAGCTGGAGATAAGAGCGTGATCCGATCTTCAGAATTATTTTACTCCTATGCAGTACATTTCCGGGCATAGGGTCCACACCAAAATTTCATCTATTAAGTCTCCTCTATAGCCCCAAGAATTCTGTACTAGTAATTGAAAAATACCTGTACAGGCGGTGAACAAAAATATGGAAACACCAAGAACACAACACACTACCATCTCTAATACGGTGTAGGAAAACCGTTGGCTTTCAAAACAGCTTCCAGTCGGCTCGGATTTGATAAATAAAGGTACTGTATGCTTTTCAAGGGAATCTTATACCGTTCCTCCTTGCTAAATACTGGCAGTTTCAGGTACCGATAATGGTGGTGAATAGCAACCACGCACCCTTCTGTCCACAGTAGACCGGAAGGTAGTGCAAAGTGCGAAGTAGATTAAGCCAACTGAACAAACTAACCCCTCAACTGAGCGCCCTTGTATTTACGTAACGTTGAATATTATAGTATATATTTACATTAAACTAATAAGAAAGAATGAGAACCTAAAAAAAACGAAGGTTGGAAGAAAAAATTTTGGATTTTAATGGGATGCGAACCACCAACACTTCAAAACTTCGCTAAGAAACCTGTGTAACGCTATTCAACGCGCTACCGCGAGCGCGAGGAATTTAGTGACCATATCTAACTTGTTGCCCTGCCCTGAAAGCTTTACCTGTAGCTGTATTACTAACTGAAATTTAATTATTACAAACTGTACCAAGAACAATGCGTTTTCAATGGATCCTGAATATGCAGTTGATTTCAAATGGCCTACTCTCATAATAAGCAGTTTACAATAGCTCTTTTACCACGAATAATTCTTTTACAACGAATGGTACAATTAACGGAGGGTTTTCGAAAGCTCCCCAGTTTGCTGGTGCTCAGAAACGGCGTATATACACACGGGCTTCGACTGGAAGTCAATAAGGCGCCTCACAACCCCGCACCGAAGGGATATGGCGTACATGTGACGAAGGTGGCGTTCTGCCACCTCATTGGTCAACGTTCAACCACACGTGCAGAATATCTGGCATGCTAGATATTGCTCTGCATGTTCGGAAAGACTTCCCAACGTGCTGTTCCACGCTGTGACGTCAGAAACTCGGCACTTTCAACGTTCGGATGCACGGTCCGTGTGCCGACGACTTTACAGTACGCTGCGGCAATCACACAGTCTGCAACACACAACAAACACACGGCACGTGGTCATATTAACTTCCATTCGTCATTATCATCTACCGTGGTAACGATGCATTGCCTGACACATGTTCATAGGATCCACACCATTTCCAGTCAGGAATCCGTCCGTGCAGTTTGTCGGTTTTATTAATGTTCACCCTGTACAGATGTGTATGTGTTGTCTGCTCTTTCGGATATGTGCTGAGCGACCAGCTGTTAGCGCAGAGGCGAGCAGCACGAGTACTCGGTGGATGTGAGTGCGCCCGCATCGCGAGTCCTCAGCAGCCAGGTGCTCGGGTCGCGCAGCTGCCAGCCGCGTCCGTTTTCCAAACGCCGCACTGGTCTTACGTTACAAATACCCAGTGCTTTCACGAAGGCTTGCAACGTTTGCGTAAGTACAATTTTGTCGACTGGTCAGATAGAAAGTCGAAAGAGATCTGTATCTTACTAAAGGTAATTACACGGATCAAAATCATTTATACTGACTCTCTGTGATCATACCGCCATATGCAAAGAAAGCAAAAATACTGATTCGGTCTTCCGAAATTGGTTCACAACGGAAAATCGTGATACGGTTCTTCGTTTAAGTCACAGCCCGATTGTCGAAGCCGGCCAGAGTGGCCGAGCGGTTCTAGGCGCTACAGTCTGGAGCCGCGCGACCGTTACGGTCGCAGGTTCGAATCCTGCCTCGGGCATGGATGTATGTGATGTCCTTAGGTTAGTTAGGTTTAAGTAGTTCTAAGTTCTGGGGGACTGATGACCTGAGCAGTTAAGTCCCATAGTGCTCAGAGCCATTTGAACCATTTTTTGATTGAAACTTCCTGGCAGATTAAAACTGTGTGCCCGACCGAGACTCGAACTCGGGACCTTTGCCTTTCGCGGGCAGGTGCTCTACCAACTGAGCTACCGAAGCACGACTCACGCCCGGTACTCACAGCTTTACTTCTGCCAGTACCTCGTCTCCTACCTTCCAAACTTTACAGAAGCTCTCCTGCGCAGGAGACGGTATCTTCCCATATACCACAGCGTCATCAGCAAGCAGATGGCTTCTCAACTGCCCATTAGATCAGTTATGTATATAGAGAATAAACGAACAGCAATCACATTATGCTTCCGCCACTCGACTCACAAACAGTGGATCCATTCGACGATAGTTATGTCTGCCGGCACAAAGGGTGCTGATACAAGAGACTTCTTCCTCCAAATAGTTTGCACATGAACATTCTTCCATCAACTGCAGATTTGAGATACTGCACACCTTCATTTGGCCAGTTGCCGAACAGTTGCCACAGTTGCCACAATCGCCGAACAGTTACTCTCAGGTTCAAATGGCTCTGAGCACTATGGCACTCAACATCTGAGATCATCAGTCCCCTAGAACTTAGAACTACTTAAACCTAACTAACCTAAGGACATCACACACATCCCTGCCCGAGGCAGGATTCGAACCTGCGACCGTAGCGGTCGCGCGTTTCCAGACTGAAGCGCCTAGAACCGCTCGGCCACACCGGCCGGCTACTGTCAGGCCTCTCTCTAGTAGGCATATAAAAACACGTGAGTATTTGAATGCAACCTTCTGTCAAAATTTCAAAGCAATCGATAAAGTCCCGACGCAGTTGATATTATCAGTTCTTTCGGTTTCCTTTCCGTATTCTTTCCTCCACCTTCAGTTCCATACTATGTACCACAACTGCAGATTCTGCGTGATGTCCGTCCTTTGCGGCATGTCTGAAGGATGACGCACCATGCATTCATATAAGCGCTGTCTGTGTTTCCTTAAGATTGTCTCTCTTGCTCCACCTGTCTCGACCTTTTCCAAAACTTCACCTCTCCTTTCTACGTCATTCCCAAATGTTTATGTGTAGTGGGCGGAGAGTTTAGTTTGGTGGGACAAGATTACCGGTGCAAAAGAGAATTAATTAATAATGATAACAATAAAATGATGGTATGGTATTGATGGTCGGGAGTTCCCACCTGGGGAAGTTCGGCCGCTGAGTTGCAAGTCTTTTCAGTTGACCCCACGTTGAGCGACTTGCGTGTCGATGATCACGAAATGATGATTAGGACAACACAAAACCCAGTTTCCAATCGGAGAAAATCTCCGATCCGGCCGGGAATCGAACTCAGGTCCGATTCATGGCAGTCAGACGTACTGATCACTCAGCCAAGGATGCGGACATGACACTAATAATAATAATAACTTTAAATTTGGTTTCAAAAGAAAATTATCTTTTTTAATTTCTCCTTTTATTATTTGCAATTATGCTACTAAGATCTGGAACAAGGGATTGGCTGAGAGCAATTCTTAGAGCATTTTTTAGATTACAATCAGAAATGCTTGCACGCAATCTAGTTTTCGTACAAGATAAAAAAGTAAAAAGCTTTCACATACGCATATGGAACCAAACATAGAAATAATCTTCATTGTTTCTCTGTGAAATTTAGCAAGTTTCTCCTCCGACAAATTCTGGTAGAATTCGAGCAAACGTTTGGTACTGTAACACATATCCCTTCGTTGAGCATCGGTTTGCAAATCGGTTAGTTCGAAATGTAAATCAGAAGGCACACTTTCAGTTGCTATCGAAAAGGACTTTACAAACGCATCAAATATTGGCTGCAAGTTAGTAATATCCAGAAACATAAACAAAATCAAATGTTGATAAACGAAAGTAATGTATAACTTTGCTCTGAAGTACTAAAAGGCGATATGTTTTAATAAACGGGTATTGTAGACTATTGTTTTAATGTAATGTGACACTTGTTCATTTAACAAAATCGACTTTATTTTGCTGTTAGTGATACAACAGTACATTACCTCGACTCATTTTCAAGGGATTGTAGCACCTCGACGTATTTTTCAAAGTGTGCTCCTTCCAGCGCAGATGCTCTCAAACAAAACCACAGTACCGTTTTGAAAAAACGCTTTTAAAAATTCGAATGCTTCCTCAAAGATAAAAATATATCTTTTACGTAGCTCAGGAAAGTGTTGCGTACTTTTCGCTGATAAGTTGTATTTAAGTAGCTGAAGTGTATGTTATAAAACTTTTATTTTGACGATCATATCGTTGATGAGGTTTTCTTTTTGGAGTTTCAGACTTCAAATCATCTAGGAGAGCCATAGAGTCTTCTAAAAATCATAAATCCGATACCCATTCATGGTCATGTAAAAGTGGCTCCCAGAGTCCCTTGTCCAGAAACTGACCCAAGGCCCCGTAGCATCGTCCTTCGTCAAATCATATCCAGGAGCTTCCCCGTTACAAGTAGCTCGTCGTCACTCCACGCAATAAGTTGGCTGAGCCGTGTCGCTAATATCTGTCGGCTCTCATCGGGTGCGATGTAGTACGCTAGGAGGTTTTCAATTTTGGCTGTAAATTGTTCATGCGAATTCCCGGCAATGTCGCTGATTCGCCGAGATATTGTCATACTGGAAAGTGGGTTTTTGCTATATGTGGGTGATAATGTAGGATTCGTTGTCTCTACTACGCCTGATAAAATATTCTTTATTAATGGCTCTTCCACTAACGGTCTCCCAGCTCTTGCTAAACGTAGATCAGCCTTATATATAGCTCTAAGAATCATTTTGCCCTAAATTAGAACTCCTTCTTGGCCCTAAATTAGAAGAAAAAGATTGTGTTATGAATAATACAAGCAAAAATGAAAACGAATACACATTTGAGAATAACGTAAACAAACTTCAGATCGTTTCGCAGGACCTTTAAGAAAATAATTGTGTTAAAGTACTGATACAAGCCTCACTTGTGGATGCAGAATTCTCTTCTGCAAAAGCTTGTAGCTTCCTTAATTCTTCCTCCCTGGCGTCCCTTATGATTTCGCTACATTTTTATGAATGCAATTTGCTGTACTGTATTTCAGTAGACGATTTTCTTACACACGTAATTACTGTGTCGCAGATTGAACAATTAGCTTTAATGGCACAACTTTTTTTAAGATGTAGATATATATAAGAAAGTCCCATTCCAGTTTTAATGGACTTTCGGATATCTTTGCTTTTTTCGGAGCAGATTTTTCCATTATTCCGGCAACTGTCTTCCGTTTATTTGTTTTGAATAAACTGTCTACAACGCACTCGAAATGGTTAAAATGGCTCTAAGCATTATGGGACTTAAATCTGATGTCAACAGTCCCCTAGACTTAGTACTACTTAAACCTAACTAACCTAAGAACATCACATACATTCATGCCCGAGACAGGATTCTAACCTGCGACCGTAGCAGCAGCGCAGTTCCGGACTGAAGCGCCTAGAACCGCTCGGACACAGCGGCCGGCTCAACGCACTCGTCAGCGCAATACTCTTCATCCTAAAAGCCGAGTTGAAGCGAATGAAGCCGCGTTGGATCGATACACCGTGCAAACCCTCTCTGCACTCGCTTTGCACGCAGGTGATTTTACGTGTGTGAGAGGTCCTGGACTACGCTGTCCAGTATGTTCCACGTCAAAGTGCAATAACTACTTACAGACAGCAAGTGGCAGCACTACCAATGGAGGGTATATAAAGCTTGTCGGGGGGCGAGGGACGTGGGAAACAATGAAGTTGGCAGGTTGGAGTGGCCGTGCGGTTCTAGGCGCTACAGTCTGGAACCGAGCGACCACTACTGTCGCAGGTTCGAATCCTGCCTCGGGCATGGATGTGTGTGATGTCCTTAGGTTAGTTAGGTTTAATTAGTTCTAAGTTCTAGGCGACTGATGACCTCAGCAGTTAAGTGGCATAGTGCTCAGAGCCAACCAAACAATGAAGTTGTTATCGTAATGCGGGAACGGAGCAATTTAGCTGATGTCGTAAAGGGCAAGGATGGAAGCATTTACGAGACGACTAAGTTTGTAAATTGTTCGCGTGCCGTCATGGTTACCGTACATGACCAAATGGCACCATCCAAAAATGGTGCCGAGGAAACTGTGGTACACCACGGGCTATAGATGACAAGGGTGAACAACGGCTGCGGAGATGTGTGCAGGCAAATGGAAGTGCAGTTGTTGAGCTGCTGGCCCCCAGTGTCTCCTCAACGACCGTTCAGTGAGCGTTGCTGCGTATTGGCCTCAGCAGCAGGCGCCTGCCACGTGATCCATGCTGACTGTTATTCATTGGCGACGAAGGCTTGAATTTACCCGTCGGTATCACGAATGGACATCCACTATGTGGCGACAGGTGGTCTTTTCAGATGAACACGTACCCGAATCATACGTTAATAGTTGGTGGTGACTTTAATTTACCCTCGATATGTTAGCGAAAATACATGTTTAATTCCGGAGGTACGCATAAAATATCATCCGAAATTGTGCTCCACGCATTCTCTGAAAATTATCTCGAGCAATTAGTTCATGAGCCCACGCGAATAATAAACGGTTGTGGAAACACACTTGACCTCTTAGCAACAAATAACCCTGAGTTAGTTAACGAGCAGGATTAGTGAACACAGGGCTGTCGTAGCAAGATTGAATATTGTAATCCCGAAATATCCGAAAAATAAGCGAAAAATATACCTATTCAAAAAAAGCAGATTAAAATTCACTTGCCCGCAGCTCGTGGTCGTGCGGTAGCTTTCTCGCTTCCCACGCCCGGGTTCCCGGGTTCGATTCCCGGCGGGGTCAGGGATTTTCTCTGCCTCGTGATGGCTGGGTGTTGTGTGATGTCCTTAGGTTAGTTAGGTTTAAGTAGTTCTAAGTTCTAGGGGACTGATGACCATAGATGTTAAGTCCCATAGTGCTCAGAGCCATTTAAAATTCACTTGACGCCTTCCTGAGAGACAATCTCCACTCATTCCAAATTAATAATATAAGTGTAGACCAGATGTGCCTTAAATTCAAAGAAATAGTATCGGCAGCAATTGAGAGATTTATATCAAATAAATTAACAAACTACGGAGCTGATCCTCCTTGGTACACAAAACGGGTCAGAACACTGTTGCAGAAACAACGAAACAAACATGCCAAATTTAAACAGACGCAAAATCCCCAAGATTGGCGATCTTTTACAGAAGCTCGAAATTTAGCGCGGACTTCAATGCGAGATGCTTATAACAGTGTCCACAACGAAACTTTGTCTCGAAACCTGCAGAACATCCAAAGCGATTCTGGTCGTATGTGAAGTACGTTAGCGACAAGAAACAATCAATGCCTTCTCTGCGCGATAGCAATGGAGATACTATTGAAGACAGTGCTGCCAAAGCAGAGTTACTAAACACAGCCTTCCGAAATGCCTTCACAAAAGAAGACGAAGTAAATAATGCAGAGTTCGAATCGACAACAGCTGCCAACATGAGTAACGCAGAAGTAAATATCCTTGGAGTAGTGAAGCAACTTAAATCACTTAATAAAAGCAAGTCTTCTGGTCCAGACTGTATACCAATTAGGTTCCTTTCGGAGAATGCTGATGCATTAGCTCCATACTTAACAATAATATACAACCGTTCGCTCGACGAAAGATCCTTACCCAAAGACTGGAAAGTTGCACAGGTCACACCAATATTCAAGAAAGGCCCATATCGTTAACGTCGATATGCAGTAGGATTTTAGAACATATATTGAGTTCGAACGTAATGAATTACCACGAAGAAAACGGTCTATTGACACACAGTTAACATGAATTTAGAAAACATCGTTCTTCTGAAACACAACTAGCTCTTTATTCACATGAAGTGCTAACTGCTATTGTCAAGGGATTTCAGATCGATTCCGTATTTCTGGATTTCCGGAGGGCTTTTGACACTGTACCACACAAGCGGCTCGTAGTGAAATTGGGTGCTTATGGAATATCGTCTCAGTTATGTGACTGAATCTGTGATTTCCTGTCAGACAGGTCACAGTTCGTTGTAATTGACGGAAAGTGATCGAGTAAAACAGAAGTGATTTCTGGCGTTCCCCAAGGTAGTGTTATAGGCCCCTTGCTGTTCCCTATCTATATAAACGATTTGGGAAACAATCTGAGCAGCCGTCTTCGGTTGTTTGCAGATGACGCTGTCGTTTATCGACTAATAAAGTCATCAGAAGATCAAAACAAACTGCAAAACGATTTAGAAGAAGTATCGGAATGATGCGAAAAGTGGCAGTTGACCTTAAATAACGAAAAGTGTGAGGTCATCCACATGAGTGCTAAAAGGAACGCGTTAAACTTCGGTTACACGATAAATCAGTCTAATCTAAAAGCCGTAAATTCAACTAAATACCTAGGTATTACAATTACGAACAATTTAAATTGGAAGGAACACACAGAAAATGTTGTGGGGAAGGCTAACCAAAGACTGCGTTTCATTGGCAGGACACTTAGAAAATGTTACAGACCTACTAAGGAGACTGCCTACACTACGCTTGTCCGTCCTCTTTTAGAATACTGTTGCGTAGTGTGGGATCCATACCAGATAGGACTGGCTGAGTACATCGAAAAAGTTCAAAGAAAGGCAGCACGTGTTATATTATCGCGAAATATCGGAGAGAGTGTCACAGAAATGATACAGGATTTGGGCTGGAAATCATTAAAAGAAAGGCGTTTTTCGTTGCGACGGAATCTTTTCACGAAATACCAGTCACCAACTTTCTCATCCGAATGCGAAAATATTTTGTTGAGACCGACTTACATAGGGAGGAACGATCACAAAGATAAAATAAGGGAAATCAGAGCTCGTACGGAAAGATATATGTGTTCATTCTTCCCGCGCGCTATACGAGATTGGAATAATAGAGCACTGTGAAGGTGGTTCGATGAACCCTCTGCCAGGCACTTAAATGTGATTTGCGGAGTATCCATGTAGATGTAGATCTAGATGAATCACGTTATGTTCTCCATCGGACAGATGGCCACTGGCGTGTACAGTGTGAAAGTCAGAAAGCAAACACTCTGTAACAATCGCCGGAAAGGACCAGGCTGGACGGCATTGCCTGGGCAGTCTCATCATTCTGGAAGGTACAGTGGATCAACACAAGTATGCATCTGTCCTCGAGAACCATGTCCACCAGTGCATGCAGTCTGCTTTTCCTTGGCACACCAGCATTTACCAGTAGGACAGTGCATCGTATCACACATCTTGCAGTCTACAGCCTGAGTTTACCGGCCTCCCATGGCCGCCAAACTGCTAAAACTGAAACCTAATCGAGAATAAGTGGGAAGACCTCGATCAGGCTGTTGGTGCCATATACCCTCAACCGTGAAGCAGCGCAGCTGGCCACGGCACTTGAGTCGGCATGACTCCACATCCCTGCCGCTACCTTCCTTAACATTATTCAATCTCTTCCTGCACGTCTCGTGGATTATTCAGGCTTTTGACAGGTGTTGACGTTAATGTGACTGGTCAGCGTGGTTGCAACGTGCAAGCACTCCACCTCAATACAGCAACTACTTTCTGTGGTAGAGCACTCGCTTCCTGCTACGTTTGACTCCAAACTTATTTGGTGAATACTGTGTCACTAACGTCAGTCTGTTGTAGAATTATGGAGGACATTTTATAGTCACATGTTATGACCATTTTGGAGAGCGAAAACTTACTTTACACGAATCAGCACAGATTTCACGAATAGTTATCTTGCGAAACTCACATGTCCCTATTCATCCGTGAGACCGAGAAGACAGTAAATGACACAGGCTGACAACATGTGCAAATAACTTACGGGAGTGCAGGCGCGTGACGTCGTCGACAACCGCCGATATTTCGACAAGAGTACACCCGGTGATTTTCAAGGAAAAACTGCAGAAAATAATGGTTCAAATGGCTCTGAGCACTATGGGACTTAACATCTGCGGTCATCAGTCCCCTAGAACTTAGAACTACTTAAACCTAACTAACTTAAGGACATCACACACATCCGTGCCCGAGGCAGGATTCGAACCTGCGACCGTAGCTGTCGCACTTTTCCAGACTGAAGCGCCTAGAACCGCTCGGCCACAACGGGCCGGATGAAAAACTGCAGAAAGTAAGCGCTCTATAAGGGAATGTAAAACATTGGTTTTTTAGATAAATTCAGGAAAGACAACACTCACTCACAATGTAAAGACTAGTGGCATCCAAACCAAAGATGATCCACGTGAGAAGTTACCTATAGTGAAATTAGTAATCAAAGGGTGAGGTGTCATAAACTCTGTCCCTCTTTTTTGTCAGGGGAAGAGCAGGATTCCATACGGAAGTTAAACAAAAACCACCATCTCTATTTATAAGGTTACTTGCTAATTTATTTTCAACGTCTTCATTAAAAACATTGTCCCAGCATTTGGAAGTGCGTGCCAAAATCTACGTGTTGTTATATTCCATAGGATGACCGGTGCTAAGATAGTATTTTGAAATGGCGGATTTTCTCGGCTTTTGTAAGCATATGTGCCACTTATGCTGAATACATCGGTCCTCCACAGTCCTGATAATCTGACCAATATATGACATGCCACAGCTGCAAGGAATACGGTAGACACTCGCCTTATGCAAGACAAGATTATCCTTTATGGAAACATAAAAGAACCCTGATCTTAGGTGGTTGTGGAAAAACACACTGCGAAATACGACCAATCCTGTTCGAAATGCTCCTTGTGTAAGGCGAAAAGGACGTAGACTTTAGTGCCAACTCGGTGTTATCATCACTCACCTTGTGCGGAGTTGGTCGACAGCGCAACCACTAAACCATTATGACGAAAGGTGAGTTCGAGATAGGCTAACTCAAATGAGATAGTCCGCGCATATGCCGTCGACAGGGCGTCCCCGGGGCGTAGTGGTTAACGCAACTGGTTAATAAGAAGGAGATCCTACTCCAACACATACATTTTCACTCGTTGCCGCTGATTCCGCGTAAAGTCCCGATGCAAATGACAGCATCAGTTGCTTCCCTTTTCTTCCCTTTCTCCCCCCTCCAGATTCAATTTACGTAATATGTATAATAGCTGCGAATTCCGCGCGGTGTATGTTCTTTCGGACACGTCAAAAGAATAGACACCATGCATTTATATAATTGATACACCTCGATGATCTGTGAACCCACAACCATCAATGCGGATGCACATTTACGTTCAACCTGCACCATGAGTCTAAAATTAGCGAGCACGGAGGAGATGGATGGAGATTGCGGATAAGTGGTGGCTCTAGGTGGGAATATGGGCCGGGCGAAGAACGTGCCGAGATAGTCCGTGCGTCGCGATTCACACTGTGTCTGGGTTGCAGAGTGGTTAGGGTGCAACTGCCTGGTATGTAGGAGATCCCAGGTTCGATTTTCGGTCCAGCAAACAATTTTACTCATCGCCGCTGATTCCTCATGAAGTCCTGATGAAGCTGATATAATCAGTTCCTTCCCCCCCCCCCCCCCCCCTCCACATTCAACGCATCTAAAGGGATTGGGGTCACCTCTGTGGTCCACAACATTCTACTCAGCGTTGTTAAATGGTTCGAGTGTCTAGTGTACCCCTGGTTCGAGGGCATATTCCAATAGGAGTTTTTGGGTAGTCACGCTAGAGAAATCATAATGGCGTAGCGTGAGCTCCACTGAGTATGATTAGCGAAGAAAGAAAGAGCAGTAAGGTACAGTATTGCTTGCTCGTGGGGACTTATTCAGCCGTCTCGCAGGGTTGCATTACTTCATCTACGCACGTTGCCACCTGCCATCTGCGACGAGTGCATGTTGTTTTAAGTATTCTACTCTTATATATTTGTTTATTTATTTATAATTTTGGTATGGGTGAACTGATTAGTGCCATGGTGCTCTCTCTCCAATTTAACCAAGCATTCCTTATAAATTACGATAATGTAAAACCTGACACTGGGTACTGTAGACGCCTGTCATACGAACTTGTAGAGTGTAGTATTCTGATCGTACTGTTGGTGTGACATGGTCACCAAGAAAGCCGTGAAAATAAAATCTGTATTCGAGTAGTGGACCACCACCGACAGTGTCTCATGTCCTCAAAAAAATGGCTCTGAGCACTATGGGACTCAACTGCTGTGGTCATAAGTCCCCTAGAACTTAGAACTACTTAAACCTAACTAACCTAAGGACATCACACACATCCATGCCCGAGGCAGGATTCGAACCTGCGACCGTAGCGGTCGCGCGTTTCCAGACTGAAGCGCCTAGAACCGCTCGGCCACTCCTGCCGGTATGGGCTGTTGGTAATGACTATAGTCAGTAGAAACCGGCGTTGCAATTAAATAATTTACGCGTGCATTGACTGAAATAAGCTTCATACTCTTGAGACTGAACCTGTTAATCAAATCCATAGCTCACTAAGGCCACCCCTACTCTAAACGTGCGAAACAAGACACGGTCGGAGCGTATCTTTCATTCAATACGTCTCAATGAATTCCTGCAACTTTATGCTGGTCATATCCGTAATGCAAATCTGCGCTACGTCAAAGCTGTACGCCAACGCTATATCTGACTTCGAATTCTTGATGTGATATTGATTGTTGTGGTCCCACTATTTGCCGACCACGTACAACTGACTTTTGTACTAAATGACACCCAAGGTATAACAAAAAGTACATGACAACATTCAATTTTTTAATGCATGAACGACTGCATCAAATTTCTTCTCTTTAATCAAGCCATTTTCGTGAGAAAGGATGAGCTGTTGCCCTTTTTAGAATCTTCATTGCAGGAAATGCTATCAACTTTAGCATTGGCCAGCCACTGACAACACTCCTAGCACGCGAGCACAATGAATGTCGTGCAATTCGTGACTGCCGTCTTGCAATTCATAGGAGCGTCATTTCAAGAACTTGCGACATGCCGCCATTGCACACTTGAGTGTTCAGTTAGCAGGTTGCCTATGAACTTCTTCTCCACCCGACATAAGCTGCGATTACAATACATGACACAAGAAAAAGATTTGTTTTCCTCTCATTCGGAGGAATCAGCTCTCATAAGCGAGCACAGAACAAGTGAAACATGAGGTATTCGCAAGAGTGGAAAAATAAAGATCTGCTACAGGGGTGATATAGCGTTTTCCAAAGCTCGGATATAGCTTTCCAGCCATATTTAAAACATTTAACTATAGCAAGGGCGAAAAGAAATACATTTTTAAGCAAGTATGCTATTTCACGGATCGTCTTAACATCATCATATAGCAAAACAACAGACGATACAATCTCAGGGGTTTGGCAATACAATCGTGGCTTCTTAAACTTTGAGTCGTGAGTTTTTCGAATGATATGATGCGCTGTCCCCAATTTTCTATTCTATGCTTAATTGTTCATTCAGTTAAAACATCTCAGGACACCCTTTTCTGTTCGTTACAAACACGTCAAGCATAACATGTAACTAAAAATCTATAGGACCGTCTGTTTTACTGTTATAGCGATTAATCTTTGGAAAACGCTTCCCAATACATCTGACACACTGATGGGCCAATCTGTTTCCATTATACGAGGGATACTCACAGAGTGTCTCCTCTGGAGTTGAGTGGTCAGTGCGGCTGACGCCTATGAGGAGGACCTGGGTTCGATTCCTGGCATTATCAGGGGTTTTTCGTTGGTAGGAGGACCGGAACGAGGTGCATGCAGCCTCGTGATGACAGTTGAAGAGCTGCTTGACCGAGTAGTGGTCGCTCCTGTGAACGGAGATTACGTTGCGTTTACTCATAAGGTTTTATCAAGCTGCGGCCATGAAAGTTAGTGATGGTTTTAGTCCTCCTCTACATATTCGTATTTCAACACGATGCATTTTTTTTCATTTTTTCCCAACAATGGATGACGTGGTGGAGACCTTGGTTGTACAAGTTGCAGAAATCACTGGATGCGATAATAATTGGGAGGGGAGGGGGGGGGGGGGGCGAGCGGTGGAGTCAAAACTTTATAGACCAAAACAGCAAAAAGTTTCCTGTGTATCTGTGCAGAATGAGCTGTGACATTCTCGTGGAGGAAAAAAAGAAGCCTCCTTGGACAGCACCCTGCGACCCATCGTCTAGACAGTAAAAAATGGTTCAAATCGCTCTGAGCACTATGGGACTTAACTTCTTTGGTCATCAGTCCCCTAGAACTTAGAACTACTTAAACCTAACTAACCTAAGGACATCACACACATCCATGCCAGAGGCAGGATTCGAACCTGCGACCGTAGCGGCCCCGCAGTTGCAAACTGTTGCGCCTAGAACCGCTCGGCCAATTCGGCCGGCCTTAGACAGTCAAATTTCGTTGTATACTCATGTGACGGTTAGCCCCTTGCGAGCACAGTCTGTTAACACCACACCATGGCAACTCCTAAAAACAGTCAGCATCACCCTGCCCAATGATGATTAGGTCTTTGCCTTTTTCGGGGGTGGTGAATCCCACGCGTTTTCACTGCCTGCTTTGCTCCTTTGTGTTTGAGGTCATACTGATATACCCTGAACTTCCTCCATGACGATTAAGCGGCTAAAGATATCATCCGGATTGGCCTGATTCAGCTGCAACATTTCCGCTACTGTCTCGGTTTGGTGGACTTTTTGGTGGGTGTGAGCAGTGGCGGAACGCGCGAATCTTGTTGTGTTTAACATGTCGTGCAAGATCTGTGACTGATTTCCACTTCTGCCACCATCGTCTTGATTGTGATACGCCGGTCTTCGATCAGCAGAGCCCCTGCTTCTTTTACGATTCTTGGTTTTTCACAGAGAGGTCTGCCACTTCTTTCTTGGTCATTCAGACTTTTTTTGACCACACTGGAAGCGCCTGCGCCACGTAACCAATGTGTCGTATATGGAGCATTCTTGCCATACACCTTCATCAATTCGGCTTGAATTTCACTTGAAACTTCCGGGCTGACAGGCCGTGGTCGATGTATAAAACTTTCTCCTAAAGTTTCACCTCCGACTGCGGGAGACGTCTTCATAGGTAAAGCTTCCGCTTTACCTCTGAAAATGTATATGACAGACGGAGATGAAACGTTAGGAGAAAGTTTTATAAACAGACCACGGCCTATCGATCCGGAAGTTCAAGAGAAGCCGTTACCGGACGTGCAAACCGACACTGTATAATCAGCATGAATAGTTGCCGCGCTGTTCCCCTGTAAATGCTGAAGACGAATTACTTCACTTAATTAATAAGCTACGCCATTATGGTTTGGTTCACCCAGCGGGGTGCTACGGTACTGTGGCGCGTGGATTTCGACCTTTTTCGAGGACTCCACACGTATACCTATAAATAAAGAAAAAAATTATTTTTTAGAGGCGATAATTAAAGTTTTATAACTGTTCCCTGTATCTGTGGACATTTTTCCGTTCATCATAATTAATGGTTCAGGACAAAAACAGTAATAAGTTCAGTTACACTGCCTCCACCAAACTTCGGAGTCGTAAAGTAGGCTTACAATCGAACGATAAAACACTAGACTTTAAGGGTAATTCAGCTAAGCTACACACCTTAGATATTTTCTGGACCGTTAAAAAATCTTAACTCCGATGCACCCAAATTATTTGTGAAGAGTCCTCATTATATAAACTACAGTATCTTTTTGTAGTCATATTAGTTTTCGGTATCAACTTTGCTTTTTCAAATGGAACTGTAGTAATCTCTGCTGCTAGTATCGTAATTCTAAAAGAGATGAATCCAACGGCGTTTCACGCTTGAAAAGTTGATTAGTAGTTTCACAGACATTACATTATTTAAAACTTAGGATTTATCTGTTTTGAAATGCGAAGTATGTTAATACGAAACTGTCACGTAATGTTGATGGAGCGCTCCAGCTTGACGCAGCTCAGAGAGTCTACTTACAAAAGCTGAGTAGTGGAGAAAAGTTAAGTTTAAAACTGATACTTACCACACTTGGCTACATGTGGTTACAACGATGCATTAACTAGACGAAAAAGGACGTGACATCTAAGAATGATTCACCCGTTGACTACGGTAACTTCTGCTCTTGTTTCTGTCAGAACACTGAAAGAAAGGAACACGTAAAAAAATTGAATGGATTTGTAAAGCAAGGACCTGAGTATATCGACTGTTAAATAATAACTTCGTGTCGTGAGTTTTCTGTCATGATACACACTTACGTTGCAAAATTATATCAGAAACAGCAACAAAAAGGAAATAGCAAAAGAATGTGGCCATAGACACTTCCTCAAAATTTCCTTACGTCATAAAGTGTTTGAAATGCCCACCGTCTACTGCAATACACAACTAATGTCACTTGTGCAAGGACTTCTGGACAGAATCAAGAGATTCTGCACATTCTGCAATAAAGCGGTGTTTTAAATCTTCTTGGGTTCTGGGAACTTATGCATAGACTTCATCTTTGAGTTTACCCCAGAAAAACAATCTGTAGTGTCAAACCAGGCGAACGTGCAGACCAACTGATATCGCCTTACCGTCCTACCTAGCGACCAGACTAGTGCTAGGTGAGATCTTTCCTTGCAACAAGGAAGTAGGGAGCCAGGCATCCATTGTGCTCCTACCACGTAAGTCTTCGTATTTCAAGTGGCATTTCCTCTAGGAGAGCCGGTAGCCCTTCAGTAACGAAGTGTGCGTACCGTTAAGGTTTCTTCAATGAAGTAATGATCGATCACGTAGTCTCCACGATCCTGCACTACGTTTTCACACTCCACTGCCTCTGATGTTCAGTCTGCCTCAGCTAGTGTGCATTCTCAGCGCCGCAGTAAGTATATTTCTTACATTCAGTTTGCCGTGATTTGTAAAGGTAGCGTCATAAGTAAGGAGAATTCTTTGAACAAAGAATCTATTGTCCTGATGTTGCATCAAAACCGAGCGACAGAATTCCATGCATCTTCTGGAGTCCCGCTGTGTAGTCTGCTGGTGAGGTAACACATAAAACGTATGGAAGCTGTTTGCACGTAAAATGCGAACAACGCTGGGCTGCATTATTCCAGATGGTCGTGCGATATCTCTGTATATCCATACGGATTGTGAGCAACAGCCACCAGAACATCTATTCTTTTGCTCCGCTCCTTGCCGGGTTGCTTCCTATCTTGTACGTAGTATTGCAATGCCCTTCCAATAGCAGTTCTTTGCACATTTGCTGAATTGTCGTTCTTGTCGGATACCATCTCTCGAGATACCTCTTTACTCAACTGCTCTCTTCGCGTTTGTTCTACGTTTTCCGTTAAGAAGTACTATATTTCAGGGACTTAATTTTCAGGCAGTTTTTTAAAAAATAATATTTTTATCTTTTTTATTTTTAGATTGCAAAGCCAGACTAACAATTTTTTTTTAGTTTATGAAACCGAATTGACCTTTAAGAACGCTGAAAATCGTTATCTGAACTTTCTTCTTCTTCTCCTTCTTGCTCTTCATCGTCATCGTTGTCCTTTTCATTTATAAGACGGTCTTCACTGCCATAGATACATCTTCTTGAAAGATTTAACAATAATGTCTTGTCTCACTCTAAACCACGATTGTTTTATCCACTAACACACATGTTTGATTGTAGACCGTTTTAAAGCTCCCGTTCGGCACGAATCCATGTTGGGTTTCTTTCATTATCCATTAGTTCGATTCCTATCTCATGTACACTTTAAATAGTTTATTTATAGAGACATCAAGAGGTTGCAACTGTGAAGTATGTCCTTACGGAGTAACAGCAAATTTTACATTTCCCTGTTTCAATTTCTGTTTTACAGAATTTTTCAAATGACTACTACACTGATCTAGCACAACAAGAGAACTCTTCTTCGATAAAGCACCTTTCCTTCTTTTACACACACTGTTAATCCATAATTTCATACCTGCCTCGTCCAACCAAGCCTTTTCATGTACGTGAACAACAGCACCTGGTGGTATTTCAGAAGGTTCTGGCATTGTTTTGCACTTCAAAATGATAATTGCATTAAGTTTAGTCCCGTCAGCACAACACGAATTGACAACAATGCAGTGCATTTTTTCATGTCCACTTGATTTTACAGTTAGGGTTTTAGCACCTTTCATGGCAACAGTTCTATTACTCGGCACATCAAATATAAGAGGAGTTTCGTCCATGTTCGCTATTTGTCTTGGTTCCACAATGGTTTTCTTTCGATGTTTAATAATAAAGCGATGGAAAGATAATATTTTCTCTTCATACTGTTCTGGCATTTTGTATTTCGGTTTTGATTCGCATGCTAAGTGCATGACGCTTCAATAACCCTATAGAACCAACTAACTCTGACCTTAAGGTCTGTTGAGTTCCACTGTAGCGCTAGCTTACGAGCGTGTATTTGAATCATTTTTGTATTAAGTTCAGTGTCATTTTGACGGTGTCCGTGAATCCATTTCAATACGTCATCTTCTAGTTTTGGCCATTTTGCATTCAGTGCGCTATTTGTACGTTTAGTTTAGTATATTTTCATTTCTTCTTTACTAACCCGCCAATCGCGAATGGTTTTTTCTATTCGTAGAAGGTCGAAATGTTGCTCAGCTGCTCTGTTTCCATGTTCTCCTGCATATGCTATTACTTTCAATTTATAGCCCGCACTATATGAATTGTCGTTCTGGTCTTTAGTCCAGAGACTGGTTTGATGCAGCTGTCCATGCTACTCTATCCTGTGCAAGCTTCTTCATCTCCAAGTAACTACTGCAACCTACATCCTTCTGAATCTGCTTAGTGTATTCATCTCTTGGTCTACCTCTACGAATTTTAGCCTCCACGCTTCCCTCCAATACTAAAATGGTGATCCCTTGATGCATCAGAATGTTTCCTACCGACCGATCCCTTCTTCTAGTTAAGTTGTGCCACAGATTCATCTTCTCCCCAATTCTGTTCAGTACCTCCTCGTTAGTTGCGTGATTACCCATCTAATCTTCAGCATTCTTTTGTGGCACCTCATTTCGAAAGCTTATATTCTTTTCTTGTCTAAACTATTCATCGTCCACGTTTCACTTCCACACATAGTTACATTCCATACAAATACTTTCAGAAAAGACTTCCTGACAGTTAAATCTATAATCGATGTTAACAAATTTCTCTTCTTTAGAAACGGTTTCCTTGCCATAGCCAGTCTACATTTCATATCTTCGCTTCTTCGACCCTCATCAGTTATTCTGCTCCCCAAATACCAAATCTCATCTACTACTTAAAGTGTCTCATTTCCTAATCTACCTCCCTCAGAATCTCCTGATTTTATTCGACTACACTCCATTATCCTTTCATTTTTTCCATTACGAAACTAGCTACTAACAAAAATATTGTACTGTTACCTATAACACAAATCACTTTCAGTTCAAGTTCACTGGCACCGTAGACTGCAATGACGCATCATAGGCCATACAGTGTTCCGGGTTTGCGATGACGGGATGGGAGGGCGACCGTGATAACAAGCTTGTGAATCCACGCAACTCACGTCCGTCGCATGGGTGCACTGCTGCCTCCAGTTGAATCCATTGTTGCCAGATAGAGATGGGCTTCCCGCGGTGTCGAATATATGGCCATTTTTAAGACTGGCGGGAATTTTAAATCAAACACTGAACATTTTTATATTAATTTCGAGTACAAAACGCACCTGGATTTTGGAGGTAATTTTTCGAAGAAAGAAGTATGTTTATAGTCCGTAAAATACAGTAGCATATCTAGTTTCTCTTTGTTTGTAAAAGATAGTTATTTTTGAAGTTAAGCAACACTCGTTTCAAGTGAATGACATTAAAAAATGAAAGCTACATTTTCTCTGTGCGCTTTCTTTACCGCTGTCGTGGCGGTGCAAATGCAACACGCTGTTTCCTTCTTATCTGACGGGAATCAGTGCAGTTTCTACCTTTATTTCTAGCCGTCGGCACACGAACCGTGCATCCGAACCTTGAGCGTTGTGCGTGCCGAGTTTCTGATGTCATAGTGTGGAGTACCAAGCTCACGAGGAAGACAGGCCGTGGCGCGTACGTCACAGCACGTGAGCCTGCAGGTCTCCGGCGTGGAGCGAGTAACTACTTCCGACGAGTTTCATAATTTGCGTGTTTAAATGCATGCGAGCAGTTGATAGCACAGGACGAAGTTAAGACCTTAAATGGGTACCTTTGCATTTACGTATTGATTTCCCGTGGGCCCTGCACGTAGTCGAGGGGAAAGCCGTCGGCACACGGATCGTGCTGTCGAACGTTAACGTTGAGCGTGCCAAGTTCAACGTGCTGCTGAACGCTCAGGAACGATGCGACTTGTGCATACGGTACGTGGGCCCCAACGTGGTATACGCGATCGCAACGCACTCCAGCGGCAGTTGAGGGATGTTTCTAGTTCGTAAATCACACTGATTACTCAACGGGCGCGCGTTAAATTCCCACGTTAGCTGTATTAAAACGCACATTTCCTCCATCGTCCACGAAAAGGAAAGTACCATGTCCAATCAATAAGGACACAGGCTTATAAAAGTTCCATTACAAACAGCGCGGTACAAATTTGGAATAATTCTCCGCATAAGATAAACATTATTTCATCATTTTCACATTTTAGTAAAACCCCAAGGTCAGTCTTGCTTGATCACTGTTCCTACTCAGTAGCAGAATCTTTGCAACATGTAAATTACGAAGCGTAAAAGAAAAAGGAGCAAAATATCTTTATACAAGTAGTGCAAGCTGTCCTGTAATTAAGCCAATCGAACAGTCACCCCTCAAAAAAAGGTGAACTTATATTTACATAACATCAAATATTATAGCATATACTTACATTAAACTAATAATGAAGTATCAGAACTAAATAAAAACGCGAATGTTCGGAAAATAAGTTTGGGGGTGGTAAAACGCGAACAACTGCCACCAACAAAGACTCATGACTGGACAGAGACACTACTCATTATGCTAATCCAACAGCAGGCTTGTACTACTTAAAAATATTGTCTTACCCCTTCCTAAAAACGTTAATCGTACATAATTATGTTATTAATTGACATTTAATTATAACAAATTGTAAGAAGAACGATGCGTTTTGGGTGGATCTTCAGTGTGTCGCTGCCTTCAAATGCCTACTCTCATACTACGCTCGTTACAATAATTCTTTTGCCATGAATATGGTGTTTCTCATTATTTTATTGGAACGAATCACACAACTAACAACGGGTTTTCCAGTGATTCTCAATTTGCTGGTGCTCAGAATCGGCATATATACATATAGGCTTGAAATGAATGCCAATATGGCGCCTCACAACTCTGTACTGATGAGAGACGGCGTGCGTGTGACGTAGGTGGCGTTGTGCCATCTCATTGGTCAACGCTCAGACGCACGCTCAGAATATCTGACACGCCAGATATTGCTCTGCACGTTCGGAAAGACTCCCGAACGTGCTATTCCACGCTATGACGTCAGAAACTGAGATGACAGAACGCCACCTTCGGTGCAGAGTTGTGAGGCACCATATTGGCTTTCAGTTGAAGCCCGTACGTATATATGCCGTTTCTGAGCACCAGCAAACTCAAGGGCTCTCGAAAACCCGCCATTAATTGTATGATTCGTTGTAATTAAATGACGGGAAACGTCATATTCGTGGTAAAAGAATTATTGTAACTTGCGTATTGTGAGAGTATCCCATTTGAAGGCGATAGCATGTTGAGAATCAATTAAAAGCGTGTTGTTCTCTGTACAATTTGTTATAAGTAAATTTGAATTAGTAATATAGCTGCGACTGACGCTTTCAGTGTATGGTGACAAGCTAGGTATGGTCATTTCAGCGGCATGACCGCTTTAGTGCAATGAATGGCGTTACACGTTCGTGAAGAAATTTGTGGTGTATCACTGGTTCGTTTCACACTACATCCGAACTTTTTTTCTAACCTTCGCTTTTTTAATAGGTTCTGCTACTTTATTGTTAGTTGAATATGAGTATATACTATAATATTCGATGTTATGTAAATATAAGTGCGCTCTTCTTGAGGATGCTTTAATCTACAGGACACCTTGCACTACTTGCAGTAAGATATTTTGCTTTCTTTTTTGTCTTTTAAGTTTTGTAATTCACATGTTGTAGAGATTCTGCTACTGAACAGGAATGACCTTAGGGTTTTACTAAAAAGTGAGAATGATGAAATAACTACACTCCTGGAAATTGAAATAAGAACACCGTGAATTCATTGTCCCAGGAAGGGGAAACTTTATTGACACATTCCTGGGGTCAGATACATCACATGATCACACTGACAGAACCACAGGCACATAAACACAGGCAACAGAGCATGCACAATGTCGGCACTAGTACAGTGTATATCCACCTTTCGCAGCAATGCAGGCTGCTATTCTCCCATGGAGACGATCGTAGAGATGCTGGATGTAGTCCTGTGGAACGGCTTGCCATGCCATTTCCACCTGGCGCCTCAGTTGGACCAGCGTTCGTGCTGGACGTGCAGACCGCGTGAGACGACGCTTCATCCAGTCCCAAACATGCTCAATGGGGGACAGATCCGGAGATCTTGCTGGCCAGGGTAGTTGACTTACACCTTCTAGAGCACGTTGGGTAGCACGGGATACATGCGGACGTGCATTGTCCTGTTGGAACAGCAAGTTCCCTTGCCGGTCTAGGAATGGTAGAACGATGGGTTCGATGACGGTTTGGATGTACCGTGCACTATTCAGTGTCCCCTCGACGATCACCAGTGGTGTACGGCCAGTGTAGAAGATCGCTCCCCACACCATGATGCCGGGTGTTGGCCCTGTGTGCCTCGGTCGTATGCAGTCCTGATTGTGGCGCTCACCTGCACGGCGCCAAACACGCATACGACCATCATTGGCACCAAGGCAGAAGCGACTCTCATCGCTGAAGACGACACGTCTCCATTCGTCCCTCCATTCACGCCTGTCGCGACACCACTGGAGGCGGGCTGCACGATGTTGGGGCGTGAGCGGAAGACGGCCTAACGGTGTGCGGGACCGTAGCCCAGCTTCATGGAGACGGTTGCGAATGGTCCTCGCCGATACCCCAGTAGCAACAGTGTCCCTAATTTGCTGGGAAGTGGCGGTGCGGTCCCCTACGGCACTGCGTAGGATCCTACGGTCTTGGCGTGCATCCGTGCGTCGCTGCGGTCCGGTCCCAGTTCGATGGGCACGTGCACCTTCCGCCGACCACTGGCGACAACATCGATGTACTGTGGAGACCTCACGCCCCACGTGTTGAGCAATTCGGCGGTACGTCCACCCGGCCTCCCGCATGCCCACTATACGCCCTCGCTCAAAGTCCGTCAACTGCACATACGGTTCACGTCCACGCTGTCGCGGCATGCTACCAGTGTTAAAGACTGCGATGGAGCTCCGTATGCCACGGCAAACTGGCTGACACTGACGGCGGCGGTGCACAAATGCTGCGGAGCTAGCGCCATTCGACGGCCAACACCGCGGTTCCTGGTGTGTCCGCTGTGCCGTGCGTGTGATCATTGCTTGTACAGCCCTCTCGCAGTGTCCGGAGCAAGTATGGTGGGTCTGACACACCGGTGTCAATGTGTTCTTTTTTCCATTTCCAGGAGTGTATTATCTTATGTGGAGAAATATTGTAAGTTTGTATTGCACAATTTGTAATGGAACTTTTATAAGCCGATGTCCTTATTGACTGGACATGGTACTTTTCTTTTATCTTATAACATTTTCACAAATACTGAAGTTTTTATTTATTTAAACTACAGACAGAACAACCTGACTAACATATGGACAAGGAAAGAAAGTACTTTTAATAGAGCTAATATAGGAATTTTACGCCCGTCCACTTCGCAAACTGTGTGATTTCTGAGCCAGACACAGCCGATAAATGCTTCTGGAGCGCTTTGCGATCGCGTGCACCACGCTGGGGTCCACGTACCGTATGCACAAGTCGCATCGTTTCTGACCTTGCAGCAGCACATTGAAATCTCAACGTTGACATAGACGTTCGACAGCATGGTCCATGTGCCGACGGCCTATTAGGCAAGACCAGGCCGTCACCTAGGGCGGCAAGACTTTAGGGGTGGGGGGTGGGAAAGGGCGGAAAAAATTACTTTCAAAACATACTGCGAAAAAATTGAGCAAACGAGGATAAAAAATGAAAAAGAGGAAAAATTAAAGCACCGAATTGTTTTCAAAAGCATAGGGAACAGTTACTTAATAGGCGTTTACTTACTGTGACAAAAGTAAATACAGTGCCTCTACCTACCCTAAAACTAAAGCAGCCGCTACTGAATACGAAACGAAAACAAACACGATCTTGATTCATCTCTGTCGAGCGCTAGACCGGACCATGTGCGCTGTCTTGCGATCATGTTGCGACTTAATACCATACCTCCCTCAGTCCCTCTTTTTGGTTTAGTCCCTGCAGATCATTTGTCAAGAGTCAGTTGTACTGAGTGGGTCTGTTGATGTTTTTAGTTCTACTATTATTTCCTGTACGTAATCGAGTACATATTCACAAACTAGGTTTTGTACTGCTCTTTGAATATACACACATCAAAAAAAAGTTTTGCATCACCCCGGGTCCCAGAACTCCTGAAGATAGACGTTGACTGTGGATATTGTATCACAGACACAGTAGCTTTGATTGTCCAGAGATGTCACTAAACCCGCCCAAAGATGTAAACAATCATGCATGAGCAGCGCCTATCAGACGGAGGGGGCCCGACAGCCGATCAGTTCCAGTCATTCCACCAGGAAGGAGGTACACGGCTCGTGTTGTCTGTAGTTCAACCATGCCTAGACGGTCAATACCGCGGCTCGATTGAGTCCGCATTGTTACTTTGTACCAGGAAGCGCTCTCAACAAGGGAAGCGTCCAGGCGTCTCGGAGTGAACCAAAGCAATGTTGTTCGGACGTGGAGGAGATACAGGGAGACAGGGACTGTCAATGACATGCGAGGTGCTGGGGTGGAAAAGAGTTTGAACCTCTTTAATTCTGACGAATTTTGCATGAGAACAAGACATGCACTAGACCCCCTCCTTATCTACCACCTAATTAATTATACGCACAATGATAACGAAAGGAAATGATGGTGGACTGCACACTCACAATAATTTAATAAAAATCGTAATCTACTGGCTGGCCGAAGTGACCGTGCGTTTCTAGGCGCTGCAGTCTGGAACCGCGAGACCGCTACGGTCGTAGGTTCGAATCCTGCCTCGGGCATGGATGTGTGTGATGTCCTTAGGTTAGTTAGGTTTAACTAGTTCTAAGTTCTAGGGCACTAATGACCTCAGAAGTTGAGTCCCATAGTGCTCAGAGCCGTAATCTGCTCAGATAAAAAAAGGAGAACTTTATCACAATAAACAACAGGAAATGGGATTCTGCATATATCTACGAAATGATATGCGGATTAAATATTACAATGAGATTTATTATACATCAGAACATAAAACCATATGATTATCGACACAAACAGTAGGTTAAAGGATAGGGTATTCTGAGCTATTATGCGAATAAGAGTTGGCTCGAGAACAAGGGCTCCTACTCTCTGTGATGCAATAGATTGACGATAATGACTGGAGGTCCTAATCAATCAAATATTACTCTCTTGACTATATTGCAGTATCGCGATTAGTAGTGAGAGATCACATGGGATCACATGGAGAAACAAGCAAGATGGACTTGTGGCAAAGCGAGCGCGCGTGCTGCTGAGGACTTCAGTATAAAATTGATAGGTCCTAAAATGCCGGAGCCGCAAAATACTTTACCAGTCCTGAAATTTGTAGCAGGTCGTCGGTAGGCAGCTTTCTGTTGACGTAGGCGCCGACTTTTGGTGTGCAGCAACTCTGTTTCAACCCCTGGCATCGAAGGCTGGCCGAGACCATCCGACTCCGAAAAAGATCAGATCCCGAATCCCCTGCGCCCACGCAACTCAAAGCGAAGCTCAACTCCCTACTCTCCTAGAAACCGCGAATTAGTATTCAGTGCTGATTACAAAATTCCCACACACTGCCTCAGAACATTCGCGCCAATAGCGACCGTTCCCTCCAATTTCGAGCAGAGCATTATGACTTCAACTAGCCTCAGTTTAAGTTGACCAACCATGCCTCTGCTATTCAACTGAGGAAACTGAACGTGCCGTTTGACCGGCTACGAAAACAACCTGCCTAGACCACCAGCCATCCGGCGCCAGACAGTCGCACCCAGCAGGGCACGGTCCACAAGTATTCTCAGAATCAAGAGGACAATGCAGTCAGTCGCTGACAGGAGTCTTCGTTCCGGACGCACCAGAACAGTAAACAAATAAACTCCGGCGACACTCAGACGTCTCGCAAGATCGTTTCGCCCTGCATACAATAGGCGAAACTCGACCAACGTCAGTCGTTCCGCCAGTCGCTTAATCCCATTGTACGAACCCCTCAGAATTCGGGGAAGTGGCGCCCCCAACTGGAAATGCAGTGTGCCGCGTCCTCTGATGCTTGCCTCGCACAGGCCACACATAGAAGTAACCCAACATGCATAGGAATCAAGTGAAAAGTATTTTTGAGCTCTCATACAAATACTCTCATTACAATAACCTTATTCGGTCTGTATCCACCGTGAAATGACGTAGAACTTTAATAAAATTGATGAAAATGAGCGGCACGCAAAAGAGGGCTTGGAACCTCTCGGACATGCCTCGCTCAGGTCGCCCAAGGGCTACTACCGCAGTGGATGACCGCTACCTGCGGATTATGGCTCGGATGAACCCCGACAGCAACGCCACCATGTTGAATAATGCTTTTCGTGCAGCCACAGGACGTCGTGTTACTACTCAAACTGTGCGCAATAGGCTGCATGATGCGCAGCTTCACTCCCGACATCCATGGTGAAGTCCATCTTTGCAAGCACGACACCATGCAGTGCGGTACAGATGGGCCCAACAACATGCCGAATGGACCGCTCAGGATTGGCATCACGTTCTCTTCACCGATGAGTGTCGCATATGCCTTCAACCAGACAATCGTCGGAGACGTGTTTGGAGGCAACCTGTTCAGGCTGAACGCCTTAGACACACTGTCCAACGAGTGCAGCAAGGTGGAGGTTCCCTGTTGTTTTGGTGTGGCATTATGTGGGGCCGACGTACGCCGCTGGTGGTCATCGAAGGCGCCGTAACGGCTGTACTATATGTGAATGCTATCCTCCGACCGCTAGTGCAACCATATCGGCAGGATATTGGCGAGGCATTCGTCTTCATGGACGACAATTCGCGCCCCCATCGTGCACATCTTCTGCATGACTTCCTTCAGGATAGCGATATCGCTCGACTAGAGTGGCCACCATGTTTTCCAGACATGAACCCTATAGAACATGCCTGGGATAGATTGAAAAGGGCTCTTTGTGGACGACGTGACCCACCAACCACTCTGAAAGATCTACGCCGAATCGCCGTTGAGGAGTGGGACAATTTGAACCAACAGTGCCTTGATGAACTTGTGGATAGTGATGATGATGTCGTGTGACTAGGGCCTCCCGTCGGGTAGACCGTTCGCCTGGTGCAAGTCTTTCGATTTGACGCCACTTCGGCTACTTGCGCGTCGATGGGAACGAAATGATGATGATTAGGACAACATAACACCCAGTCCCTGAGAGGAGAAAATCTCCGACCCAGCCGGGAATCGAACCCGGGCCCTTAGGAGTGACATTCCGTTGCGCTGACCACTCAGCTACCGGGGGCGGACACTTGTGGATAGTATGCCACGACGAATACAGGCATGCATCACTGCAAGAGGACGTACTACTGGGCAAACTGGACCACCACCTCTGAAGGTCTCGCTGTATGGTGGTACAACATGCAATGTGTGGTTTTCATGAGCAATAAAAAGGGCGGAAATGATGTTTGTGTTGATCTCTATTCCAATTTTCTGTACAGGTTCCGGAATTCTCGAAACTGAGGTGATGGAAAACTTTTTTTGATGTGTGAATCTAAAAGGAGTAAATGCTAAGTGCAGTTTATTACATCTATATTAAAAAATGGGTTGATGTCTGTAAGTCTGTCTCTGAGTGTTTGACTGTACCTAGAAAATGAGGACGTCTGGTCACCTCAGTTTAATGATTAAAAATATCATAGAAGATTTGGATGTTTGTGCTGTTCGATGTTGAGGAGGTATAATATTTCAATTCTCGTCTCGGGCGGCAAAACACCTAGCAACGGCTCCTACGGAACGTGTTTTCTTATTTGGGTACAAAATCACGAACTTTCGCACAAGACAGCAATCGTTTTCATGCCCAAAACAGATAAATCGTAAATTCTAAATATTGTAATTATCCACAAATTAGTAACTGGATTTTGAATAGTAAAATGCCATTGAATTCGTCTCTTTTAGAACTAGGATGCTAGTAGCATAAATACTTATAGTTCTATTTGAAAAAGGGATGTTGATACCGGTGCTTAATATGGCTGTGAAAATAGACTCTACGTACCATAGTGAAGATTCCCTCGTCCGGCTGGTCCCGGCGGAGGTTCGAGTCCTCCCTCGGGCATGGGTGTGTGCGTTTGTCCTTAGGATAATTTAGGTTAAGTAGTGTGTAAGCTTAGGGACTGATGACCTTAGCAGTTACGTCCCGTAAGTTTTCACACACATGTGATTCCCTCGTCATTCATCTGGGTGAAGGCCGAATTACGACAGCTTAAAAACAGTTTCAGAAATATTTAAGATGAGCAGCTTAACTGAATCACCCGGTATATTCGGGAGCGTGAAGGCTGTCGTCGTGGTTACCACATTGGGCTCCTATTTAGGGACGAGCGGGCTTCAAATGCACGGCCGTCCATCCTCATTTAGAGTTTTCGTGGTTCCCTACTTCTTTTTCCCATTTCGGTGACGCAACAGCCAATAAACTAGCCATGTGTTAGGTACTATTGCGGTGGAACTGCAACATTGCCGATAAAAGACGTTCCATAAAGATAATGAACTGAAACTTGATAGTCTTTTCGTAATGTTAATGGTAGCTGTAAATAAAGTTCTCGTAGTTTGGTGGGTATAACTCAATATCTTAAGAATGATAACTAATGCCGTTAACTTATCTTGCTCTTGCTGCTTTTGACGCTTAGCTGCAGGTGATGTTTCCTGGACGTTTGCTTAGTGAAAGATGGGTCGGAGGACTGAATAATATTTCTCAGTAATCGTGTAAAGACAATTGTTGTTTCACGTGTACTATTTATTATGTCATACAGTCCTCATCGAAATCTTATATCGTACTGGCCGTCCTGTTCCCCCTCTTATACTCCCTGCATACCTTTTATAAAAATCATCACATTGTTACGTACAGCAAATTCGTCAGTTAGCCTGTTGTTGTTGTTCTTGTCGTCTTCAGTCCTGAGACTGGTTTGATGCAGCCCTCCATGCCACTCTATCCTGTGCAAGCTTCTTCATCTTCGAGTAACTACTGCAACATACATTCTTCTGAATATGCTTAGTGTATTCATCTCTTGGTCTCCCTCTACGATTTTTACCCTCCACGACTTCCTCCGATACTAAACTGGTGATCCCTTGGTGCCTCATAACGTGTCCTACCAACCTGTCCCTTCTTTTAGTCAGGTTGTGCCACAATTTCGTCTTCTCCCCAATTCTATTCAGTACCTCCTCATTACTTACGTGACTACCCATCTAATCTTCAGCATTCTTCTGTAGCACCACATTTCGAAAGCTTCTGCTCTCTTCCTGTCTAAACTATTTATCGTCCATGTTTCTCTTCTATACATGGTAACACTCCATACAAATACTTTCAGAAAAGACGTACTGACACTTAAATCTATACTCGATGTTAACAAATTTCTGTTCTTCAGAAACGCGTTCTGTGCCATTGCCAGTCTACATTTTATATCCTCTCTTCGGTGTTCAGAAGGTGAAATTACCTCCATGGGTTCTACCTAATGATATAACAGTTAATTAAGCAATCTGGATTAGCTTTAGTGTGGTGTGAAAGATAAGCTAAATTAGTTACTGGAATCATATGAAGAATGAGCCGTTACGTTTCACTATATAGAGCAATTTGAGTACCATCCAAGAGACCGAGGCTCCTATACTGGAGCAGCACTGGTGGGAGGAACTACATTCTAACCCAACTAGGATCTGTACTATTTTCCTTTCTGTTATTATTCTCAAATCAATCTTATCTTTTTATAACTTAGGAATTAATATACAAACCTGCAGAGAAAACAAAACTAAGGCGCACAGGTATAAACTGGGTAGCTTCTGCGTTGGCGCACCGCGCTCTGAGGCACAGCTGCACTGCAGCGTGACGGCTAAGTGGCCGTGAGTGGGCGACATGACCCGTCTCAATTATTCAGACGATGGGCCTTTAATGAGAGCAACACAAGAAAAAAGTGTTCCTAAATCGCTCAAGGCAAATGCTTCGATGGTCCCTTTGGAAAGGATACGGCCGATTTTATTCCCCATCCTTTTCCAACCGCACTGCAGACACTACAGCAGCACATCTCTACACAAGCAGTACTACTGTACTACAGCACCACCGTAAGCAACTAAAAAAAAGAAAAAGACTAGTTTTCGAGGTAATGCAGCAGGTAGATATTCCATTAGGGTGACCGGAAGTAATGTTGTTTCTGCCTACGTCAATATTCGATTGTCATTTATCAACTCATTGTGTTCAAAAAAGTTGTGCCAAAGATATGTTAAGGTCATAGAGATTGTTGTTTACTTGTAAATAATTAAATCTTGATTTTTTTCAGTTTGTGGTGAAGTGGTCAGCGAAAAAAAGTGGGTCACTGCTGAATGCAATCAACATAACGTAGCTGTGTAGCAGGTCCTAAACGATGAAACGCTGTGGGGTACAGTCGTTTGACTATATACAGAGGTAACCACATGAGACCACTAGAGAACAGATCTAAACCAATACTCTCACACAATAAATATTAGAAAACACGTTATTAGAGATGAGACAGTCCTTAACGCCTGTAATTAAACTTCATGACATTAAATGACAGCCGCGCGAGGTAGCCGCGCGGTCTAGGGCCTATGGTCACGGTTCGCGCGTCTCCCCCCGTCGGAGGTTCGAGTCCTCCCTCGGGCATGGGTGTAGTGTGTAAGCTTAGGGACCGATGACCTGAGCAGTTTGGTCCCATAAGGCTTTATCACAAATTTCCAAATTTCCAATAAATGACACTTCGAAGACTTATCACACTCATTAAATGACGTAACAAGTTGTTCGTGATTCGAATTTGAACCCACTCTTAACCAAACAAAGCTTGCGTGTCTGATCGAGACTCGACTAGGCATAAACAGACGTCAAATATCAAAGTGTCCATCAGTATCAGTTTACAAGGACAAATATCAGAACCTGGAAATAAATGACGATACGTTTAGCACTGCACCTGGAATCCCATGAAGCTTATATTACCCCTGAAAAGTAACCATGAAAGGTATGTAATAAAGTGCAACGCACGAGTGTGAAACACCATGAAGTAAACTTGTGGTGAAGGACGTGGAGTAGAACCCAGCACCTATATGAATTAGTGACTAAGCACAATCCAATAGATATTAAATATGTTCACCAGTAGCGTGAAATTCGAACCTGAAATGACGATACAAATGCTTTTGGCCTGGCAGGGACTAGAAACATGGTGCCTCTAACCGCGCGGCCACTCCGCGCGGCGGAAATATGACAATGTGGCTGTGAGAGTAGTAGCTGAATGAAACGCAGTTAACAGAGTATTCAATGATACTATGTCATTAACAGATGTGTTTATTTTTAGTAACAGTTCCGCAGTCTTCTGTGTTTCTTTCCTGTAGATCTACTGGTTACTGATCGTAACGGATGTCTTATGATGACAAAATTTCTAGAACAAAACTACCACAGCGTCACCAGACATGTTCCACTATGTTGTCATGCGCGTATCATAGTCGTCGCAGGACCATTATGTTTCACAACGTCTTTTGTGAGTGGGCTAAGAATTTGAGTGTGCATCTTGTGCATCAACGATGCAGTTGCTTAATTACTTTTCCTGCAACGTCACGAGGAGTGTCTAGTGTTTATGGTAAGTGAGAAGAATGGAAAGTTGCACAGACCACGAAATACTTTGTTCCAAAGTTATGAAACACCCCGAAATATATTACCTATTGACATCAAACCATCATGGGTTTGGAAAGCATCACTCTTGTGAGACACAGCTGGCACTTTATAGGCGTAACGTACTGCGTACAGGGGCTCTCAAATGGATTCCATATTTATAGAACTCCAAAAAGGCTTTTAATATCATTCCTCATAAGCGACTTCCAATCACATTGCTTTCCTATGGACTATCGTCTCAGTTGTGAAACTGGATTCGTGATTTCCTGTCTGAAAGGTGACAGTCCTCTGTATCTGACGGGACGTCACCTAGTGAAACGGAAGTGATGCGTGTGATTCCGCAAGTAAAGTGATGCAACCCTCCTGCTATTTATAATGTATATGAACTACCTGGCAGACAAATAGGACATTTCTCTTAGATTTGTGGCTGATAATACTCTCTTTCAAATTCTGAAGGTGGCAAGGGTAAAATACAGGGAGCGAAAGGCTATTTACAATTTGCGCAGAAACCAGATGGCAGTTATAAGAGTCAAGGGACATAAAAGGGAAGCAGTGGTTGGGAAGGGAGTGAGACAGGGTTTTAGCCTTTCCCCGATGTTATTCAATCTGTATATTGAGCAAGCAGTGAAGGAAACAAAAGAAAAATTCGGAGTAGGTATTAAAATCCATGGAGAAAAAATAAAAACTTTGAGGTTTGCCGATGACATTGTAATTCTGTCAGAGACAGCAAAGGACTTGGAAGAGCACTTGAACGGAATGGATAATGTCTTGAAAGGAGGATATAAGATGAACATCAGCAAAAGCAAAACGAGGATAATGGAATTTAGTCGAATTAAGTCTAGTGATTCTGAGGGAATTAGATTAGGAAATGAGACACTTAAAGTAGGAAAGGAGTTTTGCTATTTGGGGAGCACAATAACTGATTATGGTCGAAGTAGAGAGGATATAAAATGTAGACTGGCAATGGCAAGGAAAGCGTTTCTGAAGAAGAGAAATTTGTTAACATCGAGTATAGATTTAAGTGTCAGGAAGTTGTTTCTGAAAGTATTTGTATGGAGTGTAGCCCTGTATGGAAGTGAAACATGGACGATAAATAGTTTGGAGAAGAAGAGAATAGAAGCTTTCGAAATGTGGTGCTACAGAAGAATGCTGAAGATTAGATGGGTAGATTACATAACTAATGAGGAGGTATTGAGTAGGATTGGGGAGAAGAGAAGTTTGTGGCACAACTTGATTACAAGAAGGGATCGGTTGGTAGGACGTGTTCTGAGGCAGCAAGGGATCACCAATTTAGTACTGGAGGGCAGCGTGGAGGGTAAAAATCGTAGAGGGAGACCAAGAGATGAATACACTAAGCAGATTCAGAAGGATGTAGGTTGCAGTAGGTACTGGGAGATGAAGAAGCTTGCACAGGATAGAGTAGCATGGAGAGCTACATCAAACCAGTCTCAGGACTGAAGACCACAACAACAACAAATGCTGCCGTCTAGTAAACTCCTCAGAAGAACAAAGCGAGTTTGAAAATGATGTTGAAAATATATCTCCATGGAGCAAAAGTGACAGCTGACCCTAAAGAATTCTCCACATTATTACTAAGGTCTCGTCAAGCTTCGAGAAGTCGATATGTAAAAAAAAATAATTTTGAGTGATATAAATCTAATGGATGTCTTAGGAATTACAAATACAAACAACGTAGCTGGGAAACATGACGTGGTGTGGCGAAGGTGAAACAAATGTGCGGTTATTGACACAATCCTAGAAGACCCAAGGAGACTGCCAGCACTACGGTTGTTCAACTTCTCCTGGAATATTGTTGAGTAATGTACAATAACTAACTGACCGGATTGACGGAGAAAATCGAAAACGTTGAAAGAAGGCAGCTGATTTTGTAATATAGCGAATTAGGGGACAGAGTGTCACGGATCTTTTTTTCTCTTGGGTTTGTCAGGGGAGGGGGCAGGGGGTCGAGCTGTGGACGCAATATTAAAAGAGACGCTTTTTCACTGTGGCACGTTAATTCCACGACATTTCAACCACCATTTTTCTCCTCCGAATGCAAACAGTTTTTATTGCCACCGCTGTACAAAGGATGATATTACAACTGTAATAACATAAGAGAAATTAGAACTCGCACATAAAGATTCTGGTGCTCGTTTTTCTCGAGCTTCGTTTGTGAGTGGAACGGTCGAGAAATTAAAGCGATTCTGTGAACCCTTTACAAAACACTTAATTGTGAATTACAGAGTAATCGTGTATCATTACGAAGTAAATGAAATGTCTCAGCGGAACGTAACTTTCGTCGTGCAGCACGCATTGTTTCAGAGAGATTGAGTACAATGTATAAGTGCTCAAAACATGAATGATATACAGGGTGAAAAGTATTTAAACCGACAAACTCTGGGAGGTTGTAGGGGACGTCAAAACAAATATTTTTCCCTAATGTCATTTTTTTCCTATGAGGATTATTTAAACCGGTGGAGGCCGTATTACGCTCTTCAGTTGTTAGAGGCCGTATTACGATCTTCAGTTGTTAGAGGGCGTATTACGCTTTTCAATTGTAGGCAACTGCTGTCCATCAGTGTAGTAGTGCACTGTCTCTGTTTACTAATGGAGCGTTGCACCTGGAGTGAGTACACTGATATGGTTGGTGCGATCTACGTAGCGCACCACAACGGACGAGCTGCAAAGCGGGTTTATCAACAACAATATCCTAATCGCCGTATCCCGCATCATACGACCTTTGCTACTGTGGACCAACGTCTGCGTGAGATCGGGTCATTTAGAAGATTACCTGGACAGGGACGCCGTCGCACGGTAAGAGCGCTGCAATTTGAGGAAGCTGTCTTGCAGCATGTGGAACGGGATCCTTCAATCAGCACTCGTGCAATTCCACGTAATATGGGGACGAATCAGACGAATATAAGAACAGTTCTTCGAGAGCAATTGTTACGTCCATTTCACTTACAGAGTGTCCACCACTAGAACCAGTTGATTATCCACCCAGAGGACAGTTTTGGCAGTGGTACCTGGAACAGTGTGAAATGCATCCTACATTTCCATTCTCTGTGTTTTTTTACCGATGAAGCAACGTTCGGGCGTGATGGAGTCTTCAACATGCACAATTCGCATGTTTGGAGTGAGGATAACCCATATACCACAGTTACTAGCGCTCATCAAGTGCGGTTCTTCGTTAATGTGTGAGTCGGTGTTGTTGGGGACTGTTTAATTGGGTCGTATCTGCTACCTAGGCCATTAAATGGCAGGCACTATTACAATTTTCTCACCAGAGCATTGCCAGAATTGCTGGAAGACGTCCCGCTCTCTACAAGACAGCGCATGTGGTTCCAACATAATGGGGTGCCGGCACATTTCAGTCTTCGTGTGCGTCGATTCCTGGACCGACGGTTCCCAGAAACGTGGATTGGCAGAGCCGGTCCTGTACCATGGCCTGCTCGATCCCCAGATATGTCCCCTCTGGACTTTTTTGTGTGGGGAGAGATGCGCAACCTTGTTTACGCAACTCCTGTTGCATCAGAAGAGGATCTGGTTGCCCAAATAGTAGCAGCAGCAGGAACAATTCAGGATACTCATGGGGTTTTTGCCCGTGTCAGACAGAACATGATCCGACGGTGTAACCTTTGTTTACGTGTCAATGGAGGCATTTTTGAAAGTCTACTGTAATTGAAATTGGGTTGTTTTATTGTGTTGTTTCTGGGTCATAAAAAATGGAAAAGTGTTTGTTGATTTAATTGATTTGCCTCCAGAGAAACCTTACTCTACCGGTTTAAATACTCCTCACAGGAAAAAACGACATTTGGGAAAAATACTTGTTTGATGTCGCCTACAACCTCCCAGAGTTTGTCAGTTTAAATACTTTTCACCCTATATTACGTATAAACAATTATTTGGCAAGGTTGCCACCAAAACTGTTTACTTTTAAAATCCGCGTAGTCATCTTGGTAGAATACACATTTTCTCAAGACGAGATCTTATGCAGGGCGCTTACGTGAAAGAAATGTTTTCTGCATCGTGGGATCGTGCTAGTTGCAATATTTTGCAGTAGTTACGTTTCTCATGAGTGTATTCTTTAACTTATAATGGTTAAATATTTGAATTAAACGTCAAAAGCAGATGTACCAGCTCATTTTATAGCAAAATAGCTGTAGCTGCATTAGTTTACACTAAAAGCGTGGGCAGGGTAGATGTGGTGAGCACGGTTTTGCGGCCTGGGCCGCGTGAATTCAGTGAATTCGAAAGTAAAATTCTATGTACCGACTTGACAGAAAATCCTAGGAAGTTCTGGTCTTACGTTAAATCAGTAAGTGGCTCGAAACAGCATATCCAGACACTTTGGGATGATGATGGCATTGAAACAGAGGATGATACGCGTAAAGCTGAAATACTGAACACCTTTTTCCAAAGCTGTTTCACAGAGGAAGACCGCACTGCAGTTCCTTCTGTAAACCCTCACACAAACGAAAAAATGGCTGACATCGAAATAAGTGTCCAAGGAATAGAAAAGCAGCTGAAATCACTCAACAAAGGAAAGTCCACTGGACCTGACGGGATACCAATCCGATTCTACACAGGGTACGCGAAAGAACTTGCCCCCCTTCTACCAGCCGTGTACCGCAAGCCTCTAGAGGAACGGAAGGTTCCAAATGATTGGAAAAGAGCACAAGCAGTACCAGTCTTCAAGAAGGGTCGTCGAGCAGATGCGCAAAACTATAGACCTATAACTCTGACATCGATCTGTTGTAGAATTTTAGAACATGTTTTTTGCTCGCGTATCATGTCATTTCTGGAAACCCAGAATCTACTCTGTAGGAATCAACATGGATTCCAGAAACAGCGATCGTGTGAGACCCAACTAGCTTTATTTGTTCACGAGACCCAGAAAATATTAGATACAGGCTCCCAGGTAGATGCCATTTTCTCTGACTTCCGGAAGGCGTTCGATACAGTTCCGCACTGTCGCCTGATAAACAAAGTAAGAGCCTACGGAATATCAGACCAGATGTGTGGCTGGATTGAAGAGTTTTTAGCAAACAGAACACAGTATGTTGTTCTCAATGGAGAGACGTCTACAGGCGTTAAAGAAACCTCTGGCGTGCCACAGGGGAGTGTTATGGGACCATTGCTTTTCATAATATATATAAATGACCTAGTAGATAGTGTCGGAAGTTCCATGCGGCTTTTCCCGGATGATACTGTAGTATACAGAGAAGTTGCAACATTAGAAAATTGCAGCGATATGCAGGAAGATGTGCAGCGGATAGGCACTTGGTGCAGGGAGTGGAAACTGACTCTTGACATAGACAAATGTAATGTATTGCGAATACATAGAAAGAAGGATCCTTTATTGTATGATTATATGATAGCGGAACAAGCACTAGGAGCAGTTACTTCTGTAAAAATCTGGGAGTATGCGTGCGGAACGATTTGAAGTGGAATGATCATATAAAATTAATTGTTGGTAAGGCGGGTGCCAGGTTGAGATTCATTGGGAGAGTCCTTAGAAAATGTAGTCCATCAACAAAGGAGGTGGCTTACAAAACACTCGTTCGACCTATACCTGAGTATTGCTCATCAGTGTGGGATCCGTACCAGTCGGGGTGACACAGGAAATAGAGAAGATGCAGAGAAGAGCGGCGCGTTTCGTCACAGGGTTATTTGGTAAGCGTGATAGCGTTACGGAGATGTTTAGCAAACTCAAGTAGCAGACTCTGCAAGAGAGGCGCTCTGCATCGCGGTGTAGCTCGCTGTCCAGGTTTCGAGAGGGTGCGTTTCTGGATGAGGTATCGAATATATTGCTTCCCCCTACTTATACCTCCCGAGGAGATCACGAATGTAAAATTAGAGAGATTCGAGCGCGCACGGAGGCTTTCCGGCAGTCGTTCTTCCCGGGAACCATACGCGACTGGAACAGGAAAGGGAGGTAATGACAGTGGCACGTAAAGTGCCCTCCGCCACACACCATTGGGTGACTTGCGGAGTATAAATGTAGATATAGATGTAGATGTACTAGCCTCGACTCGCGAGCTACGGGCCACCCAGGCTGGACGGCTGTCGCGTTGGCCGGCCAGCTACACGCTGGTGGCGAGGCGAGACCGAAGCGCGCGAGCTGGCGGTGGCGGACCGACAGCGTCTCATTTGTTAGCAACAAATGTCAACTGCGAAGGACACATTCCATAGCACAAAACACTTTCTTTGTGCCACCAGATGTACATCAATAACAATACATTTTGTGGACATATACAGGCCAACGTTTGAGATTATGGTTGTTATGGCTTACCCACAATTTTCTGCCTCCGAAGTTACCATACGATATTTCAGATCGCCATCAGGCCGCACTGATATAGGTTTACAGTGATCTCCTTAAATCTAATACGGCAAATACCAGGATCAATCATTTGAAAGGACACAAACGGCTTCCTTCCCCATCGTTCCCAGTTCAAGATTCTGCTTTGCGTCTAATCACGTTTTTGAAAAGACATTATATTATAATCCTCCTTCCTTCTTTTTAACCTCAATATGACTACTGAAGGCAAGTGTCGCACAAAGGTTAATTGGTCGTCACACCTACCACTTATTTGATATACTATCAGCAACCATTGTAGTAACTCACAGAAAAGTCCTGCATCAACGACTGTTCGTCTTCCTGAATGTGGTGATTAATTTATCTAAAAACAATCGAACTTGAAATGATAAAACTTGGCTTTGTTGATAGCACTCGCTCAATACAGGACACAGGTGTTTCGAGTTGCCTCCACTGCTTTCATCCTTTTATTAAACACAAACAGAACAAACTGTTATAAATGTCATATCGTTAAAAATGAGAAAGATTCACACTGTCATTTCACGAGCTATACTACAAACTTGAACAAAATATGACTATAGTTAAATACGCTCATAGCAACATTCCATACAATATCGCCGCAGAGCATGCTGAAACATAGCGTTATATCATACGTAACGTTTCATAATGTTATACCAGCTAATTCGAGCGCAGAAAACTCCGCTGGAGATCATTGGCTCTATGCCCAACACGTCACGATCACTTGGACGGACTCCGGTCTGTATAAAGCGGCCGCTGGCTTGTGGCGCTGTAATTGGTCTTGCCATGACAGACACCGACGAGCCTTTTCACAAACACGTGTCCGCAAGATTTTTCTGTTACTGGCCGGATATGAAATGAACAAAACTGTCTCTGACCTTTTTCAGACTGATGCTCTTTGAAGACAGACAGAATACATCTTAAAAAGAAAGGAAATGGATGGGTCTGATAGCACAGATTTGGGTTTGCACTGCAATACGTTGACTGCTAGACCATGAATAGGGTATTCACAACAACAGCTCAAGAAGCAGTTAACACTTCTCACACCGTGTGCTGCGTACCTCAATATGACAAAAACGTGATGCTAACACATGTGAAATTCGGTGATTGGTTGGACTGAGACTAGCTTGTAATGACTAAGGTGTGGGTTCGATTCCCACTGGGGTACCAGTTTTTAACCCCGACAAACATACAATCTTCACATCCAGTAACGTCAAGTAAAGAACGCAGGGCTGTGCTGTGGTTCCATATCAACGTTAAACATGTCCATTCGCTAATGACTGGAAGAGAGCTGCTTGCAGAAACTCTGTCTCTAGTTAGCTTTCTTACACTATTAATGTTATTGTAGTACACTAACCCATCACCATGTAATGTCATAGGATGTTTATTTGTTATTTTAAGTGACCTTGAGATGTTGAGAATATTGACACTGGACAGGGATTCGAGCTCCGATTCCAATTTTTCTCTGGATTTGAACCGTTCGAGATGATACTGTCCCACTATTTTGTTGTTTCCTGATGATGCCAAACTCCTCCAGGTCTTTACAAACGGCACGATCCTAACTACCAGTGAAAGCCTAATTTGATATTTGACACCTCTTCATGTAGGGTCAACAATGACGATATGCGTGGGGTTGGGGTCCCAGGCAGTACAGAACTATCCGTTGCGTTACCTCTAGCCGAACATGTGCACATCTCCCTACAGATGAAGAAATACTAAATATTTCATGTCTATACTTAGCTATAAGACAATAGCGAACGTGCCAGGCTCGAATCCCTGCCAGGCAAAAGTCATTTGCATCGTCGTCTTAAGTTCCAGTATCACGCTACTGGTGAACGTATTTAATATCTATTGGATTGTGTTTAGTTAAACAATTCATATAGGTACTGAGTTTTAATCCCCGTCCATAACCACAACTTTACTTCATGGCATTTCACACTTGTGCGGTGCATTTTATTACGTACCTTTCGTGGTTATTTCTCAGGGACAATATAACTTCATGGGATTCCCGGTGCAGTGCCAAACGTATCGTCATTTATTTCCATGTTCGGACATTTGTCCTTATAAACTGATACTGGTGAACACTTTGATATTTGACGTCTGTTTATGTCTCGATCAGACACGCAAGCTTTGTTTGGTTAACAGTGGGTGTAATGTCAGATGACGAACAACAACTCGTCATTTAATGAGTGTGGTAAGTCTTCTGAGGTGTCATTTACTGTCGTGAAGTTTAATTACAGGCGTTAAATGGTTCAAATGGCTCTGAGCACTATGGGACTCAACTGCTGTGGTCATTAGTCCCCTAGAACTTAGAACTACTTAAACCTAACTAACCTAAGGACATCACACACATCCATGCCCGAGGCAGGATTCGAACCTGCGACCGTAGCAGTCGCACGGTTCCGGACTGCGCGCCTAGAACCGCGAGACCACCGCGGCCGGCACAGGCGTTAAAGACTGTCTCATCTCTAATAACGTGTTTTCTAATATTTGTTGTATGAGAGTATTTGTTTAGATACGACTGCCATAAAAAAAATGGTTCAAATGGTTCTGAGCACTATGGGACTCAACTTCTGAGGTCATTAGTCCCCTAGAACTTAGAATTAGTTAAACCTAACCAACCTAAGGACATCACACACATCCATGCCAGAGGCAGGATTCGAACCTGTGACCGTAGCAGTCTCGCGGTTCCAGACTGCAGCGACTAAAACTACACGGCCACTTTGACCGGCCGACTGCCATAAAGAGCAGTGTCTTTTGGTACCCATTGTGTATAGTCAAACGACCGGACTGCAAAGGGTTTAGAGGACGTGCGACACAGTTGTGCTATGTTGGTTGCCAACAGCCAGGTGCTGCTTACACGTCTGAATCCATAGGTGGTCCACTTTTTGTGCTGTTGAGTGTACTTATCTGGCGTTGTATGCTTTTTGGGTTTCACAAGATCAGTAACGCAACAGCTGCTACCAAAAACATCTGCGATATTTATCCAAATGCACTAGACGACTGTAAATGCCAAATACTAATTTCAAATCCGATAATTGTGATCTTTGCTGAGATCGCGAAAGAGCTTCCTGAGAACATCCGAGAAGCTCACGATTTCACCAGAGAAGGCAAGGCTGGAGTTATGGAAGAAGTCGACGCCTCACCTGCAGACGCCAGAAGCTGAAGAAGTACCACCTGGACACAACGGGAGCTGGCTGGTATGGAAATCTTTAAACAGATTACGATCAGGAGTTGGACGATCCAGAGACAATCTGCAGAGATGGAGTTTCATAACAGAAGATACGTCCTGTGATTGTGGACAAGAACAAACCACAACCCACATGCTCCAGTGCCTTTTGGGCCCTACATCCTGCACGAAGATTGATCTCCTGCAAGCCACTCCAAGCGCCTTTTAGGTTGCAAAGTACTGGGCACATGTAATATAAATACAATTTGTGTATATATATATATATATATATATATATATATATATATATATATATATATATATATATATGTGTGTGTGTGTGTGTGTGTGTGTGTGTGTGTGTGTACATATTTATTTATGTGTATGGCTACTGTAAATTTGTATGTTTCTGACTCGAGAATAAAAATCGATTAGGACGACCAACAACTTAAGAGAATGATATCTTAAGGGCAGAAGTGGAAGAAAAATTTATGTCAGACAATCGAGGAACCATAAAACACTCTTAACCAGCTTACCATCCAACATCATTTTAGCACATTGATAAAGTTAAACAACGCTAGCCCATCCACCACATCCAACTTACTGCTTGAGGGGCACAACACAAAAGCGTTTTTTGACCGATCGTTCACCGGAAATGAAAACTGGGTCCTCTCTGATGATCAAAAATGCAAAGTGAGTGGATGTCTGTAAACGAATCGCCACGAAGAACAGCTAATCCAGGTTTACACCCCAAAGAGGCGCTTTTATGTGTTTGATGAAGCATTCACGGGGTAAGACATTTTAAAGTGCTGAAACACGGATAAACTGTGAATTTAGCACTTTACTGTTAACAACTGCACCGAGTAAATCGATCATTAATTGAATAGTGTTCAACAATTGTCAACAGAAAGTGCTTCATTTTGCAACACGATAACGCAAGATCGCACCGCGCAATACGACCCCTGGAAAAAATTAATGAATCGGGGCAGTACGTACTGTGTAACACACCATACTCGCACGGTATTGCGGCATCGGATTTCCATTGATTCCGATCGCTACAACATTTTCTAAGTAGCGAAAAATGTGAAACTTTGCATAGTCTCCGAAATGCCGTCTTCAGACACTTTGCTAAAAAAAAAGCAGTTGATTATTGTTGATCTGGCACCGAGAATTTGCACAGTAAATGGCAACAGATTGTTCATAACGATGGTGATTAGATCACTGATAAAAAATAAAAAGCTTGTTAACAATTTATCTGTTTGAATTTAATATATAAAAACGGCGTTACTTTCCTTTCCTCCTAATACAACAGAACGACATCGAAATTTAATTTATTTGTGTAAGCTGACATGGCACAGCTTTCGAGGCTACAAGAACTCGTGGGCAGGCTAACAAGGGACGCGATCACTATGGTATATTTCTTTGCGATTTTGAAGGCATTGCTTATACACAAGTAGAACAATGAAAGCGGGCTGTCTTATTGTGTGCCATATCCATGCGTCTCATCCACACTCTGGTATTCCAAACAAACGACGCCGATCAGGTCTTATCTGTAGGTGACACGCCTGAAATTTAGCCACTAACGCCAAAAAGAACATCTGCACCCACTCGCAATAACGCACTCCCTGTAATAGCAGAAAACCTTAATTATACCATTCTTCGACATCAACGATGAAAAGTGCGTCCCACTCCTACTGTTGAGGAACGTAGGGTGTAGCGGACAATTCAGCGTGAAAACACTCCTAACAACAGCAGACATAAAGATTTTCGAAGTATTGTCAAATTAGCTTCTGGCGGTGGAAGTGGAGCTCTCTCACTGCGTATAGGTAGCCTTTCCACAGTACAGAGACAAAATCTGAAAGTAACTTAGTTTATTGTGTTATTGCACATGTATTCCTATTGTACGTGTTTACAATTTGTGCGAGATATAATGTCAGTATTGCGCGCCTCATGCTTGTCCATGAATACTATGTGCTACTTCTTTGGTGACCTCGACGTCGATATGATAGTAAATACAAATCTAGTTTCCTTTCACTTGTCTCAGCACGCCAAGGTAAAAACAGTTCGTTCATATGTCCGACAGGTACACATATGTACTATATCTGAGTGCCACATACGAGTGATGTGACTACTGTTTTAGCAACTAGTGATGACACGCATAATAATGGAATACTTTATACCCGCACAAATGCCGCTACCCGAAGAGCACAGTGGATGATGAGAAGCATTGTCAACAACAGTTCTGCTATTTCTTCACAGGCAGTCCACGAGAACAGGACTATGTCGCAGTATTTCTGAGGCATGGTGCAAGAAATCAACTGAGCTGACAGAAATAATTGTGCCTTACAGAGAAAATTTCGCCACTATTTCCCTCATGGCTTCTCTAGTTTCTGCAATACCATTATGATGAATCTCCTCGTGGTTTGTACAGAATGTGCTCACTGCTAGGCAAGTTGCTTCATCAGAGGCCTATTCTCCACTTTGTAGTTGGAGATAGCAGATATGCTTTGTGCTGCCGACCTCAGACGTGGCATATGGTCTGCTGTTCTGTGTTTGAAACTTCAAACCACAGCGAAAATACCTTACATTCAAAGTATAATGAATGGGATAAAGTCGGCCATCAACATTTTTTTCTATTTTCTCAGCACATGGTCCTGCAGTTCTCTAGGAGTGGATCGAAGAAATTTGTTCTTCTGGAATATGTCAAGCCACTCTTTACCTTCTCGAGGATGTCTATGTGTGTGTTGAAGTCGTAATACATGAAAGACTAGGTCAATTGAACGGAGAGTAGGCCTAAAGAAATTAAGACTGTGACCTTTTTGAAGGCTAACTTCAGAATTATCCAATATGATATACAGAAGCACAGAAAACATAAAGAGGATGTTTGAACAGAGATTTGAAGTCTCTTCTCCCGAATAAGAGATCGATATCATGATCACTGAGACACCACAACTGGTTGTAGAAAATGAACATCACTCCATTGATAGGCGAAACACAAAATCCTGAAACCAGTTCCTCACATTCATTAAACACTGATTATCCTGCACTTTTTATTTCTGTGCACTGTGGTTTTGGCACGAGTTGCCTAATTCTTACAAGAATTTTTTAACAGATAGTTATGTCCTTACAATTATTCATGCACATTAATTTGACAAAACATAAAGGAAAGAGAAACTTGGAATAGGGAGCATCAGTTTCTGACTGACATACAAAATTTGAATAATTATTTCCACCATTTATTTAAGGTTTCCATGCAACACTTGCAAAACTCTATTTTACTGAGTGACAACTGTCACTTATGAACCATGGCAGAACCTGAAGATTTCTTATCATGACATAGGAATAGCTTGCTGTCTAATTCTTGTCGCTTGTATCACTGTGTGGCAATAGAGCACTTTCTGGTATGCTGAGAGCTTTTTCAGCACTGCATTGGTGTTTATCAATTCTAAGTCATCATTATTCTTAGCAGAGCTTATCAGCAGGTCTGGTAAACTTACGAGTAAGTTAGGATTTCCCAGTGATGAGCTTTCTCCAAGTATAAGCAGTATTGCCACAAGGGGCAATGAACGAAGCAGAGCAAATGGAGCAGGTGGTCAACTGATGGGAACAGAACTGGCCAAGAGATGTGGAATTACTGACTAGAGTGCTATGAATGGTATTAATAAATAAAAGAAAAATGATAACACTCATTTAATGAAAAAGTGCAAACAAACTTCCTCACTGTGTTGTGTTGTACAATTTATGTGTCACATAGAGCAGAATTTTGTCTGAGAATACTAGTGTTTTTGTAATTAGGTAATACAGATGGTGGAATACAGATTGTGGAATGTTATTTGTTGTGGTCAGTGATGTACTACATTGTCAGTACACTTCACGTGCACTTCTTACAGCCATTAGTAGTAATACACTGTGATGATATATGCTAGTAGCCTTCATTAATTTATGTAACAGTTTTGAATACATAAGGAAAGTGTACAAAGTTTTATCTTGTGGATGATATCGGAAGTTCACTGGGGCTTTTTGCAGATGATGCTGTGGTGTATCGAGAGGTTGTAACAATGGCAAATTGTACTGAATTGCAGGAGGATCTGCAGCGAATTGACGCATGGTGCAGGGAATGGCAATTGAATCTCAATGTAGACAAGTGTAATGTGCTGCGAATACATAGAAAGATAGATCCCTTATCATTTAGCTACAAAATAGCAGGTCAGCAACTGGAAGCTGTTAATTCCAGAAATTATCTGGGAGTATGCATTAGGAGTGATTTAAAATGGAATGATCATACAAAGTTGATCATCGGTAAAGCAGATGCCAGGCTGAGATTCATTGGAAGAATCCTAAGGAAACGCAATCCGAAAACAAAGGAAGTAGGTTACAGTATGCTTGTTCGCCCACTGCTTGAATACTGCTCAGCAGTGTGGGATCTGTACCAGATAGGGTTGATAGAAGAGATAGAGAAGATCCAACAGAGAGCAGCATGCTTCGTTACAGGATCATTTAGTAATTGTGAAAGTGTTACGGAGATTATAGTTAAACTCCAATGGAAGACCCTGCAGGAGAGATGCTCAGTTGCTCAGTACGGGCTTTTGTTAAAGTTTCGAGAACATACCTTCACTGAAGAGTCGAGCAGTATATTGCTCCCTCCTACGTATATCTCGCAAAGAGACCATGAGGATAAAATCAGAGAGATTAGAGCCCACAGAGAAGCATACCGACAATCCTTCTTTCCATGAACAATACGAGACTGGAATAGAAGGGAGAACCGATAGAGGTAGTGAAGGTACCCTCCGCCACACACCGTCAGGTGGCTTGCGAAGTATGGATATGGATGTAGATGTAGATGTAGATCTTTTTACAATATTGCTGAATATGCTAAAATACATTTATACAAACTGAAAACTAGTTTTTTATGTCATGTATGTTTAGCTACACTGTTGAAAAAAAAATGGCTCTGAGCACTATGGGACTCAACTGCTGTGGTCATAAGTCCCCTAGAACTTAGAACTACTTCAACCTAACTAACCTAAGGACATCACACACATCCATGCCCGAGGCAGGATTCGAACCTGCGACCGTAGCGGTCGTGCGGTTCCAGACTGTAGCGCCTTTAACCGCTTGGCCACTCCGGCCGGCTATACTGTTGAAAATATTTAGACATTTATACATAACAAAAGTCATTTAAATCATATTTGCACCAAACACACATACTCTATATGTTCTCTTCTGTATTTTCAGCACTATACTTTGTTTTCCTTTTCTTTCTTTCAGTAAATTTGCTTTCACATGGAAAAGGAAGTTCGTTTACTCCATTTCCAGCTTTATGTTAACATTTGTCCTTTGGATCTGCCTGTAAGTACTGCTTCATCTAATACCAACATGCAGTTCCTTCACTTTTCTTTTGAAGGTGCTTAGTTCCTTTATGCTCTTTATGCTAAGTGACAGTCTGTTATAAAATAAGCCACCTGAATTTGTGGGGTCCCTATTAGTCATTTGCAGTGTTTTGCTTGAGATGTGGTAATTTTCTATAGTTATTGTGTTGATGTCATGAAAATCGCTGTTTAGAAAAGCTGTACAATTTGACAGTAAAAGAAGTTTTGTCTCACATATGTACGGTACAAATTTCGTGAAGTTAATATTTTAAATGCTTTGAATTTGTTTTTGCTGGATACCCATGATATTTTTTCTATGCATCTGTAGACTTTCCACGGAAGTGTTAAAATTCTCTGAATGTGTTCATCTGATGCTCCTCCCGATAGCAGTATACAGTACAAAATGTGTGGGAAGGTAAGTCCAGAGCACATTTTAGCAAAATTTGTGTGTCCACTGTATAGCACATTTTTTCTTTAAGAATATATTTCCACTTATTTTTGAAGAGATCTTACCAGTGTGCTTTCCCGAGTCAGAAATTTGTCCACCTCTATTGCAAGAAAACTATTTAAGTTCACTTCTTCTATGTCTGCATCTGAAATTCTCAGAATAAAGTCCTCTGAGCTGTTAGTTCTGTTTGTTTGAAATTTTGTACACATCATTTTCTTCTTGTTGATCAATAAATTATTTTCTCTTGAATACTATACTGCCATTTGCACATTCTCACCACCTCTCTTTTTCAAATCCTTCACTGAGTCACTACATACAAATAAAGTCATCTCATAAGTCTACATAATCACTTTCCCATTTACTGCAGTAGACATATAATTTATATACAAGATACAGAACAGAAGTCCTTGTACTGAACCCTGAGCTGTGCCGTATTTTATCAGCAGAAAATCAGAGTACCAGTACACATTCTTCCCTGTATTTCTAGATTTACGTTTTATTTCAACATAACGTTTGCTATTTTCAACAAAGATCTTTATAATACCTGGAGCTTTTCCTCTTATAGCATAGCAGTCCAAGTTATGACAGATGCAACCAAAAGTTTCTGAAAGGTCTGAATATAAACTGCATACTTTCCTTTGATGATCAAGGGCCTCAGTGAGGTGTGTTATGAAGTTCACCACTGCAGTCTTAGTGGATCTCCTATTTCTAAACCCATGTTGTGCTTTATTTATGCTGTTTTATTTCTCTATGAAGTTTATAATTCTATCTTTAATCACTGCTTCTACTGTTTTAAGCAGAACAGTTGTGGTGGTCAATAGTTTCCTGGATCTCCTTTTTCCCCACCTTTATATACTGTCACTACATTGGCCCTTTTTAAACATTTTGGGAATAGTTCTTCGTTCATCACTAAATTTATCAGGTATGTCAGAAGCTTTGCAAGATATCTAGCACAATGTTCTACAATATTTACTGATATGCCATACAGACCCTATGTATCTTTATGTTTTAGTGCTACAGTTACTTTTGGAACCTCCAAACCACCATTTTGGGACTTTCCATGCCCTTTTGTACTGTTATGTTTTGTTTTAGGTATTTCTTCACTATAGCTACATAGTACTAATTGAAAATATTACACATCGGTTCTGGATCTGTCACTTCTTTCCTGTCCATTGCCAATATTATATTTGTATCTTTTAAGGGAAGTGACTCTTTTCTGTCCTCATTTATGTAGTTCCAGACTGTTTTAGAGATATTAAAAGAATTTCTTATTTCAATTTTTTGGTGGCTAGCCTTTGCTTCTCTTATCATCTTAGTGTACGCTTTCTTCTTGTACCTGTAAGCCTCATGACTGTCCTGTCCTGTCCTGTCCTGTATTTTTCTGGTAGTTTTCATAGAGCTCAATCAGTTCATCTCTTGCTTTTTTAATATCTAGGTGTAGCTATTTTTTATTTCATTGACCCCTAATAGTTCAGCATATTTTAGAGCAAGTAGTACCTATGTGGTGTCTTAGTACATCACAGAAAGTTTCCCATCACTTTTCTACACTGGTCTGTAGGTACACATAATCCCACTTTTCAGCTTTTAGCAAAATTTCTAACCTACTCAAATTTCCATGTTTAGTTTGTTTAAATTTAGCCATTATGTTGTCCTCACTGTTCAATTGTGTGTCCAAAATGGTCTGCAATAACAGTATTTACAACCTGAACCTTTTGCCTGACAATAGATATGTTTGAGGGAACATGGTCTATTAATGCTCTTGATATTTCTGTAGATCTTGTTGGAGTTTCTACATGAAACTGGAGGTCGTATGTCATGAAAAAATCTTGTGTAGGCCTAGCCAGTGTCTTTCACCATATATGTAGTTAAGTCACCTGCTATTGTTACAAAAATTTATTTATCCGTGATTTTATGCAGCAACACATCAGCTTCCAATAAAATTTTTCAATGCTTGAACTAGGGGATTGATATATTCCTATTAAAAGGCATTTTTCATCCATGAACTTCATTTGTGCTGCTGCTGCTTCAAAGCAAAAATCTGTGCAGTTTGAGACCTTTTGTGAATCACAGTTCCCTACTTTGCTGTCTCCATATATTTTTACTCCTCCACTTTTATGTTCAGTTCTGCAATAATATGACTAAATTTTTGTATCATATTAGACTGAAAACCTTTAATTTGCCCTCCTTTAAACCATGCTCTGTAGTTATGAAAATATGGGGTACTACAGCAGCTAATAACACTCCTAATTTTTCTGATTTTTTAGATGCATATTGGACATTCTGATGCAGTATTTTTAAATTGAAAGACTTTGGATCTATTGCTGTATCTGTTGTGTTGCTCTTTTTCCTTACCTTTGGGGACCAAACATTTTGGTCCTTGAATGTGGGTTTACTGTTCCGGGTGCTCCTTCCCATGGGTCTAGGTACTGCCCCAGCGGGTTTGAGATTGGAAATTATGTTTAAGTCATCTTTTTTCATGATCATTTTGCTTATCTTGCCACTTAAAAGTTTTTTTGTTCGAAATTTACAGAGCAACACAATTTTGGTATGTAAACATTTGACCAGTTTACCTATATCCACTATTTTACATTTTCCGAGTGAAGCACACATCTGTTTCCCTTTAATGTTCATGTTTTGCATCTCCTTGTTGAGGCACAAATTTTATATTAGCTCATACCTGTGAAGTGCTATTGAGTTTTAAGATTTATTTACTTCTAATAACTTTTTCAGGCTTGCTAAGCAATTTTGTGCCTTGTTACTTGTGATATCATTGCCATAAGCCATGCACACAACATATTCATTTTCATCTTTCATTTTTTCCCTGCAAGTTAAGATTGGTAACATTTTTTATACTTGCAGTTGGTTTTACTATTCCAGTCACTTGGAACTCTTTGTTATTTTCTTGGTAAGGTTTTTGCCAAGTTTCTGCCATGGATGACTGTTAAGAAAAGAACACTGTACCTTTTAACCAACTGATTTTTGGTTCTGTTGCCAGTACTTCTCACTGTTGTTTCATTTGTTCCTCTGCTGTGTTATTTAGGAAGTTTGTTGCCATCAAAGTTCACACTTTTTTGTTTATAACTATCATTTTTGTCAGTAGCGATTTCAATCCACTTATTTGGAAAAGTTTGACTATCCTTGATTTATTCTACTAGTATGCTATAGGTAAACTTATGTTTTGCTGTCCCATGTTATCCTAATTCTAGCACTCATTTCCTTTCTTTCATTTGTGACCGACCTCCCCTTGATCTGTCTCAGGGTGAAGAGGCTTTCAAACTACTGGAGAAGATAGATTGAGAATGCTTTACAATTATCACCTTTTGTGTTTGAATTATAAATCTGTTCCATCTGATCTGTACTGTCTTTAAAACTTTTGAAGGATAGGCTATGTCATTTGCATTTATTACATGATTAATTTATCTTTGATCAATTACAAATTACCTGTAACTGAGTGCCAAAACTGTCATTTTATTTGTGTTTGAAGAGGGATTTAACATTTTTCTCATATTACACATTATTCCGGATCTTTTTTTTAGGATATATGGAATGAACATGAAGGCTGATCATAAAAATACTTGTGTGAAATACGTATTTTATATCTCACTTCTCTGATGAATTTCATTATCATAAATATTAGTTTGTTGGTTTGTAAAGCAATCTTTAGGGCATCACAATTATGCTAGCTATTTGTCCAACTTCACATAAATGATTAAAGTATAATTTATTTTTCATTTTTACTTTAATTTAGTATATCTGAAAGTAATTGATGTAAATGGTTGAAATCAGTAATAATGAATAGCGATTAGGTGATTTTTGTCTGAGGAATGTAGTTTTATAAAACTGAGATACTATCATAAGTAATTCTCTCAAACGCTTAGAAACAAAACATGGTTCACATGTATCATTTGTCTTCTCCACTTTTGTTGATTATTATCATTACAGCATAATTTACTCTGTATTTATGATCACAAAAATTTTCTTGTTCAAAGTAGTTGGTACACTGTGGGAAGAAATGCTGTAGCAGATAGTATTCAATGCAAAAACTAATTTATTTGATACAGCTAAATAGATATTTATTAATCTACAATTGTTACAATCTTCTTATTGGCCTTTTAAGCATGGTACCTGATTGGAGGCCATCCTATTGGGCTGGGAGTTATCAATTATCAGTAAGGAGAGTACTGAAAAGAAAGTACATGTCACCATGCTTCTGAAAGAGACAGCTGTTTTATCTTTGTGTGTGTCTTTCTTCACTGAGTTGCTGCCACAAGGATTTAGATTAAAGTTCCATTAAAGAAAATGTGTAAAAATTTTTATAAATGTTCAGAGAGCATCCACTTATGTGTAATATTTATGATATTTTATCCTATCTACTTAGCTAACAATCAGTCATGAGTATGAACTGTAAACAACACAAGTGGAAAGCAGCTTCTCAGCAGGTAACAACACAGGTGGCAACCACAACATGCTGCAGCTGTCTTTAGCTCTTACTTCATTTGAAGGCAGGGACCTGGGGCAGAGATGATAGAGCAGGGCATTGAGACACCAGTGACATCCTTTTCTGACTATCAGTTTCATTCTTCTTCTCTTTGTTTTGTGTGTCTCACACAGCCTGTTTGGGTCTTTTTTTAGTTTACATACTCTTGTATAGTGTATTTTCCTAAATTCAGTAATGTGACATATGGCTGGCAGCGATGGTCTTTTCAAGTCCAAGCAGTACTTCAGTTTCCAAGACTATCATGTGACAATAATCAGAAATAGGTTTCATTATTTCTGGAATTCCTTCTTCATTGGTGCCATGGCAAAGAATTTATGAAGTATCTTTCTCTTCAGCTCGCATTCCCCCATCTGGAAGTTCCAGAAAAGACTCCAATACACGAAACTCATCTTCAAACCACCATATTGCTTCTATGATTACATAGTCTGCCCAACAATTTTGAACAATGAAAGATGGTCAATTAACACACAAATAACCTCCACTTTCAGATGCGTGTTGTTTCAAATTGTATCAAGCAGATGTACGTGTACGGGTATGGAGACAACCTCATGAATCCATGGACCCTGCATGTCCGCAGTGGACTGTGTAATGGTGTGGGGCATGTGCACTTAGTGAGATATGGGACCCCTGATATGTCTGGATACGACTCTGACAGGTAACACATATGTAAACATTCTGCCTGATCACCTGCATCCATTAATGGCCATTGTGCCATTGTGCATTCTGACAGACTTGAGCAATTCCAGCAGTACAATATGACATGCCACATGTCCTGAATTGCTACAGAGTGGCTCCAGGAACATTCTTCTGAGTTTAAACACTTCTGCTGGCCTCCAAACTCCCCTGACATGAACATTATTGAGCATATGTGGGATGCCTTGCAACGTGCTGTTCAGAAGAGATCTCCACCCCTCGTACTCTTATGGAGTACAGCCCTACAAGATTCATGGTGTCAGTTCCCTCCAGCACTACTTCAGACATTAGTTGAGCCCATGCTACATCATGCTGCAGCATTTCTGCATCCTCACGGGGGGCCCTACACAATATTAGGCAGGTGTACCAGTTTCTTTGGCTCATCAATGCATATTGTCATCCCTATATACTGTGGAGTCCATGCATATAATTTCAGATGGTATGTGGGTAATATAAAATTGTTTTTTATTTCTCATTTTATATGTGTGGTTAAAATGATTCTCTTTAAATAATTATTCTCTGTTGTGGTGGAAGATTGTAATTTCATAAATGTATGTGGAGGGAACAGTTAGGATTTGCAGTTTCTGAAATAATGGGCTATGAGATTCTGTTTGCCATGCATTACACATATATCTGATAATTTTCTTCTGCAGTTTCAGTATTTGAGATACACTATTTGAACTTCCCCAGAAAATTATACTATATCTAACAACGGATTCAAGATAGTTATGGTGTGCTGTTTTTCTTGTACTCATGTCTGTAGAATTTGTTAGTATTTGCATTGTGAATGCAAAACTGCTTAGTTTATTTGGCAAATAGTCAATATGTGTATTCCAGACTAAGTTCTTGTTCACATTTAGTCCTGAAAATTTCATCAGGTCAACTTCTTCCGTAAGTTGATTGCTTTTTGTATTTTAAGTTCCACACAATCTGAATGTTGGTTTTGAAATGTACCATATAGGTTTTTGCAATGTTCAGTTTCAACCCATTTAACTGTAACCAGTTTGCTACAGTATACCGTGGGCTTACAACAGAGCTGAGATTGTTTCGTGCATTATCTTCTTCAATTAAAACAGAAGTATTGTCTGCAAACAAAACTGATGGGAAATGTACATTTATGGGCAAGTCCTTTATGTAGAATGAGAACAGGATTAGCCCCAAAATGGAGCTTTGAGGCACACCTTGTGATACCGTACTCCATTTAGAATAATAATTCATTGCATTTGAAGTGATAGTTACCCATTGTTTACAGTTGCGCAAGTACGATGTGAGCCAGTTCAAAACATTGCCCTTAATCCCATATTTGTCTAATTTGTAGGTTAGCAAAGCATGGTTCACAGAGTCAGATGCTTTTTGTAAGATCACAAAAGATACCAGCAACTTTACTGCTCTGATCCAATGATTTGCATATCTTTTCAATAAAGTTATTCACTGCATCCAAAGTGGTTTTTTTTCCTGGTTGAAATAAAAGATAGTAACTTATAACAACATCACTTTTTGAATTAAACACTTTTGACAGGACTGAAACAATAGAGATAGGGCGATGATTTCCCACTTCTTCCCTCCACTCTTTCTTGAACAGAGGTCTGACTTCAGCATATCTTAAAATACCAATATATCTTAAGCTCTTTGCATTACCTATATATTTTCCATTTTCCTGAAATACACTAAATAAAGTTAAGCCACTAGGCAAAAACTACACTGTCTCAATGTGGTATTGACTGAAATAAGACTTGCACTTGATGGCCGAACTTCCCAGAATGGGGCCTCCTGGCCAGCGGTGCCAAACACTAATTTCATTTCGTTTCAACAATTTATCTATGTGCCTGTCCAAAGTGGTATTCTACTGCTTACACAGTCTTTGCTGTATCCTAATATCAATGCCTTTCCACATGGGTCATTGCTCTGTGGAAGACCAAGATGCAAGGCCTCTCAGACAACTCACCCAGCACATCCACTCCAGTTATTCCACAGGCTTACCATATTTTACCAGAGGCACCGCTATCTGTGGAAGATATCATGTCAAATACTGGGTCTGTTGTAATTTCTGCATAGTATTTTATGCAGGCATGACCACCAACTGGCTGCCCATCCAATTGAATGGCCACTGATAAACTGGAGCCAAGAGCAGAGGTGACCATTCAGTGGCAGAAAATTTTGGTGACAGTAACGTGTTTGATTTCAATGGCTGCTTCACAAACTGTGCCATCAGGATCCTTCTTTCCAACAGTAGTTACCCTGAACTACACACATGGAACTGGTCCTTGCAGCACATCCTTTGATCTCATGATCCTCCTGGCCTTAATCTCCATTAACCCGTGCCCAACAGCCCTCTCCAACACTGTCCCACAACACTAACTTTACTCATCCTGTACCTAATCCCTTTTCCCACCAGTCCCCCACAGCATGACATACACCACCTCTGTTGTGATTATACCTCCCCCTCCCAACACACTGCCTCACATCATTAAGTGCTATGCACAACTTCACCTTAAATTATTCACATTCCACCAGATTTTACATCACCATATTTAAGACTACAAATAACATATATTTGAATTCACAGTTTGGACTTTTAAGATGTTCTGATACTGGAATGCTGTTTACACACACACACACACACACACACACACACACACACACACTGAAAATTAGTCAATAAATTACAGGTTACTTGTATATTTGGTGGTAAGTGAAAAATATTTAACTTTGTAAATCATATCTTACTTTAAAGTAGAATATTATGTTGTCATGGGGTCAAATGGTTCAAATCAAACTACCTAACAGGAAATAAAGGAGTCATCAGAAATGGGTCCAGAGCTGTGCTATTAGTCTTCATCTGAATTGGTATAATTAGATGTGGTGTCTCACAAGGTCCCATATTATAGTTCTTTCATTTTCTTGCATATAGCATATATTATTGACCTTTCAACAGTAACATTATCAAATATAAGGACTTTTTTCTATTGTTTCTGATGATATGGACATTCTGCTATGTGATAAATGGAAATGAACAGCTGTTGATGAAATTTCGATGGACATTAACAAATGCCTACAGAGATGACTTTGTATGGACAGATACTTATAAAAAAAGCTTAGGCAAGTGAAAGTGATTTAGTGAAAGTGCCTATAGAAAACTGAAATGTTAATACAAAAACCAGTAATTAAATAAATTGTAGCAAGAAAAGTCTTTCTATAAACCACCAAAATATTCAGGAAGTCTGAAGCAAAGTTTAAGATATTGAGACTTTGTTAAATGCTGAACTATATCTTATTCATGTCCTGTGCATCATAGAACATTAGCTAAAGACAGACTGGATTGTCTAATTTTCTGAACTAGGCTAAGTAACAGTCAGTTATCTCTGTTGGCTTCTGTCTGAAGACTGCTTTGATGCAGTTATCCATGCTAGTCTATCCCTTACAAGTCTCTTCATTTCTGTGTAGCTCCTGCAAACTGCATCCAAATCATGCCTTGGTCTCTCTCTACAAGTTTTACCCACTACAATTCCATTAGCAAAATATCAGTTCCTTGATGTCTTGGGCTGTGTCCTGTCAACTAGTCCCTTCTGGTGAAGCTGAGCCATAATTTTCTTTCCTCCCCATTCCATTTCAGTACTATCTCAGTAGTTGTTCAACCTACCTCATACTCTTCAGCATTCCCCTGTAGCACCGCATTTCAAAAGCTTCTGTTCTCTTCTTGTGTGATTTGTTTATTGTCCGTATTTCACTTCTTTTCAGGGCTACACTTCACAAAAATACCAAAAAAGAAGACTTCCTAACACTGCTATGTTTAGTGTCTCTTTTCCTTGTTAATTACATCAACATTACTTGCTTTATGTTTTACCGCATTCTGTTATCCTTGTTTTACTTTTGTTGAAGTTTATCTCATAATTTCTTTTGAAGCCATTTTACATATTATTTACCTCATAAGACTGTGCCCCTTGTCTTCTCTAACAGAATTATGATGCCCTTGGAAAATCTCAAAGTTTTTGTTTCCCCCTGGAAATTTAATTCCCTTTACTTTGGTGTTCATTACTATCTGTTCGATGTACAGCTTTAAAAATAGTTAGTTACAAACCTGTCTCACTTCCATCTTAACTACTGCTTCCCTTTCATGTTGTTTGTGTCTCATAACTGTAGTCTGGTTTCTGTAAAAATTGTAGATAATCTTTTCCTCCCTGTATTTTATCTCTGCTATCTTCAGAAATTTAAAGATTGTGTTTCAGTCAACATCATTAAAATCTTTCTCTAAATTTACAAATGCTAAAAATATAGGTTTTCTCCTCTTCAATCTGCCTCTACTCTTCCATTAGCAAAGTGATGATGCCTTGGAATGTGTTCTATCAATCAATCCAGTATTCTAGTCATGTCTTGTATATCTTACTTAACAGCTTCTTTCTCTTTGATTCCTCCCCCCCCCCCCCCCCCTCCCCCCAGTCCATTTTCTCTTACCGATTTTCTCTCTCTTCCTTCTGCTCTTCGACATTTCAGTCTTTCCTTATTTTGCTAGTACTGGCTGCCATCTCAGCTCTTAATGTCCACTGAGTAGCTTCTCTTTACTCCAAAGTTGTCTATAATTTTCCTGTAGGTGAAATGTCTTTTCCACAGTCATGGATGGTTCTACAGTCTTTCATTTCTGCTCTAGTCATTCTTGCTTTTTTTATTTACCGCTTTCTGTCCATCTCATGTTTAGACATCTCTATTCGCCTTTGTATGTCTAATTTTCTGCACTTTAAATTTTTTCCTTTCATTCATTAAAGTCAATATCTTCATGTAATCCTAGGGTTTCTATTGGGCTTTGCCTTTTTTCCTATTTGAACCTCTGCTGCCTTCAGTATTTAATCTCTCAAGGCTATCCATTCATCTTCTGTTGTAATCCTTTCACCTGTTAACAGTCAAGCATTGCCAGATGCTCCCCCTGAAACTCTCAACAACATCTGAGTTTTTCAATTTATCCAGTTTCCATTGCCTTGATTTCCTACTTTTCTGCAACATCTTTGGTTTTAATATGTACTTCATAACCAATTCATTACGGTCATGGTCCACATCTGCCCCCTGGAGTTATTTTACAGTTTACAATCTAGTTTCAAAATCTCTATCTAATCATTGTGTATTCTACATTAAAACTTCCAGTGTCTAACATCCTTTCATGATTTGTTAATCAAGTGTGGGCTATGATTAAATGTCCGCCTGCTTAGCTGTGTGGTAACGTGCTTGCCTCCCAAGAAAGTGGGCCCGGGTTCGATTCCCAGCTGGGTTGGAGATTTTCTCCACTTGGGGACTTGGTGTTGTGTTGTGCTCATCATCATTTCATCCTCATCACTGGCATGCAAGTCACCCAATGTGGCATCGATTGAAATAAGACTTGCACTTGGCGGCTGAACTTCCCCACTAGGGGCCTCCTGGCCAACAATGCCATACGCTCATTTCATTTTTTTTATGATTAAATTATGTTTGGTGCAAAATTTTATCTGGCTTCATTCCTTCTCCCCTCCCCCTAGCCCCAGTCTCTGTTCTCATAGTATTTTTTCCCTCTTCCTTTATCTGCTATTGAATTTCAGTCCCCCAACACAATGAAATTTTTGTCTCCCATAAGTATCTGAGTAACTTATTTTATTTTATTATACATTTTTAATGTCTTCATCATACATTTTTAATGTCTTCATCATCTGTGGAGCTGGTCAGCATATAAACTTGTACTGCTGCTGTAGTGGGCATTAGCTTACACATACACACAACAGTTTCTTACTGAAGTGTTACTGAATCTCCTAGAGAAAGTACCACTTGAAGTATGAAAATTTATATGTTACCAGCACAGTAGGTGCCTAGCTCACTACTCCCATATGACTAGGAAATTGCTCGCCTGGTAGTTACATAGGATATGAAGGCAGTATCAGTTGGCCTGCATGTTTGCCCAGTTGGACCCAACTGAATTTTTTTCCTCTGGGGTAAACTCAAAGATGAAGTCTATGCACAAGTTCCCACAAACCAAGAAGACTTGAAACACTGTATTTTTGTAGAATGCACAACGATATTGGATGAATTTCTTCATTCTGTACCAAAGCCCTTGCACTAGTGATTCCAGTCATGTGTTACAGTAGACAAATCCACATGGCAACAGGTAAGTAACATTATTATAATTTAGTAGAATTGCCAACAACATTCAAAGATAAGGTACTGCTGATCCCATCACAATGTGAATTTGTACAAAATATACAGAAGATATTTTGCACTCAAGAGTAAATATGAAATTAAATTTATCTATTTGTATCCAGTTGTCCTGGAAGAAAAGTACAAGTGAAGAAATGAAATGAAAAGAAAGAGGTAAAATGGCCATGCTGATACTTGGAAGTAAAGAGGTAATGTTCTTCTTATGTTCATCCTTTTGTTCAAAAACTGTCATGTTACTTGACATGACATTATTTCTTGGTTGAAGAGGTTTGGCCTTTAGAGGTTCATCTCAAAAAATTGGAGATCCAAATAATTAAGGAATAGAAAAGCAACTGGAATCACTCAATAGAGGAAAGTCCACTGGACCTGACGGGATACCAATTCGATTCTACACAGAGTACGCGAAAGAACTTGCCCCCCTTCTAACAGCCGTGTACCGCAAGTCTCTAGAGGAACGGAGGGTTCCAAATGATTGGAAAAGAGCACAGATAGTCCCAGTCTTCAAGAAGGGTCGTCGAGCAGATGTGCAAAACTATAGACCTATATCTCTTACGTCGATCTCTTGTAGAATTTTAGAACATGTTTTTTGCTCGCGTATCATGTCATTTCTGGAAACCCAGAATCTACTATGTAGGAATCAACATGGATTCCGGAAACAGCGATCGTGTGAGACCAACTCGCCTTATTTGTTCATGAGACCCAGAAAATATTAGATACAGGCTCCCAGGTAGATGCTATTTTTCTTGACTTCCGGAAGGCGTTCGATACAGTTCCGCACTGTCGCCTGATAAACAAAGTAAGAGCCTACGGAATATCAGACCAGCTGTGTGGCTGGATTGAAGAGTTTTTAGCAAACAGAACACAGCATGTTGTTATCAATGGAGAGACGTCTACAGACGTTAAAGTAACCTCTGGCGTGCCACAGGGGAGTGTTATGGGACCATTGCTTTTCACAATATATATAAATGACCTAGTAGATAGTGTCGGAAGTTCCATGCGGCTTTTCGCGGATGATGCTGTAGTATACAGAGAAGTTGCTGCATTAGAAAATTGTAGCGAAATACAGGAAGATCTGCAGCGGATAGGCACTTGGTGCAGGGAGTGGCAACTGACCCTTAACATAGACAAATGTAATGTATTGCGAATACATAGAAAGAAGGATCCTTTATTGTATGATTATATGATAGCGGGACAAACACTGGTAGCAGTTACTTCTGTAAAATATCTGGGAGTGTGCGTACGGAACGATTTGAAGTGGAATGATCATATAAAATTAATTGTTGGTAAGGTGGGTACCAGGTTGAGATTCATTGGGAGAGTGCTTAGAAAATGTAGTCCATCAACAAAGGAGGTGGCTTACAAAACACTCGTTCGACCTATACTTGAGTATTGCTCATCAGTGTGGGATCCGTACCAGGTCGGGTTGACGGAGGAGATAGAAAAGATCCAAAGAAGAACGGCGCGTTTCGTCACCGGGTTATTTGGTAACCGTGATAGCGTTACGGAGATGTTTAATAAACTCAAGTGGCAGACTCTGCAAGAGAGGCGCTCTGCATCGCGGTGTAGCTTGCTCGCCAGGTTTCGAGAGGGTGCGTTTCTGGATGAGGTATCGAATATATTGCTTCCCCCTACTTATACCTCCCGAGGAGATCACGAATGTAAAATTAGAGAGATTAGAGCGCGCACGGAGGCTTTCAGACAGTCGTTCTTCCCACGAACCATACGCGACTGGAACAGGAAAGGGAGGTAATGACAGTGGCACGTAAAGTGCCCTCCACCACACACCGTTGGGTGGCTTGCGGAGTATCAATGTAGATGTAGATGTAGATGTAGAATAGATATATATTAGAGTGCATGAGTCACTATGAGGCAGTTCTTGGGGGAAAAAAAAAGGTAGCAAGGTCAGAGACAGATAAGAAGCTAGAAAGTGTTTACAAGTGCCTTATCGGTCCAGTGATACTCAGACTGAATTTATTTCTAGCTGTGCCCAGTCATGTACGGAGTGTCATCTTGGAAAAGAGAGAAAATGAGAAGTATTGTTCAATTATTGTTGATGCAAATAGGTTATCAAGGAGATTATTAGATGCTTTGATCTTCAGCAATAAGAAAAGATAAGGAATTCCAGTATCAGGCAAAACACTTGGGTGACTTATGTTCATGGTCACATCCTCCCCTGCCCTGCCCCCCCCCTCCCATCACCCACTCCCTCACCCTGGGGAACCATTGGCAGTCCATCAAGGTCATCTAGAGGGAACCCCCATCCCTTCCTGATTCCCCTTCCCCATTGGATCAAAAAGAAGACTGGACCAATAGGAAATGAAATCCTCCACCCATTCCCTTCATTATATTATGACTCCAGCTATCGGAGCACCACTCACTCAAGGTCTCATCTTCATAGTGGGAGAATGAACTGCTAGAGGCAGGTACCAAACAATGCCCCCCCCCCCCCCCCACCCGCCCACAGGAGGAATAAGACTGTTATATATACTGATAGAAAAAAAATCACAGTATAAGAAAATAATTAATGTAGACTAAAGAAATTTCAGGAATACATTTGTCTAGGTAATTATTGTATTTAAGTGATGAACACTGCAAGATCACAGGTTAATGTAAGTGTGAGATAAGCCATTGCAAATGTGAAATGCTGGTACATTAGTAACTGGTGTAACCACCAGAATGGAAACATGCAAATGCGCATGTATTGTTATGTACAGGTGCTGGATGTCAGTTTGTGGGATGGAGTTCCATGTCTGTTGCATTTGGTCAGCCAATACAGGGACGGTTAATCCTGTTTGTGGATGATGCTGTCCCATATATGCTCTATTGGAGATAGATCTGGTGATCAAGCAGACCAAGGCAACATGCTGACACACTGAAGGGTATGTTGGGTTACAACAGTGGTATGTAGGCAAGTATCATCCTGATGGAAAAACATCCCATGGAATGCTCTTCGGTGATGACAGCAGACAGATAAAATCACTAGATTTACATACAAATGTGCAGTCAGGGTGTATGGGACAACCATGAGAGTGCTCCTTCTGTCATATGAAATCACACCCAGGCCATAACCACATGTGTAGGTTCAGTGTGTCCAGTATCCAGACAGGCTGGTAGCAGGCACTTGAACTTATCTCCTTCTAATCAACATATGGCCATCATTGGCACCAAGACAGAACCAGCTTTCATTGCAAAACACAACAGACCTCCTCCTTGCCCTCCATTGAGCTCTGGCTTGACACCACTGAAGTTGCAAGTGGCGGTGGTTTGGCTTCAGTGGAATGCATGCTACAGGGCATCTTGCTCAGAGCTGTCTTTGAAGCAACCAATTTGTAACAGTTCGGTTTCTCACTGTGGTGTCAACTGGTGCTCAGATTGCTGCTGCAGATGCAGTAGGATGCACCAGAACCATACTCCAAACATGATGATCTTTCCTCTTGGTAGTGCCACATGGCCATCTGGAGCCCAGTCTTCTTGTGACTGTACATTCTTGTGACCACCACTGATAACAATCATGTACAGTGGCTACATTCCTGCCACGTCTTACTACTACATTGTGGAAGGAACATCCAGCTTCTTGTAGCACTATTACATGACCTTGTTCAAACTCAGTGAGGTGTTGATAATGACTTCTTTGTCACCTTATAGGCATTATTGACTACTGTCAACTCACCACATCCAATCTCAAAGGTAATTACAGTGTGTATATAAACCAAACCTGATTTGCATCCTCACAGTGGCACTACTAACGCCACTCTTATGTAACTGGTGTGAAATTGGAAGAGACATCATCTTCCAGATGTAGAAACATGCCTACCAACTTTTGTTTATGTCTCATAACTCCTTCTGAGTGTTGCAATGTTTTTCCATCAGTATATTTGAAAGTAAGTAGCTAAATGAAATGATAGCACAGCACTGATGGCCAGGAGTCTCCACCTTGAGAAGTTTGACCATCAAGCTGTGAATCTTTTTCAACTGATGCCACATTGTACAACTTGCTTGTTGATGATGATGAAATGATGATGAGGACAACAAAATAGCCAGTCCCCAAGCAGAGAAAATCTCTGACCCTGCCAGAAATCAATCCTAGACACACTGCATGGCAATCAGAGTCACTGACAATTCAGCAAAGGAGGCGGACAGTAATTATTTATCTGCTAATAGTGGAACTGCTGGATGAGAACACCTACATACTACTGGCTGCACTGCCACAGCAATCCACAGATGCTATTCCTGATTTATCAGACCTGATGGCATCCAACTGTACTGTACCACCACCATTACCACTGAAAACATGCAACACTTTGATTCCAAAGTTCAATATTCATGGTATGAGTGGGCTAGATGTCCTGTACAATGGGTTATATAAAGAATAAGATGACAGATGAGTATGTCCATTCCATGCTCCAATAGACATTCAAATATGAGGATGTAAAGTCATCACATTAGCCATGCTAGAATTAACTTCTGGCAGCCATACATATGAGCTGCTCACTATGAGAGTACTCTGTGTGTGCTAGTATTTCTGGCACACTGCATGCTATCAACTCTGCTTTTGTGCTTGTCATACCTTTGACAGAGGCAAGGTAACAGCAAGGGCAGGTTACACCTTGAAGAATGGCTATATAGAGGTGTGAGCAGCATGCCCGATGGAACTTTTTATTCCACTAGCGTGAGTGTGTGAAGGTACGTAGTGTGGGGCCAGGTCCCAGGCTGCCTGGAGAAGCCAGAGCCATGAGATGGTGGCTACTTGAAGAAGAAGCTGTTGGGCACCATGGGTACAACATGGAAGGGCTGTTTGCAGTAACTGTAATTGTGGAAAAGTTGAGACATCTGGTGGAAGCCACTCAATTTCTTCTTTCTTCAATGAGAACATATCTTATTCATAACAACAAACATGCATACTTATTCACTCCTCCATTTGAGTTAGCTTTTGTGCTTTTCCAACTTGGAACCAGTTATTGATAATTAGTTAGGATATATCCAATTTATCTTGTTACATATATAATTTTTTTGGTGTCAGGGGTAAGCATGACATTTTTGTCTGCTCCTGTGCATTGACCAGCAAGCCCATATCGGTTTGTAATCATTTTGCTCTCTCAAGTGTTTAGGTCAGTATGGTTGAAGAGTTTTGTATTTCATTCACTTGTGGAATAATGTTCCATTCAGTGTATGTTGTAGTAGTAACCTGTGTACATAATTAATGAGACAGTTACTGTTTTGTACTTTTTTGTTTTTCTATTACTGCTAAGTCAGCATAACAGTTGTGTGCCATCCATATTTTGAAAATTGAAGGCTTGTGAATGGGCATGAACACTCACAGTGTAATAAGGTATTTGTGTCGGCTTAGTTAAAAATTGACAACCTTCTGTGTCCAAGCAAGCCCATGTCTGCATGTCCATTTCTGTAGTGTCATATTTAGAGATTTTGTGATTTTATTTTCTTAATAATTGATTGGTAGAGTAATTTCTCATTATATATGTTATGGTAGTAACCAGTGCACATGGCTGACAAGGGTGTTGATGTTCTTTCTGGCCTTGATGCTTATCGGCAAGGGTGGTGGTACATTGGGTGCCACTGGTGTATTGTAAATATTGAACACTTGTATTTGGATGATGACATCCATGGCACAATAAGGTACTTCTATTTACTGAATGAAGACTTATCAACTAGCTGGCATAGGCACCTAAGTGTTGAAGTAAATATTTTGATTGTTGATTCTGTTGAAAATTTGAGTGAGATAGGCACAGCAAGTGTAGTGCTGTTTAATCTTCTAAGTTATTGTGCATTGCTGTGTGAGGCATGCACAGACATGTCTCATTGACTCTTTGACACTTTAGACATAGGTGCATCTGCTTGAGAGGTATTAAAGTTTCGTTACTATAACCCCCCCCCCCCCCCCCTCTGCCCACACACACACACACACACACACACACACACACACACTTAGAGTTCTGATTTCTGTGTGCATAATTATTATATTATAAGCTTAGCTGATTTTGGTTTGCTTTCTTTTGACTTGAGGTATCCCTTGGGATTGGTCTCTTTGGCATATAAAGTAAAATTTCTGCAAAGATATAAGATTAGTTAATAGGGGTACCTGTGAATAATTGCTTCAAGTTGAGCTAGTGTGTCCTCAGGTGTTTAAATATTTGTTGCTCTCATGCTGAACTGTGTAAGTGTGTAGGCACAAACTGAGGCATGGTACTGCTTAAAGAATACTACCAGTAACTGACAGTTCAGAGTTCAATGAAATCCATGTGGGCTTCGGCAGCAGTGCCTAAAGATTAAACTCAATCTGTACTATCTGTTAGTTATGCCACCACTCCCCCACTTTGTAATCCAATCTGCTACTTTGGCACAACTGAATGGTACATGCACTTAAGGTTTTGTGTACTTGTAAGTATTACTAAGAGTAATCATCTAATGTAAATGTGGGCATAAAGTTCCACAAGTGCATAATATTGGTTTCAGACTGTTAACTCAGTAATACTATATGACTTTGTTACTGTCTGTTTTTGTAAGGAGAGAAAAATTTAGATTAGTGTTTCCACATTACTAATTACATTACTGTAAATTTAGCTACAGAAGTTATTTGGCTGCATTATTACACTATTATTATTCTTGCCTTTTTACAGACCCCTGGAAAATTTTGTGTTCAGTAATTTTGTAGTTGCATAAATAAAGTGATTGGTTCCAAAATGAAATTTTCACTCTCCAGCGGAGTGTGTGCTGATATGAAACTTCCTGGCAGATTAAAACTGTGTGCCTGACTGAGACTCGAACTCAGAACCTTTGCTTTTCATGGGCAAGTGCTCTACCAACTGAGCTACCCAAGCACAGCTCACACCCCATACTCATAGTTTTACTTCTGCCAGTACCTCATCTCCTACCTTCCAAACTTCACAGAAGCTCTCCTGCAAAACTTGCAGAACTAGCACTCCTGGAAGAAACGATATGGCGGAGACATGGCTAAGCCACAGCCTGGGGGATATTTCCAGAATGAAATTTTCACTCTGCAGTGGAGTGTGCACTAATATGAAACTTCCAGGCAGATTATGTGCTGGACCAAGATTCAAACTCAGGACCTTTTCTTTTCGGGGGCAACTGCTCTGTCTTCTGAACTACTCAAGCATGACTCATGCTTTACTTCTACCAGTACCTATCAGTGCACACTCTGCTGCAGAGTGAAAATTTGATTCTGGAAACATCCCCCCAGCTGTGGCTAAGCCATGTCTCCACAATATCCTTTCTTCCACAAGTGCTAGTTCTGCAAGGTTTGCAGGAGAGCTTTCGTGAAGTTTGGAAGGTAGGAGATAGGGTACTGGCAGAAATAAAGCTGTGAGGATGGGGCATGAGTCATGCTTGGATAGCTCAGATGGTAGAGCTCTTGCCTGTGAAAGGCATAGGTCCCAAGTTCAAGTCTCAGTCCAGCACACAGTTTTAATCTGCCAGGACGTTTCATACTGATTGTTAATTGCGTGCTTTGTGTTGTTGGGGACCAGTACCTTACCACTCCAAAACTAGATGCCTACCACATCAGTGAGTTTGTAGATTAATGTATCAATTCCTGTATACCTTCTGTATCAAAGTGTGTAACTGTAGAACCTGGGAAGTCTGCAATGTCTGAGTTCACTCAGACAGTTCATATGTGAGTAATGCCTCCTATTGGCCTGAATAATATAAGGGCCAAATTTAAAGCCTACTGACAATGGCACTGAGGGAGTAACGTGCCAGATATTCACCATAAGTAGTGATATTACACCACCTGAGAAAGTAAAGCCAAACATAGTACTCATATTTGATGTAGTCACATAAGAAAAGCAGGATGTTATCTGGAAATATTTTGCCTTTGACCACCATATGCATTAGCACTTTCAAAAAGAATAATTTGAATTTAAAGCATATTTACCAAGTTCATGTAGAAACTGAGATGTTATTCAATGAATTTGTTACTGTATGTCGAGGTTGCTGGAATAACTTGCAGTATGATTTTATGGTTATTGATAAAACAAGGAAACTGAGTGAAGGCCAATGTACAAGAAACTGTGATGGAATTCTACATTAAAGGCAGTGCATTAAACATAACTTTGTCAGTATATTGTAGGCTGTCAATAAATTTGTACATATGCAATGTGCTCATTCTGATGAGATAAAGCACTAGTCAGAAAAATTGAGAAAATCAACACAAGATTAATGGAATTGGATAATGTGGCAAAGCAGCAGCTGTGAAAGGTGAATCTCAGCTGAATGACAGAATCCAGCAAAGTGAGCAAGCAATTAACACTAGCTTAATGTACTTGGAGACCATTATCAAGGTAGCAGCTATGAAAGGTGAATCTCAGCTGAATTACAGAATCTACCAACATGTGGCATATTTTGAAGGATAAACTGAAGTAGTCAATGGAACTGTCAATGAATGATTAATGGAACTGGATGGCTTTATCAAGGGAATAACTATGAAAGTCAAGCTGAACAGATCCTTAGTGGGTGAGGTGAATGAAAGAATCCATAGACATGAATCTGAGATGGAAGAGTTAAGAAGGTGAACAACTCATCATCAAAGCTAGCCCCCTGGTTCATATAAGATGTGTATGATTAATCATCAGTCTATTTGTGACAGAATGTCAAAATGCGATTCATCACAAACAGCTACTCATTAAACTGGGGCAGCTGGAGCATGAACAGTCTCTCTCTCAAGTGTTTAAACCTGTAACAGAAAGTATTAAACTGTACACGTGTTGGTGGCAGATGGCAGTAGAAGAGGAGGGTGAAGAAGATGAAGGATACATTATCACCACTTCCATCAACTGTTACAGTGACAGTGCTAGTGAATTAGATACAACATAAGGTGTCAGTCATGAACAGCCATATATGCTGGGAAGCTATCTACATGCTTAATGTATTTGTATTTATTTATTGGTCCTGTAAATCGTGTTTAGGTACATATTTTGCACAAACAATGTAGGACAAGTCAGGTTGGTACAGTATATACAACATCATACACATTTGTTATTTTGAAAAGATAAATAAGTAAAAATTATTCAATACATGTTGAATATTGATGACAAAATTAATATGATGAAATAAAATGATAGATTGATTAAGAATATTTGAGCAGTTACACTATACTTTCCTGGTACTCTAAAAACTTGGAAACAGAATAGAAGCAATGGTCAAGCAAGTACTCTTTCAGTTTCACTTTAAACTTTTGTAAATTTTGCATCTGTTTCAAATAGGATGGCATGTGATTTACAGCATTATGCCAGTATGATACACCCTTCTCTTACACATGTTTGTACTTAATGTAATGACATGCAAATAATGCTTCTGCCTAGTATCATGAGGGTGGATTGGTTGGTTTGGGGAAGGAGACCAGACAGCGTGGTCATCGGTCTCATCGGATTAGGGAAGAATTGGGAAGGATGTCGGCCGTGCCCTTTCAAAGGAACCATCCCGGCATTTGCCTGGAGTGATTTAGGGAAATCACGGAAAACCTAAATCAGGACGACCGGACGCGGGATTGAACCGTCGTCCTCCCGAATGCGAGTCCAGTGTTTAATGAGGGTGGAAATCACAGTTATACTTGAAGATATTTCCATCTTTTAAAATATTTTCTTTTGTGAAATTTAGTATTTCATACATATATAAGCAAGGAAGAGGCAGTATATTGAGGTTTTTAAGTATTGGTCTACAGGAGTCTCTGTACTTAGCATGGTTTATTATTCTAATAATCTTTTTCTGTAGCCTTAATGTTTTAATTGTACCTACGGAGTTCCCCCAAAAGATAATGCCGTACATCAGCAGTGACTGAGTACTGCCATGATACATTGTAATCACTGATGCACGGCTTGTATTTTGTGAGAGGATTCTTACTGCATACGTAAGTGTGTTTAACTTTTTATTTGCATGATTAAGATGTGTCTCACATTTTAGGTTTTGCTGAATATGTGTACCTAAAAATTTTGCGTCACTCACAGATGAGACAGTTTTTCCATCAATTTTAAAAATTGGTCTTGCAGAATGTAATTTCTGTGAATTTTGGAAACTGACTGTCACTGTTTTTTCATTATTTATTATTAGCTTGTTTGTTCTGAAGCATTGTGTTAAATTTTGTATTATACCTGTAGCTGTTTTTTGTAGGCTTTCCTCATCACATGATTTGATTAGGATATTTGTGTCATCTGCAAAAAGTACTGTTGTCCCTTTAGTTATTTTTTCTGACAAATCATTAACATAAAGAATGAAAAGAATTGGCCCAAGGACTCACCCTTGAGGATCTCCATATGTAATGTTTTGTGCATTACTGTAAAATTACAAATTTTTTGTGTTTTTATGTCTTTGTATTTTATTTGAGTGGTCTGTTGATGGTCATGAAGGTAGGAATGTATCCACTTGTTTGGCAGGCCTCGTATTCCATAATTACCTTGCTTCTGCAACAGAGTATTACGATCAATTACATCAAAGGCTTTACTAAGGTCATGAAATATGCCAAATACATGTTGCCTGTTATCTACTGCAGTTAGAATTTTATTTAAGAAGGTATAAATAGCTGAATGTGTTGCTCTGCCAGTTCTGAATCCATGTTGCGCATCACTTATTATGTTTTCTTTATTTAGAAAGGCTGTCAGCTTTCTAAGAAATAGTTTTTCAAGAATTTTGCCAAAGCTTGACAATACTGATACAGGTCTTTAGTTTGATGCTTCATGTTTGTCCCCTTTCTTGTACACTGTTGACACTTTTCCCATTTTCAGATTTTTCAAGAATATACCACTCATGAATGATGAACTGAAAATACCCATTAATGGTTCTGCAATAGATGTTACACTTGCTTTGATGATAATATCTGGTATTTCATCAGTACCTGCTGAATACTTATTGGGTAACCTTTTTATAATGACAGATGATTCCTCAGGTGTAGTAGGAGACATAAATAGGGTTCTTGTAAGAATTTTTGTATCTGACTGGTGTGTATTGCTGTCTGGTTGTGAGTTGAAATGTTTGGTAATCAAGTGGTGTGCTACTTTAGAAAAGTAGTTGTTAAATTTATTAGCCACTACAGTGGCATTGATTATTTTATTGTTGTTTTCATGAAGTTCTATGTTTTTGTGGGATAATGATGTAGTACCTGTTTCTCTTTTTATGATTCTTCAGGTTGCTTTAGTCTTATTCCTGGAATTTTTTATTTGTTTTTCATTTTCCATTTTCTTTTCTTTTGTTATAACTTGTCTAAGTATTTGTTTATATTGTTTAAAGTAATTGATAAATACAGTATTTGTGGTTTGCTTTGAATATTCATATAAGTTCCTTTTTTGGAAAATCAAATGTACTTCTCAATGATGTCAGCATGACACTGCCCTTATCATCCTTCACCGCAAAATCACTCAAGTGTTGAATGAGAAAGTGAGCATCATAACCCACTCAAATTATGGAAAAAGATGGGTGTATGTCATAGTGATTGGTACTTAAAATTGCATGTATTGTGAGCTGCACTATGGAAATTCCCTGTTTGATGACAATGGCCTGTACATGGAGTTTCCCCTTTTCCATCCAAATGCAGCCCAGAAATATGACACACAACTACCTGTTCATACAAGGCATCACTCTCCTGTGAGTAAGTCATAGGGATGTTGTTGTGATAAATGTGGTCAGCTTCTCACACAAGTTTTTTGAGTTCAGTGGGCAACCACCTCACAGGATTATCACCAACATAAGATTCAAGTTTGTTGCAACTAGAGTCATACAATTATACAACTTGATAAGGTGCTGTTGTGTGAAGGTAGTGTGGAAGGCTAAGGAGTCACCATCACAATGTCCCACAGAAACTAAGAGGCACTCAAAGTCAGTGTTTATCATTGATAGGCATTTCTACACCTACCAATTCCTGGCTCAAGGAATCAATGAGAAGTCTTTCAAGGTACTTACTGTTGGTAAATGAGCTGAGACATTTACAGCAAAAATGCTTTGCCCCATTACATTTTGACATTTGGGGTTTATGTAGGAAGGATATATTTTTGATACACATGTAGAGTTGCTTCTCACCCTGAGAGATTAATAACGGGTCTACATGCTTGGGGTGGTGACTGACTGATTAGGAAAAATTTTCTACTTTTTGTAATTAGCCTGTCAGAAACCCAAATATGTAGATCTGTTGCTAATCTCTGGAGGCAAGAAGCAACACAATGTGTGGCTCAAACTACATGTGACTCCAACTACTTTATGCTTGACTTCTTTATTCTGCAGAGTGTGCTCATGATCTTCATCATCTGGCTTATAAATATCCAGGTTGTATATGTGAATTGAATAACCAGGGTTGTGCCTCTTGAATTTTAGAATGTCCTGGAATTTTATGGGATTCAAATGCCTTGGAAATTGTAATGCCCTTGGACATAAGATGTTTTGTATGTACCTAGGGGCACTATGTTTGTTGGGTAATTTCTGTTGCTGCCCTGAAGTTCTCATGCAAGGCAATATACACTCCTGGAAATGGAAAAAAGAACACATTGACACCGGTGTGTCAGACCCACCATACTTGCTCCGGACACTGCGAGAGGGCTGTACAAGCAATGATCACACGCACGGCACAGCGGACACACCAGGAACTGCGGTGTTGGCCGTCGAATGGCGCTAGCTGCGCAGCATTTGTGCACCGCCGCCGTCAGTGTCAGCCAGTTTGCCGTGGCATACGGAGCTCCATCGCAGTCTTTAACACTGGTAGCATGCCGTGACAGCGTGGACGTGAACCGTATGTGCAGTTGACGGACTTTGAGCGAGGGCGTATAGTGGGAATGCGTTAGGCCGGGTGGACGTACCGCCGAATTGCTCAACACGTGGGGCGTGAGGTCTCCACAGTACATCGATGTTGTCGCCAGTGGTCGGCGGAAGGTGCACGTGCCCGTCGACCTGGGACCGGACCGCAGCGACGCACGGATGCACGCCAAGACCGTAGGATCCTACGCAGTGCCGTAGGGGACCGCACCGCCACTTCCCAGCAAATTAGGGACACTGTTGCTCCTGGGGTATCGGCGAGGACCATTCGCAACCGTCTTCATGAAGCTGGGCTACGGTCCCGCACACCGTTAGGCCGTCTTCCGCTCACGCCCCAACATCGTGCAGCCTGCCTCCAGTGGTGTCGCGACAGGCGTGAATGGAGGGACGAATGGAGACGTGTCGTCTTCAGCGATGAGAGTCGCTTCTGCCTTGGTGCCAATGATGGTCGTATGCGTGTTTGGCGCCGTGCAGGTGAGCGCCACAATCAGGACTGCATACGACCGAGGCACACAGGGCCAACACCCGGCATCATGGTGTGGGGAGCGATCTCCTACACTGGCCGTACACCACTGGTGATCGTCGAGGGGACACTGAATAGTGCATGGTACATCCAAACCGTCATCGAACCCATCGTTCTACCATTCCTAGACCGGCAAGGGAACTTGCTGTTCCAACAGGACAATGCACGTCCGCATGTATCCCGTGCCACCCAACGTGCTCTAGAAGGTGTAAGTCAACTACCCTGGCCAGCAAGATCTCCGGATCTGTCCCCCATTGAGCATGTTTGGGACTGGATGAAGCGTCGTCTCACGCGGTCTGCACGTCCAGCACGAACGCTGGTCCAACTGAGGCGCCAGGTGGAAATGGCATGGCAAGCCGTTCCACAGGACTACATCCAGCATCTCTACGATCGTCTCCATGGGAGAATAGCAGCCTGCATTGCTGCGAAAGGTGGATATACACTGTACTAGTGCCGACATTGTGCATGCTCTGTTGCCTGTGTCTATGTGCCTGTGGTTCTGTCAGTGTGATCATGTGATGTATCTGACCCCAGGAATGTGTCAATAAAGTTTCCCCTTCCTGGGACAATGAATTCACGGTGTTCTTATTTCAATTTCCAGGAGTGTACATCCCTCTTATCAAGATGCGCAATTTCCTATTAGCAATATCTTTCAGAGGAGGGATGTAACTGGACCTTCCAGTAATTGGATCAAAAACATGTGAGTGTGTATTGACATGGAGTACATGACTGGTCATCTTACCAGACCATTTCTCCTATGTTATGGAAAAATGATCCAGTGTGACTCCCTTGGTAAAAGTTCTGAAACACTCTGGGATTGACCCATTCCACAGTGGCATGCCTTTAGCCTCCCAAATATTTGAACAATGTCCTTCTCATCAACATCATCAACACTGACCCCTTGGGGCGGGGGGAGGGGGGGGGGTGCATCAGTTGACAGTACAGAGCTGCCTTGCACTTAATGGTGGGGTACTGTAACTCACTGCCATACCTGGTGAGCTCCCTTTCCAGAAATGCTTGACAAACATTAAGGAAAGAGGTACAATTTCAGTAGTCTGCATTGAAGTCATCAATGTGGGCAACTGAGATCCTGTCCTGAAATGTGCTGGCAACTATGGAGTAGTCCAATGCAGCCACAGAATTTACTCAGTGATCCATAACAGTGAGGGCAGGATTATTGCTGCTGCTATTAGATCCAACTTAACATCTCAGTGATCTCTGATTGTGGTGGTAGCAGTCACGAGTTTGGCTAGGGTGAGAAGAGTGTGGCCCAGATCACGGCAAACGGGCTGGCTTCATGATGCCATGATACAATGAAGGATCAGCTGGGGCATCAATATCCTGGGCTGCACTGCAGATGATGGACAGGTGGACAGGCTGCTGCTGCTGCTTGTCTGGTCAAGGGTACAACATCATAGATGGTGGGTGGGACTGCTGCAGGTCCAGTTGTGAGTACATTGCAGATGATTGTTATTGCTGGACTGGACTGCTACATGTCCAGCTGCCATGCATACATAGTCTCCTCCATATCACTTGCAAAGAAAGAAAAATGTTATCATGCATAATAAAATAACAGTTATATGTAGGTGTCTATAATGATACTACTCACATTCAGAATTCACCATGTATAAATCAGTCCATAGGACCTTATTGACTGCTATCTCCAGCATTATTAAATCAATGTCTGCCTTTGTACTGATGCTCATATCATCAGGTGCACCAAGAAACAAACAAGAACACATCACATTAGTAATGCATGCATGCTGTTGCATTGGGCGTTATCATTGTAGAAGAAGAGGAAGAGAAAAAACTACTGCTTCTGTACTAAATCCTCAGTTACTGGCATCATCCTCCATGGGCTCACACTGGAGGATGTCTTTGGCTCTAATATGGAGATCCTGTGCAAATCATTATCATTTAATATGGGCAACTGTGGTGGCGTTGAGTCAATAGTTATGGGATGCAGATGCAGCACTGAATCCATCCCCATAGCCACTATCTCATTGAAGGTTTCTACAACAGACAGAAACAAAAGCATAATATAACTGCATTATTCACACACATGGAGAGAGAAGAAGAGGGAGAAATGAGTACTTACTTTCAGATGAATCACGATTTATCCAGCCACCATCCTGTGAAACGCCAAGATGCCTTGCAAGATTCTCCAGAGTACTATTGCTCAACAACAGTGATGGTATGCTGCTATCTACAACAGAAGAGGAAGGAGAAGAATAAATTAATTATCAGATTACAGCTGAACAAATAAATATGCAAACACATAAGCAGCATGAACTAAAATCATCTCTACAGAATCAGCAATGTAGGAAGAGATGGATCACTACTTATCATAAAGATGACACTTTAAGTTGCATGCAGGCACAATTAAAAGACACTTACACATAACCTTTTGGCCACAGCCCTCATCAGAACAAAAAAGAGAATTCTGGTCCAAGCTGCCGAAATTGACGGTCATGTGTGCATGAGGTGTGCTTTCTTGTGTGACTGAATGGTGTGTGTTTCTCTTTATTGTTCTCATGAAGGCTGTTGCAGAAAGCCTATGTGTAAGTGTCTTTTAATTGTGCCTGTCTGCAACTTAATGTGTTATCTTTACAGTAAGTAGCAATCTGTCTTTTCCTACATTGTTGATATTCCAACCTGGAGTCTAAATCGTTTGATTTTACCTGCAGAAGCATCATCAGAGGTCAATATGGGCCACTTATGAGCAGCACAATCATCATCAGCAGCAATATGACACTTCTGAGTACAAGCAATACTGACAAAGTCTAAGTATGAATTTAAAAAAAAAGAGTAGGGGTAATAGTTATTTCTTTTGAGAGGTACTCAGTGGTAATGAAGGGAATGCCAGGATGCTTACTAGTGAGAAGTGTTGGAACTGATTAACTAATACATTGAATGTGATTAACTTGGGCTTTATTTGATATACACTTACATACACAAAACATTCAGAATGAAGGGATATGTACAAGAAAAAAAGAGCAAAGATGTTAGACTGCAAATCAGATGCACACAGCAGAGAGTCATGAGAACCAAAGAAGATAAATCACAGAGTTGCTAATGTATAGAACAAATAAATTTGTCCTTCTTGTACACATTTTCTAACAAACTCACGTAAGGAGGACTCAGATTTATTATTAAGTGTTTAGCACTCTGTCAAGAATGTTCTGAAAGCTTCAGATGATCGGCATCTTCATCTGCATGTAAAATGTCTCCTTTGGCAATGGCTTGGTTAGTAAATAATCTTGCTGGTCTGTGGATGGAACATGTTCCAGTACAAATTTATTCTCCTTGTACTTATTGCATGCAGAATAATAACATACATCAATATGCCTACTTCTCTGATGAAACTATGGCTTTTAGATAAGTTTCAATGCACTTAAATTGTCAATGTTCAATGTTGTCAGAAAAAGCTAAGTCTTTGAGCAAACTCTCTCAGACAGTTTCTCTCACTGTATGACTGGCTGCAATGTATTCAGCCTCAGTTGTAGAAAGCACTACCACTTTCTGCTTTGTTGAACCACAGGTAATAATGGATTCGCCAAGCTTTAATAATATACCAGTTGTGGATTTTCTAGTTACCAAATCACCAGCATAGTCTGTGTCACTGTAGGCATGAAGGTGATTTTCCTGTTTTGAAGGAACATGAATTCCATAGTCCATAATAACAGCAACATATTTAAAGATCCTTTTCACAGCATTCCAGTGAATTTTCATTGGTTTCTCACGATGCTGACTTTCGCTGCCGACTTTGAAAGTTATGTCTGGCCATGTTCCCATCAACAAATACATCAGACTATCCACAGCTTGCCTATAAAGAACATCGGACATGTCCTTCTGTCCATTTTTATGCATGTCGCCACACATCTGATGATGGTGATCTGGTGGTACTGCTACAGAGGTCATATTTGAATTCCCATTTCACATCCAATACTAACTTCTAACAAAATATTATTTGTCTTGCATTCCTGGGCCCATAACCTGTTGGAACAGATTATTTCTGAGTTACAAAATAATACATTGAATGTGATGTACTTGGATTTTAGTTGATGCACAGCTGCACACATGATACTCAGAATGATTGGACATGTACAAAAAATCAAAGATATTGGGCTGCAAAACAAATACACACTCAAAGTTTCATGAGAACCAAAGAAGGTAAATCACTGAGTTTCTAACATATACAACAAACAAATTTGTCTTTCTTTTACACATTTTCTAACAAGAAGTGCTAGAGAGTTGCTCCAACCAGTCTACCCAATAGTGAATGAATGCTTGGATAACTACTGAGAAGCACCAAAGAGTCACTTCAGCCAATCTACTCACTAGTGGAAGGAGGGGAAGTGATTCCAGACGGTGATCAGACCAGAACGACCATTGGCAGTGAAGTGGCCCTTTTTATAGGTGAGAGCCACATATTTCAGTAAATAGGAAATAATTACACTTTTCACTGTGTATGCAGGTCAATTCCTGCATGCTTAGATGTGAGTGAGTCAATGGTCAGCCTCTATCATACTGGTGGAATTCAGCAGCAGCCTATGATCAAAAGAAAACTACCTTCTTCCACTGCTTTGCAACAGCACTATTAAACTGGCGTTATTATATTTCAGTGCAGTATATCATACTTGAGGTCATATGTGGGCTACAGCACATCCAGTGGATATTCTCCCAGTGGTCTGCAAGACTTTCCTGTTACTGGTAGAAGCACTACCTAGTCACTCCCATGTCAGTGAGGTTGTGAGGCCACTATCTGCTGAGTCCTGCCCATGTAGCAGCTGCTTGGGTGATTTTGCTGGCAGCCTGTGCAACATGCCTGTCACTGCCCTGTGCTGGCTGACCATGTTGTTAAGTATTAGCTGTGAAGTGCTGCACTTACAAGCATCTGTATATAAAGAAAGGGTTTTGATATAGAAGTAACAGTGATGGTGAAGAATGTACATTTTCCAGAAAGATATGTACCTCAGTTCACATATCAAATGCTTTGCTACTTACCTTTGAAAGAGAGGCATGAGTTGGTCTTTGGATGCTGGCTTCTGTGGATGGGTGACACTTCCAGAAATGTGTTGAGAAGGCTTCTAGAATTGTACCTCCAGTACTCATTGACTTACACAGGCAGAATATAATGAATATTTATCTGAACCTTGTAAGAGGAGGAGGAGGACGAGGAGGAGGAGGAGCAGGATGTGGATAAATAAAAAAGAAAACACAATTTTAAAAAAGTCAATATGATTTACTGATAATCCAACTTGAAAGTATTTGTACACTATCTGCAGCACAAATATAATCAGCTATATGCCCACTGCCATATTATTTCCTGAGTCTCCAAACAGATGGGCAATTATAATCTTTAAGGTTCCTTATTGATGCACTTTTGAAAATGTCATGAAGCCACAAATCTTTTCATGGTCTTTGACATGAACAATGTTGTTATGATCATATATTTGGAGAGATGTCACCATTTCTTTTTACTGCAGCCCATCATCATCCCACAGCTTTCTGTGCTAACTGTGGGTTAACCAGAATGCAATCTGTCAATTCTTGGCACTCGGTACTGTTCTAAATGGTTTGGGCCAAGTGACAGTTGTTGAGAATGTTGTCAATGCCTGTCCAGTATTGTTAAATGCAAGGCATGCAACCTCTTCAAACACAAATTGTTCACATTCACCATCAGAGCCTTGCACAACAGCAACTATATTCACACTTTGAGTTTCCATCAAGGAATGGCTCTGGTGAGAAGCAGCACTGCCACGTTTATACTAATTTCTGTGCAGTTCCTGTTGGAGGTGAGTAATTAATAGCACAGTCAGGCAACAATAATGTATATGATGATTCAAAATTGTCTGATAATTCAAACTGAATACAGTTGTCTATGAGGCCTGCCTTGATGCTTTTGTTTTGCCTTGAGTAGTCAATCATGACAACTGATGCTAATTATTTAAACTTCTGTGGATTGAGTGTACAATCAGATTCATTTCCCTCATAGTATGAAGGGTGAAATGTCTTACAGTCATAAGGGTGAAATGTCGTACAGTAGACCACTATTGTCATTGTTCCAATCAACTTGTAGATTATTATGCAGGTAATATACTGAATTCAGGAATGGTTTTGCATTGTATAGTTACAGTTGTTGAATTTGCTAGAATCCTTAGTCGCATTCCCTCTCCTGTCTGTCTGGAGCCCCAGAACAAGGAACTGAAGTGTTTCTAACTGAACAGATGTCTTAATTGATCAGCTATGTCTTGAAATCATTGGTAGAACTGGATACTCACAGGTTTTCCATGAACAGATAGTTAATGTCAGCTAAATTCCAGAAAGTAGAACAGGTGAAAGGTTTGGAAGGATCATATTTGATATGGATACATGCTTTACTACTTCATCAAAAACAATTTCATTTTCTTCTGCTTGTGGTTCTTGAGTGAATGCATTATTTTTTGAAGTGCTTCAAATGAGAATCTGTTGCCACTTGACATTCATAAAGGCTCATTATTACCTTCAAAGAACCCCAAAGCATTTTGAAAGGGATACTCTTACTAAAGTGATTACTTACTGATCCACCAATGAACCCTCTTGCATTTTGTAGAACATTCAGGTCCAAATTTGATGTAGATACTTAAATTTTGAGTGTTGATGTGATTTCAGTGTTTCTGGTGTAGTCAACTTCAACGACATTAAGTTCATATCATGTTTCTTGTAACAGAAAGGTGAATGCATTATGCATAAGTTGCGATGTTTCTACTGGGGTGCCTCCATCAATCTTCATAAATGCACCTTCCAAGTTTAGGAAACTGCTACTTGGAATTCTTAAATCATCTTTATGCTGAATCAGAATTCTTATCCCATCATTATTGTTGATTGCTTCCAAAGGAATTGGTTTGTGGGAGATATACTGTTGATGAGTAATTTGTTTGTCATATTTAAATGGAGCTATTATTTTGAGTGACATAATTGCAAAGTTTAGATCCTATCACATTGAGGAACTTATAATTCTGACATGTTATCACTGTGTCCTGCTGTGGAGTGGAGGACTAAAAGGTGCGTGGGCTGGTTTTATGCTTTGTTCCCATAGTGCTGCTTCTACTTCAAATGAAGGTGTACCATGACTTCCTCTCCTCAAAAATCAAACAGATTGCTATCCTCATCAACAATGTTCAGCTAGAGATGGTTGAATTTTTGAACAGTCACTGGGAGATACACTGGACTGCTGGGGACCTCAATGAGATGGAATCCCAATCAGACTGTAGGGAAGAACGTGTAGATAATGTTTGTTAATTGGTCATCAATGTATGAATTTGTTATGATATTACACTTGACAAATATTGTGCTACAGGTAGAATATATACTGGATAGTCCGAATTTCTTGGTATTATTAGCCAAAATTCAACCTCTGGAGAAAATGGGTACTGATCCTAATGAGCCTTCCTGGTTAAAGTCTATTAGGTGTTTTGTCATTTATAAAATTGTAGGACAGAAGACTATTGACGAAGCAGTAGTGCAATTCTTCCAGCAGGCATAAATCCCAAAATGAGTCAAAGTACAGAAATCCAGTATGTTCCAGATCCTCATGTGTTAAATGGCTCCGAGCACTATGGGACTTAACATCTATGGTCATTAGTCCCCTAGAACTCAGAACTACTTAAACCGAACTAACCTAAGGACATCACACAACACCCAGTCATCACGAGGCAGAGAAAATCCCTGAACCCGCTGGGAATCGAACCCGGGAACCCGGGCGTAGGAAGCGAGAATGCTACCGCACGACCATGAGCTGCGGACATCCTCATGTGATGTCTAAATTTATAATCCCACATTCCCTACATTTCCAATCATCTTTGGCAAAGTATTAGATATAAACACAACAAAATCTTGGAATTTTGAGTTTCTTGATGAATTTAAGCGGATCAATAATGGAAAGTGGTCTGTCTGGTAGTATCATAAGAGGACTTTTTTCTATTAAACAACTGAAGCATGGTTTTAAACATAGTTCTTTATTGAAAGTGATGATATCCATCATCCTAGTCTGCCTTTTAGATTCTGTAGTTTTTCCTCAATGTTTTGTGCATTCTGCAGTCTTCAGGACATGGTAACAGCTCCTCCTGCCAATGAGCCAACTGCTGATAACCCTGTTAATGCTGTAATTAGAAACGGGATAATTCTACCAGAAGTCTTAGGTGATGGCATGATGCTAGGCATTTCAACACAGCTTCTTACTCCTTTCTTCTTCTTATTCATCTCCTGGACACTTCTCACCACTACCACCACTGATAGGAAACAATTTTTCAACACCCTGTAGATTCCTTCTTCTTTAGCATATGATGAACCATTTTAACAATCTGTTTGGAATTTATTCCATCACCCAATTGAAGTTTGGCACACATTGCTTTATCAATTGCAAATGCTGCAATATGCTATCCTATGCCTATATTCCTTGTTTGATGTATATACTTGGCTTTGTTGGCTAAAATTCGATCTGCAACATTACGTTCTGCCAAAACTTGATTTGGAGCATATGCTAAATCACGCTCCTTGCACACCTTAATTACAAATGTTCACCCAACTGGTTTTTGGTGCTAGAAAGCCAAGTTTTTCACAAAAGCCCTGTTCCCGCAGTGCTTTATGACATGCTCTCCAATAAAAACATCTGGTTGAGAACTTTTCTGTAATTCCTCTGTGAAAAAACTCTGTGTGATTTCTTCATTGTAGCTGCCCTTTAAGATGTAAGTTTTCTGTACTTTGGACACTGTAAATATCTCCATTGACCAGTTATGGAGGTAACACTTCTCAAATGCAGTTTTATATTTTGAAATAAGCACGAGGTCACCTACATTGAACTTCTGCTTGCATGGATGCACCATCTTAGTATAATTGTGTGCTGTATTTAGAAGTCCATTGTTACATGCAATCTTAGGTCTCATCTTAATCATACAATGTTTGGTTTGATTATAATCCCCAATAATTTGTGAGAGAGTGTCAAACCATGCATATGAACCATGAAGATTAAATTGCATCCACATATGGTTTTTAGTTGTCCTGTTCAGACATTCCACAATACTCACTTTCATGTGGGAGAATGTTGAGTAGTGGTGTATTCTGTATTGCTCCAGTACTGACTTGAAATACTTATAGTAAAATTCACCTCTCCAGTCGGTTTGCAGGATGTCAGAACACCAATTCTGTCCAGTCTGCAGCAACTGTTCAAACACCTGTCAACATCCCTCCCAGTCTTTGTCATCACAGGAAGGGCCCAGACAAATTTGGAATGCATATCTACAATCATTCACATATATTTGAACCCTTTAAACTATCATGAATATTCTGTTATATCCATGACATCAGTCTGCCATAAATCATCCAAACCACATTTGATGACTCATCTGCATGGGAGAATTTTGCTAGTGGGCCTGTCGAGTTCATGGACTACCATCTCCATTCTTATAATTCAATGCTGCATCTTTCTTGAACCTCCAAAACGAATGATGATATTTTGTTTGTTTCAGCTGTATTCTCTGTAGCGATTTTGTTAGAATCATCTTAGTACACATACTTCAGTGATAGCATGTTCAGCTTTTTATGCTCAATATCAACGCCTTGGCCTTCTTTATGTTCACTGCTTAAAACTGGCCAAATAATGTTAATGTATGTCCTACAATTTGTGCTTTTTAGTTGTTCTGTTGGAGCATTGTCTTGCCTACATGCATGAGTCATATGTAATATTTCAGTATATGATCTCTTCTCTCTCAGCAAATACTTCTGGTGATTTGAAGATTTTGGCAGTATTTGCTCCACTAACCCAGGTGTCCATTCAGACTCCCTGTTTTTAATGTATATTCTGTCCTTCTTTAAGCATATATGTAGTTTTTCCAAAATATATGACTGATCTCAGCTGACCACTTTTGTCGTATCTAATTCACTAGTACTGTGACGGTTGATAAAATCAGTGATAGTATATCCTTCATCTTCTGCAGCCACTTCTTCTTGACTACTTCTACCACCATCTGCCACCATCATCTGCAAGAGTTGTTTAATACTTTCTGTTACAGATCTAAACATTTCAGAGAGACACTGTTCACACTCCAGACATCCCAGTTTTAAGAGTTGCAGTCTGTGACAAATCGCTTCCTGCACCTCTATGGCTTGGTGTTTTTTTGACACTGAAAAATTACTTTTTGATTCAGTTATGTGAAATAGTGACTTGAGTTAAAGTACAGAATAACATGAAACACATCCTACTACTTTGTATTATTTGAAGTAAACTATTGTGACAGTTGATATATAATATTTTCTTATAGGTTCAGTTATGGTAATTATCTACATACTAAAGTAAGAAGTCTTGTTTTGCTTTCCATGTAAAATAACATAGGATAACCACGTCCAACAAGTAGCATAGTTTGTGACAAATGGCTTCCCGCACCTCTATGGCTTAGTATTTTTTGACATTATGTCATGTACTTAATCGACTTGGGGTTCATAGCCATTTTATATACTCTGGAGGCCTAGCTGTGCTGATGGTTTGGTCACCCTCTTAACTCTTCAGTCTCAGATTCATATCAATGGACTATCATTTGTCCCTCCCTTCAGGGATTTGTGCAGTTCAATTTTCATACCTATTGCATTTATAAACCCATCCAATTCTGTTAACTGTGCATTGACACTTCAATAGAGTCCTTCACTTTTTCCCTCAACATATGCCTCATGGTGATAGATTCTATAATTCAACTTTTGTAACTGATGCTTTGATAATGCTGTCCAATTATGTTAACCTTATGCTGATTGTTTACTCACTTCATTGGATTCATCATTCAGGAGAGTTCCACCTCTTGCAGCTGCTGCCTTGACACTGCTGTCCAATTCCATTAACTTGCATTGATTGTCTCTATTTTTCTGTTGACATATAAACAAATGTTTGACTTGTGCTCATCCCATCAGAATAAGCACACTGCACACGTGCAAATTTATTCATAGACTACAATGTACACTCGCAATTACATTTCAGTACACTGCCTTTTAGGCAGAATCTCATCAAAGTTCCATCTATATTGGACTTCATTCAATAACTTTATTGTATTAATGACTAGAAACATCTTGCAAAAAAGAATACTGCTTGTAGCTGTATAACACTCATTAATGGGACATGACCAGTTTTATGGTCTATAGACACCACCTTAGGTGTACATGTTACTTTTAGTCATTAAAGATATCAATGTATGGTGGAAAGAGGACCCAAGCTTTGCTGGTAAAATGGCAGTTACCCACATTACGTTGTCACTGTGCATATGGCCAGCATCTGAATAATCTGTTCGATTTCATTTTTATGGCGGATGGCTTTGGTTCATCTCCCACCCTACAATGATATCTTTAATGAACAAAAGTAACATGTACACCTGAGGATGGGCTATAGGTCATGAAACTGATCATGTCTTGAATGAGATTTTCACTCTGCAGCGGAGTGTGCACTGATATGAAACTTCCTGGCAGATTAAAACTGTGTGCCCAACCGAAACTCGAACTTGGGACCTTTGCCTTTCGCAGGAGAGCTTCTGTAAAGTTTGGAAGGTAGGAGACAAGATACTGGCAGAGATAAAGCTGTGAGGACCAGGCGTGAGTCGTTATTCGGTAGCTCAGATGGTAGAGCACTTGCCCGCGAAAGGCAAAGGTCCCGAGTTCGAGTCTCGGCCGGGCACACAGTTTTAATCTGCCAGGAAGTTTCATATCAGCGCACACTCCGCTGCAGAGTGAAAATCTCATTCTGGAAACATCCCCAAGGCTGTGGCTAAGCCATGTCTCCGCAATATCGTTTCTTTCAGGAGTGCTAGTTCTGCGAGGTTCGCAGGAGAGCTTCTGTAAAGTTTAGAATGTAGGAGATGAGATACTGGCAGAAGTAAAGCTGTGAGGACCGGGTGTGAGTCGTGCTTCGGAAGCTCAGATGGTAGGGCACTTGCTCACGAAAGGCAAAGGTGCTGAGTTCGAGTCTCAGTCGGGCACACAGTTTTAATCTGCCAGGAAGTTTCTGATCATGTCTTGTTAAAGAATTTTGTACAGCTGTAAACAACGTTCTTTTTGTAAAATGTATTACCATAGCTACAGATGCCTAGAACATACAATAGTTTGCTATAATCATAAAAATATACTGTGAGTTATTCCTGCAATCTCCACATGAAGTAATGAGCCATTCCTCTTCTTCCGGTTTCCAGCATCATCATTGCAGGACCAGTTGGTTACTAAATGACTCTTTAGATAGGGATGTTTCATCCACTCAGTCATGATGATGACTATGCACCTACATTGCCATACAATGCATTTTATAGAGCACACACAGATGTAACTCCTGAAATTTTTTATTTATGAACACTTACATTTTGCAGGGTATATGAATAGAATTAAATACAATCACATTTCTGACATGTGGAGTAATCGGGTCTACTGCCGGATGTTTGTGTCGCTCTGGCACAATATTTCGGCCACGTAACTCGTTGTCTTCGTCAGGTGCTACCTGAGACTGCCGTGTTGGAGGATCTTTTCCAGTATTTATGCCCAGAGGGCGCTGGGTGCTCTCTTTACTGTCCGCGCCCGCCTGGCGCTGCTTGTAATGTGTTGTCTCTTCTTCGGTGTTCCCTCGGACATCCGCGCCTGACTTGGGCGCCATCTGTGGCAGCTTTCTGAGGCCTGTCCTGTGTTGGGCGTTCCGTTCACGATCCGCGCCTGCCAGGTGCTGCTACTGAGGTTTTTACCCCTCCCTGGTGCTCCCACGGACGTCCGCGCCCGGCTCGTCCACCATCTGTGGTCGTGGCAGTTGTCTGGGGCTGGACCAGCATGTGGCGTTCCGTTCATGGTCCGCGCCCACTTAACGCTTCTCCCGAGGTGTTGGCACTTCCCTGGTGCTTCGACGGACGTCCGCGCCCGCCTAGTCCACCATCTGCAGTTGTTGTAGCTGTCTGAGGCCCATCTCGCGTCGGGGGCTCTGTTCGCAGTCCGCGCCCGCCTGGCGCTACTTGTAACGTGTTGTTTCTTCCCTGGTGCTCCCTCGGACGTCCGCGCCCGACTTGGTCTCCATCTGTGGCAGCTCTCTGAGGCCTGTCCTTTGTTGGACACTCCATTCGCAGTCCGCGCCTGCCTGGCGCTGATCCTCCGGTTTTGGCACTTCCCTGGTGCTCTGATGGTCGTCCGTGCTCGGCTTGTCCATCATCTGCGGTTGTGGCAGCTGTCAGGGGCCCGTCCTGCGTCGGGAGTTGCATTTGCAGTCTGCACCCGTCTGGCGTGCCTCCTGCAGTGTTACTACTTCTTGAGGAGTTTGTTGGTTCATTTCGTTGAGCCCTGATAAGCTCCAGAGCCAGACTCTAGCTCCATAGTAAATTTTATACTTGGGGAGCTAGAGAAGGATGGACAACTCCCATTCCTGGATGTCCTGGTCAAGAGGAAGGTAGATGGCACTTTGGGGCACAGTGTGTATCGTAAGCCCACCCACACTGACTTATACCTTCAAGCCAGTAGCTGCCACCACCCAGCACAGAAGAATGGAGTCTTGAAAACATTAGTTCACAGGGCTCAAGCTCTGTCAGATACGGAAAGTCTGGCCACAGAGATAGAACATCTACAGCTGGTATTCAGCAGAAATGGATACTCCTCCACAGACATCCAAAGGGCACTTCGTACTACCAGTCAACCACAGGGTACACAAGAGGAGCCAGAGGAGGTGAAGAAGGTGGCCTACCTGCCATATGCTGGACCTATTTCTGCAAAGATCAGCAGAATTCTTTCAAAATATGATATAAAGAGTATCTTCTGTCCACCCTCCAAAATTGGGACCACGCTAGGGAGTGTGAAGGACGACCTGGGGCTACGTAAACCAGGCATTTACAACATCCCGTGCCAGTGTGGAAAGTCATACATTGGCCAGACAACCAGGACGGTGGACGTCAGGTGCAAAGAACACCAGAGGCACACCAGATTCGGACAGGCAACAAAATCTGCCATAGCGGAGCACTGTCTGGAGCTCGGCCACTCAATGGACTATAGCAACACCAAAATTGTGACACAGACGCCAAGATTTTGGGACAGTGTCATAAAGGAGGCCATCGAGATCAAAGTCACAGACAACCTAATAAACCGAGACAGCGGTTACCGGCGTGGAGTCCAGCTCTGGAGCTTATCAGGGCTCAACGAAATGAACCAACAAACTCCTCAAGAAGTAGTAACACTGCAAGAGGAGCGACAGGCGGGTGCGGACCACGAACGCAACTCCCGACACAGGATGGACCCCTGACAGCCGCCACAACTGCAGATGATGGACGAGCCGAGCACAGATGACCGTCGGAGCACCAGGGAAGTGCCAACACCACAGGATCAGCACCAGGCGGGCGCGGACCGCGAATGGAGCGCCCAACAAAGGATAGGCCTCAGAGAGCTGCCACAGATGGAGACCAAGTCAGGCGCGGATGTCTGAGGGAGCACCGGGGAAGAAACAACACCTTACAAGCAGCGCCAGGTGGGCGCGGACCGCGAACAGAGCCCCCGACGCGAGATGGGCCTCAGACAGCTACCACAACTGCAGATGGTGGACTATGTGGGCGCGGAAGTGCCAACACCTCGGGAGAAGCACCAAGCACGCACGGACCATGAACAGAACGCCACATGCGGGTTCGGCCCCAGACAACTGCCACGACCACAGATGGTGTACGAGCCGGGCGGGGACGTCCGTGGGAGCACCAGGGAGGGGTAAAAACCTCAGGAGCAGCACCTGACGGGCGCGGACTGCTAACAGAACACCCGACACATGACAAGCCTCAGAGAGCTGCCACAGATGGTGCCCAAGTCGGGCGCGGACGTCCGAGGGAACACCGGGGAAGAGACAACACATTACAATTAGTGCCAGGCGGGCGCAGACGGCAAAGAGAGCACCCAGCGCCCTCTGGGCATAAATACTGGACAAGATCCTCCAACATGGCAGTCTCAGGTAGCACCTGAAGAAGGCAACGAGTTACGTGGCCGAAATATTGTGCCAGAGCGACACAAACATCCGGCAGTAGACCCGATTACTCCACACGTCAAGATCTCACCGGCAAAGCCTGAAGAGTTAAATCAAATTTCTGTTTATAATAAACTAGTTGCAATAAGGTAATACGTTTAATATTTTACATGGAAAGCCTGTTTCAGCTTAATTGGTGTTATCTTGTGGGACTCAGCCAAAATCTGTAAGCAAAGGGGTTAATGGACAATAGATGCTACTAGCACGTATCTGTTTGAGAATTTGAGTCCGATGTGAAACATGTCTGAATGGTTGATGTCGCTAAGGTGGCCTCTCACATAAAGTAGGAAATCTAGGTTTGAGTTCTGGTCCGGCCAAAATTTTCACTTATCACCATTGAATGTATTTCATTTCTCTCAGTTGCACCCGGTGTCTTCATTTTTCCTAAAATGAATAAGAGAATGGTATCTTGATGAAGTACTTATAACATTCTGCTGCATATCCAATTAGTACTCACTGTTTGTGTTTGCAGTAAAAATGATGCTCTGTAAAAGGAACATAGTTTTGCTAATTATGGTCAATAATTATAAGAAAGACAGTCATTTGAGTTCACTGACCAATATTGGGAAACACTAAGTAGCATTTTGAAAAATGTGTTTTGAACAGTTTGTGTACCAATGTATTGCAAATTTATGCCAGTTTTGCTAACCAAAACAACTTTGAATATGAATAAGTGACTTTTTTAAATTTGTAGGTAATTGTCAAGGCACTGGATTATATAATCAGCTATTTGGCAGTATCTTTCTATATAAATCAATGTGTAGGTGATATAACGAAGGAGATGCATCCTTTCCAGCTATTATGTGTTTCTCCTCCCCCCCCCCCCCCCCCACCCGCTCCCCTTTTTCCCACCACACCATATTATTATTTTTTTTCTTAACTCTGTGATATCTTAAATACTGTCATTGATACAGTGGGTGCACAATATCTAAAAACCTCAAATATTGACCTAGGGCTTATCCAGCTTAATTTTATTCTCTATTACATCACTTTAGTTAACAAAAGTTAATGAGATAGATAGTTCGCCAATGAAATGTGTTAATTACAAATAATCAGAAAGTTCAAGTTTCATTATCATTGTTCACATGCAAACATATACCCATTTACTAATACCTTGATAAAGTAGATGATAAAGCTACTCCTACAAGCAATAATGAAATATGTTAGCAACATTTGCACTCATTTAAATCTGGAGTAATTAGCATCCTTAGTTAAAACATAGAATCCCATATTTTAGCAAACTAATTAATTCAACAGAAATTATTGCTATATCTGAAAGTCTTTGTTAAAATGAATCTCCATCTACCAGTCAGCTACTCAAAAATGTAAACCTTTACTTGTAATTTGTGAAAATCTAGCAAACAACAACAGCTAACTTTGATTTTAGTTACTGTAAAGATGTGAGTTGGATGCCATTGTAGGTCAGTCTGCAAGAGTTATGAAACTTACAAGATCTATGTCTAACAACACAGGAAAATGTACCACAGGTGATTTAGTACAAGCAGCTGTTCTGAAAATTACCATGTTTTATCTAAATTGTGTGTCCAGGAGTTTTTTAATGATTTATTGACTGTTTAAATGATTAATTGGGCATTGAATGCATAATTATTATTGTGGACTATGTCAAACTTCGATAATGCTTATTGTGTCAATAGGATCACACTGTGAACTGTGTTCTTTCCAAATGAAAATACTGTGCACATCACGTTCATGCCTAATTGAAAGCTGGTTCTGAAAGACAGTGTTTTAACAATTTATTGCCCACCCGTTCAGTGAGTGGTAACATGTTTGCCTACCATGCAGTGGGCCTGGACTCAATTTTCAGCTGTCTTGGAGATTTTTTTTCTACTAATGGACTGGGTGTTGTGTTATCCTCACCATCATTTCATCATCACTGACACCCAAGTCACCCAATGTGGCATCATCTGAAATAACACTTGCAACTTGGTGGTCGAACTTCCCCAGATGGGGCCTGCGAGCCATCAATGCCAGATGATCATTTCTTTTTTTATATATAGTAATTTCATGACTATTGTTTTCCACACCTGAACTTTTGTGAACAGTTACCTCAGGGTTAGGTTACGGCACTTGAGTAACACTATAAGACATCCACCAAGTGTAGTATGTGGCTCTATGTTTACCTGTCCTATAATTATAAATAGGTGAGACTCTATTTGGCCATAAACAGCAAATTATTCAAATCTAACTGTGACTAAAGTTTTTGAACTACACATTTCCAGTGTGATTATATTATTAGTAGTATATCACGCCCATCACCAACTTTTTAGGCAGATTCAATGGAGGCATAAGTACCAAGGCTAAATCTGTACAAGTAATGAGTATGCTACAGATTGCATGCACCATCACACATGATGAAATCGAGTGCATCATGTTGTATTCACAGGTTTGCTATAGTTACTTTGTCTGAGTCACTCCAGGTTCCTTAACATGCTGCATTTTCCAGTTTACTAAAAAGCATCTGAACATCCTCATCTGATCTTCCACAGAAGATGGGAACTGTAGGGATAAAAAAGCCTTCTTAATTACTAATGAGTCAACTGTAGTTTCAATGGTTATATTTCAAACTCTGCTATTTACTTGACCCACATCCCTTCTACCTTCTGTAACTGCTTTTAATTGCTGAATTTTTAAGTGTAATTGCACTATAACAGTCCGCAAATCCTCACCTTGCTGTGTGTCCATCATGACTGATTACCCAGTTACTCTAGTTATTAATACTTTGCTACCACTACTGTTCACATGCACACCAAGCACAGCCAGTATCTGCAGCAGTCCTATCTTCAGTGCTAGATCCTGTTCTGCTGCATTGCCAAAGAGATGTTCTCTCCAACAGAAGAATGGTGTTTGCATCCTTGTGCTGGTTCCATGTAGGCCTACAGATACCACACACAAACTTTCATGAATAATACAAATCTCTGTTAAACCCCATAGAAGACTGTAGGTTTTCTTCTCTCCTCAGGAATAGTGACAGGTATGGGAACACTGATAATCCCACTTTTGACAACAATTTATATGGGATCCCTGGTCCAGGATGAGTGGTGCTGGGGTGTGCGGTCATCAGGGTGAGCAGGTTATCAGTATTCATAGCCGTGGTGCAGTTGCTTTTACATAACTTTATTAATAATATAACACACACATACACTCTAGCAGTCAACAACCTGCCAGCCTATCAAATCAAACACAGCACAGATGAAGTGTGACTGGTGATGACGCAAGCACCACCCAACTTTAAAGATCGGCTTTTATTCCACATGTCCAATGAGCTGTGCACGTGGAATTAGTGGATGGGGGAAGTGTGTACAACACTGTAGGGTGAATGTTTGTGTACTTTATTTCCATGCTCTTACAGTGTATTCCATGATTTTTATTTGATATGAAGATTACCCCAAAATATAATACCATATGACATTGTGGAATGAAAGTAAGCAAAGTATTCTAGCTTTTATTTTTATGTCACATACGTCTGAAACTTTCACATTCAATTAAGTATTTGTTTAGGTGTTTCAGGAGTTCTGTAATACAGCCCTCCCAACTGAATTTATTATCAAGTTGTAATCCCAAAAATGTAACAATGTGAATCTATTTTAATTGTGCTTCTTCATACTTTATGCATATACTGGGTGCAAAACCTCTTACATGTATTGAACTGTCTGCAGTAAGGCTTGTGGCACCGATGAAATCGACACCAACATCGACATGCATTCATATTTGTACTCTAAGCATTATCTTTGGCTGTTCTGCCATGTTCAGTTTAGTTCTTTGTGATCCTTGTATGTGTTGAGGTTAATAAATGAACTATTGATAAATGGGTGTGATTATTGGTGTAACCAACCCAGTATTCCCCCTTACTGGTGACCCTGAGTTGCAACGTCTTCCGTTTTCACTGTTTTACTGTGTCCACGACCTCCGCGTCGGTTATTTTTGCATGTATTATATCGACACAGCATTCGAACAATGACTTCGGCCCAGTGCCTAATGCCGGATTTTGCAATCAATATGCATCATGTTGCGGGTGATATACACCTGCCAGGGCTACAACATGATGCCTCTCACTCGATGATTCCACCAATTTTGCCGGATGTTTTCGAGCCTGCAACAATAAGTGAGGTTAGGAGTGCGCATGACTCTGGCTATCAAACGCCTTTGTTCCCACCACATGTGCCCTTCCTCATCGACTGTGCAATTACCTCTTACGGATCTCCATGCAGTGTGAGACCAATGCCAATTTCTGCAGATGCTTCATCGGACAACCTACTACCGCCAGGCCAACGATTTGCCACGCCGTAATCCAAGCAGTACCATGCGGATACCTGCCACGTGGCTGGAACTGCTTCGTTCACAGGTCTACCTCCTCAGCATCCGACCATGCCCGCGTCTGCCTCGGTTTAGCATCAGCATATGCCTTCCTACTTCAATACCTAGGCCTGCAACAGCAACAATAACTTGTTATCTGTGCCTGACCTCCACCTCTGTCCCACTGCTATGCCTCAGAGTTTTGTGCTACAACATTCACCTTATCTGCACACCGTTTTGAGTGGAGTGACTATGAACAGTGAACATTCACACATTCTGTCCCACGTTTGACATCATTTCCCACACTGTGCTTCTGGACAGCTCACACCTCCGCAGCCTCCCTGCGACACAGGTGGCCCCGGCTCTGATCATATGTCGAGCTTTCCGCAGACTAACACGTGTTCTCAAACTTTGAACTTTTTCTCACCTGTCGCCTCCACACCGGCTCCAGTCGAGCTTCCGCTACCATTCTCGGCACATCTCGGTGTCTCATCCATGTTGGTCTTCCGTGACGCGTCAATCCAAACACACCCACAACATGTTGAGCTTCCGCAACTGCAATCGACACATTACGGTGTCTCACCTGCATCGGCCTTCTGCGTCATGACGGATCGCGCTTAACCACAACGTGTCACCTTCACGCTGCCACCCGAACAGCCATCATTGCCTCATCCCCTGGAGGCACACTCTCCTGGAATACTACAGCAACAACAGCTCGATTCAGGCAGTGCCCCAATGAACTCAACTCAACCTGTTCTTCTGAACATTCTACAACGCTTACCACTGCTGCCGCCATTTAATCCCGACAGAGCAACAACCTGGTTCAAAATTGTGGGCGAAGTGTTTGACCATTACAAACTCGATGAGTCAACCAGGTTTCTGTGCCTCATCACCCACCTGCACGACCAGGAGGACTTGATTGCTGACCTGGTCAACGCCCTAGACTCATCTACCCAGTACACTCTAGCCAAAAAGACAGTTCTACATCGGCTTGCATGCTCAACTGAGGCAGCGATACGGCAAGTGCTCCACATCGAGCAACTAGGCAACGACAAACCTTCCCAGCTCTGGAGATGGCTACGTGCCCTGGTCAGCGCTGATCTATTCTCTGACACAGCTCTCCTCGCCATCTGGTCAGATAAACTATCTTCTCACATCTGCTTTCTTCTGGCTCAAAGGTCTCCTGAACCTGTCAAGCAAAGAATGACAATTGCTGACAAGCTACACAATGCATCACTGCTCTATTTTACCAGGCACTGCCTACCTGACAAGTCTCAGGTTCAGGCTCATCACCCTGCGGCCTGTGCCTACCGTTCCGCTTGCTCCGGGAAGCAGTAAACAAGCAACTGGGATGTCACTGGCTCCGCCCACGGTCACGCCCCCTCCTGCAACTGAATCTGCTGCAGCTACCAAACCTCGGCCACCACCACTGGCAACAAACTTTCTGCAGGAAATGCAACCGCACTACCCGTACTGTTACTTCCACACACGGTTTGATGAGGCAGCACGGAACTGCACACCACCCTGCTACTTCCCAAACGCCAACTGCAGGTAGGTCCAGATGCCATCTCCTGCGCGTAACATGACAGGCACCCCCCCAGTGCTCCATTCTATCTGGGAACGACCGCAAAAATGCGGCCGACTTTATATTAAAGACATTTCGTTGGGATACCTTTTCCTAGTGGACACAGGCGCCAATGTTTCATTGCTGCCTACGTCCTTAGCGTCGTCGAACACCAGCCCTCATCATACTTCACTGCGAGCCGTGAATTCAACTAAACTACAATGCTCGGGTTCAACTTCCCACGTCGTCTTACTCTCCACAAACCACAAACTCAAGAGGACTTTTTTAGTGTGCAAAATTGACGAACCTATACTAGGCAATGACTTCTTGCGACACCACAAACTTTCACCGGACCTAGTGCAAAATTCCGTGTTTCATCATCCGTCCAAGACTCACTTCCCCTGTGCTCCGTCGAGCAAACCCCCCCCCCCCCCCCCGCCCCCTCCCCCTCCCCGTGACACATCGGTCTGGCTCATTTCATCCGTGCATGCTGGTCTCTGTCAACGACGTTACAAGAAACCATGCACAAGTGCCTTGTCAAGCTTGAACACATTGCTCGCCTATGCAAGGAAAACTTTGAGCTCTCCCTCCGGCTCCACGAAACACAGCTCCAGCTGTATGATGCAGTGAAGGAATTACAGACACTACAGCAAGGACAAAGCAAGGTCAGTAAGAGCGCCGAATCTGCTTGCAGTCCCAGCAATCGAGCCTCTGTGTGTTTACCTCCCTCTACCCCTCGCAACTGTGCTATCAAGACTGCCATAACATGTACTGACAGTTCCGCAGGGCCACACCCTCCTAACACGACAGTGTTTGACACTCAGCCGGACACAAGTGTGCATGCGCGATGAGCGTCATGTGTTCCTGAACTGACGGTTCCTACCCTGCCCCTCGTGGACAGCACCTCAAACTATGCAACTTTGGCTCCTGCGTGCCGTCGTGTGACCGCCACTGACAACACAAATAGTGCACTTGCACCAAGCATTTCACCCGGGACCGTGCTGCCACAGACCGCGCCCTCGGACAATGGACTCACTAACGGCTCACGAGCTCTACCGAGCTCGCCCGAACACGGTGCCACTGCTTTGGGCCAGCGGCCATCTTGTCGCGTTGACTCCTGAGACACTTTGCCGCCTCAGCTCCCGTCGGATCTGCCGACTGGCTCCAAACACCACAACCATGCCTCGCCTGCCACGCATTTTAAACAAACCGCTTCCCGTGCCGCTGGCAACATTTCCGTCATCACCAAAGGCACGGTTCACAAGCTTCGCCTCATGCCAGGTCCCCCGATCTCCAGTAAACCACATCGACTATGTCCCGAGCACCTCTCCGACCTAAAAAATCAGGTTTCTGAACTACTAAGCTCTGGCGTCATTGAACTCTCAGCCAGTAGCTGGTCTACGCCCATACATATGATACCCAAGAAAGATGGGTCATGGCGCATGTGCGGAGACTACCGTCAACTAAACGCATGAACAATTATGGACACCTGCCCCATATCCAACATTGCCGACTTTACCAGTTCCCTCACAGGTGGCACCACATTCTCTGTCATTAATTGCAAACGGGCCTACCACCAGATCCCCATGACACCTGAAGACATCAAGAAGACAGCAATCACCACCTCGATTGGGTTATTTCAGTTCAGTCTGAAAAACGCAACCCAGACCTGGCAATCCTTCATCAATGAAGTGCTATTTGACCTAAAATTCTGCTTTGCATATCTTGATGACATTCTTGTGTTCAGCTCCTCTGTCGAGGATGACATTCGACACATGCAAACTGTTATGAACACTCTCACGGCAGCAGGCATCGAGACCAACCAGGAAAAATTGCAGCTACATCAACCCGCTATCACTTTTCTTAGTTTTCGGGTCCCTGCTGATGGTATTTCACCGCCCCCTGAGAAAGTACAAACAATACTAACCCTACCCAGACCTTCGTCATTCAAAGAGCTCCGGCGCTTTCTGGCGACAGTTAATTATTATCGCCGACATCTACCTTGGGCTGCAGAGATTCAGGCTCCACTGACGGACGCCTTGGCACACTCCAACACTTCTGGATCTCGGCCCATTCCATGGACCCCTGCTCTGACTGACTCTTTCACTGCCCTCAAAAATCTTCTTGCCGAGGCCTGCACCATCGTGCATCCTCATTCCCATTCCAACGCACAGCTTTTCATCACCACAGACACGAGCGATATTGCCATCAGCACTGTCCTTAACCAGACAATCGCCGGCCAAACTTCGCCTCTGCAGTTCTTGTCGCGCAAGCTCACCAATGCACAACGGAAATATTCCGCGTTTGACAGGGAGTTGCTCGCGGTCTACAAAGCGATCAAGCATTTTTTGACTGACGTTGAGGGATGCCCTTTCTATGTTTTAACGGACTACAAACCCCTGGCTGTGGCCATTACAAACCCGCCAGCTGACCCGCCTCCTCGCCGCTTCAGATACATGGACTTCATATCACAGACACATAAAGGGTGCTGACAATATAGTTGCTGATTTCCTTTCACTAGTCGATGCCATCCATTTGCTGTTAGACCTCTCTGAACTGCGTAACCTCCAACCCGCCACCGAGGAAACACAAAACCTGATTTCAGACTCTACTTCTTCACTACACTTCGTCCGCACCACCTTCCCTGGCATTTCTGGTGAGATCTGGTGCGACAACAGTATGCACACATTATGCCCCCTCATCCCAACCACGCTCAGTTGAGCTGTCTTAAACGCATTGCATAATTTAGCCCACCCCGGTGTTCGTGCGTCCGCCCACCTTGTAGCGGAGTGCTTTCTGTGGAGAAATGTCAACAAGGGCTGCAAGCAATGGGCACACTCCAGCATCGCGTGCCAACGCTGCAAAGTACACAAGCACACTTGACCCCCCCTCGGCGCCTTTTCAGTCCCTCCTGGGCGCTTCCAGCATATTCATATTGACATTGTTGGCCCTCTCTCCCCATCTAACGGCTTTCATTATGTTCTCTCGTCGATCGACCGAACAACTCGCTGGGTCGAGGCAGTCCCCCTCCCCAATATTATGGCAGAAACTGTTGCTCGAGCTTTCGTCAAGTCACGGGTATCGCCTTTCGGATGTCCAGCTATCATCATGACTGACCAGGGCAGACAATTTGGGTCGGCCCTGTTCAATGGGATTTGTAACATTTGCAGCATCCAGTGCATCCATACCACAGCATATCACTCACAAAGTAACGGGCTAGTCGAGTGTTGGCACCGCACTTTCAAGGCGGCTCTTCGATGCCACGACTCTTTATGGATGGAAGCCCTTCCCCTTGTGCTACTCAGCATTCATGGGATCTATAAGATCTCAAAGGCACAATAGCCGAGTTCATATATGGCCAGAACATTGTTCTCCCTGACGAACATGTGAGCCCTTCCACTTCTCTCCCTCAGTCTGACTTACCTTCCTTCGTGGACAATGTCAGACACCACTTCATCAACTTCCATATCCCTCCGCCCACCAGCCATTCCTGCCCTAAGGTTCACGTCCCAAAATCTCTGGACAATTGCGAGTATGTCAAGCTCCGAGATGACACTGTCCGTGCTCCCCTCCAACCTCCATATACCGACCCATACCGAGTGCTCCGGCGCTCAGCCAACACCTATGACATCCAGATGAAAGATTCAGCTGTTACAGTCTCTCTCTACAGACTTTTAAGCCTGCTCATATCGAGCCTTCTTCTACCCCCCTTCAGGCTACGACCACGCCACTCACTGTCATGGCTCACGACACTCCGACCACTCCCTCCATGTCGGACTTACACACTCGATCAAGTGACTTCCAGCTCCAATCGTCGAGCTCTCCTTCGACTTCGCCCTCTACTCTGGTCTCACGCACTCCGTTGAGTGACTACATGCTCCCCACGTCGAGCTTACCTAAGATCATGCCCTCGCCGCCGGGCCCTTCGCCGGTCCTTCGACCTCTCCACGATCCCCTGCCTCACCTTGTCCAGGTTTCTCATGGCCCCCCATCTTGAACGTGCCCTCCCTCGAGGTGTTTGTGCCTGTCCCCCCGGACATAGTCCACGACATCTCAATACTGTGCGATTATACACTGTTTGTCATGTGTTTCTCTTCATCCAGTGCTCATGACACAACCTCCGTCATTCCCTGCCATCTGGTGAAATGTGTTCCCCTCCCACCCGATGTTGACCAGAACATGCTTTGTGTGTTCGCCACGTCCACTGGAGACAACGTCGTCATTGCTCTGTCCCACCCACAAACCGCCGGCCTACCTGTTGCCACACGACCAGCATGCCCAGTATGACATCCGGCTCGCTTCAATGACTTCCAGGTTCAGTGGCCGAAACTTGCTTCACGACATCTACCCACAAAGCTCCCTGATGACGCTGTCGAGCTGACTGTGGCCCGGCTCCCACAGACCACCCATGCCAACGCCATAGTCACCCCCCTCTCCCCCGGCCTCTGAAGAGTACTCCGTACTGCGGGGGGGGGGGGGGGGGGCGCTAAGTGGTGGCACCGATGAAGTCGACACCAACATCGACATGCATTCGTCTCTGGACTCTAAGCATTATCTTTGGCTGTTCCACCATGTTCAGTTTAGTTCTTTGTGATCCTTGTATGTGTTAAGGTTAATAAATAAACTATTACTAAATGGGTGTGATTATTCGTGTAACCAACCCGCTAATCCTCCTTAGGCTTTTCAGAGTTTAAAGACAGTTGCAGTGACTGAGTTGGACCCTTGTGAGACAAAACAAGTAATTACTTCCTAGTCTGATGATGACTGATGGTTTAATTGACTGGTCTCTAATATCGAGAACTTTTGTTTCCTATTAGTGAGATATAGCTCGAACCATTTTGCAGCATTGCCTATGACAAAATAGTATTCTAATTTATAAGGGGAGTCAAATGGAAATTTATTTATTGTATTTTTTTATTAACTGTTTAGGCCTGTATGTTATGTATACATATCTACTAAGTAAGACAACAGAATTTTCAATTTTTGTACAAACAGAAAGCACATAACTTCATACATGCCTAAGTGATAACTTATACATGGTACAAATATCAGTTTACTTTGACTAAAAAATGCGGTATTGCTTCATAATTATTACAACTGTTTAGATTTTACATAACCAAATGTAAAGAGATTTCAATTTAGTTTAATATTAGTACTCACTCAAAGAGTATAAGCACTTGTCAATCAAGAATGATTTGTTTCACTTTGAACAAGTTTCCTTTGCAACACCTTCTAGAGCTCGGCCGTTTGTTATACCATATCTGGCTGTTAATGCATGGACTATGATCTGTTATTTTTAGCTTAGTTCTTTGTTTGTAATAGCAGTCTTTCTTTCTTGTGTTATAGACATGCATATCAAAGCACTTGGTTGATTTGTTTTTGTGTGTCACAAAAAATGTAATTAATTTGTACGATGCAGTGAGTAGACATTGAGACATCTATGATGTACAAACATTTCCCTCCATGAGTCTCTGTACCTTATTCCATGGACAATCCTGATTGCTCTTTTCTGCACGGTTAATAGTCTGTCCAAATGTATGTTAGCATCACAGCTCCTTATCTCTATCCCATAATGAATATGAGCACAAATTGTCTCATAATAAATTGTTTTTAATGCCTGTTCAGAAACTAGTTTTGATAGCTGACTAGTTAGATGTAGTGAACTACTGATTTTATATTAAAAACAAAGATTCCATGACTTACCAAACGGGAGAGCGCTGGTAGACAGACACAATAAAAAACACACACACAGAATTTCAAGCTTTCGCAACCAACGGTTGCTTCGTCAGAAAAGAGGGAAGTAGAGGGAAAGATGAAAGGATGTGGGTTTTAAGCGAGAGGGTAAGGAGTCATTCCAATCCTGGGAGCGGAAAGACTTAACTTAGGGGGGAAAAAAGGACAGGTATACACTCGCACACACACACACACACACACACACACACACACACACACACACACACACACACACATATCCATCCACACATACACAGACACAAGCCCATGTGGAATGTTTCTTTCTATTTTATTTATATCATTAATTTGAACCAAACAATTATGTTTGTTATTGTCACTGTTGCATTTCAAAATCTTTTCTGTCATCTTACTTTCTCTTTTTGTTTGCACAAGTAGTTTCACTTTGTATTCATCTTCCCTTTTTCCCATAATCTACCATACATTTTATCCTGCCTAAATATACTCAATAATACGTAATTTACTTCCAAACCATAACCTAAAAATTTATAACGCTTTCAACATTACCGCTGCTATAAAATCCACTATACCCAGTTTACAAACATTTCATGTAACCTCGTGAATACTATTTCACAGCTTCAGTTCCTTTCACCCATTAAACAACCATTTCAGCTATTTCCAACAACTTTCGTTTCATTTCCATTCCTGTTTTTTCCCACATAACTGAACATTTTTTAGCAGCTTCCCACAGGTTTAAACGTTATTATTTCTTAACCAGACAATTGTTAGCCTCATTTTCATAAACTGCCAGTACATAACCAGTCCTTTGAATACATTTACACGCAGTTTTTTCGAAATTTTCCAGAATTTCTCCACCCTTTAACGTGTTTTGGAGGCAACACAACTACCTAACCTTTGTACCCATCGTTGTTCACCAACCTTAGTTCAGCACAGGATCAACATAGGTCATCTCAAACCAACACTTTTTCGACTTTTATCACATCTTTATCTCTCCCTATATATTTTTATTTTCACTTTAGCCTCATGTTACCCTTTCCACCTTCTAATACCATGTCACTCTCACAACATCCCTACAATGACCCCATTAAATTTTATTTACATTCCCTCTGCAAACATGCCTTCACCCTAGCCAAAAGGCTTGTGTCTGTATATGTATGGATGGATATGTGTGTGTGTGCGAGTGTATACCTGTCCTTTTTTCCCCCTAAGGTAAGTCTTTCCACTCCCGGAATTGGAATGACTCCTTACCCTCTCCCTTAAAACCCACATCCTTTCATCTTTCCCTCTCCTTCCCTCTTTCCTGACGAAGCAACCATTGGTTGCGAAAGCTTGAAATTCTGTGTGCGTGTTTGTGTGTTTTTTTATTGTGTCTGTCTACCAGCGCTTTCCCTTTTGGTAAGTCATGGAATCTTTGTTTTGAATATATTTTTCCCATGTGGAATGTTTCTTGCTATTTTATTTATATCATTAATTTGAACTACTGATTTTATTACATATAAAATTGATATGGTTTACACATCGTAGATTTTCATCTAGGTAAATATCAAGAAAATTGCAGTCTTCTGCATCTATTACTTCAATTCCACCTATATTACTGACAGCAGTTTGGTGTGAATTTTTGTGTTTAAATGGTAGTAACTATGACTTGCTGATATTAACCTTCAAACTTCAGTCCTGGAAATAAGTAGTTATTTGATCTAGTCCCTCAGTTGCAACTAGTGTTAAGTCATCATTTTGTTTGCCAACAAATAACAGTGAGGTATTATCTGCATAGGTTACCAACAGGGAGTTGATTAGTGGCTCTATATTATTCACATATACAAGGAAGAGGAAAGAGCCTGAGACTGAGCCCTGGAGTTCACCATCTGTGATGATTCATATCTGGACTGGAAATTTATAACCTGATCATTGATTTTGTAAGTCAGCTTTGTACACTGCTTATGATTAATTAGTTATATAGCCAGCATTTGCATGGACATGGAAGACAGATGGGAAAAATAATAACTAAATTGTTTAGTATTTCAAAAGTAAACACCATATCTGTTAATACATTTGTCCTGTTGTGGGACAAGATGGTCAATGCCATCATGGAAAAATATTTGCAGTTGTCTACAGAACGATGATTGGACCAAAGCACACACTGCTTCATCTGAAGCAAATCGACAGCTGCTAATATCTTTCTTCAGGTCTCTAAAAATATGGAAACTGTGTGGGAAAAGAGCAGTACTACATGGAGGATGTACAAGCGCTTCCCAGTGACATTTCTGCACTGTGGTCGAAACATCCTGTCCAGTGTTATTGCTGCCAAAATGATGAATTACTTCACTGAACTGACCAGTTCAGAATTCTTAGTCAATGACACCCTGGAAATGGTGAGGAAGAATATTCCCCAGGATGACATCAAAATCCTTCCCTCATTTCCTCAATACTTCCATGTCAAACTGCTACATTCTCTCATCAATGGCTAGTTTGATATAACACATTCCAACAGGGTTAATTCAGCCCCTTAACTGCTTACACAGTAGTGAGACGGCTTTTGTGCCCATTTATCATCAGGAACATAATGCTCACCTGAGCACCCATGTCAACTAGAATTTGTATTCAGCTTCCACAAATTTTCCCCCAATCATGTTTGCCACTTCTTTAAACACATGGAAGTTGACAGGATGGGCTGATTTTACTGGGAGCATGGAGGGATGGCCCCTCTTCCATTTTCCTGATTCATAATCCCCTTACTCCTTTAATTCTGAGATTGACTGTGACCGCAGTTTACACTACATCTCAATCGAGGGAAGTTAATAGCCAAATTTCCAGCCTCACTACATTACGATAACTAGGAGCTTAACACCTGTTGGCGGTATGACAAACAAGCTGCATCATCTCCAAAATGTCTCACTTTTGGCCACACAGTAAGGGTCATTATTTCTTAAGGGTGTTGTCACAAATAGCTCTGTTTCTTCATGCAATATCATGAGGTAGACTGCTTCATTTAAAGAGAATGGTGATGCCACCTTGACTTCATGCACCTTGATGCAATGATTTGCAGCTTTATACTGTAGATAAATACATGTCTGACCAATGACCAATCTTACTATTTTTTTCATTTGTCAAGACACTTCCAACACCACTTTCCCACCTTTACAATCATTCAAACATGATACGTAAGAGTGCAGTTACATATTACATCATATTGGTTGTGTTTTATAAGTAATTGAAACAGCACCAACAACTATGTGGTTGGGCCTTATATACAGGTATGTGTTCATCACTTGGGTGTGAATACACAATAAATGAATCATAAATCATTGGTACTGCAGTAAGATGGCGGCCAAAGAAGATACACATTTGGTGAGTTCTGTTTTTAGTAGTAAAAATCACATGTTTAAGTGTTCTCTGTGCAAAATATACAATGCAGTGTGTGATAATATGTGCGTGCCATGCCACATCTAAATTAAAAACACTGGGGAAAAAAGAACATGTAAACTCTCGTGTATATACAAGTGTTAGTGATCAGCCCGGTAAACACAGACCTTTGCAACAAAATTTGGATGATATTCTGTGTGAATTAGCAACAAAAGAAAAAATCATTGACATCCTGTGTGATGACATAGTAAAGCTAAAACAAGACTTGATATATCTTCAGTCACCGAACAGTGTTAATACATCGCCAAATAAAAGTTGTGCTGAGTTTAATAGGCCTAAAAAGTTCACTCGTCAAAAACCAGATGAATCTGTTGTCCAAGTGCCATTAAATAATTGTTTCAGTGTTCTTGAAGAGAATAGAAATAGTGAATACTCATTTTCTACTGTACTGTCAAATAAAAGTGTGTCAGGGAAGAAATACCTTAAGGTAAACATCCACTCTGATAGTCACGGTCATGGATTAGCAAAAATCTTACGTGAAGATCATGATGTTAAAGTTTGCAGTTATGTGAAACCAGGAGCACCCTTGTATGAAATCGGAAAAAACATAAAAGACGGGTCTCCAACAAATATAAATGAATATGCAGTAATAGTGGGGAGGGGGGGGGGGGAGGGGGGGGGGAGCCAACGACGTTTATAAAAATGAATTGTCGAGTGCTGTCCAAAACTTGAAGAGGATACTTGATTCTAACAATAGTAAAACAATGATACTCATGGGAACTCCACATAGACATGACCTTACATTTGAATCATGCATAAACAAAGAAATAACCGAAGCTAATGAACAGTTCGAAAATATATGTAAACTGTATCTAAATACTCAGTTTCTGTCTGTCGACTTCCTACTTAGAGACAGCTTCACGAGACATAGGTTGCACCTTAACATAAAGGGCAAGAAACTTCTCTGCAGAAAAATTGTGGAAACGCTGCCTGTAAGTACCAAAAAAACAAATTGCTCGCCTAGAACAGTCCAACCTTCAGTACCTCAGCAAATACCACCATATGCAGCAGCTCAACTTTCCAAAATTACTGCAACAACTCAATTCCCAACAGTGGACTCACTATTAATAGCATTAGAAAATTCACCATCATCAGCGAATTCAAGAGAGCCAACACCTGTGGCAGCATTACCAGGATTAATTGCTGACACAACAGAGACTTCACCAAGGGCAGCAAAACCTTAATCAACTGAAGGAAAATCACCCTCATCAGAATCGGTTGCAACAGCAGTACTTGCATCAAGAAATAATGTTGCTCCAATGGTCATTCAAGAAATCACATCAGAATCCAGAATAGACCTACCAACAATTTCAGAAGAAGACCAGGGGTATCATCACTCCCACAAGCAGAAGAGGCTTTCCCAGCATCACCTCAGGAAGATATACTGCCATCAAGAATAGTTCCAGAGCCAAAAGATGAAGCATCATCAGCACCCAGAGTATCATTTGCAGCTGTTGCAGAACCATCAGAGCAGCTAACAGACAAGGATTCTTCACCAACCCAAGGAGAAGTGCCACCTGCAAGGAAAAGGAGCCAGAGGTCCAAAAAAGCTGCAGTTCATAATGAGAATTTTTTATGGTATCATCACAAGGAAAGGAAAATTGTGTCATAACTACACCTCCAAGTAAGCCTAATGTTAATACTTTAAGAGAGACTAACCCAATCAACCACCTCAAATCTCCAGCCAGTACTAATAAATTTGCTGTTTACCATCAGAACATTCAAGGCTTATTAAGTAAACTAGATGAGCTATCCATTAACATTTTAGATAAGGACTTTATTAATAATACTGATGTAATCTGTTTTAGTGAACACTTTATTAAACTTGGTTGTGACACACTGCAACTGAATAACTATAACCTAGCAGCTCTTTACTGTAGACATTCTTTAGATAAGGGTGGAGTGGTGATTTATGTTAAGAACAAAATAGCTTATAGATCTTCAGATTTGAGTGAATACTGTATTGATCAACATTGTGAGGTTTGTGGAGTTGTAATCTGTACTGATTTCTCTGAAATTACTGTCCTTTCATTTTATAGGGCTCCTACAGGCAAAATCTGTATTTTTCTAAAACAGTTAGAATCTCTGTTAACTCATTTCTTTGCAAAAACAAAAGATATTATAATTGTAGGTGCTTTTAATGTTGACTTTCTTACAGGTAACATGGGAAGAAATGATTTATCACATTTGATAAACTCTTTTAACTTAACAGCACTGGTGGATTTTCCCATTAGAGTCACAGCTAATTCTACAAGTCGAATTGACAACATCTTCTTAGACAGCAGTAGAATTCTAAACATAACTGTAAAACATATATTGAATGTGCTCTCAGACCATGATGGTCAACTACTTTCAATTGATAATGTTAGCCCTCTTTGTAAGAACAATTCCTGCAGTAAAACTTTCAGAGTAATTAACACACAGTCTATCGATGGCTTCTGTAATTCCCTACAAGAAGTAGACTGGGACCCGATTGAGCTCTTTGACAATGTTGATGACAAGTACAATGCTTTTCTAAATGAATTTATCTGCCTATTCGAAGCGGCCTTTCCTAAAAGGGCTGTCAAATCCAAACAAACGCGAGACCTACTCTAATAAAAACTGGCTAACTCTGGGCATTAAAACGTTTTGCAGAAGGAAAAGGAATCTGTACACCTCACTCAAATCCAGTTATAGTGTAGAAAAGGAAAACCATTACAAACTATACTGCTCTATCCTTAAAAAAGTTCTAAGAAGGGCAAAGAGTATTTCTATAAAATCAAAAATTGATGTCTCTAATAACAAAATTAAAACCATATGTGGCCTAATAAAAAGGGAAACAGGTAAAATCCCTGCTGTAGAAAACACAATAGAAATTAAAACAAATGATACCATTCATGACAATGTTGAAATAATCACTGACATTTTTAACAATCACATTCTGGCATCAGCAGTACTAACTGGAAAAACATTTTCTGTTAATGAAGCCATGTTATCCCTTCAAAAAGCTATTAATAAAAAAACCAAGCAGATTAAAGTGTCTCCCGTCACAGTACATGAAATTGAGAATATAATTAGAGAGAGATGAAGAGCTCTTCAAGATAACTGAAGGAGTGCTATAAGCTGATAAGCAAAATACTGTGCCACATATTCAATGAATCCATCCAGCATGGGATTGTTCATGAGAGACTAAAGTATGCTATTGTCAAACCTCTCTTGAGAAAAGGCGATAAAGCCAACATTACCTACTATCGGCCTATCTCCCTTTTAACAACCTTTTCTAAAATTCTTGAGAAATTGGTTCAGAAAAGACTTATTGAACACCTCATGCATTATAAGGTATTAAACAGTAGCCAGTTCGGATTTCAACAGGGTGTATCAACAGAACAAGCTATATTTTCCTTCAGCCATCAAATCTTAGAGTCTTTTAATAATAAATTATCTCCTGTTGGTATCTTCTGTGACCTTTCTAAGGCCTTTGATAGTGTTAGTCATGGAATCCTCTTAGCAAAGGCTGAATATTATGGTATAAGTGGCTCATTTGGCTCATGGATTAAATCCTACCTAGCTGGAAGAAATCAGAAGGTCATGTTGAACGACTCTGAGGGGTACTCTGTGTCATCTAGCTGGGGCTCTATTGGCTGTGGTGTTCCTCAGGGCTCTGTACTTGGCCTCCTTCTCTTCCTCATCTTTATCAATGACCTTCCCTTGCATACTAGCTTTAAAACTCACTTTACTCTTTTTGCTGATGACACTCTCCTCATCAACGAAACTCCCAACCTCAATTTTGAGAAATCGGCCAATATTGTCTTTAGTGAAGTATGAAATTGGTTTGTAAATAATCGGATATCACTAAATGTTAATAAGACCCAGTTTGTGCATTTCCAAGTAAGGAAAGAAGTTGAGGAACAATTAAGTATTACATTGAATGATAGTGAGTTACTACAAGTTGAGTCAACCAAGTTTCTGGGTGTACACATTGACAACAGTCTAAAATGGTCTGAACATATTTTGCACCTTCACAAAGAACTCAGCTCATCAACATTCGCTGTTCGTATTATTTCCACTGTATGTGACCGAGCAACCATAAAAACTGCTTATTTTAGTTATTTCCATGCATTATTGCTGTATGGCATAGTTTTATGGGGTAATCAGCCACTATCCAAAAAAATATTCATTGCCCAAAAGAGAGTTATTAGGATAATGAGCGGAGTCCAGCCTAGACATTCTTGTAGGAACCTTTTCAGAAAATTAGGGATACTGACAACTGCATGCCAATATATCTACTCCCTGTTATGTTTCATTGGTAAAAATGAATGATCGTACAAAACCAATGATTCATACCATACCCACAATACCAGGAGAAAGATGGACCTCCATTATGAATCAAAAAATCTTACTATTGTACAAAAAGGAGTCCATTACATGAGCTGCAAGGTGTTCAAAGCTCTCCCACCATCATTGAAATTACTTATCCATGAGCTTCCCAAATTTAAACAACAGCTCAAACAGTATTTATTAGATGATTCCTTCTATTCAGTAGAAGAATATTTCAGTAGAGTTAACTGTAATTGATTTTTACATTTACTAATTTGATGTGCTATTGTGCATTATGATACTCACAATCACTGTTATCATAACTGTGTCTTTCATTTAGCTATTAAGATCTACCATAGTTTTTAATGTAATTTTTTCTATACCTATTAATGTGTATTTTGTCTTATACCAGATATCCTCTTGCAAGAGGTACTTTTATGTATTCCTTTTGTATTATTTGTAATAATTCTGACATATCCTATATCCATGTGAATGCCTTGCAGTATTGGATTTATGGGATATAAATAAATAAATAAGTAAATTCGTTGTGTGCGCTGCAGCTTCCTCTAGTAAGATATCATTATGAGTAGTTTCTCTTCCCAAAGTATTAGTACAACACAAAAAAATCGGGATTCTGTTGGAAAATGTCTCAAAATCTTCACCTGGTCTTTGGCAGAGGGTAGATAACTTAACATAATAACAACTGACAGTTCTCGTGTCTGCATACCTCTGTATTAACCCCCGCACCAGAATTGCAAACTTTTCAGCATTCTTCAACATATCTACTGATTCAACATAAGTATGCACAAGCCATAACTTCAGTTACACGACGTTAAACAGGAAACCCTCTAGTCACAAGAAAATGTGAACAATCTACTTGATATTATGAAGATAGGTGGATGTATCTTTGGAGAATTCCCTCAATAAGAAGGGGATGAATGTAAAACCAGTGAATATGCTCACAATATTAACTGTGAGGTTCTGGTGTTGCCTTGGGCTTCCATAGGCCCCTCAATGGTAATGTGAGCATACAAATTTTTCTCTAACACAGATAATTGTGTTTTGATCTGTGCTAACTTGTCTCTAACATGAGATTTTTAATAGTCAATGTGTCAACCCACCCCTGTAGAGCCTCAAATGGCTCTTCATTACTGGCCTCCTTCTGTGACCATGTGATTGTCATACTTCTGTTTAGTAGAGACGGGGGCAAAATGTCCAATAAAAGGTTACAACATCAAGCAACAAACTGTCCCAACTTGGCACACAATGTCTGCAGAAAAACTATTTTGCTTGGCTGTTGCAGATGACTCCCCTCAGTTGGCAACTGCAATAACTGGTGCAGGAACATTTACAGTCACTGTGATGAGACACTATGTAGTATGGTTTGATGCTTGACTGGTGGTAGCATGGGCTGCACACGAAGAGTGGTGGTAGATGCAGGAGGCTGTGGCTGCAAATATGCACTACCCGCAAGGCAGCAGCATAGTTGGCAGGGACAGCTGGCTGCAACTACAATGAAGAGGAGACGCCTCAGCACTCAAGTCTGAACCTTAAGGTAGAGCAGGTTTTGGTGGTTGCATAGTGGTAACCTACATCAACAGTGGGTGGCACACAGCATGGACCATGGTATGGACAACTCGGCCATTCAGGTGGCCGTTTAGCAGCGAGGCAATGAGGCCGGCAGGTCCAGTCACACAGCAATGGATGTGGAGGTGCCATTAGGCAACAAACAGCTGGTGAGTTCTAACTCTGGGTGACGGCAGCAGCAGCAGGTTAACCACGCTGCCCATATGCAGCTCATTCTTGCACTCTACACTATGCAGGAACCATAGGTGAGCACACTACATGCATGTGGATGGCAAGCTCACAGAATATCCTTGAAGCAAGCAAGGGCCAATGAGGCTGATGCGGCAACATGTGTCCACAGCAGGGTGTGCATGCCATATGCTAGAGAACAAATCTATGATGGTTGTGCTGCACTAGTATTAGTCCTAGTCGAAGGAAAGGGAAATTTTGTCAAAATTCAATGATGGCATGGTTGGGCAATGAAATCTGTGGCAGAGTGTGGTAACAGTCAACAGCCAGCTGGCCAGACAAGGTAAACATGGCATTCGCGGGCGAAGAGCTGTGATGAAGGTATTGCACGCACAATTTGTTTTGAGTGGAGCAACAATAAGGCAGGAAACTGCAGCTTTGCTTTAAGTTATTGCGATGTATGAGGTGGGGCACTAGGCCAGAGCCAAGAGTGGCAATTTGTAAGTGGCTGACGTGTGGGAATTTGTCCCTGCCATAGTTTCTGTCTCTCTCTGACACTATGTCAGAAGCGAGGGAGAAACCAATGTAAATAGACGGACAATTTTAGCTTGGGACAGTGTGTGCCAGGTCAGTTGAGCATTGGTATGGTCCTGCGCTGGTCTTCACTTATAGGGGTCAGTTTTGCAGCAATGTTATAAATATTCAGCATAAACTTGTACTTTGTTTCTATGTTCTTGTTCGGGCTATATTCCGCCTCTGGGGACACAACACCAGGTTAGGACGGAACGGCAGCCTGGAACTTGGAGATCGCATGGTCTGCCTGAAGGAGGGCAGTGACAGTCATCTGCAGCAGGTCCAGGAGGGACTCGGTTCCACTCGAATCTACAGGCCATGTTTGCTTACCACCTGGCGTACAGGGGTCTGGGCGAAGTTTACACTGCAGGAGGCACAGCAGCGCTGTGACAGCGCTAGAGACCATGGCAGATGTTGCCATCCGGCAAGCATCACTAGTGGCAAGTTGTGGCACAGCGTCCAGCAGGGTGTGGGTTCGAGTCCGGTCCTGTTCTGGGGGCAGCGGCGGCCCGAGGGCCATGGGTGACCAGTACACCCACCTTCATCCCATGGTCGGACAGAGCAGACCAAGTGGGGCAGAGGGTGGCAAGGTCCAGGGACTGTAGAAGTCTCCAGAATCGCGGACAGTGGAGCGGCACCAGTCACAATGCCTCGGTGGGTGGCAACTGCGAGAGCGTGGCCGACTTCCATTGGCGGGAAACCTTGATGATGACAGCAGCAGTGTCAGCATTCCAGGAGTTTGCTGAGCTGGCTGGACTCGCGGGACAGCGTGCGGACGGCATGCTGACACTACGCTTCACCCATCAAGTACTGTAAATTATCAGAATAAACAAATGTTACCGAATACTACTGTATCATTCTGCACTGCACCTTGATGCTCTTGAACTTGCTTGGTGGGTCCCGGCTTCAGCTCTGCCATCTGGAGTCTCGGATTCGATCCCCCGATCCCGCAACAGTTGGGTCTGAGTCCCAGGCAGTGGCTCACATGTGGCGAGGCTTCACTGCATACCATGCTACGGGCTGGGTTCTACCCCAACATGGTGTTAGAGTAACATGCATCGTCAGCCAGCATGTCTGCATCCTGCAACAAACAGGAATTCAACATGACGGCATGCATCCTGCAGCATCCAGTCACAAAAAAGTATAGCTTGTTAAATGACCTTAAGGTGAGTCAGATCCCATTGATTGGCACCAAATGTAGAGTGTGGGAGGGGTCAGGCTGAGGAAATCCAGTGAGGATAGTGTTTAAGAAGTACAAGGGAGTCTGTTAGATAAATGGCCTGATAAGTTTCTTGATTAGGAATATGGAGGGCACATGTGGGGAAGATGTCAACCGTCTGAAGGGGCCCTGATGATGGAAATATGTTGCAGGAAGGAAGAGTGCAGGAGAAGGCATGTTGCTAGTTTCAGAGATGGTTGCAGAGACTGGGCTTGGCACTATGCTTCCATCTACCATGGCATCATGTGAGTAGAACCCCACATGCCCACTGATTAAGGACTACATTGACATTTGCTAGGCATCCAATGGTCAGCAACCATTAATCTTGAGAACTATGCTTCTCCAGCATCGGCATGAGCTGTGGGTGCAGTCTCCCATCAACTAATAAATCTTGAGCAGATAAAAAGAAAATTCTTCCAGTGCACGAAAATTTAGAATAAAGTCTTTCTGAACCTCTTCAGACAGTGGCTGCTTGCACAGCTGCAATAGATACAATTTTGTATGATGAGGAGCTCAATAATTATATTTATTCAATATCTAAACAATGAAATATGTTGTGCACAGTAAGTACAAAAAGTGCATACAGATGAAATATTTTAACATAATTTTGATGAAATATTTACAATGTTTTGATAGATTACTACGCTGAATTTAGTATTTATTTGTGTTGATCATATCTTGTGATTGTATTGGTGAATTACACTCCTGGAAATTGAAATAAGAACACCGTGAATTCATTGTCGCAGGAAGGGGAAACTTTATTGACACATTCCTGGGGTCAGATACATCACATGATCACACTGACAGAACCACAGGCACATAGACACAGGCAACAGAGCATGCACAATGTCGGCACTAGTACAGTGTATATCCACCTTTCGCAGCAATGCAGGCTGCTATTCTCCCATGGAGACGATCGTAGAGATGCTGGATGTAGTCCTGTGGAACGGCTTGCCATGCCATTTCCACCTGGCGCCTCAGTTGGACCAGCGTTCGTGCTGGACGTGCAGACCGCGTGAGACGCCGCTTCATCCAGTCCCAAACATGCTCAATGGGGGACAGATCCAGAGATCTTGCTGGCCAGGGTAGTTGACTTACACCTTCTAGAGCACGTTGGGTGGCACGGGATACATGCAGACGTGCATTGTACTGTTGGAACAGCAAGTTCCCTTGCCGTTCTAGGAATGGTAGAACGATGGGTTCGATGACGGTTTGGATGTACCGTGCACTATTCAGTGTCCCCTCGACGATCACCAGTGGTGTACGGCCAGTGTAGGAGATCGCTCCCCACACCATGATGCCGGGTGTTGGCCCTGTGTGCATCGGTCGTATGCAGTCCTGATTGTGGCACTCACCTGCACGGCGCCAAACACGCATACGACCATCATTGGCACCAAGGCAGAAGCGACTCTCATCGCTGAAGACGACACGTCTCCATTCGTCCCTCCATTCATGCCTGTCGCGACACCACTGGAGGCGGGCTGCACGATGTTGGGGCGTGAGCGGAAGACGGCCTAACGGTGTGCGGGACCGTAGCCCAGCTTCATGGAGACGGTTGCGAATGGTCCTCGCCGATACCCCAGCAGCAACAGTGTCCCTAATTTGCTGGGAAGTGGCGGTGCGGTCCCCTACGGCACTGCGTAGGATCCTACGGTCTTGGCGTGCATCCGTGCGTCGCTGCGGTCTGGTCCCAGGTCGACGGGCACGTGCACCTTCCGCCGACCACTGGCGACAACATCGATGTACTGCGGAGACCTCACGCCCCACGTGTTGAGCAATTCGGCGGTACGTCCACCCGGCCTCCTGCATGCCCACTATACGCCCTCGCTCAAAGTCCGTCAACTGCACATACGGTTCACATCCACGCTGTCGCAGCATGCTACCAGTGTTAAAGACTGCGATGGAGCTCCGTATGCCACGGCAAACTGGCTGACACTGACGGCGGTGGTGCACAAATGCTGCGCAGCTAGCGCCATTCGACGGCCAACACCGCGGTTCCTGGTGTGTCCGCTGTGCCGTGCGAGTGATCATTGCTTGTACAGCCCTCTCGCAGTGTCCGGAGCAAGTATGGTGGGTCTGACACACCGGTGTCAATGTGTTCTTTTTTCCATTTCCAGAAGTGTATAATTTATTTAAATTTCTGTATATTAACTTATTCATTTACTTAAGAAAATGTTTTTCATCTCTTAGAATGTAAATTTTTATGCAGTATTCAAAACTTGCCCTGGACGTAGATGGATACAATGGAATACAAAAACTGCAAAGGACAAACAGCACATGATTTAGAAATTTTAGTTTTGGATCTTCGAATGTTCACAGCCATTATAGACCAGGAACCATCCAGACTATGGTCCCAGAAATTAAACAATATAAACTGGACCTGGTGGTGGTACAAGAAACAGGATGGCTAGGAGAAGGAACTCACAAAGAGGATGGATACACACTATTCTATGGTGGATGTGTAGATAAACATGAATTTGGCACTGGTTTTGTAATACACAACAAAGCAGCAAATTCGGTGAAGGAATTCAAAGCTGTTAACAAGAGAATATCCTACATAGTACTTGGGAACCAAGAGTCAGACATCACATTCATCAATGTTCATGCCCCAACTGAGGATAAAACAGATGACAAAAAGGAAGAGTTCTATGACCAACTAGAACAAACAATTGAGAGCACACCAACTAGAAATATCAGGATAGTGCTGGGAGATTTTAATGGAAAAGCAGGAAAGAAGGAGGAGGAGGAGGAGATTAGTGTTTAACGTCCCGTCGACAACGAGGTCATTAGAGACGGAGTGCAAGCTCGGGTGAGGGAAGGATGGGGAAGGAAATCGGCCGTGCCCTTTCAGAGGAACCATCCCGGCACAGGAAAGAAGAATTCTACACACTAACTATAGGATGGCACAGTTTGCATGATGAGACCAATGAGAATGGTCAGAGGATGATCAACTTAGCTATCTCAAAGAACTTGAGAGAAAGTTCAACTTACTTTGAAAACAAGAGAATACATAAGGGAACATGGTCTTCACAGGATGGAAGAACCACCAACCAGATAGATCACACCTTGGTGGACCAGTGCTATAGCCATAGAGTCATGGACGTCAGGTCATATAGAGGAGCCGACTGTGCGTCAGACCACTTCCTCATTGTGTGCAGGCTTAAACTCATGTTCACCTACATGCTTAAGAAGAAGGGGACACTAGAACCTGCTTTAAATGTTGAGAAACTACGAGAAAGTGCCATTAAAGAACAATATGCTATAGAAATCAAAAACCGTTTTGAGATCCTAGAGACCCTAGAACCAAGAGAGAATGTGGAGGAAAGGTGGAAAGAAATAAAGTCCATGGTACTAAGTGTAGCGGAGGATATATTGGAAAGAAATAAGATAATGAAGAACAGGAAATGGTTCAACGAAACATGCCAGACGGCCACAGAAGAGAGAAGTAAGATGAGAGAGAAGCGGCTAGCTGACAGGGAGAATCAGCAGGAAAGGGAACATTTTATCAACATCAGAAGGGAGACAAAGCAAATCCTAAGAGCAGAGAAGAGAATATATCTAACCAGTTTGCTAGAACAAGTTGAGGCAGAGAGCCAAAACAAGAAAAAGTTTCAGGAAAGGAGGGAGGTGAGAGCTTACACTTAGAGATATATAAACTGATCCAGTTGAAGGATACACTGCCAGAAGTATGGAAATTGGCTATAATATGCCCAATATACAAGAAAGGAAGCATAATGGAATGCAGTAACTGCAGAGGAATCAGCTTGTTGAAAGTAACGTATAAGGTGCTGTCCATCATTATCCTCAAAAAATTGCAACCATTCATAGAGAACAACATACAGGAGTACCAAGCTGGCTTTCGACTAAACCGATCGACAATAAATCACATTTTCACACTAAGACAATTGTTTGAAAAACATTGGGAATATGATAAAGAGATCTACAGCCTGTTCATCGATTTTCAACATGCATATGACAGCATCCACAGGAATAGCCAATATAATGCAGTGCAGGACTTCAGAATCCCTGAGAAGCTAGTGAGAATTGTGCAAGCTTGTATGGAAGGGTCAAAGGCAGCAGTATGTTTCCAAGGAGCCACATCAGAAACATTTGAGATTGTGACAGGTCTCAGACAAGGGGATGCTCTCTCATGTGTTCTGTTCAATGTCATCTTAGAGAAAGTAATAAAAAAGTGTAAGCAACAGGAGTGAGCTGGAGTAGAGATGGATGGTAACTTCAATCGTCTCGCATAGGCAGATGACATAGTACTATTAAGTGAATCAAAGCACGAGTTGAAAGAAATGTACCAGAAAATGGACAATTATGCACAGAAGGTAGGGCTCAGAGTGAATCAAGACAAAACAGAGTTCACGCAATTAGGAAGAAGACAAAAGCAGGTAGAATTTCTTGAGATAGATGGCAAGAGGTTCAAGAGAGTAGACCAGCTCAAATACTTGGGATCTTGGTTTACCACAGACAACAACATAAAAATGGACATCAAGGAAAGAATAGCAATGGGAACGAAATGCATGCATTCCCTCAGAGAGATGCTTGGCTCTAAATCGATCTCAGTGAACACTAAGATGAAAATTTGCAACAGAGTGATATGCCCAGCAGTAATGTACAGTTCAGAAACATGGAGCGTGACTAAGCGAGAAAGGGAAAAACTATTAATATTTGAAAGAAGAGTAAAGAGGAAGATATGGGGACCAGTTTTAGATAACGGAGAATGGAGGAGGAGGAGGAAAAACGAGGACAACCAACTATCCTACAGAAGATAAAGAGCAAAAGAATACAATGGGTGGGCCATGTAGCCCATATGCCAGATGGAAGACAGGTGAAGATGGCACTAGCGGGGAAACCAAATACCAAACGCCCCATTGGATGACCAAGGCAGTGCTGGATGGACGACCAGGCGAAGGACCTAGCAGCCCTGGGAACTGAAGACACCTGGAGGAACTGGGCACAAAACAGGAAGGAATGGAGGCAGTTTGTGGAAACAGCGCGTAGTCTGCAGGGCCTGTGATCACTGAATATCTATCTATCTATTCAAAACTGGATGAGGCTAAATGATGTAAGCATTGTAGATGTTAATCACATCCTGTTAATGCTATACTGCTCATTGGCAAGGAACAACTTAATCTCATTTTGTGTAGTTATTGTTTCCCTTATGCAAATTTAGAGTTTCTCAGCAAATCTTGATGATAAAGTCTTTTTTGATTGTCAGCCAAGTCAAGGCACCATTCTGTGACAGTGTTTCAACAAATTTCCTGATTGTCATCTTAAGGTGAAAATGACAAGTAGGAAACTTGTTAAAATGTTGGTGCAGAACAATGCCTTGACTCAGCTGATAACCCAAGAAGACTTCATCATTATTGTTTTCATGTTTATAACTGTATGATTTCCATAAATAATTAACCAGTTGTTCCCTGCTGTATTTTAATGTGACTTTGTGTGTATATATTCTCACATTCTGCTAACCTTTACATTTGTACTGCACTGACTGCTAGACTAATCAAATTCATCGTAAGTGTTATTTACAGCTTTGTGTTCTATTAACCAAATTATATCATGTGAATTAGTTTTCTTTTTATATTAATGCCCTTAGTTATTATGAGGGTAATCCCAAAAGTAAGGTCTCCTATTTTTTTTATAAGTACAGAACTCTATTTGTGTGGCAGTTGGTCACACTGTTATGAAGAGTGCTTCACACGCTGTGTGTAAACATGCACACACTACGCTGAGGTGCTCAGTCTTGGCTTGGCAGCCATTGAGAATGGAGCTCCCATTGGATGTTACCGCCAAGTGCGAATTGCGCGCAGTTATTCAGTTTTTGAACACAAAGGGCACTGTGCCGATTGAAATCCATCGCCAAGTGACTGAAATGTATGGTACCTCACTCATGGATGTCAAAAATGTTCGTAAGTGGCGTAGAGAGTTTGCAGCTGGTCACACCAAAATTCACAACAAACAAAGGAGTGGGAGACCATCAGTTTATGAGGAGACAGTGTTGAGGGTTGAGCAAAGCATGTGTGAAGATCAGCAGATCACCCTGGATGATCTCTGCACGTTGGTTCCTCAGGTTTCCCGAAGCACGGCTCACAGAATTTTAACAGAAACATTGAACTACCAGAAGGTCTGCGCAAGATGGGTGTCATGCATGCTGACTGAGGACCACATGTAGCAACGAGTTGATGCTTCCTGCGCATTTCTTCACCATGTTGCAGCCGAACAGGACAACTTTCTGGACTCAATTGTCATAGGTGACGAAACCTGGGTATACAACCTTACACCCGAGACTAAGCAACAATCACACCAGTTCATAACATTCTGAACAGCATGGTGGTGAGCTGGTATGACATGGGCATACAAAAACTGCCACAGCTCTACAAAAATGCATCGACAAAAATGGTGATTATGTGGAAAAATAGCTAAATGTTCAAGCTGTAAACTGATGTAAACCATTGTAGAAATAAACAGGTCTATGTACTTATAAAAAATAGGAGACCTTACTTTTGGGATTACCCTCGTATGTTTCAGAGTTATACAATAGTTGATTTTAAAAATTATCAACATGTAGAATTTTCAGTATCTCATTCCCGTCAGCTTGTATAACTTCATATTTATCAATACATGATTTAACTACATTTGAAATTGCTGAAAGTAAATTTGAAAGTATCAAGATTTAGTACTCAGTATATAACTGCAAAATATAATGTAATTTCATTAACAGAAGTGCCTAAAATTGTTATTGTGAGTATACTTATAGCTGCAATTCTTTAGGAGTGTTTTGTACACATTTATATTTTGTTTGCATTTATATTTGTATATTTGAGCAATTTTACTGTTTCCCTTGATGTCAGATGAATACATAAAACTTAATCTCATTTATTTACAAAAACTTTCTTTCCATGACAAAATGCCTTTTAGTTTCATTTACTTACTGAACTGTAATCCTAAATTATAAAACAGATTGAAAGTTGTATTAGTATCTACTACCAGTTAATCTTATACCCATTAAAGTAAATTTGTTCATAATTGATGAAAACTTTATAGAAGGCTGGACATGAAAATGATACTAGTCCTCAAGGTAGGATGTATATCATAAAAAAGCAGATAATATAGCTCACAAGACAATATTAATTTCAGTTGCTGACAAGAGAATACAACTACAATTTGCAATACATCACATCCTAAATGTATTCAAGTGATTGAATATATATGCTCCAGAAGCATGAAGAGTTGTCATAGTTTTAATTTTCCTAACAAGTCAAAAATGTAAACTACTCTAAATGGTATTTCAGTATTTCCTGTAGAATGTAAAGGCAGCAGTAATTCTGTTAATTATTTTTATAACTGAAAATAATCTAACAATGGAAGCATAATATCTCTTAGTTCTTTGCTAACAATGCTAAAATGGTTGAATTATTATCGTTAAACTATAATAATATTAAAAATTAATTTGTACTATGTAATTTCTCAAGATGGATTATTATTCCTTATTAATTATGTGGATATGTATACTTGTAATTTTTTCAAAAGTGTAAAATTATTAATTTCTCAGGAATAATTAAGATTGTTATACTGATTCCCTACTAAACTTCTAAATTACAGTTACTTACTGCTGAATGCACTATAACATCAAAATTCATTACAAATGGAAATATTAGCATCCCATGTAGTAATATTAGTAACAGAATATATCAAACAATGGAAAATCCAGGATGGAGTGTAACAACCAGAGAAGGAAAGTTGCTACTCACCATATAACGGAGATGCTGAGTCGCGAGAGGCACAACAAAAAGATTCATGCAATTTAAGCTTTCGGCCATTAAGGCCTTTGTCAGCAGTAGTCTCTCTCTCACACACACACACACACACACACACACACACACACACACACACACACGTCTGCAGTCTCAGAGAGCTGAAACCACACAGTGTGGTTTCAGGTCTCTGAGACTGCAGACGTGTGTTGCATTTACGTGAGTGTGTGTGTGTGTGTGTGTGTGTGTGTGTGTGTGTGTGTGTGTGTGTGTGTGTCTACTGCTGACAAAGGCCTTAATGGTCGAAAGCTTAAATTGTGTGAATCTTTTTGTTGTGCCTATCGCGACTCAGCATCTCCGCTATATGGTGAGTAGCAACTTTCCTTCTCTAGTATTGTATTTATTTATTTATTTATTTATATGAAGATCATAACCTCTCCAATGGTTTTCTTGTTCTTAATTGTACAGAAAAATATTGGTAAAAAGTGGTATTATTAATATCAATAGTTTCTATAGAACTACATGAAACGATCAATACTTGAATCAAGCTAGTATATATAAAAAAAGTTCCTATCTTATGAATCATGGTTATTAAAATTTCCATAGTCTCACCATTTAAATCAGAATTAATCTTATTTCAGTTTGTAGTACCATTGCTTTCTGTAGCATATTAAATCTAGTGTTTACATTCCATTTTTAATAATTACGAATTTTAAGTAGTTTAGATAAGTTTGAATTAAACATTAACATCCATGAACAAATTTATTGAGATTAATGTGCTTTATTTTTCCTTTCTATTTGTGGTAGTTGTTATATATATCTTATTGACTGAGCTGATGGATATGAATTTCTTGCTTTTTTTATTTTACAGCTTTTGCAGCCTTAATAGATTATACAATATATTTTTAATGCTAAAGTGCTAATTTATGATGATTTCTTTGACCCCCCCCCCCCCCCCCATAGGACATCCTTTATAGATTGGTTCTTCCTCCCTGTCACGCGTGTCTAGTTGTATATCATGATGTTTGTGTGATATTGTAATTTGTTTTTATTCTTCTTGCAAAACATTACTTACATTAAATGTAAAATTATTAAACTATATTTACTCTTAGGAAATCTATTCATTTGTCATTTTACACATCAACTTTTTATTGACTGTTTTGATTTTCATAATGATATTGTCCATTTATTATTTTAAGACTATGAATTTTTGTAGACTTTTCAACTTTTCCTAAATTTACTTGTTGATTTGGATTTTTTGTTAGGGTTTCCAATGTCAGTATATTTCAACTGTTTTTGGTTGATTATTTTTGTAATTTACTTGTTAGATTGGCTACATTATTTATTTTTGTAAGCATCATAAATTTGTTTAAATTTTCTTCTATAATTACTTAGTGGATGTCATCATTTTAAAATTTCATGAGCCAAACTTTATTAGTTTGCATACCCCAAGCTTCATTAAATCTCTAACTCTATGAAGTACATTTACAGATTACAATTTATAATAGAAAAGTTCTTTCTGGAATATGGAGGGTTCTCACACTTTTTGTCCAGTGATATTGTGAAAAGGCAAGTTGCCACTCACCATAAAGCAGAGATGGTGAGTTGCAGATAGGCACAACAAAAAGATTGTCACAAATATAGCTTTCGGCCAGTTAGGCCCTGGCCAAAATTAGGCGACAAACACACACATACACATACACATACACACTAATGCAAACTGAGGTCACAGTTGCCTGAGACTGCAGTCATGTGTGTTTGTTATCTAATTTTGACATGGGCCTTACTGGCCAAAAGCTATATTTGTGACAGTCTTTTTGTTGTGCCTATCTGCAACTTAGCATCTCCACTATATGGTGAATGGTAACTTTTCTTTCCACAATATTGTTACGTGCCACCCTGGATTTTCCATTGTCTGATTTTTGTCCAATGAAATCTACCTCATTTTTCTATGATGAAATTTTTCTATTGAGTGGATTGTATAAGACTATTATCTTTAATAGACATGGGTTATGTCCATTATATGTCCATTATAATTATCCGGGCTGTTATGCCGTGGTCGGCTATGTTGTTCAGGTTTATCACATATTATTTTTGTTGAAAATTTCAATAGCTGCAAGATATTAATTTTCAATGATATAATTAGTCAAATGCTAATTGTAGTTCATTAGCTGCAACATATTCACAATAAGGTTTTACAGAGTTCTGGGAAATATTTGTTCTGTTATCAAATCCGTTGAAGGATCATCAAATTTTAATAACCAGGTAATTACTTTGGGTCAATAATGACCATCTTCAGGCCTGAGTAAATTTACTGAGATCCTAGAATGGTCATAGTTGAGCAAAATTAATTACCTGGTTAATGAATTTTGTAACAGAACTAAATACCATTTCAATAATCAAATATGCATGCAGTTTCTTAATTAAAATTAGTTTGCAAAGTATTCTATTAAATATAAATAACATAAGTTGATTTTGATGTTGTTCAAACATGTACACTGCATTATTTATAAGGGTAGTATCATTCATTTTTATGGAATATTTCTATATCACCATTTGTTTATAGCACTAATATTTACTGTTCAATTTAATAGCTTAAATACACTAATGAGCCAAGCCATTACAACTGCTGCCCACTGTATGATTAAATGCCATCTGGTTTACATTGCAGCATGTGATGCAGTAAGGATGTTATGGCCAAGTGCCTTGGAACAAGGCTCTGGGAAATGGTGAAGCTTGTCCGCTACGCATGTGATAATGTCACAAGAATCTATGGAAAGTGGTTGTAGTACAGTGAAACTACATATAGATGAAAAGATCCACACATGATGGTATGTGGAGACTGGAGGATTGTTCACTCTGTAAAGCAGGATAGGTGGCAGCTGGTACCAGATCTGACAACAGAGTACAATACTGGTGGTAGCTCAAGTATTTGGGGGAAAATTATTAAGCGGACACTGTTGACCCTTGGGTCCTAAAGTATACAACCCATATTCGTGAGTGTCTCCAAAAATTTATCCAGGGTAGAAAGGGGAAGACTCTACAATTTCAAATTTTCATATAAATGAGTTTGTGAGTTACAAGACCTTTCGTGCCACAATAACTAAATTTTATAGGTGACAGAAAAAAAACATGTTGTACACAATAGAACTGATATTCATCCAGTGACTTCTAAAAGTGTATGAGTATTCTGTAATGAATGAAAACTATACACATCAAGAAAAGTTTGGCATCACCTCAGTTCCGAGAGTCCCGGAACCTGTACAGAAAATTGGAATAGAGATCAACATAAACATCATTTCTGCCCTTTTTATTGCTCATGGAAACCACACATTGCATGTTGTACCACCATACAGTGAGACCTTAAGAGTTGGAGGTTCAGATTGCTGTACACACCAGTACCTCTAATACCCAGTAGAATGTCCTCTCGCATTGATGCACGCTTGTATTTGTCTTGGCATACTATCCACAAGTTCATCAAGCCACTGTTGGTCCAGATTGTCCCACTCCTCAATGGCGATTTGGTGTAGACCCCTCAGAGTGGTTGGTGGGTCACATCATCCATTAACAGCCCTTTTCAATCTATCACGGACATGTTTGATTGGTTCATGTCCGGAGAACATGCTGGTGACTCTAGTCGAGCGATGTCGTTATCCTGAGGGAAGTCATTCACAAGATGTGCACAATGGGGGCACGAACTGTCATCCATGAAGATGAATGCCTCGCCAGTATGCTGCTGATATGGTTGCACTATCGGTCGGAGGATGGCATCCATGTATCGTACAGCCGTTATGGTGCCTTCCATGACCACCAGCGGCGTATGTTGGTCCCACTTAATGCCACCCCAAAACACCAGGGACCTCCACCTTGCTGCACTCGCTAGACAGTGTGTCCAAGGCATTCAGCATGATTGGGTTGCCTCCAAACACATATCCGATGATTGTCTAGTTAAAGGCATATGGGACACTCATTGGTGAAGAGAACTTGACGCAAATCCTGAGCGGTCCATTTGGCATGTTTTTGGGCCCCTCTGTAACACACTGCATAGTGTCGTGATTGCAAACATGGAACTCGCCCTGGACGTCAGGAGTCAAGTTGCGCACAGTTTGAGTTGTAACACGACTTCCTGTGGCTGCACGAAAAGCATTATTCAACATGATGGCATTGCTGTCAGGGTTCATCCGAGACATAATCCATAGTTAGTGGACATCCACTGCAGTAGTAGCCCTTGAGTGGCCTGAGCAAGGCATGTCATTGACAGTTCCTGTATCTCCTGTATGTCCGAACAACATTGCTTTGGTTCACTTCGAGATGCCTGGACACTTCTCTTGTTGAGAGCCCTTGCTGGCACAAAGTAACAATGCGGACATGATAGAAGCACAATATTGACCGTCAAGGCATTGTTGAACTACAGACAACATGAGCTGTTTACCTCCTTCCTGGTGGAATGACTGGAAGTGATTGGCTGTCGGACCCCCTCCGTCTAATAGGCGCTGCTCATGCATGGTTGTTTACATCTTTGGATAGGTTTGGTGACATCTCTGAACAGTCAAAGGGACTGCATCTGTGATACAATATCCACAGTCAACGTCTATTTTCAGGAGTTCTGGGAGTCGGGGTGATGCAAAACTTTTTTTGATGTGTGTATAGAGAATAAATAATCTTTGAAGGAATCTGGAAAACAAAAAATATAGCAGACAACTGGCAAGTGACTTGTGAGGTTTCCTCTGTTCTGAAGGGTATTTATTTTTCCAAATTTTACATTTACGGGAACTCAGCAGATAGACAGAAGCCAATTCACTGCATTAAGCAGTTGGTTTTCTCTGTTTTGAAAGGTATTCATTTTCCAAAATTTTACGGTTACTGGAACTCAGCATACAGCAGAAGTCAGTTCATTGCATTAAGCAGTGCTGCAGAACAAGACTGCAATAAGTAGGAAACTGGTTCCCACAGAAGCAGAGGTAGCGATCAGACCATATGACACATGGTGGAAGAGCAACAATATGTAGGGGAACCACTAGTGTTTTTGGGAGAAACATTGATTTTACTTTATTAAATATTAATGATTAAAGTCCTTTGTTGGCATAAATGGTGCTAGGAGAAGCCCGTGGGTCATCAGAGCTTCACTACAGTATCAACACTGTGCAGTAAACCAGTAGATTCAGTAAATATATGAATATTGTTGACTTATCAAAGATGTATGAAGGGCTACAAAGTTTTATGATGTAAGCAAGAGAGTTTGGCCGTCCATCAATGACACCAGTTGGTGATAGGATGTACTCGGAACTTTTTCAAAGGTGACGGTCAGTGATGAGATGTACGCTGAACCTCTTCTTATGTTACAGTTGGCTTTACTATGCTCTTGGGTTTTATTAACTTTTTGAGGGGAATCATTTCATAACACTGAACTGTTACTATTTTACAGGATTTGCAAAGAAATGCACTGGAATGGCATCTAAGGAATTATTTCATATAAATTAGCTATCTGCAACATGAAATAAAATCACAGATTGCCTGCTTACATCTTCTGAAGAATCCAATGCACTACAAGAGCTGCTTTGAAAGATAACATCCAGAAGGGTTTCACAGGTAACAGGTACAAGGAAACACTACATTCTGGTTCACTAAGGTAATCCATGAAAGGGTCATCTTAACTACCGCACTCTGGTGGGAAGGTTTGACCAGTATACTGTATGTCACAAATACCACTTTTTATGGAATCACTGCTGAACTGAGAAACTAGTAGGAAGATTTGGTACTGTGACAGAGGTTTGCACATGGCATCCTGTGTGTGGGAAAAGTCCTGCTAAAAAACAAACATTACAGATAGCACAGGCAGTGGACATAGTGAATTTTGCACATGAACTATTTCATTGAAAAATCTTTCTTAAGGATAAAAGATGCAATTTGAAATCAGGTGCACCAGAAAGTGAACTGTGAACTGAAAGTGAGTGAAATTTATGGCTTGTGAGCAGCAATGTTGAGTTAAAATCATGTGCATCACAGAGTGTGAAAAGGTCATCATGAAATATAGTAAGTTTTACCCTGTATACCAGAGCAAAATTTGCAGTTGCATTACGCTCCAAAGTGGTCAGATCACATTCACTGGTGTTGCAGCCCCAAGATGTCCTTAGAGAAGGATTGAAATGCCCAGGGGATGCAGCAGTGTCAAACAATGTCAATAACATCATCTTGTTGCTCATCGCTCTGTTGATCATAGCACTGAAAACTGTCTTTTCCAACTGTGAGATGTGTGGGAATCAACACCACCTTTTTCCTGCATGCATCAACGCCCTCCTGTTTGAAACGTCACTGAGCCCAAGGGTGGGGGCACCATGCTTTTCCACCATTACAGAGGAAGGTTTTAGGTACCTATGAGCCAAATTTCAAACTTATGAGTCTCAATGGGAGGCAATTATGGGGCTCAAAAAAGTGATCCTTTAATTTTGTTGCACATTGTAAAATACAGTGAAATCACATTTATTTGTTTGTCACCTCTACCTTTTGTTGCACTTCTACATTGTATGTTGTGCACTTTTTCAGTTTTGCATGTGAAGTTATCCTTCTTTCACATTCTCCGTAAATATGTTTTTGCATTTTTACACTATTATTTTTACTCCCCCCCCCAGTCATTTTTGTCACACTTATACATTATACATTATAAAGGTCAAGAAGTCATTCTGAAATGTTTAGCATATGGTGTTGCCAGTAGTTGTTGCTTTGCTGTCTGCATGCCAACTTGCAGTCATTATTGTGGGCTGTAGCTACAGTAAACATGGTGGCACTGTTGTTCATGATCTGGTGGGAGTCGGTTTCAGAGATAAGGAGGAGGAATGTAGCCTGCCATCAAATAATGGCAGTACATAGCTGTTGTGTGTAGTTGCATTTGATGGTAGTGTGAGCAGGTGCAGAGTACATTGAGTGAAACTGTGGTGTCACCGCCAGACACCACACTTGCTAGGTGGTAGCTTAAATCGGCCGCGGTCCATGTAGTACATACCGGACCCGCGTGTCGCCACTGTGATCGCAGACCTAGCGCCACCACCAAGGCAGGTCTCGTGGTACGAGAACCTAGCTACCGCCCAGTTGGACGAGAACCTAGCTACCGCCCAGTTGTACGAGAACCTAGCTACCGCCCAGTTGTACGAGAACCTAGCTACCGCCCAGTTGTACGAGAACCTAGCTACCGCCCAGTTGTACGAGAACCTAGCTACCGCCCAGTTGTATGAGAACCTAGCTACCGACCAGATGTACGAAGCCTTTCTCTCTCATTAGCCGAGAGACAGAATAGCCATCAGCTAAGTTAATGGCTACGAACTAGCAAGGCGCCATTTGTATCAGTGCCTATAGCTTACGAGTATTCAAGAGAGATGTATTCCAAGGACTAATAAAAAGATAAGTAATAAGCATCTACATACTTTTCTTCTTATTCATTTATAAGTTCTCATGTTCCAGACTTCACGCCCGTCTGCTTTAGCCGTGCGTGCCCTATCGGCTACAGCGTTAGTCTAGAGTTCATTTTCAGCCATCTCCACTTCACGGTGTCGGCCCAGCTACCGACACAACATTTATTGGCGACGAGCAAAAGAGTTTGTATTAATTCGTTTACAACATTGGCAATGATTTAAAGTGTTCTGATTGCTTACATTTAATTGTGTCATGGCTTCGCCACATTCTCCAGAAGTACTGTCCGAATTTTATCGCTTGCAGAATCAGCAGACGCAGGCGTTACTGGATGCCCTTGGACAGCTCGTCCAGGGTCAACGGACCATTCAAACCGATGCGGCCGCCGCCGCTTCTTCGCTACCGCTGCCACTAAACGCTGTTGCACCTCCCTTTCGACCATACGTGGCAGCCGATGAGACCTGGCACGAGTGGTCTCGCCAGTTCAACTTTCACCTCGCTGCCTACAGAATTCAAGGTAATGAGCGGCAGCCGTTTTTGCTTTCTTGTGTCGGTGTGTCCACATACCGTGTGATAGTGAAATTGTTTCCCCGACGAGACGTAGCAACTCTGTCCTACGAGGAAATTTTGTCTGCATTAGATGCCTATTTCAAAGAAACAGTTAATGTGGTTGCAAAACGGTATACGTTCTTTCGTACAAAACGTACGGCCGGTCAAACTAATAGGGAGTGGGTAGCAACATTGCAAGGACTTACTAGGGACTGTGCCTTTGAATGTGACTGTGGTCTTTCTTATTCAGATACAATGGTGCGTGATGCAATTGCACAGAACGTTTCTGATGTTCGCATACGGGAGCAAATTTTGAAACTAGTTAATCCCTCCCTTCAACAAGTGATAGACATATTGGATAGACAGGACACACTTGACTGTGCTCAGGAATCTTTTGAAACTTCGCCAGCCGTGTGTAACATTAACCGGCCCGCTGGACGCGCTGCGCGGCCCGGTAACCGAGCCTTGCGCACGTCGACACAGCGACCGCCGCGTGCTAAGCCAGGTGTGCCGCGCCAGCCCACAAATGCAGTGAAATCATGCCCGCGGTGTGCTACTAGACATTCGCGTGAACATTGCCCGTCACGCCAAGCTATTTGCTTTTTCTGCAATAAGAAAGGACATGTTCAAAGTGTTTGCCAGAAAAAGCTCAGATCAGACGATCACAATCATTCCAGGCCCTTTGCTTCACGCCGGAATCGAACCAAGGACACTCAGACTCGTGGACCTTCGCCTATGGACATTCATGTCGTTAATTCCACTTCGTCCTGTGACACTTTCTCTAACAGTGACTGTGTTCGTCCCACAAAAACTGTGCGTCGACGTCGCCGGAAATCACGTCAATTAGCAAGTGATCCTGTACCAGTGTCTGTTCCAATTGCACAAAACAGTCGCTCTTGTCGTCAGCAGAACAATAAACTTTTTGTGGACTTAGACTTTGAAGGCAAAGTGATACCATTCCAGCTCGATACCGGAGCTGCAGTTTCGTTGCTCAATCATGACACGTACAAACAACTGGGCAAACCTCCGTTGCGTTCCGCAAATGTTAAGCTCACTACATATTCCGGACAGACAATTCCTGTGTTAGGACAGTGCAGCCTTCTTGCAACATACAAGGGACAAACAAAACTTGTGTCATTTTACGTTCTTCGTTCTTCTTCTGCAGTGAATTTGTTTGGTCTAGATTTATTTCAGTTGTTTAACATGTCTATTGTAAATCAGGTCCTATCAGTGAATCAGACTGTGCCTACAGACAGTGTTTCTCGGCTGTGTGACGAATTTGCAGACATTTTTGCACCGGGCTTAGGTTGCGCTAAAAACTATGAAGCACATTTAGACCTGAAAGTAAACGCGCAACCGAAATTTTTCAGGGCGCGCAATGTTCCCCACGCATTGCGTGATGAGGTCGCAAGAACGTTACACGATCTCGAATCACAGGGTGTAATTGAACGTGTGCAAGCTTCTCTCTGGGCCTCACCCTTAGTAATTTTGCCAAAACCTTCCGGAAAATTGAGACTTTGCGTGGACTTCAAGGCCACAGTGAATCCACAGCTAGTGACTGCTACTTTTCCTTTGCCCCGCCCGGAAGATCTTTTTGCTACACTGTGCCCGGGAAAATATTTTTCAAAGTTGGACCTAGCCGATGCGTACTTGCAAATACCGGTGGACGACGAATCCCAGCGCGTATTGGTGGTTAACACGCATCTTGGATTGTACCGCTTCAAAAGACTGCCATTCGGGTGTGCATCCGCCCCTGCCTTGTTTCAGCAATATTTACAAACTATTTGTGCGTCGGTCCCTACTGCAGCAAACTATCTGGACGATATAGTGATCTCCGGACAGACAGAAGAAGATCATCTTGCGAACTTACGAACATTATTTCAGGTCTTGCGGCAAAATGGTCTTCGCTTGAGGAAGGACAAATGTGTGTTTTTTGCTCGTGACTTACCATACCTGGGACATGTCATTAATGCCCAAGGCATACATCCGAGTCCCGAGCACCTCCGTGCCATACAAGAATTGCCTTCCCCTCAAAATGTGAAACAGCTACAGAGTGTGTTGGGTAAAATCAACTATTATCATCGCTTTCTGCGCAATGCCTCTTCCATTTCAGCTCCACTTCATCGCTTACGCCGTAAAGGTGTTCCGTTCGTCTGGACGACGGAATGTGAACGCGCCTTTCGCCAGTTGAAATCGGCGTTGCTTTCTAATACTTGCCTTACGCCATTCGATCCCCAGAAACCCCTTTTGTTGATGGTAGATGCATCGGATTTCGGGATCGGTGCTGTGCTTGCGCACAAAGTTGGCTCCCATGATCGCCCTATTGCCTTTGCGTCCAAATTGCTCTCGTCTGCGCAAAGAAATTATTCACAGATAGAGAAAGAAGCTTTGGCTCTCGTGTTTGGTGTTACTAAGTTCCATGATTTCTTGTATGGTCGTCACTTTACCATCATCACAGACCACAAACCTTTGACATCGCTTTTTCATCCGACCAAGCCTGTACCTCCACGTACAGCGCAGAAATTCATTCGCTGGTCTATTTTCCTCTCGCAGTACCGCTACGATATCTTGTATCGGTCCACTGCTAAGCACGGAAACGCCGATGCGTTGTCCCGTTTGCCTGTTGCTGAGGATAAAGCATTCGATTCTTCCGAACTTGCTTGCATGTTCATTGATTCGGAAACCAATGAAGTGGTCGAATCGTTTCCGATTGATTTTCGTCGTGTCGCTACAGCCACAGCTGCTGACCCTGTCCTTGCTACTGTTTTACGTTTTGTTGCTACGCAATGGCCTTTGTCAAAGTCTCGGATCGAGGATCCGTTGGTTCGCCGATTTTTTGCTCACAAGGAGAGACTTTTTGTTCGACGTGGTGTTTTGTTGTTGCGTTCTGATAATGATCAGTCCAGAGTCGTGGTCCCACGTTCGTTACAGTCCTCTGTTTTACGGCTTCTTCACCAAGGACATTGGGGTATAGTGCGAACGAAACAACTTGCTCGTCAGCACTGTACTTGGTTCGGAATCGATGCTGCGATTACGAATATGTGTTCTTCGTGCCCGGCGTGTGCCAAACAACAGTCCGCACCGCCGCAGAAAGTCTTTGCGTGGCCAAACGCCACTTCCCCTTGGCAACGCTTGCACATTGATTTTGCTGGTCCATTCTGGAATGCTCGATGGTTGGTTCTGGTCGACGCCTTCAGTAATTTTCCTTTTGTTGTCCGGATGTCTTCCACGACGTCCTCCGCCACCATCCAAGCGTTGTCTGCTATCTTTTGCATTGAAGGTCTTCCGCAGACTATTGTTTCCGACAATGGCCCACAATTCATGTCCGCAGAATTTCAGTCATTCTGCCAGGCCAATGGTATTCAACATCTGACATCCGCGCCGTTTTCGCCTCAGTCCAACGGTGCCGCTGAACGATTGGTCCGGACTTTCAAGTCACAGATGTTGAAATTGAAAGAGTCGCATTCTCGGGAGGACGCATTGTTGCTCTTTTTGTCTTCGTATCGCTCTCAGCCCCGAGATGGTCACTCGCCGGCTGAGTTGCTCCACGGTCGTCCTCATCGCACCTTGATGTCTTTGCTGCATCCGCCGCATCAGGTTCCTGTGCAGCGGCAGACTCCTGCTTTTGCTCCAGGCGACATTGTATTTTATCGCAACTATCGAGGTTCACGGCTTTGGCTCGCAGGGCGCATTCTTCGCTGCCTCGGCCACGCGATGTATTTGGTTTTGGGGGCCTCTGGTGAGGTGCGTCGGCATCTCAATCAGCTGCGCCTCTGTCGTCGCTCGGGTTCTGCCGCTCCCCGTCTGCTTTCAGCGACGGTGCCGTCCGGTCAGCGCCCTGGGGACCCATCTACTGGCTCGCCTCATCCCCAGGTGTTACCGACGATGCCTTCCATTTTGCCCCATGGCAACGCGCCGCCGCCGCCGCAGCAGCAGCAGCCGCCGCCGCCGCCGCTTGTTCTCCCGCCGGCGCCGCCCGCGTTCGACGCTTCGTTGCAGCCGCCAAGCGCCTCCCAGGGTCACGCGCCGCCGATCGCTTCCCGTGACCAGCTGTCCTCCGCCATGGAACTCCCGCCCGCTCCGGACCACATGACGTCATCGCGCGTTGGCTACCCCGACGCAATGGAAATCGACCCTTCGGTCCCTCCTGTCTCATTACGGGCGCATACACCGCATGTTGACGTGCACCCTGGACTAGTTTTTCAGGCGTTTCCTAGCTCCCCTCGGACCGAATGGCCGGGTGCGGGTGGCACAGCCTCGCCTGTTGTTAGGCTCCCCACCTCATCGCATACGTCAACATGTGGTCCTCCCCACGGCGGGCGGAAGCCTTATCTCACGACCGTTCGCCGATTTGCGGGGGAGGAATGTGGTGTCACCGCCAGACACCACACTTGCTAGGTGGTAGCTTAAATCGGCCGCGGTCCATGTAGTACATACCGGACCCGCGTGTCGCCACTGTGATCGCAGACCTAGCGCCACCACCAAGGCAGGTCTCGTGGTACGAGAACCTAGCTACCGCCCAGTTGGACGAGAACCTAGCTACAGCCCAGTTGTACGAGAACCTAGCTACCGCCAAGTTGTACGAGAACCTAGCTACCGCCCAGTTGTACGAGAACCTAGCTACCGCCCAGTTGTACGAGAACCTAGCTACCGCCCAGTTGTATGAGAACCTAGCTACCGACCAGATGTACGAAGCCTTTCTCTCTCATTAGCCGAGAGACAGAATAGCCATCAGCTAAGTTAATGGCTACGAACTAGCAAGGCGCCATTTGTATCAGTGCCTATAGCTTACGAGTATTCAAGAGAGATGTATTCCAAGGACTAATAAAAAGATAAGTAATAAGCATCTACATACTTTTCTTCTTATTCATTTATAAGTTCTCATGTTCCAGACTTCACGCCCGTCTGCTTTAGCCGTGCGTGCCCTATCGGCTACAGCGTTAGTCTAGAGTTCATTTTCAGCCATCTCCACTTCACGGTGTCGGCCCAGCTACCGACACAACAGAAACAATGAATGATTTTGTAAGGGTTGGAACTCATTTAGTTTTTTAGTGTAGTTTCCAATTTTTGTGAATGTGAAAATGATGAGTGCATTAAAAAACAAAAAAGATGTCTTTCAATACAGGATAAAATAAACATAATTGAAGAAGTGCAAAGAAGTCCTTGTGAATGTAATGTGAGCATTGCTAAGTGCCTCAAAATCCCGTAGTCTGTCTTAACTACCACATTGCCAATGAAATGCAGATAAGATTTTGTGCTTCGAAAGTGGGGCCAAGTGGCGAGCAATGCAAGCATGTCAGGGCTGAAAGTTTTCAGACTTGGAAAAATGCCTAGAGCAGCTTATTTGTCTATTCATGGCCGAATATTGAAAGCAAAGGCTTTAGAATTCACAAAAAAGTTAAATGTTGAAAACTTTCATCCTGCTTCTGGGTGGTTACACCACTTCAAATTAAAATGTGGCATTACTGGTCACAGAGTTTGTGGGGAGGCTAACAGCATAGATAATGTCACAGCAGAATGTTGGAAAGAGCATGATCTTCTCAGTTTAACTGCAAAATACCATCTGAAATATATTTACAACACAGAAAAGGGACATTCTTTCTAACTTACTGTCAGACAAAACATTGGCATTTATGAGTGACCTCTGATTTGGAGGAAAGAGAAGCAAGCAAAGAGTGATGGTATTTTTTTTTTACTGCAAACACAAATGGCTCTGATAAATTCTAAGTACTGCTGACTTGGAAGTCAGCAAAGCCTGGTGTAAAATTGTATCCCACCAGCTATGAGTCAAATCAAGAAGGCATGGATGACTGCAAACCTTTTCAAGAGTCACCCTGAAAAGCATCATGAGAAGAGGAAAATAGCTTTGCTTCTGACAAATATTTGGCTCACCCTCCAGCATTACAGTTCAGCAACATACATGGTCCAGTACCGTTAATGTGATCACAGCCTACATTCAACATCAATGTACAGTAACCACTCACAGATGCCAGGTGGCAAAACTAGCAATGCAGGGTACATAAACTGTGTTGTGGGACAGGAAAAACAGTGTGGTTGTTGTCATAGTGTGGAAATGGACTGATTTATCTGATGTCCGAAAAAGCATGATCTCTGGCTTTCGGGTCAAGGGTGGAAACATTTCTGAATGGCTAAGTATGCAAACTGTTCACTTGCCACTAGGTTTAAAGTATACTGTGATGGTAAAATGGCACTATTCAAAACTGGCACTGAGTCAACTGTGGGGAACCACGGATCATAGATGACAGGGGTGAATGACAGATGGGGAGATGTATACAGGTGAACAGATGTGCAACTATTGAGAAACTGACCCCCCAAACGAAACAAAGGGCTACTAACAGTGTCTTCTCAATGAGCATACAGCAATTGCTGTGGACGTCCGCAGTAGTGCATGGTTCGTGCATCCATGCTGACTGTTGTTCATTGACATTGAAGGCTGGAATTTGCATGCCAGTACTGCAACTGTATGTCCACTGAGTGGTGACAGGTGGCCTTTCTGTCCACTGAGTGATGACAGGTGGTCTTTCCACATGCTCCATTGGACAGATAGTCATTGGCATGTACAGGATGAAATGTCTGTAAGAAAACACCCTGCAACAATTGTTGGAACAGTACAACTCAAAGGAGGGAGAATTATGGTCTGAGGAACATATTTGCGGCATTCCATGGGTGATCTTGTCATTCTGGAGCGCACAATTTATCAACCCAAGTATGCAGCTATCCTTGGGGACCAGGTCCACCCCTACAAGCAGTTTGTTTTTCCTTGGCATGATAGCATCTACCAGCAGGACATTGCAATGTGTCACATGGCTCACAGCATATGTCCATGGTTCGAAGAGAGCCAAGATGACTTTACCATACTTCCTTAACAACCAAATTCCTCAATTTAAACCCAATCAAGAATCAGTGGGACCACCTCAATCAAGCTGCATGCACCTACCGCAGCTAGCCACTGTCACTGGAGTTGGCACGGCTCCACATCCCTATCGGTACCTTCCAGAAACTCATTGACTCTCTTCCTACACATCTCACAGTGGTCCATGATGCAAAAGGTGTTTATTCAAGCTCTTGACAAGGGGTCACATTAGTGTGACTTGACAGTGGAGAACAGGCATATTTTCCAGCAAATTGCACGAGCCATCTTCAACCTCTGTACTTGGGCATCACTGCTGCCACAAAAGCAAAATACAGCAAAATACTGATTCAGTCTGTCACTGCACATCTCGGGAAAGAAGATCCTAAACTGGAAGTATTGCAGGCAAGCCAAAGAATAGCACTGTAGGTTAGAATACTCATTAGACATTTCCCTCTGAACATCACTAAAATTTTTCAAATAGATCCATAAATGAAATGAAATGTGGTGTGGATACATGTATGTTGATTTTTAATTTATTTTCCATATCTACACAATGCAGTACCTAAGGTCTGCCTGGAATCTGTTGAAGCCAAACACAGTACAGAAGTGCTTTTGAAAAAGGTGGCATCACAGAAGGTTGAACTCAAGCTGAGCCTTAAAATGTTGAAGATTTTGATGTAGATTTGATTTTGATGATTTTGGTGATTGGATGATGAGATTCCTGTGTATTGTGTGCAAAATGATGTTGAAATAATTAAAGAAGTTGTGCCACTATCAGTTGAAAAAAATAAATAACTAAATAAAAAATTAAAATTAAAATTAAAAAAAAAAAATGTTCTGAGGAATCTGAGAATTGGATGATGAATCTGTAGACTGTCCTAGTTTGTACCAAATTGAAAGCAACACAGTGTTACATAATATCAAGAAACATTAGTGATGACAATGTGTGCACAGTAATCGCATATGAACACTTGATCTATGAATACAGTGTTACTTCCAAAAACCAAACCACAATTGAGTCATTCTTTAGGTATAGGTAGTCTTCATTGTCAATAATTTAGGCATAAGCCTATTTGGGCTACTGTGCCTACTAATTTACAGATATGTATCTTCTGTTTGCATGCATTTAAACTTAATATAAATATATCAAAAAGTTTAATATTAAAAATAATCTCATTTGTACATTTATTTTATCATATCCCTTCAAAAACATACGAATAAAGTTCTACTGTAGTGGGGTGGGATGCCCTCATTATCATACCTATGTACAGTAGAGATAAATTTATATCATCTGTCTTGCATTTGCCTAAGTAATTCTGAAGATGCTTTCTCCCTTTCAGTCTGTCTTTTTTTATAAGCAGGAGATACATCTTGCCCTTACTGCTCATTTTCTTCCTCTTCCATAAATTTGTGCTGCTGGGACCAGGACCTCTGTTTTTCTGCAGGCAAGTTGCATGTTCGTCTGAAACATTTGATGGAGCTTCTTAAGCTCTTCTAGATTAATACAATATTGCAGTGCCTGTATTGTTCAGGAATATGACACAATGTCCAAAAGAACAGGCACTGTGGTGACTATAGCTGTTATGAAATATGTGAAATGTATTCCCAGTTGCAAATATCAACAACCATCAGCTGTATAATGGAATGATGGCAATGAAAATTTGTGCTGGACCAGGCTTCGAACCCAGATTTCCCACTTATTGTGCGTGGTCACTTTACCATTAGGCTATCTGAGCATCCTTCACAGCCAGACCCAAACTTCCATATAATATCAGCAATGTACCTACAACCTGCTCTCATACATCTGTGATGTGTATTCTCATCCAGGGGAGACATTTTAATTGAAATTGCCTTGCGAGGTGTTGGCCAATAAATATGATACCGCAGTGCCTGTGTTGTTCAGAAGTACAATGCAATGTTTTTATACATAATGGATGTATGACTGCAGACTTTAGACACATTATTGATGACATATGTTAAGTGTGGATCTAGCTGTTAAGCATGCTTGTATAGCCTAATGGTGAAGTGATTGCTCACAATAAGCAGGAAATCCAAGTTCGGGTCCTGGTCTGGCACAAATTTTCATTGTCACCATTCCATTATACAACTGATGGTTGTCCATATACACAACTGTAAATACATTTCATGCCTTTCAGATTATGTTATATGTATTCAAATTCTGTGTTGTCTTTAGAATCAGTCACAATGTTTGAAATAATACTGTCACTCTATTTTTCTGACAGAGAGAGTCAAATATTGGAGACAGATCTGCAACAAAATACTTCTTGTTGTAGTTCACTAAATGTATCACTAACAGGCCAGATTTGTTATTACCAGAGGTGAAAAAGTGAAAGCAATTGGCTAATGAACGTTACATGCTTAAAATCAACAAATTTACTCATTGTCTTTCATGCTGAATTGTATCCGGGAAAGCCAAATGATTATACAGAGGCCATTTCTTTGTTTCACAGAGACATCAGATCATGTTCCAAGCTCTCTTTCTCTTATATTTCTCTGATTTTAGTCCTTAATGTTTCTCCAAATGTTCATGAAAATTTCACTTAAAACACCATGAAGTATTGGTTTATTAAAAATAAAATAATACTAGCTTAATTATATTTTTTTCAGGTTATTGGCAACTGGAGAACCTTTCCCATTTCTAGTATTTTCCTTCTGAATCACAACAGTATACATCAGTAGAATTGTGGAAGAAGTTCTGTCCACATTTGTCTAGAAACTTTATTCTATTTATCTGCCAGTTCATTCAACAGAAAAAATTCTAGAGGACTCAAAAGAAGTTCTGACCAAATGGCAGTTTTCAAACTGTGACGGTACTGGAACACAGTGCCCTTCTACGTAAGGTGCTTTAAATCATAGATAGTCTTTCAAAATCAGTATAACTCATGAAGTATTACATCCTGTACATGTCTCATTACAGTTTTTGGCTACACTTCATGTGACAACGCTACATGGAAGGCCTTTGATGTACATCTTCCATCACAGCACTGCCTCACATCCTCAGATCAGTACCAGCCACACATTGCAGCCAAAACTTGAACTGCACATGCGCAAGCAAGCAGCACCTCTTACCATAGGGGGTCCTATTGCTTTTGCCGGTCACTGTTGCACCATAGACAGTGCACCTTAAGTCCATATGTTGCAATGTTTACTCAAGGACATCACCAGTGACGACTGCAGTTAGCACGGGAGCATCGAGGTTGGACTGTCGAGCTATGGAGACCTGGTGCTTGGTAAAACTTAATCACATTTCTTGTTACACAAGGTAGTTGGTTGTGTTATAGTAGGCTGTCATCAAGAAAAATGGATGCTCAAAATGCACCACACTATAGGCACAGCCAATAAGGGTAGTACTATGCTATGGGTGAAATTCATCTTGGATTTCATGAGACCTGTGGTTGTAATTAAAGACATCATGACAGATATGGACTACATGAATGTTATTGCAGATCACCTACATTCTTTAATGCTTGTTGCCTTACCTGGTAGATTTAGCGTCTTACACTAGGATAGCTGTCCATCTCTCATGGCCATAATTGTGCTACTGTGGTTTGAGGATTATAATGTGAACCAACATTAATGTTTTGGCTGTCAAATTAGCCTGATCAGAACCCAGTGGAATATATCTGTGATGCTATTAGATGTTAGCTCTGTGCCCATAACCTACCAACCCATAATTTATGGGAATTTTGTGACTTGTGTGAAGACATTTCATGCCACATGCCATCGGAAAACTACTAAGGATTTTCTGAGTCCATGGCATGCAGAATCGCTGCTGTATTGTGTTCCAAAGATGGACCAGCACACTATTAAGCAGGTGGTCGTAATGCTTTGACCTTTCAGTGTATATCAGATTTTGAGAAATGATTTGTGAGGAGCCATGATAAAAACTGTTAAACTTAGGCTGTGTATCTATAATCTGATAGCTGATTATCATTATTATTCTCTTTATTTTTTTGTTAATATTTTCAGTTATGGAGATTTATTGCACGATTGATGATATAGATGTTTTAGAGGCAATTGCTTCAATACAATTAATCTGTGTTACTTATAACCTTCATTTTGTATTTATGCACATATAATCCTTATCTGCTATTTATTCTTCTGTTCTAGTATATAATTATTCAATGAATATTTACTTATTAGTGCAAATTTAATTAAAATTATCTATGGCTGAGGTGGTTAGAATTTTTTTTATTACTGCTTAATACTGAAGTGTTAAGTTCTATAATGTTAGTATTCTCATGGTCTTGTCTAATCAAATTGGTGATCTGAGTACTTTAATTTCCATTGATTGAATGTTAATGTATAGGGGTGAAAATGATATTACAAATCAATTTCTAACTCATTTTAAATAAACAATAATATTATGCTGTTTTCTTTTAGCTACACTATATATTTATTTTTCTCTACAAAGGTATTTCTCCATACAATCAGTGCCTACATCACCACCTGCATCTACACAGTGAAAACCACTGTGAATTGCATGGCACAGGGTACATCCCATTCTCTCAGTTATCAGGGCTTTCTCCTGTTCCACTCATATATGGAACATGGCAAGCATGATTGCTTGAGTGCATTTGTCAGTGCCATAATTAGGTAATTCTGTCTTGGCAGTCTCTATGGAAGTGATAATGAAGGGCTGTAATATAGTCCAAGATTCATCACTTAAGGTTGGTTGTAGAAATTTTCTAAGGAGACTTTCACAGAATAGTTCATGTCTATCTTCAAGCATGTATCAGTTGATTTCTTTCAGCATCTTAGTGACACTCTCCCATGGGTTGAGCTAGCCTGTGACCATTCATGCTGCTCTCCTTTGTCTCCATTCAGTATCCTCTATTAGTCCTTTATTGCATGAGTCCTACGCACTTCAGTAGCATTCTTGACACAGAGAGTTTGCAGTCTCTGGTTCAAGCCCCCCACTTGACTCAGAACAAGGGGACCATGATCTGTTCTGGGGACAATGCTGCAGACTGAGCTTCGTTGAAACTCTATGGGCAAGGCTGATATTCTCAAACTTCTGTGTCAGTCACTGGAATGATCCACTGGTGCAGGAGATGGGAATCAGTTGGTCCCATACCGTGGCAACTGCGTGCGGCAAGAGGCACAGAGATGGTAAGGTGGCTGAGGGTGTTGATCGTGGCAGTGATGCCATCTTCTTCCATATCACGAGGAATGTTGAAGGCACACAGGAGTGTGACATGATGTGTGGAGTTGTCAACCATTCAAGGAGGTAAGTGAAGCACAAAGAGAGTGCCATCATGAAGATGTGAGGAGAGAAGAGACATTGATGTAGAAGTGTGTAATGCAGGAGGGAGCAAGCAATGTGGAAAGCTGAAGCTGAGTACTCGTGGAGGTAGTGTCAGAGGGAAGGAATGACACCTGTGGTACCTGAAGCACTTGGAACACATGAATCACAGAGATCACATGCAATATCAGCATTGGGAGAGGTGGACAGCGAGGAGGAGGGAGGAACTAATTCATCTGCTGAAGCTAATACCAAGGTATTGATGGGTGGAAGGTCATTATCAAGAGTCCAAGCTTGCTTGAGTCTCTCGATGGAGAGGATCTGCAGCATGAATTAGGATGTTGAAGGTGCAGGTGGTGTGATGGAGCACTTTGTGGGGGCCCAAGTAAGGCTGTTTGAGAAAGGACCACATGGTGCTGCGCTGAGCTTTAGAGAGTCACAGTGTTGTAAGGTTTTATGAATAAAGACACCTGGGACAGTCTGGGCACACGGAGGTGAGGTGTGCATGTGAACAGTGTGAGTGTGGACCTACTCAACCAAAGTTGAGAGCTCAGAAGGGGGCAGAGGCTCAGTCTTCAACAAATTCAGCAGGCAATACCAGGGGATCACCATAACCTGTTACTCTGGGGTGGTAAGCCATAGTGCAAAATTTATTGGCAGAGAAAAAGTCACACAGACTGCCGAAAAGGATGGATTTGAGCTGTCGCCCCTGATCAGTAGTAAAAGAAGATGGGCAACTGAAGTGAGCAATCCAAGAGGCAACAAATGTATGAGCAACCATATCTGCAATAATATCTGGGAAAGGAACAAGCTTGGCCTACCCAGAGATGCGACTGATAATGGACGCAATGTATTTGCAACCATCTGAGGTGGTCAGAGGACCAACAAGGTCGAGATGAACATGCTGAAATGATCCTTTGGTGTTATCAAGGAGGGTAGGGTAGGGGTGTGGGTGTGGTGGCCAACATTAGTGCATTAGAATGGAGGAGGGTATGCACGTGTCCAGGTGTGACAGTCTAACTTAATGCCCATCCAAAGGAAACGTTTGGTAACAAGGCAATTAGTAACCTTAATACCCAGATGAACAAGGTCGTGGATCAAAGAGAAGTCTTTGTAGTGTAGGGAGGCAGGGTCGAGGGGGGCAGAGGGTACATCTGAAGGTATCACATAGCACGTGGTGTGAAGAGCCAGGTAGGCGTCACAGCTCGATAATCAATTATGTAGTGTTGTCCCATAATAAATGGCCAATATCAGGATCATCATGTTGAAGCCATACCAATTTGTCCGAGTCCAACAGTGAACACATGGTGTGTACACAAGATATGTAGTCAGCAATAACATTCTCGGCTCCTTATATTAACAGGCATCAGTGGTGCACTGGCAAATGAGATCCATGTGACGAAGGGCGCTGAGGCAGCAAGTTGTTAGCAGGATTACGGATGGCGTCCACAAGTGATTTGTGATCTCTGTAGATAGCTACAGACCAGCCTTCTATGTCAACATAAAATGGGCAGGCCATCTCATATGTTGCCATCAGTTCACTATCAAAGGTGGACCTCTTACAATGTGAGGTAGACAATTCCTTCAAAAAGAAACAAAGGGTTGCTTCGAGTCACTTACATCCTGTTGTAGGACAACGTCAATTGAAGACTTGCTCGTATCAGTGCTTATAGAAATGTGTCCACCAGTCATGGGGTGAGTTAGCATGACAGCATTGGCCAGTGCTGTTTTAAGTGCATCAAAAGTGCACTGCATCTCATCAGACCATAATACTTTGAGGGCACTGGAAGTGTTCTTGCCTGCCAAGGCATCTGTCAGAGGGGCTTGTAGGACTGCAGCATGAGGGATGTGCCACTGGAAAAAACTGATAATTCCTAGGAAGCAATGGAGTATGTGAAATATCTCAAGTAATGCCAAACCACAGCTGAACATGGCACAGTAGGGTGAATACCATTGGCAGATATGGTGAGGCCCAGGAAAGTGACACTAGTAGCACGTAACTTAGATTTACCATGGTTTATCTCCACACCATTGGTGGTAACTGGTTTGAGAACTCAATATAAATGGGCCTTGTGCTCTTCAGCAGAAGGAGAGTAGATGAGAATATCATCAAGGTAAGCATAGCAGAAAGGGAATAAGGTAAGTTAATAAATTGTTGCCACATCTGTGCAATGTCTTTAAGACCACAAGACATGTAGTAGTATTAAAAGAAGCAAAATGGCATATAATGGCTGTTTTAAGTATTTTTCCACTGTACATAGGATTTGATGATAAGCCTTTTGTCAGTCAGCAATGCTGAAAATCTGTGCACCATGCATTTGCTGCATGGAATCCTTGATATGTGGAATTAGACGATTATCAAGGATCATCCAAGCACTGAGTTTGAGACAAAAACAGAAAGATCTGTCTTTTCTAGGCACAAGGTGTATAGGTGATGATGAATTACTGTCCAAAGTATGCACAATTCCAGAATCTAAGATCTAAGAGATCTTGTACTGTGGCCTTAGTGTGGTGGAGTTTGGTGGCATTGAGGTGGCGAGCCTTATACTGGACTGGGACCCTTGCTAGTAAATAACCTGTGACAGATTCCATTAGTAGTAGTACCTATAATGGAGGCAGGCCCATGTGTAACAACACTGGATGACAAAATTAAGATATACAAAACACTGTAAGTTTGATTGTCATTGACCTGTGGAGATTGCAGCAAAGGCGGAGGCAGAGGCAGGTCAGGAGCACACAAAACCTCAGTGATGTCATGTGGCTGTGATGTGGTGAGGTTGGTGACTGTGTGGAGAGCACATGCCAAATCGGCTGATGGATTGATGTTGAGCTGATGCAGGTTGTTGTTGTTGTTGTTGTTGTTGGCATGAAGGTTGGTGATCTCTTGGCACTGAGTCACAAGATGGGTCAACAAGTTGACAAGCTCTGCTGTCAGACATGAGTACTTGAAGGTAGAACAGATGAGCATGTTGCATTGAGAGGGGGTGAAAGGGGTTAGGAGGCAAAGATACCTGGAATATGAGAGCCTGACACATGGTGAAGCAGAGTGGTGGATTGGTGGTCCGATGAGAGCCTAAAATGTTTGAAGAAGTTGATCCCAAGGACAGGGTGTTTGACATCAGTGACCTGGAAGGTCCAAGAGAATACCAGGTCTGGTGGGAATTGTAGATGAAGGTCTGCCAAGCTGTGGGCAGGCATCTCTGAGTTGTTGGCTGCACAGAGGGAGAAGACTCAAAAGAGTGCACAGTGGTGAGATGATGCTGACATCAGCCCTGGTGTCAATGAGGAAGTGGAGAGTGCTGGCAGGATTGAAAACATAGAGCCTGGCTGTGAGAGAATTCAGTGTATAAGATGACTGAGTAGAGGGGTGGTACCCTACAGTATTTCTGAAAGTCGTGGTGCCTAGACAGATTCGTGGCCATAGTTTGGGTATGCACATGGTAGAAAACAAGACTCTGCTTAACTGCCAAAAGTTACATGGTACCAATATAATAGGCACACAGGCTGTGGCATCTGCTGCGTGACCCCAAGGTGCTTGGTACACTGCATGATTGCTCAACCACAGGAGGAGAGAGGGAGGTGGGCACTGGAGGTGCAGGTAATGCTGGAAGTTGACCATCAGGTGGCACTGGAGGTAGCTGTTGCACCACATGCACAACTTCTACCTGCCAAATGAGGAGTCATCTGGACCGAGGCAGGAAGAATATTGCCAACCTTTGAATCCATGGGGGCTGCCAGATGGAAGGCGCTAGCAATGCTGGATAATACTGTAGGCTTTGTCAGTGAAGTGGAGCTTCTCTTATAAAACAGCAGACTTGTGAGACAGGAGATGTAGTTGAAGATCAGATGGCAATTTAACCAGTTGAAGGGTCCACATAATGACATCAGGTAACATCTCTGATGTGATTTGTGAGTGGAGTTGGCACCACAGTTGAGATGGGATCTGATCCTGTAGTTGTACATCATAAATTATGTAATGAATTTCTTCAGCAGGAGGGCACAACAGGCATTCAATAGTGTGGGACACCACCAGTCAGTTTCCACATAGTGGCCAAACTGGAGGCTGGCGATACAGTAATGTCCATAGATCAAGGAAACTGTGGGATAGTAAGGCTACTTACTACACCTTCCAAGGTACGAGCTCGTTTTGGTGTGTGCTTCTAAGTGGTGGTTTAGCAAAACAAGTAGACACCAAAACTGTATAAAAGCCCATCAGTTTTAGCTGAAGGGACCTCAGTCTGGCAGCACCATCTGCAAGGGGAGGACTATGCCAGGTGCCAGTTGAGGTGGTTCTGCAAGCAGCCACTACAAGACTTGGTGTCCAACAGAGATGGGCCTACTACAGGTTCTAAGTTCACCACTGTGAACTTTGTACCTTCAAGTGTGTGGTGTCACCTCCAGGCTCTCTCTGGCCACAGCCAGTCTTCTGCCCCAGAGTGGGAGTGGGTGTGTGGAGAGGAGGGTGGGGGGCAGCTGTCTGAGTCCAGGGCAGTAAAGCCACTTTACCACTTAAACATGAATGGTGCTGTATACCTTCACTTCACTGCTGAGGGCTGTCTTCTTCTGTTACAAGGATCATGGCATCCTGCCCTGAGCTGCAGAACCTTGCTGACATGGTAGAAGTGTGTCACAGACTGTGTACTCTACATGTCAGCATTCCTGCCACACCTTTGTCAGTCTGGCCTCTGGTCACCTGCTGCATCAGAGCCACTGGTGTCAGCAACCACCTGGAGGGGGGGCTGCTTCTGTAGAGCACCGCAACGAGAATTGTATTTGTTTGCTAATAAAATGTATGCATCTTAATAATGATTCTTTGTGTAATCACCAGTCATAATCCTGACATCAACCCAGCACCTCTACTCAACCCTGCCACCACAGAGCTCATCCTCTACATTTTCGTGTCAGAAATGGAATCAATGTCTGCAGCTGGATCAAGAATCTTGTATCCAACTGCAACTCACAGCATCTGTATGCATTTGGGAGAGCTTCATGTTCTTTTCATGTTTTTGTCTGACTGTAAGTATCATGGGAAATGGGTGAGTCATTTGCCAGAGGTTGAAGTGCATCTGTAGGTTCAGTATGTGGTAGGTGAACTCGGGAAGCGTTATATGGATGTGTAAATATAAGTTTTAGTTTTTGTTGGTTAATATGGGCACCATGTCTTATCATGAGCAAAAGATGTGGCTCATTGTATAGGAGTGGATAGTGTGTGAATTTTAGCTTGGATGCAAGCTAATAATACATGTATATTTGATGATTTAAAGGCTGAGGAAAGGCTCAGAGCTTTGTGCAGAAGAGTAGCAGAGAAGGGGCAGGAAGAATTCCACAAGTAGAGGTTAAAAATGGGCTTCAAGGGGAAAGGTATATGAACATTCTGAAGGCGCTTGAAAGGAGGAGATAGGGTAGTACTTGTGTGGATGTACTAGTGTTGTAGAAGTTACAGAGAGTAATGTAGAAGTATCAACTCTAATATCTTGTGAAAATCCAGTGCCTGAACTGTCTGTAGTCAGATGAAGTAAATGTGTGATGTTCCAAAGTAAATAAGTGTGAGGATAGTAAAATGGATGATATAAGTATAGTAGTATCTGATAATGGGTGTTGTTTAGAGCTTGTGCAGCCTGGGCCATGTGTACAGGAAAGTGTATGTGCAGATTATTTTTGTATCATGTTGACTGAAACTACAGACAGTAATTTTGTTGTAAATATTGCAAAGGGCTGCACAGGAAACTATCAATGAGTTTGATTGTGTTGCAGATGTTGTGAGTAATGAAGTGATACAGATGCATTTATTTCTGAAGCATGAAGATTAGCCACCCATGGTAGTGCTGCCTTCTCAGATGCAGGGAAGAGCTGGAAAAAGAAAGAGGAAATGCGACTATGTACATTTTGCTGGTGTATTAGTATATCAAATTCTTGTCAGGTTTCCAGCCGGATCAAACTGTCATCTGGCTCAGATGACAGTTTGACCGGCTGGAAACCCGACAAGAATTTGATAAAGAGGAAATGCATTTGTAAGGTCAATGATCAAGCTGACAAGGTTGAATCTTTTGAGGACTGTGTGCCTGAGCATTGGAAGATTACAGATGTGTTGTCACTGGGCTGCTGATGCCATCTGGAAGTTGGTTGCAACACAGCCACAGCTGACTGTGCACAACAATTGTAATGTAGGTGTAGGTAGTGTGAAGCATTAGGGGTTAACTTTCTTTTCAATCATCAAGCCCAATATGACCTTCGGCAACACATGGGACATCATTGTTTCAGCCAGGGGAAACTGTCACAAGCAAAATACTATTGCAAAGTTCGCCTATCTCAAGAGTCACACCAAGTAAACTGCAGGAAAATGACTAAGGCTTAATTCTCATGACATAGTGCCACAAGGCACCTGGAAATTACTTTGAGCAATGGTACAAGAAAACCTGGCATTATGAGGAGAATTCAATTTATGATTAGCATTATGGGGAAATAAGTTGAACCACTTGCTTCATATTGTGTGTGGTAGTACAGTATGAAATTTATGTGTGAGGATAGTCATAGGGGGATGTTTCCTAGAAAAACATAAAGGAAACTACTGGCACAGACACAAAGTGCCAAAATGGTGAGTAAAGAAACCACAGGATAGACAAAAGGTGATGCTGTGCATGATTTCTGTTATTTTATCGTGATGATCATTTCTTCCTATGAACTTGGATCATGTACTTTTATAGATGACTTGTTAAGGATAATTTGTTAAGAAATAAAGAGTTTTCCATTATTACCTTTAGTTTGGTTTTAATTGCTGGTTCAGTATTACACATGACCATTTGTTACAATTAGTGGTAAGAATATGGTTTTTGGTAAAGGCCTAAAGATAGAGGTTGTAAGCAAGTTATGACATCGACATCTACATCTACATGATTACTCTGCTATTAACAATAAAGTGCCTGGCAGATGGTTCAATGAACCACCTTCAAGCTCTCTCTCTACCGTTCCACCCTTGAACGGTGCACAGGAAAAACGAGCACTTAAATTTTTCTGTGCAAGTCCTGATTTCTCTTGTTCTATCATGATGATCATTCCTTCCCATGTAGGTGGGTGCCAACAGAATGTTTTCATGATCAGAGGAGAAAATTGGTGATTGAAATTTCATGAGAAGACCAAGTCACAACAAAAAATGCCTTTGTTTTGATGATTGTCACTACAATTCACACATCATATCTGTGGCACTATCTACCCTATTTCATGATAATATAAAATGAGCAGCCCTTCTCTGAACTTTTTCAATGTCATCTGTCAGTCCCACCTGATGCGGAGCCCACACTGCACAGCAATACTCCAGAATAGGGTGGACAAGCATGGTGTAAGCAGTCTCTTTAGTAGACCTGTTGCACCTTCTAAGTGTTCTGCCAAAGAATCACAGTCTTTGGTTTGCTGTACCCACAACTTTATCTATGTGATTATTTCAATTTAGGTTATTTGTAATTGTAATCCCTAAGTATTTAACTGAATTTACAGCCTTCAGATTTGAGTGACTTATCACGTAATCAAAATTTATCAGATTTCTTTTAGTACTCATGGGAATAACTTCACATTTTTCTTTATTCAGAGTCAATTGCCACTTTTGCACCATAGAGATATCTTATCTATTTATTTTGCAATTTGTTTTGGTCATCTGATGACTTTACAAGATGGTAAATGACAGCATCATCTGTAAACAATCTAAGATGGCTGCTCAGATTGTCTCCTACATTGTTAATATAGATCAGGAACAATAGAGGGCCTATAACACTTCCTTGGGGAACGCCAGATATTACTTCTGTTTTACTCAATGACTTTCCATCTATTACTATGAACTGTGATCTTTCTGACAGGAAATCATGAATCCAGTCACACAACTGAGGCGATATTCCATAGGCATGCAATTTGGTTAGAAAAAGCTTGTGAGGAACATTGTCAAAAGCCTTCTGGAAATCTAAAAATATGGAGTCAATTTGACATCCCCCGTCAGTAACACTCATTACTTTATGAGTATAAACATGATGAAGATTTGCCATTGATTACAAGCACCAGTGACAGGCAGCATTAGCATTTCTTTTGTGTTTTGTCTAATGTTGTGGGGAATTCATTAAGCCAATTTACTATAAAGTTGTTGTTAAGAAATAATTGGGTAACAGTATCCTGTTAGTTTGTAAGTGAACATTTGAGGAAGTTACTGACAGTGTGTAAATGAGAAATCAGTGGGTTAATACCATAGGCTAAATATTGTCAATAAATGTTTTAGGTCAAACTGGTTAATATTAAGGAATAGTAATGTACACAGTTGTCAGTTTGAGGATATATGTTGAGTTCTTGAGCCAAGATCTGGACCTACCAAAGAGGGGAGGTGTGTAGCACCACCACTATTTTACAGCACTTTTGTCTAGAATAGAAGTACTACCTTGGCTGTTGCAAAAAGGCCACAGGAGCTGGAAAGTCCAGTGGCACTGGCAATAACACCACCAGTCAATTTCCCCATGACAGGCTGAGCAGTGGCTGTCAAGGCAGTAACATCAATATAGCAGACAGGCAAGAAGATTGTGGGATCAGCAGGCCATTTACTACATCACCAAGCTATGAGCATGTTTTAGTGTATGTGGCTGGAAGCTGTGCTTTGTCCAAACAAGTAGATTCCAAATCTGTATAAATATCGACCATCTTTGGCCAAAGGGATCTCATTCTGGCTGCACCATTTATGAGGGGACAACTATGCCAGGCACTAGAGTGACATGGTTCTGCAAGCAGCCACCATGAAACTTGGCCTCCATCAATGACTGGTCTGGGACTGGTTCTAAGTCATTGACCTCTGGTTTCTTTACTCACCATTTTGCCACTTCACTCAGAATTTTGTCTCTGTAATAGTAGTTTTCCTTATGTTTTTCTAGGAAACATCCCCCTAAAAGTATCCTCACACATTTAAATAAGAGACTGAATTCACTAGCATATGCTGTTAGGATCCTCACTCAGAATACAAGCTACTCATCAGTGCTGACAATGTACCATTGTAGTATACAGTCGCTATTTATGTGCGAAATAATTTTTTGCAGGACTTCCACATATTCTACAAAAAGATTTAAAATGCAGAAAAATATTATCAGGGAGATAAAAAAGCTAAATGCAAGGATTTCTGTAGATCCCATTTTAAAACTCAAAATATTGACACTGCCTTGCTTGTATATATACAAAATACTATTTTTGGCAAAAGGTAGCAGGTTAAAAAAGGAAAATCTGTTCAGACACAACTACGATATACACACATATGAAACTAGGCAGAAGGTGAACATACACATGAACACAGTAAATACAAACTTATGCAAAAGAGGAGTGTATCATACTGGAGATATGTTATATAACCATTTGCCTTCTTACCTAAAATGCATACCAACATTAAATGACTTTAAAATTAAGTTAAAACAGTTCTTGCTTGACCACTGCTTCTATTCTTTATCTGAATTTATGGAACATTGTAACAAGTAAACTTTATTTACCAAATTTTACTAATTGTCAATTCACAATATAGTTTACATTGTGCTTATCATGTCATCTCATGTAGAAGCAATGTAGTGCACCAACCTACATTATTATGCATTTTGGTTATGTCAACAATGTAGCCAAAATGACTACTGTATTGTAAATTAACTGGGTTTACCACTGTACTATATCAAATGCACAAACAATGTACTAAAATGATTCTTGGACAAATAAACAATAAACATAAACCACATATGGTACTACCACTTCTAGCTGTTGGGCTGCCTCCAGGTTCACTCCAGCTGCAACCAATTTCTACTACACCTAGGTGGCAATACCCATATTGTACACCTCCACCTACAAGGGCAAGCAATACCGCAGAGGACTGTTTTCAACTGCAAGAATCAGGGCAGATCATCATGTATTCCAGTGCATTCTGTTCTGAATTATGGAGCTGTGCCAAGACAGTACTGTGGAGCTAAATGGCAATGGACATCCTAAATTAATGAATAAGCAAAAGACGTCCAGTGCATTGCAATGTTGCCTTAAGCATGTGCAGCAGCCCAGGGAGCAAACCAAATCTCAAATGTAAATCAGGCAGTCAAAACTCTGCTACTCAGTGGTATATAACTAAATGCTTCAGTGAATAGTGAGAGACTGGCTAGCTGCAGTATTTAGTGGTAAACATTTGTCAGATGATGGTGACACTTCATATGCTTGCTGTGGCAGCTGCATCTCATGTGATCGCAAGCCATGACTGTTGTCTGGAGCCCAAGTATCTGTGACATGTTCTCCCTATCAATATTCAGGCTATACAGGCAATCTGAATCACAGTCAAATACTAAACCCCTCCTCCCTTCAATTGGTACATACTGCACACACACAGCATTTCCCGGTACAGGCTCCTGTGAGAGGTCCCCAGTGTGACCAGCTAATGTGGTGGGAGGTGGCGCTGACTGTGAAGTCCCTGCCTAATTGACTGAGTATGGGATGTAGCTTGGGTGAGCCAGCAAGGGGAGTGGACACTAGATGTGGCAGAGATGGGGAGATGGGACCAATGGGTCAGTCTCCACAGGTACCACAGGCCAATGATGATCTACTTCCTCTGAGAGGGAGAGGAGGGAACCACCAATTGCAGGTGTTGCAGCCAGAAGCTAATTGGGGGGAGGGGGAGGGAGATTGGGTTTCACCTCTATTGGCTCCCATTGCTGGTCACTGTTGATTTCCTGTTGGCCCATAAAAGGTTTTTATATTGTAATTGGGAGGGTGGTGGGCTGGCTTGCCCCTGTAGTAGCTGCAGATGGCACACCCAGCCAGCATTGGAGGGGAAAGTCGAGGTGGTATGTCCACTGTGGATGGATCTGATTCCAGTGCCAGCCCAGGTGCTCCTGGCCAGATTCAACCTCAAATATCCGCTTCCTCCTATTGCCAACAATGACACCTTGCGTCCACCTGGGATTTGGGCCAAAAGCACGAGCCCAGATGTGAGAGCCCATGTGATAATATCGCTGTGAATTTGGGTGGTGAGCCAGGCACAGCAGGTTGAGTAGGGTGTGTGGTCTGTATCCATGTAAAATTTCAGGCAGGCTACATCCACATCCATTCACAGTGGTGAATCAGTAGGTGGTGAGGAAGCTTGTGAGTGCTTCCCAGAGTTGGCAATCATAAATAATTTGTGTATCTGTGTCTTGAATGTCGTGAGCATCTGTTTGGTTTCTGAACTGGATGCAGGATGAAAAGGAGTAGTAGTCAAGTGCTGAATGCCATTGTGCTCACAAAAATCTTGAAATGCAGATGCTGTGAACTGAGGGCTATTGTCAGAAACCAGGGTGAATGTTCCCCCTTTATTGCAGATATGACTTAGCTCCATAGTAATTGTAGCCATTCGTGCAACATAGAGGAAGTTAGTGAGAGCATCAAAAACTAGCCACCACATTGCTCCTAGGAATGGACCAGCAAAATCAACATGCAATTTTTGCCAGGGATGGTCAGGGCATAGCCAACGGTTGAAACATTATGTTGGGGCTGACTGATTGTGGGTACAGGCATGGCAGTTCTGGAAGATGTGTTCAATGGCAGTGTCAACCCCAGGACAATACACATGACACTGCACCGTTGCCTTCATTTTGCACATTCCCCAGTGTGCAGTGTGGAGGAGCTTTAGAATGTGGGGGCAGAGCATGGAAGGGACTACCATCTGGCATTCAATATCATGCATAGTCAACAAAATGACTTCCCTGTGATGTTAAACATATGATGTAAAGAAATATAGGTGTGCTGTTCTGGGTCAGTGCAGTTAGGCAGGTGCTCCGGCCAACCCAGCTGTACAGTTGACAACACCCTGCAGTTCATAAAGGGTGTGTCACTGATTTGCATTGAGAGCAAAACACAGCACCTCATGCCTATCAGATTTAACATATGGACCACGCAGCAACTGAGAAAGTGTGTCCTCATTGGAGTGCTGTGTGGTGGGTTGATAACACATCTCATAGGTATAGTTACTTAGGAACACAAGATGCCATGGCAGACACTATGCTGTTTTATTGTGCAGTCTCGAATGTAATGGGCTGTTCTGTGCCATTGGGCATATTTGTGGGACAGCACACACCAGTGCCACAATGTGACACACCAATGGCAAGCACTAAATGCATGTTGGGATGGAACACTGCTAAACAAAGGGCTGACCTAAGGCACTTTTTAAGTTGCATGGAAGCCTTCTGGCATGCCTCTGACCACACAAATTTAACATCTTTTCTTACACCATTAACTGAACAAATGTGAGATGGGGGTCTGCATTAGGAATAAACTTGGCACAATAATTTAATGTACCAAGGAACTACTGTAGTCCTTTGAGGATTTTAGGAGCCAATAAGTTAGTGACTGCATCCACATGACTCTGTGTATCTATGAATCTACCTCTACTTAATGTGTGTCCCAAATACATGACACTTGGCTGAAACAAACTACATTTGTTGAGACAACACTGCACACCTTGGATTTGGAGCAGTTCAGATATCATCTGTAAATGGCAAAGGTGCTGCTCCTGTATGGACCCAGTAGCTAACAACACATCTAAAGAACAACACAGTTGAAGATACCTTGGATGAATTGCTCGAGATCTCTCTGAAATGCTGTGGGAGTGTCCATGACTACAGATGACTTTGGCTGATCATCTGTGGACAATCAAAAGTATGCATTAGCAAGATTTATCTTTGGAGGAGAGAAAAAGGTCTCCAGGCAATTTAGCAAATAATTCATATGACCAAGGAAATGGATACAACTGACATTTGTTTGAGCATTAATGGTAGACTCAAAATCACCACAAATTTGAAGTGAGCCATTTGGTTTCTTAGGCATAACACTGACCATAGCCCACTGGCTAGATAATACTGGGGATATAACACACCCACATTGCAACATATCTAGTTCTACAATAATCATGTAGGCTCAAGCGATAAATTAATATTTTTACCAGTGCTGGGATTCAAACCCAGGTCTCCTACTCACTAGCAAGATGCGCTATCCACTGCATCACTATGGCTACCACAGGTGCACGGAATATCCTAGTACATCTTCTACATCTACATTTACATATATACTCTGCTAGCCACTAAGCGGTGTGTGGCGAAGGGCACAATTCTTGCCAAAGTCATATTCCCCCCCCTCCCCCCCCCTCTCTTCCACTCGCAGATCGCACGAGGGAAAAATGACTGTCTGAATGCCTCAGTATGAGCTCTAATTTCCCTTATCTTTGAATGGTGATCATTGCGCGATTTGAAAGTTTGTGGTAATAATATATGCTCTACATATTCGGTGAAGATCAGATTTCAGAATTTAGTGAGCAGCCCCTTCCGTTTAGGGCATCGTCTATCTGTAAGTGTGTCCCACTTCAAACTTTCTATGAGATTTGTATCGCTCTTGCAATGGCTAAATGTACCAGTCACGAATCTTGCCGCTCTTCTTTGGACCCTCTCAATCTCTTGAATCAGACGCAACTGGTAAAGGTCCCATACAGATGAACAGTACTCTAAGACTGGGCGAAATAACATATTGTAAGCAATTTCCTTTGTTGAAGGACTGTATCGCTTCAGAATTTTACCAATAAACCGCAATCTAGAGTTCGCCTTGCCTGTTACTTGTGTAATCTGATCATTCAAATTGAGATCATTTAAAATAATCATACCCAGATATTTGATGGATGTTACCGCTTCCAAAGACTGGGTATTTATTTTGTACTCATACATTAATGGGGATTTTTGCCTTGTTATAAGCAGTAGGTTACACTTACTAATATTGAGAGATAACTGCCAGTCATTACACCACACATTTATTTTCTGCCATTGATTTGTTCGCAACTTTTGTGTGATAGAACTTTCCTGTTGACTACAGTATCATCGGCAAACAGTCTAATGCCACTGTTAATACCATCAAATAGATTGTTTATGTAAATTATAAAAGCAGAGGACCTATTATGCTGCTCTGGGGCACACCTGAAGTTATGCTTGTTTCTGTTGAAGTCACCCCATTCAGGACAACATACTGCACCCTGGTTGTTAGAAAACTTTCTATCCAACCGCATATGTCATCGGATAGACCATAAGCATGCACTTTCTGGAGCAAGCGACAGTGTGGAACTGAGTCGAACGCCTTTCAAAAGTCGAGAAATATGGCATCAACCTGGGAGCCAGTGTCTAGAGCCTGTTGTATATCATGCACAAAGAGGGCCAGTTGTGTCTCGCATCACCTGTGTTTCCTAAAACTGTGCTGGTTTCTGCAGATGAGCTTCTCAGAGTCTAGAAAGGTCATTATGTCTGAACACAAAATATGTTCCATGATTCTACAACAAATAGAGGTCAGTGAAATTGGCCGGTAACTATGTGCATCCGATTTTCTACCCTTTTTACAGATTGTTATGACCTGGGCCTTCTTCCAGTCCCATGGAACTTTCTGCTGTTCCAATGATCTCTGATAGATGATGGATAAGAATGGTGCTATATTTTTAGTGTAGTCAACATATAATCTTACGGGGATACCGTCTGGGCCAAATTCCTTCCTGGCATCTAAGGACCTTAACTGTTTTACAATCCCAGATACACTAAACACTATGTCAGCCATCCTTGCATTTATTCGATAATTGAAAGGGGGAATGGTACTGCAGTCCTCTACCGTAAATGAGGTTTTGAAAGCTAGGTTTAGAATTTTAGCCTTCTGTTTATCATCATCCATTGCATTACCCGTACTGTCAGCAAGAGAAGGTGTTGAATTATTTGTAGTGTTCATAGATTTTACATACAACCAAAATTTTTTAGGGTTGTTTTTAGAATCTGCAGATAAAATATTGCTTTCAAATTTGTTGAAAGACTCTCTCATTGACCTTTTGACAGCTACTTTCATTCTGCATAATTTCTGTTTGTCAGCGGGGCAGTGACTATGTTTAAAATGACTGTGCAAAATTCTCTGCTTTCTTAGTAACTTCCTAATATGTTTGTTGTACGAAAGTGGATCCTTTCCCTCCCCTATATTTTTGCTAGGCACATACTTCTTTAGCACATGGTGGACAATACCTTTAAATTCCAATCAAAGATACTCAATATCTTTGTGTCCTGCAGTGAATGCTTGGAGCTCACTATGAAGATATTCAATAATGACACTTTTATTTTCTTTCCCAAACAAAAAAACTCTACGCTCTTTCTTTGTGTTCCCTCCCCCCCCCCATCCGACTTCCACTGACATAGAAGCCACAATGACATTATGGTGACTAATACCTTCTTCTAGATTTACTTCCTCAAAAAGATTAGGTCTGTTTGTTGCCTAGATATATAATATGTTCCCATCTCGAGTCAGTTTTCTAACCAATTGCTCAACGTTTTATGTTGAGAGCACTCGTAGAATAATGTCACACGAGGCTTTGGTTCTGCCCCCTGTGATAAACGTGTAATTTTCCCAGTCAATGGATGCCAGATTTAAGTCTCCACCTATAACTAATGGATAATACGGATATTTATTTCCTATGTACTCAAGACTTTCTTTGAAATGTTCTGCGACGTTTGTTGCGGATGCTGGTGGTCTATAAAAACATCGTAATACAATGGTCAATCCTTGTCTGATTGACAGCTTTATCCACAGCTTTATTTCACAGTCCGATCCAGTATCGATCTCAACTGCATTTAAACAGCTTTTAACTGCAATGAACACACCACCTTCCATAGCATCACTCCTATTCTTCCTAAACATTGTCCAATCTGAGTTCAAAATTTCACTGCTATTTATGTCTGGTTTCAACCAGCTTTCGGTACCTAATACAATATTGGCATTGCTACTGTTTATTTCGGAGAGTAACTAGGGGATCTTGCTAC